>NW_027117335.1:0-1200000 GCF_020726465.1 Chaetomium tenue
TCGCGCAAGGTCGCTTCGGGTACATTGTAGTTTTGGGCAGCGCGTCGCCGACTGAAAGTCTTATCTCGTTGTATTGCCTGAATAGCAAGATTGATTCTACTCTCTTTGGATTGCGATGCCATTTTTTGCTATTAAGTTATTCCAAGTTGGGGTTGGGAGGTCGTAGCACGGTCAAAAGTGCGCGACTTGGGGGTGTGCGCGACTTGGGGGTGGAGTACGTTATACACTAGTCAATAATTACACACGCCAATAGGTGCCAAGGGAGTTGTTCTTGTTCTGACCATACCATCAAGTTTCACCACGGAACTATCCTTCATTTAATAGCCCTAGGTACCTAGTTTGATAAACTTTTGGGGCAATTTTTGATCCTAAATCTTTATTGGGAATCAGAAGTCGATGGGTAAATTCCGAATTATTAGCTACCTCCCCTATTAGTCGTGAATTAAACGCACCAAGAGCATATTTGTTGAACCATTCTAGTAATTACCTATCCAATACATCTGTTACTTTATGACCTCTGCAGAGCTGTACATCGAATCTCTATTTCCCTCCAAGTCGAAATCAATCTATACAAAATACCCCTCTACGCGTTGAAGATCTCCTTTCTATCAGGGTGAAAGATGGGCAGGTTGGGCTGGCAGACGGTGTCCTTTTCAGGGTACTCGCCCTTCACAAAAAAGTTGTAGATGGCATCATTAACACAGTCGGACTCGTCGGAGATGCTCAAGTGCTATGCATCAAACAGCCGTTAGCACAGCCATCCTTTTCAGTCAAGAGGGCGTGAAAGAAAAAAAAAGAAATAAAGAAAAAGAAAATACGTACCCCGAAGCCATTCAGATGCAACAGCGCCCCATTCACAAAGCTCTCGCTCATATTCCTCGCCGACTCAAACGGCGTCACCGGATCGTACGTATTACCCACAAACAAGATCGGATTCGCCGTCTTGACATGAAAGTTGCCCTCATACCGCTCACGCGCCTCAAACTTCCACTGCGCGCAGACAAAGTGGTTGGAATGCCCCCAAAAATCCAAAAACCACCTCGTCGTCCCCTCAAAATCGAGGTACGTCGGGCGCATGCCATCGAGTGTGTCCACGCGCGGCTTCTTGTCACCACACCGGATGCCCAGGATGGCTTCGGCGGCGGGGGGCACGACGTCGGGGTTGGGGGTGCCGCTCGCGGGTGCGGGGGTGAGCGCGGCGATCGCGGTGGTCAGGTTGCCGGTGAGGAGGCCGTCGAGGGCGGTGGCGATGGAGATGAATTGGCCCGGGCGGTACATGGCCAGGTAAAAGATGCTGAGCACGTCCCAGTAGCGGATGAAGCCGGCGGGGGTGTCGGAGCCGGGGAGGGTGACGGGGATGGGGTTGGTTTTGAGGTTCTGGAAGAGCGTGGAGATTTCGGCTTCGAGCTGGTCGGCGGTTCGGCCCTCGCGGTAGAGCGCGCAGCGGTCGGGGAAGGCCAGGCAGCCTTCGAGGAAGCCGCGCACGGCTCGGTCGGCGGCGGCGTATGACTCGTCCTCGCTGGAAGAGTTATTGAGATTAGTTGCCAAAAGTTCATACTGTGGTATATGGTGGGTTGATGGTCTGAAAGTCATACCCGGTCTTGCCGTAATACTGATGCGAGTTCAAGACGCCGTCGAGAAGAACGCTGCCGACCCTCTCCGGGAAAAGGGCGCCATACACAGCACCAAGGGTAGTACCACCAGAAATACCCCAGTACTTCAGCTTATCGTCGCCCAGGGCATCAACGATCCTGTCCATGTCCCGCGCAGAGTAAGCCTGTCCGATGAGGTGGCCGTGGTCTTTGTTCTTTTCGTAGCACAAGTCGGCGGCGGCGGCGGCCTCAGCCCAGAGCTCCTCGGCGGCGGTTGCCGACGCGTTGGCGCCGTTGCTCCCGAGGATGAAGGTGATGTTCTCGGGCGGGACGCACTGGAAGCGGAGGGTCTGGCCGGATCCACGCGGGTCCCAGCTGACGAAGTCGTACTGGCCCTTCAGGATGGGGGAGAAGAGCGGTCCGTAGATGGGCATGTTGGAGAGGCCCTCCTGGCCGGGGCCGCCAAAGTTGGTGAGGATGGTGCCGAGCTTCTTCTCTGCTGTCGCCGGGTAGCGGACCAGGTTCAACGTGAGCTTCTCGTTGCTCTCCTTGTTGGCATAGTCAAGGGGAACTTCGAGGGTAGTGCAGTCGATAGTAACGTTGTTGGGATTCTCGACAGGCGGGCAAGGACCCCACGTAAGGCCTTTGGGGGGAGGCGGTTTCGAGCATTTGCTCGCCGTGACGCCAGCGGCGATGAGTAGGAGAGTAATGGCAAGCATAACTGCAAAGGGAAGAACAACACGAATTCAAAAGTGACTCGAATGGTCGACGATAGGAAAATGTCAATTGATTAGAGGTGTCATCTAAATTCCAGAGAGACGTCTCCGTCAAGTCTATCAATACATTGCTTTTATAAACAAAAGATATCGATATGCCAAGCTTAGCTGCTGAGGGTCGCGCCGAAGGGGCGCAAGGATTGTGATCCCCATGCTGTGAGGCTGAGCAGGGGGATCAAGAATTTGAGTGGTGGGAGTTTGAAAGGTGACTTCTTATTTCCACTTTGGGAAAGATGGATTATACATCCAAAAATCTCACCGCAGCACGGCGTGGCAGGGGGTGGTAGGGCAAGGCTCAGCGAACGAGTAAACACACTCCACATTGATACCGCAGATCAAATTACTGCAACGCAGGGAACCAATGATAGATTCGTAGACTCGAAATACCCTGTGATCAGCCCCTGACGTGTCTTACAGGGCAATTTATTCAGCTCCGTTGAAGGAGTACAGGATAACTAATAGGTAGGCACCTAAGCATCTGCAATTCAACGGGTATCATTCCTTCCTCTACGTCCTCTACGTTGTTCTCGATGGAACTGCCTTAGACAGCTTGATGAGGCTATGAGAGAAACCATATTGAATTGTTCGAATGGGAGTTATCACTGGGCACGGCCTATCACGAGCCCATGCAGTTGTGGCGTTGCGGGCCCCTTCACCGAAACGTTGGTTCAGTTCCAGCCAACAGTTCGGCGAAATCAGGAGGGATCGAATAACTGGTGCATTTCCGGATCGGCGTTCCTTTCCAGGGACATGGATAGCGGAAGTGTAGGCCGTTTTAGGCTCGACTACCGAGCATGCTGTGTCTAGCGTAATGTGGTCTCCAGCCCCGGGTATCGGCTCATGCCATGTTTGTTCGGGCCCTCCGTGCAATTGCCTTAATTCAAGTTGCCCTGCCTGCTTTACTTCATTTCATCCATACACTGTTAGTTGAGTTCCCTAGCTCGCGAGCTCTCCATCCTCCGAGTCATTGATACGAGGTTCATCCTTCCCGCGTCGAAAAGCACAATTATCACTGCTAAGAACTTAAGAGCCTTTTTTTACGCTAATTCGACCTTCACCATCTGCCCCTCGAGCCTTGTCGTCTTTCAACATAGTAGGTCCCCAGGCCACGCAACATTCTCCCAAAAATTCCTGACTCCCTAACCAGAGCCACCACCACACCAACCAACATGGCGAGCACCACAACATGTCCAGCCTGGCGGTCCTCCCCGACATCAACCTCATGATCATCCCGGAGACCAGCACAAAGGATCCCGCCATGACCCTCTGCTGCGAACCCAACCCCGTCCAGACCATCGACAGGTACTGGCTGTGGTGTGAATTTCCAGCCTCGTACTGGGTCAACGGCACCAAGTCGAACAACACCGTGCAGCAGGCGTCGGAGACCTACTTGCGGACTAACGGGCGCAGCTTCACTGAGTCTCGCATTGCCGGTGGGCAGTTCAACGCGGTGGGTCAGGTGGGGGCGGGCTCGGTGAGGGCGGTTGGGGTTTGGATGCTGGCGCTGTCTGGGTTGGTCTATGTTTTGTAGGGTGGTCCAGGTTGGGTGTGGCATCAATGATGGGGTGGGGGGGGATATACGTAAAGCAAACTGCCATGGCATTGGGAGAAACTGGGTCTGGCCAAGGTACCTCTTCTGAAATTTGGAGACTACGTCCGGGTGTTACGGTGTTCCTTTCCTGCATCCATCTTGTTCTAGGTTTCTGGTGGTCTGTAGGGGCAATTGAGGTTTGTGTTCTTCCCAACGTCCCTCCGTGTCAGCCGTAGGCTTCGTACGAACAACATCACTCCTCGCTCACGATGCAGTTTATTGGAATATGGTAGAATTCTAAAGGCGGAATAATAAACTGTAAAAAGCAATCGAGTAAATCCCCAAAATCAAGACATTGTAACGCGAGTAAGGAGGGCGTGGCATTGATTTATATTGGGCCTGCCACCTTGAACCTTAAAAGGAGAAAGCCAATGGTAAAACGGCGTTAAGGTCATGGTTGTGGAAAAAGGAAAGCCAGCAGCAGCTTCCATGTAGTAAGCCTCACAGCAGAGCCTTGTAATGCACCTCCACAGGCTGTTTGTCAGCTAACCACCTTAATGTGTTACTGGTCTTGTTTTGTTATTCGGCATCGTCCCTCGAGACATATTACTACACGTGCATGCTGCCTTACTCACGGCACAGAAAACTAACTGATGATATCTGATAATCGAGTACTTCCTACACAAGATGTTGTTTTCTCACATCTAAACTCGTGATGTTATATCAGGAGCCGTGAGTTATTGTGCGTTTACACGAGATGAGTATGAGTATTATTGTCTGGTGCTCGTAGTGAGTACTGGGTGGCTGAGTACCTGGCTGCTTACCGCTAGAGAGAAATAAATACTTGGATCGTGAAACTAGCACTGCGATAAACAACGTAATGGAGCTTAGTTCGCTACAGAACGTCCTGGCCTTGCTGTTATAGACCCCGGAAACGACATGGAGACTCCAAAGCTCCGCGGTTACATGCTACCAGGCCGTGACAGGGGCTAGGGCAAGAGGCCAACCCCATCTCTTACCAGCCTGTCGGGTCCACACTATGCTGACATGGAGTGAATCGTCGGTCCACCAACCAATCATGCTCATAAGCTTGCCGCCCCCACGAATTGCCGCCCTCACCCCCCGTCCGCGATTTTATTGCGAAGCGGCAAGCGGATGCAACTCCTTGTTGGTAGCAGGTATGCAGGGGGCTTGCAGAAGATGGGGACTCGAGAATTTCGCTTGAGGCGGTGTGCCTAACAGGCAGCGCTTGTCATCAATGTCAGTCCTCTTCCCCCCTGTTCCGTTCCCCTTTCATATCATACCCATTCTTTGTCCTTGGCCAATAATAAGTATCGTGTTGTTGACCGTCATTTTGCAATTGCCCATGTCTCGCACGATAGGGAATTATCTTCTTTTCTCGTCTACTTTGCCTCGGAGTTAATACCCCCATGTCAGCACGCTCCGGAAAGAGGGTTTTGCCCCTCCTAATCCTCCCTGCTATCCTCCTCATACTGCTCAGCCTCCACCTACATCTGACACTAGGCTGGTCCTTCTCCTCTCTCACCCAATCGATCAAGAGGCCACCAGCAGCTGGTATTGTTGTGGCCAGTCTCCGGCGCGAGGACACCTCTTGGGTCCACCAACATCTGCCGGGCTGGTCCCGCAGCGTCTATGTCGCGGATGACCCCTCCGCCGAGTTCACGGTCCCCAAGAACAAAGGCCGTGAGGCCATGGTGTATCTAACGTATGTCCAACAAACCACCAATCCCCACTCTTTGAGTCCGAACTCACCAAACCATCAGCCACATCATCAACCACTACGACACCCTCCCCCCCAGCACCATCTTCATCCACGCCGCGCGCTTCGCCTGGCACAACGACGACCCGGATTACGACGCCCTCGCCACCCTGCACCACCTCAACCTCGACCACATCCAATCCTCCGGCTACGTCAACCTGCGCTGCGCCTGGGTGCTCGGCTGCCCCGTCGAGATCCGGCCGCACCAGGACGCGGCCACCGACCTCGACAGCATCGGCACCACGGCTGCGGACGGCCGCAAAATCACCACCAAGGAGGTGTTCAAGCGCGCGTTCGAGGAGCTGATGCCCGGGGTGGAGGTGCCCCGGGAGGTGGGCGTGGGGTGTTGTTCGCAGTTTGCGGTCTCGCGGGAGGCGGTCCGCCGTCGGTCGAGGGAGGATTATGTGCGTTGGAGGGAGTGGCTGCTGCAGACGCCGCTGGGGGATGATTTGTCGGGGAGGGTGTTGGAGTATATGTGGCATAGTGAGTACCTACGCTTCTTCGTTTTATTGCTCTTGTCCTTCTGATGCGGGATCATGTGCTTACGGGTTTTGATGGTGCTAGTCATCTTTGGGAAAGGTGCTATCTTTTGCCCGTCTGCAGCTGAGTGTTACTGTAACCTGTACGGACTGTGCGATTTGGAGTGTAAGGAGGATAAGTGCAGCGGCCGATATGTCTTGCCGAAGTATGCAGCTCTGCCCAAGGGATGGCCAAGAGTGGGTTGGTCTGGGGAGGAGAGGAACTTTACTGGTCCGGATTGAGGGACCACGAGCCTACGCCGCTGCTTGCTTGCCACTATTCCGGCTTCCCGTTAGCCGCCGCCACGCACACAGCGTGCACGGAGGATCTGCGTCTAGGGGGCGAGGATGTTCAAGAATGGTAGGATGCCCTACTGATCCACCAACTCTGGCTTTTAAACTGACCATACTTCGGCAGGTTGTTTGGCTGCAGCGGTTTCTCGTGCCGGCGTACAAGATACAACGGGCCAGGTCGAGCCATGATCTTGTGGGGTTTTGAAGGAGTCCTGAACGCCGGCTCGCCAAGCCGAGACGCGAGTTACAGGTTGATGATTGAGATCGGGAAGCCCTGCTTAATTAATGGCCAGAGGGAGTGCTACGACTTGCATTGTCCGAGTTACTCAAGGGTTTCCCGGGTGATCGTAATACTCGGGTTGGACAAGGGGTGCTCCTGTTAGGGTGGGCTGAGTTCCCCTGAGTCACCCCCGCGCGCGAGTGGCACTAGACGTAAGACATCGAAGAGGGCCTGCAGGAGATGGCGTTAGAGACATGTCGTGTACCCGACCAGACATTCCCCGGCTGCTCTACGATAACGTGAGCAAAGGCACTTGGAGGCAAACGATAGCGAGGATAGGCAATGACACGGACAAACGTTGGTGTTCGGTGGCGGGGGTGGTTGGCTACTCACACTAAGAGCACAGCTCGCTGATGCAACGGTGAATCCTAGAATAGTCCTTTATTATTATCCTTCTAGTTGGATGCAACCGAGTAAAGGAGACAGTGGTGAGGAAACGGAAGAAGTGGATGCTTAGGTGGGTATTTATGTAATGGTATAGTAATTCTAGTATTCTGTAATTTACGTCCCAGGTTACCCCACCATTAGTTGCTTGGCACACTCGGGTTCGTCTCAGCCCTGCCATCGCCCTGCCATCGCCCAGCTCCGCGAGTGGGCCCTGAAACCAACCGATAAGGACATCCATCGCATTGCATAGGCCCAACACCTTGACAACCCAAGGACCATTTCCAACAGCGACGGCGCCGACCAACAACCAAGCCGTGCAAATCTAGTTTGCGGTGCCATTTTAACCCCGTATGCTGGAGTTTTGACCGTCGGCACCTCCATCAGGTTCACACATACGCAGAGCTTCTGGGAATTTATTCGGTCTTGCAACCAGACAACCAACCCACTTCACTTGCACCTCGAATTCGACGAGGTTAGCTTGGCATCTGCCTATTCCTGGGGCAACCAACCTAGAGGATAACGGCACCTCATGTCAGAGTCGTACCCCAGGCCCCCGTTCCAAGGGGCCATCCGTCAACTAGAAATCGACAGGGCCCCTTCGAGTGCTTCAGCCATCGAGACCCCGCGACCGCGCTCACTACATCTACTCGTCGCCTCCAATGGCCTCAAAGATGTGGCCTTCGCCGAGGCCATCGCCGTCCGTCTCTCCAAAGAGTCGCAGATTACCACCCGAGCCATCGTCGACGACATGACACAGAGGCTAGCCTATGAGATCATAGCCTACCGGAATCGAGGGCTGAGGCGGGACGTCCCCGATGGCCCCAACACCGACGATATCGAGTCCTCCCAACAACAGGCCGCTGAGCTGGTCGGGTGGGCCGACCTCCTCGTGCTTGCGCCCATCGACGCCGACACCCTGGCCAAGATGATGTGCGGGGTATCCGACACGCTGCTGCTCGAGGTGCTACGGAGCTGGGACGCCTCCAAGAGGATCCTGATGGTCCCCGGCATGACTACCCAAATGTGGGAGAACCCGGTTACCAAGCGCCAGATGAGCAAGCTGCACCGCAAGTGGGGTTGGATTCGAGTGATGCCCCCGATCCTCTGGAACTACGATGACAAATGCCCCTCCGCCGTTAAGCGCGTCGTAGAGTGGGAAGGCTTCAACGAAGTGATCGGCATCATTAAGAACCAGGCCGACTTTCTCAAACTCGGCCACGACATGGAGATCAGCGCCCAGCCTAGCACGCCCCCTGCCATGAAATCCAAAGCCCGGAGCGCCCTCCCCCCCGAGATCTGGACCATGATTTTCGAGCTCACCAACGACTGGGAACTGGCCACCTGCCTGGGCATCTTCACCACCCTCGAGATGCCCACCACGCTAGGCTGGCGCCGCGAGCCCAAGGACCCCAACGACCCGCTGCAGGTGTTCATGCACTCGCTCGAGTGGACGCTGCTAACAGCCGACACCAAGGCCGTGTGCGACAAGCTCGCGCACGCGCCGCCCAGCTTCCACGACCTCTCAGCGCTGGCGGTGCACCTCATCTTCAAGTTCTCCCTCACGGGCGTGCTCACCTACATCGAGGCCAACCTCCCGCACATCTTCAAGTGCTTCGACGGCAAGACCATCCCCACCAAGGCCTCGGCCTACTACGGGCGCACGGCGATCCTGGACTGGTGGGCGCGGTCGCCGTCGTTCCTCGAGAAGCAGTACGACGGCGAGGCGCTCAACCGCGCCTCGCAGTGCGGCTTCGTGCCCGTGCTCGAGTGGTGGCGCCGGTCGGGCCTGCCGCTCAAGTACGACGAGCAGGCCTTCGAGATGGCCTCGTCGCGCGGCCATGTGCATGTGCTCGAGTGGTGGCGCGAGGCCGGCATGCAGGACCCCTCCATCGTCGTCAAGCCCGGCCGCTCCCTGCTGGCGGCCGCCCAGTGGGGCCAGATGGCCGCCATGCGCTGGTGGGAGGAGAGTGGGATCCCGATCGGTCATCAGGATGCGGTTTGTAAGATGGCTACGCGCTGGGGGCAGGTGAAGGTGCTGGACCTGTGGCGCCAGCTGCGCGGGGATGATAAGCTGCAGTTTGATAACCAGATCCTGATCGAGGCGACATATCATGCGCATATTCCGGTTTTGGAGTGGTGGCGGAAGTATGCCCACGGGGAGCTGCCGGGCATGGGCGGCAGGAAAGGGAACCGGGTCGAGTACAAGACGATGGACGTCGAGGAGGCGCTAGAGGATTCACTGGGGGACCAGACCAAGGTCCGGCGGTGGTGGGCCGAGAACGGCCTTAACCTGGGGCTCGGCACCAGCGAGTGGATGAAGACGCGGTATTTGTAATGTACGGCGGGTAGGATTATGGGTTACTATGGAGTTTATATCGTTTGGCGATGACACTGTATGTATGGCAACAGATCGGATTTCTGTCTAGCGAAAAAGGGGTATCTCTAAAAGCAATGAACCATGAATCAAGAATCAAGCAAACTTGGCCGGGTTACTGGGTATCATCCTCCTTAACACATCGATCTGCCGCACCATCCCCTTGTTCTTCAGCTCGGCCACCCCCCGTTTGTCCGTCCTCCTCAACCCGTTCGAGTAGACCACAGTGAAGTCGGGCACCACCTCGCCGGCAGCGATCTCGGTATACGGCGTGAGCGTGCAGTGCTAGCATCCCACCCCCACGTCAGCATCACCACCCCAAAACAACCCAAAATCAACCCAAGAAAGAACTCACCTTCCCCACCACCGCGCCCGCCCCAACCCTCGCCCCAACCCCAACCACCGTCCCCTCCCCAACAACCGTCTCCCCCGCCTCCACCACCGCCCCAACCTCCACCGTCACATAATCCGCCAGCGTCACCGCCACCTCCACCCCCTCCACCCTCCCCAAACCAGCAGACGACACAGGCGCAGCCCCCAACGTCGCGCGCTCATGGACGACACAGCGGCGGCCGATCGCGAGGCGGCCCACAGAGGACTCGAGGCGCGCGCGGGGGTGGATCACACTCTCGCTGCGGATTTCGATCGTGTGCGTGCCGGTGAGCTGAGCGGTGTCGGAGATGGTGAGGGACGAGGAGAGGTGTACGGGGGGGCGCGGGCCCGAGGGGGGGTGGGGGGTGCGTTTGGAGGACATGCTTGGGTTTTCTTCTTGGGTTTCGTTTTTTGAGGCGGGGGGGGTTGTTGGTTTTGGTTTTGGTTTTGGTTTGGGGGGTTGGTGTTGGGGGGTTGGTGTTGGGGGGTTGGTGTTGGGGGGTTGGTGTTGGGGGGTTGGTGTTTGGTTGTGTTAGGTTGTGGGTTGGATTGTGCGTTGGGTTATGGCGACAGCGGTGGTGGTGATGGTGATGGTTGGTAGGGCATTGTTGGATGTCGAGGTGCGGCTTGGAGACGCGTTGAGTGCAGCTCTTTGAATTGAAGGTCGGACGGATTGGAGCTTCCCCACACTGCGTCAGTCAAAATCTTGGCAAATACCCTCCCGCCACACACAAAGCTCAGGAAAGCACCCGCCACACCCGGAATCCCCAACCAATCAGCAGCTCTCTGAATCCAAACCTCAGAAAGGCGCTCAACTCGAAGACGACTGCTCCATCACCGAAGGGGCCAACCTCACCCCGTCCACGAAACCCGACAGTCTTCCGGCCCCGGCCAATTGGCATCCCACACCTCTGCTCTGCCGGGCAGAGAACGCCAACATGCTGTCACGCACTGCGGCGCCGACCAAGGCGTCGGCAAGGGCCATTTCGAGCGCCGTTTCAACCGCTGCCGCCGCGACAACACCCCAACAATGCCGTTCCTTCGCCACCGTCCAGGACGCCGGTGCCGCTACCGTGCGCACCTACGGCGGCCTGCGCGACCAGGACCGCATCTTTCAGAACCTCTACGGCCGCTACCCGCCCGACCTCAAGCACGCCAAGAAGATGGGCGACTGGCACAAGACGAAGGAAATTATCCTCAAGGGCCACGACTGGATTATCGGCGAGGTCAAGGCTTCCGGCCTGCGCGGGCGAGGCGGTGCCGGTTTCCCCTCAGGGCTGAAATGGGTGTGTATTATGTCGCTCCGTCACTAAAGATTCGTCGACTGGCATGTGGCTGACCAATCCCCCCCTCTTCCCCCCGCACAGTCGTTCATGAACTTCAAGGATTGGGATAAGGACAACAAGCCGAGGTACCTGGTGGTCAACGCCGATGAGGGTGAGCCGGGCACCTGCAAGGACCGCGAGATTATGCGCAAGGATCCCCACAAGCTGGTCGAGGGCTGCTTGGTCGCCGGCCGTGCCATGAACGCCTCGGCCGCCTACATCTACATCCGCGGCGAGTTTATCGAGGAGGCCGCCGTGCTGCAAAACGCCATCAACGAGGCCTACGCCGACGGGCTGATCGGCAAGAACGCCTGCAACTCCGGCTACGACTTTGACGTCTACGTCCACCGCGGTGGTGGTGCTTACGTTTGCGGGGAGGAGACCAGCTTGATCGAGTCGCTCGAGGGCAAGCCCGGCAAGCCGCGCCTCAAGCCCCCCTTCCCCGCGGCCGTCGGCCTGTTCGGGTGCCCGTCCACCGTCGCCAACGTCGAGACGGTCGCTGTGGCGCCGACCATCTGCCGGCGCGGCGGGAACTGGTTCGCCGGGTTCGGGCGCGAGCGCAACCAGGGCACCAAGCTCTACTGCATCAGCGGGCACGTCAACAACCCGGCCACGGTCGAGGAGGAGATGAGCATCCCGCTGCGGGAGCTGATCGACAAGCACTGCGGCGGGGTGCGCGGCGGGTGGGACAACCTGCAGGCCGTCATCCCCGGCGGCTCGTCGACGCCCATCCTGCCCAAGTCGGTGTGCGACGACCAGCTGATGGACTTTGACGCGCTCAAGGACAGCCAGTCTGGGCTAGGCACCGCCGCCGTCATCGTCATGGACAAGAGCGCCGACGTCGTGCGCGCCATCTCCCGCCTCAGCCACTTCTACCGCCACGAGTCGTGCGGCCAGTGCACCCCCTGCCGCGAGGGCAGCAAGTGGACCGAGCAGATCATGCAGCGCTTCGAGAAGGGCCTCGGCCGCGAGCGCGAGATCGACATGCTGCAGGAGCTGACCAAGCAGGTCGAGGGGCACACCATCTGCGGTACGTCTTCTCTGTTTTTTTTTTTTTCTATCTCGAAAAGAATGTGATACTAATAGACTTTTTGCTGTGCAGCCCTTGGCGAGGCCTTCGCCTGGCCCATCCAGGGTCTGATCCGCCACTTCCGCCCCGAGCTCGAGGCCCGCATGCAGCAGTTTGCCAAGGAGTCCGGCGGCGAGGCGCTGGCTGGTGGCTGGAATCACGATGCCAAGCTGAAGGGCGAGCTTGTCTCTCCTGGCATGTAAAAGGGAGGGTGAGTGGTTTAGTTTGGGCGCGGTTGGTTTGGTGGGAGCTGAGAGGGAGGGAGGCGTGCATTGTACATAGGCCTAGTCCGCCGTAGACTGCCCCCGGGCTGTACTTGTTTGCTTTGTCGAACCTCTAGCCTATAGAGAGAGTCTGAAGAGAGGGTGTGATATGTGTGCTGGTGACCATCTGATGGTGTATGGTGGTGCTTAGATAAGAAAGGGATGTTGCGGTATGCCATCGACATGTGGCAACTCCAGGTAGCCAAGGACTGAACTCAACTCACCTATTGGATTCTTTCTCATCGCAGAGTAGCCCTCCGCCTGGTTCGGCGGCTGAAGGCAGGAATAGAGACATAGGCCAAAAGGGAATCGCTGAAACGTGGGTCACGGCAGACTCAATTCTATGGCACCGGGGGCCGCAAGAGCGTCAGATTGTTACCAACCACCCTCTGGCCAAAAAAGCCGAACTCGAAAGGGGAGCAAAAAAATCAAGAAAAGAGAAAAAAAAGTAAAAGCAACCGCCCCCCCCCCCCCCCCCCCGCCCCCACCAAAAAAAGAAAAAAAAGAAAAAAAAAAGAAGAAAAAAAAAAGAGTAAAAGTAAAAGGAGTTAAGAAGAGAAAAAGAAGTAAATAAAAGGTTGACTTTAGGCTTTTGGGTGACTTTCTTTTCGTTCCTCTAGTCGAAAGCTTTGGCTAGAGAGTACCAACCTCTCCGCATCAATAAGTCTGTAGCTAACTCAGGGGTCAACTCGGGTGTCAACTTGGGCGGATAATTAAAGCGGGGCTACCAGGGGGGATTCAGAGCCACGGTAACTCTCAACAAACCAAGCATTTCATAGTTAACAACCCTCTCATGAATCCTCACCGCTCTCTCTTGAATAGAGATTGTTTCCAGCCCCAGTATAAAACTATAATGCAGAAGCTCACAAACCATACTCACCTCAACCACGACCAACAATCTTACTCCCAAGTATTTTAAGCATATTTTGTCGGCTCCAGACTCTAAAGCAGTCAAAATGGCGGACGGCGTGGGCAAGTTCGAGCAGTTTGTCAAATTCGGGACCGATGCTTGTAAGTGAGATATCAGTTTACTCTGTGAATCACTATGTGTATCACTCATTCACATCTCAACTCCAAACCCTCACCCCCTTATAAACAACCCACACAGCATCAACAAAACTAACAACCTCTCCAAACAAGACGGCCTCGAACGCCTCCTCCGCCTCCTCCAAGCCCTCGTCACCATCCTCCTCTTCACCCCACCCACCACCACCACCATCACCGCCCTCCTCCTCCTCCCCCCCTCTCTCCTCCCCCTCCTCACCCCCACAACCCTCACCCCCCTGCGCAAACGCCTCGCCTCCCTCCGCCAACCCCTCCGCTTCTTCCGCTTCCTCGACTCCTTCGCCTCCGCCTGGTCCGCCCTCTCCACCCTGCAATCAACCACAACAACAACAACAACACCCACCACCACCAACAGCAGCAGCGGAAGCAACTGGGCGCGCCGCGTAACGGGGTGGAGCGACTTTGGCGCGCGCGCCTTCACGGGCATGTATCTGCTGCTGGAGAGCTGTGTGTTTGTGGAGGCGGTGCTGGACGTGCCGGGGCTGGGGGTGTGGGGGTCGCCGGAGGTGGTGAGGGGGTTGGTGGTGGATGGGCAGCGGTTTTGGTTTGTGGGGTTGGTGTGTGGGATTGTGGGCGGGGTGGTGAGGTTGGTGGTGGAGGGGGACGGGGAGAGGGGTGGGGAGAAGGGTGGGGAGAAGAAGGGGGAAGGGAAGAAGAAAGGGGAGGGGAAGGGGAAGGTGGTGAGGCGGCTGGTGGCGGATGTGATGGATTTGGCTGTGCCTGGGTCGGTGGTCGGTTGGGTGCCGTTGGACCCCGGGACGGTCGGGCTGCTGATGCTGGGGAGTACCGTGTTGACGGGGATGGAGGTTTGGGAGAGGTGTGGAAAGGATGTGGCTGCTGCGAAGGCGGCTGTGAGGGAGAAGCGCTAGTTGTTCAAAGGAGAGAAAAAAAGTTGGATTTTAGGTATGCGCAAAAGCGCTGAAAAGGACCACCGCTGGTGGCCATGAAGGAAGCTCCTCCACTTTGACGAGTTCCCCTGCTAATTCCTGTAAAGAATGCCTTCGTTATGTATACAATCTTAAGCGCACTTAATACCACACCCTCTCGTTATTCCAATGCAAACGACTGACCCTAAATCCTTTCTTTAGATGAATGTCCACAACAAACCGTTGCTCCCAAATACCTCTTCGTTGACAGCCCATGCGGCATCGTGTCCAAGCATCAACTCAGCCATCCCAGCCACCTTCCGCGAGCCGTATCTGGCATTCAAGCAGACACAGACACGGTTCCACCAGCGGTCTTGCGGTCCTCAGTATCAGGAGCGAGCCGGATGCGAGTGTGTTTCTCAGGGTCATCGATGTTCCTCAACACAGCACCGAGCTCCAAGCCCAGGGTCCAAAAGCAAGCGGCCAGGGAAAGTATAGCTAGAACTAGCTCCAGTGCCCTGACAATCGACATGTTAGCAGAAGCTTGCGGCGGACGAAAGAATATATAAATATAAAACGTTCCTACCCTATAACAATGTTGAGAGGAAGAAGGCAACTTCTGTTGTTCATTCGTTTATACCAGTATGAAACATGGACCCAGCCAGTCGCTTTCACCGCAAACTCGTTAGCTATCGTAACGCAAACGTCTCCCTCGGCTTCTTTTCCCTCTGTAGACTCACACATAAAAATAATGATGATGAGCCCTAAGGCCAAGTCAACCAAGGCAATGAGGATCAGCTTCGCCCGCTTCTGCTTTCGGCTCTTCGGCTTTCTGAGCCCGCCATCTTCGTCGTTATCACCTCCAAAGCCACAAACACAGTCACCGACCTGGCAAACCACAGCAGGGAGTGACCGCGTAAAGGGGGATCGGGGCAGAACCAGGGCAAGGTTCCAACCAACGATCAGAAACAGCGCAATGAAGGCAACAACGAGGGAGCCGCCGGTAAGACCCAAGGAAAGCCAGGTCACGACATCGGCGAAGGCGAGCAGAGCAACCAGAATTCGTAACACGGTAATGAGGTCAGTTTTGACCAACCACCTCCGCTCGCTGTCCTCGTCATCGCTGCCGTACCCCAAAGCAGCGGAGCCAAGGGGCTGGTAGACCATCGAGGGGCCGGTTCCGGGGGCTGCCATTGGTGCAGCGGTGATCGATATTGACTTCTCGCTTTTCACCGACGATGAGAGGAAGGAGATATAAGGAAGGGTTTGGGGATGCCAGGAAGAAATGCGGTGAGGCTCCGTGGTTGTTCTGTAGAGTCGAACTTACCATATCTGGACCAGGCCAAGCCAAAGCTCTTATATAGAGGCATTGTTGATTCAGGAAGCGCTACGCGCGGACGGTCGCAGCCAAACCCTGGTCTTTGGCCCCCAAACCTGTCGTTAGGTGCCACAACACGGCTGTTGGGAGGTTGGTGACGCGTCCGGCCCAGTCACGCACCTGGGAGAGCAGGCAGCTGCAGTTAGTCTGTTCTTCATTGGTTTACGGCCAAGCGATTCGAATGGCTCCTATGGTTTCAGCACAAAGGATGCAGGGAGAGAGGCTTGGAACGCAACTCTTCCAAGGAGGATCAAAGGCTGACGCAAGCAGCGCCCGGCCATAGTGAGAGGCAGTTGTAGATTAGAGGAATGCCGAAAGAGGAACCTCCAGCAACTCACATATCAACGAGTGAAGAAAGATACTTAGGGTAGGTAGGGAGGTACTGAAGTCTAACGGGGGTAAATAAACAAACAATCATTCATCTTGCCTGTGGGAGTAGAATTGGATATACGTTAAGAGCTCCATCCATAACAAAATATGGTTGGTACCTAAATGAATAAACAATAAGTCAAACAAACAAGTTCTGCTCTCTGAGCGCCTCAGACACGTTCACCAAGGCCAAGGTGAACCATACCTTACCTGTAGTTAATGGCAATGGGAGTAAGAATGACCTCCAATCCTCTCCAAGGGATAACCCCGCTCATGCAAGGGGCATTGTGGGGTATTCTTTCTTTGGCCCACAAAATAATGGCAGAAAAGGAGAAAAAAAGGGCGGTGAGAGCGCATTCCGGAAGCAGAAACTCCAGGAATTTTTCTTGGGATTGGAAACGCGTGCCTGCCTTCTGACGCCATTGCTCCCTTGCATCCCTCACAAACTGTGCAGGAGCTGGTGCTGACTAGATCAACCAATTCACATTGTGACTTTTGCCCATGTCGACTCCGCCAGCGTGGCTCTTTTCCAATAACTCTGCACTGACCGCGAAAAAACCGACCACTCACGGCGACACACCCACGATGGCTGGAAGCAAGAAGCTCAAGGCCGGCGGGTCTAAGAAGAAGGCCCCCGCCACCGAGAAGCCCAAAACTACCGCCGAGCCACCTACACAGCTCTTGAACTTGGTCGAATTGTTCCTCTCTGAGCATGACTTCAGCGACGCCCATCGCGCATTCACAAAGCAGCGGGCCAAGAAGGGCTGGAAGGGCGATAAATTAGACATCCCTGAAGGCCATTCCCTAGTGACTGTCTTCCAGTCTTGGGAGGCGTCTCTCAGCAATGCCACCACCAAGAAGGCCGCCGAAGTCGACAGCAGCGATAGCAGTGACGACGATAGCAGCAGCAGCAGCGAGTCGGAGTCGTCAGACGGCGACAGCGAGGATAATGCGGACGTTGAAATGAAGGATGTTGTCGAAGAATCCTCCAGCTCTGAGTCCAGCAGCAGCAGTGATAGCGACAGCAGCGACAGCGACAGCGAGGACGAGAAAAAGGCCGCGAAGCCCGCCGCTGCGCCCAAGCCGGCGGCCAACCCTCTGAAGCGCAAGGCCGCTTCCGAAAGCAGTGACGCGTCTGACTCCGAGTCCGACTCCGATTCCAGCTCCGACGAGGAGGCTCCCGCGCCCAAGAAGCAAAAGGTCGCTGCCGCCCCAGTCACCGCTGAATCGTCTTCTGAGTCGTCGTCCGATTCATCTTCAGACTCTGATTCTGGCTCCGACTCTGAAGCCGAGTCTAAGCCAGCCACCAAAAAGACTACTGTTAAGAAGGAGGCCGTCAAGAAAACTGCTGTCAAGAAGGAGACGGCCGAAAAAGACGACTCGTCTTCCGATTCCTCTTCGTCGTCGTCCGATTCAGACTCAGACTCGTCCTCCGAATCCGAATCCGAGTCTGAAGACGAAGCCGAGGAGGCGGCTAAGGTCCCCCTCCCTGACTCCGATTCCGACTCCTCCAGCGATTCGTCATCGGAGTCCTCCGAGTCTGATTCCGACTCTGACTCGGAGAAGACCAAGACCAAGACCAAGACTAAGGACAACAAACCCACCCCCTCCCCAGCCGCCACCGGCTCAGACACGTCTTCTGCCACCCTCGACCGATCCTCGCCCAAGGTCTTCCCGGTCGAAAGCGACGCCCCACTTCCCCCAGACCCTACCACGTTCAAAGCCAACAACCGCGGCAAGAACAGCAATGGTAAGGGGGTCAACCAACCCTTCTCGCGCATCGACCGCGGCATTGAGGTCGACCCCCGTTTCCAGTCCAACGCCTTTGCCGGCCACGACTGGGGCCGCAAGGCCCACGAGGACCTGATCGTCACGCGTGGCAAGGGCTTCACCAAGGAGAAGAACAAGAAGAAGAAGGGCAGCTACCGCGGCGGGCGGATCGATACCTTTGCTGTTGGGGGGATCAAGTTTGATGACTAGGGTGCTGGGGCGGTCCGTATTTCATTGTGATCGAACCGGAAAATAAAAAAGAAGGGTTGCTGCAATTGATCGTGGCCGGTTCAAGGGGTGGTTCCATTCGCCTGGTTAGACATGGCATAGCAAGGAGTCTCAGGCAGTTTGATTATTCACGCCGGACATTCACATGCTATATTCAGTCATTGTGCAATGTGCGGAGGGTCAGGGGTGCGGTCGGGCGGATAATTGTTTGTGTTGTTGGGGAGATAGAGGGCATTATAACCGCCCTCCTGTCAGGCATATATACCACTGGAGGATTACCGTTTCTCATTTTATTTCGGCTTTGTGTTTGTTACCCCGGATCATGTGACGAATCCCGGTAGATATATACCTTGATTTCAAACTCACAGTACTAAATCTTCCATGTTTGTGTTGGCCTCTTGCAGGAGGGTTTCATATCAGGCAGTCAATCGGCGAGGGAACGGCCGCCCTCGGGCTATTCAGCCTTGCAACTCGCCATTGGGAGTCACTTACACAGCACAGCCACAACAACCACAATAATGAAACAGCCCACTGGCGCCCGACCCAGCGTTTTAAAATACACAAGGCCCCTGCAGGAGGAGTGGGCTTATTTTCCGGGGTTCAAGAAATCAAACGGCCGTAACTGGGCCCGAACCCGCCTGATAAGAATCGGGGTGTGAATGCCGGGCCACAAGTTGTGTGATATTGCTTGTTGCGGTCTACCGCATCGTGGAGGGCGCGCTACAGCCCGAGGGATTCATTTTATTGGTTTTAGAGGATGCCTCGACAGAGGGTTCGAATACGAATATGCCTTGGTTCGGGGGAAGGTCATGGATCTTGTGCCAACCAAGTTAAGCCCGTTGCTGGCTATAATACCTTTCGAAGTTTCTCCTTCACTGCCGTGTTGCTTCAAGTTGCCCGGTCGCTAGCCTGCCTACAGCCAAGGCAGAATTTGACCAGGTCGAGGAGATGATGTTGCTATCATCGGACTTAATTAGCTCCTTCTCTAGCTTAGTTATCAACAATTGTTTGACTGGAATGGTGCTTTCGCCTAAGGCAGATGTTGAAGGAGAGTTTGCCTTCCATACGGGGGATTAACGAAGAGAGCTTGCCAAATCTGGGACGAGAGTACCTATAGTGAGAGAGGAAGAATTTATTTCATTGCTCTGCCTCAGGTATTCAATGGCCCCACGCCGCTCGCATCCCATCCATCACCCGTGACAGTCAAGCTGTCAACGATCATAGTCATATTCTCTCAGGTGAACGGCGGGTCATCCCCGTTGTGGAGTGCACCGATCGCTGTGTTCAGCAAAGAAGCTCACTAATATCGCGTGATACGAAGCCGGAATCGCCAATACACGTGCCACGATCCCATCCTTCGGACCCTGGGTAAAAGTTTCTCACTGGGTAATTATTTGGAGACGGTGAGACGCCCTCCTTGACCGGGGTTAGCCACCGCCTTCCCTACCGAGGTAGGTAAGTCCTCATCTTTAAGATGGATGACACTCTCGCCGAGTCTGCCTTGCCACGAAACATTTAAAGACCTCCAGTTATAGCTAGCCTCAACACACCCCTGAGCATGTAACCATCATGGAACCATTGAAGCGTATGTTTCGGAGCAGGTACTGCCCGCCTCACAAATTATTGACCATCACGCCGGTGCATTGGAGCCACATGTATTGCTGTGGGCATCCAGGGATATCTTGAAATTGGACCAAATCTGCCCTGATCCGGAATCAAATCAAAGATAACCTAGCAAAGCGCAAAGATAGTTTGACTCGTGTCAGCCTTTCATTTGGCCTTCCCGGCTCCGAAGAGGCAGGTGCGGCTGGCCGTCTTGGGTTTCGGAGAATTCGGACCAAATTATGTGAATCGGAAGTCGCTTTGGGCCTTTCGTAAAGCGGACACGCACATTGCCCGGTCAGGGCATAATACGGGGATGTGAGATAAGCTTTCCACACGCTCGGGACGTGGTAAGCCGTCATGGAAGCGTGACGATAATTGGAGGTCATCCATGAAACCCGGATGCCTCCCAGGTCATCCGAAGGAGGGTTATGTGAGAGCCCAGGAATCAGCCCAAGCAAAAGTGGGGCATCCGATCTGTTGGTGCCCGTGAGCGATCGTCTCAAGGAACAGTGCACGGACATGGCCCGCTGGCGCCTTCTTCCCGGCCATTTCAGCGGCCCGCCAGCCTCCAAATTCTCAGGGCGCAGTGTGTGACCCCAGCACGTTGGCGGCACTGCTTGGCTGTTAGTTAGGCATTTCGGATCGTTGGAGGGCTTCGCGCAACTGGCTGGGCGGGCGGTTTCCATTCCATCGCTGATGCTCGCTTTATCGTCAAGACTCACAATGCCAACAACTGGCAAGGCGCCCGCCAACACGCGCACTATAATAAGATTAGACTCGGCGCCTGTTTCCCACCGGATCCGGTGACAGAGTCACAGAGTCTTTACCCATCTCAATCCTCACTGTCCTCACTCACCAACAACAACCTACACATTTAAGTCGCGGTACAACTCAAACCGATTCGAACCATACTTTCGGCACCATCTCACACTTTTTACCCATTTACCCATCTTGGCCTACTTAAGGAATCTCGCCGCGGCATGGGCATAGCTAGCAACCTGGTCACGCCCGAAACCGACCGCAATGTGGAAAAGGCTGGTCAAGAGCCCCAACAAGCGCTCTCAAAAACTGTCAAGACCACCCGCCGACGACGCCGTTGGGCCGACCTCATCGCTAACCTGTTCCGCAGCAGGGCCCCGGATACTAGCATCGCCAAGGGTGATGCGGTGAAGGGATGGGACCATGTTGTGGCCAAACGGCGGAAACAGGAGACTGTGGATTCGCCCGCCATCGACACCGTCCTGGAGATCCCAGAGCATGAACTCCGGGAACTATCTGACGCGCTTGAAAAGTCTCGATCCTCAGGGAATGCCCCCTTTCAGATTAACGAGGAGCTGGGGGCCAAGCTAGCGTCACATGCCCAGGATAAGATGAAGACGTACGACTCCCTGCGCCAACAAAGCACTCGCTACGAAGGTTCTCTGGGGTTTGACTTCATCTGCACCGAGACCGCAAAAGATCTCGAAATTCAGGCCAACGGGGTGTTGCAGCATCTCAAGAAGAATGATATTGCTCGCTTCTACGAATCAGCGCCCAAGAAGCGTGGCTACCGCGGTCAGGAACACCCCCGCTTCTACGGCGACCACTTCCTCTCCAATGCCGACTTAATAGAGCAGACACAGCTCTTTGCCTTGTGTCGGGCCATGCCCAAGGGCGCCCATCTTCACATCCACTTCAACGCCAACCTGCTCCCCAGCGTACTGCTCGGCATTGCCAAGGACATGGAGCGCATGTTCATCTGGAGCAACATTGCTCTCGACCAGCCCGAGGCATACGATCTCTGCAGGATACAGTTTAGTATCATGAGCGAGAAAGCCGTGGAGGAGAAGGGGAAGGGCAACCCGTTCGCCAAAGACTACAAATGCGGGACCGTGATGCAGTTTCGGGAGTTCAGGGCAGCGTACCCGGGAGGGCAAGAGGCGGCCGATCAATTTTTGCAGCAAAAGCTGGTCTTCAATGAGGAAGAAGCTCATAATCTGCTTCAAACACAAGAAGGGTCAGTCAGAATCAGGAATATTAACGGGGCTTGAGAGTAGCCACACTGACCTCTTGAGCAGCACATGGGAGAAGTTTAATGCCCGGACGCAAATGATGAAGGGGTTATTCAACTACAAGACCGCCTACCGGAGGTATACCCGGCAGTGCCTCCTCGAATTCGTTGCCGATAACATCCAGTACGCTGAGATTCGACCCAACTTCATGTCCTCGAACCAAGTATGGGAGGATGACGGCTCCCGCCGTGTCGACAATGTCGGCATCATGAATCTGATCATTGATGAATACGAGGCCTTCCAAAAAGACCACAATCGGCAGGTCCTTAAGGGGCTCAAGGTCATCTACTGCACACCGCGATCCTTTAGCGAGGAACAAGTTGGGGAAGCCCTCACACAATGTTTCCAGTTCAAGATGGACAAGAAATTCTCCCCCTACATTGCCGGTGAGTTTCCCAGGAAACGCAACGATCTAGCCCCGCAAACTAACCCACCACCGCAGGCTTCGACTTAGTGGGCGAAGAAGGCAAAGGCAAGCCCCTCAAAGCCTTCGCGCAGCAGTTCCTGCAATTCCAGGCCCTCTGCAAGGCCGCGGACGTCGAGATCCCCTTCCTCCTGCACTGCGGCGAGACGCTCGACATCGGCACCGACACCGACGGCAACCTGCTCGACGCCCTGCTGCTCGGCGCGAAGCGCATCGGCCACGGCTTTGCCTTGCCGCGCCACCCCTACGTCATGAGCCAGATGAAGCAGCGCGGCGTCTGCGTCGAGGTCTGCCCCATCTCCAACGAGATCTTGGGCTTGACCCCCAGGATGAGTGGCCATGCCGTGTATAGCTTGCTGGCGAATAATGTGCCGTGCACGATTAGCGCGGATAATGGGACGCTGTTCAGGTTTGTGTTTCCCCTGTATCTCCACTGTTATATTCTTTTCTCTGTTGCTCACCATATCCCGTCTTACCATAGATCCCGCCTCTCGCACGACTTCTACCAAGTCATGGCCGGCAAGTCGGACATGACGCTGCACGGCCTGCGCCAGCTGATCGAGTGGAGCATCGCCCACTCGTGCATGGAGCCCGAGCTGATGAAGGAGGTGCGCGAGAGCTGGGAGAAGATGTGGGACGACTTTTGCCAGCGCATCGTCGACGGCGAGTTCACGCTCGAGGACGCTGACAAGATGGAGGCTGAGGGGGGGGTCGTGGGCGTCGAGACGCCTGCTGCTGCTGCTGTGTTGCCACCGGTTTGAGGATCGTTTGGGGATGGGATGCGGTTTGGTTTTCGCTATCTACTCTAGCGGTCGAGCTTTTTTTTCCTTTTCTCTTCGGGTTGCTTCTGGGTGCTATGAGTTACGACAAGGATACCTCTGCTTAATACTACACGGATCTGGGTTGCTATTGGGGGGTGGTTTCCTACCGATGCTGCCGCAAGGCTTTGGCGTTTCCTTACGTTTCTCGTGAGCGTTTAGGTTAATTTCGGGTTACTTTCGTGGATAGACGGATACGCGGAATACGGATCACTGCTTGCTCTCCTAAGGCTTGACTCTCTCCCCCCCGTTTTACGATGTTGATGCCCTCAACTCGATTTCCCGTATCCGTAACTGGGTGATGGACCTGTTGCCTGCGGAGTCCTTCTCGGGCACATAGACAGGAAGAGCCGTGGGGCAACTCTACCTTTCCACGCCTGTGTGAAAAGGTACATGTTCAAGGTAGCCTACGGAAGCTCAACCATGCCCGCTCTGAGTCATTCGTATCCTTGATGACGGCCTGGGCCCGACTGCGGCCCGGGCCGTGGTCTGAAGCCGCTATGAGATGAAACCCAACATCACCCTTTAGTATGTAGTCAGATCCCCAGCTTCATGGTGGGGTTCGAAAATGGGATCGGATGAGGGATCTTCCTCGTCCGAGCCAAGCTCAACTTCGTTCGTTCGAATATGAGCGTCCAGTGTCAGGCCCCAGTTCAAGGTAACTACACGAATAAAGTACCTAGAGATGAAAATGGATATATTGCAGTGCAGACTCGGACACAATGCCATTCCTGTGTGTTTCTCGGTTCTTACCCTTCCTCCTTCGTGATGCTCTTGCAACCCAGCCCAGCCGGTGTTGACACGAGTTGCGGCGGCACAGGGCGGCTCTGCCCAGGCTTACCTCGTGTGACAAATACGAAATAGTTATTGAACCCCCAACTGGCATCGATTGTGCGAAGGACCCAATGCCAAAAAAATTGTCGCAGTGGAGACGAGTTGTCTCAGCACGCCAAGGACAAGCTGGGGGCCTTGTTCTGCAGATCATCGCAAGGGCTGTTCCTTAGCCGAGTGACTCACAAACTCAATTGCAACACCACCAACATTCCTCTCCAATTGGGCGTTTTGATTCGACGGATGTGTGCTGTGTTAGTCTGTAGCTATGAGACTCCAACCGCCGTTGCAAGAGTGCGTGCGGTTATTGAGAGGTATCCCATGGTTGATCGTGTGTCCAGCAGACTCGGCAAATAGGACGACCATAGCCGGCCATGGTGGGGGGCGAAGCAGCGCAAAGCGGCCGAAAGGGCTGACCACAACCCCTCCCTCAGAGAAACGGCGCGCTGCCAACCTAATTCGGGAAAACCTATCCACGGGAAATCTTCCTCGGTTGCGCATGGAGCGGCCAATATTCCCGCAGGTCCTCCACTCCATGGAATGTCAGCACTGCAATGGTGGATAAGTAGAGCTAGCCTATTTTCGTGGTCGATGGCTTTCGCACGCCCTTGCGCGTCCAAGGCATCCCAAGATGAGAGCCGCGCAGGCCAAGGGGGTGACCGAGGTCAAACGCAGTTAAGAAGTCGTGGCCTCTTCACTAAAGGGCCCAATGGATCCGATGATCCACGCGCCCGTCCCTGGGCCGTCGTCCTCAAACTGATGAGGACCTGTCCACTAAAAGCCCAGGACCGCAAGTCCTAGGCAGAGATCCTCCTGCCCTGCCTGGACATGCTCAAAGACATGTCGCGCCCTTTGGAGGCCTGGTTCCGTGCCGTCGGCGTAAGCCTGTCCGGATGTCCTCGCTCTGCCCCTCCAACCGGAATTACAACGGTGGGGCTCTTGTTTCAGCTCCGAATCTGATTGGATGGGCTGGGTGGAAAGGGCTGGAGATGGGACAGGGTGGTGGGGCAGTGCTGCGACACCGAGGATTTCGAAAACGGATCTGTACAGAAAATTCACAATCGTAGCAAAGGCCAACAGCTAGATCGCACGGCTCTCATACACCAAGAAGACAGGAAAAACCATCCCACTAATTACCTTCGATGAGAAGCTTTTGCATTGCCTTCAACCGACCTGATATTCTAAATAATAACGCTTTTCCTCAACTCTCGAAGTTGGTGTTTCACAAACAGCACTGCCCTTTTCGCGTTGTGGCCATGAGTTTGAGCGATGGTGAACGTGGGGTAATTTCTGGAGCACGGCCTCGTGGGAAGTGTGACTCACACTTTCCGGGGCTGCAGCGCTGATCACAGCCAATCAGGCCGCAGCGCAGCCTAGGGCCATTGCGCACCGGCTTGCGCGCCTTGCGAATGCGCACTCGCTGCCTGATTAAAAAGTCTTCCACTGCCCACTTTTCGCAAACCTCTCTTTCTCTTTTCTCACCCCCAAAACTTTCTCAAAAAACCACAATCAACAACGCCAAGAAGTCTTCAAGATGCGTTAAAGCATCCTCTTTCCCCAGTCTCTCGACTTGCACTCGCAAAGTCGCCAAAATTCCTTCCCCGGATTTTAACAACATTTTCCCCACTCAACCCCCCCCTTCAGCTCTACCTGCAAAGGTTGAACTGAACTTTAGCAACTTGCTTCCCAGCTCGCGCTCAAGTTCTTCCTACAACACCGCCGCCATTCCCGGCCCAGACTTTCCAGTCTTCACCACGGATCAAACACAGTCAACATGGCTTCCCTCCAGTTCCTCGAGCCTGCCGGCACTATCCGCGCAACAACAGCATCTACAGCACTTGAATCTGCCGCCTCATCAACAGGACTTTGTCTTGTTCGATCAGCCGATCAAACCACGTCAACTTAATCGCTCTGTCCCGCAACCTTCCGCCAACGGAGGTGTAAATCCAAACCAGCAACATCGTCATCAACCGTTGTTTCCGCAACAACAGGTCCCGACCTCGCCGTCTCTGCAGAACCAGCGAGTTGCTAGCATCATCCAGGCCACTGGACATCAAGCGACCTCTTCGGCTTTTACCAATCGGTTTAGTTCCCCCGCACAGAATCAGCATCAGTTTTACGCTTCGTCCGCCCCGACGTCATCCGCCGCTTTGACCCAGCAAAACCGCGTGACCCGACCCCCCGTGCCCCTCTTCAGGCAGAGCACTGGCAATATACAGCGGGCCAAGATGAACCTTCAGGGTAAGAATTTTCGCTCCTACATCGCACTTTCCCAACAATCAATCTCACGCGTTACCACCACAGAACTCGATATGGACGACTTCACAGCCTTCGAGGGCGGTGCTTCTACCAGCGCATACTCTTCGCCTGCGCTTGCAAGCGTTTTCGACGTGAGCGGCAGTGCATCCAGCTCAACAACCAACATGGGCACCGTCTCGCCGCAGGATCTTCTCCTCCAGGAGCCGTTCATGTCGGCGCCCAATTCCACTGCGCTCACAGCTCTTACTTCGCCATCCATCTACAACGAGTCTCCCGAATTTGGCGACACTTATGACGTTTCGCCCAGCTTCGGAAGCGGCGACTTCGACAACGGGTCAACCGATACTTGGTTCCCTCTTTTCCCGCCGAACAATGCTCAACCCGACGCGTCCCAGAAGCCTGCCAGTGCTGAGCAGTCTCCAGCCACCAAGTCAGATGACCTGGAATTGGCCTCGGCACTGGGACACCGCCGCAAGTCGTCCGGGACCTCGCCTCCGACCCGCCCGTCGTCAATTGCTGGCGTTGGTTCGCGCCGCCGTGACAAGCCCCTGCCCCCCATCATTGTCTCGGATCCGACCGACGTCACTGCCATGAAGCGTGCCCGCAACACCCTGGCTGCTCGCAAGTCACGTGAGCGCAAGGCTTTGCGTCTGGATGAGCTGGAGGAGAAGATTGCGAAGCTGACGGCTGAGCGTGATCATTGGAAGAACGTCGCGCTTGCGCATGGTGCGAAGGAGTAAAAAAACCAGGTGCTTAGTTTCTTGGAATGATGTATTATCCCTCGATGCCGACAGAGCATTGAGGAGGGGATTTGCTTTTTCTTTTTCTCTTTTTAGTTTCATGGGATTACCTCGGTTTCCTTGGCCTGTTGATTCAATCCAGGCCCCCGATCAGCGTTTCTAGGCAGTTATATCTAGGTTTCTTTAAGACCGTAACAAAATGTATGATCTTAACAATGCTGCATGTGCCCAGTATTTGAAGAATGCCCTCTGTGCTTGAGTTTACGATGCCAATTGCTGCTCGTGATGGTTGTTGGTGGCACACTCGCCACCTTGGTTGCCTTGCCTTGCCTGCCCGAGTCCATCACTGTTGCCTGCCTGCATCACGAGACCAAACCTTCGAGTCTTCAGGTGTAGTGCAACGCTATTCTTCAACATTTGTCGTGGTGTCGTTTGATTGAAGGTACCAAGTATTTGCATCACCCAAATACTATCAAAGTAGTTTTAAGACAACTGTGACGAGAGACAATTGTGTTACATGCTCTAGATTGGATCTGTGTCAATCGTATTTAATAATATGCTTTCCAACTTGTTTTGTCGTCAAACCTAACGTCTGTGAAATTCCCAATGGCTTTGAGTAAGTAATTCATTACGAAACACTCGCGATAAAACAAGTTCCGTTTCCGGTTTGCATCCAGTACAAATTAGAGTCTACATAATATACCATCGTTGGCTCGTCACAGTCGAATGGCGCTAAATACGTACATAAAATCCCTCCTTCACATTCATATCCATCTTTTTGATCCATCTCATTTCGAGACGATCGTCGCCCGCGCACCAGAGAAGCAGAGAACAGCCCCCCTAACCCAGCGGCACACAACATCTATCTATGACGCTGGGGCACTCGCCAGCATCTGACGAAGAGATCCGAACACCGCCAGCAAAGACAACACGAACGCTGAAACAACTCGCCCATGCGGACACACACCACCGCGTTGTAGCTTTCCACGGCATGGCCGTCAACACAGGTAGGCAGGTCATGTCCGCAGCCCTGCCGCCCACCTCACCTCAACCCAAACACCCCCGGCCTCCTCGTTTTCTCCCCATGCACTCGAGCATTCCCACATCGAGTTTATGGTCCGTCCCCATCCCCCGTCAACTGCTTTCTGCCCACTGCCTCTGCCTCCCACACCGGTGCCTTCCACCTCGGTACCTCCACACTGCCGCAACCCCCAAGCTAAACACCACAAACATCACAAATGCAAAACAACCTGAAGTAAAACCAGTCAAGTAGCAAGTGCCCGAGCATTTTATGTATCCCCATAACGCATCGCTCAACGCATCGCTAAACGCATGGAAAAAGCACACCACGAAGAGGAAGAAACCATGCCAAAGGAAGGGAGGAGAGAAGGAGAAAAACAACAAGTAATCCACACAAGCATCGTGTCATGCCAAACCATTGCCATTTGCCATTATCACAAGCCCAGTACGGACCGCAGTCGGTACTAGCACTAGAGAGAGAGCCAGACCAACAGAAAAGAACAAAGGTCAACCCTAAGACCGAGGAAGAAAAATGTGAAAAAAAAGGGCGGGCGCCGCCAGCCCAAACACCATGAGCCACAAACCGGCGATGGCGATGGCGACGGCAACGGCGACAAAGCACAAGAATTTGCCCAGCCCACTGTTTGGCAACATCGTTGCAAAATCCGAACCATTCCTTTCCTTTCCATCAAGTTTCATCCCCTAATTCAGCCCGTCTTGCATGTCTGTCTTCTTGTTGGCTCATTCCGTTTTATTGACACCTCAATCAACATGAGGATGCCCATGCCATACAACACCTTGGCACATCACAACCACAACCATGCCATGCCACGCCATGCAATAATAATAAAAAGTAATGCCACACCCTCTCTGTCCCGACTGTCTCTTCCCACTTGACTTTAACAACTCTCCTTTTGCAAGCAAGCAAGCAGGCCATGTCCGTCGGACCGGGAGGAAAATATTCGTACATATACAGTTCGGTTCGGATATTGGAGGCGTGCTAAAAGAACACCCCGACTCGTCCGGTGGGCGGTTCGTTATGGGGTGGGGAAGTAAATAAAAAAGGCGGCGATATGTAATTAGAAAACGCCGCTTTTACGACGCCATGGTAGTCGACTGGTCTAGTTGACGGTCATCATTTGCATCCGCGGCGAATCGACCGATGTCCTACTCAAGATCGAAGGAGTACTGCGACTGGTGGGTAGGCGCCTCGGTGGACTCGAGCCCGGGTCTGCAAAGACCCGCGTGAACGCGGGGCTGCCATCGGGGTTAAGGTGGCGGGAGTGCCGTTCGCGGCGGGGCGTCCCGGCAGGGCTTTGAGTCAGCAACTCGGCCCTGCGGACAGCGTCCGAGAGCGAGTCTCGTAACTGGCCCGCCCGCTTGACCAGTTCCTGGAGGCTGTTGGTGTCGAAAAACAGCTTCGCGTCCGGGATCTTGGGAGCCGAGGTCTTGATCCGGTCGGACTTTTGCTGCTGCTTCATGGCTTCGATCACGGTCGAGATAATTGTAGAGGTTCGACTCGGGCTCGAGCATCGACTGGGCGTGTACGACTTTGCAGGGGTCCCACCCCCTTCGTTTAGCGGCCAGTTGCCAAAGATATCGTCTTCGGGCGAGAATACGGACCGCCGCCGAGGGCTATGTCGCTCCCGTATAACCGCTGTCTTGGACATTTCAGGCTCTGGAAGCCCAAAGGGGCCATCGATGTGGTCGAGAAGGTGGCCGTCAAATCCTTCCTCCAGAAACTGGTCATCGATCTTGGACCGATCGAAGTCGGTCGACGTCCTTATTGAGTCCAAATCCTCGTCCTCGTCCTCGTCCGGAGACGCCAGGGCAATGATACTCTCGGCCTCTGCCCATTTGGTTGCCATCGGCCCTCTCAAAATATCGAGGTCTTTGCCATGCCGGCATAACCGTTTCAAGTCGTTGACCAGTAATGACAATTCGCGGATCTGACCGGAGTGTGCTCTTACACTCGGTTGCGTTGCCCTGATCGAAGCGGGGACCACCATTGCAAAGCTCGTGGCCGAGTCCTTGCCTCCCGGAGAGCAGACCGCAGGCTCATCCTCGTCATCAAACTCGAAGTCGTCGTCCCAGTCCTCGCTAACCGTCTTGGTCCCCAAACCCCAAGTCCCGAATTTTGGCGGCGGCTTTGAGCCATCCGATAAATCGGGAATAAGAAGGGGAACACTCTGACTGCGTACATGAGCGGCACCAGGTGGTTTGCGGTTTGTGGCACGGCCTCCTCTCAAGTCCAATTCCTGCTTTCCGTGTACCGTCTTTGGCCGTGGCAAATCCGTGTCGAACTTGTCGTGGACTGAAGGTTCGGACCAATCGAAAATGTTGCTCCTCGGTCGTTCGCTGAAGCTATCCCCTTGGGAATCGAGGCTAGCACAGCCACTTATGTTCCTGAGGGCTTGCCTGAACGTAGGACTGACGCGGCGGGAGTTGGTTGAGCTCGGCGGTGAAAGGTGGTTGCTAAGAGTATTCTCGTCATCTCGTGCCCAGTCATCATCGTCATCATCATCAAACGACAACCGTCCAAAGTCGCGACTGCCCAGCGACAGCTCATGTGTAGCGTCAAACTCAAAAGCGGTCTCCTTCCGGCTCTTGGGGCCAAACCCGGGCGCCTCGACCACATGCGTCGGCCTGATGGGCGTGTCGACGCCCTCGTCCTCCTCAGTAATTTTCGTTTCGCCATCCCAAGAGCGCCCGAGCATTTCCTGAATCGACAATCGTTTTGTCTTGGTGTTGCTCGCGGTGTTAGGGGGGGAGTCATCAAACATGGACTCGACCGGCGTCTCGACAGATCTCATACGACCAGAAGAAGCCCCAGTGCGAAAAGAGTCATACATGCCGTCACTCCTGAAGTCCGTATCCTCTTCGTCCCCGAAAACACCATCACGAGCCGACACGTCGGAGCCGGCGAGAGTCACGGATCGCTCGCCCGACGGCCCTCGGCTGTGAGTAGTGACCGATGGGGTTTGAGAGTAATTGATGGGGCTATGAAGCGCCCGAGTGGGGCCGGGCGAGCCAATCCGTGGGATATCCAGGTTGAAACTGGAAAGGCGGTTGAGAGGAGGCAAGGGAGACGAAGAATTTCTCTTGCGGGTTCGGGGGAGTTCGGCTGAGCTGAATTCATATTCCGGTTGCCGCTGAGGGTTTTCTCGAGCCTCCGGTGGCGCATGAATTCCTTCGAGCCCTGGTTTAACCAGGAGGTGGGCTTGGTCGCGCGGCGCAGCCCCCGAGTCCGGGGTATAGCGGCCCGCTCCTGTCTTTGCGTCAATCGTGCTCCGTCTTGGGCGCCGAGTGCTTCCGGTCCTCGAAATCCAGTTACCGGCTGAACTAAAATGCATCGACATGGACTTCCTTGGGGGTTGCTCCTCGCTGGAGTTGGTCGGATTGGACGGGTCGCTTGTTGTCGCAGACGCCTCCTCCGTTTCCCCACTCGTGAAATGATCCGATGGTGCCTCAACTTCGTCTTTCAAGGCAGGAACGTCGGCAATATCACTTGGTTTTGTGAGGTAGGCGCGGAAGATATAACCCCGGGCTAATGACAACCTCTTCCGTGGAAATATGTTGTGGTGGGGGCCGCTCCCGGGGGGTAAGCCAGAGAAATCTCGCCCAGATGAAACTGAGCGCCGAGCATGAAAAAATGATGTCCATTTTTTAGGCTGCCGACCGTTTTCCGTCGTCGGTGGGAAAGTCATGGAAGTCGGTGACGGGCTATAGCTGTCAAATGGGGCCTTCGCGTCTGGCGAAAGCGGCTCAACGAAAGCACTCTGATTCTGGAATTGTTGCATCGTCGCGGAACGTTGGTGGCTGGTAGCAGGCCTTCGGAGTGTCAAAACCTGCGATATGGAGCCTCGACGAGTCGGCTCCCCTGCGGTCCCGTTTTTCCCGGATGTTGTTCTCTTGACCAGTTTGTTCGGAGAAGAATGGGAAGTGGGCGATTGTCCAAGTATCGGAACGCCTGAGCCGTGCGAAAAGGTCACGGATGACGAGTCTGGGCCCATGCTTGACCTTCGGCTCCCATGTTGGGATAATGGCCGAAGAGACAGTCGCCGTATCCAAGACTCCTTCGATGATATCGAATCCCTACAATTCTCCGCAATGGGTTGCGACGCTAGATCACCTGGCCGCACGAACGACTGTCTCCTACTGCTGGACCGCGGCGATGAGACAGAAATCCCGGTAAGAGGTCGCGGGCCACTCGTTGGACTTATTGGGCTTGTCGGGTGTGAAGTAAGAGGGCCTGGGGGTACATCGGCAAGCTGGCGGAAAGAGGCGTACGGGAATTCCTCGGCTGGCGACGGGCAAGCGTAATAGTTTGGGACGGCGCTCGTGCTCGGACGGCGAGGCGCAGGCTGGCCTCGGAAACCGTCGTAGTCGGCGGGGAATCCGGGTTGGATTGGGCTCGACCACGGCGCTTCGGGTTCGGGGGGTTGACCAAAGACTAAACCAGCGGCAGCGGCAGCGGCAGTAGCGCCGGCTCCCACGAGCTACACACAAGTACATTAGTATCCCTGGACAATCGAGTATGTAACCCGCCGTGCGGGACGGGTACAGAACAGGGCCTTGAGGGCAGGGCTATATTTGGACTGCGAAGGGAGCAATTCGAACCAAACAGGGCTCGTTTGTCCTGTCGGTTTGCGTTCCTGCCCAAGGCCCAACAGGGAATCGTTGTCGAACTTACACTCGGCACGGCCTGCATCTCAGCTGCGGGTGGTTATGTCGACGGCAAGCAGCCGGGAGAAGAAAGAGGGGCGAGGCGGAATTCGGTAATCGTGAGGGTCGTGGTTTGCATCGTCAAAGCATTACGAAAAGAGGAACTTGTTCGAGGGGACGTGGAATGCGGATGCTGCAAGCGCGTTGTTGCAGTCGAGGGTCAGCGAACGCCCGACTGGAAAACGATCGACCTAGGGAAGGTCCTTGCGCGCCGAGAGCCGTTTCCAATGCGATGGAAAATTATTACGCGGGGAGTCGGCCGATTAGACGGGCCCGGTTCCGTGGCGTCGTCGTCGCGGGGAGACACGGTCGGGATCAATGGGGGGGTGGGGGATGGATGCGGTCGGCGGGCGGTATAGCGGGCAGCAGTTGGCGGCGAGGCAATCCACAACAACAACAACGGTTGTAGGTTGCTATTGCCTGGATTGTCCGTCGTCTCGTCCGCGCGGCGAACCGCAATTGGTGAAAATGGGACGTTTCGAGATGCGATTAAGGCCGCGGCCGTGGGCCTGGCGCACACGTTCCTCGCTCTGAGCCGGTGGAGAAGCAACGTCCGTTTGCAAGAAAAACAAGCCAAAACAGCCAGAAGCCTGCCACAGAAACGCGACTCGGGGAAGGCGCAACTTCAGTGGACCATCACCAAAAACAAGCTAAAAAGCTAACCTTAAAAGAGGGAGGTCCCGCTCTGGCAACGCCGTCAGAGCATGGAAAGAAAAGATAAAAGACAGAATAGAAAAGAGAGCGAAATTGGTCAGGAATCCAGGTCAACCCGAACAACAACAAAAACAGGTGCGAGCGGCAGTCCACCTTCGCACAACAGTGGGAATGGAAGGGTGCGAGCGGCAACGAGCAACAACCTGGAAGTTAGGTTGTCTAGCACCAGGATCAATGTGGTGCTGCTTAGGGGTGGAGACGGGAACTCCTTGGCTCACTTCACAGGGGGCTACAGGGGTGGTATGGCCAGGCTCTCTCAGGTCACTTTCCAGGCCTCTGGTCGCTCTGGAGAACAGAAGTGGAAGGCCAGCCAGGATTGATTGGCTTTTGGGATCGTCGCTTCGTTCGGGTATCGGGCGACCGCGCAGCTTGCCCGGGGCATGGAACTCGGTGACGGCGAGCAAGACCCATTCTTGATTCTAGCGTGTGCACGGAGGATTGCCTTAGCCCTGCTCCAATCTCGACAAAGCTGCGCCTGTTTGATGAGAATGCAGTGCTCTGCATCCCGTTGCTGCGCGCTTGCGCATCTGGCTCGACGGAACAAGTAAGCTCGCAGGAATTTGCCCGCCCAAGGGTAAAATCCACGGATAGCCAGTCATCCAGGTCCGCTGAACCAACATGCAACTGCATCAGCGCCTCCCTCTCACACAAGTTCGTCTGATGAGGCTCACATCCAAACCTGACGACTCGGGAGGGAGTAACCCTGAAAATATGGCGTTCCCCTTTTTTGTGCCTCGTCTGATGCAAAGCATGGCTACCTATGACGGCTACAGATCGGTAAACTTAAGCGATCTAGAGCTACTAGCGCCCACCCGCCGACCTCATGTTTTAACTAGTGTCGCGCAAACCAAGATCGGGCAGATCGACTCGGAGCAGCAAACCGCAAACCTTTGCTATTCTCAGGCCCAGACAAGCACGACAAGCCAGAGCAACACACAACACAACACAACACAACCCTGCATCCTCCACCCTCCACACTCCACCCACGGGCGCCTGTCTTTTTCGAGCCTTTCAACCGGCCGCAGGGATGCAATCGGAGCTGGAAAGCTGGGCGCTGGGCCCCAGCAGCAATTAAACGATCCACCCGCCCCCGATCCACTCGATCCTTCCAAGGCACGACACAATCCCGCATTGTCAGTGGACAGGAGCCATGCACTGCAGCATGACTTCCAGGAACGCGAAACAACCTCAGCATGTCGTACTGGCGAATGAAGTCCCCAAAACAGCACCCGGGACCGGTCAAGCTCCATGCCGCGGCTAGCCTTCCAACACACACACACACACGCACACACGCACTTAGGATGGCGCGCTAGGTATCTAGCCCCGATTGTTTGGTCAAGTTCTCCCTTAGTCCCTGGTGGTTCCTTTTCCACTAACTTTCTAAAATGACGTCTTGCATCCAAATTATTTACTAATATCTAAGTTTGAGATAGTTCATCGGGGAAGCCGGTAGTTTCTCTCGCCAGCCCTCATTTATTCGATTTTTCTCTTCCGGTTGCTCCCACAGCTGAGCCGTGTCTCTTTCCAAAACAGGGGACAACCAAGCCTTATATCAGGTTCAGCACATGTATAATATCGGAGCCACAGTCTCCAACTAATGGCTCAAACAGAGCAAAGTCCCGCGCCAACCACCTTCGCGTGAGCAACGTCCCGTTTTTGGAATTGAGCCGTACCGAACCAGCGGACAAACATTTAAACAGTGGCGTGGTCTCACGAGCGGAATTCCTCTCCTCGAACACGGGGATTCTTGCTCGATTTCCCCTCCCCCACCTCTGCTGCCACCTCCCTTGTGTGTCCAAGCCCCAGAAGCAAACGTCGAACAGCACTTCCATAGCCCTGTTAGTGGACCCCGCAAAGGAACTTCAACCATGGAAGCTCTCCCCCTGCCCTTCGAAACGTTCCAACCACTCAGGCTTCAGCCCTCTTGTCTGCATCCGGACAGCCGGGCTTATTCATAGGAGAGGGGAACCAAAATCTTCAAGATCTCCATTGCTTCCAACCACCACCGACTCATCAACCCCTCGCAGACGTTAGGGTTAAGAACCACAGGGCAAAACAAAGACACATGACTGAGCCCGGCCTGCCCGGACTGCGAGCGACGTTCAATACCTCTCAGGAAGCAACTATTGATTGCGCCTCCTCGACACCGAGACATCAAAACAGGGGGGCATAGCAATCCCCCAAGTTGAGTTGGCCAACGGGATACTGTAACCGAAGGCTTGCTCCATGTCTCAGACCACGTTGCACACCTCATGCTGTCTCGCGTGCTTTGAGGGCCCCGACAAAAGACAAACAGACCCTTTTTGACGGATGGGTAGCCCCGAATAGCCGCTTTCCTCGCCCATTTTGCTTTTTTTCCACCACACCATCTGCATTCTACCGCGCCGTCTCCCCTTCGTTACGCCCGAACAAACACTGATGGCGAGGAATGCCCCGAGGAGAATAGCCCCCAGCGCCCCCAGCATCCCACTGACTACCTACGTTACTCAATAGGAGACGCCCTGTGTCTCGTCCCGCCGCATGCTGCCGCGCTTGTGTGGTGTGTCAATCAGCAGCCGGGTACGGGATGGGGGCTCCCGCTGTGTGGGCGGCGAGGCTGAACGCCCGGCAGCGGGATGAGCCCTCGTCAAAGACCTCGCTGGCCGAGGCGACACGTAGCTTGAATGAGAGGCCGTGTAGCGCTGCGCTGCACGATCAGGCGGGTATCTGCTTGCTTGCTCTGCAGTGCTTAAGCACCCCCCCACCCCCCAAGTTTCGGACCGTCTTCGCTCAGTATGTACGTGTGTACTGTGCTCTGCAAGCCCGCTGGCGGACGACAAGAGCTCTGTCGAGTCGACTTGCCCAGCCACAGGATATTCTAGATGTGGGGGTCCCCAGCGGCAGCGCACCCGTCGAAGTTCTTATCTTGCCGTCTGCCGCTCTATCACAATCATCAACGAGCCGGTTTCATAACCCAGCCGCCAGCCGCTGCCTTGTGATACCCGGTAGTGTTGCGAGGCTCTCTCGTCAGAGGTGACCAAGGACGTGAGAAGATAATGGCAAAAGAAATGGCTGGTAGCGCTGTCTCGGAAGCTCGATACGACATCGATCTGCTCCCCGTCTCATACTCCCAATATCCCCTTAGGCCGGCATCGTCAGAGTTATCAACCAGTGATGCATGGCTCGGGATCCTGCACTGGATTGTGCCGCCCCGCTTCACCAAGCTCCCGGTGGCGTCCGGCGGGGTGCTGCTTGCGCCGCGTCATGGTGACATATCTCTACCACACTTGTGCATGATGTATCGGTTGCCCGCTGTCTTACGAGGTTTCGGACCAAGAGAACCAGTCGTTGTTAACAAGCGAGCCGAGACCAAGGCGAGGCTAGGGAAGTCGAGCAGCATCCCGGCAGGACGGGCCTTCGCATCAGGCAAATCCCGGTGGCCCCATTAACAACCCGAAAGCTTGCCGCTTCTGTACAACAAATCCGACCGAAGTCGTTGCCCGTGCTCTGGTGCAAAGGCTGTTGTCAGATTTATCCATGTTGCGAGGTTTGGAAATGAGACAAGGGACGGGTTGCCCAGCGACAGTCCCGGTGTGATATCCAGGTAAACCAGGGTACTGCTGCAGGGCACAACTGTGCCGCCTGGAACCATGTTTCCAGAACTCGTGGGCTTGCAGCAGATAGTCTTGATGCCGGCCGGTAGCGCTGGCGACTCTAATAATTAAAAATAGCCGTCGCGAGGCCTTGGAACAAAAAGAAAAAACCTCGGGCCAAAAAGCCTTCTCGCTTTGCCATGAGTTCAAGGCTGGAAAACGAGGCTTACACCTCAGTGACTTTCTGGGAACTTAGACGGCGCTTCCTTTATGAAATCTTAGCCTACCTAGTTCGAATCAGGATAACGGCACTTGTCTTAATGCTCCGTGACCAGGTAAAGAGCACAAAAACCGGCGGGCGACCAGGATTTCGATATCGGGGTGCCAAGTCCGATCCGGCGAGAATGTTGTACAAAGATCTCCTGCCCGGCCCTAACGGAACATGGCATTTTTGAACCGGCAGAATGCCAGGTCGAATGCCCTTGGCTGCTCAAAGAGCCGGGCCAGCGCTCGAACAAGAAGCAGGGACAGGGAAGCCGGCTCTTTTGAATGAGCCGCCACCAAGGAAGGAGGCATTTTGTTGACCATGGGTCCCCTCTGCGATGTTTACGTATTCCATATCCGGGTATTCATGGTGGATTATCTGTGCCGTTTCGCCCGGGCTTCTCAGGATCAAATTGCTTCCTGTTGGCTTCCAACACTTGTGAGAGAATACCAGCCAATATGTGCCAAGCCATGCATGCGGGCAATCTCTCGATGCAGTCATCGGGCAAGCATGGCCAGGGCTGAAGAATTTTCCGGGTTCTTCGAGGATCTGCCCCGAACTACGCCGGGCTCCTACGGCGAAGGATCCAGATGGATGACGGATGTCACCCGGGCTTCAATCACGCGTGCAAAGAAAGGGGACGCGCTGGGTGCTAAAGGCGAGAGGATCTTTGGGAGGGGCGGCCGTCAAGACTTGAGGACGATCGCATCAATGGCAGCGTGGTCCATCGGTCGGTCAACTGCGAATTCCTCGCAGCGGCATAGGGTCGCATTGGGGCGTCCAACAATATGCTGCCGCTGGGAGAACCCAGTCGGCCGGAATTGGAGCGATGGTCTGGGGTGAGACTTGCGTATTCCGATTGGCGAGGGGACTACACGTCGACGCGGGTGTGTAACAGTATTGAGCCGCGTTGGGATCGCGTCATTAGGAACAGCTTCGTCGTGGCAGTTCAGAGCCGACCATAAACTTCAATCGATTCGTTGCCAGCGGTAGAAAATAGAAAAATAAAAAGGGCGAGCGAGACCATGAGGGTCGTCAACCCAATCGGGAATGATGTTTTGATGTTTTGAGGTTGTGTTGGAAACGTGGGGCAACCAAGCGCCTTGATGGAAACCCTGAAACAAGCCCCATGGACATTCGCATCTTGGCCAATGATAACCCCACAGATCTTGCCAGATGTCGGGCGGCTGCCGGGAAAGCGGGGCAGATTCCGCCACAATCGCGACCACATCCATCCCACCATGCGAAATCTGCCCCGCCACGACCGCTTGGGTCAGCGCCAAAAAATCCAGGGACCAGGAACTGGAGGTAATCGCGTGCTACTCACTCACCAGCCATCCATCCCAATCCGGCAAGAGGTGCATTGTTGTGTGCATTATCCTGTTACCAAGTGGTGATCTGAGCCGTATAACATATACCAATTTCAGGTTTTCGAGCCTGAACCCAAGCTCACCATGGATGCCGAGCTCCGCGCCGTGCTCCCGAATATCGACCCCGTGTTGTCGGAGTACTCGGCCGGCTATCTGACCCATGCCTCCACCGCATGGGCCGGTGATGAGGAAACCGCCGGGCCGTCCCCGCTGAATGAGGCCGCATCCACCATCACGGAGCTGCTTCTCTCAGCTTCTGGGAGCTCTGGTGCTGCTACCCACGACAAGATCCGGGGCTTGGTGGAGAAGTGGGTTGAGAAGTATGCCGCCGCCACCAACGCCGAGGATAGGAGAGGTCCGGCGGTCAAGCGCCTTGACCAGACCATCCAAGTGAGCTCTCAGAGGAACATGTCCTCGACCCTGGCTGTTGCCACCGGTGCTGTCGATCTCGAGTCTGCCAACGTTCGCAAGGTCGAGTCCAAGGTCGACAAAAAGAAACTCGAAAAGGCCGAGCGCAAGATCGCGGCCAAGCAGAACAAGAAGACTTTCAAGACTGTTGAGTACGAGGCTTCGCGTTTGATCAACCAACCAGACTCGACTGAGTCGTACGAGGAGTTCTACATGGCCGTCAACCCCCTGCAGATGGGTGGCCAGGGCGGGAAATCCAAGGACATCAAGATCGACAATATCGACGTGTCTATTGGAGGATTGAGGATCTTGACAGACACCACCCTAACTCTCTCCTACGGACACCGTTACGGTCTCGTTGGTAACAACGGTATCGGTAAATCGACCCTTCTTAGGGCTCTCTCGCGCAGAGAGGTGCCTATCCCAACCCACATCTCTATTTTGCACGTCGAACAAGAAGTATGTCCTAGCCCCTCCCTAAATTGGCATATGCACGACTGACGAAGCGGTAGATCACTGGTGACGATACGCCGGCACTACAGGCCGTTTTGGATGCCGATGTCTGGCGCAAGGTGCTGCTCAAGGAGCAAACGGTAGGTTGCGGCGGGTCTATAAGTGATACACCTCTGCTTTTAGCTAACCCACTTGCAGGAAATTACCACAAAATTGGCGGAGATAGAGGCACAACGAGCGTCGCTGGCTGACACCTCCACCGACGCTGCGAAGCTGGATAAGGACCGCGAAGCTCAGGATCAGCGCCTTGGAGACATCCAAGCGAAACTCAGCGAAATGGAGTCCGACAAGGCGGAATCCAGGGCAGCCAGTATTCTGGCGGGCCTTGGTTTCTCCCCCGAGAGGCAACAGTTTGCCACCAAGACCTTCTCTGGTGGTTGGAGAATGCGTCTCGCCCTCGCTCGAGCCCTCTTCTGCGAGCCTGACCTGCTGCTTCTCGACGAACCGTCTAACATGTTGGACGTCCCTTCTATTACCTTCCTTTCAAACTACCTGCAGGGTTACCCTAGCACCGTTCTCGTAGTATCCCACGACAGGGCGTTCCTTAACGAAATCGCGACCGATATCATGCACCAGCACTCACAGCGACTCGACTACTATCGCAGTTCCAACTTCGACGCTTTCTATGCCACCAAGGAGGAGCGGAAGAAGACGGCCAAGAGGGAATACGAAAACCAGATGGCGCAGCGTGCGCATCTCCAGGCCTTCATCGACAAGTTCCGATACAACGCGGCCAAGTCATCGGAAGCCCAATCCCGTATCAAGAAGCTGGAGCGCATGCCAGTATTGGAACCTCCAGAGGCGGAATACAGCGTCCACTTCAAATTCCCGGATGTCGAAAAGATGTCGCCGCCAATCGTCCAGATGTCAGATGTCACATTTGGCTACTCAAAGGACAAGATTCTACTCAGGAATGTCGACCTCGACGTCCAGCTCGACTCGCGTATCGGTATCGTTGGGCCCAACGGAGCTGGTAAGACGACAATTCTCAAACTTCTCATCGGCAAGCTGCAACCAACGAGCGGCCTCATCTCTCAAAACCCCCGATTGCGCGTCGGGTACTTTGCCCAGCACCACGTCGATGCCCTCGACCTTGACGCAAGCGCCGTCACCTTCATGGCCAAGACCTACCCGGGCAGGACGGACGAGGAGTACCGGCGGCAGCTGGGTGCCTTCGGCATCACGGGCACGACGGGTCTGCAAAAGATGGAGCTGCTGTCTGGTGGTCAGAAGTCCCGTGTTGCGTTTGCCTGCCTAGCCCTTACCAACCCCCACATCCTGGTCATGGACGAACCGTCCAACCACTTGGATATCGAAGCCATGGATGCCTTGGCCGAGGCCCTCAAGGAGTTCCAGGGCGGTGTGCTTATGGTATCCCACGACGTGACCATGTTGCAGACCGTCTGCACCTCGTTGTGGGTATGCGACAACGGAACGGTGGAGAAGTTCCCTGGCGATGTACAGGCCTACAAAAAGAGGATCACAGCACAAGCGGATGCTGCGGGGGTTGTCAAGGCACATTAGGGTGGTATTTTACAATAGGAACATGGTGGTGAGATGTTGCCCCCCAGCTTTTCAAGCTTGAAGACATATCATTCCGTAAAATGTGACATATCAGATGGATGAGTTGAACTCGCTCCGAACCAGCCGGTCTCCACCAAATCCCCGGGCACCGAGGCAGCAGCAATTAACGTTATCTGATTTGAGGAAAAAGCAACACATTCACATCATTCCTATTTCCACTAGGCTTCCTCGGCTCAGGGACAAATATATATCCGCTAGCAATATATGATAGCTTCATGTTTGGCTAGGGAATCCATTTGAGAACAGATTAATGCTGAAATCAGCCTTGAATGTGTCTTACCGAACCGTTGGCCTCTTGCTTTGCTGTTGTCAAGGTGGTGCGGTTTGTGAATGGAGGTTCAAGACTTCCCCCCACATTGAAATTGACCTTGGCACACACATAACCGGCCTAGCGCGTCGCGCCCCCTCTATCACCCTATCAAATCGGGAATAGTGTAAACAACCGAGAGAGAACGCAGGGACCACCAGGCAGCCAGACCTGCCCAACTCTGTTTTGATTGGCGGTGCCTGATCTCCACCCACCCGGCAGCAGCAAGCGGTGTGCGATCGCCTTTTCTCATTTCTTGCCCCAAAAAATCAACAATCTCCTCTTCTTGACCGACTTCTCCACAACCCGACTGCTTTCCACCAGCTCACGTCCTCGACTTCAGTTTTCCTCCTGCAGCTTTGCATTGTTTCGCAGACCAGCTTTCCAACACAAACCGCCAAAATGCGTGAGATTGTAAGTCGCCCCGCACATTCCTGAGCCACACGGCTACGACGCGTCTGGGAAGCTTTTTTTGGGCCCCTGAACTACCCCACCCATCGGGACGACCCTCATTTCCACAGCTCCTGACCGATAGCAACACGACGGCGATGCGAAGCTTGATGATGCTGACTGCTTTTCTTACTATAGGTTCACCTCCAGACCGGCCAGTGCGTAAGTTGGACCGAATCGAACATTACGACCGACCAGCGGTGCAGGATAACTGACATGGAGCTCTCCAGGGTAACCAAATCGGTGCCGCTTTCTGGTACGTCCAAGCAAAGCAAACACTCGTGGCTGATGACAATCGAGACTGACTTCTTTTCAGGCAGACCATCTCTGGCGAGCACGGCCTCGACAGCAATGGCGTGTATGTGGCCGTGACTGTTCCCAGCCGATAAATCCCCGCTCACCGCTTCGATAGGTACAACGGCACCTCCGAGCTCCAGCTCGAGCGCATGAACGTGTACTTCAACGAGGTTAGTAGGGTCATATACCTTTGCACAACCAAGTGATGGCGTGCTCACAGTATTATAAAGGCTTCCGGCAACAAGTATGTTCCCCGCGCCGTCCTCGTCGACTTGGAGCCCGGCACCATGGACGCCGTCCGTGCCGGCCCCTTCGGCCAGCTCTTCCGCCCGGACAACTTCGTCTTTGGCCAGTCGGGTGCCGGCAACAACTGGGCCAAGGGCCATTACACTGAGGGTGCCGAGCTGGTTGACCAGGTCCTTGACGTCGTCCGCCGCGAGGCCGAGGGCTGCGACTGCCTCCAGGGTTTCCAGATCACCCACTCCCTCGGTGGTGGTACCGGTGCCGGTATGGGTACCCTCCTGATCTCCAAGATCCGCGAGGAGTTCCCCGACCGCATGATGGCCACCTTCTCCGTCGTGCCCTCCCCCAAGGTCTCGGACACCGTCGTCGAGCCTTACAACGCCACCCTCTCGGTCCACCAGCTGGTCGAGAACTCGGACGAGACCTTCTGCATTGACAACGAGGCCCTCTACGACATCTGCATGCGCACCCTGAAGCTGTCCAACCCCTCGTACGGTGACCTCAACTACCTGGTCTCGGCCGTCATGTCGGGCGTCACCGTCTCGCTGCGTTTCCCCGGCCAGCTCAACTCGGATCTCCGCAAGTTGGCTGTCAATATGGTTCCTTTCCCGCGTCTCCACTTCTTCATGGTCGGCTTCGCTCCCCTGACCAGCCGTGGCGCCCACTCCTTCCGCGCCGTCTCCGTTCCGGAGTTGACTCAGCAGATGTTCGACCCTAAGAACATGATGGCTGCTTCCGACTTCCGCAACGGTCGCTACCTGACCTGCTCTGCCATCTTGTGAGCCCCCCCCCCCCCCCCTTTTTCGTGTTTGCTGCACGCATAAGCATAGTGCTAACAATACCACAGCCGTGGCAAGGTCTCCATGAAGGAGGTTGAGGACCAAATGCGCAACGTCCAGAACAAGAACTCGTCCTACTTCGTCGAGTGGATCCCCAACAACGTCCAGACCGCTCTGTGCTCGATCCCGCCGCGCGGCCTCAAGATGTCGTCCACCTTCGTCGGTAACTCGACGGCCATTCAGGAGCTGTTCAAGCGTATTGGCGAGCAGTTCACTGCTATGTTCCGTCGCAAGGCTTTCTTGCATTGGTACACTGGTGAGGGTATGGACGAGATGGAGTTCACTGAGGCCGAGTCCAACATGAACGATCTCGTCTCGGAGTACCAGCAGTACCAGGATGCTGGTGTCGATGAGGAAGAGGAGGAGTACGAGGAGGAGGCTCCCCTCGAGCACGAGGAGTAAGCTCACTTGCTTGCTTCGAACCCTCTGTGTCCGCCACAGTCGGACGGCAACTGTTGGACATGAACTGGTCCCCTGTGAGCTAGTCTGAGGCAGGGATGGTGGACATGGACGTAATATACCCACCTTTGTGGCGTTGTGGGTAGGGCTTGGTGGCTGGCCGGTGCCACTAGACTTGGAATCAAGCAACCTTACCAGTGTGTTTTTATGGTGCCCAGTAATAGGAAGGTGATGCGCTTTAACCGCTCCCAACCGTGTAGTTTGTTGATTAATTACCGTGTCATTAATGACAGAAGAGTTACCTGGCGTGGTCCAGAGAAATCGTTAGTTTCCGCCTCGTGTTGGTGTGGCCGAGAACCATTACCACTGACATCATCACTGGCATCACTCGCACCATCCATCCTTGCCCCGAACCACCCCACTAAACCACCACCATTATACCGAACTCATCATCGCCGACACCATCATTAGGCGAACGAGGTGAGCGGAACGGAACGTCAACTGGCCGGCTGGGATACGTGGGACACTAATACGGGAAGACGCAACAGGACTGTAGCACACGTCATCACTGCCCTTTAGCAACACACCGACGCTGCCACCGTTCTCCTTCCTTCGCGTTGCAACCTAATGATGTCTGGAAGCGAGGATTCTCCATCTTGTTGGGGGGGACAAACATCATCATCCCAGGGGGAGAATAGCTGGGTTACACCACCATCACAAGTTGCGTACCTTCGCATTATTCCCATGAACGCGGATGATAATCAGTTACACTCGGGAGACCACTTATCATCATCGGCACACACTTCATCGTCACAAGCCCGAGAATCCCAGCCAACACCAAGATCAACATCATCGAGGGCATCATCTCCTGTGTTTATGACCCAGTCACGAAGACGCCGATTTAAGAGGGCATTACAATGGTTCACATTCCACGGCCGGAAAGGCGAATCGGCTGCTGAGTACCTAGAATGTATCCAGGTCAGCATTGACTTGTCTGAAATTACCGGAGACGCGGTCGAACGGGTGGCGCGACGCAAATTCCGCAGTGGCCTTCATGGTGAAGCCCAGAGCTGGTGGCGCACCGAATATACAGGCAACCGAGAGGACTATGCACACATTCAGAGTGCTTTTCGAGAGCGTTTTCCCATGACAAACGCGGCCGCCGTCATGCAGAAAGCGGCATTTTCGTGAGACACAGCGGCGAACCATCATCCGAATACCTGAAACGGGCAGACAGGCTACATCAAAGAATCGCCTCACCTGAGATCCGGGAGGTCCTGGCCAACCGGCTATGGATGGGCATGTGTGATGGGGAGAAAGGGTCGGCCCTGCGAACCCGAGTCATTGACAGACTGCACGCTCGGGGGAAAATGATTGTCATCGACGGCATTGACTGCCTTGCACCATCCACCACGTTCAAAGATGTCCATGACACCATCGTGGCGTGCACCAGGCCGTTTGGGGCTGGGGAAACCGACGACGAGGATGGCCACGATGGTGATAAGACCCCATCATTCGAGGGAGCCATTGCCAACATCACCGAAAGATTGTCCAATGCGGTGGTGTCGCGAGTCTTGGCCTCGGCAACAGGACGCGGTGGGTCAGGCTGTGAAGTCCAGCAACATGCGCAGATGTCAAGCTCGATGGGAACGGAGAGCGGATTGGTGGTACGGGGATATCATGGCATGGATAATCGGGGGTGATGCGGAGATTCAGCATCCCCCCAAAGGCTCGGCAGATGGGAGCATCGAGGCTCATGTTTGGGGATTCTGAAGAAGGGATGACGGACGTGGATGTATTATGCCCGCCGACAAACGGATCACAGGCGGAGCCATCAGACCTTAAAGCAACAAGCAATATTACCAGTGTGATTTCAAGTCTCTCGTCGGGTACATAAAGGTCAGAGTAGGCGGGTTGCCGTTATTTCTTCGCCTTGTCCGCAGTCTGTGGCCGTGGATTGAGTCTGGTTGAGCTTTAGCGAAGAAGTTCATGTGCTAGTGATATGGGCTGTAACTGATGTGGAAGGGGACGCCCTTTTAACGCAGCTGAGTTGGTCCCTTCATCCATAAGGGAAATACTTGTATACTGTGTGTATATAGTGTCTAATACTTGCCAACCCTAGTTGCGCCGACCGTCTCTTGTTTGACTCCGGCTTGTCTAGCGTCATGTACCATGAGTGCTGCATACGAAGTGCTGTCTGCGGCGACAGTATGACTGGCATACCGATCATGTGGCGGCCCGGAAAGGAGAGAAGTATGGTTGCAAGGGTAGTATGAAGCAGTTTGTTGCGGAGTGCTGGGTTAGCCTTGGGTTCTGGAGGTGAAAGGGGCTCGCTCTGTTTCTACCAGACTGCTAGTGTTGGGCTGAGTGATACTCTCTGTGGCGTATCGTGAGAGAATACATACATAGCCAGCAGGGAGAAGAGCGGGTAGTCAATGGGCAAGCTGGCTCGGGCCTTGACAATGGGAGTTAATGCTGATAATGGCCGCTCCATTCTCGCTGTCCGTCCTGCTTTGGATGAACTAACCATCTCCACGACACGGACAAGTGCTAGCAGGCAGCTCCCTTTGGCCAAAAAAAAGCCGAACTCGAAAGGGGAGCAAGAAATCAAGAAAAAAGAGAAAGAAGTAAAAGAAAACTACGAAAAAGAAAGAAGTAAAAGAAAACTACGAAAAAGAAAGAAAAGAAAACTACGAAAAAGAAAGAAGTAAAAGAAAACTACGAAAAAGAAGAGATAAAGAAAACAGAGCAAAATGTATTAAATAAAAGAAACCGAGTCAAATAAAAAGTAGACTTTGGGTTTTTGACTGACTTTCTTTTCGTTTCCCTACTCCAAGGTTTCGACGGCACCTCAACTTGGAGTTCAGCTTTTTTCTTTTGGCTAGAGAGTGGGCGGACTTGATATCTACGTAGTTTGCACTGGAGGTTGACGACTGATGAACACTCATCGTCCACTAGTTACCCGGAGATATATACATCTGTGTGTGTTATGAGAAGTGAGGGAGGAGTAATATTCTGATCTATTCTCTTGGTTTCCTCAAGTAAACTAAATAGGCCTACTCCATTACGGATGGTTTCTGTTCCAGAGCATTGTGGAAACCCCTTTGCGCAATCACTTTCCTTCGAGTTGTTCAGTACTTGCCCACTTCACCTCGATGCTATTGTGCTACATCTCGACCGCCCGCAGCGGACACAGCCCAACCTCTCGTAGCATGTTCACGGAGCCGGAAAGTTGTCGAAGGCCGGCGGTACGCAACGGCGTAATGGATTTGTCCGCTCCAGGTCCTTGGACTCGTCGTCGAGTCTACCGAGCATCCCCTCGACGGACCAAGTGCACGGTACAGCCACATGCATTCGTCACGAACCATGATGAATTCATCAACATTACTTGGCGCACACCTAGGGAAAACGCAACGCGTACCCGCACAGCGGGCTGTACATCATGCACGTGATGCTCAGATAAAGCCTATCCGGGTAGTACAAACGGGTCGATGGTAACGTTGACTTTCGCCGAGCATCGCAGGCGCGTTTAGCCCAAGGAATTTGAGCTTCAACTCGGTGAGGGTACTTCGTAGTTGTGGTGTAATTCCCATGCCAACTTCCCGAATCGGCAAATGAAGGTATGGAGCAACCGGCCGTGTGTCGAATGGAGCTTCACGATTCAGCCAGCCGAGAGAGCACAGCCCCAAGTCCACTCGGTTCTTCTGCGCCCGCGCTGCAGACCGCCTAACTGGTGGATGCGACACAGGATATTGTCAAACTATTACCTGGATCTTGAGAGTCACCGGAAAAGCCATTCGTGTCGTTGAGGGCACCATGGTTACGGCGGTCGCAAGGATATCCCCAGTAGTCCGACGGCCAGCCCTGCAGCCGTTTGCGCCCGCCGCGCCGTTGAACTAGACGGGCTCTGAGACAACGGGATGCCAGGACAGCCGCAATCTTCTCCGCTCGTTCCTACATTGCCCTGTCCTCCGTCGGACAAGACCAACAGAGAAAACGAAACGAGAGGCCCGCTGGGGAAGAAAAAAAAAAGAAAAAAAAGCAGGCGCTCGTGTTTGTTGCTGCTGTGGCTTCACTCAGGGATCGCAAGCCCAGTCGAAACGAAGAAGCCCCTCGCCATTCTAGGGAAGCTCGGCAGGCTCGTCGTCACACGTCAGAGAGGATCAACCCGCTTCCTGCGACTTGTCGGACAGCGGGTCTCAGCCCCAATAGGCCAGGAATTACCCCATCCACCCTCTCTCATTTTCACTCGAGGGCGCTAAGGCGATTGGGTGCTGACTGCCAACGCCATGTTCCGCCCTCCTGGGTCATCCGCTTCCCGACATCGTGGCAGCAATTTTGTTTGTTGGGAGGTGATTGATGGGGGGCCCTTTCACCACCACCCCACCCCCGGGACGGGGCACGGGGAACATGTCTGATACGGAGATGAGGTATAAAAGCCGACGGAGTTTTGGTCCTTGGAGATATAAAATCCGAAAAGACGGGATGCCGGAAGACCTGGGAAATAGCCTTGCCCTCGGGTCTGGCTGGGCAGGGGTATGAGTCCGAGAGACGGCAGGCCTAACCCCGGTATTTCTTTGCTATGCGAAGGGCGCAATTGAAGGGTTTCGAGAATTGCTGCTAAGGGCACTGTGTCGATGTGTTGAGGAGCGAATCATGGTGCGTGCCCAGTTGGTGACCGCGAAGAACGAGGTGCGAACGTGGTGTAACACACGTGTTCTGTCTGCGATTTGGAATTTCTATAATGCGTTTATTAACACCGCCCACCAAGTTCCATGAAAAGCCGACGTGGACCGGATATACGGTGCCAGTCCGATCAGGCGGCGCTCGGGCCACGACAGCAACGAACGAGCAGGCATATCGCAATATCCCGGGTTTTGCCTGCTTGACGTCTACACTAGTTAGTTAGACACGGTGCGGTGCATCTTCGGGGCCGATGAGGAGCGTTCGGGGAGCAGAAGGATCGTGATGGGAATAACAGGGTTTAGTTAGTTAGGCCGGCCAGGTTTGTTGTTGATCTGAACATGGGCGCCATCATGAAATTCGATGAGTGGGACCGCACGCGAGGTGTCTCAGCGCCATGCATTACACGGGTTTTGGGTGCGAGGAGCGGGAGTGCCCATCCCATGACGCTCGCCAAGTTTCCCATCAGTCGCCGATGCGCATCGGGAGGATTGTGGCAACGATCCATCCTGTACTACAGACAGTACGCAGTCAAGGCCGTCTCAGGCAGTTTTGACGCAGTTGACACTTTGCAAGGTCTTGATCGGCATGAGGGAAGAAGGCGGGCATGGCGGGGTTGTCGATGATTGGGTCGGCCTGTGACTCGACAGTATGGCTGTGGTGGCAGCTCCGGGTATGGTGCTCGGTGGCTCGGTGGCTCGGTGGCTCGAGGGCGGCAGGCGGGAAGGCGTCGCAGGCATTCGCCCATTCGACAAGAAGAATCCAGTGTGTGGTGTTGCCGAATTTGGACTATGATTGAAACCAAAGCGAGAACGGTGGGTGGTCCCTACCTCCCTATTCCGGTCACCGGGCCACCGTTCGTCTCGGAATAGAAAATACGATGTATGTCTGGGATTTGTCAAAGTGGTTGATTGGCACATATTGGTGGTTGCTTCTCCAAAAAAGGCATGCGGCGATGTGACTGGCTCGAACCCGTTGCAACCCATCCATGTTTCTCGCTCAATGATGCTCGAGTGGTGTTTTGGGTGAGGTTGAACCGAGAGGGACCTTGCAGCCAGAAAAGTGGAGGGACGAAAAGCTTGGCATGAGTGGCCCGCCACCCCTGTCGACACGGGCGAATACCAGGAACCGAGTGGAGTGCATCGCACCCCGGCAAGCCCAAGTCGCCGCCCCACTCCGCTCATTTTTGCTGGCAGTCCCCGCGCTCTCACCAAGAACAGGCGGGAATTGCACTGAGCTGCTGCGCCGCCAAACCCGCCTGTTTCGATGCACTGTCGCATCGCAACGCACGCCAAGTCTGCCTCCGTTCTTCTCGACTGATCCAAGTCCTGCACCTCGAGCTGTACAGCCCCAGCCCCACGGCCCCCATGCGCCTTGAGGCTCGCTTTTTCGCAACCGCTTGTGTTCCCCTGCACCCAAGTCTGCAACCATCGTCAATGCCTTGACAGCTTGACGAGGTATGTACTCTCTCGCCCGCGATTTCGCTAAACCGGGCGTATGCGTACCTATGCTACCTACTCGCGATGCGTCACTCCCGTCCATCATTTACCCAGAGCGGGTCTACGATGCTTTGGCCCTTGCGACTCGTCGAGATACGGGCAGCCCGAGGAGACGCGGCAAATACCCCGCTCTTGCCCTCGACTTTTGGAAGAGGTGGTGTACACACAAGAGGATGGGTGGATGGTTAGGTTACACAGAGGACTTTGAAGGGCCTGGGGTATTTTTGCTGTCGCGGCAAATTCCACGCAACCATTCGCAATCAAGACTTCCCAAATAGAGACTAATTGCCGAGCAACCCTTTGATGCCGGTTGCACAGGATCCTTCAACCGCGAAGTCCCCCTTGCGAGGCGTCAATTAGGCGCGCCAGGGAAGTCAGTGCCCCAGCTTTGCGCCATCCCCGGACGGAGAAGAAGCCCCGATTCATCCAGATATATGCAGCCACTGGATTACAAACAGCCACCATGATTACCAATAACCAGCTCGTTGACGCCATCAACCACACTTTGCTACCCTGCTCATCGTGGTGTGCCATGGGCGGGACAAGAACTAACTACCCTAGAGCGGTGAGTCAGGGAGAGATGGACGGGAAGGTGGTATAGTATGTAGACGTGGATGGGCGGAGGGGATAGTTGGTCACTTTGGTAGGTTACACACTCTGAGGTGCTTAAGCGCCGCGAGGGTAACTCTCTCAACTTGGGGTGACACACCTCGGCTCAATGTCTGCATTCAAACAACCACCCCGTCCAAATATGGCCTTGCCTACCACACCAGATGATAACACCCGCGTTGTCTTGACCGCCTCCAACACTGCGACGCATCGCGTCATGAAGTTTTGGAGGTAGCAAGTAGCGACTACATTGGACCCCTACCGCCGGAGTCATGAGCTGCCCTCGGTCCCACGGCCGTTCCCGAAGAACCCGCCGAAACGCAGCGAGGACCATGTGTTGCTGCAAAGGCGGCACAACCAACCTAAACTCCTACTTTTAGCTACCGACACATGCGCCGAGGGAGGGGAGCTGTGAGCCTCCAAAACGTAGTCTCTCGAGAGCTTCACGAGAACCCGTTCGCCTTGTGCGTCTCAGTGCGCAGGCAGCGGCCAACCAGACTGCAAGTGTGCACTCGCCATATCGACATCGTCCGGCCCCGTCCGGCGACGGAGGAACTCAGCCCTACGAGGTACATGTCGACATGCAGCGCCGGCATGTGCATCCCAAAACATGCATTTGTCAGGCGGGCCGTCCATAACACCGGCCTGGGCCTGTGGTACCACTCCATGCCTCACTTCCGAGGTGTAACGGTATGTGCATACATACGCTTCGACCAACAAACCCTTGAGCGGTGCGGTGCCCCATGCGTTGCCATGCAAGTCATGTACACATGTAGGGTGGTGCTTCATGTCGAGTGTGTCCACCACCCACCACGCCCGCCGCTGGCGTCTGTCTTCTCCTTCACCGCCATCTCGAACGAAACGAAACGAACACAAGCCCGTCCCCGATGGTTACTGAGTGCAGATCCATGATCAGGAGGGCAGGGCAGGGCAGGGCAGGGCGGTGTCTGCCGTCAAACCTGTCTCGCCCGGGGGCGGATCGAACGAACGAACGACAGGCCCGTCTACGTTCCCCAGCGAATCTGCGAGGTGTCCTGGATCATCGCATCCTCCTGTTGGATGGCGGCCGGCTTCTCCCTGCCCATCCGTGATGAAAAAGCGCGGTCATCTAAACCCCGGAGACGATCCGAGGGACGATCCTCGCTAGCGGGCTAGTGGTTGTGGCTTGGTCCCGATCCTCCGTGATGGGCGATGATGTCGTGGCTCCGTGGGGACTGGGGGCAATGGGCCAAAATGCGTCAAGGTTACACGTCGCACCCCGAGTTGGAGACGCTCCTCCTTGTGGGGAACGGAGCAAAAAGCCAACAGCCACCACCGACCGGCCAGCCCTACGAGCCGGCTGCATTGGTTTCCGGGCCTGGCCAATACTGTGTACGTGTGCCAATGTAACGGTGGTATGTACCACAAGACGTGGGGAGGGGGGGGAGGGGGTGAAAAGGGAGGGGGGGATGCGGTACATACGCAGAGCCAGCGTATTTTGCGAGACGGTCCGCGATCTTCGCAGCTCCATCCCGAGTTGCTCGCCGTCTTTTCCGCATCCAATCAAGCGTCCGTTTATGGCCAGCGTGCGGTGGACTGGAGTCCAGAGTGCGTGAAGCCAATGGAAGTGGATTTCTATGCGCATCTTCTCGTCGGGCTTGCGTCAAATTATTTGTTAGTCTCACCGCGACTGTTGATGCTACCATCTGCGCCTTGCTGCGACGAGGGCGTTGAACGTAACTCCATCTCCATACCCCGGATCGGCCGGTGAGGATGAAAGGACGTTGGAAACGGCGAGCAAACAGGACAGGGGCTTCACCGTTTCGGCCCGTTCTTGGTAACGACAAGCTATCCACAAGCGGCCATTTTGCCCTCTTCCAGACTGCTGTTGGAGGACCCTGATTGGTGATCAAAGGCAGTTCCTGACCCCGCCCATCTCTCACTCCATGTTCGCAACGGCGTGGCCACGACTCGGCGTCATCTTGTATTCCCACGGGTTTCTGCTGATATGGGGGTATGAGTAACATATGATGCATCTGGCGCCATGGGAATCTTGCTATATTTTTGGGAGGCTGTACTCGAGAGGAAGGAAAAGATGGGTCAAGGGACCTAACTTAGCTCCCAAGCTCCCAAGATTGTAGGCCGTTTTGGGTATCAACAAACGAGATCCCCCAACCATTCAACGCCACTGGCGGCAGCGAAAGTCGGTGCCTGAAACTCAGCTAGGTGTTCAGTGGCTCAGTGTGTCGCAGCTCGAGGACAGTGAACAGCAATCATCTCTCTAACTACGAATAGTGTCTACGAAACTACCTAGTTACCATGGTTAGTTCCAGCAGAACCCCCGCCCTCAACGCAGCATCGCACCAGCACGACATTGTTCTCGGCACCATAACCTCAATTTTAATGTACGATGACCAAGTGTCAGGGGCTTGCGAGGTGGACGCCGTGGCGTTGACCCTGCCGGTCCCGAATCCCAACCCCTGGACCCCCCGCGACGGTAGCGCGATTGTTGGTGCGCGTCCTGTTAACGGACCTTTTTGATCCCCGCATACTTGAACCTCACCGCGCTAGTTTCCGGACCCGGGGTTAGGGCACTGGGACGGGAAGGGTACATTGCCGTTGCATCACCTGCTGCATGATTGTCCATTTGTCATTCACTCAAGTCCGGGCTCGAGCGAAAGTCTCCGAGAAGACTCCTACAACCCCTCCACGCTCTCCTGGACAAGCCGCCATCACCATAGTTAGCTGCAGTATCATCCCTCCCCATAGCATTCCCTGACCCCATCGGAGACTTTTCCCCATCATCCCGGGCCGTGATAGACTCTGTTGATGCCATTTCCTCCCTTCGTTCCGAGACATCTACTCTCGGAAATAACAACCCGCAGCAGCAGCCAGCAGTCTCGTTATCTCCCCCCCCTGCCGTCTGCTTACTGATCGAAGCCACGCGCGCCCGTACACCGGTACCACGGTCTCGGTCTCACGCCGGAGCATCTCACAAAAAAGAAACCCAGCTCACCCGCCCGCCCAGTCAGCACCTTCCCCAGCATTTGAGAAATCTGCTCGGTTTCTGCCCAGGGGGAAGCCAAGGGGAAGGGAACTTTTGCTTGAGTAACAGTGCCGTGCCTCCGGGTATGCTGCACCCGAGAGCTTGGGAGATTGTTCGTACATAGTGAGCCCATCCGCAGATGCCGGGGAGGGATGCATTGCCATGCGGCATCGTCATCAACACCACCACCGTCACCGTCACCCTCACCATCACCGCCTTCACTGCCACAGATGCCGCCGCGTGTTTCGATCCCCCCTCTCCGAAAGAGCGGCCGCTGTAAACGACTCCCTAGCTCTCTCTTGATACACAGTACACACAGTAGTTCGTTATCTGGAACAGAGCGCTTGACCAGGCCGTTTTCGGCAAGAGATTGTAAACCCGTCCCTTTCGTTCCGGCGGCCCAGACCGGGCATTCGCGTTCTGGGCCGGGCTGTGCAGATCATCACCAGCCGTGCCGGGCATCCCGAGACCCTCACGTGGTCCGGCCGGCGCACGGCGCATGGGCTCATCATCAAACCCTTCCATTCTCGTGGGATTCAACCCCCTATCCTATGTCTGGACATATTGTGTGTGTCTGGTAGCTATACTACCACAGGAATCGTCCTCTTGGGAGGACCTACAGATCAGTGCCCGAAAGCGGTATCAAGTTTCTTGCAACCCCCCGCCACAGCGTTGCATATCCCATCTCATCTGGACCAAGGAGGCGGCGCGGTAAATGCTACACTGCGAGAAGCGAAAGGTTAATTACGACGTCCACCTGAAACTGAGGCCTCGCGTTGCGGCAAAGTACATAGTAATAGCCTGACCTGCCACTTCTAGAAGGGTGTACATTCTCTTGCGAATGTATACTTGCGTGTAGATTTCGCCCCCACCAGGCTGCTGGTAAATGGCGGTTATTTCCAAGGCGATGTTTCACGATTTTGCAGCAATCTCTCCCTACCTTGGGTAAGGTAGTTACAAAGTACTTACAAATACACCATGGATAAACAAATAAGCCCCAATGATTTGTAAAAAAGCGGAGCGAGCATAGTCCGAGCAAGGAACCGTGATGGCCCTTCCCGCCTCTAGAAACATGTTTCGAAATCATGCCAAGTAAACACCATAATCATTGGTCGCTGACATGACTGGTCGACCGCCACAACTCCCTCGAAATAACCTGCCCGTCTCAACGGCCCGCGATCGCCGGCCTCATCAGTCCAGGGGCTTCGATTGACTGGGAACCCCTTGAACGGGGGGGGACAGCTAGTTGGCTAGTGAACCAACCAGGGAAAGCAGAAAGCAGAGGGGAAGAACTTTCGAAGAGCCCAACTCCGCTCGAAATTTCAGGGGATGCATGTTGTCTAATTGCCTAATCGGGGGACCGTTCAACGTGTGGCTGCGCACTCCGCGCGCACGCGCTTCAGGCGCACGAAGCCGTTCGACGACAGGTCTTGCCTTGTTCTGGAGTAGCCCTGTCGAGCCCTGTCCCGGCCCCGGAGCCCAAACCCCTGCGAGCGGGTTTTGCTCATATCGAAGAATGACGCTGTGCTGGGGCAATTCGCCGATGGTAGATGCAACGATGGAATCCTTCCCCTTGGGGTGTTGTGGATTTAGGCGAGCTTGGCGCGCTGCCATTCGCTCGGCTGCGCTAACACGGCGAGACACGCAAAAGAAGCCAGTCAACGAAGGAGGTTGTGTGGTTTAGCGAGACAAATCTGCGATGTCGCAGCATCCCCGTCGGGCGGCCCGGTGAAAGTAAACTTCTGACATCAGTCGAGTAGTGGCCGTTTGAGGATAAACGGCCTCTCAACGGCTGTTGGCCCACTCGTCTCGTGTGGGTTAAATCTCTCGAGATTGCACGATATGCTCGTGAGAATCCTTCAGAGCGAGACTTTGGAGAACTCAAGCGCTCATGAACGCGCTGATCGACGATTCGATGGCGGGAGATGAAAAGGGGTAAAATCACCGAGTACCAAACCAGACCTACAATGGAGTGGCTCCGTTTTTCCTATCGGGCAGCTGGTTGGTACAAGGCTAGGGGGAGGCGTGGTTCTGTCAGCACCTTAAAGAACCGCACGCAAAATATGGCATGTCAACGACGCCGAGCTGGACCAGCAGCCCTACGAGGCGAAATTCGTTGCAAGTGAGTGGAAACACTTGGTCGCACCCGCCGAGAGGCCGGGTTTGAGGCCGGCAGGCGTTTTCCAAACGGCGGCAGCTTTGTGGGCTCAGATTCCATGGTCGTTTTGTCAAGCCGTGAGCCTCGTGATCCGGTCCGGTGGCTTGGGTAGTTCGGAAGCCAGTTTGCCGAATCCCAGATGGCTGCGCCCGGGGCTTCGGGTTGCTACATTGCGTTGCTCCCCCAAAGCCACACGGGTGGCTGAACGCCGGAGGAGTCTGGGAGGAGGATCCGAAGAGATTGGGAAGAGGAGAACGCACTTGATTTGTGAGCAGAGTCAGTCCGTTCCTAGCGCCCCCGTGTGGAGCCGGTCTACACTAAGAAAGCCGACATGAACGAGTTAGCTTCCATCAGGAAATGGACTTGAACTCATGCTTGGGCGATGTGATGCTATATCGATCATAACATAGCAGGGGGGGTCTATTCTGGTAACTTGTTGCCTGGGACTTGGGCGCACGCGAATGAACCTCAATTCACGAACTCGACCGTTGTTGCGGACGTGTTGCGTCGGGCCGGGCAAGCGAGCGGCGGCCGGGCGGGTTCTGTGGGTACATCCTCGTCCAAGGCTTGACTCGCGGCGGGACTGTGCGCGGTTCAGGTCCGGGCCTGGCACTTTTGGGCATGAGTTTCGGCGACGGGCGGGCGACGATCAACGAGCGCTGGTGGAGTCTTGGACGACAGGGCACCGGGGTTAGCAGGTCCAGGTCGCGCCGCCCAGAGGGTTACGAGAATTCCAGCTTGATTGGATGAATTGAGTCGTTTAGCGGAGCCCATGTTTTGGGGTCTGGTGAAGCTGGCTCGGGGCTGTTCATGGGGGTCTACTGGTCCGTGATGATTGATAGCGGCAGATGCCTCCTGTGCCCTTTTGAATCAGTAATCCATTCTGCCGTGTTAGTATCTAGCAAGTGGGGCTAGTTCTGGCACAGCGCAAATGTAATGGACAGAGTTACGAATAACTACCCCATCCTGACTTTTAGACTTCCTCCAGGTTTTGACGACCCCCACGACTTAGCGAGGGCTGAGTGCGCAAACTTGGACGAGAAAGGCAGGCGAAAGACAACCAAAAACATTTTGAAAAGCCTCGTCTGGAATTAACAAACTAGGCGAAAAACGTGGCGGGACGGATGAACTCCGAGTGGAATCGGCGGCAGTGCTGGAGCAGGAAGAGAGACCTGATGGAGCCGGGGGGCTCTTGCAAATAGGCAACAAAATTCTGCACATCGGGACTGGCTCCGCCGATCCTAGTGCTGGGCCTGATGTTGAGGGCAGCCGCGATGCCAAGCCACCAACGGAAAAACCTTATTTTAAGGCCCTGTAACCCGGGAAATGGGCCAACCAGAGTTGTCGATATCGCCGTCTTCGCATCGACCATGCCTGTTTGAGGTCTTGCTCAAGAAAGACTTAGCGCGGCTGCATCTCAGATACACGGGCTGCCTCGCTGCCTCCATCGCAGATTCCAATAAACCTCGCGAAGGAAATGACCAAAATAGGTAGGTGGTATGTAGTTACCTACTACCTCGCAGACTCAGATTTTGAAGTGTTCAAGTTTCCCGAAGGTGCCCGTGAACAGCACGCCCAAGATCCAACGAAACCAGGCCCTGCAAAGCTAGCGAGGGACAGTATCAGCAAACGAGGATCGACAAGACTTGTGATTGGAGTGCACGGTCTGCAAACAAGCCTAAGAGCCCCAACAAATCTCTTTTGGTAGCAAGATTTGTTCTCGAAGCCAGACCGGCCCTGCGACCCGTGCCACAGGGAGCCCGATGCAGACCTGCAAGCCATGGCCCCGGGAACGGTGAGCTCGTTTATCGGCGTCGGCGTAACTCTTGTGTATTGTGGAGGCCAGCCCCAGCAGGTTGGCGCAAGGGTGTCAAAGGGGGTTGTTTAGAGATACCCGTCTTCCATCCATCTAGGCCCGCACTAACACTCGGCTTCCTCCCGAAGACCCGCCAATTTGCCGGTCCTTGCCGCAGCCCCGGTGGTCTGTGACACGACGGGTAGACCATTTGCTGAAACGAGCGGACCCAATGGGAAAGTAAACTTGAACCTTGTGAACATGGAACTAGGATAGTTACTGAATAGCCGCTACCACGCCGTTTTTTTTGTTGTTTTGTTGTTCTGTTGTTTTATTGTTTCGTGGCTCAGAGAATCCTGAGATTTCTCGAGATGATGGACTTGGCTGAAAATGGGCATATCGGGCGCCGGGGGATCAGAACCGCAGCCCTACGAGCACCAAAAAAATGATCCGGGGTATGTGCGGACCGGATCTCTGTCCAATCAGGGTTCGATATGGGACACACCGCCGCCAGGCGGGACGAAACGCACCTGCTCAGTCTGAACCACCCCTGCTGTTTTAGCGTGGGCGCTTCAAGTGGGCAAAATAGAGCATTTGGGCTAATTTTACCTCATCAGGCAGTTCTGGTGGCTGCCTGGACCGTCGTTTCCCCTCCGTTTCCCACCCTCCTCTTGAGCTCCGTCTCTGCTGCAAGGAGTGTGGATCTCCGCAGCCAGAACGCAGAGCAGTTACGCAGCAGCATCTCGTAAAATGGACCACGCACGTTGTTGCGATTCTTGGATGCACCCACGACCGACGATGTTTCCTGGTACCAAATGAAGTCCAGTGCAACCCGTCACCATGTACATTGCACCCTCCGTTTTTTTATTTTTATTTCATTCACATCATCAAGGGCCGAGATGCGCTGCGAGCCGTCACTACTGATCGAGATGGAGCAGATGGAGCAGATACCAACAGACATCAGCTAATTCTCGATTTGGGCAATGCTCGTCTCTGGGCATTGCCCGACGAGACGGACGGCGGCGGGGTGACAAGGACAAGAGCGCAGAGCCCTGGCTGCCACGACACACAGCCAGCAACGAAGCAGTTGGTGTCAGTGACTTGCCCGAGAATTGACAGCGCCGTACCCCGCTTGGCACCACTCCAGCTCGCAGGTTCCGTGCATACGCCCAGAGACAGAGACGAGAGAGACGGCGGCCCCCCCCCTGTCGCGGCACCGTAGCGGGTACCTCAGGCCAGGCTGCAGGATAGCGGCCAGATGTACCCTGGTACTCCGTCCCCGGGGGGGTGGGATTCCCAAGATCCCTGCGAGTTTATTGCCGGACACGGTTTCGAGCGCTCGATCAACCACCCCCTGCCAGGGCCTTGGGATAAGGTGGTGTGTGGGTGACCGCAACAACGGAATTGACAGGGGGGGGCCAGAATTGAGGTACCTCGACCCCCAGCAAACGCCGCCATGTGGGCTCGAAGCAAGCCTCGCACCCCGGAGGGCCGAAGGAACTGGCTTCGTAATATTTAATCCTGGAGCCTTCCCATCTTTCAAAACGGCTGTGAAGCTATCCTGCCACCAAGGAGGATCCCACTCGGATTCAGAAGGACCTCTTGACACCCGAAGACCTTATATTCCACCTCACCACCCTCTCATTCCCCATCCGTCATTTTGGTTCTCACCTCATCCTTTGTGTTGCCGCCTACATCACTTCTCCACAAGCATCTTGCATCTTACACAGCTAGCTAGCCAAGCAAGACAGGCAGCTTCCAAGACCACACCATGTTCGCCATGTCGCAACACACATATGCCTACGCGGCGCAACCAGCACCCGCACCTACAAGACACTACTCCAATCACAGCACCAGCAGCGCCTTCAGCAGTTCCGCCAACCCCGACGAGGACTGGACCAAGATCTCAGATCTGGCCGAGCGCAGGAGGATACAGAACCGCATTGCCCAGCGCAACTACCGTACGTACAAGATGCCCGAGCCACAGGGGCGGCAGCTGGGAAGCCGAGTGTACTGGTAGCTAAACGTTCTCGCAACAGGCAAGAAGCTCAAGAAGAGGCTGGAGGAGCTCGAGAGGCGCGCGGGGACCTCAGACGATGCCTCATCATCCGGCAACGAGAAGGCGAGCCCGCCGGCGAAGACAAAGCGCACACAGACAGCCAAGACACAAAAGCAATCACCACCTGCGCAAATGAAGCCGACCTTGCAGGGCCAATATACGCCTCCCATGCACCACGACGATGAGTACCTCTTCGCCCACTCCTACGACGAGCGCGAGCGCTCCAACACCCCGCCCATGTTCGCCTACTCAACATACCCCCCGCCCCCCGAGGAGATGATCATGCCACCGTACGGGGCCGTGCAGGGCTACCACCGGGCCATGCCCACCGAGTCGTATCCGGAGTACCTGTCGCCGCCGCCGGTGCCCGTGACCCTGCCGTCTATGACGCACTTTAGCGACGCCATCAAGCGCGAGGCGACGGCCTACCCCGGGGCGCCAGCTGAGGAGCCCATCTCCTACATGAACTTCAACGGCTACCCTTTGCCGGGGATCGACATGACGGCCGCCCACCCTTCGCCGTACGACCAGATGCCGCATGTGAGTGCCTCCTCCTCATCGGCGCGCCACCCCGCGCCTTTTTCTCTTCCTCATGGCCGAGCTCGTTGCTGACCGGGGAACTCTTTCGAATCACAGACTCCGCCTCTCTCGCATTCCTATGACCATTCCACAACCTGCTCGGATTCGGGGAGCTACGATGCCTACCCCACCACCCCGCTCTCCATGCCGGGTTCGCCTGGCATGGTTCAGCACGCGTGAACGAGAGATATGGGAATGTATATGATATGAGACTTGTTGGATTCTACTGCCGCTGGGAAGGCAACACATACGTTTTTACGGCGATGCATATAATGGAATCATCGCTCCTACCACTTGTTATTCCTCCCAGGGGGAACACACACCGGCTCGCGCTGGTCAACCCCCGATGACGGGACACGAAAGGCATTTTCATGGGATGGGAACGGGCCGGGAAGCATTTATACACGTCGGGAGGCAAGCTTATGTATTTCGGGTTTGTTTTGGAGGCGTCGATGGCGCACACATTGTATGGCGGGTTTTTCAGCGAGTCTTTTTAGCCACGGTCGAAGTGCTCGACCCGGAGAAGAGAACACACCCAGGCCTCCCGGACAGGGCTTTTTTTATTTTGTATCCAGTCTTCTCTTTCCGTATCAGTTATGGATTATGGATGGATGTAGGAAGCAAGAGATCTGACTATTACATGACTTGCCTTTTTCGGTGCTGCCTGGTGGTTTCGGCTCATCCTCATTCCTCATCCTCATCCTCATCCTCATCCTGTTCACTCGCAACTCAGTTAGATACTTTTTACTCTGTTAGATAACCCGACACTCTCACGAATCCAATGACGCATTCTCATTATGAACCACCACCATTGTCATTATCATCGCCCAACTAACCCCTCGTGACATCCTCCCCACGTTCACATCTTTCAGCCCTAACTCCTCGGTCCGATTTGCCCCTCCTTCCCCACCACGACCTCCGAAAATCTCACCACCATCCGCTTGGCGCGCGTGGGAAACGGGGAATCCAGCAGACAATTGGAAGACTGGAAGAACCCGAACGCGATAAAGATCTGACAAAAGACGGGCCTCGTTTTGCGTTTTGCCCCCCTCCCCTCCCCCTTCCCCCCTTCTCCCCTTCGGCCGCTATACTAGCGCGCGCGGGCCCGTCAGCAATAGGGCTGAAGGCGAAAAGGCTCCAGCAACAAACGTTTCGTTTCAGTCGGTCCCCTGCAGTGAGTGGCCGGATGGAAGCTTGGCCGGGCTTGGGCTTGGGCTTGGGCTTGGGCTTGTTATTTTCTTAGGTCGGTGTTGATCGCCAATACAAATCACCAAACTGTTTCTGCTCACTTCTTTCCTGTTTAGGCAACACCAAACGCTCACTCCCTCCCTCCCGTATCTCACTCCGGGCCCAAACCAAGACCATTGACTGGTGGGCCCCCTTTTTTTTGTGTGTATGTGAGTGTGTATGTATTGGCTCTCGTAGTTCTACTTGGTAGTCCTCCACCCGACGACCGTGCCGCGCCAACGCTATGTTTTGTTTCGTTTCGTTTTTTGGTCTTACTCAAGTTTCTCCTGACTACGCCGCTGGGTGGTCCGAGGAGGTGGGGTGGTGGGGTGGTACGTACTGGGTCGGTAGAGAGAGAGAGAGGCTTTTTGAGTCTCGCTTGGTTTCGCCGCTTTTGTTTCCATCTTCTCATACCCGCTTCCGCTGACTTCTTTCTACACTCGGTGGATCCTCCCCTTTGCTGCGCCCGGTTGGGTATGGGGGGTCATTGCAAGCCGAAAACCCTCCTCTGGCCTCCGGGGCCTGGGGGGCTGGTTTGGGATACCCACTCCGCAACAACCCTATTTCGTCGTGAGGTCGGCGAAGGAGTCAGTGATCCGACACTTTGCATACGTAGCGCGTTCATGCATCAGGGGGGGGGGGTAAAGTAAGTATACATCCCATACGCCGAACCTGGCCTGGGTTGGTTCGGGCTTGGTTCGGCTCCGGCGGCACTTTGGCGCACGCGCTCTATTTTACAGGTCACGGCGGCTTCGCTCGCTGTCGCCGAAGTCGCACGGCGGCTGTTTTACTCGGGGGCGGTTTTAGGGGGAGGCTAGGAGGGAGGTAGGGGGAGGGCGGTCTGATGCGGTGCGCTTGCGCTTGCGCCGGTCTACGGCGTATGAGTTTGTGCGTGCGTATCCGTGTGGTGTGTGTGTGAGTAGTATTTCCCCTCCGACTGGGTAGGGGCCCCAAGGCTGGGAACACCACGATCATTCCACGTGTCGCCGTCGCGATCTGTCGTGCGCCGCTGCGGCGTGGAGGATTCAAGACCATTGCGCGGCCCGTCGACTCTGGGAAGGTCGCACAACGCAGAAACGTAGAAACGCAAACCTGTGTGGAAGATGCAGTGCCGCGCCTGAGCTTCTAGAGGGCGGGTTCATTTCGGTGGTTCCATTTCGTCGGGGACCGCGGCGGTTAGGTTGGCCTACCGGAGACGGTGGCGCCATGTTGGAGTACGGCAAAGTCCAAGCAGGTGGAGGGTTCGTTTATTTGGTACGGTGAGGGGGTGGTTCGGCGAAGTCTGGGTCGACGCAGAACTAGCGTGCTTTCGTTACGGGCTTCGTCTGTCTGGACTCGAACGGTCTGGAGAGACACGGCTCTGCCGGACGGCACGGGCGGGGGTACCTTGTTTGGCCCCGTCGCCAATGCTGGTCACGTCGCCGACCTGGAGGCGTAAAAGGGGCGTTTTGTTCTATCCTGCAACGAGCTATGTCGGACAATGAGAACCCTCCGAGCTCCGTCGGAGAGAAAGGTATACGAAGTAGGTATGGTGTATTTTTACACACATGGTTGTGGCAAAATTGATTGCGCTCACTTGTCTTCTCTTTATTTGGAAGAGGTCCTTTCCCCCGCCGTATATTTTAAGCAGATGGTGCAGACATCAATTTGGAACATGTGAGGGGGGACACAAGCGCTGTGCATTTGGAGATCAACGTTACGGTGTAACGGGTTCATTCTTTTGGGCAATCGGGTGGGTGGGGGCGAAAAGCCAAGACCTTGGACGTTGCTTCCATGGGAATTCCACTGCAATTCCACTGCAATTCCGTGTCACGGGCCCCAAGACTCCGTTCCGGGTCTCCATGGTGCTGAAGGGGGTTGTCTGTGTGCGGTAGTACGGTGTTGGGACGAGGTGAAACCAAGCTAGTCTGGGGCTGAATTGGCTTGAGTGGCGTCCAAAACGCTAGGCTTGCCGCAGCTGAAGCGCAGTTGGTTTGTTGGTGATCTGTGTTGTTTCTGTTGGTTGTGATCAAGTGGTTAGTTCGTGGTTAGCGGGCACGATCACGGCCGCCGATCTTGGTGTTGCGGATTAGTGCCGGGTTGCGGTTGGGGACCGAAGACCCCGGACCCCACAGAGCGGCCGGGACCGGAAGGGATGTCGGCGACTTGGCAGGAAGCCCCCACGGCGGCCATTCTAAATCCCCTTTGTGGCTGTTCGATGGCGGAGGTGTTGTTGGCATGGGAAGGAACCGACCGAACGACCGGCAGGAGCGACAACCGATGGACGTCCTTCCTTCCCCATAGGTATCAATCATCCTTTGGTCGGAGAAGGAGAGCCAACAAAACTGCTGCCTTGCATTGGATCAGGCATTCTTGTCGTCCCAAGTAAATCCTTGCTCAGCCTTTCCTCGAGCCTTCCTTCAACGGGAAACAAGATGAAAAGGAAGTTCAATGGGTAGCTACCATTGGCTCGCTCGTTTTACCTGTCTTCCTTCCCAATTAGGAGTGCGATCGAGCCTCTTAACGAAGCCCGTGCCCTAAGCTTCACTTCACCTCAAACAAACACGAAGATTGTGAACTCAAGAGCAAGTTTATCTGATGATTTTTTGGAATCCTGTCAAAGCGGCACTTGACCCTGACAATCCATTGGATTTGAGTTAAATTACCTTCCCTCCATCTCTTCAGCATCCTTCCTAACTTAGTCTGAGCGCAGGTTTTCTCCCTTACAAATCCTCCGTCGGAGTTTTAAGAAATTGCCCGGCTCCGCGCTCGCGTCTTTCCGTTGTCCTGGGCCCTCCGTGCGTGTTGGGTGCCGGTTCTTGTTTTTCGGGTGGGTCGATCACGAAACTTGATGCTCATCCAGATCGATCCGCGTGGGGCTGTCATCTCAGCTTCAACAACCTCCCTACTGTGGAGAGGGGGCTAGTCTCGCTAGACCCTTCACCTCCAGGGAATGCGCCGAGCAGTCAGCCCTATGGGTGCTTCATCCTTGCACTACCGCAGTCGTAGTGTCAGACGGTTACTTGCTCCTGGCCCATGCCGGCGTTGCATCACTTGAGTGAGTGGGCTAGCCCCATTCCTTCGCATACCAGCCTGTAGGAAGGGCTTACAACCCAGGAGCAATCCATGTGGGCCCGCAGGAGCGGATATAATCAGGGTGTCATAGGCATTAGTTATGAATCATGGCTATGCAGCGAAGCTCCCTGGTGGCCCCGGTTTCATCACCTGAGAATGGCCAGGCCAACTCGCGGCGTTATGGACAGGAATTCGGCCGTGTTGCGCAGACAAGGAGCTGCATCGACGGTGGCACAACCAAACGCTGGGCGGCATTGTTTTCCTTGGAAGAGAGCCATGAGATAGCCCTGGCCGTTACCCCTCGAGTTCAGATTCTAGAGGGAGTTCAGTGAGGAGAGAGGAAGGGTAAAGGAAGTCGAACCCCAAATGTAAGCAACTAGGGAGTCAGATGTTGGACCCTCAACCGTAGGAACGAAACCTGAAACTATGATTACTCGGTTCCTTTTCCTTTGCCTTGATTCAAGCTGGAATGAAACGCTTGGTCACTCGTCAGTCTGGCTTCAGCGAGCTTCTCTAGCCACAACCAACAAGCTTACTGGAGACGATTACCATTGAAGTTAAACACGCAAACCCGGCCATCGCAGTTTACAGGAATTCTCTTGAGCGGGTGCTTCTCTCACTTGCTCTGTGGTCATGGCATGGCCACACTTGTAACAAAGATGACACACATCCGTTCGTAATACTCTGCTTGCTTAGAGACAACAATACCATGGCAACAGCGCCAATAACATCAACACCATTCAGTTGAGAAATTATCACTGTCGACATGTATTACCATTCATTCAACTCCCAAAAGCAACCCACCCAACCAGCCAAAAAAACCCGCGTCTTTCCCATTTCACTCCTCGCAAACAAATGAATCATGCCCTGTCCATGCAAGAGAACAAGTAAAACAAGTAATACAAAGCGGCAGAGAGAAAAGAGAGAGAGATAGAGAGCTCATCTGGCTGTACCAGTCTTTTGCTGCTGCCTTTTTCTTTCCCCTTTTTTCCATCTCCCTAAACCACCACCTCTGCCCACCTCTGCCCACCATGCTTTGGTATCTCCCAACCCATTCATTCTTAAGCCAAAAAACCCCAAGAAACCCGCTCTCATCCCGCCTCTCGTCATCAACATACCATCATCCCCCTTCACCCAACGATAGGTGATCACCCGCCACCCCTAGCCCTCTTCCCCCCCCTGCCCCCTTCACCAGGCCCGTCCGCTCCATCCCGAGGTCTCTTGTTCCCAGCACCGCCAGTGGGAGTAAAGTCGCCAGCACCGGGGTTCAACCCACCACCACCACCACGGCCAAATCCACCACGACCGCGCTGTCCTTGACCGCCACGGCCTGGACCGGCTTGGTAGACGCCCCCTCTGCCACGGTTCGCACCACCGCCTCCACGGCCGGCGGGGACTGGGATGCCTCGCGGCTGCTGTCCCTGTTGACCCTGTGGTTGCTGCTGCTGAGCTTGTTGGGGTTGGGCTGCAGCGGGTTGCGGGAGGCTGCTGCTCGGGGCAGCTGCGGGTGCGCCGAAGGGGTTATTCACAGGCGGGGTTGGAATCCCAGTGGCCGGTTTCGCCGGCTGCGGGAGCGCGGTCTGAGCGGCCGCTGCGGGTTTGGGTTCCTCTTTGACAGGTGCAGCTGGTGAGTTATTAGCATCTGTGTCAAGCGTCGATATGGACAAGGGGGATGAGTGCTTACCTGAAGGGGCTTGACCAGCCTGGCCCGCAGTTGCTGGGGGTGTACCAGCGGAAGCCGGGGGGGTTGCCGTTGCTTGTGTGGCAGGTGCTTGCGCCGGAGCGGGAGCTGCAGGAGCAGGAGGCTTCGCGTCCTTGGCAATGTTCCACACCTCGACCACAGGCCGTTGCGGCGTGTCCTTAGCCGCGGTCTCGACGACCGAAATCTTAGCTTGCGCCGTCTTGGCCTGCCTGTCGAGCATGTTGATACGAAGTGCCGATTTCTTTTCAGCCAAAGCGCTTGACTGTTCCCGCGCGTTGACAATCTTTTGCTCGTACTCTGCCTTGACTGCCACTTCGGCCTCGTCCTTGGCTTTCTTCGTCTCAGCGGCGACCATCCTCTTGACATTGGCTTTGACAATGCTCGAAACCGTCGAGTTGGTGGCGACAAACTCCCGGATTTGCACATCACTCAGGGAGCTGAAGTCGGTAGCGGGGGTCTGCGGGGGGTTTGTCTCGGCCGACGGCTTGATAGGTGTCGAGGGCACGCCGTTCTTGGGCGTGGCGGTCTGCTGTTCCGCTTTGACAATAGCCAACTCCTGTTGGAGTTTAAGGTTAAACTCCTCTTGCAGCTTCGCTTTCTCTTCCTGCGCTTGTTTCTCCATTGCCTCTTTTGATTCCGTAAGTTTCTTATTCAATGCGTTCTTCATCTTGTCAGACCGCTGCTTGATGATGTTGTCAGACTGCTCTTCGAGCTCCCTGGCCTTCGCTTCAAATTCAGCAGCCTTGGCTTCGGCGGTGGCGATCTTCTCCTCCAGAGCTTTACGCTCCTCGTCGGTAAGGCCAGTTGCCACTTGAGACGACGCGGCGGCGACATCAGCCATGGCAACCTCGCCAGCGTTTACTGCGGAAGCCTGTGCCAGGGCCTGGTCACGCTCACCAATGGCCGTAGCAAGTTCGGCCCGAAGTTGTTCAACCTGGGCTTCGGCTGTGGCCTTCTGGGACGAGACAGCCTCTAACTCCTGCTTAAGGTTCTCCAGCTGCTGAGTAAGTTCTGCGACTTGGGCCGAGTCCACCACAGCTGGGGGCTGCTCCCCTGTCGGGGGGGCTGCCGTTTGCTGAACCTGCTGAGCTTGTTGTTCGAGGGCCTGGTTCTTCTCCGTGAGATTGCTCAACTCCTGCTTGGCTGTCTCAAGCTCCTTCTCCACGCCGGCCAACCGTTCGTTGACCGAGTCAAGGTTGCCCTGGAGGGTATTCTTTTCGACATTAGCCTCGTCGCGTTGAGACTTCATGTTCCTAAACCGCGTCTTGAAGTCCTCAGCAAAACGCTCCTTCATCGTCTTCCACTCGTTCGTTTTCGTCTCCAAGGTTTCCTCCAGCTCCTTAACCTTCTGCTGCAACGATTGCTCAGACTGCTTGAGGGCATCCCGCTCCGCTTCCAGACTCGTGATGGTCTCCTTCAGCTGTTCCGCCTCCTGGGGGTCGGCTTGACCATACTTGCTGAGAATCGACTCGATCCTCTTTTGCAAGCCCTCGCGGGCTTCCTGAAGCTGTCGGATTTCCTGCTCCTTAAAGCCCTGGTCGAGATCGAGCTCCGAGATGCGAGCCTCAAGAGGCTGGATCCTGCCTTCAAGCTCCGATATCTTCTCCGACTTCTTGACAAGCTGAGCCTGAGCCCGCTGGTTCTCGTTGCGGAGAGTCACGTTGCTCTCACGAATAAGGTTAAGTTCGTTGAGCTTCTCCATGAGCTCCTTGTGGGTAAGGGAGCTCCTCGAGCTATCGGCGTGAGCCCTGCGCTCCTGGTCAAGCTTGAGACGAGCCTCGTCAAGCTGCGATTGAGAGTATTCGACTTGTTGTTGGAGCCTCTTAGCTTCCTGGAGCTTGATGTCGTACTGAACCTCGAGAATCTCCTTCTCCCGGCGCAAGTAGTTGTTCAACTCGCGGAGACCCTCGGTTGCGGTGTCTGCAACCGAGGCCAACGGGCCTTCCCCATCCGCCTGGGCCCGGTTTTGTTGCAACGAAGCAATCTGGGCCGTGACGCTGTCGAGCTGCTTGTGCAACAGTTTGTTTTGTCCGTCGACGTCCTCTCGCCTTGTCTTGATTTCCGAAATCTCTTGCTCCAGTTGCTGGCGCCGCTCTTCCCAAGACTGTTCACTCTGGGCGAGAGAGAGTTTGGCGGATTCCGCCTCCGCCCTCCACGCGGCCGACTGTGTCCTGAGCTCATTGTGCTCAGCGCGAATTTGTTGCAGAAGCTTGGCAGCTTCGGCATGCTTGACCAGCTCCTGCTCGTAATCTTGCTGGGCCTTAGTGGCAATCTCGGCTTGCGCACGCAGGTCTTGCTGGTGGAACCGCGCGGTCTCCTTGTAGCGCTCTTCCTCGTCCTTCAGACGCGTGATGTCGCTGTTGAGCATCCTCTCCTTCTCTTCATACTTCCTAACGACGTCACCCTGCGAATCACGGAGCATGTTAAGCTCGTTATTCGAATTGGAGAGTTCCATCGTAAGTGCCTCGACGCGTTGCTGCAGCTCGTTCGCAACGGTCGTCTTGGTCGCGAGTGACGCATCCATCTCTTCGCGGTACTGGTCGTGGGACTCGTTGAGGCTGGTGAGTTCCTCCTCCATGTCCCTGCTGAGCTGCCTGAATTGCTCGGCCTGCTGCTTAGCGTTCTCGAGCTGGACGTTGAGTAGATCCAGGCTATTCTTGAGTTCCTGGACCTCATTCTCCAGTTCCTCAATACGGGCCTGAGAATCCTGGTCGGCAACGGATTGTTCGTTGAGGGTCCCGGGCCGGGGAGTCGGCAGAGGACGGAGACGCTCGGCGCGCTCTTGGGCGTTCCGAAGCTCAATCTCCAACTCACCGACGCGAGCCTGAAGATGGTCGCGAGTCGTCTTGACCTGAACATTCTCCTCCTTGATTTGCCCAATCATCGAGGTCAACTCGTCAATCCGCTTTTGGAATTGTTGAGCATCGAACTCCTTTCGAAGCTGGATCTTCTTGCCCTCCTCCACCTCCTCGGAGAGCTTGCGCTTGGTGGTGGTGAGCTCACCATCCAAAGAGTCGATTTGAGCCTGCAATCTGCGTCTAGTCTCCGACTCACCCAGCTCACGCTCGTTGAAGATGGATTGTTGAGTCAACAGCATGGTGTTTAGCTTGTCCTTCTCCTGCGAGAGATTCTCATTGTCCTGGCTGAGGCGTTCCTGGATGGTCTTCCACAATTTCTTCTCAGCCCGAAGGTTCGCGCTTTCGCTCCGCAAGCTCTCGGCCAGGCCACGAGCCTCGACGAGATCCTCGGCCACTTGCTGGGTGCGCATGTCCTGCTTGGCAGCCGATTCAGAGAGAGACTGGTTCCGTTTTTGCAGCTCCTGTTTCTCGCTTTGCAGTGCCTTGAAGTTCGACTCCAGCATTTCGTAGCGCTCGGTTGAAAGAGTGAGCTTGCTAGAAAGGCGGGAGACCTCGCTCTGAAGAGACCCCTTCTCGGTCGACAACTTCTCGATTTGATCTTTCATAGCATTCCTGTCGATGGACTGGTCGTTGCGGTACGAGTCGAAATGCGCCTGCAACTCCCTGAAGGCCACGGCCAAGTTCGCTTCCTCAGCAGGCTGGGGCTGCTCAATGCTAGCAAGCACCTCGCGCTGACCACTTTCCCGAGGAAGGCCAAGGGCTTGCTGGATTTCGGACGACGAGGCCTTCTGCTGCAGCATACGGCGGAACATGTCACGCTCGGTCATGTAACTCTTCATCCGCACGGTAATGGACTGCACCTCATCCTGGAGTACCGAGACCGTACCTCGGAGTTCCTGAACCTCTTCGTGGTCCTGAGCTGCTTGTTGTTTGGCGGCCAAAGCTTCCTCATTCTCCATCTTAGTGGCCAATTCCCGGGTGAGCTTCAGTAACGCCTCGTTCTTCTCCTGCAGCTCAAAGATATCCTTGAAGGCAGTGAACCTCTCGGTAATGAAGCGATGAGTGTCGGACATGTCATCCAATGCATGCTCGGCGACCTCGCCGCGCTGAAGTCGCTCGAACTGCGCCGTCTCCTCGTCCGTAAGCTGATCCAAGCCCTTCTCTCTGGCGTGGATATTGAAGATCAGAACATGGATCTGCGTGCTGAGATCGCGGAGTTGTGTTTGCAGGATCTTGATCTCAGCCTGAGCGGCGGCCGTGGCGCCCTCAGCTTTGCGTGCGATCTTGACGGCAGCATCTCGCTGCTCATAAGATTGTTCGGCAAGTTCCGACATGTGCGCCGATTCGTGCCGAAGACGCTCGTTTTCAGCCACTGTTTCTTCGTACTCGGGCATCTTGGCCTCCCAGATACCGAGGGCGTCGTCGAGCTCCTCTTGGAGTTTTTGATTCCGACGTTGCTCCCCGGTGAGTTGGGCCTTGACCTTGAAAAGTTCGTCGAGTGTCTCGGTGACGCGGTGCGACGCTTTACCACGAATTGACGCCGGGGTGCCGAAAGGCGAGGACGGGCGAGCCAGGAAGGAGCCATTGGCGCGGGGGGTCTGCGGCGCCGAGCCAGGCACACCGTTGTGGGAATCGGCGACGGCTCTGAGGCGGTCCGCTTCGGTTTGGAGCTCCTGCATCTGCTGCTCCGTCTGGGCGTGGTCCTCCTTCTCCTTCTCCAGCTCGCGTCGTACGCGCCGAACCTCTTCAGCACCGTCGTCCTTGACTTGCTCGAGCCGGAGCTCCACCTCTTTAAGACGGTTGCGGTGCGTTTGCGACTGTTGGTCTTTCAACTCAACCAGACGCTTTGACGACTCGAGCTCCTGCCTGAAGCTCTCCTCGGCGCGGGCTGCGGATTCTTGCAGCTGCTGCACCTTGGTTAGGGCTTCTTCCGCCTTCGACTGAGCTTCCCCTAGCCGCTTGCGTAGTTGCTGCTCGGTTCGGGTCAGCGACTCGATGTTAGAAAGAGCTTCTTCGTTTTGCCGTTGCAGTTCTGCAATCCGAGCACCCTTTTCCTTCCGGATCTTGAGGCTCTCTGCGGTTTTGGTCTTGAGTTCCGCATCGAACCAGTCGTTGTTCTTTTTGGAAAGCTCAAGCTCCTGCTTGAGAGACCCTTCGCGGTACTTGGCCGAATTCGCTGCCGTCTGGGCAGTCTGGACAGACTGATTCAAGGTGGTGATCTCCTGATTGAGCTTCAGAATTTTCTGGTGTTGCTTCTGTAGCTCCTCGGCTAGGCTCGCGTTTGCTGTCGTCTTAGAATCGACGATCGCAAGAGTCTCGCGATTAGAGGTCTCTAGGGAGGCGATGCGTGTCCGGAGAGTGTCGATTTCCGAAAGCGACGTTGTCCCGGAGGACTTGAGTGTTTGAAGCTCATTTTCAAGGGAGCGACGGGCAGTTTCTGTGTTGGCAAACAGGTTAGCCGGCGGACGCCATCGAGTAACAATTGCTAAAATGCAAACATGCCTTCATTTTGCAGTTTCTGCCGAACCCCCTCAACCTCCTTTAGTGCTTTGTCACTAGTCGCTTTGAACTGTTCGCATCTTGATTCCGCGCTTCTGTACGCGGCTTCTAGCTCGACACCAAGTTGGAATTTCTCCTGCTCGAGGTCGCGCAGCTTGGTGACAATGGCGCCCAAGACGGAGGAGACAAGATCGACTGTCGGCGCGGTCACGACCGCATCGAGGTCGAGCTCTGGCACGCCGGCATGCGTCGAGAGGTAGGCAAGGTCGACCTCGGCCGCCGCCATCGTGTTTCGCGGCGTGGGTATATCAGTGCATATGTAGGTCAAGATTGATGGCCTAGTCAATTTGTCGTCGGAAATGGAGATGATAGAGGATGGGAATCGATGCGCTTCTCGGTCGAGGTGGAATCGCGTGATTGTTGGATGGGAAGTTTTCCTTTGAAGAGAGCTTCGAAGTTAGGGAGCCTTTCTCACTGGCCGAAGCTGTTTTCGGCAAGAACCAGCCCCAAGCCGCGACCTTTCACGCGGCAACCAATCAGCGCAGCACCAGTATTTATGGGGCAATGACACAAAGCGTGGCGCCTGGGAGCGGTCAGCTCGTCCGTGCGCACGAGGTGATCCACCATCTCCTTTGAACTGTTCCCGAGGTCCTTGAATCAAGTATTCGGACGAAGTATTCATTCTTACTAAACATTTTTCTGTACGATTCTTGTGATGAATCCAAGAGTAAAGAATACCCGTGACAAGCAGATGCTTTCGGCCAGCCTATTATCTATCATATTTTATGTACAACCACAACAACCACGACAACCATCCAGCCTCTTGAGATTTCATAGGTACTCAAAACAGCCACATTCCAGATTCCATGCGGACCTCATCAGATTATGGACATCTCGCTCTAAAAAAAAAACCCAAAACTCTCCAATGCATCACACCACTAACCAACACAACCAGTCTAGGTAGGTAGTCTCAAATGCTCACATTATATGTCCAGACAAAACGATAGACGCCCTCACTCCCATCAATTAGGTATTCACATCCTCATCCCACCCCCCAAAACATATACATCCACCTCACAACAGTCACCTTCCTCCCCTCCCTCCATCCATCTCATGCAAATCCGGCACCGGCCCCGCCTGCCAAGACGCTTGTGGATGCTGCTGCTGCTGGCCGTACGCACCACTATTAGGGGGCGGTGTGCCTGGGCTGTAGGCGTGGTATCCCGGCTGCAGCTGCGGGGGGTGGGGTGACGGGGTTGGCGAGGGGTACTGCTGCTGCTGCTGTTGTTGTGGGTATTGGTGTTGTTGTGGCTGTTGTTGGTATTGGTGTTGTTGATCGTAGGGGGATTGTTGGGGTGAGTAGGGCTGCATGTGGGGTGATTGCTGTGGCGGGTAGGACTGTTGCTGTTGCTGCTGTTGTGGGGGGTAGCTGTATTGGCCGGCCAACTCGGGCCGGTTGGGGTTGGCGTTGTGGTACTGCGAGCCCTGGCCCTGCAGTTCTGACATGTTGGCTGGCGTGGCCGCGTACATGGCGCCCTGGCCCTGGAGTTCGGGCCGGTTGGGCGCTGGCGCCCCTTGGCCGTAGAGCTCGGGGGCGTTAGGTGACGGAGGGACCATTGCGCCTTGGCCTTGAAGTTCTGGTCGGTTGGGGGCAGGAGCGCCTTGGCCGTAAAGCTCGGGAGCGTGTGGCGATGGCGGAACCATGGCGCCTTGACCCTGGAGTTCTGGTCGGTTGGCCGACGGGGCGCCCTGGCCATAGAGTTCCGGCGCATTCGGTGCCGGAGCAGCGAACATGGCGTTCTGGGCCTGGCCATGGAGCTCGGGCGTGTTCGGAGAAAGAGACGACGGGGTGCCTGTGTGCTGGTTGTGCAGCTCAGGGCGGTTCGGCATCGGCGGGAAGAACGCTGCCTGTCCGCTGAGCTCGGCTTGGTTGTTCGGAGGCGGAGCGAAGGCGCCGGTAGTATTGGCGGAGACGGGTGAGACGGTGCTGACACGGCCAGGAATGGCGCCCACGTTGAGCGTGCTTGGGGATGGGCTTGGAGGGCGTGGCGAGGCGACCGAGTCACTGGCCAATTCCGCCTTGCCGCCGTACGGCCCGAGAGGAACAGGCGGGTCGTTCGCGCCGTCCGGGATCCGCAACGAATCAGGCCGGTTCCTCCTGGCCCGGAGGACAAAGAAGATGATGGCTCCGATCAGAGCAAGGCCGCCGATGACACCAACCACAGCTCCGACAATGACGCCCGTGTTGCTCCCGCTTGACTCCTCGTTGTTGCCCCCTTGGGATGAGCCGTCCGATCCGTCGCCGCCCGAATCTCCGTTTCCGTTCCCGTTCCCGTTGTCGTTGCTACTATCGCTGTTGCCGTCACTTCCTGTTTGTTTCGGGCCGCTGGTGATAGCGTGGGTCGCTGGGTACGTCTGTTCTATCGAGTTGGAAACGCCAGCGGCCGTTACCTTTGCCTCGGCAGCGCTGCAGTAGTAGTTGAAAACCTAGTCGGCTTGTCAGTGACTTGGCGACGAACCCCTTGAGTCTCCAGGAAGCTTACGGCAACGGCGGAAGACACGTCTTCGGTGGCAGTTGAAGAGCAATCCCACTTGACGGACGAGGTAATGTCCCTCAGAACATCCACCGTCATGCCCTCCTTGAGGCACACACACGATGCAAGGGCCTGTGGGCCGCTGGGGCACAAGTTATCCATTTTCTAAGGGGGCTGTTAGTCGGTTGTGATCGCAAGAATCCTCCAACGATGTGGAGGTGAGCGCCATATACTTACAGATTGAACGGCGTACCGTAGCCCCGACGCCGCGCATGGGGCGAGGGAGCTATATTGCGGCAGATCTGTGATGTAGTAGGTCACTGTTTTCGTCAGCAAACGATATTCATGACCTAATAATGCCGATTCGCCGACTTACTATCGCCGGGGGGGTTGGACGGGACAGGGAATTTCGTTGTGCCGTCGTTCATGGCGCAGTATGCAGCAAACATGGCCTGCGCCGACGAGATGTCCATCGAGTGCCCGGAGCACGATGACTTGGCCTCCGAGTTAATGGCTTGGCTGATCTTGAGCGAGTTCTGGTTCTTCTTGCAGGCACAGCTCGCGAGTGCAGGCGCATTGGTCGGGCAGAGTTCGTAGGTCTGAGCCAGAGGTTAGCGGATTAGGGTGGTTCGGTGAGTCTAAACGCATAACTTACCACCGTCCTGTTTCATTGTCAGTTACTGCCGCTAACTCATTGCTGCTTATAAAGATTCGGGGCATTGAAAACTCACCCGACTCCATATCGGATGGCGCTCTTCGCGCATGGCGCCAGGTAGTCGTACTCGGGGATATCCGTGATGTAGACACTGACGGCGGTCGGAGACGGGAATGAGACTGTTAGGCTTGGGTCACAGTACGCTTTGAAAACCTAGCGGGAAATCAGCACACTTGGCTTGCTCATCGATTTCTAGTCGGCCATACACTTTGAGCCGACGCGTGGTCCTCGCTGGCCGTGGATCCGCACGAGTAGCTAACTGAGGCGGAAATTTGGGAGGATATGGAGACGTAATTGTTGTTCTTGGTGCAGACACACGACTGGAGTTCCGAGACAGCTTCAGGGCATGCGTCGTAGGTTTGCGACTGGACGTTGTAGCGGAGAGCCGACTGCGCACATGGTGCCTTGAGGTGTTGCTCAGTCAGTCCCAGTTAAGGGGGCGGAGGGGGAACCTTAGGGTTGGCTTTACCAGAGCTTCGTACGCAGGCATATCCGTCACATAGAGGACCTCGGCCGCCCTCGCTGAAGCAACGGCGAGAGCCAGAACGGCCGCCGAGAACCGTGTTTGCCCCATCTTGGTGTCCAAGAAGGAAGGCTAGGTCCACGAAGGTGTGACAAGATTAACGAGAAACAGTCAACAAAAGGACGGCACTAAGGGACAGCGTCCTCCCGAAGGGTACCCCGGGCTTCACTCGGGCCTGATTGCGCAACGAAACCCAGAAAAGAATGAACAAAAAAAACCAAAAAAAACCGAGGGGGGCGGCACGAGATGGTGTGCCATGTGGGAGGGGCCATCTGCGCGCCTCGTCCAGGCAGGACGCCACAACGCGGAAAGGGTCTGCCGAAGCAAACTGACAGGAAAGGGTCATCCCATCCCCCCAGGACGGCCTTCGCGACGCCCTTCCGAAAGAGGCATGGCGGAGGCCCAAGGCGTACAGAATGCAGGTACAGAAACAGTGCCTTGAGCTTCTTGGCGTGGTGATACCCCTGTGACAGTGGGGTCAAGATCCTTGCTAGCTGAAGATGGGCGTCAACCTCGAAGCATTGATACCGAAGTTCCCCAGGCTGCCAAGGTGTCATTGACCAATGGGTTAAAGACGGGCTGCCGAGTGAACCAATGAGCTCGGGATGGGGAGCGGAAGGCTGAGCAGGGCATGCAACGCGAAATCGGAGCAAGGGCAGTTGCAAGACAAGAGATATGGTCCGTTCGCAATTTGGAACTTGAGACCTCTCGGGTTTGGCCGACCGTTCGTTCAAATAAGGTCTCACGTGGTGGAGCTGGCTCTCCTCAAAGCAAACCGTTTTTTTGTTCTCGAGGAAACAACAGAATTCTGCTTCAGGGGTACATACCAAATCGCTGGGATGGGCGGGTGGCATTCCTTACCGCCCCTGAATTTGTTCTGCATGCATGTCAGCCGCGGCGGAACTCGATGCCGCCGGGAGCTCATTTCGCGATATCCGAGACGCGTGGTGCTAAAAGTCACTTTCCCATCAACAATGTCAGTCTTGAAGGATGCTATTTCTGGTGTTCTTATTGGAGACTTCCTCTGAAGCCACTGGCGCTTGGAGAGCTGGCAGGATCCTGAGTAACATCACCTTCAATGCGCCCGCCTCCCCTCACTGTGCCCTCATTAAATAGCCAACGGTAACTCTCTCACCACCCCTCCCTCTCTCAAGCCGGCGCCGTCCCTCCCCCAACAGCAGACGCAGCAACCGCCGGAACAGCCGCCGCCGCCGTCCTCGGCCGAAACACAGACACATCCAGCGGCAGGCGTTCGCCCATCCAGATGGCGCGGTCGGTGTGGTTGCGGCGCTCGCGGTCGTGGGGCGGCAGGTCGGCCTCGGGCTCGGTGGTGTTGGGGTGGACCAGCACGGACAGCGGGCCGCGCCAGACGGCCAGCCAGGCGACGACGGCGCCGAACTGGGCCGGCGAGTGCACGCTCACCTCGAACATGGCCACCGGGTGCGGCCCGATCGGCCGGTCCCACAGCGTGTACACCCGCAGCTCCGGGAACTCGCGCCGGATGCGCTCGCGTAGGGCCCGTGCGTATTCCGTTTCTTTAAAAACCCCCCGGGGGAGGGGGATGTGGGTTAGTTTTGGTGTGCTGGGTAAGGTGACTTTGTCGTTTTGTGGCTATGCTAGACTACTTATTCGTAGTTGGGTAGGTTAAACGTACGTTCGGGGTTGTTCTGGAAATAGTAGATGTGGATATCGCTTTTAACCTGGTCAGTTTCGGGGTAACAATTTTGGGGTTGTCAAGTCAGGTAAGGTAAGCAGGGCTTGGGATGAAAGGACCCGTCAGTAAAATCGCTTACAACCCGCCCTTGATGCCGTTATCGAGGGGTTCGGTGAATCTCTCGTATGCGCTGCTGAGCACGCCGGTTTGCGGGTTCCGGAAGCTCTTGCCATCTTCGGCCCGCTCCTCGGAGAGAGGCGGGGCATTTTCATAACCGGCCAGCGGGGAAGGGTAGCCTGCCATTCTGGTTATGGGGTGTGTTGTGTGGGTGCCTTGATATATCTGAATATCTGAATTGCCTTGAGAGTTGTATTGGAAACTCAGCGGTATATAAATACAAAGCTAGATCTTTCTTTAGTTAAGATGACTTACAGTATGTGATGCAAGTGAACCCTCTGATTAGGTGACCCGTTTGTAAGCGACTTGAGGTTCCACATCATCCGATGGGGCATTATTGATGGACAGTGGCGACTCTCTGCGTGTGAGGAAAGGGAAGGAGCCCCGCATTTTGACAACATCGCTGGACGGGTTGTGCTTGTGATCTCTCTCACACCCCAACCTCACAGAACTGACATAGGCAATTTGGTTCGCCTTTACTTTTCAGGCCCGGGACGGCCCGCATCGAGCCAAAGCCCTGTGCAGATCTTATTGTTGTTGACCACTCAGTTGCGAGGCACTGCATATCCCCGCCGGGCGTATTACCGCTTTGAGTAGACAACTCGGCGACGCATCGGCATCCTTCGACGGCTGCGCCGTGGGCTGGTTGATACTGTGTAGATAGACAGCCCCGAGACAGCCTCGTCTAGGCATTGCTGCCCATGTATTGGCCATCGGCTCGGTGAGAATGCCTAGTATTGGAGCGTAGTTGCGGAGGATTCAACGAGCTGAGGCTTGGAGGGCCTGGCATTTAGTATAAGAAGCGTGAATATTTTCACCGGACTTCGAGTTGAGCATCTTCATTATCTGTCTAGCAACATTCCAATCGTCCCCGGGAGAATACCTTATTCCCCTCTCTCCAAGATAAATTGCTCGAATAACTCGCAAACATGAACTGCGGAGTGTGCCAACAGTTTACCGTGAGCAGACTACGTTCCGTGGAAAACTGAATTTATCTAATATGTTACATAGAACTCCGTCGTCATATACTGCTTCGCCGGAAATTTGGGAGAGGATAAAACCAGCCGTGACCTTAGGATAGGGACTACGCACTGGGTTTGTTACGAGTATGTTTGTGGACCACGGCGAGACGTTCGTTATTGCTAACTCGCTTGGCAACCTCTAGGTGTCATGAGAGCATGAAAGAAAATGGCGCATCTCGCACGTGCCCGTACTGCCGAGCTACCAACGAAGGCGTGTGTATATACAGGCAGAAGGCAGCAGTGCGTGCCGTGTACAAGTTTGTCGACCAGGAATGAGGGACTGGCACAGAAATACGGATCTATTCAGCACACTGTGGCCCTCTTAGCTCTCTCATAAGGTAACTACAAATGAGCCATCCGTTTGCCTGTCTTTGAGAATACCATACCGCGGGCTTTGTATGGAAAAGTTGAGTGTCGCCGTGTCAACAACTTGGTAAGCCTGAACTAGGCGCTTCAGCTGTTCCTCATCCATCCCAGAGTTTCTCCGGAGAATCACAACGTTGCTCTCAAAGTCCCTAACGCAGTCTTGGATGTCTTTTGTCAAACTCTGCGTTGCGCTTTCCAAGTTCATCTTTGATGCCCGCATGGTGATGGGTATCAAGTTTCCAAATGCACCATCTTTCTGAAAATAAGTCAGCGAGACAGCTTTTCATCGGAGATCATGAAACAGAACAGCAAACCTACCAACTCCTTTTTGAGAGAGACTAACTCATTGATCCTGAAGGAGTTATGTCAGCCCTGTTGCCCAGATCTCCTTACCAACAAAGAAAATATGGACTCACAAGATAAGAAGTTTGTTGACGCAAAAGCCCATGGCCGTCAGTTCCTTCGAGTCGAGGATACTGCGAGGCAGTTTTACTCCATGAATGACACTAGAAAACGTCAGCACGAAACCCAGCCTAATCTCTCACTCGGAAAACCAAACCGGCTCAGGTCCAGCATGGCATCCACCGACGACGTTCCCAACCGCCACGAGTAAAATTCCTCCACACTCGGCACCCTCCCAGACAACCTCCACCGATACTCAGTCACACAAGCCTCCATATACATCCTCAGACTCTCCGAGAACCTCTCCCTCTCCTCCAACCCACAATACCCACCCACCCGCCGGCCCACCTCAGCAAAGCTCTCACAAACCTTAGTCGGCGCCGCCGGCGCGGGCGCCCCAGGCTCAGCCAGGCCAAGAGAATGCTCTACAAAGGCGATCGACTGGCGACAGTACTCCTCGGCCGCCACCTCGCCCTCGTCCGCGCCATCGATGGCATCGTCCCACAAGAACAGCCACATGTAGTAGAAGGTGACCGTTTCTAGCTCGGCGTACCCTACGTCGGGAGCCAACCTGCGTTCAGGGGGGGTTGGGAAGTTAGGTACTTTCTTTTTGCCTTTTATAGGTCATATCCTCGCAACGTGATTCAAGATATGACGGGGTGGTTTCAGTAGGGGCAAGGGAATTCATATCCATACATGGAGGCAAACAGCGCGATATCAACCGCCCTAGTCTTGGCCAAAGCTTTCTCATCCTCTATGAGGCCTGCCAGCCTGATATCGGCGGCCTGCCTGGCCTGCGCGTGCAGGGGGTTGACGCCCTGCTTCCATGCGGCAAACGTGGGGCGGAGATCGGGGATGTGGAGTTTCTGACCGGAGAGGGTGTCGGCTGAGATGCCGGCGCTTTCGTTGTTCGGATCCATTATTGGTGGGGGTTGTTTTTTGGGGGTTGGGTGTTGGCGGGTTGAGAGCTGAGCAAGAGTCAAAGGTTGGTGTTGAATTTCATGCAGGAACTTCACCGCTTCCCCACGCATACACTTCCATAGGTCAGATGTCTACATGCACACTTAAAGCGGAGACGCCGACGTGGAAGCAACAGCAGTTATTCTAAGACAATATATTCTCAACTACCAAAGTAGACAGGGGACAGTGGTAGGATGAAACCATCGCAATAGAAGTAAGAGCCAGCCAGCCGTTTAGACACCGAGAGTGCGCGCGCCTCTATAGACCCCGGAAGAGCAAAATAGCAAAGACTCGTCTTGCCAGCACAGACAAACACTAACACAACAAGACGTCCCGCCGGAATGCCTGTTATGCCAAAGCAACTGCCGTGTCATACAATGTAATGCAATGCCCATGCAAATGCAAATGTAAAGGCAGTAGGAAAGTCAGTGCGAAAATCAGGACAAGAAAACCAGAAGAACCTTTCCCCTCCCATCCAACGCCCCATGTATGCGCAATCGAACACACCCCCTCTATCATCATGCCACGCCGATACAGGTTGATGCTAAGTAGACGCCTCCCCAGCCGAACAAGCCATCTATCGAATACAGAGGTATAGCCAGGAGCGAAAAAGGAAAAAGAAAAGAAAACGAGAAAGAGAAGACAGCAAGTGAGCAAGTAGTAGGCGAGTTGCGGCGACGCGACGGCTGTAGCAATACACAATACAGGTGTACGTATGTACCTAGGAGTAACAGGACAAGACTGAGGCTTGCAATATAGCAACGATCGCCCTGGCCCCCATCATGGCGGGGGACACGATCAGTGGTCCGTGATTCGCGGTTAGGCGGGCTGGACCTCGGGGGCCTTCTGGGGGGTGGCCGCATCGGAGCCGAGACCGGAGTCGTGCTGCTCATCGTCGTGCGAGGTGTTGACGGCCTCGCCGGTGGCGGCGTTGACAAAGCCGTCGCCCTCGACGACGACCTCGCGGTTGCCAATGCGGCGCATCAGCTCGAAGAAGCGCGAGTTCTTGAACTTCTCCGAGGTGTTGTCGGAAACCGAGTTGACAATGTCGATGGCGGCGTGCACTAGGTCGTCGTCGGACCGGCGCTTGTCCTGCTCCTGCGCGATCTTCTCTAGGTTGGCGTCGATGGCCTCCATCTCGTCCGGCGAAGGCACCGTAACCCCGGTGGTGGGGTCGACGCGCGGGCCGTGCTGGGCCATCCACTTGTCCTGCGCCTCGGCGAACTCGGTGTTGGCAACCTGTTGCTTCTCGGTCCAGTCGGCGAGCTCGGTCTTGAAGTTGACGTCATCGTATTCGCCGAACGCGCGATTGAAAGCCTCGACATCGATGTCGGAATCTTGGGTCACTGCAATTTGGGGCTGCTGCTGGGCGATCGGGTTCATGCCTTGGTTCTGGAGACCATAGACGCCGGCAGACAGTCCGTTGTACATGGGCATGCCGAAAGCAGCCTGCTGCATGTTCATGGCCGGATTCATCGTAGCCATGGGAGTCGACTGCATCTGGTGAGCGATCGCGGTGCTGGGTCCAGCCCTGCCACCGCCAATCTGCATGCCCGAGAACTGGTTAACCCACTCGTGGGAAGTACCGCCAGTAGCCGGGGAAGCAAGACGGGCCGCCGGGACTCCTGGGCCAATGTTGGTCATAGCGGTCGGAGCGGCCGGAGCCGGATGGCCGTAGGCCCTAGCGCCAGCGATAGTGTTCATGTCGAGACCGGGACCGAAAGCCGGGTCCATGGGCGCGCCGCCCTGCTGAAAGCCTCCAAAGGCCATTTCGGCGCCATTGGCAAAGGGAGCCTGCGAACGGAAAGCCTGGTGGAGCCGAGGTCAGCGACGAATTATCGCTACAAATTATCGCTCCCAAGTACTCACATTGCCCGGGCCGGCCTGCGGCGCGTTGACGAAGCGATCCTGGTGATGGGTGCGATCGCGGTCGACATGCGACAAAAGGTTCTTGGCGCCGTTAGACGGACCACACATGCTGTCGGCCATCTTGAAGTCGAGTTTATGTTGGCGATTTTGGTGAGATGCGATGTTGCGGTTTCGGCTAGCAGAGGCAAGTTTCGGTCTGATGTTGTTCGGATCGAAGAGAGGAAACCCAAGGGTGGTTCGAGATGCCGAGGTCGTCCGAGGTAGGCTATATCGAACCGAGCCGATGGGGTTGTAGTTATGAACTACTGCGGTCGCGTTGCAAAAGAAGAAAACAATGCCAGGAAATCAAAAGGCATAGTCTATGAAACAATAGAATGCTGAAGCCATTCCCCAATGGCCCCACTTTCGTTATGTGTATGGTGTGGCCGCCAGATTCGCCATGGAGAGTCGTGATGGAGTTGTCGAAGTTGGTCATTCACTGTTAAGATGGCTTGCCGGAGTCGGGTCGGGCCTGTGACCGAGGGGCAAGCCAAGAGTGAATGTGGGTGCGGGGCGGCATTGTGTGGGGCTCTTTTGAAAGACCCCTGCAAGCCATGCAGGCTGGGCTCACCACGATTTTCTTGCCAGCTGGACAACAACAGGGGGTGCTCTTCACGCCTAGAGCCACTCTAGCGGCGGCGCAATTGAACCTCTGTGCAAACCCCATTGAGGAACTGCACTACAGATAACCCACTTCGACAATCAGAGCGATCTAACCATTGATTCTATTGTTTCCGCATTTGCATTCACTGAATCCAAAGACCCGCTGGCACAATGGTTTGCACCCACCCCTCCTTGCTTCTCTTATTCTTGCACTTCAATGGAGCTCCCCTTGACCTGATCAGGCCTATGCTATACATAATGTGTAGATGCTGACCCAGCTCTCCAGGCAGCCGGAACCCAAGTTATTGCCAACTCTGGCCACGATGACATGATTGTACGTTGCCCGACGTTACTCCACGATTTCCCTACCTAGCCACGCATCCAGCCTTCCACCGATCCACTGAGCCCCCGATACCACGAAACCAAGCAAGGAGCTGAAGATCTGACACAAACCAGCATGATGCAGTCCTCGACTACTACGGCCGGAGGTTAGCGACCTGCTCCTCGGATCGCACCATCAAGATCTTCGAGATCGAAGGCGAGACACAGCGGTTGACCGAGACACTCAAGGGGTACGTGGGAACCAACACTTGCACCCCTACCGAGACGAGATAAGGTGGATGAGAAGCTCACGATGTGGCAAAACAACAGGCACGACGGCGCGGTGTGGTGCGTCTCGTGGGCGCATCCCAAGTACGGCAACATCCTGGCGAGCGCGGGCTACGACGGCAAGGTGTTGATCTGGCGCGAGCAGAACGGGGCGTGGCAGCGCATCTACGACTTCTCCCTCCACAAGGCCAGCGTCAACGTGGTGTCGTGGTCGCCGCACGAGGCGGGCTGCGTGCTGGCGTGCGCGTCGTCGGACGGCAACGTCAGCGTGCTCGAGTTCAAGGACAACAACAGCTGGGAGCACAGCATCTTCCACGCGCACGGGCTCGGGGTCAACTCGGTCTCGTGGGCGCCCGCCACCAACCCGGGCAGCATCGTCAGCAGCAAGCCGAGCCCCAAGTCGACGGGCAACCGGCGGTTCGTGACGGGCGGGTCGGACAACGCGCTCAAGATCTGGGCCTTCGACGCGGCCACGGGCGCCTACAAGCTCGAGCGCGAGCCGCTGACGGGCCACACCGACTGGGTGCGCGACGTGGCGTGGAGCCCGACGGTGCTGCAGAAGAGCTACATCGCGAGCGCGTCCGAGGACCGCACCGTGCGCATCTGGACCAGCGACCCGGCCAACCCGCAGCAGTGGAACTGCAAGGTGCTCGGCTTCGACGCCGCCGTCTGGCGCGTCAGCTGGTCGCTGAGCGGCAACGTGCTGGCCGCGAGCGGCGGCGACAACAAGGTCACGCTGTGGAAGGAGAACCTCAAGGGCGAGTGGGAGTGCGTCAAGTCGATCGAGGAGTAGACGATGGATGGCATGGCGCGGGGGGCTTGGGCGTTACGGCTGCTGGGACGGTATTTAGAGCTAATAAAGTTTGTGTATCCCGTCCTGTTTATGCGACTACTTGACCGTTGGGTGTTGGGCTTAGATGGCAGTGCTAGGCATAAAGGAGGGAGGCAAAGAAGTGCATATGAATCCTGGTTGGAATGGCCATAACTGACTGCGAACAACTATTACCAGATCTGTGTCTTCTATAGCGTCATCACAGCCCCTGTTCAAGACGCTTCTTATTACATTTCATCGCTCATCACTCATCAACACCACCGCCCATTCTAGCATTCAAGCATTCAACCATTCAAGCCATAAACCCCAACCCCCCCACCGCCATCATCACCGCCGTAACGGCCACCACCCCCCACCCCGCCCCCCCAACACCACGATACCCAACCCCGGACACCGCCGCCCCCGTCGACGTACTCTCCACCGGCCCACCACTCTCCGTCGGCGTCTCCCCACCACCCCCAGCCGCACCCGTACCCGACGGGCTCGGCCCACTCCCACCATTCCCATCACTATCTCCCTCCTCCCCATCGCGCACCACCACCCAAATCTCGCCCGTCGCATCGCTCGACACAAACAACCTCTGTGCCGCCGCATCAAACGCCAGCCCGACAGGCCGGAAACACGCACCGGGCTCGGAGCAGCGGCTCACGTCGGGGGCGGTCAGCACGTCGCGGATGGGGTTGGCGCTGTCGCGGGCTTCGGTGGGGAAGCCGGGCGTGCGGTTGGAGTTGGAGGCCGTGCCTGAGGATGAGGAGGATGAGGAGGATGAGGAGGATGAGGAGGATGAGGAGGAGGAGGAGGAGTCCGAGTCGGAGTTGGTTGTGAAGACGGCGTAGGAGAGTTTGTACCCCGCCGGGTGGTCGCGGTTCCAGCTGCCGTGGAAGGAGATGAAGGCGCGCGAGCCGTTGCCGGGGAGGAATTTGATGTCGAGGGGCGCGGTGTGGGCTTGGAAGGTGAGGCGCGGGGGGACGGTGTGTAAGGCGCAGGCGGTGTCGTTGGCGGTGGCGTTGTTTTGGAGGGAGAATTGCGTGCCGATGGTTAGGTTGCCTTGGGAGGGGAACCCGGTGGTGTTGCGGACGGCGAAGCAGAACGGGTAGCCGTAGTTGGAGCCGAGAAGGGTGTTCTGTGAGTCGGTGTCGTTGAGGAGGCCGTGGTAGTTGAGCTCCTCCCCGGGGTTTTCTTCGTGGATGTCGACGCCTAGGCGATGGATCTCGTCGGCGCTGTTCTCGACCGACCAGATGGTGCCCTCGACTGGGTGCTCCGCCACGCCGACCGAGTTGCGCAGGCCCCAGCCGACGAGGAGACCGTCGTCGGGGTAGCTGTAGGGGCGCTGCAGCGAGGTAGTGGTGGTGTTGGAGATGTTGAAGGCGCGGATCTGCGAGATGCCGGTGGATTGGTTGGCGGCTAGCAGGTCGAGGTTTTCGGCGCTGCCGCGCGAGACCAGGAGGAGGTCGGGTTGGTGCTTGGAAAGAAGGAGGGTTCGCGAGACGTGCCCAACGCCCGGGTTGGTCATGTTGGCGATGATGCGGGTGAGGCTGCCAATGGTGGCGGAGTCGGCGTCGTATTCGTAACGGTCGACATTCTCGGCCGAGGAGACGTAGAGGGTCTTGCCGTCCTCGGACAATTCAAGACCGTGGTTGAGCTACAGACTCGTTAGCTTCTATGTTACGCCGGCGTTTCGGGATATTGCTCTCAGTGCTCACTTCCTCATCCGCGATGACGGAAGTGCTGCTCTTGACGGAAAGGCAAGTGCCTCCGTTGTCATCAAAGGTCAAACGGCGGAGCCCAACGCCAGCCTCGAGCACAAGAAGCCCGCCATTGGAGTCAAACTTGATGCTTCGCGGGCTAGTGAGGTTGGTGGCAATCAGCTGGGCCTTCCAACCCTTGGCCGCAACGGGCGCCGAGTAACCCGGTGCCAAGGCGGTGGCACACGCCGAAGCCTGCGAGGAGGAGGTCGGAGTCGTGACGGTACTGGTAATAGTAGCGACATCGATGCTGGTATCCTGTGCCGCAACACTGGAAGACAGCAGCAAAGCTGCGGCGGCAGCTCGCTTGACGAGAGAACTCATGTTGTTTTGGAGTCTTCGTGTGTCAGTCGAGATCAATTGAGGGTGGTCACCAAAGAAAGAGGATGGAAGTCGGTCGACTCGCTTTTCTCACGAGACGAATGGGCCGGTTATGAAGGAAGGTCCGTATGTCGAACTAAGAGGGAGGTAGCAATTGGAGACGTCATGCAGGTTGCGAAATCCTTTGCCTAGCATCGCGAGGTGGCATTCAAACCATGGAACCAATGATGCAACTGGTGATGCCAAGCTCTTGCCTGTTTGCCGGCTATTGATGCCACCACGATGGTCAATGCCCGGTTTATCGAGGGGGCGGGACAACATCCCTATTCGCTTCATCCGAACTGGGCCAAAGCCGGTGGCCCTGAGTTACGTAGGCACCTTCCCGTTTCTCGTACCCGCGAACCCAACCAAGTTGGCGTCACGTCACAGGGTACCTGCCACATGGACATCTGAGCCGCGAGTATTGCACAATGCATGGATGTTTGGGGGTTAGAGTCTTGGGAGAGCTAGCTCATAGCTCGGGTTCCGGGTTTAAGAGCTCAGGTCGTTTGGTGTGGTTACATTGCGGCCTTGAGGACCTGGCCGTCGTTTCTTTCAGCGCTTTTTAGTGATGTCATCCCCTCTTTTTCCCGCACGCCCAGGTCTAGGCCACAGCGAGGTACGCATTTTCTGTTGGCTCAGGCGAAAGAGGGTGCCGATGATTCCGAGCCCTTGCTGTAGTCAGCACCGACTAATACAGCAACCGGCTTGGCGACGGGCACTCCCGTTGTCATGACTCGCGATGGAGTGACTCGTTATTTGTAGGTAGGTGAACAAATCATCGATTGTCATATTTGAAACCGTTCACCACTGTTTCTTAATGAGTTGAATATTCTGCTGTGCTAAAATCTAAATTTCCGGCTCTGATCCGAAATCATCCAAGGGATGGCATATTCATTGCTCCAAAAAAAAAAGGGTTTTGACTCTAGGAAGTGAAGTCGATCGTTTGATCGATATGATGTCCTAGTCTCGTTACACTAGGTCGGGATAATCTAGACGGGTGCCGTTCCTGCATACGCTGTGTTACACATGGAACCAGATAACGACTGGAGGTGCTGGTACGGATTGATACAATGCATCTCGGTTAGAAGACCTTGAAGCTGTCCCATCTGACGGTGGAGAGTGAAAGACTGGGGTTGGTTGCGGAGATCCAAGGAGAAGGGAAACTAATCTGCCAGAGGTTGAACATAACCACCGAGGTAACCTTGAAAGAAAAAAAAACTGATTATAATTCTGACAGATAGCTGGGTGAATTGCGTGTAGAAGGTATAGATGATGTACTCGCTCTCCATGACTCGGCTCAACGCCCTCCTCTACCTCACGATGCTCTTCTCAATCTCGGCAACTTCAGCCAACGCCTCCTTAATCTTCCTCTTCGCCTCCTCCCCAGGCGGCAAGTATGGCCTTCTGGGCACCATCCGGTTCTCAGCATCCTCCACGCCAGCCAGAGGAGCCGTAAACACACTAGCAGCATACTTGGTTGCGGCAATACCACCACTCTTCAACGCCTGCTCTGCCAACGCCGCCTTCCTGTGTAACTCCAGCGCCTCCTGCGTCTTGCCCGCCTTGTACAAGTTGTACACCTCCACGACCGTCTTGGGGAACACGTTCGCAAAGGCAGCGATACACCCAGCACTGCCCACCGCAAGGCCTCCGATCAGGAAGTCACTCTGCCCCCCAAACACGGCGAACCTCTCCGGCGGGAACTCGGCCGCCAGCCGCGTGACCTTGGCCACGCTCCCGCATGTGAGCTTGACACCCACGATGTTATCATGCTTCTTCGCCAGCTTCGCAATGGTTCCACTGCTTCTGTCAGCCATCACCTTCACCAACCCCCCTTAAACAGATCACAGCTCAACAGCAAGCAATCCTTCCCCCCCCAAGAACGAAAGAAGCCATCAGCCACAACAAACATACCTATCCAAATCAACCCCCCCACAAACCCCCGGAAAGTTATACACCACCACGCCCACCCCCAACTCCCCACAGTAACCCGCCACCTCCGCATAAAACCCCTCCACCACCTGCTCCAACGCCCCCACCCTCCCAAAATACCCCGGCGGCAGCACCAACACCCACCCACACCCCCCCACCTCCACCGCATCCCTCACAAACTCCCTCACCTGCGCCGTCGAATGCCCGCCCACGCCCACCATCAACGGAAACCCTTCCCCCAGCGTCTCGCGCGCCAGCGCCAGCAGGGCGCGGCGCTCGTCGCGCGTGAGCAGGAAGGGCTCCGCGTTGGTGCCGAGGATGACGAGGCCCGCGAGGCCGGTGCGCGTGCCGAGGTGGCGGAAGTAGGATGCTTGCGCGGCGAGGTCGAGCAAGTCCGTGCCGGGTTGGTAGAGGGTGACGGCGGGGCACCAGATGCCGGAGGGGGGGACGGGGAAGGGGGGTGGCATGGTGATGGTGTGTGGTGTGTGGTGGGGGATTGTGTTGTGTGTTGTGTGTTTTTGGGGATGAAGACGAGGGGGGAATTGGGTATTGTTACTGGGAGGATGGTGTTTGATGGATGGTTGGAGATTGGACTTGTGGATGGAAGTTCCGGAGGGTAGGGGAAGAGGTGGTGGTGTAAGTGAAGAGGCTGTGGGGCCGGTGGGACGACCTCCGGTTAGGCACGGCACGAAGGTGGTCGGGCTCAAGGTACGGATCAGGTACCGAGCGGGGGTTCCATCCATGATCCCACTTGGGTAGCTCGCCGGGCGGGGTGCGGATGGCCCGGCGGGGCAGGACGCCGACACCGGCTGTAGAAGGCCACGGCTTCCGGCGGGCGGCGAGCCGAGGCCGGGCGGCTTACATCTTCAGAGCGGGTACCCGCGTGGTTGCACAGCACGTTAGCTCCTTGGTCTGCGGGGAGACGGCTAGTGGCTCGGTCAAATCTCCAACAGGAAGGTATATTAACAGATGTCGTCTCAATGCCCAAGCAAACCCATGTCTTGCAGCGAAGGGAGAAAAATCAAACAGAACGTGTTTCGACGAGCCGAAAGCAGACAAGGAGAGAAGAACAAAAAAGGAAAAGTAACGGCAGATCGATCGCGACGCCCATCCGGCAAAGTGTGTATATCCTCTCGGTGCATGTCTACCCCTGAAAAAACAAACCGATTCGTTGGGTGATCTCGCCCCAAGCAACAAACAACAACCCCCCAACACAGCGCTATTAGCGCAAGCCAATAACGCTCATCTCGAGTGTCCAGACCCTGCGGATCCAGACCTTGAGCTTGGTGCCGGCAGGCATGCCCTCGACGTCGTCGAGCTCGACGCCCTCCCACCAGCAACGGCGGGCGGGCTTGCGCCAGAAGAGCAGCAGCTTCTGCGCCATGCCGACGGCGCTGCTTCCCATGTCGTTGCCGCGGATGTCGGAGCGTAGGCGCGCCAGCGCCAGGGAGCAGATGACAGCCTTGTTAGGCTCGCCGGCCCGGTGGCCCCAGTGGTCGTCGTGGTTGAAACCGCTGGCGCAAGGAGTTAGTATGTTACATGAAACTGCCGCCATTGAGAGCGTAGGCTTGGTGAAAGCACGGTGAAGGAAAACTCACCCGGCCGTTAGCATCTCAATGAGATGCGCCTCAGTCGTTCCCGGCTCGTCGCTCTTCTTAAGACCGCTGAAGATGCCGTCCTGCCTGAGCAGCGCTCTGGCGGCCGCCCGCTTGACTTCGATCATCTCGGGCTGGTCGATGTCCTGCTGGGGCGGGATGACGTAGAAGTCGAGATCCTCGCGGAGCACGATGATACCGGCACGCCGGCTGTTCTCATCGCGTGCTGATGGGTCTAGCGGCACCACGCCGTCGCCGGCTTCGAGTCCGGCCTCGGCCGGAATGCTCTGCGCTACGTTTCGGAAGAAGTCGAGCATGTACTGGAGCGATGCGGGATCGTACTATGTGTGACTGTCAGCTGAATGGCGTGGAACACGGGCACCAAACACGGCCGATTACGGCAATAGCAATACTCACGTCGACTTGGACAGCGTCTCCTTCCGTGAAACCGCCCATTTGCCCTTCAGGGAAGAGCCCATTGGGGAAGAGAGAGAGCAGGACGAACTCGGGGAGTGTTAGCAGTTCGTCTCTGGACAGCTTAAAGCGGGTGCCCCTGTTGAACAGTCAGTATGCTGCCATTGCGCCGGTTGCATTAAATCTTACCGTAGGTCCATCAAAATCGTTTCATCACCGGGCACATCTGAAAGAGCAATGTTAGCCTGGCTATTTAATCCGATCCCCGTATATCACACAGCCTACCTCCAAGCGGGTTGAGCGACGGTCCGCCCTGCTGCACCTGAGTAATAATACTCGCGGCACCTCCTGCGGCAGCCATTAGGTATGTGAAGGAGTCGAGGGGACTGGAGCCCTCTGAATATGCCGGCGGCGGTTCTGATTCCTCGTCCTTGGTGCTACCCTTGGTATCCCGGGGAAGCGCGCGTTTGGTTTCGTCCTGAAGCCGGAGGGCCGCAGATGCGCTGTTCGAAGACTCGGGTTCTACCTGGCTGTCGGCGGCCGCATACGCTGGGGCAGCGGAGGCTGAGGCGGAAGCGGTTGCCTCGCTGGTGTCTTCAACGACGGCTTTATACGGTTCGCAGGGCTCGAAGACAGAGTCCGAAACTTCGTGCTCCTGAGCGGGAAAGAGCGACGAAAACGAGGGTGGTGGCCGGAAGGCTGAAGGGCCCGCGGCCTCGGAGGCGGGATACTGCGGTGGTGGAGAGCGCTGACGGGATGGGGAGTTCTCGTCGTCGGCGGGAGGGAGGAGTTCGGCGTCGACCTCGTTAAAGCACACTAGGCTCGGCTCGGCCACGGTGTCGGGGGGCTCTGGGATGCCTGCCTCCTCGTCGACACTTCGCCGCTTGCTGGGGATGGGCCCGAAAGACGAGCTGCTGGAATCTCGGCGGTCAGACAACGTGACGGTGACGGCGACGGTAACTGTGCGACGGAGATGCTAGAATCGGAGAAGTCACAATGACGAGGAAACGTCGCTCGGTACGCTGTCGTTTAATGTCCGGGGTGCCTGTGATTTGCTTGGCTCAACGTTGCGACAGAATGACTGGTTGCTGCTGAAGTTCGTGTGATTGAGAGGCGGCTAGGTCGTGCAGGTGGTTAAGCGTGGCCTCCACTGTCCCAGATTAGGTTCACGTCGGATCAATGCTTTGGGATTGGGAAACCGAGGTGAGAGCTCCAGCGCTTGGCTAGCTTGGGGCGAATTTAACGCATCAGGGAGTCAGGTTTAGAAATTTCGATACTACAATGCAGAGAATTCAAATCAAAAGAACCGAAAGAAATAGGGAATCAGCATTCACGTGTGCACGCAGGAGACTGCAAGCTGAGATGCATGAGGTCCGGGCAGTTCCTACCTGAGCCCAGCCAGCCGCCAGCCGCGCATGCCCCTGAAGCATCTCCAACAACCAATTTCATGTGGGGGAGGCCCCACATGGGCTGCAGGTTGCAACCGCTCTGTAACGACCAATCAGAGAATAGGCTTGGACTTGGGCGCCGTTGTCAATACGGTGTATTCGTTACAGACTTGGTATGATTCAGGTACGGGATGTTTTGGCAAGGAATTGTTGGAATCTCGAGAACTTGAGGAATCTAACAGGTCCCAAAGGTATTCAGGACTACCAATATAAACCCCAGTATTGCGGTTTTAAGATTACCATTTCATACCCGTGTATTTCGGCCAACACTCACACATTACGACTTAGTGATAACTAAGGATTGGTTGCCGCTGTCTAGGGTATTAGTCCTCGTCGTCGCTATCTCCAAAGATGGCTTTGAACACATCCTCTCCGGCCCTCTTTCCTTCTAGGGCTTCGTTCCTGCTCGCGTCTACGACAGGCCTCTCAGGGACCGGAGCTTGCGCGGCTGCTTCCTCCAGTGTAGGTGCAAGCGCAAAGCTAGCACCGCCTGGAGCATCAGCCGAGGGTGGGGGGCCGGAGCCAAACTCACTCCCCAACGGTTCTTGCCGAAGGGAACCAAAGTCTTGCGGGGCACTGAATTGGGAGGCGGAGTCATAGTTCGCCCTACCCGCCCCTGCAGCCGACGGTTGGTCATCGGGCTGCACATGTTCCGGAGGTCTCACGTTGAAACGCTTGCACAGAAGCCGCGTGGGGTAAAAGTCGGCGACAGATCTGGTCATAGGCCCAAACATACCAAGCTTGGCCGCTTCCTCGGCCGGATCCTGGGGCTTGGGCGGCGGCATTGATAGCAGGTCTTTCTCTTCTGTCTCACCGCTTGAATTGCTGATGGACTTGCTCGTTGACGTCGTAAATCGGCTGGCCATGAAGCCCGTCATAGGCTTGAAGATTCTGGCACAGTTATAGAACTCGTGAAGTTCCCTCAGCCACTCCTCGCTGTTCATCTTAGTTGGCTGTGTCCCCGGGGTCGGCCGGAACCCCGCCTGATACTCGAGGAAGGAAATGTATCTCGAGCGTTTCGCCTCATCGTCTCGATATGGGGCGTTGCCTCCAGCCCCTCTAGCAATAGCAGCAACGGCGGTCGCCTTGTCCAGTTTTGGAGCGCGGCTGAGGAGTTCCTGTAAGCGGTCGGCTTCGCTCAGAGCATGCTCAGCCGGGACCTCCCCGCGAGCCGGAGGGAGATCCTTCTTCCCGGTCACAGTAGCTAGACGCTCCCGTGCTTCTGCTGACATGAAGTCAAAGACAGACTTCCCCGGGAGTTGTTTCTCACCAAGGACGGCTGCGCGGGACTTAGGATCGAGGGTTGACGCCTTGGCAGCATCCGCCGTGGAAACGTAGCCAGCCGCGCCGGCCTGGGATTCCGGCTTTTTCGCCGAGATCCAATCTGGAGGTATGTCTGGCGGAGCGTATTTAACTTCGGTGCTGGCTTCGGACGTCAGAACGTCGGGCTCCTTGCCAAAGACAAATCCTTCCAAAGGTAGCCGTCCATCATGGCATTTCCGCGCCCCGAGCCCGACTTTCCCGAGAGCAGATTTCCTTGATGGTATAAACGCGGGTTTGCTCTTTAACGTCGGGTTGACCGCAGTAGTAGCCTTCTTTTTCTTTTTGTCGCCGCCGATGACCCGGTTATATGATATTCGCGGTCCAACTTCGTAGGGATCTTCGTCGTCGGAACCGGTGTCGTTCAAAATACCAACCCCTATCCCTCCGGCGTTTTTGTCTCGTCCTTTCTTGCGGCCCGTGGCTAGTGTAAACTTTGGCCGCCCAAGACCCCTCGTCAACCCCTCGTCGTTGTCGTTGTCGTCGTCGTCGTCGTCGTCGTCGTCGTCGTCGGAGTCCTTGGCGCCGCTCGCCTTCGTAGCGAGGCTGATCGGTGCCAGTCTTGTTTCTCCTGCATAGCCTAGTCCCTTGTGGTCGGTTTTGCGGACAAAACGAATCATGGCGACGTTCTCCGGTGCGAATAGATGCGTTCCCCTTGGATCATCCGTATCGTCGCGGAGCTCGAGTCGGGCTTTCCTACGAACCTTGGGGCCAATTCCCTGCCCTTCCTTCCACCCCATCTTCTTGAGCAATCTGGTACCCATTGTGTCCCCGTCGGCGCGGAATATGCCCATAAGGCTGCTCATTCTCGTGGCATCGTCAGAGGTCGTACCCAAGCTAGCAAAAGCAGCCTGGGTCTGTATTTTCCTTGATTCTTCGGCATCGGCCAAGTCCTCCTCGTCCATGAAGTCCTCGGCGCGTTGTCTGGACGTTTTTGGATCGTCCTTCCGACGGTTGGTCCGTGAAGATACAAAGGTAGACGGTGTCCATCCTTCCTTGGAGCCGACGGTATTGAAATAACTAGGGAAATGTTAGTCGGCTCATTACAAGTGCGAGATGTGAGTGTACTTGCCCTGCGCTGAACCCTCCTGTAAATGCGCCGTGAAGCCTCTTCCTCCCCCGCTCGTCCCTCACCTCCTGCTTCCATATCGGCACATAAGAACCGTCATCGCGAACCTCGGGGTCTTGTGGTGGAAGTGGCGTCCCGAAAGCGACATATGGGGATTGTTGCGCGGATAGGTCGGCCTCGTAAGTTGCACGCGATCTCTTGTAGGACATGGGGAAACTGAGATGTAGGCCGAGAGTAAGGGGTATATTGTGGACGAATTCCTCGGTATGCCGTCGGGTGGGTGTTTGTTTCGTGCTGAAGCTGCTCGGCCATTGAATGCGACCTCAAATTTAGCGAGCCATTGGCGCAGCTCCAGCTCGAGATCGCGCTGAAGATCTGAAAGGGGAGGCGGTAAAGACCGAAGAAGACAGGGTGTGGGGAAGTTCTGCCAGCGATGCGGGGAATGCCAGTGGGGCATCCTTCGCTCTTCCGGGCAAGAGATGCGGAAGCTGCCACGCTAGAGCTGCACGCACATCCGTGACATTCAATGTCAGACGGATTCTGATGGCCTCCATTCGTGCTGCTGCTTCGTAGCCTCCCAAAGACGGTATCAAGTATTTTGGTATTTACGATTGTGAAGCTTCTCCAGGGGAAGGGGTCAGTAGTCAAATATAAGGAGGCCCTTATCTAAGGTACCTATATTACACGTTCGTTTCATGGGGAGGGTGGGCACCTGGGTGCTCTGCGGTGTTACTAATTTTCCTCCCTCACCATCCCGGCGGCCCGGGCAGTTGGGACGAGGAGATTCCAACCATCGCGCTTATCGAACCGTCTTCCGGGGCAGAAGTTCGACGTCACTCCGGTTAAACTCGAGAGATGCGATGACAGGGTCACTCCCAACTGATCAGCGTCATGATATCATTCAGCCAAACTCTTGGGAGCTTTTTTCTGTCGCATCTGGTTCGAGCCTGGCTTTGAAGTCTTCGGCCGGGTTGAGTATGGCTTTTTCTTATCTTACGGTATCTATCGAGGGTTGTCCCGGCTCACACACCACCTTTGTAGGGTAATCTTGAGGCCGAGACTTGTTGCCCGCGTTTTATCAGAACCCCCGAAATATTTTCCTGCGGTTAACTTTTACGAGGGAGGCTGGGCCTAGTCTTCGGGCGGCCCATCGTTCTTTAATACATACCCCTCCTTAATTATTGCAAACTTCCGGCTGTTGGGCTCGGGCCGATCTGTCTTGCAACAGCTGGATGACAATGCTCGCCAGACGTGTATCCACTGCCGGTTACGTGGGCTGTTTGCTCCGAGAGCAGTCGACGCTGGGCTGGCCTCTTGCGCGGCCGCTTGCTGGTCGGGGCCATTGTTGGTGCAACACACGCACGCCTTCTCCACTCAACGGCGGCCAATCAAGCGGTGATCAAGCAGCCACCGAGTTGGGGCTGCAGAGACGAGGTCATCTCCTAATCTCCTCGAGTAGTTAGGCGGATGCGAGTTGTGAGGTATTAGACGCAACGGAGGAGGTGCGGACCGAAGCTTATCGATCACTTGGCGACAGTTGAGAATACTCGGCGACGAAAGGAGTAAGATGACCATACAGTTCAGCGAACACTGCAAGACTCGGGTTGTTCGAGGTCGAGGCCCGTTCTGCCGGAGCCGGGCCTGGTGCTGGACCCGGCCATGTCGACCTGTCGGGTACGAAGATGTGTATTGTACGTTACCTCGAGGGATTCAAGAAGTCGTTGAGAGGTCTCAGAAAGGTAATAAAGGAGGTATGGGTAGGTGCTCATCAAAGAGATAACGTCGAGGCAAGCTGGGATGGAAACCGCTAAAATACCATACCCGGGGCAACTCTCATTTGCACTTCCTCATTAGAATGGATGTGCATCTCCCTGTGCATTTCCAGAGATGCACATGCACATGCACCCGGAATGTGAGCAGGAAAGCAGCAGGAAACCGTGCGGCCTGACAGCCGTCCTCGAAATTACCTGTAATCCAAGCAGCGTGGATATCAGCAGCTTGGACTCCACTGTCAACCCCCCCTGACGGGCAGCGGTCCAGCCAAACACTCTGTCTCGAGCCAGTCCAGTCTCCCCCTCAACTTGTTGCTGAAAAGCCGCCTGGACTGCCCAACCTCAGAGCGACACGCCAACTGTACACCGCGAATTCAAGCACCACATCGCACCAAGGAGCACCCCGCCAAGTTCTGGCAAAAACAATCAATCCCCAATCCTCTGAGCGCGACAGCCCTGCGCTTCGCTGCTCTGCTCCGCCGCTCCGCTCCGCCCACGACCGACTGCTTTAAGCCCTCGTCATCGACTCGCCCGCCATCGCCGACCGACCATAGCCCATTCGATTTTGTCGCTAGCGTGCATTTGCTCTAGCCCTTGTTCCGGGTAACATATATAGCGAGATTTCTCCTAGACGGAGTTGAATGGTGTGAATTTGAACTTGGTTGTTTTTCTGCGCCACCACTATTCAAGGTCGGTCTGCCACAGCAAACCTCCGCCGACTGCCACCTGGGCCCCGTGTTCCCTCCGATTACCTCGCCCGAGATGGCGACGGCGTCTGCCGGGGCTGAAATGCCCATACGGTCGCAATCTGTTCGGACACGCCGACCACCGACTGCATCCCGACCCGACCCCCTTCCCCGATCCGAGTCATCCACAAGAGCCGAGTCCTCGACAAGAGCTGAGCACTCCCAGCAGCAGCATTCGAGCCCTTACCGCCGCAGCAGTAAGCGGTCGACTGCAGCAGAGTCGCCCCGGAGCCCTCGTCAGGAAATGCCCCCTCCCGCGGCGCACAACCCTGCTGCCGAGGAGCCCAATGACAGGGCCTCCGACCAGCAAGCGCAGCGCACTTCGAAGCACAAATACCGCACTGTCATTCCCGCGCCGTCAGGAAACTATGCCTTCATAAAGACGATTGGCCAGGGAAGCATGGGCAAGGTGAAGCTGGCTAAGAAAGAGGGCTCAAACGAACTGGCAAGTCTCGTCGCATAACTTGTCTGAGTTGTTTATCTAACCCCCAATGTGCAGGTCGCATGCAAGATCATCGAGAGAGTATCAGTCGACGATGGACGGCAGAGCAAAGAAGACCGCGAGCGCGCCGACGCCGCCAGGGAGGATCGCAACGCCCGCGAGGCTGCCATCGTCAGCTTGCTCAATCATCAGTACATCTGCGCGCTGCGGGACAACTTGCGGACAAGGTGGCACTGGTATATGCTCTTCGAATACGTCAATGGCGGCCAGATGCTCGACTATATCATTTCCCACGGGAAGCTAAAGGAGAAACAAGCCAGGAAGTTTGCGCGCCAGATAGCGAGCGCGGTCGACTACTGCCACCGAAACAGCATCGTCCATAGGGATCTCAAGATTGAGAATATCTTGATCAGCAAGACGGGCGACATCAAGATCATCGATTTCGGCCTTAGCAACCTCTTTTCGCCAGACGAGAACAGGAAACTCAAGACGTACTGTGGCAGTCTTTACTTCGCCGCGCCGGAGCTCCTGCAGGCAAGGCCATACACGGGCCCCGAGGTCGATGTGTGGAGTTTTGGGGTAGTTCTTTTCGTTCTCGTATGCGGTAAGGTGCCGTTCGACGACCAGTACATGCCCGCGCTCCACCAGAAGATCAAGAAAGGCGCAGTCGACTACCCCAACTGGCTATCGAGTGGTGCGTACTGCCCGTGTATCCCACCTTCGTGATATTCGCTAACCATCCTCTAGAGTGCAAGCATCTGATTTCCCGGATGCTTGTCACAGATCCGAAGCAGCGCGCTACGATGCACGAAGTCATGAACCACCCTTGGATGCTCAAAGGGTACAATGGGCCTCCCGAGAACCATCTTGCCCATCGCGAGCCCCTGCAGCTGCCGCTTAACGAGGAGGTCATCGCACACATGACAGGATTCAAGTTTGGTCCACCGGACTACATCCGCGATGAGCTCACCAAGAAGATTTCATCGCCAAAGTACCAGGCCGCGGTCCGGCGCCTGGAGAAGGAGAGGGAATTGCCACAGCCAACTCCAAAAGATGTAGAGAAGCGACGTGCTTTTGCTTTCGACTTTTACAAGAGGCGCAACTCAGTAACCAGCAAGGAGACCCTCACCAACGGTAGCGCAGAAGGCCTGCCTATGGGCGACGACCCGCTCAATGCGTTCGACCCCATGATTTCGATTTACTACCTCGTCCAGGAGAAATTTGAACGTGAGCGGCAAGAGGCGCTGGCCGCGCAACCGACGATGCCGCCCAAGGTGCAGGTTCCACCGTCCCCGCAACAATCTCAAATGCTGACCGTCCCGCCGTCGCCAATTGCGCGGCCAAAGGAGAAGCATTCCCTCGCCGAGATTGTGCCTCCTCAACCGGCACATACCGAGGGCGGCCGGTCGCGGCAGAGAGCGAGGTCACACAGCGAAGACCAGGTTAGGGAGCCGGTCAAGAACGGCCTGCTCTCGCCCGACATGGTGCCACAAAAGAAGGGCGGCAACGGCCCGGTCTCGTTACTCCGGAGACTCAGCACGCGTGACAGGAGGAAGGAGCCCTCAGAGGGTAAATCCATGCAAAAGTCGGTTTCGATGCGTGCCAAATCCCTCGGCCACGCCCGCCGGGACAGCATCCAAGCCCGCCGCGCCAAGCGGGAGGCCGAAGCGCGGGATCAGCAACAAAATTCCTCGTCGGCCCACCAGGAACCTCCGGTCAGGGAGGAGACGGACGCCGAGTTGGGGCAGGAGGCCGAGGGTGGCGAGACCAGCGGCGGCTCGCACGAGCGCCTCGAGCCCGAGGACCCGGACCTCGCCAAGCCCGTGTACCTCAAGGGCATCTTCAGCGTGTCGACCACCTCCACCAAGCCCCTGCCCGAGATCCGCGCCGACATCAAGCGGGTTCTCAAGATGCTGGGCGTCGACTACACCGAGATCAAGGGCGGCTTCAGCTGCTCACACGCGCCCAGCATCGCCGACCACTCACACTCGCATGGTCACCATGGCAACCATGGCGATTCGCGCGTCGCCGATGGTGAGATCCGGTTCGAGATTGTCATCGTTAAGGTTCCCATTGTCAGTTTGCATGGCGTGCAGTTCAAGAGGGTGGGCGGGAACACGTGGCAGTACAAGGCGATGGCGGAGCAGATTGTCAAGGAGTTGAGGTTGTAGACGGTCGGGGCGGAGCGGGTCGGCTCGGGTTGGGTTGGTTGCATTGGCGAGGGGGGTACACACGGGAGAATGGAGGGATGTTTTTACGTTTCGTGAGTGTCATGTTAAGCTGGTGTTGGTCTGCCTTGTGCTTGACGATGTTGGAGTTTGTTCAAAGGTAATCCTTTATATTCTAATTAGTACTTAATGCTGAGCCCTGTGATCCTCCCTCATTTTTGGAGTTGCAAGAGGTTGGTAAATCCAGGCCCGAGAGGGGATAGAAACAATCCGAGCTGTCACAACTTGAACAAGCAACGTATGCGAGAAGAGTAATAGATTGGGCAAGAGATGAGTACCATCCGGTCCACTTCAATCTCTATATCCCTGACAGCTGCCTAGCGGCGTTGTCCGTCGTAGAAGAGTGGTGTACCGTTTCTACCACCCCCCCCCCCCCCGCGCCGACCACCTATAATACAGATCTCCAAAACGCCGACCCAAAACTCCTTTCCCGAAACACAGCAATTATACAAGATAATACAAGAACCGCAACCACTTCCCCATTGGCTGAGTCGCCGTCCGTCAACAAACCCCTCAGGTCCTCACAAACCCCCAGGAACCTCGACCAAGTCAAGCACCCTTCCCACCCCTTTTCCAGTTTCCTCCCCCCTCTCCTCCCTCCACACCCCCCCCCCCTTCAACCACCCATCCCATCCCATCCATCCCATCCCGCCTCATCCACTCCCCTCCCCCTCCGTCCCATTTCCCTCCCCCCCCTTCCACCACCCATCCCATCCCATCCATCCCATCCCGCCTCATCCACTCCCCTCCCCCTCCGTCCCATTTCCCTCCCCCCCCTTCCACCACCCCATAACCCTCGGCCAATACGTAATCCACATCCACGACTCCGCCACCACCATAACCCCCAACACCACCATCAACGCCTTGCGCATGCGCGGGTTGGGCACGATGCTGCGCAGGTTGAATTTCGGGTAGGCCGGGTTGCCGCTGGCGGTGGTGTCTACTTTGGCGTTGCTGCTACCTTTTGTGTTGTTGGTGGTGGTGGTGGTGTTGGGCTTGTTGCGCGCGGCGCTGGAGGTGGAGAAGAGGGAGGTGCCGGTTGTTTGGCGGGGGAGGAGGAGGCGGCGAGATGGGAGTGATGGGGATGGTGATGGGAGGGTGTGGGTGGTGAGGAGGCGTTGGAGGCGGTTGATTGTTGGGCGGCGGAAGGCGGTGGACATGGTGGGTGTTGGTTTTGGTGGGTTGGTTGGGTTGGTTTTGTTTTTGATATTGTTTTTTTGGGTGTTTATTGCATTCAGTTTGGTTGGCCGCTGGGGCGGTGGGATACAAATATCGAGTGTTACGGGACGGGTTTGTTGGTTGAGGAAGCGGCTTGGGCTTATAACCTGGTCTCCAAGGCTTGGGTTTCAGTGACAAAGTTACCCGAATAGGCAATCTTGAGTCACTTGGTACTTTGTGACACATCCTTCCTCTGGGCACCGGGAGAAACCGGACCCGGCCCCGACACCCCGTCAACGGGGGTTGTCAGCAGGATTGCACTTCACGCCGAAGAACTGGTTTACATTCACGTTTGGTCAAAGCCCCTCCACAGCTCTCATTAAATTGGGAGGAACTTAATTCATCATGCATCATTCATAACTCGTCCCACCCTCAGCCTCAGCGCCTGTTCATAGTCAACGGCTTAAACGGCTTTTGCAACCTTTGCAGCGGCGTGATTCTGCTCAGGCCCGGGGGTCGCCGAATCTGTCCGCCGAGCCCTCTCGGAAAGCCACCCGGCGGAGCGGGTCCCGCCGGCGATTCATTCTCGTTGTCCGGCCTTGCAGCGCTAGTTCCACGGGGAGTCGTATCCTCCGCCGTAGACGGCCGGGGCGGTGAGCTTGAGAAGCAGGCGTACCGCTTCGACTTGGCTGCCCTCTCTTCGCTCGGGACAGATGGCCGGGTCATCCTCCTCCCGGCGCCTAACTTGTGGCCGGCGAGAACCGGGTCGATTGGTGGTGCCGGTGTAACTTGAGACCGAGCTCCGGACGCACTCCATGCCGGAAGCATGTTACTGGGTTTTACCTCCGACGGTGGTCTAGCAGGTTGAGGAACAGAAGTAGAGCTGGTCTTAACAAACTCCATGATGCTCTTCTGGTTTGTGGCTCGTTTGTAAGTTGATGGCTTAGCCTTCTCGGCCTTCTGGGGAACCTTGGCCGTCCCGTTCGCGGCAGTGATGGCAGCCTGGTTGGCTCCGACGCTGACAAAACCAGGCAGTGGAGCGGAGGTGGACTGTTCCATAGTGGTGTACTCCCTTTTCCAAGCAACTTCCTCGCCCTCGGCCTGTCCCCCGCATGGGGCATGGAGTCTCGGCCTTTTCGCTCTTGATGCGTCTCCCCCATAACCCCCGAGCCCATGCTTCGTGTCTTGCACAACCTCTTCTGGGTCGACGGGGAAAAGGTTGTCCTCGGGGCTGAACATGGCAGGAAGGTCTTTGTAGATGGCCTCCTCTGGCGGCAGCTCGCGGCGAAGAATCCTGGCGATCTCAGTCATGACAGGCCGGTCAAGGCACGGCCCCTTTGGCATAAATGAAGCTTTCACGGGATCAACAAAAGGCGACAATTCGTGGCGTTCCCCATGGCCATTCGAGGCGAAAAGCGGGCAGCTGAGATAGAGCAAACTCTGGGCCCTTGTCATGGCCACATACAGCAACCTTCGCTCTTCATCGCCGTCATCAGATCGCATGTGAGGAATGGACCCATCGTAGACTGCGGGGATAAAAACGATGGGCCACTCGAGGCCTTTCGCTGCGTGTATCGTCGAGATAGTCACGGGTGGGTTGCTCTCTTGGCCGTCAGCTCCCGTCTGGGTTTCCGACGCGAGCGACACGTTGGCCAGAAAGCGTGGGAGAATCTCCTCTTCCTTCGTCTGCGCGAGACCTTCAATTTCTGGTAGAGACTCTTCGTCAGAGAGCTCCAAATCGCGGGCGAACTCGCCGGCGAGACTCAGGAATTCCTGCACGTTGGCCCATCTCTGGGCGTGGTCATCGGGGTCGGGATAGGTCCCCTGGAGGTATTTTTCGAAGTTTAGTTTTGTGAGAAGGTGTTGAATCATTTCAACCAGCCCAAAAGGCGCCGAGTCGGATGCATCTGCAATCCGTTTCCTGATATCCTGCAGCAAACGCAGCAACCCGCCGCTAACTCGCTGCTCGGCTTGCTTTGTGATTTTTGTTTTCGCGGTGCGGTCCCCTCGGCAATGTTTCGACAGGACATCCCAGACGCTGAGAGATGACGTTTCCGCCTCCTCGAGCAGCGCTTTGATGGTATCCGGGCCAATCCCTCTCTGAGGAACGTTCAGGATCCTTGCAAGTGCATCGTTATTCTCAGGCTGGTGAATGGCGCGCAGGTATCCGATGATAACCTTGATTTCTGCGCGCTCGTAGAACTTTAGGCCGCCAACCATCCTGTAAGGAACCCCAGCTTTTCCAAGAGAGGCCTCAATGTGCCGCGACAGAGCCGCCGAGCGTACCAAAATTGCTACATCATTGTGGCGCAGCATTGAGCCTGACATGACGAGCACTCTCCTGACTTCCGACACAATCCAATCCGCTTCGGCGGATGCACTCTTCAACCGGCGAAGGACCGGGCGGGGGCCCTTGTTGTGGGTGGGCTTCAGCACTTTCTGGTACCGGGCCTGATCTTGCTGTATCACTTCGAGTGACAAGTCAAGGATTGACTGGGACGACCTGTAATTCTCCTCGAGAGATATCTCATCGGTTTTGGGAAACTCTCGAAGCATTTTCCAGAGGTTTTTGATCTCGGCCGAACGCCATCCGTAGATGCTTTGATCCGGGTCGCCCACTGTGGTAATTCTCTGCCGGTGCTGAGCAAAGAGTTTCATCAAGTCATACTGGATTCCGTTTGTGTCCTGATACTCGTCGATGAGGACTGTCTGTATGTTGGAAACGCAAGACGGGAATTTCCGGAGAAGACGGACACAGTTAACCAACAAGTCGTCGTAGTCCAAGAGGTTTGACGTCTCTAGGTGCTTTTGGTACTCGTCGAAGCAGGTCTCAAGCTCCCGAAGCCCGGTTGGCTTATTGGACTCCTGGCGACCTGACTTGGAAGCACCCTCGGAACCCTTGGCTTTCTCCTTGCTAATCCATGAGCGTGCGACAGCCGGGTCGGTGCCGAGCTGCAACCTCTTGCAAACTCGTTTAATTATGGCGCTGGAATCGGCGCTATCGGCAATGCCAAACTTCTGATTGAGGCCGATGTGTCGTCCGTATGCGGCAAGATAGCGGCGCGAGATGCTGTGGAATGTCCCAAGGATGAGTTTGTTCTCTCGGCCGTTGCCCAAAGCTTTCCCAATGCGCTCTTTCATTTCGCGGGCGGCCTTGACGGTAAAGGTGGCGACGATGACATCCTCGGGCCGGATTCCCATGTGATCGACCAGCCAGACGACCCGGGCCGTGAGCGTATGGGTCTTGCCGCTGCCGGGACCGGCTAGGATAGCAACAGTGGCGGCATCCGAGGTCACGGCCCTACACTGAGCGTCGTTGAGACCATTGAGAATTGGGTGGTTTGGTGTTGACGTTGCCATGGTGGCCAGCAACCACGGCAACGTGTGGCGCGCGTGGGCGCTGTGAAATTGGGAGAAGCTCGTACGAAGTTGGTTTGTTGTCGAAATGATCTTGCTCATTGTCCGAATGCGGAAGACTCGGTTGAGGCACACTTGGGCTGTCAAGTGTCAACAGCGGGCGCGACTGCCAACGCGGTAGCGCGGCAATACAGAGGGTGAGCGTGGTGTGGGCGTTTGGCACGCGAAAACACGTGATACATGGGCCAAATATGGAAGGGACCAGGGGTTTCAAAAATAGCACCCCTCTGAACCCTCGGCTTCCACTGTCTGCGGCAAACGCCAGGGCCGTCTTGGCGCATTTTTGGGCGTGGCACACCACTTTGTTTTGGTTTTGGTCGAGTTGGAAAGGAGAAAACGAACAGGAGAATAGAAACAGCTATATAGATCGCCCTACCACATACGCGAGGTTACTGTTTATATATTCTAGTAGATCTAACTCTCTAGAATCTAATTCTACTATACGATTGGTGATGCGGATGATACGAGTAGAGATATTGATGGATGAGTGTTGGAATTGATATTGATCGATATTTTTTACCAAGAAATTTTGGAAATTTTAGAAAAGTTCGAAAAAGGTTAGAAAAGAAGATAAATCTATCGATATCTCAACGCGTATTATCCGCATTACCAATCGCAAGGTAGAATTAAATATTAGATACCTAGATCTATTAGAATATATATATAGGAAGCCCGCTGATAGGTACCATCCGTCCCTCGTCTATCGACTGTCGATAGTCGACAGATAACCGTCGACCGACATAGGACGATATACGGACGGTACCCAACAACTGTGACGAACCTACTTCAGGATCCTATCCTGTTAGGGTTCAGCTTCGTTGAAGGTAATCTCTCGAGGATGCTTAGGTTCGGTGCAGCCAAAGGGTGCACAACAATAGACTTGTCTCAACAGTAGGCTTGCGAGCTCGTAGCGAACTGTAGTTGTGATTGCTAACTGGAGAACTCCCAGAGCTCTCCAGGGCGAGTGACTATATACTATCTAATTCCTGGGTACCTTCGTACCTGGATCGAGGAATATTCTCACGAGTCTTCGATCCATCTTGGATCATTAGATCGCTCCCCGATCCAATGATCCGTTCTTGATTGGCCGATCCTAGATCGCGAACTCCTTTCACGATCCAGCTCTCATTGGGAGGCGCCCTTCCCTGCTGATTGGTGCGGAGCACTGCCAGCGTGCCCCGCTGGGTCGTCTGCATACGACCATATCCGTGACACCTATAGTAGCCGTTGAATGCGCCGTCTACTGATTCTTACCGCCGTGGCACGCCCCCGCAAATTTTACAAGCGGTGTGCCACGCCCAAAAATGCGCCAAGATGGCCCTGGCGTTTGCCGCACACAGCAGCACATCCATTGATACAACCTTCCATCGGGTCAGCTTGTAAGCCCGGGCCGTGCATCAACAACAATAAACCGAAGTATCCGAGGCACAATGGAATACACGTGGGGAGATCTCTGATTGTCAGTGGTTTGTTCCAAAGTAATTTTATCGTCGTCTGGGGTGCATGACCGTGCATCTCAATGACTTTCCTTTTTCACGATGCCATCGCGATGAGTACGACATCTGCAAATATTCCCGTTGTCTCCGGCGTCTCCGATGGTCTGGATTCTTGTCAGCCGGCGGAACTGAGCCGCGCGCCTTTTGGTTGAAGATCGTGGGCAATGAATCCCATAAAACCTTGGAGGTGTTCGCGGTTCCAGAGGTTGCGGAATGCAGGTTGAAACAAGGAGTTCCTGGCATTGGAACGAGATCGTCCCTCCTTAACTCCCCAGCCGAGCCTCATCGACCCTTTACGTCTTCACGGCAACCCTCTCGACGACAGTCATGCGTTGGTTCCAAGGCATCGCCCTCTGGGCGTTGCTCACTCCGTTTACGCAAGCCAACGTTGCGGACCCGGCCAAGGACGCAACTCCTTACCACAAAGAGTTCGTCTTGTTCCGTAGCGCCAACATGGCCTCCCCGGACAAGCTCTCGAGTGGCATTGGCTTCCACTCCTTCCGCATCCCGGCCGTCGTCACCACGAGCACCGGCCGGATCCTTGCTTTTGCCGAAGGCCGCCGCCACAACAACCGCGATTACGGCGACATCAACCTCGTCTACAAGCGCACCAAGACAACCACCAACCACGGAGCCGCCCCCGGCGACTGGGAGTCCTTGAAAGAAGTGATTGGCGACGGCGCCGGCACATGGGGTAACCCCACCCCGGTGGTCGACGGCAACACCATCTACCTCTTCATGTCCTGGAACGGCGCCAAGTACAGCCAGGTCGGCGGCATGACGCTCCCCGACGGGACCAAGACCAAGAGTATTGACAGCACCTGGGAGGGACGCCGCCATCTGTATCTCAGCCAGAGCAACGACGACGGCGCCACCTGGTCCAAGCCCGTGGACGTCACCAACAAGCTGACCCCGGCCAACCGCGCCTGGGACGCCGTCGGCCCCGGCAACGGCATCAAGCTCACCACAGGCGAGCTTGTCGTCCCCGCCCAGGGCCGCAACCTCATCGGCCGCGGCCCCTCGGGCAACCGCACCTGGACAATGCAGGTTCTGTCGGGCGCCGGGTCTGAGGGCACCATCGCGCAGACTCCCGACGGCAAGCTGTACCGCAATGATCGCTTTAGCGGCGGTTACCGTAAAGTGGCGCGCGGCACGCTCACCAGCTTCGGCTCGTTTGCCCAAGACGGCGGCTTGCCCGATCCCGGGTGCCAGGGCTCAGTGCTCCTGTACAACCGGGCCGACTCCAAGGGCCCCGCCCGGACCATCTTTATGAACTCGGCCAGCAAGACCAGCCGCCGCGCCATGCGCGTGCGCATCAGCTATGACTCGAACGCGGCCAAGTACAACTTTGGCCGGGAGCTGGCCAATGCCGTGGTGTCTGGGGCCGGTAACGAGGGCGGGTATTCGAGCATGACCAAGACGGCCGACTTCAAGATTGGGGCGTTGGTTGAGAACGACTTTTATAATGATAAGGGGGGTGAGAAGTCGTACCGCTCCATCACCTGGCGGCGGTTCAACCTGTCGTGGATCTTGAACGGGCCGCGTAACTAGGGGTCGTTGTAGGGTTGTTGGCTTCATCAGAAATAGTAATTTTTGAGTTTGTCCTGTAAAACACCTAATTACTTCGTATGCCTGGGACAAGTTCCCTCCGATTTCACACAAGCACGTCTGGCAACGCCAAACAAATTTCCTTCGAGCTACATGTACCGTACTTTACCTAGGTACCTAGGTACACTTTAACCCAAAGTTTTTCTTCAGCCTAAGCTTCTCCAAACAACCAACTTCTGCAAACGAGCAAACTGCCGACCTCTCAATCTCCGCCGACTCGAAAGCTGCTTCCTTTTGTCTAACAATGGGCCGAGGTCGGACGTTCCTCTCTTTTACAGAGAGTGTTTGTCTCATGTATCAACTGTTTGCCACCTAGCCCTGGGTCCCCGACTCAAACATCACCCACCAAATCCCACATCAAGCCAGGCAGTCCACAAGGCAGCAAACTAACTTCCTAGACTATAAATCAGCTGACACCTGTCTCGCGGCGGCGAGCGAGCCATAGTTTGCTCAAGCATGCCTCCTACTCGTCGCGTTCGTATTGCCGACAGCCGCATCAACTCCTATTTACCCCATTCACTACGGTTCACACAGACGCTCCAGCAGCACACAAACCACCAAACCACCAGTATCCAACCTTGAAGCCGCCGCGGGCACTTCTCACAGACCGCCATCTTCATACTACCCATGGCCCCTCTACCCAACCCCGTCGCCACCATGTCAACCTACATTGACGAGTGCATAGCGCTGGTGGAAAAGCTTCTCTCATCCCACTTCGACTTCGAGACACAGACTGCCAAGATCCGAATCGAAACCAACCCTACGAAGATCCTGTTTGGCAACGATCTACCGGTTTCGCTATGGGCGCAGAGCTGTCGCAGGGATGAGGTTCTCGTCGACATGACGTTGCCCGGGATCCAACGGTTTCTGAAGACTCTTGCCGATAACGGTGTCGGAGCTGGAGGAGAACATGATGGGGTCCGCTACCGCTTCGTGGAGAGTAAGTTGAGCCCTGATCTTTTCAAAATCCGGACTTGGCTTTTTTGTGAGAGGTTCTGACTTACTGGATCTAGCCACCAAACCGGAATCGGACCTTTCGACTCAGTGGTCTGATACTCCGTTGTAAGCCGCGGATGTCAAGAGGTCTGCGAGGTTAGGGGAAGGGACGGCAAAGTCTCAGGGAGGCTTGGGCGGTGTTTTCTTTTGTCTTGTTGTGGGATAGGGGTAATTATACCCTTCTTGCTTTGTCTCATGTATTTGCTTCCATACCCTCGGTCCTATAGGGTAGCCGAGAAGAGGGCGCAACTCTATGAACACATGTAATCCTAGTCATACTAATAATAATAGTCGTTGCTTTTCCGCACATACCTGTGATTCTTCAGTGCACCTGACTCCTGAGCTCATCCGTTGGGGCAATGACCACTGTGGGACTCAAGGTTAAGCCATGGCGAGGGAAAGTGAGTGTATATCCCTACTTGCTCCTTCAAATATAATTATAGATTACTTAGGCATAATTTCAAGGTCGCTTCCATGTCTATGTCTACATTTCGGATTTTCACCAGCCATTGATGATACTACCACAGCTCCGCTTCGATATGCTATCGGCTGCCTCCCGAACCTCCTCCTCGGTATACTCATTGCGACTGAGGCGGAACATTTCATAGCATTGCAGGAGCGCACTCACCCTGCGTTTCAACCGAGTCAGTCTCAACTACCAACCAGGCACCACCACCATAAGACTCAAAAAAAAAGAAAAAAAGATCAAACTCACAACGCCCCCCCCGCAAACGCCACCCCCGCACAACAAAAATCATACACCAACCCCTCGAGCGTCTTCGGATAGCACCTCTTTCTACTCTTGCCGCACCTCGCCGTCATGCCATTCGACTTGTCGCGCTCGCCAAAGTGGGCGCTGGTGTAGTGCAGCACCGCCGCCCCGCCGGCGAGCGCCACCAGCAGCAGGATGGGCGAGCCGATCAGCACGGCCACGTATTTGCGCCCCGGGAGCATGTGGATTTTGCTGTTGTGGCTGTGGCGGTTGCCGCGCGGGCGGATGGCGCGGTGCGCGAAGAGGAGGAGGTGGATGGTGGACTGGGAGGGGGTTAGTGGTGGTGGTTTATGGTTGGGCGACGTGATGGGTGTTGGTCCGGGGGGTAGGGCCATATGGGTTGGGTGAGATGGGGGACATGTATGTACTCACGCATACGAGACAGTAGGCGGCCCAGGGAAGGGCGATCCAACTGGTGGTGGGCTTGGTCCCCTGCGCGAGGATCCATGCTGCAGAGACCAGTATAGGAACGGCCAAGACGCATCGCAGGGAGGTGTAAGAGTTGGCTTTGCCATACACGCTCGATATGGTCGGCTTGGGCGTGTTTTCCTGGTATGGGGGTGGCGGGTCGTCTTGACTTGAACGAAGGGCCGAGGACGTCTCGTTTATCTCCAGATCGACCATGGGAACTGGCTGTGCTGCTGGTAGCATGCGCTTTGTTTCTTCGTCGGGAGCCATGGTGCCGTCTTTCGATTTGAGGTGGAATGTGAGTTAGGTTAGAATTTGGAAACGGGGACGAGTCAGTCGCGTCTTTTTGACGTGAGACGGTCTGTGTGAGTGAGGTTATTTTCTGCCCAATTTGGTTTGGCGGTTGTCAATGCCAATCACTTGTCAGCCGCAGTTAGGCTGATTCTGCAGATCCCCCTTGGGCCCCTTGATTGAAAGCGGCTATGGCGGGCGATCATCGCCCCGTCTTACGGTACTTCGACCCAAGTTGTGGAAAATTGCTTGAATGAACGACTGGAGGTTTGAGGTTTCTGTACAAAACCCCATATAAGCTACCTAGCTACCTGGGTACGTAAGGAAGAGGCAAAAGAGAAAACTGGAGGGCATTTCCTTATAATTTGATGGCCGGGGCCGAAGTAGTCTCCGTCACACCAATGACTTACCGGCGCCGTAATAGAAGGCGAAACGGATGCCCTTGGTTAGAGCTTAGGTCAACTTGAGTTGATTGTTCAAAGGAATTGTGGTGAAGCCGACCCATGGCTCGAGTCATATTACCTAGGCATCTTTGTGATATCTTTGTAGAACAGGGAGGTAAGCATGCACAGCACCTTAGGTGGAGAAGTAACCACATAGTGGCTCACAAAAGTAGGTACCTACCTAGGTGATTAGAACAAACAAGCTGTTCACAGGCTGTCCAAGAGAGGGCACGTGGTAACTCCCTAATCAACTGCGTAAATTTTGCACATTTCCACGTAATTTTTCTGGGGTTAATTTCTTTTTTGAGTACCCAGCCAGCAATGGGCTGCATGTACGAACCGTCCAAGAAGGAGAGCATGGAGGAATCCCCATTCCTCAACCTGCCAGCTGAACTGCGAGTTCGGATATACAACCTGATTTCCGTCCCTCCCATCTTCTATCCCCCGAAGTACGTCCCCCCCTGGTGGTCAGCTGCAAAGACTCGACATCGTCAATTTTTCGTTCCGCTGTCCTTGATGCGGTTTTATGGGCGCGACCAGGCGACCAAATGTCCAGGGATTCTCCTGACCTGCAGACAGGTTTACCTCGAGGCTATCCCGAGCTTCTATTCAAGGGATATATTCACCTTCGACGACCCGGACGCAATGTTGTGGTTCATGGATCGAATTGGACCTATCAACACCAAGCTGATTCGGCATCTGGATATCTGCGTACGGCGAATCTATAATAAGTGTGATGAGAAAGACTCGTGGTTTCGTTTGCTCCATGTCCTTCCTACAGCTGCTACGGGTCTGAAGAGAGTGGCTGTGAGATTGAACTATTACTGTTGTAAATTCGACCTGCGAAAGGACGTGGCTTTCCCTCAGGCCGTAGCGAGGCTGTCGAAAGTGGACTTGGAGAAGCTGAGGATCGAGGGAGACCACGCTGAGCTTTGGCCTGCGTACATTAGAGACAAGTTTGGGACGCAAGTGGTTGACTGGTATCCCAAGAGGAAGACTCTTGCAAGTGAAATTCACGAATCGTAAGTTATTATCAAGAGGAGACAGGGCGGCTGAATCCATGGGAAGAAGAAGTCGCCGGATACCATCAATATTGACGAGTGCACGGGGGACCACAATGTCCGCAAGATGAGGAGGAAATTTGTGCATTAGATTGGAGTCGAGGCATCTAGAAGGTAGTCAGGTAGCTTTTTCTTTCTGCATTGCAGTAGCATAGGTAATTACGACAATACACTCAGACTCGGTTATCCAGAATCCCTGAGAAGGTACACTATAGCGCTTGTAGAGTCGAATTGACAAAACCTGATTTGTACATCCCATTCTTCTCTTCTCAACAACCTCCTTGTGATCACTTTGTCAATATGCCAACCCTTAGCTTGTCCCAAAGGTCCTCATACCCTTTAAACTTGAGGACGTGCTCCATCGTAAAGCCGTCAGCCACGCCAGAAACATCAGCGCCCGCTTCCACCAACGCCTGTGCCACCTCGAGATACTCATGCCCAAACTCCTCCGCCAGAAGCCCAATCCCTCCCACATGCAGAGCCATACGCAAAGCCGTCGGACCATAGTGCTCCGTCCCCGCCACCCTAGCATCCACATCGACACCATGCTGCACCAACAGCCTCACAACCCCAGCCTTCCCAGAAATGGCGGCAACATGCAGCGGCTGAGCCACCCAAGGCTCATCTCGCCGGACGCCCTCTAGCTGCGGCCGGTGGCCCGCCAAACCACCACCACCGGAGCCGCCCCAACACCTCGTCGTCACAGCCGTGCTCACGCCTCGCAACATCAGCGCCCGCGCCACGGCTTCGCTCCCTTCGTGCGCGGCGTAGTGCAGGGCGGCCCACCCGTCGGTGTCGGGCCTGTTGATGTCGACGCCGACGCCGGCATCGAGGAGTGCGGTGACCATGTCGGCGTATCCGTGCTGCGCTGCCTGCGAGGCAGAGTTCGGGTTGCTGGCCCGCTCGGGCGGGGTTGGCGCCGAGTTGGAGGAGGTACTGGGTTATGTTGACGCGGCGCTCGAGGACGGCGTGGTGGAGGATGGGGTGGTTCCATTGGGCGGGTATGTCGAGGTTGATTGGGGGGTGGGGTGTCGTTGATGGGCTTGGTGAGTGGGAGTGGTTTTTGTTTTTGAGAGGGCAGAGTAGCTGCAGAGTTTCGAGGTTGCCGGGCATGGCGGCGTGGTGAGCTGGCGTGAGGTTGCGCTTGTCCGTGGCATTAGTGTCGGCTCCGTATTCTAGCAGACGCGATACCAGCTCGTGATTACCGGCTCGGGCTGCTAGATGAAGGACCGTCTTTCCTGTCTGCGTAGTTGCGTTGATGTTGCCTTCTCTAGAGAGATGGCAGCAAAGCTTCTCGTAGTCGCTAGAAAGATGTGAAAGCTCCGATGTCGCCCCAATGTGTCGGATCAGCACTTTAAGGGAGTCCGTCCGAGCATGAACAGCCGAGGTGACAACCGAGTTGAATGAACCGCCTGAGGTAAGCATGGGGTTTGCTCCAGACTGTACGAGGGCTTCTATGACTGCTTTGTTGTCCACGTTTCTGGCCGCCAGTAGTAAAGCTGTCATTCTCATGTCTTCGTCTTTGTCTCCAAGAATATAGCGACTAAAATCGCTCCAAGAACTGCCCGAAACTGCCGAGATCCCGTCAAGTGCATCAGCCTCAACGTTCGCTGAGTTCAATGACTGTAGAACAAGCAGAAATCGCTCAGCCGTGGCTGCATCAGATTTGCCATTGGTCAAGACACCCGAGAGAGATTTCACTAGATCCATGATGCTGTCTGCTCGGGGTGTTGCTCCGTGGTCCAGAAGCGTGGCGACCATGTCTGGCTTCATCCCTCGAATTGCCAGATGCAGTGAGCAGTCAAGGTCCTGAGAGAGTGGGATACGGCCACCGAGCTCCTCAAATGCCCTGAAGATGCCCCATTGTGCATTCTCGAGGGCCAGGGTAACTGGGGTTGCTGTTTGGTCTGGAGTGGTGTTGATGCCGTCGGAGGGTTGCCCCCGCCGTTCTCTTCGCTGATAGGGGTAGTAGTCCTTTCAATTTGCCTCCAGATTGAGTATTCTCTCTGCGTTGTGGTCGCTGGAGCTTTCCAGCAGCCTCAATAGCAGCTGACTTAGCCACCCATCCCCATGCCCGGCGACGTGTCCAGCTGCTGCTAAATCATGAAAGGGGGTCCAGCCATCCATATCTTGCAAGTCACTGCGTGCACCGGCTTTCAGCAGGCATTCTATGAGTGGGGCGTATGGATTTATGATGGCGTAATGCAGGACTGTTCGCCCTTCCTTGTCAGTTAAGTTGACATCAGCCCCATGCTAGATCAACAGCACCGCGAGCTGCAACGCCAGCCCTTCACAGGGCTCGTGGCTTTTCGAGAGGAAGTCGAATATCAGGATTAGCGGCGTCCCCAAGTTGGCGTGCAACCTGCTATAATAAGACGAGTGTGCTCCCAGGGCTGGTTCGGCCGTGCGGGCATTAGCGTTGGATCCGCTTTTGTCACGAATATGCCAACAAGTGGGGCCGCGGGGCGCGGGACGCCCCGAGCCAGTCGTTTAACGAACCAATCACAAGACGCTCTAGGGAGCACCCGAGAGCCAGGGAAGGGGGCGGCTAGTCAGAAGCTGCTCTCATGGGCTCTTGAGAGCCATCAAGAGCGGCGAGCTCTAGCGGGCTCTCGAGAGCCGTCTAGAGCTCGGGAATTAGATAGTATATAGTCACTCGTGCTGGAGAGCTCTGGGAGTTCTCCAGTTAGCAATCACAACTACAGTTCGCTACAAGCTCGCAAGCCTACTGTTGAGACAAGTCTATTGTTGTGCACCCCTTGGCTGCACCGAACCTAAGCATCCTTTGCAAGATTACCTTCACTGAACCCTAACAGGATAGGATCCTAGACAGGTTCGTCACAGCTTTCGAGGAGGACGCGAACCACCTCGATGTCGCCATTCAAGACAGCATGATGAAGAGGTACGAATCCTCGCTCATCCACAGTCTCGAGCCTTGCTCCCACCTGGATGAGCTGCCGGCAAATTTCGGGCTCGCGGCAGAGGACAGCTGCGTGTAAGGGGGTTGTCTCCTCAGAATAGTTGACGTCGGCCCCGTTGTGGACCAGGATCTTTGCAATGTCCATCTTTTTATCCTTGATTGCGGATAGCAGCAGCTTGGACTTCCACTCTCTTGTATCTTTCAACGTTTCATTTGCCGCCGTTCCGTCGTCCCCCCCGGGATTAGTCAGATAACGCCTCGCTTTCATCCGAGTGCGCCATGGGTTGGAAATTGGGTGGTCGAACTTCTCAGCCGACCATATCTTGTTGAAGGACAAGTCGTCTGATATCGAGCGATCGGTTTCGAGGCAGCTCGTCAGGGCGTCGAAAGTTTTGGTGTCGCCGATGCTTGCTGCAATTTCGACGGCGCTCACACGTCTATTGACAGCGTCCTGGTAAGTCAGGTCTTTCAGAAGTGCCGAGGGGCGCGTCTTCGCCCAGATAGATGACTTGTGGTGTCCAAGTATCGCCTCGACGGCCTCGTAGTGCCGTTTGGAAACGGCCCAATGCAGAGCCGTCCACCCGCGCGCGCTGCGGTGGAGATGGTTTGCGCCGTGATCGAGAAGCAGGCACACTACCTCAGTATGGCCGTGGAATGCGGCCCAGAAAAGAGGAGTCCAGCCCTGAGCGTCCACGACATCAACCTTGACATGGTGCCGCAGGAGGATGGCCGCCACATGCAAGTGGCCCCGGTAACACGCCCAGTGAAGAGGAGTCCACTTCTGCGAATCGGGAGCTGACGCATCAGCATCTTCTTGGAGGAGCTGGAGGGTGGTATCTTGAAGATTCCAGTAGGCTGAGATATGCAATGGTTCTTGGCCGGTGGGGATGGACGAGAAAACAGACTCGACCAAGTCCTCGGGCAGGTCCTTCGGGAAATTCAAAGCCTGAAATGCATTGATTCGAGCATGCCCGTCCTTGAGCAGAGCCATGATGCGGCCTTGCGAGTTTCTCTCAGCTTCTCTGGTTTTAACGTGACTGCCCCAGTACGAGGCCGCGTAGGCAAGAAATGGCATGCTTTCGAGCTGCCTGGACAATTGTGCGGCGCTGCTGAATATCTCCCCCCGGAGAGGTCGCAAGTTGAGGTATCGGAGGCAAGTGTCTGCCATATCCACGTGTGCATCAGAGTCCGATGAAGCCTGGGTGAAGAACTCATGGGCTGTGGTATGAATGAAACCGACAGTGCTGTCGTCCTTATTCACAGAAAGGATACCATAGCACGAGCTCAGAAGCCGCCCAGCATCTAATCTGTTGTCCTCAGCAATCTCGTCGGCATTATCTTCCACGGCGAACGCTTCGATAACTTCCTCGATTCGGAGGCGCCGCATGGAACGCGTAGTCCAAGCCAGCAGCCTACGAGCAAGCGTCCTTTTGACCTTGGGTTGGGAATCAATGCGCTTCAACGTGGCGTCGTACGCGGCTTCGAGAGAATCCGGAAACGTCTCGGCAACGTTGCGCATCTGTCTCAGTGTCTGCTGCTCCAAGACGTTATCCGCGAGGAGCTTGGCAAGTAGGAAGCTGCAAGAGTGTTAATGGCCACCTGATACGACCACAACTTAGCACAATGCCCACGTACATATCACCGCTCTTGGAGACGATGGTACTGATCAACCTGTCCGACACCGAGAGGTCTTCGTCGTCAAGCAGCCCGTGGTGCTCGAATTGTGCTTTCAGATACTTTTCAATGTCCTCTAGCTCTGAGGCTACCTTAATTCTTGTAAGTTGTGAAAATCTTTTCATCTCGGGGATGTCTCGACTCATGATCATTACGCGGGCTTTGCTGTCGAGAAGCGGTTGAACGTAAGAGAGAAGGCGCCTGGGATACTCCAGCTCATCCGGAGCATCAATGATCAGATAGGAGGGGTGGAGGGAACATGCTTCGGCAAGAATCTTGCATAAGTCTTCCTCCTTTGCTCGTTTGACCGGATCCGAGATGACCGTGCTCATCTTCGTGACGACATCTTCTCTAGCCTGCTCCACGAGCTGTCTGAGTAGCGACTGGAGTATAGCTAGGGGAGTCTGCCTATTACGAGAAGAGAACTCGCAGAAGTAGTACGCAATGGAGGAAGGATTTTCCTCTTGCCGTTCCTGGAGGTGGTCGATGACGATGGATCTGAGGCGTTTTGGTTACTGATAAATTCCGAGGCTTGTCTAGTTGTTGGAGACTCTGTCAGACTCACGCAAGCAGAGACTTCCCGACACCGGCTATACTTGATCAGCAAACAAGCTATTCCTCAATTAGTCTTATTGGGGGACTTACGGGCTCCAGAGCACCATAACAATCCTCCTTGCTGGCTGCACCAACTTTCGAATTTCTCAGAGCGAAGAAACCATAATCCTGTACCAGGGCAAGCCTCTGGCTTTGCACGTGAGCATTCATTGCTTCCCAGCAGCATGAGGAGCTGCTGTTTTTCCTGCTCTGGAGACTGATTTAGCAATCTCGCCTGCTATGGCGAATCCATCAAAGACGGCGCACATACCGAAAGCGACCTGCTGGAGCTTTTTGTACGTGACAACCGATGAATCCCTGAGATCTTTTAGCCCCATGCACTTGTGTCATTCAAGAGTACCTAGGTAGATATGTAAACGAAAGAATAGACACACAAGATGACAGACGAGAGGTAATCACTGAATATCTGGCGGAACCGGGTTAAAGTGTCGATATGCTTTTGAAAATCCCTTTCCAGGAATGGCCACATAAGCCTACTGGTTCTCTTTGAGAGATCGCCTTCGAGAACCTTGAGCTCTCCATAGCAGCTCTTAACGATGTCGTCTGAGAGCGAAATGGGTCGCTTCTGAGTCAACCCCGAGGCTTCAGAATCGAGTAAAGCCTGTTCGGACCGGAGCAGGACCGAGATAAAAGCCGACACTTCCTCGACATAACGCTTCTGTGTCTCTCTGGCGTTGGCGACCTCAGCTCCGTAGCTGTAGGTCAGCTTCGCGATTGACGCGGCAATTTGGACCAGGCTGGCGATGCTGGCAGCCAACCCGACTGCTTCCATGGTGATGGGACTTGGACGACGAATGCCGGGGTTCAGATTCAACTTTTGAAGACTCCAAGAGATAGTATATAAGACTCGTAGGTGCGAATTCCGACAGTCTTGCAGCGGGGACGACATGCGGATGGTGATGATTCTGTCTACTTTCAGATCAGGCTCTGTGATCGGTGAGGGGATGCATCAGGGCTCGGAGGGCTGGCCTTAGCCGCACCGTAATGCCGCGACTGCGCCCCCCAACAATCTTATTAACTGCATCAGCCCAGGTCCTGAATTATGCACTGGATGTACAGTACTCTTAACTTCCACTGAAGACGAAGCTCGAGGCTGACCACCCTCAGATGCTGACGAGCGTGCCTAGTCAACCTGGCATCAACGTACAAGAATCAGGGCCGGTTGGCGGAGGCTAAGATGGAAGCTAGGGCGGCGCCCCCCAAAGTTTCCCACACCCCTTCGCTACCTAATACATAACTCCAACCCCGCACCGCATGTCAAGCTGCAACTTCATGTTGACTGCTCACTCACCAACCAGCCCTGCCCACCCCCCCCCCCCCCCTTTTCTATATATAAATTATCCCCCCCCGACCTATCTCCCCCCATCCCACCCTTCTCCTGGTTATTCAGGGGCAACCAAGTTTGGGGCCGGGATCCTACTTCCCCAGCCGCGGTTACCGCTTACCCTTGAAAGGATCAGGAGACTCATTGTGAGAGAGGGTAGGAGTAGGTACTTAAACCCAGGCCACCTTCTTGGGCATCTTCAGCCAGTTCCATTTTTGCCAACCGTACTCGGCCTTGTCTCGACAGGAAGTCTATGATTACCTCCCTAAGTACCTGCCTATGTAAGTTGTAAGAGGTGCCGCGAAGCCTGGAGGTGTTTGCACCACACAGCTATAATCAGCTCGGTCGGCTTTGAGCGTCATAATAAGTCCATGCAGTCATGAACTCGCTGGTCAATTTGCTCCAAGCGCAGGCCTACTGTCTCCGCCAAAGTATTTGACATCGACAAACGTAGGATGCCTACTTATCCTGCGCGGGAGATTGAGAAGTCGGTGAGACGACGGCTGTGCCCCCTGCCCGCAGCGAGCCTTGCAGATGGGCCTAACCGTGTTTGGGCACCCATTCTGGACGGTGTGCGGCTCTTACAAGTTAGGTAGGGCTGAAATTCGCCCATCTTTCAGCAGCGAGGTCTGCTGCCCAGCTAGGCATTCCCTAGCATAGCCTCAGTGCTGCCCGCTGTTGGGGCCATAGGTCCCTATATACATATATACGGCTTGAAGTGACCCGCCTTCCACCCTTTTCCCTTAGATTTCTGCCTTCCCTTACCACTGTTGCCAAGTTCGATTTCCTTCCGCGCCACGTCCAAGTTGTGGCTCTCAGTCTCTCTCTGTGATACAATGGCTTCTCTGGGGAAAATGACCAATGCGGCCGTTTCACTCGCAACGAGAACACCTTCGCGCTTGTGAACGTCAACCTCGACTTCTCACTGTTCCAGCTAAAGCCAGCTGAGGAGTTTCTTCCCGTCGGCTCTGCCTTGACAGTGAGGAGAAGGCAGGAGGCCGAGACCGGCCCAACACACAGAACCGCCTGCAAGCTTGGATTTCTCTTCCATGAAGTCATCCCCGACACCCCCAAGCTCATAAAGGCTTACGGCCGTCGAGTATCCGAGATCTTGTCCCATCCCGGCATCAACCCGCAAGGGACCGAGAGCGACGGTCCGTTTCAACCTTTTGTCGGAGCCGACTGCACCTCAATCTGGGCAGCCGCAACCTCGGGGTCTATCGGTGTCCTCCTTCTGGCATGCATGCTCGCGGATGCTTGGGATGTCAAGAAGGCTATATCCATCTGGGTCGAAATAATCGAGGAGCGAAAGGCGACGATTCGAGCCGCCGCCGAGGCCAACAAACTCATCAACCCGCACACGACTGCCGCCGCCCAACAGGAGTATACCAGGGCCGAGCTGGCGTCTTGGGACGCGAGTGTACGGGCATGGCTTCGGAGGGCCAATGCTTCGATGAAGGTGCGGCGCACACAGTTTGCCCTCATCGAGCAGAACCTGACCATTCCGTATCCGCGAGGCGCATCCACGTACGAGACGGTCAGGTTGACATGGACGCGAGCCATGGAGGTGCTGGAGAAACTTCTCAACAATGTCCCTCAGGAAGGCTACGATCGAGCCGTCATCCGGGGGATCTCAGCCTGGCATCTCTATCCCGATCTTCTGGTGTTCCAGGCAGATGCCACCAAGGTGCCCTTCCGAGATCCCCTCTTCCGGACTTCGGCTATTCTCACTCTAGGGTTGGAATACAAGGGCCAGCCTTCCGACAACTTTACCCGCTGGTCTCTTGCCTTGTCGCATCTGAGATACTACGGAGACCCGGTCCCTGTGAGAAGCACCGAGCAGCTCAGTCGACTACACATCTCTCAGCTCTGGCTCGTCGCGCTTGGGGTCATCTTCTGCAAGTGGGATATCCCCTACACGAGATTCGATGACGCCCTCCGCTGGTTCGAAGAACTGGGCAGGAGGCTGAATCAAACCAGGCGCTTTTCCGCCGAGCTCCCATGGCTGTCACGCCTATGCTCAGCGGCTACCGGTCTTGAAGGGGAGAAACGCAACACGGCCACAATGCTCGTAAAGTATGGCTGGCGGCGAGGTTCCAACTTTTTGGGGAGTAATATTGCTCCTGACGTGAACCTCGCATTCTTCGGCCTTTGCAACAGGAACGTGATGGAGGCCTTGAACCGCGGGACGGACATCGAAAGCGGGATCCAATATCTGCGCGGCATCGCCTCGGCACTACCACTCAACCCAGAGGACGCCATCATCATGTACGACGGGAAGATTGCGGGCCATGAATACAGCGAATGGGCTTCCATCCACCCGATAGGCGAGCACCTTGCTAAGCGCGGCGGTGTCGGTCCTGAGCCAAGTACAAGCAGCCGCTACGCAAGATGGCTGCATTGCGCACAGCCCAAAGCACAAGGAAGCAGCCGTGAGGTTGAGAGGCAGCTATTAGAAAGGTTGTCAGTGATTGAATCCACCGGTGAAACTTGCAAAGTCGTCACGGAGGAAGAGTATTTTCTTGATGTTCCAGCAGTGAGAGCGGAACGGGTCTGGAAGAAACCTCCCAACTTATTCGCCGGACAAGTAACCTTCAAACACATAACCGGGCCATGGAGTCTCTCGAGCCAATATACTCTGTGGGTCAGGGCAAGCAAATACGTAGTCTGCGTTCAGGAACTAGATGCCCGAATGAAGACCGAGTTTGGCCAACCCCAACCCCTGGAGCAAGGGGTTAACTGGCTTCGGGGGATGGGCTCTCCTGACAGGATACTTAAGTATCTGCTGGCATTGGCAAAGGTAAAGTAATCCGAGATGGAGGCTGTGAAGCAATGAGGCTGATCTCGAATAACTTGAAGCCATCCCCACATGTGAAGCACCGGAGCGAGCCATTATCGACAACGGCTGTGCGACAAGGAATAAAACGCAAGCGTTCTCACTCTCCAGAGCCACAGGCGCCGTCTGAGCCCTCACGGCAGAGCTCCGAGGCCGAGGCCAGGGCCGTGCCCGCCCTCGAATTCGACGACACAGACCAAGAGCCCGATGGCTGCTTCTTCATGATCAGTCATACCTTTCGTCCTCCTCTCACTTGGCTCTTATCGCTTCGGATCTCGAGCTTGCCAATGGAGTCTACGACGCGATGCCGTCTGCGACTGTCTCTTTAAAAGTGACGGAGCAGGAGCTGGTGAAGGCCCGCTGGCTGCCTGCGTCGATACAAAACGCCCTGCGGGTGGAATCGCCGGCAGATGCCCACCGAACTGCTTACATGGCCGCCTCCCGGCATGTCGAGCCTCTGGGACGTGCCCAAGCATTTGCCTGTGTGATCATGTTCGAGTCGGGCTGCTTCAACATCGACCCTGAAAAGCTCGACGGGGTCATAGCCTTATGCTCCGAGGACTCCATATTCGTTTCCGAATTATTGCTCTCCGACCCTAGCGTCGACGCCAATAAACTCAAAATTCGGCACATCATTGGCAATGTCGGCGTCGCCGGCATGGTGTGTATGGTGCCGCCCTACGAGCCACGCATTCGGCCCCTTGGACATGACGCGTCTTTGGTGTCACATGCCCCCTACGACGGCACGCTTAGCGATAGCTTTCCGGGGACCTCCTTGCACCTCTCCTTCACGACTTGGAAAGTCCCACTTGATTGGGATAGCACCGGAGACATTGACCATGAGATCTTCCTCCTCGAGTCCGTCGTTTCCGTCCAAGACCAGGGCAGGTGGGTGGCCGATATCGACGTCCTGGGAATCGAGACAGATCGACCAGACGTGGTATCCTTCAGCTGCGAGTGCGAGCACAAGCCACTTTCGGACACGCAGAACGTCGTGTCCATCTCCTCCTGGGAGGAGTTTCTCGATCATCCTCCTTGCATCGGGGTCATGCAGACGAATAAGAACTGGGCCGCCCGTTTGGCTACCGTCTCGATCTTGATCCAACAGGGTAATGGCCATACTGCCGCAATACTGGAGGGGGGAAAACTGTGCTGGCATTGCTTGCGTGAAGGATATTCGGATCCGGAGCCGGAGCCAATCCTGCCGCAGAGGATCATTCTCTAGGACATGGATATAATTCTAGACGGACTTGGCTGAGCTTAGTTTGTTGGGCGGCAGTTGATAGTAGGTACGCCATTGGCATCTAAAGTCTAACCTCGGGATTTCATATTCGGCCCTGAATGGCTCAGGGGGTGCAGTATACATGTAGAAGACGATAGCCGCCACTCGCATGGCCGTGCACCAACACCAGCTTTTGCAGCGTTGTATTAAGCGCTTTTTCATACGGCATAATTTTATTAAAGCTTTAGATAAATTTCTTTTCCTTTCTACAAATAGAGCATGTGTGTTTAGAGTTCGAGAAATTGAAAGACAGGTATTCTCAAATCGCGGTTGAATGTAACGGTATAATATCGCAATATTTAACTCCGGAGTCTGGTAGAGTTATATAGATATTGAGCAAATCCATCACAAGCCTCGTCACCGTTGGTGCTTCTTCGCAGCAGACGTCCAAGCTCGCTAGAAATTAGTACCTGGCTATGGACGGACACTCTGCTTCGGCACCACCATAGTCGCCCACGGCCTGTCCCACCATCATTACTAGTCCAAACAGACAGTACAAGACCTCGCACTTTCATAACGAATGGCTCTCGCCGGTGACAGGTTACTTTCATATAAATCGACGCAAGGCGTTGTTCAGCTCTCCATCAGCATTGTACTAATCCCATTTAGGGGCGGTCACGTTTGGGGGTGCCCGGCTTCTCATCTCCTAGCCGCGGTTGCCGCTTACCCCTGAAAAGGTCAAGAGACTCTTTGTGTGAGGGGGGTAAGAGTAAAGCCGTGTCGCCTCCTCGGCCATTGCCAGCCGTACTCGGTCCAATCTCAGCAGAAAACCTGTAATTAGGTACCTCTAGGCTGCGTGTCTATTAGCCATTGTCACCCTCCTTCACGCATTCGGGGCCATCCCTAAGTAAGCGGATCCCAGGGTGCCTCTGGAGCTCGTGTGGAGAGGCGCTATTGTGTGGCGTAGGCTGGCGAGCGACATGGGTTGGTGGCCTACCTATGCTGCCCAATATTAAGACGAGTGTCGTGTGTTAGGGGTTGAGATGGCCGGTGGTGTATCAGACACTTTGTTTATAATGGTGTGAGGCGACAACACCGAGTCCCCGTTGTCCCATCATGTCGAGTTCGCTATCTTCGATGACTTGATTATAAGTCTGGCTTCAAAAATGAAGCGTCCAGGTATTCTCGGCGGCAAAGTTGTGTGTCCGAGGGGCCAGCATATGCTTTTGGTACGTCTTCGCTAACTGGGATATAAAATCTGGAATTACGCCTTCGCCCTTTAGCTGAAAAAAAAAAAAAACAGAAAGAAAGAAAAAAGAAAAAGCTGGAATTCCAAGGAAAAGAAGATGGTACAGGTGAAATTGGAAAGGTCATAAAGAAGAAGAAAAGAGAAAAGACAGAAGAAACAGAAGCATTACAAACAGCGGCAATGAGCCCCCTAGTCTACTCATTTTCGATGGAAATGTGCCAACTACCTACCCCAGTAACAGTGAGGAGACGTGGCTCTTTTGTTGCGACCTTTTGGGAGAAGAGGAAATCTATCTTCCCGTCCCCGCCCAGGCACTCTACCTCCAGACCCTCGAGGAAGGGCACCACCACGCTCATGTAGGTGACGATAGCACGAGAGAGCGGGACCGGCATCACCCGCCAGACTTTGCGTTCCCCCACTTTCCAGAATGCCTTGCCGCCGACGGTTCTGGTGATGATACGACCGCCCCAAACAAAGATGTTACGGAGACCGCCATTCGTCGAGTTGATGTAGCGGAGTGTGAGGGTCTCATTTCGCCGTAAGGGGAGGCCCCCCATGAGATGGATGCCGGCGATGGTGTGTTTGAGGAACCTTTTGAGATCGGCGATATATATGTCGAGTCGTGGGCGATTGATGACGCCCTGTCGGATCCAGTCCGACTGTCTGGGACCCATTGCCCAGTCCGTGGGCGCCTTGCCCGCCGGGCCCACCCATCCGACATTCGCATCGTCGCTAAGGAAGCTGTATCCCCTGACCGCATTGGTACGGTCGTCCACAACACGGTCGAAGGGGGGGATGTGGGTTTCTACGCCGAATAACAGCTTATCCAGCGCTTCCTCGACTTGGTCCAGGTAACCACGTCCGGGGGTTGTGGATCTTGGCGACGAGGGTGGCGACGGCGATGAGGGCGGACTAGATGTTGCAAACTTTTATATAAAAACAATCAATGCTGGGATCCTCGAGGAAAAAAAAAGAACACAGAATGAATAGTTGCCCAAGAAAAAATGACTTGGACTTGGAATCCATATAGTATTCGGAGAAGGACAAAGTGTTGGATAGGTAGGTACTTTACCGTGGTAATTAGTTGTAAACTTGTCCCTACCTTCGTCGGTTAAGGCACCGGCTCGCAGCGTTGTCTATGTCCCGCTGTTCCCAGCTTCCAGCCCGGGAGAAGTTGGCGCCATGGTACACTGGTAGCGCGTACGGGATGATGAGGTGACGGACGGGCTAGCACTAGATATGGAAGATACGCTCCATCTCTCTCGTGGTTCACTTATGATTCCACGCTTCGAGGATCGTGCCGCCTTCCACATGGATTTGCACGAGAGCGTATCCTCGAGGGGTCTGCTGGTAATATTCAGCAAGGGTAGCGTTGAGGAAGATAGCGAACTTACCACCTAGCCTACGGAAATCAGACAACGATTACTGCGTCGAAGTCATGAACTTTCCGTGTCTTTGAGTGTATTGGTGGTAGTTCGTGACATATAATATCAGGCCTCGGCAACCGATAGGTAGCCAACGGTTTTGTGATAGCCCCTTTGCTTTTACATTCCTAGATCACAGCTGAACGTAAAAAATATCCAGATATCTACATCTATCCCTCGAGTCTCTGGTGGAGCTACATGTACGCAGCCGGGACTTGATTACTCCCAATCCAGCCTCGATATCCCCTTCATAACCCACCAACTGAGTTTCCCTTGCGGTTGCCCGCTTGCCCACGGTTTGTTTTAGATGGCGAGAAACAACTCCGCTGTACGTCAGCCACGTCCACCACCCATCACGTCCATCGACAAGTCTAGCGTCACGAGCTAATCAGCACTGTCAACGTTACTAGAGGTATGGAATACAATACTCACCGCTATGTCTCCTTCAAACTGGCACAACTCTTCCCACTGCAAAGCCGTGAGCTTAGAGAAGTCGGCGTCAACCCCCAACGGCTGGCCATATTGTACGCTGCGCGTAATCACAATCGGCCGAGTGTCGGCCCACGGCCAGCCAAACAAACTCATACCCATCTTAGTCTGTGCCGAGATCTTGACAGTCCCATGAATAGGGGCATCGTGGTTCTCCACCACCACCGCAGACCGAAACTCAAGGGGGATACCCTTCCCCAGCGCGCTGTTCTCCGCAAGCACCCACCTCGCCACATTATCAATATCATCGTCCTCCACCTCCTTACTCGACCACCGCGTCCCCCGGATACTCATCTTCTGGTCGCGATCAAACGTAACCGCCTTCGTCTTGGACAGCCCAGCCTCAGCACTAACCGGGATCGGTTCGACGCCCACGTGGAGGGAGACGGTCTTGCCGGTCTCGCGCACGTGTGTTTCAAGACGCACGGGGCCTTCCAGCAGCTTTGGGCACACCGCCCGGATGACGGGATACCGCTGTGCCGATGCCGGTGCTGGTTTGAAAGTGGCGACGATCTTGGCCTCGCGCAGGCGGCTGCTGGACCCGGCCGTGTCTGGGAATTCGAATCGGACTTCGAAGACTACGAGCGTGGCGGGCTTGCCTTTGTGGGTGCCCTGGTAGACGGCGATGACGTCCGCTCGGACGCCCCAGCAGAGGAAGTCCTGGGCTTGGAATCGCTTGGCGTCTTCGGTGATTTCTTTGGGCGGCTTGCTGCTGAGTTGACCGTCGCTGCTGTCGATTTGGAGGCTGATGAGGCCTGAGGATAGGGGCGGGCTGCTGTTTCCGACGTCTCCCATTTTCGAGGCTGAGTCTGCCGACTGGCAGAGAAAACTTGGAAGAAAGACCGTGCGGGGGAGTAGGTTGCTCTGAGATACGGAAAAATCGTACGAGCGTGGAAAATCGGTTGAGGAGAGGTATCGTCGAGGTGCGTCACATATGTTACACTCTGCCCTAATGCAGCGAAACCCCGAAAGGGGCTCAGCCCCTGAATTGCGGCTGAAGGCCTGCTTGACTGTTCTGTTCACCCGACATCCCCAACCGATGTTTCCTTCCCGATATAACCTTTAAGGGGTGATCACCTGCCTACCAGCTTCAGTTCGACTAGAAAATGGAGCCGCCATGTCCCAATACCGCACTCATATCGGAAGCGCGGAGGCTGCGCAACCTCGGTCGGTATCCGGAGGCCGGATCAAAGTTCCGGGAAGCTATTACAACACAAGATGAGATCGATCTCCAAGTTGAGCTCGCGTCCATGTTCGCAGAGCAAGGGAAAGTGCGAAAATGCCACGGGCAGCTCGCCAACCTCGCTGCACAATCCGAACTGAGCCCGGCTGGAAGGATGCTTCTCTGTGTGGCCAATGCAGGAATCTCGGTGCAGTTGACACCAAATCTGGAGACGGCGGTATCGCTTTATAACGCCCATCTTCTAAAGCGACGACCGGAAGACTACGAGAAATTCCATGTACTTGCCGCGCCCTCTCTCCCATCTTGAGCATCTCGCCCTGACTGATATGTTCAGGTGCCCCTACTCTGCACTTATTTGACCCTGATAAACCTGGCCGAATTGTGCGGTGCTGACACTGCGTTGGCTCCATTACCATCGTTAGAGTCTTTGAATCAACTCTTCCAGCATTTGGTGAAGGAAAACCGTCTCCAGGCGGCGCTGTCGATTGCGAGGCAGTATGCCGCCAGAGCAATTCCATCCAAAGCTACAACCCTCTTTCAGGAGCTACTCGGACATGCCGTGCCGCTCAGTGTCGAGCTGGATGGCGCGACCGATGTGGAGTGTGGTGAGCGCGTAATTTTGCGTGCCGACGTTATGATGGAGTTGGCCGACTGGTTGAAGAAGTCCGGGAAGAAAAAGGAGCAGAAAACCATGATTTCCGGCGCGGCGCTTTTTTACGACCTCGCGGAACATGCCACCGGCAGCGCTATGGCCGAGGTGTATGGATTTGACGTCGCGGCCACCAAGTCGGCATCCCATCGAAAGCAACAGCGTGAGCGTCTCCTCGCCATCAAAGACAAGCTGGAGCAATTCGAGTACTACGAAGGCGTCCGGTCGGCCCTCGGCGCGCTGTACGATCTTGCGATGGCGGACAAGGACCACGAGTTCCTCGCCACCCTCGACAGTGAGTATCGCCGCATAAGCGAGACGCGAGGATTTCTGCTGGATGTGTCTACGAGTTCGCAAATCACCATCAGTCGCTGGACACGCACGGGCGCTCTGACGGCTGAGATGCTCCAGACGTACGAAGCGCTCTACGAGGCCACGCGAAGCCAAGAAGCCCCTTTGATCCGCGCCATGATGGCGAGCAGTCTGGGTGGGGGGTACGAGAGTATAGGTGACACCGCCAAAGCGACCTATTGGAAGGAGTTGGCGGCCCAAGAACCGCCCGCGGTGCAGTCCAAGCATTCCGGGTTTCTCTACGGTCAGGATCCATTCTACCGCTCCCTGGAAGAGCAAAGAGCGCCACTTCCAAGCGGAGAGGAGGAGGAGCGGGGCCGTCTGTTGCAAGAACTCGAGCGCATGCAAGAATATCTCGACCCCGACGCTATTTCACCAGAGCTGTTGCACCACGGCATCACGAAGCTGCTGAGCATGTGCAACTTATACATGGGACAGATCGGGTTCCGTGGCACCGAGGGGTGTGAGATCATGACAAAGACATGCCTGGAGTATTCCGACCGTTTCATGGCATTGCTCACCCCAAACGAGAGGATGGAGTGGCAAGGGAGGGTCCTGCAAACGCAAGCTCGCCTCTCGTTTATCGCAGCATGCACTCGCGGGCCATCACCAGGTGTGCCGGATCTCGCCATGCTGGCAAGGGCAACTGAGCAGTACAACGAGGCCCGAGATATCCTGGGGCGGGCGGGGGCCGTCCGCGATCAAGCAATGGTATCGCAGAATCTGTATAACTGCTATAAGTTGGCTTGGCAGCAAGGGGGCAGACAGCCTCGATCTCCTCTGTTTGGCCATGCTGTCGAGTGTCTCGAGGAACCGGTCAAGGCACTCCGAGCATACAATAACGTTGCCTCAGAGCGGTTGAACAGGTCTTTTCTTTTCGGTCTATGGGCCGAGGGCTTGATATTCCGGGTGGAACACGGGAGGATGCGACCGCTTTGGCGCTGGCTGGGACTTGGCCTGCTTCACCGCGTCGGTCGCCTCCTCAACATTTGGAGATGGTTACCCCAGTCTATCCAAAACTTGCGGTCCGTCCTCTTCACAACGCCCCTTGAAGAGGCGGCAAAAGCCCTGGAACAGGCCGTGGAGCTGATCGATGAGGAGCGCCAAAACCTTTCAGCTCTACCTGGCAAAGCAGCCATCTTGGCGAAGCAGCACCTGCGCAAAAATGCCCAAGTGGTTGCTGTCTTCCAGCAGGCCCCAACCGTGTTTTTCTTTGGGAACGAGGCCAAGCCGCTGTGGCAATGGGTCCAGCGCAGCAAAGCCCGCAGCATCTCCGACCTTCTTGGTATTGGTAACATCATCCCCTCGGACCTTGCCGAGCGGATCAATGACGACCCTTCCGCCAGTTCCATGCTCGCCACCGAGACCGAAATAGTCAAAGAGGTGAACACATCCACTGGTGCGGACCAGTTCGCGGCCCGGAGGCGATTGGACCTGCATCGGCGCAAGATGCGCAGCAACCCGCACCTGGCTGAGCTGCTCGATCTCCGAGAGGGCAAACCGGTCGAGTGGAAGCAGCTAGCCGAGCTGGCGAAGCATGATACCTCTACGCAGCCACGCCGGACGTGGTTCGTCGACTGGGTGGTGGCCAACGGCCTCGTCTTCATCATCCTCGTCTCGGACGAGAAAGAGTTCTATCACGTTGAGCAATTAGACATGAACGTTACCGCGGTGACGGGGTGGATTCAGAAGCATCTAGAAGACGCACAAGGGCAGCCCCTGGACAGACCCCTGAATATCGAGGATACAAGCCTCGAGGCGTTGCTCGAGCTCCAGCCTCTGGTCCGCCATATCACCACCCTCACCGCAGAGGGCGACCGTCTCGTGCTCTGCCCGTCGGGGCCGCTGCACAGAGTTCCCCTACACGCCGCCATAGTCAAGGGCAGCATGGAAGACGACCCCGACGACCGGGCCCGGGAGTGGCAGACACTGATGGAGCGAAACCCCACAGTGTACGCATCCAGCCTGACCATCTACAAGCAGAACATGACCAGACGGCTCGCCCGCGGCGTCACCAACCCCCTGGCTCGCGGCGGCAACACGGCACTGGGCGTCTACGAAGAGCCCGCCAACCCGCATGACAGTCCCGGCTGGGAGGCGGAGCGCGCCGAGGTCTACCGGACGTGCGATGGCATCGCCTCGGCAATGGGCTGGGAGGGAGGAGCCCGGTGCGGCAAGGCGGTGGGCAAGCCTGAGATGGCGGCCGCGTTGCAGTCCGGAGGCGCTATGTTGTATTTCTGCGGCCACTTTTACTACCAGGAGGAGAATATCCTCGACTGCGGTTTGCTCCTCGGCCGGGCCGACGGCGAATCTGAAGACGTGCAGCACGCTAGCGTCGAAAAGCGTCTCCTGACGACTTCGGAGCTCCTCGAGGCTAAGGTGTCCACCCCGCACGTCACGCTCATCGCGTGCGGCAGCGCAAAGCAGAAGATCGATGTGGGTGATGAACCTCTCGGTGTTGTCACCGCCCTGCTCTACGCGGGCGCGACGTCTGTTACGGGCACCATGTGGCCGATCAATAGCGGGGATGGGAGGGCGTTTTCCGAGACTTTCTTTGGCAAGGTCAAGAACTTGGAGGCGGGGGAGGATGAGGTCGTGGACTTGGCCGCGGTGCTGCAGGCGACGGTAAAGAAGTTGAGGAGGAGCGAGGAGACGAGTCGACCTTATTGTTGGGCGGGATTTGTGTTGCATGGGTGTTGGTGTCTCTGAGGTTTCAATTTGCCAATGAGAAAAGTTCAGGTCAGAAGTGTCCTCATGGCAATTTGTTGGATATACACGGAAGGTGCAACCACCCTGTAATCTCCTTCCTTGCTTCAGGCCAATGCTCCCAGGGTCTTGCCGTAACTTGAGTAACTTCTATGATAACTCATGGAATTCGTATAATTAGAATGATAGCCCAGTTGAAAAATCGACATTGTTCCTATTTTCTAATAGTGAATAATTGAACACCGCCATCGCCTTCCTATCACGCTATCTTAACTCTCAACAACAGGCTTACGGGATCACGTCATTGAGCCCATGCTAAACATTTTAGAAAAGGTGTCGAGTCAAGAGTGAGGGGCATACAGTCACTAAAATATCTGTGAGGTTTATTTCCGGGTCCCCGGTCCCCAACAATGCTCGCTTTCGGCTCCGGGAGAATTCATAGCAGTGCTGACACCCATCTCCACGCCCTATTCCTCGGGATCCAACGCTGTGCCTGAGGCACCGGGATATCCCCACGTTCAACAAACACACCCCACGGAATATGGCCCAATGAACTCTCGGCACTTCTACACGTTGTTCACCCCGTTCCAGGTCCTAGTCGGCACGAGTAATTACATCATCCAGGCTCGAGCCGGGATGCACGCAACTCGTGTAACTCTGCTTGCTACTAATTGGCCAAGCTTGCAGGTTCGACCACTCTTTCTATGCGCGATGAAATACAACAAACAGGATTGGAAGGTGGGGGAGGAGTTTCTTAGGAAAGCGCAGGGGAGGGCGACCCAGGTCAGCACAGAAAGATGCAAACCAACACAAGGTCCTGCCCTGAATCACTGACCGAGGGACGATTAATTATGGAAACACGGGAAGGTGACGGTGGAACATTAGATGGGTCTAGAAAAATGGTGATCAACTGGGAATGATATAAAACACCATGGACGGGATCCAAAGAATTGGCGGGATGTGTAGTTCAGTTGTGATTCGCCCTCCTCACCTCTGCCCAGTATCACCATCTAGCAGGGCTCTCTTCACAAGATGCGTGTCTTATCAACACTGAGCCTCGCGGCCCTGTCGGCGCCGCTGGCTTCTGCCGCATTTGAGGGAAACCTCAACTACCACAGCCCCTCCCTGCGTCATGTTAACCTTGGAATCGATATTCCCGTTGTCTCGCGCCGCAGCTTGAAGCGTAGTGCCGTGCCGTTCAAGCCGTCCGAGCTCAACTTCACCCACGGTATTGCGTCTGGCGACCCTTACCCGGATAGCGTCATTCTCTGGACTCGGGTTGCCCCCTCTCTGGTCTCTGACAACAGCAACGTCACCGTGGAGGGAACCGTTGCTTTGTACAACCACGAGACCGAGCAGTATGTCAAGGCCGATCCCAACCCGATCTGTGTTGAGTGGCAAGTCTGGGAAATCAAGTCCAAGGGCCCCGCGGGCCCCGGCAAAGGCCCCAAGAAGCAAGTTGCCGCCAAGGGCACCGCTTACACGACAAGCGATATTGACTACACTGTCAAGGTTGGTGGAAGCCCATCTCATTCAAAATCTATCACCCTAGACTGACAAAGAGACAGGTCGAGGCCAAGGGCCTTAAGCCGTTTACCGATTACAACTACCAGTTCACGGTCTGCAAGTCCGACAACGCCAGCCCGGTGGGGAGGACCAAGACCGCCCCGGTAGATAATGCCAAGCTGGACGAGCTCAAGTTGGCCGTGTTCTCGTGCAGCAACTACCGTAAGATTACCTTAGTACTCTCTTTGAAACTGTCGAGCGTCGCTAACCTGCAATTCAGCTAATGGCTATTTCAACGCATACGGCAATGCCGCCCGGAAGGACAAGCATGACTATGTGATCCATCTCGGTGACTACATCTACGAGGGAGCCCAGCTGGGCGAGCGCGCACACAACCCCCCGCATATCATCTTTAGCTTGTGGGACTACAGAACTCGCCACGGACAGGTGGGAAACTCGGGTTTACTAGGTTTTGGATTTGGAGAGATGGCTAACACAAGGGACAGTACCGCACCGATCCCGACCTGCAACTCCTGGCTCAGAACTACGCTTGGATGACGACTTGGGATGACCACGGTATGAGCCGCGCTATTCATCCCTTTTGCCCACCTTTCTAACCAAAACGGCCAACAGAGATCGCCAACAACGGCTACAGGGACGGATTCAGTGCCTTGAACAACACTGAGGAGTCGTTCCGCACGGATGGCCCTTCCATCTCCGTTGACCAGCGCAAGATGAATGCTGTGCGTGCCTACTTTGAGTGGATGCCCATCCGGTAAGCTCTTTTTTCCCTTCCCAAATTCCGTTCAAAGATGGCTTAACCCCCCGCAGCCAGGTCGACCTCGACGACAACCTCCGCATCTGGCGGTCGTTCAAGCTCGGCAACCTGCTGGACCTGATCATCCTCGACACGCGCAACTACGACCGCAGCATCACCAGCCTGGGGTGGAACGACCACTACATCGACACCATCCGCGACGACGCCTCGCGCACGCTGATGGGCTCGCGCCAGGAGAACTGGTTCTACAACCAGCTGACCCAGTCGTCCAAGCGCGGCGCCGCCTGGCGCGTCATCGGCAGCCAGATCGTCTTCTCCGAGATCGGCAACAGCGGCGACAACTGGCAAGGGTACCTCGCCAACCGCAACCGCACCTTGAAGCACCTGTACGACAACAAGATCGGCAACAACGTCTTCCTCGCGGGTGACAGCCACCAGAACTGGGTCTCGGATGTCACCTGGCTCGGCAAGGCCGACTACGACTCCAAGACTGGCGAGGGGTCCGTTGGTGTTGAGTTTGCCGGCACCGCCGTCTCATCTTCCGGCCAGAGCGGGCCCATCCTCGCCGCGAGGGAGAAGGCCCGCGCGTTGGTCAAGGCTCATGAGGTCCTGCAGTGGCAGGAGGGGTACTACCGCGGGTACTATGTCCTGCAGGTCCGGAAGGAGGGCGTGACTGCTCAGTACTTTGGTGAGTCATTCCCATATCGCAACGGTGTAATTGAAAAGTAAAGTTGAAGAAACTAATGCCCGTCGCTTTGCTAGGTTCGCCGAGCGTCGCCACCCCCAACGCGTGGGATCTCCCGCTGGCCAACTTCACGGTCGCGTCGGGTAAGAACCACTTGTCGCGCCCCATCGGCGGCGGGAATGTTGAGGCTGGGTTCGTCCGTGGGGGTACGACCACGGGGACTAACGTCACTCTGAACACTGAGACTGGGAAGTGGGATACTATCGGATTCGAGAACATGTTTATTCCCAAGAAATAAGTAAGCCCGAGATGGGTTGGCTGGGAGCGAATATTGAGTATCTAGTACTATTTATTATCAGCGGTAATGTCTTGAACTAGGCGGTAAAATAATACTATCTCGCTGAATTTTATGAACTATGGGCATATGTGACGAACCTGTCCAGGATCCTATCCTGTTAGGGTTCAGCTTCGTTGAAGGTAATCTCTCGAGGATGCTTAGGTTCGGTGCAGCCAAAGGGTGCACAACAATAGACTTGTCTCAACAGTAGACTTGTGAGCTTGTAGCGAACTGTAGTTGTGATTGCTAACTGGAGAACTCCCAGAGCTCTCCAGAACGAGTGGCTATATACCATCTGGTCTACAGGTACCTTCGTACTTGTGCCTACTGGATCGTCTTATCCCCTAGGCGATCCGTACTGGATCGCCTTATCCAATTCACGATCCACTGGATCGTGAATTCCCTTCCACGATCCGTTTCTTATTGGCTGATGCCCCATCTTTAATCATTGGCTCGGGCCGCTCCCAGCGCGGTCCCGCTTGGCCGCTGCATGCGGCCGTGTTCGTGACAGCATAGGGGATATGGCTGGGGACCCGAGGGCGGCAAGCAAGGACCCGGAATTCTTTTCTAAGCTACACTTAGAGATGTCATGTAATAGTAACTACGAGATGTTTGATCTTCCACCTCTAGCTTTACCTTTCCATGCCATTACTAGTAGTGTTCCTTTGTCCATTAATACCGCAACCTGCTATTTACAACAAGTTGGTAGCTGGTAGGTTATATACGTGAAACACTCCGTAATTCATCGCCTCTCACCGCCATTAATCATGCCTTCTACAAATAGCATTAGTCTAAGCTATGGTCCATGGAGACGTGTGATGGTTAGTGTCTAGTGGAGATAGGGCTGACCGTGTAGTGTCAACACTTGAGACTGGATGGGGTCCGTGGAATTAAAACTAGCATCATCGTTGTGATGCGTCAGGGTCTTAGCTGATGGGCCCCGAAGGCACAACCAAGGTTAGAGGAACCATCGGTTTGTTGCATAGGCTGGGTATACCCGTCTACAATGAAGAATTATTTTGAAAGTTGGAAATCCTCATGGACTTGGTACTCGCACCCCGTTGTCTCCTCCGGCCTCGTTGGACGCCCTTAACCCTAACCCCGTGTGAGCCGACGCTGACATGGCTCGAGCATGGGTCTGGCCCTAGCCAGGTTCTTGCCTCCCATTGATCGGAAGAAAGCCGATCGCTTGCTGCAGCCCAGGCAACTTTGGCTCGCGGTGTGCCACTTGAGCGCTGCCGTCTCTGTGATCAGCAACTTTCCGGCAACACCACACGTGTGACGACAAAGTGATTGCTCGGAGAACGGACCGAATGGGGTATTCTCGTCACCGCATCTACTCGTGCTTTTTTCCTCCGAGCATCGCATCACGCGTTCTGCAAGGGATGCCCCTTTTGCATTTTTGGGTCCGTTAGCGTCTGCCCAAGGGGCGCTCTCAAGTGCATAGCGTCACAAAAAGGGAAGAATCCCAAGATCTCATCACCGTTAGTGGTTGCCATGCGTTGCTGGGAAGGCACAGCCAAGAGTGTCAGTGACGGGAAGAGGGGCGGACCTGCGGGCGACAGGGGCAGCTGCGGGTCAATGGCGGGGGATGTGCGGGCTGGATGGTGCTATCCAATCAAAAGCCTGCCTTTGCCGCTGGGCCCGCCCGCGAACCCAAACTGATCTGGCCAACCATGGGACAGGACGACCTTGCAACTCACATTCCTCTCTCCCAAGAACGGGCAGCGGGCGTTGGCGAGGTCGCTCACAGGTCGCACAGCGCGGGCGCTATTTTCGCCGAATCCTTGCCCGTCATGCGAGCGCAGCTGTTCCTGAGCAAGTCAGAAGCGACTTCACACAACGGCGGCCAATGAAGGGCCCAATGGCTGCAGCGCCAGTGCCGAGCCGGCCGCCTACTCGCCCATTGTCGCCCACTCTCGCCCACTTTCGACACGGCTTCCGGCTCGCCTGCACTGGTCTTGCGTCTCAACAGCCGCTATATACCCAGTCTGGCCCATTGACACGCAGTGTCGTGCTCCTGCTGTCACCCATTTGCTATAGTCAGAGTAATTGCGTCCTGCGTATCTCAATCACATCGTGTTTCGGCATGGCGGATACCGTGGTCCATCCTTGAACTTTGACGTCTCCTTGCGACGCCCCCCTCTCTTCGGTATCTTTGACCCGGTTGCTTAACCACCATGCCACCTGGCGTGCCGGTCTATAACTCTGTCTTGGTTCTTCTGCTCACGGCTTCGTCTTGGGCCCCTTCCTGTTCCGCTGCGCCGTGGACCGGACAATTGTCGCGTCGATTCAACTTAGTCCTCGATTATTCCCCCGCCCCGTCGGCCGAGGACGGCCCTCCAGCATCCGCCGGTGCACTTCGCGATCCCAAGTATCTCCCGGCTCAGATCGGTGGCATTGTCGGCGCCTACGCCTTCTCGCTGGTGCTGGTCGCCCTTCTTCTTCTTGCTCTTTCCAAGCGACGCCGCGACCACCTCCGGAACCGTGACCGGCCTCCTGAGGACGAGGGCATCTTCTTCGAAGAGTTTAACCCGTTCCCCGACCCGTTCTTGCTCCAGACCGAAGAGGACTACAAGAGACAGCTTGAGGAGTTCCAACGACTGGAGGAGATCGAGCACTTCCAGCATCAGCAGCATTTCCAGCAAACACAGTTCCAACACCCCCAATTCCAACCTTTTGAGCACTCTGAGCATCAGCAGTACTATCACCCACAGTTTCCACAACCGCAGTTCGAACCCCAGCACGCCCGGACACTATCCCTCCAGATCCCAACGAGCCCGATTAGGAATTTCTCACTTCCATCCCCTTCGCCTTTGAGCCCGACCAGGACTGGCCCGCTTAGCCCGACGAAATCGCAGCGTTCGGTTTTCACTGCCCCCTCGCCGACTTCGACTATCCTTGCCCCCGGGATCGATCTCTCAGTGGATCAGACGGTCGTAGGCCGAGACAGAGTCATGGCGCAACAACAGTTAGAGGAGATGTACAAGTATGTGATGGAGCAGGAGCAGGCTAAGGCCGAAGGGCGAGAGTACCAGGGGCCACAGCTCACTTCGCCGGCGTCCAACACGATGAGCGCAAGCCCTGCCAAGGCGGGTGGCCTCAAGAAGGAGAGGAACAAGCCGACGAGCTTGAACCTCGCTCGGGATGAGAAGGCGCAGTCCCGGAGCTCTTCCATATTCTCCTTCCTCAAGTCTCCACGCAAGAACAAGATGGGCGCGGCAGGCATGAGCATCTCATCTCCCATCATGACGCCCATGTCGGGAACCTTCCCACGGCACGACGACCAAGAGATGAACGCCATCCAACCCCGCCACTATGCACCCCCCGCGCCGCCCCCTGTCCATTCCGATCTCCCCTTCCGGCGGGCAGCCGCTTCGGCAGCCGGCAGCAGCAGCCACCTGCCCACACCGGACATCTCCCCCGTCAGCACGCAGAGCATCGACTCGCGCATCGACGCCGCCGTCGGCCTACCCCCAACCCGGGTCGCCCGCCGCGAACAACGCGAGCGCGAAGGCCGCGGCAACGACCGCCTCCCCTACCACGCGCGCGACATCTCCTCCACCGCCACCAGCATAGCAGGCGACCACGAGCCAATCTCGGCATCCTCCGAAAAGTCCACCACCAAGCTCGTCAGCCTGCCTCTATCCCCCCGCCCCGGCGCCACGCGCTTCCCCAGCGACATCTCGCTGCCGGCCTCCCCGCGGCCCCAGCAACAATCCTTCCAACTCCCCCCCCACACCACCAACTCCTCCACCGCCTCCTTCCCCCGCCCATCCGGAAACGGCCCCGGCTCCACCGCCGTCCGCGAGGGCGGCGCGCTGCCCCTCCGCGCCTACGAAGACGCCTCGGTCAGCAGCCCGACGGCGCCCAGCTACGCGACCACCAAGCAGACCGTGTTTACGCGCGGGCCCATGTCGCCCGGCGGCGGCGGGATGGCTACGGGTATGCGCACCCCTTGGACCGGGGCACCGGTGCCCTATACCCCTTACCAGCCGTTCTCGCCGGTCGTGCCCATTACGCCGAGTGTGGTGACTAAGGCGGATCGGAAGAGGATGAGGAGGATGGAGCCAAAGACGCCGACTGTGGAGATGGTGAGGAGTGAGGAGGATATTTGGTGATTTTTGTGTTTTTGTATGGGGGAGGGGTTGGTGTGTTTTTGTGAGGTTGGTTGGCTGTATGTAGGGTCTGTTTTCTTTTTGTGGTTTGGGGGAGGGTAATGCTTGATTCCATCTATGGCTTGGTTGAGTCCGTTAGCCCGGGGGTGGCTTTTGCATCTGGCGATGCGGGAGGGTAGAGGAGGATTTGATATCCATAGTGACGAGCAATTGATGAGTTTTCAGTTTGATGCAGGTCGAGGTGAGGTTTAGAGGATGTGAATGATTCCATTTTCCTTCCCTTCCGAGGACAACACAATTCCTACGGAAAATGCGATATTGTGAGGGAGGTGATGTTTCAAGTGGAGCACGGTGAAACCGTTAGCCCCGGTACCCCTACCCAGTCCCCGATGCCGAACTTGGTCCATATCTCCGAAGATCTGGACTTCTACAAGCACAGCTGTAAAAAAGCTCTGGCCTCGATGACGCGTGTTGCTTCGAGAACAATCTGGGGAAGCAGAGGAGGCGAAAAGTCTTTCAGGCCTGGGAACATCCAGGGACCACCAACCGGTGGATGACGCTCGCTACGCCACGCTCATGTCATTTCCCGCATCTATATTGTAAAGAACGGAAAGTGGGCGGTACGGGCAGGAGGAGGAGGGAAACCTCCGCAATTGAGCCATATGTTCCACGGAGGCAAGTATCGTTGCCGCGCGGAGCCGAAGCAGGGTCCCCGGGTATCCCTCCCGAGATGGTCGGGGAGGCGTTGGCCATGAGGCGTTGAGGCGTTCTAGGCCGCAAAGTTTGCACATAGGGTCCATGGCGGGCAAGTGTTTTATTCAGATAAAAACAGGTCAATACCGGCCCGCAGGAAAGTGACCGGACTTTCAAGCTTGTTGCCTGCATGAGAGTGTTGAGAATACATGTCCATACGTCATACGACGCCAAATCTGGATTTGGGAGCTGAACGCAGCGAATGGTTGTGCTCGGTTTCCTACTCCAGGTTCCCTGTGCTGGCTGTTGGTAAACATTCAATTGCTGGAATTGTTGGCGTAAAATATTACCTATTCGTACTTCGTAGAAATTTGGCTTTCAACTACACAGGAGTCAGCACGGCGTCGTTTCATATGCCATGCTCCTTCCGATAAAGTCGAGGTTCCTGTCAATCAGACCCTGAGAGACCCTGAGAGACCCTGGCTTTGCTTGGAACCCTAAACGCCCTGACAGGAGCAGAACGCATCAGTCACAGTCCCCTGCAGCTCCCAACCAATCCGGGCAAGCGTCCGCAACGGTGCCCCTGCCGCACGTGCCATCGAAGGCAAGAGTCTCCACTTGAACAGCTCGGCCGCATCCGCCTGTCCATCATACGATTCTGGGGGGAATCGTCCCACACATAACCCGATTCTCTGACCTCCCACCTCCAACCTCAAACCATCGCCAACAATCCTGACAACGCCCAACCCCCGCCCCAAGACTGCCGCCAAACAGCCCGCATACAGTCCAAGACTTTAGATACCCGCTGAAGAAATCCTACCTGTGCCGCTTACGAGTTACCGAATTGGTCCAGCACACCACCTTCGGGTCCCCGCACCTGTCGAGCCGTCGTCACCCTGTTCGTAGGCCCAATCGCTCTTCGCCCGGTTGGCCTCGATTGCCGCCTGCGCGATCCGATCCCGTCGCGGCTTGCAGACCCCGGGCCACAGGGTAGAAAGGGACATCATGGCCGACCTCCCGGCTAGCTCGCCCGACCTGTTCGCCAGCCTGGATGGAGGCCTGGACGCTTTTGATATGGGGGATGGGGCACTCGGAGATAGCAGCATTGTAGACGCCTCGGGCCCCGCTGCTACTTCTGCCACTGCCGCTGCGTCCATCGTAGCCAAGACTCCCATTCCCGCTGCAGATGCTGGTGGAAGGAGTGGGACTTTATCGAATTCACCCCCGGATGTCACCGCCCCCTCCCAGCAGCAGCAGCAGCAGCAGCAGCAGCCGGACCTTTTTAGCCCGGTCACGGCTTCGCAATGGGGCTTTCAGGACACCCCCCCGTATGAGTCCCCCATCAACGACGGGAATCCATTCGGTGTCACACCCCAGCAGACCTGGGATCTTCCGCTCAACCTTAGCCAACTGCCGCAACAGTCATTCTACCTCCAATCAACTACCGCACCTGCTCACGACCCGAGTTTTGCGTCCGCGCCTGCCGTAGACAATTTGTCGCTAGCCTCGGCATTTGCCCCGAACTTGCAACCTCGCCAGCCCGAAACTCTACGAACCATTGAAAATACGCTCACGCCAGCACAGCGCGAGCGCCTCAAAACAATCGCCATGCCTCCTCACCTCCAGTACCGCTCGCCCCAAAGCGCTGCCGGCAGCCCGGACTCGGCGTCAAGCGGCCATGACAAGGGTAGCCTCTCATCACCGGACGGCGCCGGCCAGTCCAAAGGCTACGGTCGGAAACGCAAGTCGTCAGCCGAGGTTGACGAAGATGAGGATGATGACGACCTTGAGCAACCCGTCAAGAGGACGGCGCATAATATGATCGAAAAGCGGTACCGGAACAATCTCAACGACAAGATAGCAGCACTGCGAGACAGTGTCCCGTCGCTAAGGATCATGTCGAAGAGCGCCCGGGGCGAAGACACCACCGAAGATCGGGAGGAGCTACACGGCTTGACGCCTGCCCACAAGCTTAACAAGGCGACGGTAGGCTGTCCTTTTCTTTTCTTTTTTCTTTTTCTTTTCTCTCTTTTCTCTCTCTTTTTTTTCTTTTTTTTCTTTTTTTCTTTTTTTCTTTTTTCTCTTTTCTTTCTTTTTTCTCTTTTTCTTTTTTCGCCACTACAGCTATCTGACACCCTCACAGATCCTTAGCAAAGCCACCGAGTACATCAGACATCTCGAGAAACGAAATAACCGTTTGTTCGAGGAAAACAGCACTATGCACGAGAGGATATCAGCCTTTGAGAAGCTGTTCATGGCCGGCGCCCTGACCGGTCAGCTGCCAAATCCCCTACAGCAACCGCCTACCCCGATACAATACGCCCAAGATGCCGGCAACTTCTTAAACACGCCAATGGCGACACCTCAGTCATCGGACCCCCCGGGGATGATCCCCATTCCGGACGATATGAAACGAATCTTAGCAGCACAACATCTAAACGCAGGTCGTCCATATCCAATCCCCCCGCAGCAATTCGGTCAAACCCCTGCGTTAGTGCGTCAGCAGCAACTCCAGCAGCAGCAGCAACAAGCGCAGGGTCAGACTGGCCGGTGGAACCCCTACCTTGGGAAGCTCATGGTGGGTTCTCTCGCCGGTTTGATGCTGATCTGCGTGGTCCTCCTTGAGGACACCGATGACACCGGGTATACCGATGCACGCGGCCTCAGTTTCCTAGTGAAACAGCTCGGGCCTTGGCTCCGGGCTCCCATCTTTACTGTCGGGGGCTTCGACGCTTCGATTGTGGTCATGCTTGCCAAGTTGAACCAACTTTTATTTTTAGGCGCCTTCCTGTGGGCAGCCTTCTCGTCGTTCTTTGACTTGTCGGCGTTCCGGCCTTCCAAGAAGTCGACGAGCACCCCGACGGATGTTAAAGCGGTGCCATCTCTCGCCTCTCCCATCCACGTTAGGAGACAGGCCTGGCTCACCGCTATCCAGACCGTTTGGGTCCCGAGGCATAATTTCTTTCTCGAAGCTGCCGCCCTTCTGGCTAAGACGATGAAGTATACTTTGAGGAACGTGGTTGGTTCTCACGGTTATCTCACGCTCACTGGATTAAGCGCAGAGGAAGAGACTGCCCGAGTTAAGGCGTGGTCAATTGCCCTGGATGCCCAGCTCGCCGGCGGTGATGTTGAGATCAATAAGAGCCGTCTCACACTCACCCTCATCGCCTCGGGCACCCTCCCAGACACCCCTCTCCGGCTCATGCTTAAGGCATTGCACATCCGGGTTCTGCTCCGGCGGCTCAACGGTGCGACATGGGCTGCTAACATGATTGCTGCCAAGCTGGCGAGGATGAAGTGGAACGAAGCGAGACAGCTCAATCGCATCCTTAACTCCCTCCCCGAGGGCGAGTCTTCCCTTGACAATGCTCTTCCAGAGCACCTCGCTGCCTTGATCGAAGAGGACTGCGATGAGGTCCTCAGCGACGTCATCATCCAACGCGCACACAACCTCGCGTGGAACCAGGACACAACCCATAACCTCGTCGACAAAATCGACGGCATGGACACCGTCGTCGAAGACCCCGCCGTGCGCTCGCCAATGGATGCCGTCGCTTCATGGTACTCCAACGCCACCCTCCACCGCGTTCTTCTCAGCAGCCTTCAGCCATCCCCCGACGACCCTGCCGCCCACGGCCTGGCAGACGACATCGCACTGGCCGTCCGAGTTGCGCCCATCGGCTCCAACGCCCAAGTCCGCGCCCTCATCGCCCGCGCCGTCCTGGCCGATGGCAAGCGCGGCGCCCACATCGTCTCGGCCCTGCAAGCCCTCGGCCCGTCCGCGAACCCGGACAAGCACCGGGACCACAGCAGCGGCGTCCCGCCCCTCATTGACTCCCCCATGACCTCCATCGTGCCGGACCCCGACGCCCAGATGGCCCTGCGCTGCGCCATGGGCATCGCCCAGTTGCAAAAGTTCGAAGACCCCCCCGCCGCCGCCTACCTAACCATCGACTCGGTGCTGCCCGCCGCCGCCGCCGTCGCCGACCTGTCACTCCTCGGGTATACCGCCGCGTTCCACCTCATGGACACGCTCAACCACCACGCCGTCGCGCGCGAAGCGTGTGCGCATTCTCTCGAGCGTCTCGCCGGGAACCTGCGCATCTGGATGGGCTGTGACAGCGCCGCGGGCCAGAAGGCTGGTGTCGATGCTGCGCTGAGGGCGGATATGATTGGGCGGTGCTTGGCCGTGACTAAGAGTGTGGTCGGCATGGAGGCTGATCCGGGGTATGGCAGTATGGATGAGGAGTGTGTGGCGGATGCGGAGGGTGGCGGGTGTTGATCCGATCGGTTCTCCCTCGTCTCCCCCATTCTGTGTGAGTGAGTCCGCCTTGACGCGACGGATGTGTCATGTCTTGAGTTTCTTCTTCTCCCGGTGATGAGTGTTTTTGTGTTGTCGTTGTTGCGTCTGGCATGTGAGACGGCATTTATACTTTTATTTAGTTCCACCACCCTTCTCTTCTCTGTATTTCTTATTCTTCCATTTTCTTTTACTTAGTTACTGCGGTACGTCGTCTTGACTTCGCATGCTACGACACATAGCCTGGATGCGGCGTATCGGCGGCCTTGGGAAGGGCCCGGGGGGAGGGTTTAAACAAAACGGTTGGGCGGAAACAGTCTACTCCATTCTAGGTTGGGCCAGGTCGAGTCGGGTCGACTCATCATTTTTCGACTTTTTTTCCTAGATTTAGCTGAGCCCGCCAGCCAGTTGTATCGTTTAGTTATGGGTTTGAGATGGCCCGGAGACGGTATAGAAGGCGGCGTGGCTCGAGATGAGTGACAAGAAAGAACTAGAGGAACTCACTCTTCTCTTTTTTTTTACAAAAAAAGCTCCCAACTTCAATCATATTGCCAGATGTGTATTGCCATGCCTCCTTCTGCAGCCCTCACAGCAGTAACAGGAAACAGTTGGTCTTGGGTGTTCGTGTCCTCGACATATGAGTTTTCTGGACACATGACAGGTTCAAAAGGCTCACATCATCAATGAAGAGGGCGAAAAAAGAAAGGATAAGGTGAAATACATACGTGACTGACGGTGAGGTGAGTATACGTATACATATACGTACACAAATTATATACATGTATTATTTCTACTCGCAACATCTAATTCTATGGTGACGACAACAGGGATCGCTCTCGTGGATCCAAAAGCCGAGTGGTTCTAGTTTATCAATCTTGTTTACAGTGATAGAAAGAAAGCAACCGTTCATGATGTTGAACCGGTTGGAAAAATTGTGCTCAAGTGGGTAACAATCTGACCATGCATCCCCCTTCATCCGAAAAAATAACCAAGAAACCCCCCGCTAGATTCCACTAGATCAAACCTTGATACCATTCAGCCTACCCGCCGAAACCAGCGCAGGCGACTTGGACCGCTGGCGCGGCTGCTGGAGGTGGCGCTGCTCCGGGTTGGGGGTCGCGCGTCGCAGAAGCGACGGGTCCCCGATGCGAGACGCCATGCTGTCGGGCATGAAATCGGGAGTCGCGGCCCGCGAGTCGAGAGTGTACTCGGTGTCCTGGGTGTACTCTGTTTCGGGCGTGGTGAGAAGATGGCGCAGGGAGGGCTCGGGGGACGGGGAGCGGGAGCGCAGCGGGTACTCCGTGGCCGGGGTGGCGCAGAGTAGGCGTGAGGTGGTGGGCTGCGGGGAGTGGATGGTCGGCGGTGGGAACTCGTCCGTGACGATGGTCGTCGGCACCGTGGCGGGCCCCGTGCGGACTTGGGAGGGGAGGATCTGCTGGAAGCCTTGTGCGAGGGCGACTTGTTCGATGTCTTTGAAGTACTGGGAGTGTGTCAGGTGGAGGAGAGCTTGGTGGAAAGGGTAGTGGGAGTTACCTTGACAGTCTTGACTTGTAGCTCCAACGTCGCATCCTCGTCACAGACGATCATTGAGTGAGGGTGTAAATGCAGAGCCGATAGGGTCCACATGTGGTTGACCCCTTGCTCGACACACCGTTGGAGGGCAAGGGCTTTGCGCGCACCGAGGGCGAGAACCACAACCTCGCGAGCCTCGAGGACTGTTTGGACGCCCACGGTCAAGGCCATCTTGGGCACTTTGTCCAGGTCATCTCCGAAGAAGCGGCTATTTGCCAGGATGGTACCGTATGCGAGTGTCTTGACGCGAGTGCGGGAAGCCAGGCTGGAGCCAGGCTCATTGAAGGCGATATGGCCGTCCTCGCCCATGCCAGCCAGGAACAGGTCGATGCCACCAGCAGCTTGTATTTTGGCCTCGTACTCGACACACTCAGCTTCGAGGTTGGGGGCGTTCCCGTCGAGAATGTGTGCGTTGTTGGGGTGGATGTTGACGTGGGAGAAGAAGTGTTTCCACATGAAGGAATGATAGCTCTCAGGGTGATCCCTCGGGATGCCGATGTACTCATCCTACTGGAAGCATTAACATCTGCCGTTGTAGCACAATGATGCAGAACATTGTTCCTTACCATGTTGAATGTGACCACATTTTCGAAGGAGACCTACCCAGTGTCAGTCAGAGCCGGTATCATCAGGGCTAACGCCATCATCTTACCTCGCCAGCTTTGTATTTCTCAACGAGAGACTTGTATACACCTAGGGGGGTGCTCCCCGTCGGGAGGCCGAGGACGAAGGGGTGAGCTGGTGTGGGGGCAAAGTGGTTGATGCGGTCGACGATGTAAGAGGCGACGTGGGTGCTAGCACCTGCCGCATCATCCCTAATGAAGAATCTCATCTTGACTTCAAGAAGTGGCTGTGGTCCTAGATCAAGAGATGCTTAGAATATAGAGGGATTTAGTGACTAGGTAAGGTTTCTGTGGTTTGGAGAGGCCTAGCTAGTTGGCAGAGAGCTGAGGGAGACACCAGGCAAGGAGGGCAATAAGAATAAGACTCGTCAACTATGACGACTCTGAAGTCAAAGAAGGACCCTGGACCAGGCCTGGAACATGTGACGGTTTGCGTAACTGCGAGCCCACCAGCACCAGGCCAGCGCCACCGTGTACTGTGTGAGACTGGGGATAGCATCGGCCATGGTACCAGATAAGCTACCGGGCGTGCCGGGTGTCGATGGACGAGGCGATGGAGGCATGGAGTCACAGATGGAACGTTCTGTGCGTTCCAGTTTCTCTCCCACACAGTGGCAGGAAAGCATTGTGGACGGAGACAGGCCGACAGACCCAACGAGTCCGTCGGTGGTGCAAGGCCTTTGATCAGTCAGCTGGTTGGTAACAGGTGACGAGACTGGACCCAATAAGCAGACGGAGAGGGTTTCATGGCTTGGGGTTCCGCCGAATTCGGTCATGACAAGACTGAAGCCAAAGAAAAGGGAAAGTCCCACGGGGCTACGGGCCGCATGTGGAAGCCTGGGCACCTAAGGAAGGTACCTAAGGTAGGTATGTAGTTGTATGGCAGGAGCAACTGCGACTCCATCTCGTGGAGGGCAGTTGCGGCCCACCGACTGGAGTTGACGGAATTTGTACGATGCTTTCTTCTTTCCCTTGAGGATTGATTTGGAAACTCGAAATGTTACCATCGTCAACTTGCTTGCCTTCACCAATTTATTTCGTCGTGAGTGTGGTGGATTGAGGCTCTTCTCATCCGCCGGGGGTCTGCAGCTGGCCCAAGCCACAAATTACTTGCAGGCTTGCAGGTCAGTTCCATGCCTCGCCTGATGTTTGGAGGAGTCGCAGTTGCCAATTGACGATTCTGGCTCTCATCTGAATTAAGCTTTTGTATGGTCCGTGCACCTGCCAAAAGGAGACACAGCGCCAAGCAGCCGACCAACTGGCTGCTTGCCCCACAACTGCCACTGGCGCCTGGATTGGCCCCGCATTGGACCGAGGCCTGTCCGATCGACAGCACCTAGCTCCCGTCTGCAACTGGAACTGGCACTGAACCAAGGCAACGTTACGTCCCCTGTGTTCCGGGCGGAGGAGCGCGGCGGGCCACGGCGACAACCCACCACAGCACAGGATAGGTGCAAACAGGGCAGCACAAGGCGATGGGCGATGCCAGGATCCCTCTCCTTTCCACCGAGCTGGACAAGGGCTTTTCTCGGCTCTTTTTCGCCATTGAGGGAAGTTCCAGGTTCTAATTCTAACCAAGGCAGTTTAGTGTGGGATTTGTCTTTTTTTTTCTTTTTCTTTCTTTTGTCGTGTTCGTTGTTGCGTTGCGTGGCGTGGCGGTCAGCCATTCCACCATTCCACCATCCCCGCCATTCTCAAACTCACCCGACTCTCACACACACACAGTGCACCGCACCGCCTGTTAGGTACCTAAGGTAGGTACATACTGGAGAGTGGAGATACGGGCACCTCACTTCCACACCTGGGCAACCTGCAACTCGCCGAGTTCCACAACACGACACAGAACAACCATCCACCTGGATCCCTCTCCATTAACAACCCGCAGCCTGTGACACCAGAGCTTGCCCCTGCCATTGGTTCCGGTCGTTACCCCTGGATTCCCGTCAATCTACCGCCATATCGACCATCTGTCTCACACATTTTGCCTGCGCCCGGCCTGGCCCCCCCTTACCGTCTCGTGCCTTTCTCTTACTCTCCGTGCCCTGTCCACCCCCTCCAGCCCTCCCCCCACTCATACGGGCCTCCCCCCTGCAACCTTCTTTGCTTCTGCTACTTCTGCTGCTTCCTCAGTAAGGGTAGGTCGCGCCGCTGTCCCATCCGCGCGCCTCCCGCTCCTGCACGGCGGCATCCGGCAGGTTTCATTTTTTCCGTGTCAGTCATTTCACGGCCCGGTAGTGGTGTGTTTACTTGGCACGCAGCATGCCAACTGCCAGAGTAAGGTAGTGCGCTGACCTGAGCTGGCCCTCACCAAACCAACAGGGCCGAGTCCAGCCCGACCAGCACGCACCGGCACCCCGTCTACCTCGCCTTCGTCCCTCGCCTTGGTCGTCTCCCTCTCGTCGGATTTGCGGAGTTCCTCCCGGTTGCGTACTCCGTCCCCGGAAGTGCTGCTTCGTATCACTCATTGGAATGTGCCTCCCCTTCCAAACGCCTTCCCTACCCACCACCCCCCTGTAGTGGATGACTTAAAGACAACACATCTGTCCGCCACCGCTCTCTTCGGGTCTCTCCCTGTCATGCCGCTATGCCACTCGTTTCTGCCATGACGTCGCTAGGAGAGTCTTTCGTTTCGGCCCTCAAGTCCCTCTTTCGCGGCAAGTCGTTTCTCAAGACGTTTCTTGCTTTCTGGACCACCCCCGTCGCCCCTGTCGTCCCCATCAGCCCCCAGGATGCCGGGGCCAAGGCCAACGCCGACCCCGCAGCCGACTTCCTCGCCGAGGCCGAGCACCTGCTATTGGGGCATATCGAAGCCGGCGGACTGATGCAGTTTTCACGGAAACTGAAGCGTCAATTCAGGGAACGCCTACGGTCGAATCCGGAATGTATGCTGCCCTCGTACAACTCCCAACTACCTAGCGGTCATGAAACCGGCCAATATCTCGCTCTCGACGTTGGTGGGTCGACACTGCGGGTGGCACTTGTGGAGCTCAGGGGACGCGGGGTGTCAGGGCCGGAAGGCAGCATCATCCGGATGGACTCGTTCAAGATCGACAGTGACGCCAGGAATTTGAGAGGAACCGAATTCTTCGATTGGATGGCCGAGAGGATACACCGAACCGTGGCCAAGAATAGCGCGAGAGGCCACAGCCCAGACCACCCCCTTCTCATGGGATTGGCCTGGAGTTTTCCCATTGAGTATGTCTCGGCATCACTCGCCACACTACGCAAGCTAACAGCGACAGGCAAACGTCTTCGAAAGGAGGCAAATTAAGTGCCATGGGCAAGGGCTTCCTCGCCAATGAGGGCCTTATAGGGGAGGACCTAGGAGAGATCATCAAGTCGGCCTGCAAGAAGCAGGGGCTACACGTCGAACTATCGGCCATCGTCAACGATTCCAGCGCTGCGCTACTCTCGGAAGCCTACACCACCCCCTCGACCCGCTTCAGCCTCATCCTCGGGACAGGCGTCAACATCGCCGTCCACCTCCCCGTCACGACCATCGACCAACCCAAGTTCGGCGACCGCCCGAGCAGCTGGCACGAAAAGGCCAGCCACGTCATCATCAACACAGAACTGGGCATGTTTGGCCACGGCATCCTGCCCATAACAAAATGGGACAAAGTCCTCAAAGCCGCCCACCCCCGGCCCGATTTCCAACCGCTCGAGCAGCTCGTCAGCGGGTATTACATCGGCGAGATCTGCCGCCTCGCCCTCCTCGACGCGATTTCCTCCACCGGCATCTTCGGCGGCGTCGTACCACCCTCCCTCCAAACGCCCTACTCCCTCGACACCGAAACCCTCTCCCTCATCGAAGCGTACGTCCCCCTTCCCCACCCACCTCCCTCCCTACCCCCAACAAACAAACAAACAAACAAAAAACTAACCCCCTCCCCAGCGACCTAACCCCCACCCTAACCAGCGCCCTCCACACCTTCACCACCCGCCACCCCTCCCCCCCCACCTACCAACCCACCCCGACCGACCTGACCTTCCTACGCACCCTATCCGCGCAGGTAACCCGACGCTCCGCCTCCGTCGTGGCCGCCTCCATCTACGCGCTGTGGGAGCTCAAAGCGGAAGCCGAAGCCGAATTGCTCGCGACGCTGCCCGACACCTCGCCGTTTGTGGCCGAGACGGCGGCGGAGGTGGCGAGTGCAAGGGGCAGGACCACGGTCGCGTTTAATGGGAGTGTGGTGGAGCATTATCCGGGGTATAGAAGGGTGTTGCAGGGGTTTGTGGATGGGTTGTTGGTTGAAGGGGAGGGGGGGAGTGGGAATGGGGGGCTGAAGGGGGTGGGGGAGATTGCGTTGGTGGAGGCGAGGGAGAGTTCGTTGAGGGGGGCGGCGGTTGCGTTGGCGTGTTTGTCGTAGGTATTTGTAGCGTTTTGTGGGTTACTTGCCATTGCGGCCTGGGAAATACCTGCCTGGGTTTTGGCGTGCGATGGGTTTAATACCGGGGGTTGAGAGCCGAGGCCTGGTTAGGGGGCTTGTGGGTTGGCGATAAGGAAGGGCCGCTGCTGCATGAGCGGCATGTGCGCGGTTTACTTTACACACAGCGTTGGGCTTGGGGATTTGTCTGTACATAGATGGAGGCATATAGCGATGTTTTTAGTCCGAGTGGTGGAAGGACGAAATGAAAGGCATTCTGAAGACGACTGATACATCACCCTTGCCCAAGCCGATTGAAAAGTGCTTGCTGACCCAAGGCCGTCGTATGCTCACTCAAGTCCATCAAGTGAAATGATATGCATGTATAACAATCCATTGTCCTAGAGAATTTGGGTATCCATCCATCCATCAAACTACCAACACACGCCCATCCCGCCAAGCTACCGCCAAAATGTACGCACACTCCCCTTGCCACTCACTATCGCCAACGTTATCATCATGTGCCCAGCAATAGGTACGCAGGAAATTTGCGCAGCCTGCTGCCTCCCCAGCAGCGCGTCCGAGCGCAAGGCACGAGGACAAGCAATGAAAAGCCTGCACAGCAAGATCCCATCGCCGTCCCCTCTCCATCCTCCCATCATCATTCACCAGCCATAAGCCAAATTCCCATACGCCTCAAGACAACCAACCCGCCCTGGTCTAACACAACTTCCCAAAGACCTCCACCAAAAATCATGCGCGCTAACGATTGTCTAAACTACCGGGACCCCAACGTCAACTTTGTACCAATCTGGTGGGTCGCGCCCTGGGACGAGGACGACAGGAGCTCAGAACCGGACGTCTACACGCCCCTGCAACTGCCGCCCTATCCACCGCGATACACCGTGTGGTACAGACGGCCACGGCCCCCGAGCAGAGTCGTCCGTAGACAGCCACGGCAACCGAAGTCGCTCATCAGCCGCGCAACCACGTGGCTGCCGATCTTGTCCCCGTTTTGCGGGCCGCTCATGGTGCTGTATCGGCTTCTCTTCGACGGCACCGAGACGGAAGTGCAGGAAGAGGTAGGAACGTGAATCACTCGGCAGCGAAATAACGCTTAGCTTTACTCCGGACCTGTTGGGCCTTGACTTCGGGCGGGACGATGGTGTGGTGAACAACATGCGGCCGATAGATGGCGTCGACAGGAGGCATCCTTTATATGTACATTAGCACACTCCTTCCTAGATTGGACAACCTGAAGGGTGGTTAATAAAAAAACAAACACTTACCAGTCATCCACACTAAGCGGAAAGTATTCGTATAGCATGTCCTCCGTTTCCAGCGGGCTCGCAAGCGGATTGTTGACACCGCTGCCTTGCCCTGGAACGGATAACCCTTTCCCGCCGCTGGAGAGCAACATGGAGGATTTCGTGAGCTGGGGGCTCTGGGTGGGGTCGCTTGAATTCGCGCGGTTCGGGGGACTTCGCTCGTCTTCGGAGAGAGAGAGGTTAATCGGAAGGGGCTGGGGCCCGGTTGTGCTGTTGTTGCGTTGTTTGGTTGTTGTTGCGTTCGTTTTGGCGTTGGTGTGTTTCGGGTTTACTGGTGAGGGGGGTTCCAATGTGCCCCAAGCGGGAACCGGTGGCCGGTTTAGACTCGGGGAGGTCATGGCCAGCTTCTTAGTTGGGTGTTGTTGGGCATTGGGTGTGCCAGAGGCATAGGGCGTTGACCAGTCGGATGGTGATTGCTGTAAATATCGTTAGCACCGACACAATTACGGTAGGTATCGATCAACCAACAAAGACATACCTGCACGCCCATCGAGGGATACCTCTGCAACCTAGCCGAGTCCCCATCATCCTGCCTCTGCTGCTTCCCCCCAACACCACCACCACCACCCGGACCCTCCGTATTCCTCCTCTCCAGCGGCCTCTTATCCCCCAGCGGCACCTCCTTCCGGCTATCAAAGTTCCTCGGGCTCCTCCCGCGAACAATGACCGGCCCCGACTGAATCTCCGCCACCTTAACATACTCCCCACCCTTACTCTTCACCAACAGATTGATCTGCACCACGTAATGCTGCTGCAGCCCCTTCCGCCGCCCATTATTCGCGGTCGCATGCTTAAACTGCAACCTCTTCCACGCCACCGGCACCGACACCCTACTCCCACCATCCACCTCCTGCCCACTGCCCCCAAAATCCAGCGGCACCACCGGCGGCGCGCTCACCACTTTCGTCTCCTCCGCCCCCAGCGGCGCGTTACTCCCCCGCCACGGAATGGTAATCATCTCGGCCACCCGCCCCTCAATACTCTCCACGGCGGTAATCGACGCCGCCAACTCGCCCACCACCCCGCGCCGCCCCTGCTCATCCACCCACTGCGCCACATGCCTTGGCAGAGTGATCTGCCCCGAAATCTGCCACAGATTCCGGCGATAACACGTCAACTCCAGCGGCCGACCAGAGGTATTACTATCAGCACCGAACACGTCCTCGGCCACGAAGAACATGCCGTACAGCTCGCCTGTCATGGCGGGCTCGGCGACGTGGCCGGCGTCGGTGAGCAGCGTGGCCTTGCCGGCGATGGGCGCGCCGAAGCCGAGGAGCTTGTTGTCGAGGGCGTCGTCGTCGTCGTCCGCGGGCGAGGTCGCGCCCATGTGGCCGTAGAGGTCGTGGTGGCTGTGGACGGGCTCGGGGGGGCCGCCGTCGCTGAGCGGGGGGTGGTGGGCGCCGCCGCCGCCGTTGCTGCGGTGGTGGTGGTGGTGGTGGTGGTTGCGGTTGGGACCGGTGTTGCTGGTGGTGGTTTCGAAGGGGCGGGCGGGGTAGGAGAAGGGGTCTTCGAAGGTGGTGCTGAAGGTTTCGAAGTCGTAGGCGGTCGGGGTGTAGGGGATGGGGGGGATGTTGACGGGGTCGCTGGATAGGGGGAAGGGTGGGAGTTAGTGACTTGAGGTTCTGTTCGTTGTGTTCCAGCTGATACCTGGGGGGTAAGCTGGTGTGGCAATCGGGGGGGTTGCTTACAACAGAGACTCGTCAAAGGCCATAGTGGCGCTGTTGAAGGCGTCTATGTCCGAAGCCGTCATGGCCATGGTGTCCGGGCCCGGGGTGGCACCGGACGACAGCACCGGCATGGAATTGAAGCCGGCCATCTCATTGCCGCTCCGGCAGAGCTTCTGGGCAGTTCATGCAGACCGCGCAAATGCTCGAATCAGGGTATCCGTCAATGCGTAGATGGATATCTGTTGAGCATGGCCTTCGAGATAAGCTTCGATGATGTGGGTTCGTGACTCGTGGTTCGTTTGTGCTAGTCGGTCGCATGCGCGGGTCGTGCGCTGCACATGGTCTGATTTGATCTGACTGGGAGATTGAAAGTGGGAGGTGGAGAATCTCAATTGCCAAGACTTTTCTCCATTATCCAACCCTCGAGCCAACTTTCCTCAACTGCCATGCGCTTCCGATTGCCCGCCAGTGCCCGCTTCCCGTCGCTTTAGTGCAACCTTACAGGTCATGGCCAGGTTTCCCCAACTGTGCGCACGGGGCTGGATCCTCTGCCAAGACTTCCCCAGAGAGGGTGAGGTCCTGAAGAGCAGGAATTAGTTAAGGGGTTGAGGCGAGTTCTAGTCCGGAGCAGTTCCCATCGGGTTTAACTCTTTCATGTTTCCACCTTGGAGGGTTTGGTCTTCTGCTCAACTTGTTCCGGTGGGTTTTACAATAGCCATATTTTCACTAGAATATCCAACATTTTGAATGTCTCTTGCGATCACAAAGATTGATATCAGCGGAGAAGCGGCCTCTCCCGGCCCTATTCACGACCTTGGCGCTGTTGATGCGGGGCGGCTCCTGAGAGCAACTCTGTTTCAGGGACTTAGAGATAGGGGCATGTACCCAGTGTCAAGACAACAAGTCACTTCGAAAACACGGTCACAATCATCATAAGCGAACCGTAATAATTTAAGAGGTCATGTTGAGAAAACTGAAGCGAGAAGCACAATAACCCAAAGTCCCAGACATACATACGGTGATACGTTAAACCACTCCTGAACGGATTACGTTCATCAAACTGGTATCTTTGCCTCAACCTACGCTATATCCTGCCACTGCAACTCGTCAGTCTCATCCAACCACCACAGGGGTAAGAAACACTCACGTTATCAGGGGGGTTCGTAAACTCCTCAAAAGCCTGCACCACCTCAAACCCCATGGCCAGCAACGGCTCATGCGCCTCGTCCTGCACCCAACTCAACACGCTCCTGAGCGCCTTGTGCGCCTTATTCTGCCTCAGGCCCATCACCGCCAGGCCCTGGAGGACCAGACTCGCCTGGGGCGCCGACGACGCAACGAGGGGCGCCACGATGCCCCCGATCGGCTCGTCCTCGACCGACGACGGTTGCAGGGGAGGGATGAACCCGGCCAACGGGCTCCCGGGGCTGCAGATGATCACGGTGCCCAACAGGCTCTCGCCATGGCCCTTGGCCCGGACGACGCCGCAGCTCTTGCTCTCTTGTAGCGCGAAGCGGTAGAGCTCCATCACTTCCGAGTTGGCATGGGCCATGATGTGCCCAAGCACGCTGTCGGCGTTGTCCGGGCCGTGGATGAGATCGAAGCTGATGCCGGCGCGTTGTATGTTCTGGAGTAGGCCCTCCGGGGCGCCCCAGTTGCTGAGGGAGGGGATGGTCATGTTGGCGAGGCGGCGCGGGAACTGAAGGTCCCAGCCGCCGTTGGCAAACCACTGCTTGAGGCCGGCGCTATCGTCGGCGGGAATGCCGAGGAAGACACCCGGAAAGGACATTCCGAGCTGCATCTTCTTGATGCCCGGCTTCTGAGCGAGGCCGCGCAGAGCTCGGCGCTGGAGGGATCGGCCGATGGAGACGTTCCGCTTGGCTGGGTCGACGAAGAGCGCGCCCATGATGCCGGTGCCTTGGAAGAAGTAGGTCGCGCAAAAGCCGTAGAGGGCTTGGGTGCTGCTGTTGCGCACCACGAAGTGGGCTTCCTCGATGTTGGGGTTGAGTAGCTCGAAAGCGTGTGCCCTCGTCGTCTGTAGGAATTGGAGCGCTGGGGCACTGGCTCTAGCTAGGGCTTGTAGGAGATCGTCCAACCCCCTAGCGTCCCGATTGGGATTATAGGCTTCAACAAGCCAGTGTTGCCGTGACTTGAGCGCCTTTCTACTCTTTCGCAAGGTTCCCGGCAGCGTCCCCTGGGGTTTGAACTTGCCGCAAAGGACTCGTACCAGGGCGGCCATGGCCATTTCGGTAAAGTCGAAGGTACAGATGTAGGCGTTGACCGACTTGTCCATGGCGAAGTCGTAGGGCGAGCTTACAGCAACCACTATGAGCGACTTTTTCTGGCCGCTTGCCCTCAGCATTGAGCACATCATGGAGACGTGCTTGGTGAAGCCTGCTTGGTACAGGTTTCGGTTGGCATCTGCCGTCACGATGATGATGCATGAGGCTCGGTTGATTAGGTTTTCATGTACTGCCCATGGGTTAGCGAACTTAAACTCACACGGAGATCGTGGGAGACTAACCTGGCCGAACGCCATTCGCAGTGTACGAGGTATGCAGCAGTTTACCGTGCCTGGCACGAGCGAGTGACCTCCCCAGTTCTCTAAACACGCCCTCACCGCTCATGATAGCCCCTCGGTCGCGGTGCACCCATTTGTCGTGATTCGTGCTCGCCTCGAGTTTGTTCTTTTCCAAGAGCGCCTTTGTCATGGAGGAAGCTGGGAGCGGTTTCACCAGAGGTGTAAGCAAAAGCAGTTCTTCCTCCTGATGCATCGAGTTGGGCAATGGAAGAAGCTTTTCGTTATCCCGTATGACAGCGATGGAATCATCGTAGGCCTTGAGCGAGAGCGCGAGATGGCCGGGATGGATCTTTGACAGCAAACTGATACCGGGGGGGTTTAATGCCTTCTGCCACGAGGCGCACGACTTCTTCATCCGAAATATGCGCTTGAGGGACGTGTAGATGCGCTCCTTCGTGATGAGTTCGTTCTCCACTCCCAGTTTGAGGCCAGCAATGGCCTCGAGCTGCACGTCGTAGGCGCGGCACAGGAGCACCAAGTCGCAGCCGGCTTCCACTGCCATGACAGTGCCTGTCCTAACACCAATCTCGTTTCTGAGACCTTCCATTTCGAGGCATTCTGATATGGCAACGCCCTGAAACCCGAGCTCGTTTCTGAGTAAGTCATCAATCACCTGCTCTGACAGACAAGCGTGGTTGACACTCATCGACGGGTTGTTAATGCCACAACCGCCGATGAACATGGCGTCCAGGTTTCCCGTGGCGATAGCGTTACGGAATGGGACGAGGGCACTCAGGGAGAGCTCCTCAAGCGTCTGAGTAATGATGGGAATATCCAAGCTCGAGCCGAGGAAGTCCAGGTTGCCGTACGAGGGGAAATGTTTCCCGCAAGTGGCAAGGCCGGCGTCCTTGTACCCGTTCATAGACGCAATGCCGTACTGCGAGACCTCCTGTGGGTCGTCGCCAATGGCCCGGACACCCAGCGGTTGATAGCGCGCGTTGGTCAGGACATCCAGCACCGGACCGAGGATCAGATTCACGCCAACAGCGGATATTTCCGTCGCAGTGGCCTTTGCGATTTTGTAAGACAGCTCCGCGCTGCTAGCGGCAGCCTGGCCCATAGAGCTCGGGAACTGGCAAATGTAATCCTCATCGTAGAGACTGTTGACGCCACCATTTTCCTGATCCAAGGCAATCAACAAGGGGTGGGGATGGCCGGCCTGGTGGGCGATGGTTTGCAGCTCCTGGACGAGTTTTGCTGTTTGTTGAGCAGCTACAGGGTCGTCAGTGTATGGTCCTTCTAGTGCTACAGCCAGCGATTGTGATTACATTTGAGGTTCTTTGCAGTGAGCAAGATGGAGCCAACATGGTGTTGCTCGATCAGGTTACGGATTTGGGGAGTTACTTCGGTTCCATCCCATCCCATAATCAGCATCTGGCCGATGGCCCTATTGGGGTGTTAGTAGCCATTGAGTATTATCGTACATCGTATCTGCATTCCAGGTATATCATCTCATATCCTGACTGACTGACGTGCAGCAACACTGTGGCTGAACTGGGCGCGTCGTATGAGTGAGAGGGGCCCAGGAACCAGAGCTGCAACCTCACGACGAGACAAGTCAAGCCACATGAGGCGTCGCGGTAATGAGCAAAGAAATAAAGAACACCACATCACATACCAGTCTAGATCCTGCCATAGTGGGTCCAGGTCGGCGTCCAAGTTGGTCATCTTGGGCTGCGGCAATCGGTGCAGTGGGTTTGAAGGCGGTGCTCACGCGACGGCGGCATAATGGTTTTCCCAGTGGTACCGGGATAAGTGGAAACGCCAACAGCCACCAACAGCCAGGTGTAACAATGCTGTGTTTCCAGGGTTGGTTAGGTCGTTCCCTACCCGTCCTGGCGCATGGGTGATGGATTGGATGGGCAGCATGTGAAAAGTCCCTCGAAATCCCCGGAACAGCTGAGTGGCATCAACCACTGTCACTGGGCAATTGTGAATTGCCCGTTGTTGGCCGAAGGTTGTGCACAAGACAACACGACGAGGAAGGAGGTGGGAGGTTCGTGCGCCGGTGCGTTGGCCAATGGCAATGGTGCCTGGAAGTTCCCAAGATCAGGCGAGGCACAAAAGGATGGAATCGCGCTAGCCCAAATCGGCAGGCACGATACAACGTTTTGGTTAGCCCCAATCCGGCAACGTTACATGCCTTCCCGGTCCAGAAGCTCCATCTCCATCGAGCACCACCATTCGAAGCTCCATCCATCATCCATCTCGAACTCCATCAACCTCATCAACAAAGCCAAGCCGCTACCTTGGGATCCGCCGTCGACAGCCGCGCCGCCGACCCAAGGGGTTGGAATGCCCAATCTGCTACCCGGCGGCTGCAATATCCACCAAGCAGGTACCCTCCAGCCTCCCAGCCTCCTTCGCCTCTTCCATTGTTGCGTCGACGAGTCATCCTCACATTCCCTCCCTCGCACAGTGCGACTGTGTTGGTTGCAACTCACCCACCACACACCACACACCACCAAAACGGCCTCCTTCCTGGGGTGACTCGGAGACGCCCTGAGATGCCATCCACGAGTCAAACGCCCCGCTCTGCCGAGGATGCCCCCAGCGAATGCCGGAACTGGCGGAGGCCACGGGCATCTTCCATTGAAGCGGACTGGCTTCGGCGACTGGTGCCGTCCATGGGACTGTAATGAGCTTACCAACGCCCCAGATCACGGGGCCGTAGACGGACTCAGATAAGGTAAATCCGGATTAGGTCCTGTGTTCCGGACGTTCCAGTAGCACAGGTGGCGCGTCCCAGAAGCGGCCCATGATCGGTGCCACTGCGGGATCCATCGGCGAAGCACGTCCATCGCGGTATTCTAGGCCCCTTGTAGTTCCTGTTACTATCCAGTATCCGCTTGATATTTGAACTGGCTTGCCTCTCCTTCTGCTGCTTCCAGTATACTATGGCGTCCACAACTAAACCCCCGGGCCACCTGATGCCCTACCGCTCCCTAAACAGAGCCCCTGAATCAGTGACTTGACTCCTTTCAACAGCCCACCACAGGCGCCACCACTTACACCATGCCCTCGGCGGTCCGCTCAGCTTCTCCTCGCCTAATCGGCATCACCAAGCTGACCAACTGCCGTCTCGTCCGTGGCGATGACCTGGTATGGGGTGACGTCTGGGTCAGCTCGACCACAGGCAAAATCATCCGCAGCCAGTCGGCCTTCTACGATGAGCTCACCATGCCCGACGAGGTTATTGACCTCGGCGGCCGCATCGTGTCGCCGGGCTTCATCGAGTGCCAGTTAAACGGGGCGTATGGCTTCAACTTCTCTACCCTCGTCGACGACATGACGCAGTACGGCAAGCAGCTGCGAAGCTTGAACAAGAGACTGGTCCAGACCGGCGTCACCTCGTACATTCCCACCGTGACGAGCCAAACAAGCCATCTCTACAAGAAGGTTAGCTCGCTTCTACCCATATCGGCATGCCGGTATTGACTCTCCAGGTCCTGCCGTTTCTCGGACCCTCAGGCTCCTCCCGCCGCGCTGACGACGGCGCTGAGTCCCTCGGGGCCCACGTCGAAGGCCCTTTTCTGAACCCGACCAAAAACGGCGTGCACAACCGCTCCGTCTTGCGCGTTGCCTCATCCCTCGCCGACCTCGAGGACATGTACGGCGTCGCGAACATCACTCCCTCCTCCTTCCAATCCTCCCCCCCATCTCCCAGTTCCACCCCTACCGATGCCACCACCCCCACAACCCCAACCTCACCCCCCTCCGAGATCCCCATCAAGATGATAACCGTCGCGCCCGAGCTCGGCACCATGGCCAACCTAATCTCGGAGCTCACCTCGCGTGGCATCCTCGTCTCGATCGGGCACTCGGAAGCCACCTACGAGGAAGCCTCGGCCGCCGTCTCGGCCGGCGCGACCATGATCACCCACCTCTTCAACGCGATGCGGCCGCTGCACCACCGCGACCCGGGCATCTTTGGCGTGCTGGGTGCGACGGAGCCAGCGCCCCAGCTTCAACCCGAACCCCAACAGTCCCAGCAGCAGCCGCAAAAGAGGCCTTACTTTGGTCTCATCGCGGACGGCATCCACCTACACCCGGCGACGGTCAAGATCGCGTGGCGGGCGCACCCGGCGGGCCTGGTGCTGGTGACGGATGCGATGCATATGGTGGGGCTGCCCGACGGGCGGTATGAGTGGACGAACGGCGAGGGTGAGCACTACATTGTTAAGCGTGGTAGTGTGCTGGAGCTGGAGGGGACGGGGGTTATTGCGGGGAGGTTAGTTGGTTTCTCCTTCTCTGTTCTTGCTTCACTCGGTTTGCCGTTTACTTTGCCTTACTTACATCGCCTCCGTTTCCTTTTTTCTCACCCACTCTTCTCACCATTACTACTCACTTTTTCTCACTTTCCCTTTTTACCCTTCCCCCTTACCCCTTCCCCCTTACCCCTACCTCCAACCAGCCCACTCTCAAGACAACGCATTCTCATCCACAACACCCCCTCACTAACCACCAACCAACCCCCCAGCTCCATAACCCTAATCGACTGCATCTCCAACTTCCTCACCTACACCGGCGCCACCATCCCCCAAGCCCTGTGCGCCGTGACCTCCACCCCAGCAGCCATGCTCGGTGTCGCGGGGGTCAAGGGCTCTCTCGAAGCCGGGGCGGATGCCGATCTGGTCGTGCTCTCTGAGAAAGAAGAGGAGGGGGAGGGGGGTGGGGACAGGCGGGAGCTGGTGGTTGATGAGGTGTGGAAGTTTGGGGTGAGGGTTTTTGAGCGGGGTCGTGATTGAGGATTAGTATGATGGGAGGTAAGTGAGTGCTGGGGAGGTCTTGGGGATGTTTTGGTAGAGGATCGGCTGGTGTGTTGTAGAAGAGGCCGGTGAGATGATGAGGCTAGGTAAATCAGATTGTATCCGCGAAGTCGGAGAAATAGGGGGTTAGCCCGGGCAGTCGGTTTTGTATCACGAATTTAGGTGGCATCAAAGGACACACGGCTACCCATGAGGCAGAATCTGTACTGTTCATAAGAGAGTATGTACCAGAGCTAGATATCCAAAATACATTCATCAGTCATTACATTAACTTTCCTCCAGAGACCAACAGCCCAACAAGAACCTACGTCAGCTTAAACGTCTCGGTCGTCCCTGTAAACGCCTTGATATTCCCAATAAACGGCTTCGAGTCGCCATAATACTTGATCCGGTAGGTGCCGGCTGCGTCCTCATCGCCCGTCTCCCATGTGATGGTCACTTCACTGTAGCCCAGAACAAAGTTGGTGCGCTTCCAGCTGTACACCAGCCGCCAGTCATTATCACTCAAAACCTGCGTCCACGTGCTGCCGTCACTACCCAGCTTCTCAACCGCTGCAAAGGTGCCTTCCAGACGGAGGTTATTCCGCGGGTTAGCGCCAACAAAAGTGGCACTGACCACGGAGCCGCGGGCGGACGAGGCTGCTGGCTGGCTTATGACCGCGCCGAAACTCTTTCTAGGAGGGGTGGCGTCTAATACTACGCCGGTAATGAAGCTAAGGCTCTTCTTGCGGTTGTCTGGCGGCGTGGGTCCGGGCGGCGGGCTACCAGAGGCGGCCGAATCGAGGTACGGCAGGCCGCGGAGGGTCAAGTTGATGTACGCAGGTAGCTCCCATGGTCCGTACAGAGTGCTCGCACCCTCGTATCGCTGTACGTTGTATTCCTCAGGTGTGGTGACGTAATGAGCATACGAGTTGGCCGGGCCACCAAGGACGACAAAGGGTTCGTGGTCACCGGTGATGGATGCCTCCGACGCGGCAGCCTTGACGGCGTTGCGCCAACGCCGGCCAGCCATGGTACTTGCTTCGGACGGGGATACGACGATGATGAACTGGCCCACGCGGAAAGATTGAACGTCGATGATGTTGGCAGACCACGCGTAGGGAAGGCTCATCTCCCCGACGTCGAGGAGAATCGGCTTTTGCCCTTGGCACTTTTTCTGCTCGGCGCTAGGGACACGGAGCAGGCCCGATACGACCTGCCATAGGGGGTTATTGGGCGCTCCCTCGTCACCTTGGGTGAAGTCGAAAGCGCCAGGCCAATCGGAGGTTCCTGCGGCGAACGAGTATCCAAGAGCAGCTGGGCATGTCTGCACTACAGTGCCATTGTCCAAGGGAAAGCTGTAGTACTGCATGTCTTGAAAGTAGTGGAACGATCTGACGCTTGAACCCACAACAGCTGTTGACTCGGAGTCGAAGGAGTCCTGGGAAAATTAGCTGCACAGCTCAACGCGGTCTTGAAGAAAAGGACTTACATAAAGCCCCTTAGCCCCCGAAAACTGCTTCGAGGCGATATCGAAGCAGCTAGATACGCCGAGATCGGGCTTCCGGAAAAACGGCCCTCTGCCGTGGCACGACTGCGATTTGCCGTCGGCGCAAGTGCTGGTCTGGAAATCGCATTCTTGGCCAGAGCCGTCCTCGCACCAAGCACCCAGGATGTTCGGGGTCGTGTCGCCCACATTCGCTTGGGAGAAGCCGGCCACAAATCCGTCGGCGGCTTGATCGTTCCCCTTGACGGACTGCTCGAAAAGGTACGCTGCGAGACCCTTGTTATCGCCGGTAACGTGGGTGTTGTTGCCGAGCATAGACGTTGGGTGAACGGGAAACCAGGTTAGAACGCCAATGTTCTTGCTATCAGACGCTCTCTGAAACCGCAGCAGGGTCAGCGTCTTATCGACATCGTCTGTGTACTGCACGCGCTCAGACTCGGGGTTAGCGAGATATGAGTACGGGCTGCGGTTGATGTTGGCCTCTGAGATGCGGGTGGTGCCAAAGTCAAGGTAGCCCTAGGGCAGTCAGCGAAATAGAACAGTAAGTCACCTCGGGACTCCCACTCACCTCCTGGAGCGACTCATGGGCTCTCTTGATTGACAGTAGAGCACCGTCGACCAGTGCCTGGTAGCCTTGGTGGTCAAATCCGAGGCTGGTAATCTGCGGCAACAGGTAGTTGAACCAGCCACCGGGTCCGCTGTGCGAGTGCGTGCCGGTCACAGCAACGTTCGACTGCCCGTACATGGAGTAGCCGGATCCCATGGCAGCTAACCCTTCAAGGATACCATTGCGCACTGCAGTATCACCGCACATGGCGTCGAGAATGAGGTAGACAAATCGGTTTTCCGTGCCGACTTCGCCGATAATGAAGGAGCGGGCGTAAATACGCTGCCTCAAGCCAGAGCCGATCTGCTCTGTGTTGGCATAGCCGGCGAAGTTGATCTCAACCACCGGGCCTGTGATGTCGGCCTTGCCCACCCCAATGAGATACTTGTCGCCAGTCGCAGTGGCCCTCGATTTAGAAAGGAACGGGTTGTCTGCGTGCTCGGCATTCTTGAATCTCGCAGCAAACTTCCCCTCGGCCGGAGTTGGGCTAAGCTGGGCGAGGGCGAACAGCGCGAGGATGAAAAGAGAAACGGCAGAGATGGTGGCAAAGAGGGCCCTCTTCGGAGCTGCCACTCCCCGGCGTTGGTGTTGGAACGGCATCTTGATTTGCCTTACTCCGGGTGACGGAGTTGCGGGGAGACGCGTTGGTGGTCGTCAGCGAAGAGGTGCACTTATACACCCCCGGGGATGGCGCGCTTTTAACCCTGTGACCACCGGGTTGTGGTGTTGTCGTTGCAGTCGGCAGGGATTCTCCGCAAGCTGAGCCCGATCTGGGAAGCTCGAATCTTCAAAGTTGAAGCGGCGGGGAAGCCAGGCAGGAACCGGGAAGCGACGTCGAAAGGGGCAAGAGCTTGAAGCGGCTGTCGGGGGAGCCTTCCTCTTATGACAGCCCGCAGGCGCGCTTAAGACGCGGGTCGCATTCGCTTTTTATTCCGGAGCCATCTCCGATTAACATCTTCGTTTCCTACTAATGCCAGGTTCACAGGCCACCAACCACCACATACGACCTCGGTCTCGGCAATCCAATACTAAGCTTCTGAGGTGCCGGGTGATGGCCCAGTCACTGGCAATCTCTCCACCTGGGGGGTCACTCGCTTGCAGCGGCCACAACCCGGCCCAAGCCGCTCGCCGCATCGACCCCTGGAGCAATGGCGATCAGGCCAATCACATGGCAGTCGGTCGTCATTGTTGACCAAAGTGGCTTGCCGAGTTCTTCTTCGTGTCTCTGAAATTTACATGGTGGTGAGACATGCCTCTCGAGGCTGGCCATTGGACGTGGAAAAGGAATTGCGATGGGCTTCGCAAACGAATGGCATCCCAGTCCACGGTTGGGGAGCTGAAATGACGTCTGGACGAAGAAGGAGGGTCAGCCCACGTGCTCATTGGGCAAACCGATCCCACCGCGATCTTGCTTTGAGTTGCAGAGTGTCTCGCTTGGCCCAGGTCGTGTTCGGGTCATGTGCGGGAACTTTCAATACCGAAAATCGCTATTTTAACACCGAAAATGCGACTTAGTTGAGGCGTTGTAATGTGAACCCTATCCTAGTACCCACCCATCTCAGGTACCTTGGCTGCAGGAGTAGCCCCAATCTAGACCCCTCCATGACGCTCTGGTGGTTATGTTTTAGCAGCAGGTTCCCCAACGGAGCGAGCGTGCCCAAGGAAGTGCCACCAGAATTTCAGCGGGGAGGTAGGTAGGCGCAGTAACGAAGTGTGTCACGGCAAGATCTGGTCGGAAGGTTGCGAGTTGTTGATGACAGCATTGAGTTCACAGTTACAGACAGTCCCGGTATCTCACGCCCCTATCCCATGCCAGTCCTATATTCTACCACTATACCTAATATATCCCTACATCGTACAACAACAAACATCACCGCTGCCGCCAACCCCTCGCCGGATGAACAGCGAGACAAAGCCAAGACCACGGCTCTTCGCTTTTGTGTTCGCTCTGATGGTGTGCCCGAAGCCAAGAAAGCCGCGGCACAATGACAAAAACAACCGACCCATCCTTTTGCTATGCAAGTCCATGCCACCGTGATGAACCCCCGACAACCCCTCTCAGAAACCGAGAAGAAACCCCGAGTAAACCGGCGGAAAGGAGGGTAAGGTGATATGTGGAACGTAAGGATAATAGTAAGAAAATGAAACGCCCTTTCCATAACGCCTGTGTCCCCCGCCCCCCGTCCCCATCCCCGTCCCCGCCGCTTGAAATTGTTTCATAAACATCCATGATAAGGCTTTTTCCCACCCGCCCACCTTCCGAAGAAGTTTTCCCTCCCCGCCGCCCGAGAACCCGTTTTCCTACCCCAGGCATACGATGCCTACCCGTCTTTCTGTTCGACCCGTCCTTCGTCCCGCCGACCTTGGTGTAGGAAAGAAAAGCGACGATGCCTCCCGATCTCTGTGGATTATTCGGACATGGGATCCCAGTTATTGTGGGCCATAGCCGAGCGCGACTGGCCGCGTAGCGGTAGGATTGGGGAGCTGTCGTGTGTCGTGCTATTAGTGTTGCTGTTATATAGAGACCACCGGCGGTGGCGTTCCCGGTGGAGCGTTTCAGAGTCCGAGCTGGCCGACGGTTGGCTCCATGGCATTCTCGGCCAAATTTATCAGCAGTTGGGCGAGACAGCGTTTGGTAGCCGCGTCATCGCGCAGAACAGCTGAGAAGGTTTGGTCGCGGAGTGGTTGGGGGAGGCATTGTCGGAGGGCTTCACGCGCACGGGCGTTGTCGCTAAGCCTACAGAGAGCGGATGTCAGTCTCGTGCAAAAAGTGGTAGAGTGGAATGGGCGGGGTCACCTGAGAAAGCACCTAACCACATGCTTCAACAGCCTGGCGGTCTGCTGCTCTACCAACTGAGCAACCATGTTGCTGAGGACCGTACCCACGGCATAAAACCGCTCATAGGTGGCGCAAATGTAGTTAAGGCCGTTGTCGTCGAGCAGGATTTTCTGGACGATGAAGATGGCCACCGTCTTGCTGAGCTCGGAGCCCGTCTCCATGATCCGGAGGCATAGAGGGATAATCTCGGTGGTCAAGAGGAAGTTGATGACCTCGGACGAGTCGTTCTTAACCAGCGCGCCGATCACGCCAAGCGAGGTCAACCGGAGATACTCGAATGGCCGCGACTTGGATGTCGTGTTGAGAAAGGGGTAGAGATACAAGGGGATGTGTGCTGTTCTTGTCAGCAACCTGAGGCCGGGATCGATTTGGTTTCGGGCCCGTACCAGTCAAGAAGAGAGTGCGCGTCTCGTTGTGGGATGCGACGCATTGGAGGAGGGCGAGCGCATTGCAAACTCTGTTAGAGGCAGCCGCGGTGAGCTGCGACGGGCTCAGGAGGTTGTAAACGCTGATTATTTCTTGCAACAACGACGTCATGACACCTACATCGCCATGTTAGCCAACACAGGACGCGCTACAGCCGAGGGTCGCAGGCGAAACCCGGGTATGCCGTACCGAATGAGTGCCACAGAATCAAGGCCAGCTCGGGAACCTGCTCTCGTTTCTTGCTAAGCTCCAAGAGCGCGCCCTCGCGCGTGTTCTCGTTCAGCAGGTCGGCAATGTACTGCAGCGTCCGACGGTTGTCTTCGGAGACAGACGACTCGAGGGTGCTCTCCTGGGCATGGGCCTGAGCCAAGACACCAGCGGAGTTGTGGGCGCTGGCGATGCGGTTATAATGCTGCTGCTGGGCGACATTGGCGGCGGCGGCGGCAGCCTGGGCGTGGTGTTGATGCGACGTCTGCTGGTGCATCCAGGCCGAGTCGGCCTGGGGGTATTGGTGGTGGCCGTAGACGTGTGGATTGGGCATCATCTTGGCTGTAGGCGGCGGTGGGGGGCTGGCGTCGGTTGGAATATATAAGGGCGATCGCAGCGCAAGGGGGCACGGGCGTGAGGAGAAATGTTGGGGGAGCTGGGGTGTCGAAGAGTTCGGGTGTTGGAACCGTCAGGAAGGAGGAGTGAGAACGTCCGAGTGCACTGGTGGCTATTTATCGCGCCAGAAGAGATAATGCGGCAGGGTCGGGCTGCAAGTCATGAGAGATAAATGATGATGTCAATGCGGGCGATTCAACAAGCGGCCCTTTTTCCTCGCGCGGTGTGTGTGCCTTCACGTGTATTGTTGTTGACCGAGTCAGGTGGGGGAAATGGTGGGAAGTCTGGATGGTGGATGACCGGCAAGAGGAGGCACAGAGCCGCAGCCGAATGTTTGACGGCGGTTCTTGGCGGTCGTGCACAGGCCAACCGTGGGGGTTAAGGTTTCTCGGCTTATTTCAGCCCAACACGCCCCGAGAACCCCGAGGGTTGAGTCGAGGTGAGCCAAGAAAAAAAGATTTACACAGTAATCATTGTGAGCGAGGCATTACAGCAACAAGACCGCAGAATGCAGAGAAGTCCCCGTCAGCGCCAGGAAGAGCGTTACCTAGTATTTCAACATAAGGATACATCTTTTAATATTTTCTTTTCAAATTAAAAAAAATGTTGGTGGTAGATTATCATCGAGTGATGAGCCCGACTTGGGGCCGATTTGGGTGTGATTTTACAAGTGTAAACCTTTTTTTTGACACTGATTTTACCTATCCAACTCGGCGCCCAGGGTCGATATCACAAACGTAACCCCGCCCCCTAGGTACCTAAGCGACCACTACCCCAAAAACCACAACCACCACCAGCACCACTCAACCACCACCATGGCCAACCACCGCAAGACCTACTTCTTCCCCCCAACCTGGGACTACCACCCCGCCGGCCCCCTCCAGCTCGGCAACCTAATCACCTCCCCCTCGCACCCCGCGGACGCCCTCAACGGCCCCTCCAGCCCGCACCCCGCCACATCCACCCTCTCCCCGCCCACCACGCAAACCAACACCACCTGGTCGACCACGGACCTCACCCGCGGGCGCTACGGCCTCTGGACCCAATTCCTGTCCTCCCTCCTGGGGCTGGGCCTCGACCTCGCCACCACCCACTCCGCCGCCACCCTGCAGACCTTCCGCTTCGCCCACACCGAGACCCGCGCCTTCATTCCCAGCCCCCAGTTCGTACAAGCCGTGCTCACCGCCTCGCCCGCCGCGCTGGATTTCCTCCGGCGCAGCCGTTTTCGTAAGCATTTGTACATGGTTACGGCGGTCAAGGTGGTGCGCGGGGCGAGCGTCCGGACGGAGCGGGTGAGGGCGCGCGGGGTGGAGGTTGGCGTGGAGGTGGATGGGGCGGTGGTGGGTGGGGTGCCGGTGAGTTTGGGCCCGGAGGTGAGGGTGGAGGGGGAGCGTGGGGAGGAGGGGGCGTTTGAGGGGTGGTCGGACTTTGTGTTCGCGTTTGGGTTGAGGAAGATTGTGGTGCGGCGCGGGACGGGGGAGGTGGTGGGGCAGGCTGAGTATACGAAGGGTGCGTTGTATGATGGTGATGCTGGGGGTGAGAAGGGGGAGGTGTTGTTTGAGGTTGATGAGGGGGCTTGTGAGGAGGTGTGGGTGGATGGAGAGGGTGGTATGGCTGTGGTTGAAGGTGATGAGGAGATAGTGTGTGTTAATCCCCAGCAGTAGGGTGGCTTTGGATGAAGTGGATTTAGACGAAGGGCTATTGCTAGGTACAAAACGTCCGATTCACCTCTTCCACGGTCTCCCTTCGAGAATGCTGGTCATTAAAAGCCGCCTCTCCTCGGATGGCCTCCCAACGAAGTCGCTGAGTGATAACACGTTATACCCGGCCCTTTCGTTCGATACGTGAAGGAGCCAGCTCTTCATTCTATCGTATTCCTTGAAACCCTCCGCCTTATCTAGCGGCAAGTTCTGGCATGCGAACAAGAGCAAGACTGCCGCCATCCCCGCCGCAATCGGCGTCGCGAAGGATGTCCCCGATTTGCGCTTGGTCCAGGGGTACGACGAGAGATGCCGCGGCCAAGCAGACTCCACACCCTCACCCAAGGTTAAAAAGTTGACATCACGACTCCCTGCAGAGGGGCTCGTCCTGGAATAATTCCCTTTCCCATCACCGGAGTAGATGCAAAACACGTTGCTAAGTCGCGCGGGAAATGCCGGAGCCGGGTCGACGCCTCCGGTGTTCGAGGCGGCGGCGAACATCAAGACCTTCGCAGCGTGGGCTCGAAGAAGGGCGGCTCGTAGCTCAACACATCCGTCCTCTCTTTCGTCGAGGACGCCGAAAGACATGGAAATGATGTCTACCTGCCACACGGTCACGGCATGGTCGACGGCTTTGGCGATTTGGTGAAGGGAGAGAGGATTCTTGTTGTCGGCAATCTGGGCGACGTATACATCGCAGTCAGGTGCGACGTCTAACAAGAGGCCGATCACATGGGTACCATGGCCGCACGGGTCGCTTCCAGCTGCGCTGTTGGCGGGTAACCAGCTTTTCACATCTTTGATTTGCTCCACGTTGGCCTGGATGGATGGATGACCCACATCGAGGCCGGTATCTAGGACTGCCACTTTGATACGAGGCATATCGGGAGTAATTTGAATGAGGTTGTCGTAGATACTTCGATGGTGGTTGATGAAGCTGTCGGCGTGCGCGGCGCTACAACAAGAGTAAAGTCCACAGTTAGTAGCTCCGATGGAGTCAAAGGGCAGGCAGGGCTGGGCTCTGAGCTCCCCGGTTAATATTTTCCACTTACACATCGGGGAGCACATTGTCAGGCGTATAGTCGTCAAACAGACCAGTGGACTTTGGCAATGGTATCCAAGGGCGCCGGGTACGTGGAATTGGTATGGGGTTGACGGCCTCCACCGAGACACGTTTAGTCCACGCACCAGGTGACGTATGAGCGGGTGATCCTGGTGGCGGATGTTCTAGAGTGCGAGCTTGATTGGATAGAGCGGTATCCCAGGAGCTTCTAGTGGCCCTGGCGTTGGACTTCCTCCGTGTGAACGGCTCAGGCGACTCAGACCGCTGGCGTTTCCGCTGGTATCGTGGGATGGATTCAACAAGACCGTCTTCCAGTTTGCAAACAAGCTCTCTGTAAATCTCTTTTCGTATCGTAAGCTCAGCAGACTTGCTGTCAGCGCCGCTTAACCGCAACGCCTTTGAAATCTGGCTGTGAACCATGAGGCAGCCCCGTATGGCTTGTACGTAACTATCGTCGCGTTCCTCCTCAAGCATATCGACCATCTCGCAAAGAGCTGCCCAAGTAGCTCGGTTGGTCGCGCCGTAATGGCGAGTGACTTCAAGGTCAATGATTTTACCGAATTCTATCTCCAAAAGGAGCTTCGCAAATGACAGCAGGGCGGGATGGCCAACGCGAAAGATGTGTGATTCGTCTGTTGCCGAAGAGCCAGAATCAAACGAGAGGTAGAGCGTCTCGCTCCCGGAAGATTTGCTCGGAGCACCGAGAAAGTAGATGCGTTTGGAGCTCAAATCGCTATCGAAAAAATCCATAAGACAGTAGCCGAGCCGCACTGCCAGAGCTCGTTTCTCCTGTGGCTTGTACCTTATTGCGGGGGACCCGCTTGCCAGTGTATCGAGGCTGAGCTGCTCAAAGGCTCCATTGGAGATGAGTTTTTCGAGGGTCTCGTCGGGTGGCGCCGGCGACCCTCTCTGCGACGTGGTCCAGGCGCCAAATAGGCCATATTGCTCGATGAGAACGACAAGGCCCTTGCCTTGACCGGTGTTCACGCTGATATCGGCGCATATATCCTGGATGGCGGCTATGGAAGCATCCCACCGGCTAGAATGCACGTATGCGTCAGTGAACGGCTCTCGAAGGGGGGAGAAGGAGTGCGAACGTACGATTGGATCGAACCACAGTGCACCTCTAACCACCCGCACCGGTCCGGGCATGTTGACAACATTAGATCTAGCTCGGATGGCACGGTTCCATTCCCCGGGTCTTCTGAAAGTTTCAGGATGATTTCATGATTCCGCCCGCACTTGAGATGGTCAAAGAGGGCTCCCAAGGTTGAGGTGGCCCGATCGCGCATCTCCAAGTCCTTCCAGCTCCTTTTTCTTTGCCTCTCGGCTCTCTTTGCTGGACGGTTTCTCGACTCCCGGTCCCGGGTGGGGAGTGAGAGGACCCGGGTGAGGAAGTCGTTGTGTTCGGTGACCTGTTTTAAGGCGCGGCTCAACTCATAATCATCATCTGGGGGTTTGAATAACGAAGGATTCGAACTGCTCGCGAGATCGTATGTTTCTTTCGAAGCCTGTAGGAGCTCAACCAATTCGCGAAGGCACGGGTAGTCGAGGCCACTGCTCGTTGCGAAGCGAGGGTCGACAAGCCCATTCAGGAGATGGCACAATTCTTTTAGTCTCGTGCCGCATTCTTCAAACTCGGAATCTGAAAGCGCGCGAGAGACAGCATTGAGCAAAAAGACACGTCGGAGCTCAAACTCGAGAAGACCTTGTAAAAGATTGTCACTGGGTCCACCAGAGAGACAATCTGGGACGGCACTGTCTGCAACGGAGGTTGGAACGAAACGAGATTTTCTTTGGCCGACGAGCTTCCCCAAGACCTGAAGAAGTCGCCATTCTCCGCATTCAATAATATAGCGCATAACCACTGCACAGGTCCAGTCGAGCGTAGATTCTGGTGCAGCTGTTCTCCGATCTTGAGGGTTGTCGGGACTCGGGAAGGCCGAGACGATACCAAGCGCCAATTGCAAATTGATGAGCAAATGAGGGGAAGTTGCACTAGATTCTTAGAAATGCAGACACCCGCCGCGAGGCTGCAAGGCGTACATCCTGCAGGATGCTTCAATTTGCCAAGCTTTTTCGCCTGGCAAGAACTCGGGCCGTCGCGTGCCGTGGCACCCCGAGAAGCACATGAGGATGAAGCAAGGAACCGAACTGCCCGCCATCTCCGCTTTCCCGGACTAACCAACCCAACATATCGCAACCCCGAGTCCCAACGGATATTGAGGGTCTCGTATTGTCTTTTTATTTAGGTAGGGACAAGCGTGACATGGCCACTGAACTCCCGCGGCGCCCACGACTGGACCCTGCGCCTTCTCCGAATTCTGTGGTCGTACCTGAGGGGATAGCCCCAACAAGCCGACAGGATGAAAACATGGACAAAATGGACATATGGGAGGAGAATAGCGACCTTCTGTATGACCTAGCTTGCGAAAGTGAAGCTCTTTTCGATGCCCGCATCGCAGAGTTTAGGAGCCAGCAGTCCCGTGTCGCCGAGCTGCTCATTGAATACCAACAGCGTTTCGCGATATGGGCCGCTCACCTGGGAGTTTTTGCTCGACCGAGTCAGTCTTTGGATAAACGGCTTGAAAACTACCCCGACATAGTCGACCTCACCGCGCGCCTCCTGGACATCCTCCGTCGCAGCCTTACCCAACGTGAGTAATTGACGCTGACCTTTTTCCGCAATCCATAATGCAATATTATTGGGGACTAATGCTGTATGTAAAGTATCGACACCTATGCAGTCCACGACTGAGGGAAACTCAGAAGACAGGGGTGATGCCAGCGACGACCGGCGCACCCAGGATGCCGCGTTGGCCGCCCTGGAGGCGACACTTTCCCGGCTGAACAGACTCGGGGTCACAATTCGTCAAACATCCCGCGAAAACATGGTTATTAAAACTCAGAAGTTCGCGAGCGGCCTGGACCTCAAGGGCTTCACCGATGCCTCTCGATGTCTAGTGCACCTCCTTTACCCAAGCACTCACCACTCGTTGAGCGAGTACCTCGCCAAAACCATGACCAACAGGTTTGTCACCATGCTGTACCTGGGCCACAGGGGAGGAAAACTACAGTCACGCCGATACACCAAGTCACCCCTGATGCCCACAATTGGTGAAGGTGAAGAGCTCACCATGAAACCGAGTCCACTTGATCAAACCCCGCAGGCAGAAATTGGAAATGAGAACAAACAGACCTCGCCAGGAGACCGGAAAATCCCCTACGTGGAATCACAGTCTGACCTTTCCACTATCAACAGCAAGCAGTTGCGACTGGCGCTGCGTAGGTCCGGCTACCTCAGCGCCCCCACTGAACGGCGAAAAGGGACTTCTTCGATTCAAGTGAGCCAAGGCAACTACCCACCCGCACCATTCCAGAAAGATTCAAACATTGCAGCTTGTGAGTGGTGTGGTCGGCCTATGGACAAGAGGGAAATCACGGAAAGCGAGTGGAGGTCTGTTCTACCCACCATATCTGTTCCTCCCTCTGGCCCCAACGACTGACGGCGTAACTATCCAGACGGCACACTGACGACGACCTCAAACCTTACCCCTGCATCTCGGACGAATGCCCCGACGGACATCCAGTCTATGCGAGTTTCGGACCATGGCTCAGCCACATGGAGAGCCACAGCAAACGATGGCACCAGAGGGTGTATCTAATCCCCGGCTGGGTGTGCCCGGTCTGCGAAGACAGCCATGACGTTTACAAAAGCCCAGAAGCACTCCATCTTCACCTCGCCGAGGCTCACCACAATATGTTTGACGCCAATAGGCTCCAAGCCGTTGCCCGCCAGAGCAAAATCGAACGTCCGAGGGCGTGGAATGAGTGCCCTTTATGCTGCTTCACCGTCGAGGAGGTTCCCGCCGGGCCCGGGACGGGGCAGAAACGCCAAAAGAAGCAACTTCACCAGGAAAACGATAAGAGGTCAAAGACCTTTTCTGAAATGCGGGATTCAACTCCATCCAGGGAAATCGAGTACCGTTCAGACAGCTCGGACGACTCTCTTATTACGGAAAAGCACCTGACCTCAGACGACGCGGAAATGATGGCGCGACACATCGCCGGACATTTGCAAACTCTCATGCTCCTCACCATACGCCTTGCCTCCTTGCCAAATGAAGAAGCTGACGGCAGCGAACAAGACGCCAACCGCGATTCAGTCGACCCCGGCGACAACACCGACGGGCTTGAGGCCGGCGATCCCGATGAAACATTTGACATAAGCGCCCCTGAAGACCTCGAGATGACGGACGCGGACCAGGGGTTTGATGAAGCTATAATCTCAGATGATCACTTCTCAATCCCCGATGCCGATGTAGATTTTAGCAACATCGGTGTGCAGCGACAATGTGACCGCTTTCCGGCAGAGGAGGACGGGTTCCTACAACAGCTGATCCGATCTGGTGCATATCAAGCACACCTGGATGGCAGTCCAGGGCCAAATGATGGGATCCCAGACGCTGTACGCCCGCGTATTATCACCGTCAGTCCTTATAGCCCAGAAGCTTGGGAACCAGAGCCATCTTCCTCCACCCGCAAGGCCAACAGCTCGGAGCCCCATCTTCCCTGTCCGGTCCGACTTGGTCGCCCGGATCGGTATTCCAACATCAAACATGGGTGTAAGCCAGGCACGACGTATAAAGGCCTATCGAAACTCATGTAAGAGACCTGGCGTTACCATCATACCCTGGGAATTTACTAACAATATCGTTGGGGCAGCGAACATATCAATCGCGTCCACTCTGAAAAGTATCTGTGTGTGATTTGCCTCGAGGATAAACGCGGGGTAACCAAGGAATTGCACGCGCAGAAATGCGTACCGACGACGAAGGAAAGAGACACATACCCTACCTTTCTTTCTAACAAGGTGATATCCGAGGTGAAAAATTGGAAGCACACTATGCCCAAGGCCAGCCCTGCACCCGAGGGCAAGAAGAAGGGTTTGGTGGTCCGCTGTTGGAAATACCTTTTTGGGATCATTTACCCGGGAGAGCCAATACCTGACATAGGAGAGCCAATACCTGACATGGGAGAGCCAATACCTGACCCTGAGGCGAAGCCACTGGTGGGCCCCAACGCCGATGTCCGGATTGACAATATCATTCTCCCAGAGGATTTATACAGGGTTTGCCCGACCAACACTCACTTCTCCCCTGACTTCACGTCTCGCGATCCGGATTGCGAGCGGGAACGCCCCATGATAAACGTCGTGTTGCCGACGCCACCCCTTCTACCCAACCAACAGGACGTGGATATTCCACCTCTGTTACAGCTCACCGATGAAGCTCAAGGGCGTGTGTGATTTCATTCCTCGCTGCGTTACAAAGGTCCTTACAAGGTGGTGTTCAGGGAGCTCGAGGTCGTCAAGGAGCTCGAGGCCAAGGAGCTCGAGGCCAAGGAGCTCAGGGCCAAACTATACGCACTCATACAGCAACGCCATGAAAGAATGACGTCCGCGGAGAGTGCGTGGATGAGGAAACAGCAAGAGGAGAAAGATGAACTTTCCGATGGGATAAATGCGCCCAGAATCTCCCCAACCGCGGACACGATGGCTAATAACTCTCCCTCGAGAGCTACATAAAGCGGGAACACAACTTCCACGCAAAGTGAGTCGGTCAAATAGATTGGCATCATGCCACCGGCTAACTCGTCTTATAGCTAGGGGCAATTAGGCCACCACACCCGGGTTACCTGGGGTTTCAAGAAGTACAAACGAGGCAGCTTTCCAGAAACGCCACTTTTGAATGCACAGGCTCCCGCGAGGGTAGTTCTCGCTGTGGTACTAGATCTGCCAATGGCGCTGGTTCTGACGGAGATGCCGTGTCTAATGACCCGTGGCCCCAGCCTGCTGCAGCTGGCCGAGAGCTGCTGGGTCGGGATGTCGTTCCCAAGGTGCTGTAGTAGATCAACAGAGGTCGGTGACAGCAGAGGTATCTGGCGGCATACCTGGTGAGGCAGGATTGGACGAAGGCTCGGCTTTTGACAAGCATGGCGAGGGCAAGGTCTATGAACCTCTGACGATCCTGTTGAATGGTGAGAGCCTCGATGCAGGCGTGACCAAAGAGCTCGAAAACGAAAGAAGCTGGGGAGTTCCAGGACCAGGTTTAGGCTCAGCCCCCGAGCCCTAGAAACAGAAGTGCGCGGGTAAATGTTGCATACGGGACTATGCAGGAAGCAATCTATGATGGTATTAACAACCCTCAACTCCACCAACCCCTCCCACGCGCGCCACAACCTTGCTCATCATATCCTGACCCCGAGAAGACTGTTTCCATGAGTAGATACAGTATTAATAAACGAAAGGATGGGTGGCCTTGGGGAGATCTAAGGCCGATAAGGAACATTACTTGTTCAAAGTAATAAGTATAGCGTCTTGAGACTAAGTTAAAGGGCCTGCCTACTTACGAACACCCAGCCTACTAAGCTAACCGCTTAGTCTGCTCAGTCACTGAGCCTACTGGGCTAACCCGTAGCTTGGTATACGCGCACTTGTGGCCCTCCGCCTCCACCGTTGTACATCCGGCACAGTAGCCCGTGAGAGTTTAGGTACCTAAGTAGGAAAAGGGGTGTTACTAAGCCTATTACATTCAGACTCTAGCTATTGGATTTCCAACAACCTTAACCCATATAGCCAGTGCGACTGAAGAGGACCACTTGCACGCTTGGTTGCCTATGGATCACGACCTGGGCCAAAATCAACACAGCCTAAGGTTAAATTTCGTACGTTTGGTCAGCCATCCCTGCCCATGATCGAAAACTACAAAACAAGGACAAACAAAAAATGTCAAAAGAATATTTTCAAACCTCACCCATCCCGTCTTAAAAGTACATTAACCATAACGACAAAACCAAATTGCTCAAGCTGAGCCGGACTGAAGAAAAAAAAACCTAACCAAAAACAGAAAAAATGCCAGGTCTTCCGTTTTGAGACGCCCGCCTCCCAGTGCTCGACTCAGAGCCGACTACCCCGTTTCACCAACCCAGGATATCTATGCCTTGTCTATGCCGTCCCATTACCTTTCCGTTTTTTTTTTAGTCTATCACAAGAGAACAAAGAAAATGATTGCGACACCACCAAGCCCCAGTGCCGTGATGACACCCGGAGGTGCATCTTTCACACCCCCTCCAGTGTTTATGATGGGCATCGTTTTGGCGCTGGGGTCGGGGGTCGGAGTCGACGTCTCGTTCTTGGAGCATGGGCAGGGGATGGGGTAGAGGACTGTCAGTTTGGTGAGAGTCTCCATGGGGCCACCAGGGCCGGTTGGCGTGCCTGATGTGATGGGCCCGGTCGAGCCCTCCCCACCACCGCCGCCAGCGCCGCCGCCGCCGCCGCCGCAGATGTCGCAGGGGCTGTTACCCGGCGCCGGCGTTGGGGTTGGTGCACTTCCGGTCTGGGAGCCATCACCCCCCGAGCCTCCACCGGAGCCTCCGCCGTTAGAATCACCACTGTCACCGCCATAACCGCCGTCGTCACCACCGCCGCCGCAGGCCTTGCAGGGACTCTGGCCTGGGGTCGGGGTTGGGCCACCGGTGTCGCCAGTCTGGGAACTCTCACCGCCGGATCCACCACCACCCCCAGAACCGCCACCAGGGACCGGAGTAGCTGTGCTACCGGCTCCCCCGGTTTGGGAGCTGTCACCTCCAGAACCGCCACCTCCGGAACCGCCACCAGGTACCGGAGTAGCTGTACTACCGGATCCACCACCACCTCCAGAACCGCCACCAGGTACAGGAGTAGCTGTGCTACCGGCTCCTCCAGTTTGAGAGCCGCCGCTGCCGCCGCCTCCGCCGCCGGAGCCGTCATTGTCTCCGCTAACACTCCCATCCCCGCCACCACCATCCCCTCCCCCGTCGGAACCATCGCCGCCCTCACCTCCACCGCCACCACCCTGCGACCCCCCAGGGACCGGAGTCGCCGTCTGGCCGGCACTCTCAACAGGCGTCCCGCTCCCACCTCCTGCACTCCCACCTCCCCCTCCAGCGCCGCCAGGACTAGGGGTAGCGGTACTCCCCCCGGCCCCGCCCCCTCCACCACCCCCAGCACCACCACCCCCACTCCCACCACCACCACCACCATCCTCCGGCAGGGTCGTACCCACCGGCACACCCGCCTGATCAACCGTCACCGTCGCCGTAACCGTCGCCCCACCTCCTCCACCACCAACATCACACCCCTCCGACGGCACCATGACCGTCGACAGGAACGTAATCGTCGACGTGAACATGCTCCCTGCGTCCTCCGAGATGGTCACCGTCACCTCTTCGATGATGGTCGTCACCGCCTTCCACAGCGTGTTGTTCTTGCCCCCGCCGCCGCCTGCGCCGGGGGTGTTGGCGGCGTCGGGCGGGAGGGTGGTGGTTAGTAGGATGGGGTTGCCGTTCGCGTCGGTGGTCGTGATGACCGTGGGCGTGCCGGCGGCTGCCCCTGGGGTGCTTGTGCCGGGTGTGCCTGCGCTGCCGCCGCCGCCGCCGGGCAGGCCGGAGGTGGCGATTACGGGGTCGCCGTTGGTTTCGGCGGCGCCGCCGCCGCCACCGCCGCTGCCGCCGTCTGAGTCTGAGCCTGGGCCTCCCGCGACGGGAGTGGAAGTGATTAGGATGGGGTTGCCGTTTGCGTCGGTGGTGGTTATTACTGTAGGGGTTCCGCCGCCCGCGCTGCCGCCAGCGCCCACGGCGGTGGTCATGATAACGGGGTTGCCGTTCGCGTCGGTCGTGTAGATGGTTTGCATGGACCCTCCACCGCCGCCGCCGCCGCCATTTCCGTTGCCTCCGGACTGGCCTGAACCGCTGTCGCCGCCGCCGCCGCCGCCGGACCCGCCTGGGACGGCGGTGCTGGGTGGCGGGGTCGAGGTTATTAGTACGGGGTTGCCGTTGGCGTCAGTGGTGGTTATTACTGTGGGCGTTCCGCCGCCAGCACCATCACCGGCGCCGGGCGTGCCCGCTCCCGGGGTGCTAGGGAGGGTGGAGGTTAGGAGGATGGGGTTGCCATTAGCGTCGGTGGTGGTAATAGTGGTTACCACAGCACCACCCGCGGTCCCGTTACTGCCGGCGGTGCCATTTCCGGGGAGCGGAGTCGGTAGCGGAGTTGGGGTCGCGCCTGCCCCGCCTCCCATGCCCCCGTCTACCCCGTTGTTGGTGCCGTTGATCACGACCCACGTGGTGGCCTGCAGTTTTGTGATGGCTGCACTGTCTAGGAAGTCCTCAAAGTTAAAGTTCTGCCGCTTGGTCTCGTCCATCTGCATGCTGCTGAAGGCTAGCGAGAACTTTTCCTCGATGATCAGCGGGTGCGGCTGGATGTAGAGGAGCGTGACCAGCATTACTGGCTGGTTTGTGCTCTGGCCCGACATCTGGAAAGGCACTAGCGGGTTGATGTCGGAGATCATGACGGGGTTGTCGGGCGATCTCGGTTGTAGGCCTGACTGGATGTAGGAGATATAGAGTTTGGACGATGCCATGATGTCGAGGGGGTCGAGCGAGGTGAGATTGATGGATAATTGCATGCCCAACGCGATGTATGTGCGGTTCGCTTCCGCTTGGGGGTATATGATGATGGGCTCTGAGGATAGGTCTAGTGCTAACGTTAGCGTGGGTTTTCCCCCTCTGCTTGGTGTTTGACATACCTTCCCAAGTACATTGGGCACCAGGGGTGTCAATGGTTGAAGCGCCCATCTTCAACATCATGTTGTTGGCCGCGCTGTACTTGCCGGCGCCAGACTGGGTACCTGAGCCTGCGCCCGAGCCGGACTCGGAACCCGAGCCCATCAGCGACTTCTTACTCCAGAAGCCTGCCTCAACATGGCCAGACAAGAGAGAAGTGGCAAGGAGAGCCGTCAACGGCGAGGGCAAGAGAAAAAAGCCACGCATCGTAAAGATGCGTGGTGTATAGAAGAAAAGAGAAAAGGAACAAAGGGTGTTCGGGAGTTGTAAGCCAGACTTTGGTCTGGAGACATCAAGTGTCTGTCAGTCACGTTTGAAGAGCAGCGCAATGGACTTGCATCTAGAGATCAATGCTCATCCTTGAGATAGAACTCGTTCTTGAATGGGGTAGAGATGAACACGAAAGTCTTCTAGACGGTAGATGGAGGGCCATGCCCTGCCTTAAACGAGCCCGGGCAACCATAGTTGGCCCCCTCTCACTTCCTGACCCCACGCAATCGCATGAGACGAGGGTCGATTCTGAAGCCATTTGACCCGGCTCGCGGCCCCTTCAGAACTGTGCGTGTATGAGTCCATATGAAGACCCGGGAAGACGGCAGAGGTATTGGGGGTTTCACCGAGCTGAGCTGGTGGGCCAACGTCCGGGCCCCGGACCGGAGTTAGAAGCCACAGTCGGCCGGGACGCAGCCCACCTCTTGCTCAGGTTGCCGGGATCGGAGAGAACTTCTGATGGGAGAGCTCATATTCAAGGGAGAAGTGTAATTTTCGATTCGCTTCCATCCAAGAGCGGCACAGATGCGGTCGCATCAGTGAGATAACCGAGAGTTTGGGCTCAGCAATGGGCCAACAGCAGCATGGGAGACAGGTTGACTGCGCCGTGCGGCACTTGGTACATGCACATTCCGAAGGCGAAGTAGGGGGAAGCTGGGCTCAACTTGGCCCAAGGCAGGCCGTTTCGAATAATCTAGGCATCGCAAGCCTCGATTATTCAGTCTTGGTCTTGGAGGCGCTCCTCATCCAGGCACGGCGATGACGACTGTTCAGAGTTTGGGGTCGAGGACTAACGCGCCCGTGAATCTGTAGAATTGAAGAAATCGAATTGTTGTTAACTGACGCATCTAGAATCTAGGCGTGAAGCCGTCACGGCGGGGAAAACCAATGAACGCCACATGGTGAGGCGAGGAAACCAATCGTGATGGAGAATGTTGGTGTTGTGGGAGGAAGGATCAGGCGAGGATGGATGGATGCGCTAAGTTTGGGTTACCTGGGGTCAGGAGCTGAAGGCCTAGACCGACCGCTGAAGGGTTCGGGAAGGGTGGGGATTCGATAGGCGGTCTCTCTTCCATCTGACAATCGTTCATGCACACCGGCTTCCAGCGGATGTTTTCTTCTCCCAATCAAAACAAAATACCGCATTATCGGAACTGTCCTACAGCCGGTGTCGACGCTGTGCAACACGGTCGCCAAAGGTAGTTGGTGTGCATGCAGACGTGAGAAACGGGAACTTCCCGGGTTTGGAGCTGAGTGTCTGAGTGTTTGGGTTCAATCCCCGTCGGGTCTTGAGGGTCTCATCGAATTCGGGTGTTGGCCAGGGTCATGGCCTTGGCAGCCGCGGGGTCCAGGATCATCTCCCGAGCCCCCCTCGGGGTCCTCAAGGTCGCAACGGAGATAGCACCAGGAATGGCAGTCAACGGCAGACTTTGAACACCAGTTTCGGTCGAGATGTGCACTTCGAATCCTTCCCCCTCTTTGTTTGCAAATCGACTCCTCTCCGGGAACAATCGGAAACAATTAACCACGCGGAAGGCGCGTCTAGGCGAGCTGGGCAAGCCAGTCAGCCGACAAAGAAACTGGCTTGACTGGGAAGCTACGGGGGAGCAGGTGGGCACGCCCCCAACGCCTTCAGGCATCCAGATCCAGTCCGCCCTGGTCTTCCGTTCACCTGCGCCGCTTGTTTGGCAGTTTCAAGATGCATCCCACCCAGTCAGAGCGAGCCTCGAGCGAGCACGCCAGCAGTTAAGCTTGTTTCCGTGCCATCGCATGAGCATGGGCAACCCCAGAAATACCCTAGCTGCGCCATCACGTGTGAATTGCATCCACTGAGCCACGCACTGCAGCACCAGACCGATAAGGTACCTTTTACCGGCCGTTTGAGGAGCGAACCCGAAGGCCTAGATTGGCTACGATTGTCGCCTAGGAATGTGCGCAATGCAGTGAGAAGCATCCGGAAGCTTGGATAACCCCCCAACCTCGCCCTCCCAGATCCTCACCGTGGTTGTTGCCAAGCTGCCATGAGCCACAGCCCTTAGCCCTTCTTAAAAGGCCCTCTCTCACCCTTTCTTTGTGGTCGGATCTGTGGCCTGGTCTGACCGTCGACTTGTCCTTCCTCATTTAGACCATCACGCTCGCGCGCACGTCAACTCTCATTCAGCCTTCTCAGACATCCTAACTAGGTATTGTAGTACAAGTACATACATAGGTACCGAACCAACTCGATGGCTGGCGGCGGTGCGACCAATTCCACGGGGCCGCCTCCCCAGGCCGGCGTCCTCGAGGGTATTAATCCAATCGCATATAATCCGTCAAACCCTATTACCCTGTTCATCATCCAGGTAAGTAACCCGATTGGCGGCCTTGTCAGACCTGAGATGTTTCTGGACCCTTGAACCCATCAATCGGTGCCGGATAGCCGTTGTGTTTCGTTTCGAGGCCAAGAATGTAACCCGGTCTCGGCCCCGGCCCGGCCTGGCTGGCTGGCTACCACGTTTCGGGGACCCAATACGCTAACAATAGCACCAACAACATGGATAGGCTATCATCGTCATCATTTTTTGCCAGCTGCTGCATTGTGAGCTCCTTCCCTCACTCGGAACTTGGAGATGTTCGGGCTTTGGCTGACTGGCGGTGACAGACCCCCTCCGGCTGCTGAACCAGCCCCGCGTCATCGCCGAGGTCCTCGGCGGCATCCTGCTGGGGCCCTCGGTGATGATGAGGATACCGGGCTTTAAAGATAGTATGTATCTGGCGGAGTGGTTGGTGTTGATGCCGTGGCCGCTGACCCATCACAGCCATCTTCCCCACTGATTCTATGCCCGTCTTTCGGAATGTGGCCGAAGTGGGCTTGCTGGTCTTCCTCTTCTTGGTCGCCCTCGAGGTGAGCAACCCGGCTTCCGCGCGGTTGCGGCTTGGGCCTGACTATCAATAGGTCGACATGCGTTTGTTCACCCAGAACTGGAAGGCTGCCCTTAGTGTTGGCCTGGCCGGCATGGTTCTGCCCTTTGGCCTTGGCTTCGCCATCGCTTACGGTATCTATCACCAGTTCCACGCCGGCATTGTCGAGCATCCCATCAGTTTTGGAGTCTTTGGTTTGTTCATTGGCACCGCACTCGCCATTACCGCTTTCCCCGTCCTTTGTCGCATTCTCAGTGAGCTGAACCTGCTGCGCTGCAACGTTGGTGTCACCGTTCTGGCCGCCGGTATTGGCAACGACGTGACCGGCTGGATCCTCCTCGCCCTCTGTGTCGCCCTGGTGAACAACAGCAATGGCCTGGCTGCCCTCTGGGCCTTACTCTGCTGCATCGGCTGGACCCTACTCTTGTTCTTCGTCGTCCGACCGCCTTTCATCTGGATCTTGAGGCGGACCGGCAGTCTGCAAAATGGCCCTACCCAGGGCATGGTCGCCTTGACCATGCTCATGGTGCTTGCTTCGGCTTGGTTTACTGGTGGGTCCGCTCCCCATCTGATATTATCCGCTGTTTCTGGTTCTGATTCTCCAGGCATTATTGGTGTCCATCCCATCTTCGGCGCCTTCTTGATCGGCTTGATCTGCCCCCACGACGGCGGTTTTGCCATCAAGTTGACCGAGAAGATCGAGGATTTGATCTCGGTCCTGTTCCTGCCCCTGTATTTTGCGCTCTCTGGCCTCAATACCAACTTGGGTCTTCTGAACGACGGTATCACTTGGGCCTATGTTATCGGCATCATCGCATGCGCCTTCGTCGGTAAGATTGCGGGTGGCACCCTGGCTGCCCGTGCCAGTAAATTGCTTTGGCGGGAAAGCTTTACCATCGGTTGCTTGATGAGCTGCAAGGGTCTTGTCGAGCTGATTGTCCTGGTATGTCCGTTGTATCCATGGGGTGGGGGGGCGTTTCGCTAACACCATCAGAACATCGGTCTTCAAGCGGGCATCCTTTCAGAGACCACTTTCAGCATGTTTGTCGTCATGGCTTTGGTCACAACCGTCGCCACCACGCCTCTTACCAAGGCGTTGTATCCTCCGTGGTACCAGAAGAAGGTCGAAAGGTGGCGGCGAGGAGAGATTGACTGGGACGGAAATCCCACCGACCCCTCCGAAGCCGATCAACCTCAGCAGAAGTCCGCCAATTCGCAGGTTCGCCGCCTCATGGTGCACCTCCGCCTCGACAGTCTTCCGAGCCTGTTTACGTTTATCACTTTACTCAGCCCTGAAAGCGTGCCAGCGTCGGCCCACCCAGACACTCCCGAAGACTCGTCACAAAGCAAGGAGGTGCAAATTAGAAAGAGGCCGCTGGAGGTTCATGGCCTGCGCGTCATCGAACTCACCGACCGTACCTCGTCCGTCATGCACTTGACCGAGGGCGATGATTCCTATTCTCTCCGCGACCCTGTGGTCAACGCCTTTAAGACCTTTTCTCAGCTCCATGACGTTGCCGTCTCGGGCCGGGTCGCCGTCGTTCCTGCAGACTCGTACGCTGAGACGATCATGTCTCAGGCATCCGACGTATCTTCCGACTTCGCCCTCATCCCCTGGGGCGAATACGGCAGCACATCTGAGGACGTGTCCCTTCCCATCGCCATGAGCGGAAGCGAGCGGTTCCGTTCGACCTCCCACTTCGAGTTTATCAGCCAGACCCTGCAACAAGCCGCTCACACCTGCAACACGGGCATCTTCATCGACAACGGCTTCGGCGGCATCACCAAGCCTGTGGACCGGCCCGATATGACCCGCACCAAGAGTGCCATGTCCATCCGCAGCTACCGGCCCGAGTTTGCCACTTTCCCCGTGGCTAATAAATCCCACCATATCTTCCTCCCCTTCCTCGGCGGGCCCGACGATCATGTCGCCCTCCGAATGGTCCTGCAACTCGCCAAGAACCAACAAGTCACCGCCTCCATCGTGCGCATTACCTGGCCGGCCACCAACACCAACGCTGAACCCACCACCTCCCACAACACCTCCACCTCCGCATCCACCTCCTCTCCTAAATCTACCGCCACCGCCCTCCAAGACGCCGCCGCCCGCCAGACCCAGCAAGACGCAACCTTCTTTGCCACCATGCAAGCCTCCCTTCCATCGGATCTATCCCCGCGCGTCGTCTTCAGCGAAGTCGAGCTCTCTACTGCTGCCCCTGTGTCGGCGCTCCCCGAGCTTGTGGTCCTCGCCCAAAAGACGGTCGGTCAGCGCCCCAAGAACGCCGGCGACGTCGTCGTCGTGGGCCGCCGGAATACCCGTTTCGGAGACGCGCTTGCTGCTACTGCTTCTTCTTCTGCTGCGGATGGGCAGGATGTTGGTGGTGGTGCTGGAGGGAGTGCTGGCGGTGGTGGAAGTAGTGCGGACCTGCGGAAAACGATCGGCGCCGTGGCCGAGCAGCTGGTTACGGTGGGCATCAAGGCTAGTATCTTGGTTGTGCAGGCCGGTGGGAAGGGGCTGGAGGCTGTCTATGCTTAGCGGTTGGCAATCCTGTGTTGCGACGGTATAAACTCTTTCTGGGCGTTTGTTTGGGTTACTCTGTTTTGGCTGTTTTGGGTGCTTTATCTTTGGGTAGGTGGCTGGTGTTGGCGCGGCGGGCTCGTTTGGAAAGGGTCGTGGCGACACGACATATCACGACAGTTACGCTTCCCATTTGGTATAAGAATATTTCTCTTCATCATGAGTAGAATATAACCTTGAGTACATCCTCAGAAGGAAGCCCATATAACAGAAATGTGACGGCAAAGAAAGAAGAAGATCAGTTTTACCCCCAACGCCCGCTATCCATCCAAAAAAAAGCCAACCCATTGCCAACATCTTCTCTCCACCCTCCCACACCCCCCCTCCTTTCAAGATGGCGCCTCACCAAGATGGCGCCTCACCACGCCGGCGCCCCCCCGCACACCGCACCAGGATCCCCCCCACCCATCATCAGCTCCATCCCTTTCCTCATCCCCAACTCCCCGTTCACCATGGCCTTCACCCCCGGCCTCTTGGCCCGCTGGCCCACAAACCCAATCTTCTTATCCACCTCGTCAAACTGGCCCGGCCCCGCCTCCCCCTTCTTCACCATCCACCGCCTCGTCCCCAGCGCCGCGTCCAGCTCCTCCACGGGCGGCAGCTTCATGTACACCATGCCGTCGGTGCCGCGCTCCTCGACCTCGAACGTCGCGATGGATAGGTCGGCGTCGTTGAGGCAGGCGCCGGTGGTGAGGCTGTAGTTCTTTTTGTGTTGGGGGGAGGAGATGTAGGGGGTGGAGGAGGGGGTGGTGGTGTTTTCTTCTTCGCCGATGATGGAGTCGGAGAGGATGAAGGCCCGCTTGTAGGGGCACATCTGCTGCGTTGCGTAGTAGCGGCCCTTGAAGCGCCACACGGCGAGCTGAGTGTCGCCGCGCTTGATGGTCGCGCTGATGCCGTTGGGCAGGGTGTCGGCGCCGCGGAAGTAGGACGCTTCGAGGACGGGCTGCCAGACGGTGGTGGACCAGCTGTTGCGGAGGGAGGCGAAGTCGTCGGTCGCGGGCTGCTTGGTCCACATGACGGGGCGGGTTTGGAGGCGGTCGGTTTCGAGTTCCATGTTTTCGAGGGTTTCGGAGGTGTTGGCGAACTGGCGGAATTTGGCAGCGATGGAGGGCGTGTTGATGGCTTCGGCCCACTCGTCGAAGTAGCTGTCGACGAGCTCTTGCATTTGGGCTTCGAGCGAGGCGTTGATTCCGAGTGAGTCCTCGAGGACGACTTTTTTGAGGTAGGCGATGCCGCCGGGGAGGGCTTCCAACCAGCGGGCGGTGCGCTGGAGCTTGTCGGCTGTGCGGATGTAGAACATGAGGTAGCGGTCGAGGATGGGGATGACCTCGGTTGGTGGCACGTCTTTGGCAAGAAGCTCGGAGTGTCTGGGTTTGGCGCCGCCGTTGCCGGCTACGAAGATGTTGAAGCCTTTCTCTGTGGCGATCAGGCCGAAGCTGGGGGATGTTTGTTAGTATGAATGATGGGTTGAAAATGGGCACGGGGACTTACTCCTTGTTCTGAGCTTCCGCACACTCCCGCACGCAACCACTGACGCCACCCTTGATTTTGTGCGGCGCGCGGATGCTCTTGTACCGCTCCTCCAAGCGAACTGCCATACCCACACTGTCGCCGACGCCGTATCGGCACCAAGTCGTCCCCACACAACTCTTGACTGTCCGCAGCGCCTTGGCATAGGCGTGGCCGCTCTCCATGCCAGCGTCGACAAGCTTCTTCCAAATGTCGAGTAGGTCCTGCTTCTTGGCACCGAACATGTCGATGCGCTGACCGCCGGTGATCTTGGTGTACAGGTTGTACTCTTTAGCTACTTGAGCAATGGCAAGGAGTTTGTCTGGCGTGATCTCGCCGCCCGCCATCCTGGGCACGACACTGTATGTGCCGTTTCGTTGGATGTTGCCCAAAAATTGATCATTGGTCTCCTGCAGACCGTGCTGCGTCTTTCCCATAACGTGCTTGTTCCACAAACTGGCGAAGATACTGCCTAGGGTAGGCTTGCAGACTTCACAGCCGAGACTGTTGGGGTCAGTGCCTGCCTCTTTCATGACTTCTGGCAGCGACTTGAGGCGCTTGACCATGATGATGTTGTACAGGTCGGCGCGGCTGTGGTTGAAATGAGGGCACAGGCTATTCTTGACCTCATTGCCCATGTCCTTCATGGTCTTGTTGAAAATAGCAGTCACCAAAGGGACGCAACCTCCGCAACCGGTACCGGCCTTGGTGCAAGACTTGACGTCGCCGACGGACTTGCAGGTACCGTCCTTGACCACCTTGACCACGTCGCCCTTGGTGACGTTGTGGCAGCTGCAGATTTGGGTGTCGTCGTCAAGGTCGTCGCCGTCATCACCCTCGCTCTTGGCACCGAGGATGAGCTCCGCTGGTGGGATATCGAGCTCCTTCTGGTTCTTAACCAAGGGCACCAGCTTGACGTAGTCTTTGGTGTCACCAATCATCATGCCGCCGAGCAGGTACTTTCCGTCCATGGTGAAAATGTACTTTTTGTACACATTCTGGAAGGGGTCCTTGTACGTCAGGGCCTTGACGAGGCTTGAAGGCGCGGCGGCCTCCTTGGTGCCGTTGGAACCATGGCCGTTGGCACCATTCACCCCGTTGGTCTTCTTTGCTTTCGCTGGCAGATACTTGGGGCCCTCAATGTCCGCAAAGTAGTCACCAAAACTGGCCACCTCGACACCCAACAACTTTAACTTGGTGCTAAGGTCCGGCCGCTTGTACAGCCTCGGCTGGTGGAGCGCTGCTTGTGTGAGGTTGAAGGATAAAATATCCGCCATTTCCACGCCAGGGGCAATCAGACCGAACACCTGCCCCTCCCAGCTTGCGCACTCGCCAATGGCGTAAATATTCGGATCGCTGGTCCTGAGGTTGTTGTCGACCATGATCCCGCCACGGGCCGCGCAGTTGAGCCCTGCTTGCCGCGCCAACTCGTCCCGTGGCCGGACACCGATGGCAAAGCATATCGTGGAGCAAGCAAAGGAATCGCCGTCTTCAAAGCTGACTCCTGTGACGTTACGCTGCTCGTCGACTTGTATCCCGGCAACGGCCTTGTTAAGCAAAACGTCGACGCCGAGGCCGCGGACCTGGTCAGCTACCATGGCACCGGCGACGGAGTCTAACTGGCGGCTGAGAACCCAACCACCACGCTCGATGACCTTGACTTTGTTGTAACATTGTAGATCCATCAGAGCCTTGGCTGCTTCGAGACCCAGCAGGCCGCCGCCGACGACAGCACCAACGGCGCCGTTCTGATTTGCGGAGAAAGCAATGAGCTTCTCAAGGTCATCAACGGTGCGGTAGACGAAGACACCCGTGGCATCGTGGTTGGGGATGGCGCGCGGGAGGATGGCGTCGGAGCCGGTGGCGAGAACGAGGATGTCGTATTGTATTTCTTTGCCGTCGGCGCAGGTAATGGTTTTTCGGAAGGAGTCAATTTTAGTGACTGTGGTGTTGACGTGGTAGTTCAGGGCCCCGTCCATAATGCTTTCGTACTGTGACAAATTGGTTAGCCTCGGGATTAGCCAACTTTGAGTGAAGTGATGGTTACCCATTCTAGTGGGTTGAGGTACAACTTCTCGACCTTGCGGTGCTCGAAGAATGTTGTCAAGCCCACACGGTTGTAGGCCACATGCTTCTCCTCGCCGACCACTGTGATGTCATATTCCCGAGCCCTTGCGTCAAGCTTCAGGAGTTTCTCTCTGTCCAAGAATTAGCAAGATATAAAAGTCGACCTCACTTGTTTTTACGTACATGAAGCTGATGCCGACCATACCCAGGCCGACAACAACGACTCGTTTGCGCGTTCCCACCGCCATGCTGGGCGTGGTTTGGTGTAACGTATGGGGCACCCCCGGGGAGGGTTAGAGACGAAGAGAGCAGAACAGAGTGAAATATCAACAACAAAAATTGTAATAGTCTAACTTGCTCAATGAGGACTTGTCTAGGGATGGTAAGATGAGAAATTGAAAGTCGAAAGGAAGAAAGAAAAGAAAGACTGGGTGGTAACCTTTCTATCTAAAATCAGGCCACAACAAGCGGCTGGCCAAAAACATCGGACACACCCGGGATCTGACGACAGGCGCCAGTATCTTCTTCCGAGAAACCATCAACACTGCCAACATGAGCCTCAACCATCAGAATCCACGGAGTACAATCCCCACAGCCAACGGAGAACTGCATCTCCGGTTCTGTTCTGAGATATCTCGGGAGTCGGGAAGGCGTGGCCATCATGTCAGGATCTTAGCGGGAAAAAAGTCAGACGGAGTACACAGTAGAGAGCGGATGGAGCAGGACGCGGGATGTTGGCGGCTTTGCATCTCCACGGGGAATTCGCACGGGGAGTCTTGCCCTGATAGCGGGCACTGATGTAGGGAATGCGAAGGTTCGAGGACCGCGCATCGACTCTGAAAAGTGGAAATCCAGGGAGCAGCCATCTTACAATGGCAATCCAACGGCAAGGGCGATGAGGTTGGTCAAGATAGCAGATAGTCCACAGATAAGTGTGCCAGCCAATCAGGTGTTGCAGAATCCGTCGTTGCTTCCTCATTCGATCCCGCGGAGATAGACCGGGCCAGACCTTATCTTCCCTCGCGTGGTGTGTTTCTGAAAATCTCTCCAGTGCCCCCTATGGCCCAGACTGTTAGCTACTCTTCAGGTACCCGTTCAGCCGTTCCCGGCAGTCACACCGTGGCCACAGCCACGCATCATTTTTCTTGGGGGTTCCCGAGCAGAAATGGGGGTCCACCTCTCTTTTTTCTCGAATAGTTACCGCTCTTTCTCGGAACAAACCGGCGACCGATTTGACTCTCGGTGTTCCCATAAATTATCCAGTAAGCCCCTAAGGCACCCTGAGGCCCCATCCAAGTCTCACCACAAATCCGAGAAACCTCCTGACGGTGGTGGCGGTGGACGATTCGGACCCACTCGCTCGGCATCCGGCATCACCTGCCTCGGGGTCCAGCTCCGGCTTGGCCCGGCGCTTGTGTGGCCGTTTCTCGGCTCCTTTTTTAGCTGCGGCTTCGTGTGAGTTGCATTGTGCGACATAATTTCCAGAGCCGCAGTCCGAGTGGCTATTAATTCCGGAGTTTGCGACCTTTTCACTTTTTCACCACACCGCTGCCCGAGCCGTCCGTCCTCCCGAACACTCTCTCGAGTTTGTGCAGACAAACCTCATCTTGCCCCTGAGCAGCAGCACCCGGCTTGTTTCCGCAACCGTGCTCGGAGATGTTCCCGTTCCATACATAACACAGTAGCAGCCGTGGGATGAGCCATCAGCAAGTCAGGCCATCTCCTGACTCCAGCAGGGCACCTGGGTAGCACCGTTCCCGTGTCCGTTATATCCGGGGATAGGACGTGTGCGTTCGGAGCGGCATTAACTCGCTCATATATGGAAGTCCCTTTGCCTGTACTACATACTACCTACGCACTTCCTCCCGTCCGTCAAGCTTTTTCACGCGGATTCATAATTCCCGTCGTAGCGGCACTTAACGGCGACGGCACAGCGAGCGAGCCCCCAGGCACCCCACGCAGTGGACGCGCGGATCAGCACGATGGATACGGATATCCGGACGGCTGTGGTTACACGATATCACCAACTGACCAAAACACATGTGTCCATTTCCAAAGGGGAGTGTACTGCCGTGACCGGCATCCGCAAGGGGTCAAAAAATGTGTACAATCTCGAAATAGGAGACATGTATGTACATGTATTTACAAACTGGTAAAAGAACAAACGAAGAAAAGAACAGAACCAGGGCCAGTTGGCCACAACGACAGTTGCCGTAAAGCTGGGTATTACCACTCTCCCTCTCCACAGCTGGGTATCCAACGCGCCCCCTTGACCACCTATACACAACACCCACACTCCCCCTTTCAGCACCCCCAACCACCTACAACCCCCCAACCCCCTAACTAATACCTCAACACAACCCCCCTCGTCCGCCTCACGCACACACTATGCAACCAATCCCTCCCCCCCATACCCCTACCCCTACCACTACCACTGCCACTCACACCTGCACTCCACATCCCCCCAGACGCCACCACCACCACCACCCTAGCAAATGGATCCTCCCCCCGCTCAATCGCCGCAATCCGCGCCAGGATCTCCTGCATCTCCATCATCTCCTGCATCGCCTTCCTCCGCCGCGCGCGCGCCGCGGCGGCGAAGCTGTCTTCGCTGTCTACGAGGGAGGCGGAGGGAGGGGTGGTGGTGGTGAGGTTGTACCATAGGCCGGAAGCAGCAGCGGCGAGGGGTGTTGGGAGCGCTGCCCAGAGTTGTTGTTGTTGGGGCTGTTTGTGAGTGACGCGGCTGTTGTTGGGGGTGGTGGGTGTGCAGACGCTGTGGAGCCAGTCGTGGGTTGTGGTGAGTTGAGCCGCGGATGTTCTTTGTTGCTGCCGAGTCCACATCTCCGCGCGCCGCTGGATGGGCGCGGGGTGGGTGGGTGGCGCTACGTGCCGGCGGTGGTGCTTCCTGCTTTCGGTGTGTTCTGTCCAGGGCAGGGAGGCTGCTGCGGGCCACAGGTGGACGGCGGAGGTGGGATGGCTGGTGGTGCTGCTGGGACGGCGAGCGGCCCAGAGCCGTTTGCTCACGCGGTGGGTGGTGGCCGAGGCCGAGGTCGGGGCCGGGATGCATACGCTGTGCAACCAATCTCGCTTTGCCGTTCGTGGGGGGGATACAGTGTTCTTGTCCCATGTTCCCGCTCCACGGGGTACCTTGGCGGCTTGCGTGAAGGGTTCTTGTCGCCGGCGGTTCCTCTTGCTTTGACCGGGGTGGATGGCCTCCTCTTCGGCAAACGATTTTAATGATTGATGGCCAACCGTAGGGACCCAGAGACCGGCCCGTGAAAGAGCGCGACTGTTGGAACGACGGGAAGAAGCCCAGAGTTGTTTGGTCACGGCGCGGGTGGTCCGGGCCGGTGCGCACACGCTGTGCAACCAATCTTGCTGTGTCGCAGATTGAGGAGACACGGCGCTCTCATTCCACATCTCCGTTCCCTGCGGCACCGCCGTGGCCAACGTGAGGGTTTCTTGTCGACGATTCCTCCTGCTTTGAACGTCATGGTTGGCGTCCTCCTCCGAGGATGGCTCAGACGATTGATCGTTAGCCGTGGGCGTCCAGAGGCCGCTTGCGGGGAGAGAACGGCCGTTGGAACGAAGCGAAGAGGTCCAGAGTTGCTTGCCCTTCGACCTCGGCGCGCACACACTATGCAACCAGTCCCTCTCCTGTGCCTGAACCACAACCACCTTCTCGCCCACCCACGGCTTCATCCCCGAGAAGTGGACGAAGGGGTTCTCGCCCCTCTCTATCGCAGCCATTTGCTCCAGGATCTCCTGTTCCTCCTGCTTCTTCTGCAACATCCCTCGCCGGGATGCCCGTTGCAAAGCGGCAAAGTTGTCTTCTTCCACCGAGGGGCTGGCCGAGGAGCCACGCTTGACAGCCGCTGACCACATGCCGGTTGTTGAAACCGCAGGTCGGGAATCGGAAGTCCACAAGTAGCTGGCAGTCTTGCCCTGACCAACGGCCGAAGCACGCGGCGCGGACTTGCTCTTCACCTCAGACCTCAACACCTCAACCGAAGCAGCAACAACAGGCGGTGCCGGCACAGGCTGGGGCTGCTGAACCGGCGCCGGCGCAAAGACCAACGACTGCCGAATGCGCAAGCTCAGCCTCCTCTGCAAGTCCTGCACGGTATCAAAGCCCGTCATCTCCTCCTCGACCGGCACCACCGGTTCCGCAACGGCAGCCATGCTGGTTCGGCGGCGGTATTCCGCCTGCGCGGTGCGCTCCGCAAACATGCGTTCCTGCTCAAGCGCCTCGATCTGCGCTTGGATGGCGCTGTTGTGGTAGATTGTTGGCTGTAGCATCGTCAGGGCCGGCGATGGCGCGTTGTCCGAGGAGTGCACCTCGTTCTTTCGCTGGGCCTGGCTGCGGCTTCGTGAGTTGGAAGGCGACTGGTGCAGTTCTTTGGGTGCGTAGCCCGGAAGGGCTGGGTGGATGGCCTGTTCAGGGCGGGTGATGGTCAGAGAGCCGAAGAAGACCGGGTGGCGGATCGCGGGGTTGAAAGCAAGGGAAATAGCCTTTTGAAGCGCAGCCTCCCACTCGGCTGGTGTGGTGGTGGTACGATTGAGTTTGCGGCGTGGGTAGCTAGCTGCGATGGCTTCGCTCAGAGCGGCCTTCCAGTCCTCGGGGGTAGTCCGAGGTCGTTGAAGCCTGCTCCCGCCCCGTGTTGGCCTTACTCCCAAGATCCAGTTCCGCTCGCTCTTCCTTCCGGCATCACCAGAGACCCAGAGATTTGTCGACGCCAGCCGCTCCAGGGGCTTCTGCTCAACCAGGCGTGGCTTCCGGCTGATGTACATGGCAGCCGGCGCCTCGGACGTGCCACGGCCATCAGATCGGCGAGCCTTAAATACGAATAAGCCTCCGGATGCAGAAAACTTATCCGCTTGGCTGGGCGGGCGCCACAAGCCGGGTAATCCTTGCTTTTGAACAAACGCAGGCTTTTGGACCTCGGATGTGCTACATGCCATCCGAGACATCTCGGGTTCTGGTGTCTCCTGGGGAGCAGGGGCCGCGCGGCTGTTCAGAGAGGCCTTGGGGTTGGCAGGAAGACCAATTCTGATAGCTTGCTTGGGTGCGGTCTTGGCCTCGAGGGCGTCTTCGAGCATGAGCAGAGCCGAGCTCTCCAGCGTGGCCGAGTCGCGTTGCTGCTCAACAAACACCTCCAGGGGTTCAGCTAGGCCGATGACGATCGACTGGCCTTCCTCATCCGAAGAAAGTTCGTCAATATAATCGTCCACGACGGACTCATGCGGGGGCGGCAGCAAGCTGTTCCTCGACGGCACCTCATCAGTCTTCAAGAGGCTGGCAATCTCCCAGAGCGTTGTCTCGTCAAACCCATCGTCGCTATCCTCCCCCTCGTCAGAGTCCATCCCCATGATCTCGTCCTCCTCGTCGTAGTCGTCAAAGAACGAGGAAGAGTACTCGGCGGACTCTGGCTGCCTTGCGCGGCCTGCCATGCCGATCGACGGAGTACCCGACGACATCGTGCCGGGCATGGCCATGAACATGCTCGGGCGCGGTTGGACGCTCGCCGTGTCGGACTTCTCGCCCCACGGAAACTGGAAAATGCCCAGAGTCCCGCGCTTGTCCGGAAGAGGCTGTGGGCTCTCGAGGATATCTGGGAGCAGCGTCACGCGCTTGTTACGGCGGGGCGGCCGTTGGGTTACCGGCCGTGGGGGCTTTTGCGAGGCGGGCTCTGACTTGGAGGGCACGCGCACCAGTGGCTCAGCGGGAGGCGCTGCTGAAGCCCAGAGAGGACGCCAGAGGCCCGAGGTTGCCCGGTTTGCGGTGTTGTATGGCTTGCGCCAGAGCTGAGTGCTTTCGATACGCAGCGGCGCCCACTCCTTTCTCTGTGCTGGGCGGACCGACAGAGCCGGAAGCGGAGCTTCAATTCCCGTGTCAGGCTTCGAAGTAAACGCCCAAAGGAAGCTCGTCTGAGCGACCTCCTCTGGTGCCGGCGTCCAGAGCGAGGCCAACTCCTGGCGCGCTTCTGACGGCATCTCAATGATAACCTCCTCATCAAAGCTCGGAAGAGGCGGAACCTCGGAGTCGTTAGAGTCCGGGGGAGTAGGGCTAGCAAGTTGAGCTTTCGACAGTTGCATAAAATTGACGTTGCTGGTTCGGAGAAGTCGAGCGTCCATGTAGTCCATCTGCGCTTCCGTCAACCGCTTCTGCCACTTGCTCAGCTGCGGGCTCACCGAGTTTCGTACTGGCGGCTCGGGAACACTGGGTTTGAGGTTGTTTTGCATGTGAGCAAGACGCGAGGCTCTGCGTTCCGCCCCGATGCTCTTTCGCGTCACCTCGCGAGCCATGTTGATAGTGCTAGCCACAGAGGCGTGGCGCGAGTTACGGCCTGCCGGCGAGAGAGTCTGCATGCTGGATAGAGAATCACGGCCAATGTCATGCTTGATCTCCTCCCAGTGCTCCTCCTGTTGGCCCATCTCCCGTTCGAGATCCTCGAGAAGCGCTATCCGCCGCGACGCACTCTCCGGAGTGGCCTGTTCGAGTTCGTCGAGCTTCCTCAATTGCGCCTGGATTTGCTGGATGGCTTGCCCAGGGGACTCGAGCGGGGAAGGCTCAACTTGAATGGCAAGGATCTTCTTGGTTGAAAGAGTATGCAGCGGCAGAGGCGCCGGAGGGGGCATCTTCCTAGCCCTCACCTTCTTCTCTCTGTCTGAGAAGGTCGGGCACACATCGCCTACACGTCGGTGCCAAGTAGGCAGCTCCGGGCTTGCCACGGTTTCAGCTTCGGTAACCATCGGGCCCTGGCGATCGGGCTGTTGGAGACTGGAGGTATCGAGCATAATCGGCAATGTCTCCCGGCTGCGGGTGTCAGCGAACGAAAGCTCCGATCCTCTCATGTTTTGACGGCCAGGCATCCGGACTGACGACGGCAGGCCAAGCCGTTGCATGACGGGAATACCAACGGCAACCTCCGGAGTGTTCATGGAGCTCCAGTTCGTCCCGTCGTCTTCAGAACGGTCGTATGTTGTCTCTGTCCAGGCAGACGCGCGGACCGGAACTTCAGGGATAACCGGGGATGACCCACGCTTCACACCGGCTTCCTTCGCGCGCGCGCGGTTGTTCAGGTTACCGGCGTCCCCGTCACCAAAAGCGCGGAGCCAAGAACTTCCGGCTTCGCCGACGGTATTCATCGCCTTTCCGGCCTTGCGTGGGATCTCGTCAACTTCCAAAATACTTTCAGTACGAGTGGACGCCTGCGTCGTCCGATTAGAACGCTGGCGGTCATAGGGCTCACTCGGCGACGAGTCGACATCCCAATATGATACAGGAATGGGCGGAACGTCGGGGAGAGATGATCGGCGCTTGACTGCGTTTGAGCTCGGTGGGTTTGGGAACATAAGCGTGACCCTTTCTTGGAAGGTCATGCTCTTGGTGTTGTTGGGGTGCGGCCTGGCGCCCACCGTCGCGCTCCTCGGTAGAACGGGGAGAGGCGGGAGCGTCGTGGGGCTACCGGGTGAAGGAGCAAGAAGAGACTTCCTCGCCATTAGAGACCCACCAGACTTGGTTCGACGGTGGTTAAGCGCCGGGCTAGATTGCGCTGACGAGTCTGACGGCTTCCGCGGGATTGGACGCGGGCGGTTGACGACGGACCGCGGAGTTCCAGGAGTCTCGGCGATGGGGGCTTGCTTTACGGGGTGACCTGCAGTTTTGATGATTGCCTCAACCATAGCCGGGTTATTGTATTCGATGTTGTTGACAAATAGGATGGTTCGGTGCTGCGATCCTGGCTCTTCGGCGACTGCAAGACCCCGTGCCCTTGGGTTCGATGGAAGGCCAATAGTTGGGCGCCTCTGGAGAGGAGTCTTGGTCGGCTCAGCAGGCGGCGTTGTCGGCGACGGGGGCAGCATCCTCGAAGGGCGAATATTCGGCTTTGGGAGAGATTGCTGTCTTGTCAACGAGAGGTTTTGCGCGGACTGAGACTCGGCCTCGGGGGATTCCATGGCCCGCACGGGTGATGCTTGCCGTGGCTGTACGGACTCCTCCTGTAGCGATGGTCGAGGTGACCTCCGACGAGTTTCCTCTCCGCCTGGAGACAGCTGGGCGGACGAGGTTACCGCGACGGCCGCATCCTCTGGCTGGAGAGCGCCAGGGAAAATGCTTTCCCGAATAGAGGCAGAAGCAACTTCTTTCCTCTTCAGGCTAACCCCGCGCTTCAACGCTTCCTCCGGAGCCAAATCCATCGACGGCCATGCAGGGCGCATGGCCGTCGCGTTTTCCTCCTCGTGCATCCTGGCTCTTCTCTCCCTATCCGCCACCGCAGCCTCCTTGAGATCCACCACGGCAATTTTGCTCCAGGGATTCTGACCGTTATTTTGTTGGACGATCGGGTGGCTGATGGTCATCTTGCCTTTCGTAGGGTGGAACAACGTCCTGTGAGCAACGCTGGCCGGGAGGGGTGGTTCAATACCAAAATCGAACCCAACACTCGTTTCATCCTTGACTCTCGGCGCATCTCTCGGGTTGACGAATGTTCTGGAGGACCGGATGGCCGCTTCTTTAAGGTCCTCAAAGCGGGTCGGAGGATAATCCGTGCTGGAGGTCGAGATATCACGGCTGATGTTAATACGTCGTGGTGACGGCGCTTCTGGCGGCCGAGAGCCTGTTCCTCGGGAGGTGAGTAAAGTTTCAGCACCGCTTGCCACGAAAGCTGCGATTGTGTTAGCTTGAGCCAGGGAGATAAGGAGAACAAAACAGGTAATATACCGATCACAACCAGCAAGCCACCGGCGGGCAGGGCCGTCCTAGTGGCCAGGGCTAGAGTCTGAAAGCCGAGAAGCATCGGCACACTCGTCTATCGCCTTGTTAGTGCCGGCATGAAGAACAGAACGTCACACAACGTACCCCTGTCCAGAACACCAAACCCAGCAGCACAGTCATCAACGCTCTGGCGCGATCAGCATCAACTCCCTTGCCATCGCGGTTTTCCTTCGCCGCGCCTCCTGCCGAATAGGCCCTGATGATGAGAAGAAAAACGATGACTCCATCCAAAGCCGCAACCAGGATCCCGACCGGAAGCGCAGATGTGGTGGCGACGCAGAAGTCGTCAGTCTGTGGCCGGGTGAACCCAATAAAGATAGCTCCGGCCAGGAACCTAACCAGGACTAGGATCTGGGGGATCAACTGCGCCAGCGAGAGCTTCGTGCCGTTGTTGTTATTCAGAGCCCATAGGAGGAACTGCTCGATCGAGAAGCGCGCAAACTGATCGAAGGTGGTAGAGAATATGATGCCGATTTGACAGGGCATCGACGACGTCGAGATGTCGAGAAGGATTGTTATAAAATCGATCTGGGCCCACAGGCCCGCACTGAGAAGAAAAAGAACGAGGACCAGCCTCTGGCTGTCCCGAAATACGGCGGAGAGGCCATGCCCCTTAACGTAGAGAACGAGAGCCGCGGACGCCGCGTTCAACACGATACCGCTACACCAACACGTTAGTCAAAGCCGATGGCCTCAACGCAAGCCTCATTGGGTTTATCCTGTACGGGTTGGGAAAGCACTGACAAGAAGAAAGCGGCGACGAGGGCCTGCGTCGCACCCTCGACCGCCATATTGGCGCCGGCTTAGAAGAAGAACAAGTGAGAAGAGAAGGGAAACCAGCCCAGTCAATGGGGCGAATTAAAGAAAAGAAATATCCTCAATAGAATGAACGTATCATAGTGGAAGGTCCCCGGAGGTCACGCCGTGATGTTGTGATCAGACGGCCATCCCATAAACGACACCAAACAAAAGATGGCGAAGGAGAGAATCCTGAGATTGGGGTTGACACGGACACAACGAACCCACAACGAACCAAGACGAGGCAGTTCGCTGTGGATCGAGGCAGAAAGGGTGAAGCGGTGGCGCCAAGGAGAAGCCGGTTGGGTAGCAAAGAAGGGAGGCGAGTATCGCAACACAGGGTCACCCCCGAGAGTCGAGCTCCATCCTGGTGGTCGTCTGCTTCACGAGGCTTAGGTCCAGACAGGACAAGCGGTCGATCACTCAAACAAGCACCCTGCTCCCGCCGTTCATGCAAAGAAGAGACAGAGGCCGAGATTGGACGACAAGCAAGGCTGACAAGGCCATTGCTCGGCGGTTGCATCCAGACCCTAGCTCATGGTGTTTCACTTGAAACCTCAGGTGTTACATCTCGCACGGACTACCGCGCAGAACTTTCCCAGCGTGTGGGCAGCCGCCGTCGTCAAGAGTCAATCGGGCCTCGTTTAAAGGTCCGCTTCACTCCATGCCTCATGGTTGTAGTGCCGAGTGATTGATGGTTCGTCTGTATTGTGTATGGACACAAAAGGGAGGCGAGTGCGACCATCTCCAAGTTGCACTGTCACGCCTTGCCCGGTGTTGAAACAGCTAGTCGGCCCAACTAAGTTTAGAGCCTACAACTGTAGCAGTGATGCAGCAGCGCATCTGTATCCGCAAATCCCTCTCTGCCGGTTTTATGGTTTTATGAAGCATCGATGGGCGGCCACGGCCGGGCGGGAAGTGAGATAACGACCCTTGCCTACAGCGTTCTTGGTAGCAAACATGGCATAGAAAAATAGGTGTGGGTCAATATGAAAATTCAAGATGACCGTGACAGCATGAAACTGGAGGCAGCTGATGGATTGATTCGGTTGAGTCTGTGGGGAGGAAGTTCAGTTCCATGTCGATGGTGTGAGCCAAGTTGCAACTTCCCTCCCATAGCACAACAAAGTTGCACTTTCGTCCAGTGGTGGCCCGTGCGTCGCCCCTTTCGTGAGCAAAATTTACACCATTTTCCCCATTTCGAAACACTTTCCCCCCTGCCAAGAACCCGCCAACCTCGATCATGAACAGCTCAAAATTCATTCAGTTCTGCATGTCATATTAACTACGCGTCTACCTAATACTTTTCTGTTTCCTTATAAAGACAGAAAATAGCTGCTGCTCATCAGTTTACCCGCTCTCGCCTAGGAGCGACTCCGGCAGGTGTAAAACAAGACTTGAAGCGTCTCGCCTCGTCTCGATCGCCAACAGCCGCGAGCGGATGTGGCCGGGCAGTTCGGTCGTCTTAACTCAATTAAACCCCAGCATTCAGCCGTCCATGCAAGATATTCTTATACATCGAATCCGAATTAACCTTTTCCGTACTTGAAGCCGCCTTGAGGTCGAGGTGCTATATAAGAGGTGTGTGACCAGGTTCCTCGCCCTGCCAAGCCCCCGACTTGCCGTCCCGGTCAGTGCTCGCTCTGTGCGTACATGCAAAGTAGGGCGGACTCCTTTATAAGAAAGAATACCAGATGTTACTTTCGCCTTCGGGCAACAGCGTTGATTTTCCAGATCGGTAGAGCGCAGCGTTTTCTAGCGAGAGACCCCCGTTCAACAGCGCTAAACTTTTTTTCGTTTTTTTTTTTTTCCTTTTTTCAACTGTACATCTTTTGTACTACATACATCCACGGTGAATCCGGAATCGTTTGCTTGACTTACAATACAAAACCATTCAATGCACCATCTAAATTCTCTGTTTCGCTGCCATTCTTACCGCCGTTTTCTGTCAATACAAACAAAACGGCAGAGGTGAAAGCCAACCCAATCTGGAGCCGACCGGCATCGAGCGGTCGTCCGAAGGGCGTGGTGGGTCGAGGACGTAACTACACTAGTAACTACCTACCTAATATGGCCGTATCCGTATAGCTGTGCGTTGGAGTCGAAGACCGGACATTCGGCGTGCCGAGCGGGGTATTCCCGTAAGACGGGTGTCGTCGGCATCGGCCGCCGCCAATCCGGTCCGCCTACATCCCGGATGTGGTATCTGTGTGACTCTTTGATCCTGACTCACCAATCTCTCCTTATAAGTTTGTTAGGTAGTCAACCAATTCCCTAGTTGGAAAAACCATCAACCTACTTCCGTATCTCTCGGTAGTCAGCCCCTGAACCACGCCCAAGCAGCCCTTCACGATGCCTCTCCGCGAGCTCCAGTATCCGACCGAGCCTTACAGCAAAGTCAACCGACTCAAGGATCGGGGTGAGCTCCGGCGCTCTTATAAACTCTGTAAAAAGAATCCAGGTCTAACCAACTCCCAGCGGACTATGCTCTCGAGACTATCCATCAAATCGTCAACTCGTGTCCCATGCTTCATGTCTCTTTCCAACCAGCCAACAGCCCCTTTCCGGCAGTTCTGCCCATGATCGGCCAGATGGGCTCGTTTTCGAGGCCCAGCGCTGGCCTGGGTGATGTGCTAGATTTGTATCTCCACGGGTTAGTGATGCTTCGGCCGAGTTGGTGGTCATAGGGGCTGTCGCCCATCAGCCGCTATCTCATCTCTTTCCACAGCCATTTACCATTATTCCCTCGTCGCCACTAACACTGATAACCACAAAGCTACGTCTCCTCCCGCATCATAAACACCGCCCGCTCCGCCGATTCCCAAGAGGAGGGCGTGCCCATGACCATCGCTGCCTCCCACCTCGACGGCCTCGTCCTCTCGCTCACCCCCAACAGCCGTAAGCACCAACAACACCAACTCACCATCCACCCACCACCTCACCAAACAACCCCCAAACAAACAGCTCTTCAGCTAACCCCCCCCCAACCAGACAGCTACAACTACCGCAGCGCGATCCTCTTCGGGCACGCGACCCTCGTCACCGACCCCGCCGAGAAACTCTACGCCATGGAACTCATCACCAACAGCGTCGTGCCCGGCCGATGGACGCACACGCGCGTCCCGCCCAACGCCGCCGAGATGCAGAGCACCAGCGTGCTGCGGGTGCGCGTCAGCACGGGCAGCGCCAAGATCCGCACGGGCGAGCCGCATGACGAGAGGGGGGATATGGAGGATGGGGAATTGTTGGGGAGGGTGTGGACCGGGGTGGTGCCGGTGTATATGGTGAGGGGGGAGCCGGTTGCTGGGGGGTATAATAGGGTGGGGGAGGTGCCGGGGTATTTGGAGGAGTGGAGGGGGGAGGTGAATAGGGAGGGGGAGGTGTATGCGAGGGAGGCGGTGGGGAGGGAGGTGGTGGCGAAGAGGGGGGGTGAGTGAGTTGGGGGGGATTGGGGAGTGGAATGGGGGGAGAAGCAGGTTAGGAAACTGGTATTGCATATTTCCAAATCAAGGACAAGAAAATCTAGTGTCCAGAACAAATATGTACAATTCACCTCCACTTAATTCATCACCCATCCAAGTGTTTTGTTTCCGTCAACATCCACCCACAAGCCCCATCCAGCCAAGACCCGCCCTCGATAGATAACCAGACACCTCGCAATGGAAGATCACCACGCCTCCCACACCGCCGGCGGAATCACCGTCCTCATAACGGTCCAATGCCCCGCAGCACTAACCTCATGCCACTTCGCCAGACTCTCCGTCTCATTCTTCCTCAGCAGACCCTTGGCCTCCTCACCCGTCACCAAGAAATCCGTCTCCTTCACCTCATGCTGCGGCAGCAAGAAGGCGCGGCGCGAGGGGCTGTTGAGCATGTCGCGCTCGCTGGGGGTGCGGAAGGCGATCGCGCTGTCGGCCTGCTTGGTGCAGAAGATGACCATGTTGGTGAAGTCGCGGCCGGACTGGGCAAAGTCGTCGTCGTCGCGCGGGTGCTCGCGGAAGATGCGGCAGCTGGGGAAGACGGCGTTGATGGTGTTGACGACGATGCGTGGAGGGGGGAGGGCGAAGTCGCCGGCGTAGTTCTGTTGTGTGTGTTAGTTGGGTTGCTAGGGGAGTTGGGGGAGGGGGGGGGATGAGGGGAGCGTACGATGGCAACCACGCCGTTCGGCTTGAGCAGCGTGTGGAGGTTCTGCAGGAACTCAAGGGTGAAGAGCGCGATGGGCTCGGCGCCACCAGTAAAGACATCGTGGATGATGTAGTCGTAGCGGGCTTCGCTCTCGTCCGCGGCCACCCGCGAGGTGTAGGTCACTGCGTCTTCGATGACGGCGGTGTGGTTGCTAGGGAGTTGGAAGTACTGGGCGGCAAACTTGTGAACCATCGGGTCAAGTTCAACCACAGTGGTGTCGATGCCGTGGGCCACAAGGGCGGCCGGCGTGGTGCCAATACCAAGACCACTGCAGACGGATTAGCATACGCACATAGGGGTACCATTCAGGCAACTTACATTACAAGGGCGTTGGCCTCGCTGTCAATAATAGGCTCCGGGGTCTTGACCAGCCTGACGGCCTCAAGCATGGCAAACACGCCATAGATCGGCTCAGCCACCTGGTTCCCCTTAAACTGACCCTGCCCCAGGAACTTAACCCACTCACCACCCAGCAAGCTGTGGTCGCACCTCAAGACGCGATATCCCTCCTTGGGACTATCAATGACCGAGATATAACCCGTGTTGGACTCGGCCCGGTCCAGAACCACATATCCCACATCCGCAAGGCCACTGTTCAGCCTAGCAAGAGCCATCGGCGTCGGGACATTCGTGTTCAGAACCGCCGTGTGCAGCAGCGCCGGCACAGCCAGAAGCAACAACTTGGACGGCGCAACTAACGCGTACGCCGCTCCCAGAATCAGCTCCATCCCAAGTCTAGTATTCAGCACCGACTTGCCAACCAGCCCCTCCACCAACCCACCCAGCACCGTCTCGGCGCCCTTAAAAAACCCATACGCCCCCAACCCAGGCGCAGCATCAGCCACCCACCCCGGCAGCACCGACAAATCGGCCCCATCCAGATACGTAGCCACGCACGCGGCCGACACGCCCACCAGCGGGAACAGCGTGACCGCCTCAGTGACCAGCGGGCCCCAGGCGGCCGTGAGGGTGCCGCTGGCCGGGGTGAGCAGGAACTGCACGGTAGGGATCCACAGGGCGATCACGGGGAGGAGGTACTCGGGCCGGACCGGCAGGGCGCGGTTCAGGAAGAGGTTGGACGACCAGCCGGTGAAGCAGGCGGCCATGAGCAGCTTGGCGTGCCATTGGGCGGACGGGATGGAGCCGTAGACCGGGGAGAGGGCCAGTTGGGAGACGGTCGAGTACACGGCGATGAGGGTGAGGAGCGTGGCTGTCTTGAGGTAGATGCGGGATTGCGTGGTGAGCCAGTTGGACCAGGTCTCGGTCTGGGCTTTGGCGGCCAGCGCGCGGAGCTCGGCTTCGAAGCTCTCGGGGGTGAAGGAGGATGAGGGGTCGATGGGGGGGATGGAGGTGTTGTTTTGGCCCTTTTGGGGGGCTTTGGAGGGGGTTGGTTGGGGGGCCATTGCGGCGGGAGAAGTAGGTTGGACTACTTGGATATGATCATTAGGTTGGTGAATGATTGAAGCTAGGCACTATCAGAAAATAATATGTACAAAGTTTCAAGACATCTCGGTTTCACGTTGCAATGTGGTCTCATCTCACGCGATTGGTTGACGTGGTTGAGTTGGTTTGAAGATGCGACACCAAGCCTGGAGCTTGGACGCCGTGACAGGGGTAGCTACCCCTGTATTCCACTGTTGTCGGTACGTATCCTTCCGTTGGTGGGGCAGAAACGGCTGCGCGGGTTGGCTCCCGGTTGCTCAGGCTGAGCCGGGGTGGAAGGTGTGAGCCGTGGGGGTTGCCGATGACGTTCCGCACACCGTCTCCCGAACTATTTTTCAGGGCAGTTCCTGACCTGAGCTTCGCGTTTTGTCCATCATTGAACTTCCATGCCCGTGTAATACCACGTTTCCACCCTCCGTCTCGTGTTGCAAATCGTTAAGGTTATCAATCGCATCAACCACAACCACAGGCACAACCACCATGTCTCTTCCCACCACCCTGGCCGAGCTGGCCGAGCTCGTCGACTTCAACCAGCAGAGCCTCTTCAGTATGTTGCATCGGAAATGGGCCTTTCTATCAAAGCCCGGGATAAACTAACCGCGCGCAACAGTCTCGGCTGCTGCTATTGCCTTCAACCCGACCTTCTGGAAGTAGGTTTTCCGAGCTGGAGACTGTTTTGTGAGCTTGTCGCTAACCATCATCTCTTGCAGCATCGTTGCCCGCAGAGGTCCGTCACAGTCCACACACCGACCCATCCCGTTCCTGTCCCCATTTCTAATATCCCAACAGAATACCGCACCAAGTTTCTTAGCCGCGCCCTCGGTGGCAACTACCGGGCATGCTACACTCTCGCCGTGAGCATCTTCTCGCTCGGCCTGTTCCGTGACTTTCTCTTCGAGCGTGCCCTGCGCGACCAGCCCTCGCATCCCGCCCTCGAAGGGCCCCTTGTGAACTACGCCGCCTATGCGTTGCTGGCCGTCGGAAACCTCTTCGTCGTCTCCTCTACGTGGCAGCTGGGCATCACAGGAACCTTCCTGGGCGACTACTGTGGCATCCTCATGGATGACATCGTAACGGGCTTTCCCTTCAATGTCACCAACGCCCCGATGTACTATGGAGCGACCATGAGCTTCTTGGGCACTGCCCTGCTCTACGGGAAGCCGGCCGGCATCCTCTTGACCCTGCACGTCCTGATCGTGTACCTGGTCGCCATCCAATTCGAGAACCCTTTTACTGCGGGCATCTACGCCAAGCGCGAGAAGGAGCGGGCCAAGGCCGCCGGGAAGCCGTACGAGGGCAAGAAGGAGCTCTAAACAAAGTCGCGATAGGGAAATCCGGACTTGACAAATGGGAGAAGGGCGGGCCGTGGTGGACATCCGAGGATACGCCAGCAGGGCACGCCGAGTGCTCCGATAACACCACGGCAGGCCGATCTTGGGCAAGCCGCGGCCCGCCCAGCCCAGCGAGCGAGATCTAGCGTGATGTACTAGAGCTTGGCAACGGCAACCGGTAAAGCGCTCCCCTTGACGGCAGTGGCTACGGTGCAGGAGGCACCCGGCAGCAGACCGGCCGCAGCAAGGGTTCGAGGCAGCTCCTCCAGTGCCGTCAGATCAACTAGCCTAGCACCAGGATTAGACAGATGGAAACAAATAGATGAGATGGATTTGGATCTTGTTCTATTCATTGATTCGAATCTTTGCCGAGAGAGCCCCTCCAAGATGACTGACAAGACACCACAATCGAAGTTGGGTAGGCCAGACTGGCTGTTAGCTTTTGGCACCAATGGCCATGACAGGTCTGGTCAGTATAGCCATGCGGCTCGTCCTAAATACTCGGCAACTACCTATACGCTACACCCAACTTGCGTCGTGTTTGGAATTATCGGGACCGACTTCACTCGCTACGCAAAACCTACCCGCGCCCGGCTTTCACATGTGTCGTCTGAGGGCGAAGCTGGATTGCTTGACTTGTCAGACCTGGTTCTACTAGTGTTTGACGCGGTACCAAGAACACCGGCACAGCGAACAGCGATTCAGCAACATTTTTGCTTCACCGAATGAACCACCTCGGCCCGCGTTCTTCCAGACCAAAAACAGCAGCAGCGGCCGTTTCTTCAAGGATAACTAACCAGTGAGTCACCTATCCACCCTCGGCTCTAGTCGCAACATACAGCGGTGCCCGTGGAAATGGACAGTTCGAGGGAACTGGCACTAACCGACCGCCGCGAACCCGGCAACCTCGCCGCGGCCACCTCGTCCCCGCCGCCCACCACCATGGGTTGTGTCAAACAACCAGTCAAATCCTAGCTTGAAGAGGGCGATGCACGTCATGCAATTCGCTGCCGCGGGGTAACTCTCCAGAATATCGCGAATGTTCTCCTTGATCCCGGGCTAGGTTGCTAGCATCCGAGGGTACATATCATCATCGCCAACGGTTGACAACACTCCCCCCAATCCTGCCCCGAGACAGAAAGTAACGTCTCAGCGCAAATGTAAATGCCCATGGCAACTCGCAACCAGACCTCATCACAGCCGTATCACCTCCCGCCCGCTTCCCCAACCTGCTCACCTCTCCCCCTCCGTCGGCGGCCGTCCGTCCATCGCGATCGTCAATCCCCGTCGCCAGCGCCCGGCAGCATCGCCTATCGTCGCCGTCCCCGTCCCCGTCGCCGGTGAGGCTTTGTCTTGTGTGCCGGCCCGGGGGGCGGTCCTACGATGATGGGGTATGTGGCTGCTAGCATGGCTAGGGGGGTTTTGGTTGCGGCGCCGCTTTGGCTTTTTGGCCGGAGGGTGATAAGCAACTGCCTCGACAGGCCGGTGCGCGTGGGTTGGAATAATGTGTGCTCCTTCTTGTGGCACCTGGAGTTCGGCTTGGGCGAACCGACTCCGGCGGTAAAGGGGTACCTACCCCCCACCGCGTCGACGAGGCCCTGCGTGCTCTCACCAGGGAGGAGCACCGCGTGTATATCCCTGAGGAGGGGTCAAGGTTGAGGATTGGGAGATGGGGGGTGGGTGAGGATGGAAGATGGTGAATTAGATAAAGGGATGGGGTGGGATTTGATACGGGGGAGGGGGGTGGGATGGAGGGAAGGGGGATAGAGATAAAGCTGGCTTTCAGCGGGCGGGGAGGGGGCTCGGGGAGAAGGATTGGTGGCATTGGACAGATGGTTCGACAAAGGATGTATGTGTGTAGCTCAGCACAGAAAGTAAACGATTTGTATCATCATCTGTAGTCATGTGTGGGCATAACTGCATGAGGGACCAAAGTGGCTAGCTACAAACATGCCTTGTTAACAAATTGACCACGGGTATGGTGTTTGTCAAGGCGCTTGAACAGTGATCAGCCCAGTGGATTACCTACGTGGTGATCGATTGTAAGAAGGCTGATATTTAACTAAGTAACGACTTAAGCTCATCAGTGGAGGACACAATGGCTTAAACCCTACTTCGTAGATAAAGCCCAGCATACATTGGCCTCTCCCGGGATTGAGACAATCACAACGAAGCCACAATAACCCAGTGCTAGCAAGTGGCTCTTTTCGTATTAGTCTTGGTGAAAACAGCTTGCTTAATCTGCATGTGCAGAGATTATGGCACTTCCAGCTCGAGCATGGCCGTTTGCTTTCATGGCTTTGCTCCGCTGTGATTGGGTCTTCTGTGTCTTGGATTGTGCAAACGGAGCGCCGTCCATGGCCGTCTAAGAGCCTTCAGCCTCCCGTCGTCGGCTAACTGCATCCAATGGCTGGATGATGACATCTGTGGCTTCCGGAAGGTGGTGTTGTGTTGGTTCGTGCTTGGCGTGGCCCAAACTACCGGGGCTGCGGGGAAGCAAAGGGGTGACCATGCGATGCATGCCAAGTGAGGCCAGCAAGGCAGAAAAAGTAACCGTAATCCAAAGCACACTTTGTAGCAGGGACAGCGGCGGTGTGAACCAGGTTAGAGATTGGTGGGCGGTAAAATGAAGCTACGAGCCACCAGAGGCCCACTGCCGTAACCTGCTTTTTCAGTCTGCACCTCCCTGGCAAGCTGGCTGGCAAGCTGGCTGTGGCTTTGTTGAGATGAACCAAACTTGACGTCCAAGTGCCCTGGTGCCTTTCCGCCATGGAAACAAGGTCCCCACTCTGTCCCCACCTCACCGCGCGGGAAGCATTCCTGTTCGGACGCATCCCGCCTGGACCCCTAACAGTTTATTACACGTTTTCCACCACAAATCCACAAGCTTATCCCTGGAATTACACTCGCCTCTCAAGCCCGGATTGGGTGTATGGATGTATACCACCATCATTTGGCCACTTTTGACGATGCAGTGAGGCCTACTACAGAGTGCAACAGGACGGGACAGCTCATTGATGCCTGACTCATTCCACGCGCAATACCTAATTGATGTGCACGCCACAAGGCTGAATTTATGACATCGTGATCAAGATTTCTAGCTTCCATACTTGTGGGTGCCTTTATCTTAGTGAATTGCCCTTTGGTATCCATGGTTGTTTTTCCTTGTTCTTCTTCACGTCAGATAAGGTTTCCGTCTCACGAGCGCCCCTGATAATATTGTTCTCCTCTTTCCCCAGCTTGGAAAGCGGCTGGCCCTTGCCTGGGCTTGTGCTCCCTTGCGGCTTTCTCGGGTCACTCAAACAACCTGCTTAGGGGTTGGAACAAACGGACAAGCTGAAGGAAGGTTCGCTTGTTCAAATGTGCCCGGTCTGAGTGTGAGGTACACAACTCCGTCCCATCCCCCTTTAGCACTTTCCTGTCACACCCTACTCGCAAATCTCGCCTGTTACTCTTTCCTGCTACATGAACCTGGTTCCTGTCTCTATTTCTTGCCTGGTCTCCTACCTCTCCCACACTTCTCAGCGAACCACCACCGACTTTCACCGCTCGGTTCGTGGGAGTCGATCAGGCGAGCAGTTTCTCACCCATAACATTTACTGACAAGCTACCCATTTCACCGCAACAGTTGTCACCATTTTGGTGTTTGCAATCCGACCGACCCATTTGCAGACTAAAAAACACGGGTCGACAGCAGCGACAGTGACTTACCAACAGCATAAGCATATTTGAGACACCCATACTCAAGCTTCACATACTCTTTCTCTTCTTCATCTTCCCACATACATTCCTGGCCAAGCTTTCCACAGCGTTACTTTGCTGGGGTCTAACTTACTCTTCACCATGTCCGACAACCGTGGTCGTGGCGGTAGGGGCCGTGGCGGCGGCGGCGGTGGCCGTGGTGGTGGTGGTGGTGGTGGTGGCCGTGGCGGCGGCGGCGAGTTCCGCGGCGGTGGTGGTCAAGGCAATTATGCCGGCGGCGGTTATCGCGGTGGCGGTTACCAAGGCGGCGGCCGTGGAGGTGGGGGTGGTGACAATTACCAAGGCGGCGGCCGTGGAGGTGGCGGCGGCGGCGGCTATCAGGGTGGTGGTGGTCGTGGAGGTGGTGGCTACCAGGGCGGCGGTGGCGGCGGCGGCGGTTATCAGGGTGGTGGCCGTGGAGGTGGAGGTGGTTATCAAGGCGGCGGTCGTGGGGGTGGTCGAGGTGGCCGTGGCGGTTATTCTGGCCCCGGCGTCTTGTAAGTGCCTCCCTGAACGCCAAGTCGTTGGTTGACGATGCTAACAGATATTGTGTAGCGGTCTCGGCCAACAGATCCCACAGCCTGACAAGGACGTCACCAATCTTGAGGACAAATGGATCAAGGAGCAAGGCCAGATAGAGTCTAAGATGCCCGCCCTGTCCATCACCGATCCGTCTGATGGCCGTGCATTATTGCCTGGCCGCCCCGGTCTCGGCACCAACGGCCAACGAATTGTGCTCTGGGCCAATTACTTCAAGATGGACGCCAAGGTTGCGTACTTGTACCGGTATGACCTCCGTGTCTCTGGCACAAAGGTGTCAGAGGAGGAAGGCGAGCCCGCGAAAAAGAAGATCAAATCGGAGGGCAACGAAGACGCGAATAATGGAAAAAGGGAGGCCAAGGGCAACAAGCTGGCCAAACTCATCGAACTCGCTCTGAGCCAGCTGCCTCGCAATTCCGTGGTCGCTACCGAGTACAAGCAGCAGCTCATCACCAAGGAGAAGCTCGAACTTCCGGCAGACGGCCACGTGCCAGTCACTCTTGTCGAGCCCAACCGCAAAGACGAGACGTGGTTCGTCCGCTTTGACGGGCCATCCACCATCAACGTCCAAGGCTTGATGGACTACTTGAAGTTGACCGAGAGGGACAACGATGGCGTTTTCCCCAAGTATCCCGAGGAGATTGATGCACTCGGCGTCGTTCTTGGCCACACTCCGAGGTCAAACGCAGGGACCGCCGCCGTCGGCCGGAGCCGTTTTTTTGCCATCGACTCTGGTAGGAAAGACGAGGCAATGATGGACCCGAAGAGCTACATTGAAATCCTACGTGGCTACGTCCAGAGCGTTCGTCCAGCGACCGGCCGTCTACTGCTCAACACCAACGTTACACATGGCGTGTTCCGGAAAGGGACTCGGTTCGAAGACTTGTTCAGAATGCACCATCTCGCACAGATGGACACGAAGGGCGGGGACCCGAAGACTCTCGTGGACATGCACAAACTCATTTCCAAGACACGGATTCGATGCAGGATCCCCGCAGATAACGGACAATGGCATGTGAGTGAAAGGGGTGCGGCCGGCCTGGCCAGAGTTGGAGACGGCGGCAAGGAGGCAGAGGATAGACCGATGTTCAGACCCAACACGGGTCGTTTCGGCTGCCCTGCCACGGTCAAATTTTTCCTTCGCGCTTCAGATAAGCCCCCTCCCCCTGGTCTCGTGTACAACAGTTGGGTTAGGGTCGACGACTATTACAGAGCCAGTAAGCTGTCAAGTTTCAACCCCTGTGGCCGACGAGCATATTCTAACCTTTCTCAGGATACAAGATCAATGTCAACAAGGGTCTTCCGTTGATCAACGTCGGAACTTCGAGGAAAGCGATTTACATCCCGGCCGAATACTGCGAACTGCTCCCCGGTCAGCCGCTGAAGTCGAGGCTGAGTCCCACAGATCAGGATGTCATGATTCAGTTTGCATGCCGACCGCCGCCGGCCAATGCACAGTCGATCACGACATCGGCGAGGAGCCTTCTAGCACTGGACAACAACAAGTTGCTTGTGAGTTTTGGGCGTGGTCGGTTGATGTCTGGTGAACCCAACCGCTAACAACAGCTGATAGGCAAACTTTGGCATCACGGTCGACAAGCAGCTCATCACGGTGGAGGGCCGCGAGCTTCGCCCTCCCTCCATCAGCTACTTGAAAGGAAATATTACCCCGGCGGACGGCGGTTGGCTCATGAAGGGGGTCAGGATCTGTCAGCCCGGAAGGCGCATTGCGAACTGGACGTACCTGACGATTGGGGACGGAACGTCCGATCGGCTCAAGAGGGCTGTCCAGGACTTCGCCAGGTTCCTGAACAACGACATGGGCGTCCCCATGAACACCCAACCAGCTCCGGCAAACGGCTACGTATCAGCCAGCCACGAACAGAGCTTGCAAAACGTCTTTAAAAAGATCTCAACACAAAAGCCTCAGCCAGACTTCCTTCTGGTGCTTATTCCGAACAAGGACGCTGTCACCTACAACAACATCAAGAAATGCGGCGATTGTCTATTTGGCATTCCCACCGTTTGCTGCCGCGAGGAAAAGATTACGGATCCGAAAGGCCAGAAGGGATACTTTGCCAACGTTGGCCTGAAGGTCAACTTGAAGTTTGGCGGTGTCAACCACAGGGTGCAAGACACTACCGGGCTCGTTGCGAAGACCATGTTTGTGGGATACGACGTCACCCATCCCACCAATCTTCCCGCTGGCGCAGCCGAAAATGCGCCGAGTCTGGTCGGATTGGTGGCGAGCGTTGACAAGGACCTCGCCCAGTGGCCGGCCGTGACGTGGGCGAACAGGGCCCGGGTCGAGGAGGTTGGGCAAAACGACGACGGCCAGTTTGTGCGCCACTTCAAAGACCGTCTCAGGCTCTGGCAGGATGCGAACAACAAGCAATTGCCCGAGAACATCATCATCTTCCGTGACGGCGTATCGGAAGGGCAGTTCAACATGGTCCTCAAGGACGAGTTGCCCAACATCCGCCAGGCCTGCCGGGAGACGTACAAAGCGGGAAAGAACTCGCAGCCGCGTATTTCTCTCATCGTGTCGGTGAAGCGGCATCAGACGCGCTTCTACCCTACCGACCCCAACCATATGCACCAGAGGTCCAAAAGCCCCAAGGAGGGGACCATCGTCGACCGAGGCGTCACCAACGTCCGCTGCTGGGACTTTTTCCTCCAGGCCCACGCGTCTCTCCAGGGTAAGTCGTCGTCGTATTTGCCACCACCGGCTTGCTGCGGCATTGCATGCTAACGTGATCCAATCCCACAGGCACGGCCCGCCCCGCCCACTACACGGTTTTGCTGGACGAAATCTTCCGCGCCAAGTTCGGCGCGAAGGCGGCTGACGTTCTGGAGAAGCTCACGCACGACATGTGCTACGCCTACGGCCGCGCCACCAAGGCCGTCAGCATCTGCCCGCCCGCGTACTATGCCGACCTGGTCGCCACGCGGGCCCGCATCCACAAGGACGAATTGTTTGACGACGGGCGTACCGAGACTGGGGAGCTGTCGACGAGGTCGACGGCAATGGCCAGGACTGTCCATGATAAGCTGAGGAACACCATGTACTACATCTAACGATGGAAGGAGGATAGGTTCTGTCTGGGCTTCCGGCTGTGCCGTGGGCGTTGTTGGGTACCCAGGATGAGTTGTGTTCCCCTAGAAAAAAGCGACAGCAAGGTTGTGCCAGTGGTGGCTGGCAGACAGCGGGAGCGGATTCGATGGGGGATTCAAGCGCGGCTCGTGAGGTTGGTTGGGGCTTGATTGGGTTCATATGGCCTGGTTTTATTCGGGTGAACATGAACAGTGGGCTAGTGTCTGGATGATGGTGTGGTTTATTCTGTAGCCAGCTTAAAGTATTGTGAGTAGCACTCTTAGAGTGGTAGAGCATTGTAGTTTGTTATTTTCCCACTCTAACTATGATGGTCTCTTCCGATTCTGCGTGATGTGAATGAAGCTGTCAAGAAGGTACCTGGCAATTCATGAGCTACAAGTTACAAGCACGAATACACACACACACACTTAAAAACATCATCAACCAACCATTCCGGGGTTAGGGTTGCCCCTCAAATTCTCGGCAAAGCAGGTGCACGTGACTTGCCCTCAACTCTTCCATGCCAAGCCCAGCCAGTCACAGCCAACCACAACCCCAACGCAAGCAAGCTGCTGCAGCTCAACCGCAGCCGACCGACAGCGGAATCATCGCCAAACCGAAACGTCACTCGCTTCGGCATCACCAAAAAAACCCTCTCCACTCACCCTCGGCGCGCACGAGCCGACGATCCCCCCGATTGAAGGGCCGAGTGCGCAGCATTCAATCTAGCTACACCCGCCACGCCAACCGACCCCCCGGGGCTTCAAGACACACCAACCAATCCCCCCTCCCCCCAACCAACCGAGGAGGCGAAGGAAGAAGAAGAGGCAGAACCGCCCCTAGGCCAACCAAACCCAAACCCAAACCCAAACCCTCCCCCTCAAAACAACAAAAAAACAACAACCATGTCCGCCCTCCGCCCTCACGCCCGCCTCGCGGTGCGCAGCACCCCCTCCCTCACCTCCGCCACGGCTCTCGTCCCCGCCCGCTTCCGCTACTTCTCCGCCTCCCCGCGCCGCGCCGGCGGCGGCGGCATGCAGTACGACCCGCCCTCCGGATGGCTGTGGGGCGTGCGGCCCGGCGAGAAATACCAGAATGAGGGGTGGGAGGGCCCGTTCTTTTATGGCTTTTGGGGGAGCATGATTGTCTTTGCCGTGGCGTATGCGTGGAAGCCGGATACTTCGTGAGTTTTTTTTGAGTTTTCTTTTACTTTTTTTTTGAGCTTTGGGGGGGGGGGTTGTGTTTGGGTAGGTTGGGGGGTTGGTTGTGTGCATGAAGTGGTGAGGGATTTGTGGTTTTGCTGTGGCTGACTTTGTTGGGGTGTAGTATCCAGACTTGGGCGTTGGAAGAGGCGAGGAGGAGGCTGGAGGCTGAGGGCATTCTGGAAGACCCGGAGAAGAAATAGAGGGGTGGATGGATGGGGAACGGATGGGTCGGTCTTGTCGAGGGAGCTTGGGAGCTTGGTCTTGGTAGAGAAGAAGACAGACCGACGGACATGCAACGCATACATATGCCCCGCATAGATGGATGTACATGGTTTGTTTCGTTGTCGTTCGTTGTTCTTGTTGTTTCCTTGCCGTCATCTTCGTTGCGTCAACTTCTATGGACACCGGTATACGGTCCAGCTAGACCACCATTCCGATAGAGGTGCTGCCATTATGCGGTAGCCGTGTTGTTGTTGAATTGAGTTTGTCACCGAACCGATCATGAAAAAAATGGCATGAAACATCGACGCTCAAAATTACCCCCGCGCTATATACAAGTCTACATCCAACTCACCCCTTTTATAACCCCCCCTTCCCCCGCTCTAGCACACGTAGCTCCACTCATGCGGGTCATCACCGTACTGCCGCGCCTCGATCCAGTTCTTCATCTTGGTCGCGACCTCGCCCGACTCCTCGTGCTCCTTCAGCCCGCAGTTCACCAGCTGGCCCTTCCAGCTGATGTGCCGCACGGGGCTCACAATGGCCGCCGTGCCCGCGCCGAACGCCTCGATCAGCCGGCCCTCGTTCGCGGCCTCGGCGAGCTCGCCCATGGTGTGCTTGCGCTCGACAATGTTCCACCCCTCGGGCGCCAGCCGCTCGCGCGCGAGCGACAGCACCGAGTCGCGCGTGACGCCCTCCAGAATCGTGCCGTCGAGCGGCGCCGTGATCAGCTCCTTCTGGCCCGTCTGCTTGTTCTTGACCGCCACGAAGAAGTTCATGGTCCCGACCTCGGTCGCGTACTCCTCCTCGCCGAACAGCCACAGGTTCTGCTGGAACCCGCGGCTCATGGCCTCGCGCTGCGGCACGATGCACGGCGCGTAGTTGGCCCCCAGCTTCTTGTCGCCCACGCCGCCGGGCCACGCCCGCACCGCGTAGTCGGTAGCCTCGAGGGACACGGCCTTGAACCCCGTGGGGTAGTAGGGCCCGACGGGCGAGGCGATGACGAAGATCATGGCCGACCCCGGAGGGTTGACGCCTAGCGTCTTTTGCGTGCCGATCATGGTCGGGCGCAGGTAGAGCGAGTAGCCGCGCTCCTCGGGGATGAAGCGGCTGTCGAGCTTGGCGAGCTGCGCGATGAGGTCGATCATGGCCGTCGAGTTGAAGTTGGGGAGCGCGATGCGCGCGGCCGACTTGTTGAACCGCTCCATGTTCTTCTCCGGGCGGAAGAGGCGGATCTTGCCCTCGCTGTCCTTGTACGCCTTCATGCCCTCGAAGCACTCGAAGGCGTAGTGGAACACGCAGCTGGCCGGGTCGAGCGACAGGTTCTGGTAGGGTAGGATGTGCGGTTTTTGCCAGCCCGTCGCTTGATCCCACTCGACGGTGATCATGTGGTCTGCGCGAGAGTAGATCAGCGCTTGTCCTCTCGCCCTGCCATATCACAAGAGGCTGGCTAGCTACCTGTGAAGTTGCGCCCAAAGACCAGGTCCTCGGATTTCATGAGCGGTTTGGGCTGGGACGTCTTGTTGACCACCACCTGGGCAGGATCAATGTCCTGGAGTTTGGTTTGGGATGCCACCTCCGGGCTGACGCTGTACTGGCGCGTAGCCTGGAACAAGCCCAGTGGTGACCGCCGCGGCGCAATGAAGGCCGCCGCCGAACGAGGAGCGCATCGGGGGATGAGTCGCCGTATCATGTTTGCGGTCGTTGGGTTTTGGGAGGATAACCAATTGACTTTTCTCGCAACGCAATCATGCACGGGGAGAGCGGGCTGGACCAAAATAGAGTCGGGGCGAGAGGTCCAGATCCAAGGCGAAGCGGGGATTACTTAACACTGCGAACGATGGGATGGGACGGGTGAATCCTCCAGGTCGCCGTTCTGATTCACCAAATTCTCGGAGCGCAATCGGAGGGCCGCGATACGCAGTTAGGTTGGGCTGGGCCAATCACGCAGATCTGGACCCTGAACTTTGGGGCAGATTGGGCAGGGGTAGCCCTATGATATCGAATTACAGAATACATCAGCCGTGACAAGCCGACTCAATGCGATAACAGCCAAAACTAAGAGCCAGCGGAGTCATCCTCATCTCCTTTGCCGGGTTGTCTTTCTTCTGATGACTTGCAGTTGGATGGTTGAGCTTCTTTTTCTTTTTTTCAATCGCCGATCTGTCTTAGTTGGTGGAAAGGTAAACCACTGTCTATTTAGCAATACACCTTAATAAAACGCATTGACCACAGCAAATCGTGGGGAAGACTGCTAAAACAACCAGGTAGCCCCTGCTGTCGTGGCTGGCTCCCCTGTAATTCGAGATGCAGCTCATTGAATCCAACCTAAAAAGTTCAAGTCGCGATTACAAAACTCCAAACTAACTAGGCCATACCCGCCTCAGCCTAGGCTCTGTCAACCACTGGCGATTTGATGGATTAGGTGTCTGAAGACGATTGCCTCCCCTCCCCAGTTGGTGCTGGACGGCCGCAGAATTCCGGCCCCAACCTAGTCCGGCGCATTCCATTCGAGCTGACGACGATAGCGTCAGCATCACCCTACCTCGACAACCGCGATGATAGCCAGGTGATAGTAGCCCATCATGTTCGCCAACGCGCTCAAGTCGATTTCCTCGACAAATATCTCGTCCAACTACACCATCTCGCCGAACATCACCTCGACTGCCGGGCCATGGAAGATCTACCCGGCCAAGAACAAGAAGACGGGTAAGGAATGCTCCGTCTTCGTGTTCGATAAGAAGTCACTCGATGCCCACCGTAACGGTATGACGCGCGCCGAGGTGGCAGACTTCAAGAAAGCCCTCGAAGCCGTTATCGAACGCCTAAAAAAGGAAGCCTCGGCCATCGCCAAGCTGCGACACCCTGGCGTTTTGGAAGTGGTCGAACCCGTCGAGGAGACCAGGGGTGGTGGATTACAGTTCGTCGCCGAAGCTGTGACTGCGTCTCTCTCGGGGTTATTGCAGGAGAAGGATGACCAGGAGAGGGGTGGGGCCGGAGGCCGGACAAGCCGATATGTGACCGAAGACGCCGACGGGAACCGGAGGAGGCGGGAGCTCGAGATCGATGAGTTGGAGATACAGAAGGGGCTATTGCAAGTCAGCAAAGCGCTAGAGTTTCTCCATGACAATGCCGGCCTTGTCCATGGCAACCTTACGCCAGATGCCATCCTCATCAACGCTAAGGCAGGTCCATACGTGTGCCCGTTATCTCGATACGCCATACTGACCTCTAACAGTCGGACTGGAAGCTCAGCGGTCTGTCTTTCTGCGGCCCGTTGGAAAACTCGACCACCCAAAGCTCCATGCAGCCCATCAATTTGCGTGAAGTTCTGAGGCACACCCCGAGCTTACCTCGAACCGTCCAGCTGAATCTCGATTATACATCGCCCGACTTTGTCATCGACAATAACCTGACGGCGTCGGCCGATATGTTCAGCTTGGGGTTGTTGATTATCTCATTATACAACTCCCCTCACAAATCACCCATATCGTGCAACAGTAGCCTATCTGCCTACCAACGTCTTTTCCAGTCGTCACAAAGTATACCGAACTCAACCAACAACTTTCTATCCTCTCGCGCGCTGCCCAAGGAACTCACAACCCATGTCCTCCCGAGGCTCATCACACGAAGGCCCGCCCAGCGGATGACGGCCAGCGAGTTCCAGCAGAGCGAGTTCTTTAACAACATCCTTGTGTCCACCATCCGCTTCCTAGACGCATTCCCCGCCAAGACGCCGAACGAGAAGTCGCAGTTTCTCCGGGGCTTGATGAAAGTACTGCCATCGTTTCCCAAGTCCGTAATGGAAAAGAAGCTGCTGCCCGCCCTCCTTGACGAGTTGAAGGACAAAGAGCTCATCTCCCTAATTCTGCACAACGTCTTCAAGATCATCGAACTTCTTCCGTCAGGGAGGAGAGCCTTCACCGAAAAGGTGCGGCCTAGCTTGAAGGAGATTCTTGCCAACGCCAAACAAACCCAGGAGAAGGACGCTGCCCGTGACGCCGGTTTGATGGTCGTGATAGAGCAGCTCCCCGTCATTGGTGACAACTGCGGAGGCAAAGAGTTCAAAGATGGTAAGCACCGATGGAATTTGACGGTGAAGTGATAGCTAACACCTTTGTAGACGTCCTTCCGATCATCTTCAATGCGCTAGAATCATCGACACCTTCGCTCGTAGACGCAGCGCTGAGGAGTCTTCCATCAGTCCTGCCTCAGCTCGATTTTAGCACCATCAAGAACGAGCTATTCCCCGTCATTGCCGCTATTTTCAGCAAAACAAACAGTCTTGCGATCAAGGTCAGGGGCTTGCAAGCTTTCGTCACACTTTGCGGTGGCTCCAACGACTCCAGTGGTAACGACGGGCTGGATGGTTTAGGCCCGCAAAAGAAGGCGACCTCCTCCACCGCGCTCGACAAGTTCACCATGCAAGAAAAGATCGTCCCCTTGATCAAAGTGATCAAGACTAAAGAGCCCGCCGTCATGATAGCCGCCCTTAATGTTCTCCAGGTCGTCGGAAAAGTGGCGGACGCTGATTTCGTCGCTGTGGAGATCCTACCGATTCTATGGAGCATGAGTTTAGGCCCGCTCTTGGATCTCAAACAGTTCCAATCGTTTATGGAGCTTATCAAGTCTCTATCGAGCAGAGTGGAGGAGGAGCAGACGAGGAAATTGCAGGAATTGGCCGGCGGCAATGGCAGCTCGTCCGCCATCAAAGACGACTTCATGTCCTTCGGTCCTATTGCCGGCTCATCCTTCGATGCAAATGGGGCCACCGAAACAGACTTTGAATCTCTCGTTAAAGGGGGATCCGGCGGGGTTTCTGCCAACCCAATGGACTCGGGGTGGGATAGCATGGCGTCAACCGCAGCTGTTACCTCACCGACCGTGAGCAGTAGAAACTCGACACCGGCACCCGCTTTCTCCTGGTCAACCGCTCCAGCAGCCCCGGCAGCAGCCCCGGCCAACAAGATTGGCGCCGTCAAGGCCCAGCAACCTGGCTTCAGGACAGTCACGCCAGACCTTGCAAGCTTCCAACCTATCACACCGACAACCACACAGTTCTCGCAACCCCTCCAACCAGCTCAGAAGGCAATTGGTGTAGCATCGGCGCCACTAACGCCTCAAGCACCATCCATCAACTGGGGCGCCGCAGCCGCACCAAGTAGCAACAACCTGTGGTCCTCTCCACCCACCACACAACAACCACCCACGTCGACCTTCGGCTCACTCTCCCTCGGCCAACAACAGCAACAACAACCAACCCAAAACCGCGCACCCACCTTCTCCCTCCCGCCACCGCCGAGCACCAACACCGGCACTAGCGCCGCAACATCGAGCTTCTCCGGCTTCAGCCTTGCGCCGCCGCCCGGCGCCTCCCAAACCCAACCCCCACGACCGCCCATCACAACAACGACATCAACACCGGCATTCGGCGGGCTGGGGAGTATGAATAGCACGAGTAGTATGAACAGTTTGGCGTCGATGGGCGCCGCGGCCAACAAGAACCCTGGGATGGGTATGGGCATGGGCATGGGCATGGCGGCGATGAAGAATATGAGCGCGGGCACCGGTGCGGGCACGGGGATGGGGATGGGTATGGGTAATGGCACGAGTATGAATAGCATGACGGGTATGGGTATGGGGATGGGAATGGGTGCTGCTGGACTGGCGCAGCAGCAACAGAGTCAATGGCAGAGTCAAAGTCAGGGGCAAGGCCAGGGGCAGGGGCAGGGGCAAGGGCAAAAGTCGGGGTTGGATAAGTATGAGAGTCTGTTGTAGAAGGCGGCGAATTGAGATTTTCTGGGGTGTCTTGGTCGGTCTTGGTTCATGTCTTAGATCCATCCTTCTTAAGCTTGGGTGTTGGGCTGGCGTAGGGGGTTTGGAGGTTGAATGAGGTTTAGCGGTACGATAATATGATTCAGCATCAGCGTCGGGGGAAACTCGCTTGACTTGCCAGGCTTGCTTGAACCACGTCCTTGAGATACACCACTACACACACCAGAGACGTTTACCAAACTCTCGAAAGAAAGTGAAACCATCACATTTAGCACCGCACCGCAAGCCCGGGCAGAACTCTCAGCCGGGACACCAGATCCAGTACTTTTATATTCTACACAACTAGCGATCTCAGCGCACCTTTTTCTCTCGACCGGCATAGTCCGAAAACGCAGACCCCCAATATTAACCCCGCAACATCGTCAAAACCATTCCCCAGAGCCCTACAACAACAAAAGACACACAACTCCGTACGCAAATGCCGAACAAGAACAGACCAAAGAATCCTCTCTGCCGCAAAGCCAACAACATGCCCCTCATCTCTCGTCCCTCGTCCCTCGCCCCGCAACCCAAGTGTGAAATGCGGATGGGGCGGGACGAGGTTAAGATACAGGTCCGAGGCTCCATTTCTCTTCTCTTTGGTTGAGGAAGTAGGCGGGGAAAGCCGGCGCGGTGCTACGTAGTGTGGTGGGAGAAGAGAAAAGAAGAAAAGAAGAAGAGAAGAAAAGAAGACAAAACAGGGTATCATGCATGCCTCTTGCCGAAGGGAAGAAAAGAGAGGAAGGTAGGATAAAAGGTGGGAAGGAGAAGGAGAGAGAGAGAGAGAGAGAGAAGGACAACAACGCCAAGCCCAACAACAGCGCCATGCTGCAAAGTAAAGCAGAGACCCTTAGGAAGCCATGAATGGGAGTGGCATCACGTCGATCTTCTCTCCCTCCTCTCCCTTCTCTCATCTTTCTTCTGTTGCTCCTCCTCCTTCTTCTCCTTTTCTTCTTTCCCCCCCTTAGCCTCAGCCTCAGCCTTAACCTTGGCCTGAGCTTTACCATCAACATTCTCCTCCTCACTCGGCGTCGGCGGAGCAGGCACGACCTGGGTAAAGACATGTCGACTACCCCAGCCCTCAGAGAGCGTCGTTTCCACAACCTGACCCTCGGGCACCATCTCATGATCAAGATCCCAGCCGGCGCGGCGGCAGAGCTCGGCCACAACGACATCACAATCACCCAGCAGGTCGATGTCGAAGTTGACGTGGGAGACGGGGGTGCGGCTGATGTAGATCTGGGGCACGTGGGCGGGGAGGAAGGGGACGACCTCGCTGACGGGGGCGACCTTGAGGCTGGTGCCGATGACGATGACGAGGTCGACGCGGTCGCGGTCGTGCTCGGTCAGGCGGCGCGAGAACTCGTCCGGCAGGGGCTCGCCGAAGAAGGTGATGTCGGGCTTCATGACGCCGCAGGACCAGTTGGTCGGCACGGCGTCGAACTCCGAGTCCGAGTTGGAGTCGTAGTCGCCCGGCCGCCGCCGCGGCTTCTTGTCGGTCCCGTCCCGCTGCACCTTGCGCTTGCGCCCGTTGGTGTTGCTGCTGTTGGATGTCGTGCGGGTGCCCTGCGCGCACTTGCGGCACCGCGGGATGTCGCCGGCCTTGATCTCGGGGAAGAGCGACTCGCCGGGCACGCGGTGGCCGCACTTGACGCAGGAGGCCGTCGCGAAGGAGCCGTGGCATTGGACTAGCTTGTCTGGGAGGATGCCAGCCTTGGCCTCGAGGTTGTCGATGTTTTGGGAGTAGTTGGTGAGGAGCTTGCCTTTGTTCTGTAGCAGCGCGATAAAGGCATGCGTCGGCGAGAAGCGGTTATGGCTGGGGAGGATGTCGCGCGCGACCGAGTAGAAGATGGTCGGATCCTGGCGGAAGACGGTGATATCAAACACTTCTTGGGGGTCGCTCAGGCCGAGATGCTCGAGCTTGGAGTACAAGCCGGTACCCTTGGAACGAAAGTCAGGGATGCCGAGCGAGGTGGAGATGCCGGCGCCGGTGAGAACGACGATGTTCTTGGACTTCTTCAGGAGGTCTACCGCGTCGTCGACCGAGTTATACTTGGGCAACTTGGCCCGCTTGGAAAGCTCACGGCTCAGCGCGAGGCTCAGTAGAGAGTAATAGGCTTCATCCTCGGCGCCCTCAAGAAAGGCAGGCGGGCGGATGCCAAAGGCAGTGAGTAGCTTCTTGGCGCTGATAAGGCCAGAACCGATGGTTCTCTCACAAAAGACGGTGGGACCAATGGACCGCAGGAGTTGGCGAAACTTAGTCGCCTCATCCGGGGTGCAGGCATCAGGATCTATGGGATGCATTTGTTAGCAGACGTCCTTGACGAAGATGCGTGCCTGTGGCTTCGACGACTTAACTAACCATCGGTGAAGAAGCGATCCTCGGCCAGGTCTTCGAGAGCATCCTGAAAAAGAGACTCGGTTTCCCACGACTCGCTGAGGTCATTAACGCGCTCCTCGAGCTCGCTCAAGCCCGGGTTAGTTGGCTTGGAACTGGTCTCGTCGGCGAGTTCTACAAAAGCCCGCTTCTCATCATAGTCGACAACATTCTTAACTCTGGTGCTGGGCTTTCTGGTGGTAGCAGAACCGTTAGTCGTGCCATTTTTGGCCGAAGCGCGACGCGACGAGTCCATGGGTTGGGTGGTGTGATGATGTGGTTGATTTGTTGATGTGTTGTCGTGCGTTGTGTGTCAGGTTGAGTGATTGGTGTTTTGTGTGTGAGAAGGAAATGCCGACACAAAGTGAAAGAGTGGCCTGTGAGACAGGGAGTGGGAAACGGCAACGACGCGCCCAATGAGAAACAAGACAAGCACCAGGGTTGCCTGTGGGCGAAGTTGTGAATTTGATGGTGAACAATGTGGAAAGAGTGTGTGAGAGATGAGAGAGAAGAGAGAAGAGAGAACGCCAGCAAGGTCAGGGAGTAACGCGAGTGTGGTGGTGGTCTTGGCAAGGGGAGTGGGTGCGAGTCAGTGATGGGTGGCAATCGAGAGAGCAAGATGGTTCAAAATCGGGGCTGAATAAACGTGGTCTGATCGAGCAGGGACGTTGCGGGACGTTGCGGACGGAAATACGCATGTGTAGAAATGACAGGCCGCGGATTTCAAATCGCAAGTCAAGTCGTTTGCATATGCGCCAGATCGAAGCGAGTTCCCGAGAAGATTCGGGGAGCGAAGAAATGGGAATAAAGTGCAAAAGTCGTCGATGTACTTATTCCGTGTCGCCAGGTTTGGGGATTTGGGGAGTTGGGGCTTGGGAACTAACGGCGACTGTTTTCTTTTCTTGCCGATCTGTTAAGATGAAGAAATTCGCAGTTTAGGGAAAGACCGGGCCAGCACAAGGGGCGGCATGAGACGATTCTAGGGGGGGAAGACTGTTTTGTTTTCAGCCGTAACTAACTTGCGGGAATCACATTGCAACGCCCGGAACGGTGTAACTGAATTGTGGATGATGGGAAATCGGGGGGATCTCGGGATGTACCGAAACAGCCAGTAGCCATCCATACACGATTCTCCAAAGGGTGTTTTGTGTGGCCTTTGCATGCTCTGTTCCCCAACCAAACCGTTCTCGGACTATAGATAAACGAGAGGTATATCTGCCGGCATTCGGAGGAGCCGAATGAGTCAAGAGCAAGCAAAACCAACGGGCCGAGGCCCTCTCCCGTCCTGCAACCGCCAATTACCCAACCCACTCAACACCATATGGTATCTCCCTGTTACACCCCAAACTTATTTTTACCCTCAACTCCTTTCCCACAAATGCCATGCAGGACGCCTAAACAACCCCTGCCATGGAACTACAGATCTGTATTCTGTCTGTACGTAAGTTTACATACCAAGGTAAGGTAGGTAGGCAACTCCCTCATCCTCGCTAGCGCCCACCCACGCCCCGCCCCTGCCTCAGACTTCCAAGACTTTCTTCCCGGCTGCGACACAACACCTCACCTTTCGCGATGCGCCAACGTTGCGGCGCATCCATCCAGCTGCGGGTTATTCTTAGCAGCTGTGTCCTGACTAAGGGAGGTATTCCGTCACGGTTGTTGATCAAACCCCACCAAGTAAGTTGGTATGTACATACGCAAAGACCGGATGGTTGGTTGCGCCATGGATATTTGCTTCCGGCTGGGCATGGCTCTTGGCCATGACTCTTGGGCTGAGTGTTTGCGTCTTCAGAGCGGCGGAAGCAGAAGCAAACAACCCCCAAATGGTGTGATGGTGTGATGGTGTGGGTTGATGTGTCTCGAAACTTGAATCCAACAACAACAGCAAGCACAGTTGTGGTCTGCAATGAGCACTAGACAAAACAAGTATTTCGCCAAACGGGTACCTAGCTAGCTATGTACTGCGGGACTGCGGACCGGTTCAGACCTAAATCCATACAAGAAGAGGAAGAACGAAAACCGAAAATGCTTTTTCGCGCAAAAGACTAAAAAGTGAGCCGAGCCGTGTCCATCCGCTGGTGGCATGATAAGTATGTACTTCGCAAGTAACGATCGATGATATAACCCCGTCTACTTCGCCAGGCGCCGCTTCCCAAAAACAAAAAAAGGAAATCGTGGCCATTACCGAGTATGTCTGAAACAAGAAAATGAAAAGGAGGCAAGCCGGCCAGGAGAATGGCAGGTGCCTCCATGCCGCCAACGCCGTATTTTTTCACCTGCTCACCCAGCTTTTCGTATGTCGTCTCCGCACCTTCCCCTATTTGCCTACAACCACGTTGCAGCATCCTATCTCCTGCTTTGTACAGTAATATACACATGGACAACGAATCGGCTCGCCCGGGTCGCCGCCGGGGTGCCGATCGGGCTTCCGTGACTGACTCGTCCAGTGTGGAGAGTCGTCGGTAGAGCACACGCTCAGCCCGGTGGACGCTCCGGGTCCGGTCGTCCCGGGTGAGCCTAGAGGTTTGGGTATCATCGCCAGGTTGTTACCGTGAACATCCAGAAGCCATTCAGCTGTCCTCCGGCTTGGGAGTCGCAGGAGACCGCGGTTTCGGCATGCTCAGAATAGGGACGTCCTCGGTCCCTGTCTGCTTCTTCTCTGACGGCTCCTCGCCCATCTCCTGCGGCTCGTCCGAGAGGATCTGCTCGCCCAAGACAGACTGGCTTGCTGGTGGCTGAGACTGGCTCCTAGCATCCTGTCCCGACGAGGGACCCGGCCGCGGGAACTGCCCAAAGTCGGGCTCACCGCGGCGGTCGATCGGTGACCAGCCAGCAGCGATGCTGCCCGCCACGATGCCCGTCATGACAGTCGCAGCGCCCAGAGCACTGTTGGACCGCGAGCGCATGCTCCTGCTACGCCGGCGCGAGTCAGGAGTCGGGGCGACAACCGAACCAAAGCTATCCTCGCGTGTGGGTGTTTGCGGGAGGCGGTGGATCGAGTTGGACCGGGAGTGGTCCCGGCTTTGGGCGGGGCTCCGGCGGGGCATGAACGTCTCGCGCGGGTGCTGCATGGCGAACTTGAGGTTGTTGAGACGACCGCCCTTGATGCGCTTGAGCCAAGCCAGCTCCTCTCTGATGTCGGCAAGCGCGTCGGGGTAGGCGTTGAAACGCTCGTCATCATCCGACACGGTGAGGCCCGGAACTTTAGGTTCGGACTTGCGCTTCCAAGACGCGGGGATCAAACTCTCGATGAGCTCGTCCGGGATGAGGCGGATGATGACACCAACCGGGATCGAGAGGGCACCCAGAACAATGGCGATGCCCCACATGACTGCCGTTTGACCCTCGGGCGCGATGCGGAATGCTTCTCCGCCAACCATAACGATCAGGACTTGACCACCGCACATAATGGCGCTGATGACGATAAAGTAGGGGTTCTTGTGCATGCCCTCGAAAATGTTGAAATGGTTGTCCAGACGTCGGTTGCTGTACAAGGTTAGCAAAACTATTCACTTCGTCATGGAAACTCGTCAGTATCTACTTACTTCCACTGATTGAAGATTTGCATCCACACAAACGTGTTGAAAACCAACGTATGGATCTGCGACTCCGTCATGTCATCGGGGCCAGGAAGGACGTCGACACCTCCGAAGTAAACCAAGAATGTGATCAGCAGCTGCCACACGGCCTGACCGAGAATCATCTTCCACATGGTGGTGGAGATAATCGAGGAGCCCTTCCGCTCGGGCTTGCGATTCAAGACGCTGTCATGCGGGGGGTCGGTCGCGAGAGCCAGCGCAGCGAGGGTATCCATGATGAGGTTGACCCACAGAAGCTGAACGGCCGTGAGGACGGATGTCTGGTCAGCACTCTGAACGGCTGACACGAAGGTCAGGACGACGGCAGTGATGTTGACGGTCAACTGGAACTGGAGGAAGCGCTTGACGGCATCGTTGACAGCACGACCCCACTTCAGCGCCTTGACAATCGAGTTGAAGTTGTCGTCCATGAGAATGATGGCAGACGCCTCCTTGGCGACCTCGGTTCCGGCAATGCCCATGGAAAAGCCGATGTCGGCCATCTTCAAGGCGGGCGCGTCGTTGGTACCATCTCCCGTAACGGCAACCGTTTCGTTCTGGTCCTTCAGACGCTTCACCAGGATGCGCTTGTCTTCGGGGCTAGACCGTGCCAGAACGTGGAGCCGGGGAATGATCTCGTCTTGCTGGGCCTTGCTCATGTTGCGGAACTCGGGGCCTTCGAGAACGATGCTGTTGGACTGGAGAATACCGCAATCCGCAGCAATGGCCTCGGCGGTTATTCTGTTGTCTCCGGTAACCATGCGGACCACGACGCCGGCCTTTTGGCAATCACGAACCGCCTCGCGGACACCAGGGCGTAGGGGGTCCTTGATGCCAACAACGGAGACAAAGGTCATGTTCCGGCAGATGTCTTCGAAAACGATCTCGTCCTTCTCGGCACCCAAACGGCGGGTGGGCCTGGGCGGCCACCGGTCAAAATCCCGATAGATAAGGCCGATGGTTCGCAGCGAGTTCCGAGCGTATGTCTCGATCAACTTCTTGAGAGTTTCCCGGTTTTCCTCGGTAAGGGTCGAGGTAGCCAGCCCACTGGATGGATCCCGTAGAATTTGAGTGCACTTCTCCAGCATGATCTCGGAGGCTCCCTTGACGTAGAGCCGTGCCTTGCCGTTATCCAGTTGGATCACCACGCCCATGCATTTGCGCCCGGAGTCGAAAGGAATCAGATGCAGTGTCTTCGCGTTCGCTCTCGCCTCGCTGACAGGGCCCATCGCAAGGTGCTCCCGGGCCAGAATAAGAAGCGCAGTCTCGGTCTTGGAGCCAATAAAGGTGTGTTCACCGTCCACGTCCCCTTCGAACGCCGTGGAGTTGAGCGAGATGGATTTTGATAGAAGATCCTTTGCCTCGGGGCTGAGTGTCGCGATGAGTTCCGGGATTTCTACGTCCCGATCCATAGGATCCTGCTCTTCCGGGGTCGTCGTGGTGCCGAACCGGTGGGCCGTGCCGATGGTACCGGCCACAACCTGCATCTTATTTTGGGTAAGAGTACCGGTCTTGTCGGAGCAAATCGTCGTCGCATTGCCCATGACTTCGCAGGCCTTGAGGTGGCGGACGAGGTTGTTGTCCTTGAGCATGCGAGTGGTAGCAAAAGCGAGCGCCAGGGTGACAGCGAGAGGAAGGCCTTCGGGAATAGCGACGACCACAATCGTGACGACAACAATGAAGATCTCGATGAAGTGCTGCCCCTTCTCTGCCGGCGTCAAGTTCGCATACTGCCTGGGGAGGCGAACGCAGAAGATGATGAAAAGGACCAGAAAGAGAAGTAGTGCGACGGCGCCACCAAGTTTGGCGATGTACTCTGCGATGACGTTGAGCTTCGACTGCAGGGGCGTGACCTCGGGATCCTCGTTTAGAGACATCATCGTCTTGCCATAGCTTGAGTGAATGCCAGTAGAGGTGACCATGAATGTGCCGGCGCCCTCCATGACGCGAGAGCCAGACTGCATGAAAGGATCCATCTTCTTCAGGCTCTCATGGTTTTCGATAGCGGCAAAGACTTCGTCGGCAGATTTCTTGCGGATGATGTCCGACTCACCAGTCGCCTGAGACTCGTCACATTTGACGCCAAAGCCCTCGATGAGGACGCCGTCAACGGGTATCATGTCGCCAGGCTCCAGGAGCAAAACATCGCCGGCCAGAATGTCAAAAACCGAAATCTCGATCGTCTTGCCGGACCGAATGCCCTTGACCAAGCGATCCTGCTTCTTCTTGTTCAGCTTGGCGAACTGGCGCTCCTTTTGGAAATCGTTGATAGAACCGACTAGAACCACAATTGCGATGGCAACGATAATTGCGACACCCTCGATCCATTCGACGCTGGGTTCCTCGGGATCGTGTTCCTGGCCAAAGGTTTGGTAAAGGCCGACGGCGAGAGAGACAACAGCAGCGGCCGACAGCAACAGCAACACCTTGTCGTTGTATGTGATCCACATGAGTTGGAGAAGGCTCTTGCCCTTTTTCTCGGGCAGTCTGTTGTCGTGAAATACGCGCTTTCTCGTGGAAAAGGATTCAGTCGACGAATCGTGGGCCGGGGAGTACGCCGCATGGCCGCTGGGTGAAGAAGGGGCGGCACCCTCGGTCTGCGCCTTGGTCAAAGAGCGGGAGGTGGCGTCCTCGAAAGAAACCGAGCTGGCAAGGTTGGTCTCGTCCACGCTTAGACCTGTGGTGCGGTTGCTCTGCAGCCCCTTTTCGATGCCAGCAAGGCCGCCCAGCTTCCAGAAGGCCGACAAACTCTTGGGATCAAACATTTTGCCCATCATGCCGGGGCTGAAGGCGAAAGGGTTGTTCTCCACCTCGAACTCGGCCTCCTTCCCCTGATCCGGTTCGAGGGCTTTTTCGTCGTTGATAATTCGGTTATTGCCGGACCTGTCAAACGGAGGGCTGTTCTTCTCGCCAGAAGACGAGGCACCAATAATGGTGTCTCCTTGGGAGGAGGTGACGGAGCGCGCATCGTCCCCTGAATTGACCGAATTTTGGCGCGAACGCTGGGTGTTGGGGACGGCGAGGAAGCCCTGGCTGGGGCCGGGTCCCCGAAACGACAAGGGATTGAGGACATTGTGCGGGCTGGTAGGGCGGCTGTCCTTGGCATCCGAGGCCATTGCGGCTTGCACCTCGGGCCTTGTCTGAGAGACGCTGCGCTCGTTTGAGGCTGACGAGGTGTCGGTCGGGTTGTTGTGGGTGACGGGAGGGTTCGGGACGGCCTGCGGGCCTACTTCAGGTGCATCCGGTTCAGGTGCTTGACCCGAACCCACGGCGGTGGTATCGATATTAATGGTAGGGCTGCCAGACATTGTCAGGACTCGGCTGGCAGCAACAGGTGTAGCAACGGCGGCCGTCAAACATGTGCTGCGGTGCGGCGAGGGAGGAATACATACGCTCTGGGTCGGCGAGCGGGAGCCGACTCGCCATCCTTGCCATCGTTGCTATCCTGGCTGGGCGCTGCCATGGTAGCTGAGGGAGTGGGTTGGGGTCGTCAGCGACGCGGCTCAGCCCTTGGGGGCGAAGAGATGAGGAGACGCGCTGTATGGATGGGCTCGCGGGGTGGCGAGGCTGATGCAAGAATTGTTGAGTGGTAGTTGTTGTTTTTGCCCTGGTAAGGGTTGTCGGCCGTCTTGTCCAGCCACAGTCGGTAGTTGGTCAGCGCAATCACGGGTTCATTGGGTTGCCCGGTCGAGCTGTGTGGTTAGGGATGGATGATGCTGCGGATGCGGATTGTAGGCGGCCTCTCAAGGATTTAGGAGGTTTTGAGGGTCAGTCAGTCGTCTTTGAAAATCCCCTGCAGAGATCTCATGCAGTACAATGCAATGTAGCACAGAGAGGGGAAAGTAAAGGGTAAGGTTGGTGGTAAGGCACCGAAAGAAGAAGATGCGTTTGGGTAAAAAGCCCGAACAAGTCGATGCGTGATTGTGGGCAGATGGGCAGATTACAACAAGTTAAGTGTAGTTTTCGTGCAACAACGAATAAGAAGTTCCGGGGCAGTGCAGCCGGGAAGCGCTAGGACAGAGTTTGAGCCGGTCTCATCACCATTGATAGCTCTGACGTCCCCAATGGCAAGTCGAAACCCGATCAAAGCAGCCGGGAAAGGAGTGTCGGGGAAGAATGGAGAATTGGGGTGATGCCGTTTGGAAACTGAGGGAGGCAATCCAATGTGGTGCCGTGTGGGTGCTCACTGAGTGCCAGGAGCCCAGGTGCCCACTTTGTTGGTACCCCCGTATTGCCAAGAGAAAAGGCTTGGGGCTGTGCACCTTGCCAAGCACATCACCATTGACAAGGATTCCATGTCACTTATCTTGTCTGCCGAGCGCCTTGCATCATTTCAATCACCGCAATCTGACCGCAAACTCGATTTCCTTCCTTTCTTGGAGGCTGTTGTTACTTGTTACTCGTAAATTGAGAGGCAGCCTCTCTCTTCTTTCGTCGTTCAGAGCCGAGGAGCACACTCATACTGTGTAATATATGTAATCGCGAAGAGCAACAATACATCTGTCCATGTAATATACCGAGGAAGTAAGGTATTCAAGGATGCCTCCCGCATGTGCCTCTTTCATCCAGTCCCAGGTAAGCAGGGCGAACTGGCTGCAACCCCCTGTGGGTAGATTTTTGTCCAACATCGCTGTGCCACGGTTTCGCAGCCGCCGACAGAGATCTGTTTCGAGCATTCCGTTCGCATCGCAGCATTCTCCGGCGCCAAAACATACCGATTCCCACACGGCTTATTAAATGACAAGGCCAAAGTTGCTATCGCCGTCAGCTATACAGTAATTGGCGTCAGCCCATCCGCTATTAGATTCAGCAACTGCTTCTTCGGTTTTGAAGACCTGAAGAAAGAGAAAACTCCTGGGTATGGTCGCGTTTTGAGATTAGACTCACTCTGCAGTGGGGCTCTCTCCAAAATCGAAAAGGGGAAGCGGGGAGGAGCCCGCAGATTTGCATCTCGATTGGCGCTCTGGCTCTGGTGGAAAGCCCCGCCAAGACCTTGAATTGATACTTGCGGCTCCAGCATTAGCAGCCACCGCATCATCATTTCATCTCCCACTCCCATCGGTAATTTACGAACCCACCAATTTGTTGACGAGCTGCTTCTTTCAGGTCGGTATTCCGTAACGATATTCCATCTCCGACAACAAACAGCATGCGCTTTTCCAACCAGAACCAGATTTCCGACCCCGCAAAACCTGGGGCAAAGTCGGCGATCACAGGGGTGTTCGATCATCGCTGCAACACACACCAGCAAGTCCAAGCGCCCACCATACACCCATACACAATCGGTAGGTACCGAGACAGCCAGACCCGAGCCAGACCCGAGCCAAATAATCTTCGACAAAGAAAGTCTCATCACCAACCTCCTCCTGTTCCGTTGAGGATGGCAGTGCTCGCCTCCCGGCCTTGGTATCCCGTCGCCGGCATAAAATGGTGAACGGTCAGTGATGGCAATGGCCACCGGACAATCGAGCGCGTAATCGGGGCGCAGCATCGTCAAACTCTTCGGTTGGTTTTGCCGCCAACGGTCTCGACTCCACGAGGCGATCTTGATGCCGTGTGCGCGCCATATCCTGCTTCGCAAGCCCACCCGCCTCGGCTAGTCTTACCGCCCCTAGTGGACTGCATCCGACGTACCTACATAGTAGGTAGGTACCTTTGTACATGGTAGTATACCTCTAGTAGGGCACGCTGGGGAAGTTTGAACCGTCCCCACCTCGACACCTACTCTGGAGTTGTGCCTGTTTCATGAAACGCTCCCCTCTCCCCATTGGAAACCGGTTGTCCTCTTACGATTGGTCCCCAGCCAAACCTTCTGGAAGCGATCACAATGTGGGACAAACTCTACGATAGCCGAGGACCTCTCGATTCAATCGGCTGTCAACCCCGTCTGCGAACGGATCCATTCGTGCTACGTGGTGGAGGAACAGACAAATGGGCAAGATGGGATGACACTGCGACACCACGTTACGAAGCCGCGAAGCACTCTTGAGATAACATGTATGTACAACACCGAAGAGCAGGACGACACAAATGGTACGCACCGAAGCTAGGCCTACCCTTGTGGCAAGACATTACATTCGCAAGCACATCCCCGCCATCACAGACAACACATACGACACGGCGTCGGCCTCAATATGTCATTGCAGGTTTGAGGTTGGACGCCCATGACGCCCGAGCAGGTTCGTGGACGGGTGATACCTTCTCAGCCACCCCCATCCGACGTCGATCTCCCCTGCACGGTTGGTTCTCCATGTACCGTGAACACATGGCAACCCGCCAACGACAGCGATAATTAGCCGTGGCATGGTTCGGCACTTCGCGTTCCCATATGAATACTACCGCAGTTAAGGTTTTTGACTACCGCTCGAGGAGTGCAAACCAACACCGGCTCGTGGCAGATCCGGAGAGTCGAAACGGGAAGTCTTCAAGCGTGATAGTGGCTGAGCCCAACATGAGTGTCTCAACCACCAGACAAACCGAGTGCTATCCCGCTTTGCCTTGGACCGCAAGCAAAACAAACATGTCCCAGCCAACGCACAGCTTCTTTCCTCCGCTGTTGGTCTTTTTTCCCCACCAGACCAGCAGAGTGAGACTCGTCCCTGCACCCATCACCGATCGACAGCGCCAATAGCTCTGCAACGAGTGAAAGTTGTGAACCTAGCCAGATCATCACCGGTCGCGTTTTCTTGACAAACGGACAATTTTGGTCTTTACTCCGGAGTTCTCTTCCTTACACCACCGCGTTTTTACGTAGTAACTTCCTGTAACGGCAGGTCTCTATGGACTGCAGTCCGGCTCTCATCAGTAGTGTACAAGATACATACATACACGACAGCGGTCGCATGTCCGTCGGAACATACCGATCACCCAACTCGGCGGTCAACCCCCCCTTCCTAGTTAGCGGTCACCGAACGGGGCTTTTTCCCTGGACAGGTCTGGCCACCGACTCCCTTCCCGAACGCGTGCCTTGAAAATGAGCGTTTATTGGTCGCGCGACCACTTGCCGTTTGTCTCTAGGAGACGAACCCAAGGCCAAGTCGGCTACTGGCGGGTACCTCATCCCTGGCAACAAGCAACAAGTCAAACGTCGACCCGTCATTTTTCTTTGCCAAGATATACTGTCTCATTCCCGTCCATGGCGTGGAAAATGACGATAATACAGATCCAGTCAAGAGAAAGTGAAGGACCCGACAAGAAAACCCCTCATATCGAAGAGCCCATCTGTAGCTTCCCGAGCTTCTCTTCTGGGTCGTGTCTCCCGCCCTTCCCCCCGCCGGAGTGAGGCAGTGCAACAAAAATGTATGACCATGCGGAGTTCGGGTCCAGTCCGCTCCGAAGACATTGATGTCTTGGCGCCACTGAGTCCTTTCCAAGCAAGTCTTGAGCGATCGATAATGATGTGTTGGCATGGGTGCGTGGTGTTAGTTTTGCCGTCGCCGACCCTGTTTGCCCGTTTCTGTTTACTTCCCCGGCGCGGCGGAACGGAGGGAAGGGGGGTGTCGGGAGAGCAACCTGCCAACTTCCAGTCTAGGACAAGGAGACAAGGACCGTAACATACCAAAACCAAGTATACAACTGCAACTCTGAAAACCTGGATACTGTGTAAAGAGCGGAGTTGAAGGAACTACACTAAGAGAGAGAGCCTTGATGTAACCCTGGGACTCCCTTTGACAAGCCAACCGCAACTCCAGAATAGGCTTACCCCCTGATGGCACTACCGTCCACGGAACAGAATGCAAGGCAACTTTAATCTAGGCTAACATGCGTGTGCGTACTAACACCATCCCAACTTTTATTTTGTGGCCCCAACCTCTCTAGACAACATCCGAAGCAGCCGCCCGTCCAAATCCGGAACCTAGATTCAACCCATCCCGTCTAAGCCTCCTTACCAAGCCTGCCACCCGCTTACCAAGGACGCCTATCCCACGTTATTGGTAGCGCCAGTACAACATCGCCGCATCATCGAACCCAAACCGCACATTTCAACCTCCACCCGAAGGACCTTCCCCCCCATACCAAGCAAGTACATACCAAGACCAAGCTAAACCAAACCAACCCTGCAGCAGCAGCAGCCGCCGCCACCAGGGCGTGTAAGTGAGCACGCCCCAAGCGAACAAACAGACGTATTCCCCTAACGCCTCCCCAAATCCACCTCCCTAACCAGCACCATCCCATCACCATCCCCCTCCCCCTCCACACCCCCAGCACCACCAGGATTCACAAACGGCAGCACCGCCCTCTTGACCACCCCCTCCCAAAACCCACCCACCACCCCCGCCGCGGGCCCCGCCCCGGTCTGCTTAAAGTCCGGAAAGGCATTGACCTCCAACAGCCAGGCGGTGCCGCTGGCATCGGCCAGGAAATCCAGCCCATACACCTCAAAGGCCTGCGGCAGCGGCTGGAAGTGCACCATCATGCCGCGCGCGGCCGCCTCGAACAGGTCGCCCGTGACGGCGCAGATCTGCGTGGTGAGGGAGGTGAGTTGTTGCGGGGCGAGGGGGAGGTCGGCGAGGCGGTGGACGAGGTCGATGGTGTTGCCGTCGGGGGTGGTGGTTTGTAGGCAGGTGTTGGTGAGGTGGGCGTCGAGGTCGGGGGTTGTGGAGTCCGGGTTGGAACTGGACTTGGACCCGGGGGCTTGGTACGGCTTGGCGGCGAAGAGGGCCAGCATGTCGCGGTAGACGTAGACGTGGAGGCTGCCGACGCAGAGGACGTAGACGCGGATGTGGAACTTGCGGTTGTTGAGTTGTGGGAGGAGGAGGGGGGGGTGGATGTAGGGTTGTGCGACGAAGTGCCGCAGGTGCGAGGTCATGATGCCGGTGTCGTCCCCGCCTCCGCCTCCTTGTGAAGCGTCATCTTGTGCGTTTTCGTTTTCGTTGTCGTTGCCGTCTTCGTCTTCGTCTTCCTCGTCGCTGCTCTCGGGTTCCCACTCGTCAAAGATCTCCTGCAGCTGCTCCATCGTGTTGAACAGCCGGATACCCTGCCCGCGGTCGCTCATGCTGGGCTTGAGGATCCACCACTCGGTCGGATCCTCCTTCTCCTCCTTCCCCTCGGCGTCCGTGGCTGCGGCCGGGGTGCTATCGTCACCCTGCTCCGCCACGCTCTCGGGGTCATCCTCATCTCCGTCCGCTCCGTACGCGGCAGCGGCATTTTTGTCCAAGCTCTCGCGCAGATCGAACGCTTCGATCAGGGCGTCGTCCAAGAACTCGGCAAAATCCACTTCGAACGCCTCGCTACGTTTGACATGTGTCTTGAGTACCGAGTCGGGGTGCTTCGCCACCCAATTGTCGACGGTTGCGGAAAGGAAGTGCTTTCGGATGAGTGCCTTGCGGATCACATAGCTGTTGACGAGACACGTATCGGGGTGGGACGAGGCGAAGTCGAAGTCGATGCTCTCGTAAGGCATAATCTGGAGGACCTTGGCATTGGGCTCCGCGATGAGGTCCGGGAGCGTAATTTCCGGTGATGACTTGGACCAGCTCGATGGCGGCTTGACGAGGGTATAGCTGTCGGCCGGGAGGAGAGACTTCATGGCGGCCATGATCAGGGGCTGGACATAATCGTCGTCATAGTCGACCAGCGCGTAAACCTGAGGCTTCCGCTTTGTTCTAATCGGAAGATCTTGAATCTGGGTGGCCGAAGCGCCTACCACTGACTCGGGCATAGCTCCAAAGGTTGAGCTCCTAGAAGCTCCCCTGAGAGAGCGCAAACCGTAAGACAACGTCCCGACTACTTGGACTACACCATACAGGGCTGGCAGTGCGGACGGAGGTGAGAGGAGCGTATCGTCTATTTCTAGATCGCCTGCTCTATCCCCTATCTGGTAAATGCACATATCATGCCCGTATTACTCCGTCCGTCCTGCGCCAGAATCTGCTTCAAATCAAAAGGGGGAAAATCCACACTTACAATTGCAACTCCTTTCCGTGCAGTTGTGTGGCCGGCTGGTAAAAGTTGGCCTTAAGGGGCGTAACACTGCAAGAAGAAATGTCAGTCAACAACATCCTCACACTGTGACGGTCACGCCATCATCGATCACGCCACCGATCACGTACCTTGTATGCCCCTCCTTGACCGCCCAGCCGTCATTCCCCGGCGGCGCCTCCTCCACGCTCTGATACACGTCCGTGAACCGCGGCGACCACTTAAAGTGCTTGTGCGTATGACACGCACTCGAGCCCTCCCCAGCATCATCACCACCATCCTCCTCCTCGACCTTCCCCTCGCCCTCCCGAATCCGCTCCTCCTCCTCCGCCTCCCCATCCACACTCCCACCCACCTCCGTAAAACAGCTCCCCGCCCCCCAATAATTCTGCAACATCGGCGTATACAGCACCTTCCCCTCCTCCAACCCCTCCAACAACGGCACATTAACACTATACAAATCGACGCTCCCATCCCCCGGCCACTCCCTCACCAACGCCTCAATGACCCGCACCCCCTGCCTGGTCGCCTTCTCAATAATACTCGTATCATGATTCCTACTAAAAAACGCGTAACTCAGCGCCACCGCCCGGTGCTTGCACACGGCGGCCTCGAGCGCGCCGCCCAGCGTGCCGCTGCTGAGCGCGAAGACGGCCGTGGTGTTGCGGCCGTAGTTGGGCCCGCTGACCACCAGGTCGATGGGCCCGCGGTCGCGGAAGAAGTGGTACAGGCCGATCTGCACGCAGGAGGCTGGCGTGCCGTCGACGAGGATCCATTCCTCGGTGCCGCGGCGTGTGCTGGGCCGCGTGTGCGTCGTGCCGTGGCCTGCGGTGGCGGTGGTGCCGGTGGCTGGGGTTGATGCGGTTTGTTGTTTGTTTTCGTTGTTGCTGTTGCCATCGCCACCGTCGTGTGTGAGGCCCGCGGCGGGAGCGGACGGCGGGGGAGGGCGGTAGTACAGTGGCTTGACGGTTTGGCCGATCATGTGTGCCTTGCCGATCCAGGAACGCTGGGTGTGTGGGAGGCAGACCGAGACGGTGTGCCCGTGAGCTTGGAGCTCCCGAACGAGAGAATGGACATAGGGAGATGAGTGGGGAGACGGCGGACCGTCGTCATTGACCACGAGAATATGCATTTTGACAAAGTTTTTGTTCTTGTTTTTGACTTTTAACTAAGTTTGATAAGTTTGAAAGTTTGACGAGTGGGGGAAGAATGAGAACCGAGATCGGGTTAAGGAAAAAGTACCACCTTATATGGTTGCAAGTACCTGAAAGTTTAAATCAGGAGACCAGGCACTGTTGGGCGGCAAAGTTGCTTGCCCCTCTGCCCCTCTGCCCCTCTATTGACGTTTTCTTGCCGGAACATGTGGGAGGGAGGTGGGGTATTTTCGGTGAGCCAAGCTCGGGCCGGAGCGGAGGGTACCGGAAGGCCCGTCTATGAGGAATGAGGAAAGGGGCAAAACAGAAACGGAAATGTAATGCCAAGCTGAAAACCCGGACTAGCTTCCAAGGTTTGATACCTCATTGTTGATTTATTACTTGATGCCCGGCTGCACTATAGGTGCGGCCCGTGTGCCGAGATAAATACAAACATGGACGACCTGGCCATCTAACCCATAGGTCCCCTCCTACCCATTCTTCCCAATTCCGAACAGACGAGTCGTAATCCATCCCGGGAGGTAGTGAACCCGGATACCGCTCTGTCCAAGCCCGTTGCCTCCGGCTTCCGATTGATTCCGATAGCCGAGAGGTCCTTAAGACCATAAAGCGTGCGAAACGAAAACAGAACCGAGCTAAGCAGCAACCACGAAACTCTTTCCCTCCCAGGACCCCGTTATTGTAAATCAATGCAGGCCAAAAATCGCGCCGAAGAAATCAAAAACAATCCGTGAAGTCATCCCCGCTCCGAGTGAAAGCCCGCCACGGTCTTCCATAATGCTATCCGTCAGTACAAATCCAACACACGATGATCAAGCCCTGGTGCGCTTCGGAGCGGCCGCAGAGAGGTCATCACCGGACCGCTTCTGGCCGGCGCTATGAGAGCCGCCTTTCACCCGGGGCCAGCTGTCGAACGGGCTGCGCTTGGCGGCTTTCTTCGGTTTCGGAGTGGGCTCTGCACTCTTCTTGTTGCTAAACCGCGTCGTGCGCACTGTTGTCGGGGGGGACGCCGGCGCGTATCGCGGGGCTTCCGGGGTGCCAGGGGTCTTGTCGATCATGTCTGCTGGGGTCTCTGGCTTGTCCGCCTCCAAGCCGGCCAACACGTGGTCTTCAATGTCGGTTGCCGCTTCTTCGTCCTCGTCGAGCTCCTTTGCCTCGTCCGAGTCGGCCGTAGGGAAGAGCAGACGGGGCTTGATCGAGGAACGGGTAAAGTGCCGCTTCGTTGGGGACTCGACCGCGCTCTCCAAACCACCTTCACCCTCATCCAGGCCATCGCGGTTGCTTGGTTCGTCCATTTCCGTGAATTTACGGAACTGCTTCTTGCCGCGGCTGTAAATTTATGTTAGTACAAGGAACGATCATCGAGGTAAAGGTAGGAACACATACAAAACAATCAGCATGCCGTCCTCGCGGCGGATAGCCTCATCGATCGGCACCTTGCCTTCGCCGGGGATGGAAACAGTGTTGCGCTTGCTTCGACGTCTCGGCGCTTCGGCAGCTGCGGGGTTCGGGCCGACGTAGAAGGGATTATCGACGCTGTGGTCGACCTCGGGGATGCGCTCGTGGGAGTCGGTAAAGATCTGGAACGACGTCTCCGCAGCATCGCCGCTATAGAAGCTGTCGGGGTTGTCGGTCTGTGTGCGCGCCTTCCGCGGGCTCGGCATCGCCTCCTCTTCATCGCTGTGGAAGAGATTTCGTGCGACCGACTTGACTTTAGCCTTGACCTTTTCATTAGGCGGCCTTTGAGGCGTCTTGGCCGGCGTCATGAGCATTCCCGCACTGGCTGCTGCGCCTTTGCGAGTAGAAATCGACTCTGGCTTGCGCGCGGGCGTGGGCGCGGGCGACAATCCCAGTGCGACTGCAGCATGCGCAGTCGCTTCAGCAGTGAGAGTGCCTGAAGCCCTGCGAGATGAGTCAATGGGAGGTAGGCGCTTCTTTTGCGGCGAAATGGCGGGTGTCGCCATGGTGGAAATAAAGCGCTTCTTAGTTGACTTGGGCGAAGCCGTTGAGCCTTCGGTTTGATGGGATGCGCGATGTCGCGGAGGTTGCGGGGAAGGTGTTCTGTTTGTGGCCCGTTGCGCGATGCGGCTAGATTTGCGGGGCGAGTAAGGTTCGTAAGAATCTGAGTAGCCGTGCTGAGGCGCTGTGGGTGTCCGGATTCTCGAGGTCGGTCCCGGGGAAGGTGTTGATGGAACGATTGGTTCCATGGTGTCCGCCATTTCGAAACGCGTTCCCTTTTTCCTCCTCGCTATCAATGCTCAAATCAAGTGTGTGAAGCCGGGAGTATGGCGCGCGATGAAGAATTGCGATCAAGGTTGGTGATCAAGAATGTTGTTCAAGGTATTGTGGAGTTTGAAGCGAGTTGTTCTGTGATCCAGGGAGCTGGGAGGGATCGCTTGTTGCCCGAGATCCGAATGAAGTGCTTGCAATGAGCTCGGTGACTTGTAGCAACGCAAAGAACAAATCGCGCAACTCGCCAATTCACAATAACGAGCACCTGGGGCAACAATAAGATATGCTGGGGGCCCTGGCAGTAGAATAGGAGCGATTGTGCATTCGAGAATGGAGAGTGCGAAAAACGGGTTGTGCCCGGATCGCAATGGAGAAGGTGGAGAGAAATGGATGCGAGGAAGGGGCTGGGAACGGTCTGCCGATGCTCTCAAGGACACGACCAACCTCCCATTGGGCTCCAGCCCCCTGGTCATAGCTTAAATGGCTCCCCCCATGAACAGAAAATGCTAAACCCCAACCAAGCCTTCGGCTACAAGAACGAAATGAAGGCCATTTGTAAGCTAAAAAAAAAGCCGGGCTTACTCTATGTACTGTTTATTTTACTTCACTTGCTTTACTTGGTCTTTTTGCTCGGTTTCATTGATTTTTCTGTCCTATTGCTTTCAGTCAAGTTCGGTTTTTTTTGGTCAGAAGGAGTGGGTCTCGACGCGCCAAAACGCGAAACCCCACAATTTGCAAAGACGCGTCTTTAGCGTGTAGACCCCTGTTGAATCCCCCACTCCCCCTCCAATCCCATCTCAACAACGCATGTGCGGAGGGCACAAAAGTCAACAAAGCAACGTCATCCCATTGCCCAATGCAGAGGCCCAATGCTGGCATGAGAGCCCCGGATTTTTGATTCTGTTTCATACACAACGTGGCAGTTAAACGAGGCCAACGAAGCCGTATCCCGACCATGGCCGATGACTTTGATAGTTCCGATCATGAAGACACTTTTGCATCGCCGCCCAATCCTGTAGCTGGCCGGTCTAAGACACCTACCAACCAGAACTCGCGGTTTGATACCGATGAATCCCGAGAAGCCGCACTGCAAAAGGAGCTAGATGGGGTTAGGAAAATTAACGAGGTCATTGAGGGGGTTATTGGCACCTTGGAGAGGGCCAAGGGGAACATGGGGGTATGTTGGATCACGGGCCACTCTGTGTGCATGCATGCGCTGACTAGCTTTCTTGCAATACAGACTGTTTCCAAAACGGTAGACAATGCGTCAACCCTGCTCAACACCTGGACACGCATCCTCTCACAGACAGAACACAACCAACGATTGCTCCTGAACCCCGAGTGGAAGGGCTCAACGCAAGATGTCGCCGACATGGAGCACGAGGCATTGAGCAAGCAGCAAGAGGCTGAGAGGCGGGCAGCCGAAGCGGAGCAGCGCCGTGAGGAAATTCAGAGGAGAGCGGAAGAGGAGGAGAGGAGGAGAGCTGCGGGCACACCATCGTCATTATCTCGAGGAGTTAGTCGAGGGGTGACAAGGGGAAGGGTAAGAGGAGCAACAAGAGGGGTAACCAGGGGGGCAACAAGGGGGGTGACAAGGGGCGCTGCGGCTTCGTCCTCGTCGACGGCGTACGGTGCCGATACTACGTCGAGCAGTGTTGCGAGCTCGAGGAACACATCGGGCATCGGCAGGGGAGGATTTGGGTACACAAGAGGATCGCAATCAAGGGGCGTGCGATGAGCAGCCATTTTGCGAGAGCAAATGTTATCCTGATTATACCCTTATACCATGATGCCAACCCTGAACGCCTGAATCCTGACCATCCACCAAGATCTGTACAGATTATAGATAACCAAGTCCATGACATGAGCAAAGCACCCACCCAGGCCTACGCCTTCTTCTTGAAGAAATCGCTCATCTTCTTCATCCCTGAGGTGTTGACCTTCATCAGGTTCTTGACCCCCCGACTCATATTTGCCTTTTTCGCCTTCTCCTCCGCCTCTTGTCTCCTCCTCTTTTCGGCGCGCTCGTCCTGCTCCTCATCGCCCGCCCTCTTCCGGGAAAAGTCGCTCGACCTCACCGCTGCAGCCTCCTGGCGCAGCTCCGCAAGACGCTCAAGATATTCATCCAGAGGTTTAAAGTCAACCAGCTCCGCCGCCTGCGCAAGATTTCTCTTGAGCAAAACAGCGATCGCCGGCGCAACATAGCTCGAGCAGATAAAGTTAAACGCCACCCGCAGCCGCTGCAGTTTGACCACCTCCTCGGAAGCAACCATCGCACTCACGGCCCCATCCCCCTCGCCCCCAACCGACGTAGCCGCCGTACTGGCCGCCGACACCTCCGACACCTCACTCACCACCGTCTCCACCGACGCCTGGGACTCAACACTGTCCTCTCCCTCCCCATCCACCACCTCCTCCCCCTTCTGCTGCTGCTGCACCGCCGCGCTCCCCCTTGCCACCCGCACCCCCAGCACCGGCGCCTCCAGCTCCTTGCGCACAAACCGCTCCTCCATACTCTCGGGCAGCCGCCCACCCCCCTGCACCACGGCGCGCGCCTTGGCAAGCAGGGCGCGCAGCAGCTTGGCCTCGCTGACGCGGAACATGCGCTCGTCGCCCGCCTGTACGGTGTCACAGACCGCGGCCAGCCGCGCTTCGACGAGTTGTCGCGTGGTGGCGCAGGTGGCGAGTAGCTGGGTGAGGTGGCGGGAGGGGTCGGGGGTGTTCTCGAGGTGGTCTTCGAGGGAGAGGAACATGCGTTTTTGGGTGGGGGGTGGTTTTGTTGCTTCTTCTTCCTCTTGCGATGCGGCGTCGGTGATGGTGGTGTTGTAGAGAGCGGGCAGGAGGAGGAAGAGGGGGTCGTAGGGCGTGGCGAGGTGTAGAGCGGGGGATTGGGTGATTTGTGTGCTTTGGTTGGTGGCATCATCTTGATTGGGGGTGGTGGATTGTATGAGCCAGCTTCGAGGTGTGGATTTGGGCGGGGAGACCGTGGTGAACTCGAAGAAGCCTGCTTCGGGGCAGACGAGGAAACGCGTGGGCTTATTGTATCGCGGGTGTTGAATGACTACTACGCGTGCGGCAGCAGAGGCGCTTTTAGGAAGGATGAAGAGCTTTGGGGGGTTGTTGGACGCTGTTGAGAGGGTGTAAACTGAACTCGAGGTTTTCGTAACTGCTGTTGCGCTCTTCTTGTCGTCTTTCGACGCCGCGGTCGCTGCGCCTTTAGCGCGAGTTCTCGCCATGGCTATGTCTATTATGGAGGGCTTTGATGGGATAACGGGTTCTCGGGACGCATTGACCCTGTTAGAGTTGGAAAGGGTTGTTCGCAATGTCCTCGCAATGTCCACTGTCTCGTCTCTTTTTGGCGTTGATGCAGGGGCCTCTCATTGCCAAGACCCCTGTAAGTGAGACGCGACTCGACGCGTCGTTAACGCGCTCCCTTGCGTTGCAGCTCCTTCCATGTTGGATCCTGAAGCGCGTTTGGTCAGCGCCACGAATTCCCTCCCACACCACCTTATCGAGAAGGGTAGGGCTTATCGATCTAGACCGAGACGATCGCCGACGACAGCAACCATCGTGAACATTTTCGTCCAAAATATCGACGCACCACAACTTGCCCCATGCAGCCTGTAGCCGCCCGATCATGGTCCTCTTGTCGCACATTAATTGGCTGAAATAGCAATACTTGGAAGACTCGGTTTTCTGCAATCTGGCTGTTTAAACTGGCGTTTACCAAGCGCAAGTAAACAAACAGTACTGTTGCAGTCCCGATTCTCAACCCTTTACCCTCCAACGTCGCAACGAATTCGAGTTTTGGGTCTCTCTCAGCGACTGAGGGGTATTCCTGGGCTAGAGCCACTAAATCGTCATGGCTGCCCAATGGCCGCCGCGGTCGCCCCACGATGTCCTGCTTAGCACTCCGGGCGGGCGAGAGAAACTACGGCGAATCGCAGAACGCACATCTCCCTCGCCCTCCCCATCGCGACTAAGAACATCACGATCGGCTGCAGCGTTGGCTTCAAGAGCGGGGGCGGGACGAGGCGGGGGAGATGATGATCCGTTCGAGGGCGACCGCATGGACCTGGACGAAGAAGAGGATGAGGAAATGCTGGAGCTCAAACTCCAGGCAATCCAGGCCCGGTTGAAACTCAAGAAACTACAGGCCGCGAAGGCGCTAAAAAGGACAACGTCAACACAAGGGCTGGGGGCTGGGGATGGTGGGGGTATGAGGGAGGTCCCGTTGCAATCCAAGCTTGCGGCGGTGCGAGACAGGCTGGATAAGCAGGCTTCCCGAGATGTCGTGCAAGTTCCGGCTTCGCCGGTCAGGAAGCAGTCCATCTCAGACCTACAACAAACCTCGCCACAAAGGGTGCTTCTAGGGATCGACAAAGGACTCAGAGGGGCCGATGTGTCTCTTAAGAGAGCTCCGAGTCGGGGAGTAGGGACGGACTCGCGGCTGGGCTTTCTACAACGCGCAAAAACTCCAACCAACGACCAACTTGGGCAAGAGATAGCCCGGCCGTTGAGCTTCAACGAACGGCTCGCTTCGGCACGGACCGATGAGACTGCTCGGCAGGAGAGGAGAGAACGGGCGCAAAAGGCGCGGAGTACTGCTTTTGCTGTCGGGCAACAAGAGATGGAGGAGTATAAAACAAAAGCGCTCGATCTCCCTGACCTCCCGTCAAAACCACAGGAGTTCTCGAGAGAACAGATTCTCTCCTCTATAGGGAAGCCAATCGGCGGCCAATTGCAGCGCAGCAACACTGCACCAACTGTTCGATCTGGGACCCCCTCGGATCCGTTCTCAACCACAGCCACCACAAATGGAGCATCAGAGGGAGCCATTGAGCCCTACTCAGGACTGCATCTCTCGAAGCGGATACTACCGCATAACGTGTTGGCCCGCGCCGTTTCGGGGAAAACGTCATACCTTCTAAAAGACCTGCTTCGCCAAGTCAAGGCGCCAGATTGGTCCCTCCCAGACGACGAGGTTGACATTGTCGTCTTCGCCATCGTCGCCAGCAAGTCTGAGCCACGAAGCCACCGCCCGGGACCTGGAAACGATGGGAAATCACAACAAGACCGTGGCAAGTACATGGTGCTCACGCTCGTCGACTTGCAATACGAAGTCGAGCTGTTCCTCTTCAACTCGGGCTTCCAGCGCTTTTGGAAGTTAACCCCCGGCACTGTCGTGGCTATCTTGAACCCGGGGATCTTGCCTCCGCCATCAGGGCGCGAGGCAACAGGTAAATTTGGGCTTGTGATTAACTCGGACGAAGATACAATCCTCGAGATTGGCAACGCGCGCGATGTCGGCTATTGCAAGAGCATCAAAAAAGATGGTTCCCCCTGCCAGCACTGGGTCAACGCGCGCCGCACTGAGTACTGCGAGTTCCACACAAACGAGGCCGTCCGCAAAGCCCGCAGCTCGCGCATCGAGCTGAGCACAACCGCCGGTTTCGGTGGCGGCGACGGAACGCGGGGGAGGAACAACTCCCGGCAAGGCTTTGCAAAAACTGAGGAAGAGCGCCAGCGTGGCCATTATCATCGCGCAACACAAAGCCAGTACTTTATCAGCACCGCATACCGTTCTACCGACCCCGATGACGAGCGAATAAACGGCATCGCCGACCGCAAAGAGCGCGAGGAAGGGATAAAGCGACGCCTCGCCGTAAAAGAAAAAGAACGCGAAATGGCCCGCCGTCTCGGTGAGATGGGAGGCGGCGCCGGCAAAGAATACATGTCCCGCACAGCTTCACGCGCGGCCTCCCGCGCCGCAGGCACAACAACCACAACCGCCCGCTCAGCCCAAACCGGCTCGAGCTTCTCCTCCGCAACCTCGTCCTTCTCCACCGCGCCCGTCTCCTCCGCCACCTCCTTCGGCACCGACGCCTCGCCATCCACCGCCCTCGAACCACCCCGCAGATGGGACGCGCGCGCCCTGGGCCTAGTCGGCCGGCGCGGCGCAGACCAGCCCAAGGTCAGCCTCGGCCCGGCGCCCACCGCCAAGCGCAAGCGGCCCGAGTCGTCGGGCTCGTCCACCGTCGGCGGCGGCAGCTTCCAGGCCGGCTCTCAGGGGACGAATACCACAAGCAACAACACCAACAGCAGGAAAACGCCCCTCGGCTGGGGCTCGACACTGCACCACAAACTCGGCAGGATGAAGGAAGGGGAACGGCTCGACGGGCGGAAGGCACCTGCCCTCGCACCCCCGCCGGCGCCCGCCCCGGCGCAAGATATCAACAACAACCCACCAATTCTCAGCAGCTCGTTCAGCGGTGGCGGTGGTGGTGCTGCGGCGCGGAGGGGGGACAAGTCGCCGGTGCGGAAAAAGACGCGGTTTGTGACGGAGAAGGGCATACGCGAGGCGGGCCGGGAGAGTCTGGGGGAGCCGCTGTCGGCGGCGCTCAAGACGCGGCGGCAGGTCGTGTTGGATGATGATGATGAGGATGATTTGATTATTCTGAAGTGAGCTCGTTTTTGGTTGGGTTGGGTTGGGTTAGTAGGGTAAGGGTTGGGGGTGTATATGTATGTGCTCAGGGGGTGGGCTGTATGGGCGTGTTCTGGTTGGGTTGGGTTTGGGTTGGTGGTGGGTTTAGATGGCTGCTGGTCGGAAGCATGCATGGCAGGCGTTGTGTGTTTGTGTACAGCCCGGTTTTCGGCTTGGATTTATCGTTATTTGCATAGAATTCGACGCATGGATGTATGAACACTGCAGTCTACAATTTCTGGTGTATTTGTTGCCATCACGAGTACTTGTTTTGTAACGGGCGAGTTTTCCCTTTTGCCTTCCCCTTTTTTGAACCTTCTAGTAGAATGGATTTGTATAATTCTTGAGAGCCAGCGTAGGTTTACTTGTAATGGTGACCTTATGACAAGGAAACGACTTGACGTAGACATAGCCACGCTTATGTTTGTAAAAATGATAATTCGGCACAAATACAGATGCATGAAACTACCAAAGGTAAACAGTGTACAATGTATTTGTGATCAACAAGCCCGATAAACCTTTAATCCCCCCAAAGCTAACCATACATCCAAACCGGCGTACACGCTTCATTGTCCAGTAACGCTACCAACATACCATAGACCAACCCAGCATAACCTAAGACATATCCATAGCCTTAACCTTGACGACATCAACAGAAAACCCCAACAACACAACCAAACCCACACCCATATATCAATACCCGCCATCCATCATATCGTTCAAAATATCCCGCAACACCGGCTTTCCCCTGAGCATGGCCCGCTCCCCAATCCTCGCCGCCTTTTTCGGTTCCACCGTCCGTCCCTTCTGGCTCAACGGCCTGTTTTCCTTCCCCTTGACCGCACCACCTTCCCCTCGAGGAGGGAACAGCAACCCCTTCCTCGGAGCAAACCCCTTCAAGGCATCCTCCCCTACATCATCATCATTAACAGCAGCAGCCGCACCCCTGCCCGACATGGCACTCCAACTGACCGTAGCCTGCGTGGCGCCACCATCCTCACTAAAGAGATGCGCGTCCAACGCCCCCGCGTCCAAGTCATAAACCCACTCTCTCTCCTCCATGAGCCCCACAAACCTGGCCAGCATCTCACCCTCCCCACACCGACCCAGCGTGGACCTGCTCCCCACAACCAGCAGCTTGGTCTTGGCGCGGGTGAAGGCGACGTTGATGCGGCGCCAGTCCTTGAGCAGCTCGCCGATGGCGCACTGCTCGTTGCTGCGCACCAGACTCAGGATCACCACCGACTTGTCGCGGCCCTGGAAGCGGTCGGCGGTGTGCATTTCCACATCCCGGGCCGCGCCGCCGGCGGCCAACGAGGAGCGCAGGAGGGTGTGTTTCAGCAGCGCGAGCTGCGAGCGGTAGTGCGTGACAACGCCGATCTCGGACGGCGGGACGCCGACGGCGAGGAGCGCGTCGACGAGCTGTGCCACGGCGCGTGCCTCGCACGGGTTGACGATGCGGTTGCCCTTGGCCTGCTCGCGGGAGTAGGGTAGGAGGGCGTCTGTGTTGACGAGGCGGACCCGGGCCGACGGGTGGATGAGGTCGGTTAGCCAGCAGGCGCCGAGACGCGAGGCAGGGCAGAAGGTGGTTGGGCGGGGTTTGGAGGGGCTGCGGTTTTGTTGGGACTGGGATTGCGAATGGGAGATGAAGGAGGCGGCGTCGAAGTGCCGCGCGCGAAGAGCGTCCATGTTGGGGACGTGAAGTTCAGCGTGGCGGAGGGATTCGGTACCACATTTAAGGCGGCCGTTGTAGATGAGGGTGTTGGAGAGAATCATGATGTCTTCGGACATGCGGTATTGGTGTTCGAGGTTGACAACAGATTGTGGGTGCGTGTCGGATAGTAGCTTGAAAAGAGAAATATCGAGGCCGCCGAGACGAGCTTCTTCGTTTTGCACGAGCGGAGGAAGCTGGTTGTGGTCGCCCACTAGGACAAAGGTTCGTGCCATCCGAATTGGACCCAGGCAAATAGGGAGCGTAATCTGCGAAGCCTCGTCCACGATACAGTAGTCGAAGGTGCGTTCGTTGAACACAGGATGGTTGATAGTCAGACAGGTTGTCGCCACGATTGGGGTGTCGTGCCAGGCGCTTCGTATCTCCTCGAACGACTTCTTCCGCTCGTTGGCCAGCGTTGCGAAGTTCTGGACTTCTGGATGAACCTTGGCAGGGGTACCCAGCCGTAGGATCGGGATGTTGTCGTCTTTAAGCTTGAGCAGAATATTGTCGACGGCAGTGTGCGTGTACGACGTTAATAGGACTGTCTTGCCCTGGCCGACCAGAGCCCGGATAATATGGGCAATGGTCGTGGTCTTGCCTGTGCCCGGCATTCCGAGAACTAGGGCGTAGTCCCTGGCGCTCATGACTTTTTCGACCGCCGCCTTCTGGTCAACATTCAAGCTGTCCTTGCCCGGGACGGTATACTGGGTCGGGGTTGTCTTGAACCTCGGCGGTACAAGGTTGACGACTAGCCGGCGGATCTCTGAGGAACCAAAGGGGCCATTAGCCATGACCTGGATGAGGTTATTCCGCACCGTGGCCATCCCGTTGCTGAACTCGTCCTTGTCAAGACGGTAACGAATCGGCGCTTCCTTGATTTTACCCTGGCTCTGTTCTGCCTTCGCGCCCTCAGGGGCCACCTCCATGATACTTGCGAATACCTGATTGTCCACCTCGTTGAAACCCGGCTGCCGAATGCGCGCGTTGTGAAGCCGTCGATCAACAGCGACGCTGATTCGTTGCTTCTTGACGGCCGTCACGAAACCAAGCGCGAGTGCGAAGTGGCCCTGCTCGTCCGATACCACAATGGGTTCTCCGACAGAAAGCTGCGAGTCCATGAAAGAGAAGCCAGGTGCCGAGTTCTCCTTGATGAAGGTGTAAGAAAAGCGGTTAATCTTGACTTGCTGTTTGTCTTCGGATGCGGAACCTTCTTCAATGATGACATTGGCGAAACAGCGACCCAACTTCTCACGCTCCGTGCTGACCATCGTCCAAAGTTCTCGACGCAACTTCTGGGTCTCCTTTTCTTCCTTGGTAAGAAGGTCCTCCCACTTCAGGAAGAAATCCCGATGGGTCGGTGTTAGATGCTTGACGAACTCGTCAAACTTGTCGCCTAACCCGCTTGTCTCGCCGTTGCCGCCGTCGGCGAGCTTGTGATAGGTGAAGCACGATGTCTGGGCATAGCACCTGGTGCACGTGTTCTTATCTCTTTTCATGGGCGGCAGCTGAACGCTCCGTTCCCGGATGAAACTGGCCAACTTGTTCCGTTGCATAATCATATGCTGCAGATCGCGCCGAATCGCGGGGATGCGTAGGGTCTGCGAGGTTTCCATGTAGTACAGGACGCCATAGACGATTTCGATGTCGTATCGATCCGAAAGGAGGAGATTGTACAGCATGGTCTGAGCTTGGTGATTTGATGTGGCGTTCTTTCCAGTCTTGACCTCAAAGGGGACTGTCAAGGTCTGAGACTTTTTCCCGTCCCGCATCGTGACCTGCACGGTAGCATCGATGTTCCCCTTCAGGCCGTACATGGGGGACCAGACGTGTTCCTCGACGTCGAGAAGCTTGCTCACGCACATATCAACTTGCTCGCCGTTCCTCCCTTGTGCAACTGCGCCTGCCTTTGGGCTTGCAGCTACAAAAGCCTGTGCCCAAGTCCGTAGCTCAGGCATCTTGGAGAGTAGGTGGGATTGGGCATCCTCGAAGGTGACCTTGATGACATAGAGATCCTCAATGTGAGTTTTTAGAGTCTTGTTGATTACAGACTCTAGAAAGCCCATGTCCCACTTGTTTGCCATCAATGCCTCTTGGAAGATTTCGTGGAGGATGGTGCCGTAAACTAACGGGGGGGTTGACTCGCTGGTGGCCTTCACCCGGTCTTGGAGAACAGCACGGCGTGCGCAGGTGAAAGAATCGGCGACGACGGTAGAGGAGACCAGTTGGTCGGGGTGTAGGATGAGGGTATTGTGATTGTTGTCAATGATACATCTACCAGAAGGCTCGAAATTGCCGATAATATGGACGTAGGCTTTGGGGCTGGCCTCCGTCTCGTCGTACCAGTCGTTCCTGAGATGAACCGTCTTGACAGCGTTTGTTCTCTCGGCTTGTACAAGGAGGATCTGAGCCGAGTCAGCACGGCGCTTTGAAAGAAACCAGGGCACTTCTCACCTTCTCAGGATATTCTCGTCCATGCTCATCGAAATAGGTGCTCTCGAGGACATTTGTGATCAAGTACCGCTGGATGGCCTTGGGCTTCTGACTAGGCTGTCCAATGCTTTAGCGTTTCGTCGTTATTTTTCTGCTGGCTACCCTGCGGTACGTACATTGGTCGAGAAGGGCTGAGCAGTAGCCTGTGTCGCTGACAGATCGACGGCATCAAAGTCGGCATCGTCGAAATCATCACCATATGCACTATCGTCTACCCAAGCATTGGCCGATTTGTGCTGTTGTCCGTGGAAGGGATTTTGAGACGCATGCTTTGCCTCTACCTCGGCTACCAACTCTTCGGCCCCGTCAAGAAAGTCATCATCAAAATCACCAAATTCATCGTCAGCCACTTTTGGTGGGGGCTCGGGTTGATGGTTCAGTTCTTCCACGGACACGACCATAGTAGAGTCGTCTTCCTGCACCGGAATACTCGCATCAAGCCCCAGTAACGTTTCGTCGTCGAAATCGTCATCCCCGTAGTCGGAAGAAGCCTTGTCTCTGAAGGAGATCCCGGCATCGGATTCTCCGGTCCTTACCCCTGTCGACTTCTTGGCCAAGGGAGAGCTTCCGTGTTGCCGTCGTGAAGGTGATTGTCTGATGGGACGTTGGGTGGTCGGGGATTCTCTGAGGGGTGACCGCTTTTGTGGTGAAGGTTTCGGTTGGGTCGACTTGGATTTGATTTCTCCGTTGACAGTTTCCAACAGAGCCGACACCATAGATGATTTGGAGTCTGGCTGGGTTTTGGCGCCCGCAACATCTGCGAGGTCTGATTCAACCCGCTCGGCTTTTCGTCGTTTAGGCCAGTGAGCACCACAACTGATTGCCTTTCTCAGGGGCCTTTCGCTGCCCAGTGCGCTGCCATCCTTGGGACGAGGAGAGGACGAGACCATGAGTTGGGCAAGCAGCGGGTTCGTCAAGCCGGACGGGCTAGTATTTGCTCCGGGAACAGAGAAGCGGTCCCACAATTCCATTGCCGGATCGGCCCGGGGCGTCTTGAGGACCTGAGCAAGCTTTTTGGCGCCGACGGCAGGTGTGGCGTGTTTGGAGGCTGGAGATGATATGGGCGACGAGCTTCTTGCGCGTTTCCGGCCCTTGCGCGGGATCAGCGGCGACATGGCAACGGGACGGCCAGAGTCGTGGTCATTGCGCCAGAGGATGCGCTCGCCAGGGGAAAGATTCTCGTCGTCCTTCGGCGCTTCGGGTTTGCTGAGCAGGTCCTGCCACGCGGTGCGGCCGGCCGGCGTAACAGCATTGATGACTCTCTCTGGCGCGGGCGGCGAGGTGTGCTTCGATGTTGCGGGTTCCGGGTCTGCATTGGGCAGGGTCTCGAACTGGAAGGCCTGGAGCTTTGATTTCGTTTTCGTCGAGACGGGGAAGGGAGGTGGAGGGACGATGGTTCGCGGGGCGGGGTTACTCCTGGATCTCTGCCATTGTGGACGCTATTGATGACAATATTAGCATCTATCAACATCCAACCCCATTGCTAACAACATGGTTTCTCCGACCTTGGGACCGCTGCTCTGCTCAGAAAAGGACTTTGTAAGAGGCATTGCTCGTTTGGGTTGCGCCCAGCGCTACAAATGGTACATCTATGTACAATGTACAAACGCGTCTTGATTTGACGATGATGGCATCCGGTCACAGCAATCCAAGGCGATTAGAATACAGGACGGCGCTGATTTTCGAAAAAGGTGTCATCGGATTGCCCCTGCATTGCAAGTGATCGATGGACAGAGCTGGGCAGGTGGGAACCTGTGGGCCATGGGGGGGGGGTTGCCTGGTTCACTGAGCAATTGACAAGGGCCCCTCAGCGCGGGAGACGCGTAGCGCGTTCTTCAGGGTGGGAGTAACGGCAGGAACGCGACTGATCGCGCCCCACCACCGGAATGCAACCCATGCTGATAAGATAAGAGGCTGACAGGGGGGTCGCAACCTAGCTCCGGCACCTTGGTAGCTGCCCCGAGGCTGCTGTATCACATCACCACTTGCTCCACAATACTGCATCGAAGCCCCGAACGTCGAGAACTTGGAGATACAGAATTCTGCATCCAACGCTCCAGCACAGACGGAAAATCGAATTAGTGGAAATGCGCCATCACCGGAGGAACTAGCGATACTCCGCGAGAAGACCATCAGTGGCATCCACAGCAAGGCGCATAGACGTGGGTAATTGGCGGGGTCGGGTTCGAATTCAACAAACAACTAGGTTGCATCTATCTACCTAACAGCACCATGGACGAGTATCCTGCCGGTAGTTTGGATCATAGTATCCCATTTCTACTTACGCTTGGAACGCGGACGAACACGCCATATGATTCCGGTCTGAGTGCCGCACTCAAGGAGCAAGCCGTCCTCATCAGATCCGAACTCCCTCCCCTCGAATCCGACCAGGCGCATGCGCTGCTGCGTTATATCCAGGACCGCGATGCCTCCCAAATACCATGTAACGGGAGGGACGCTTCTGAGAGAAAATACCGGTTTCGGATCAAAACGGCTGAAAGGGTGGGTGCTTCGCCGAGGCGTCGGGTGTTGTGTGTTCCCTGTAGTAGCCTCGTTTCTGACTCGGCCCGTCTAGTCACTTCTTCTACCACCACGCCGTGCCCGCCTCCCGGAAGGCATAGAGTCCCCGCCTCCTACAGCTGTACTCCATTCACCGTACTCCCCTCTAAGCCCTGTCTCACCGCTCTACCCCGATGGCCTCATCGACACGCAATGGATCCGCAAACATCAGGATCTCGTCCCGGCTGTCCTGCTGTGCTTCTACACCCTCACATCCGACCAGAGCCTTGCAACATTGTGTGACAACCAAATAAAGACGGATGTGAACAATATCAGAGCTCTCTTGAGCCAGTCCGGCTATAAGACGCGGCTGGCGGTTGTGCTCTTGAGCGACCATGTCGCTTCTTCGTCTTCAGTTGATGGCCTTCAGGACAGGTTAGAGATTATTCGCAGGGGCTGTGGTTTGGATTCAAAGGCGCTATTCCTTGTGCCCGGGAGCGATTCCCAAGAGGAGCTTGAACGCGTCGCAGAAAACATGCTCACGACGCTCTATGTGGTGTCCGTGGAGTACTATAGGGACCTTGGGAGGCATGCTCGAAAGAAGAGGGGGAGAGGCATTGTGCCTCAGCCGACAATCCCCCCAACCTCCGGTACTTCGCAGACGCTTTCCCTCGCTGGCTGGAATGTTCGTTATGATTTCAAGTCGGCTGTTTTTGCCGAATACCGCCTGGAAATGGATGTCGCCTTGCGCTCTTACGAGCAAGCTTACGAGAACCTCCTAAGCTCCGAGTTAATGGAGCTCATCCCGAGCTGGAGTCCGCGATGGAACGAGGCTAGGTTCCTGGCCGATGTTATTGCCGTGCGCTGTCTGCGATGCTTACTGTGGAACGGCCAACACAGCGCAGCCGCCCGGAGGTGGCTCGCTCACCGCGAAAGGATAGCCGACTTTGTTGATCGCCGGGGAAGGGGCACCAAAAATTACGGTTGGGAAGCTTGGGAGGCACGATGGGCGATTGTCATGGCTGATCTCATCGACAAGATCGATATACCAGAGCTTTATCCTGCCACACTCAGACTCTATCTCCCGCCAGAGAAAAGTGTAATGGGGGAGCGGCTGCAGCCATGGGAATTGCTTCATCACCCAGGGTACTGGTACCGGCTTGCCGCAAGGCATTTGCAAGCACGGAAGGCCTTCGCGTACGCGATCCCAGAAGATGACAGGAGATCGCCTAGCGACTCACCAGCTTCTCACGTCGCCAAATCTGCCTTTGCATATGACACGTACATGTGCCCTGACCCTTACGAAGAATATCCGCTGGGTCGTCTAGGGGTAGACCATGGCAAGATGATCATTGATTGCCTAATGCGAGCTCGCGCAGAATTTCTAAAGCGACATCAAACACGATACGCCGCAGAAGTGTCGTTGGAATGCGCGAGAGATTTTGCTATGGCAGATGACTGGCAGACCATTATAGATCTCCTGCGCCCTATGTGGAAAGAGTTATCGTTAAGGTCTGAGGGGTGGATTGCCATAGCTGAGGAAATGAACTGGGCCCTCAGAACCGCCGCCATGGAAGTTGATGACGCCGAGATGGTGCTCCTCGCCGATTGGGAGCTACTCTCACGAGGTATGTTTTCCCCACGAGTTCTCCCTTGATCCAGGATCCGAACCCAGTTAACTCTGTAGATTTCTCGAAACGCCCCAAGTGGCATTATGATATCACGCGGTCGCTGGAAGACGTCACGCTCAGTTCCAAGCCTAGTGTTTCGATTAGAGACGGGCAGCTCGTATCGTTCATATCTGCCTCATTCCTCTTTCAAAGCGAAGAGGGGAAAGCCGGACAAAGCGTCCGCGGCCAGCTGTCGATCAAATCAAATGCACACGTGGGATCGGCACCCGTCGTTCTCAGCACTGTCTACCTGAGTTTCGACGGCAGTCTTGATGGCATCATTCTACGGCACCATGAAACAGCGCCACAAAGTCAGGGGAAAGCGGTCATAACTACAGTATCCTTGACCAAGCAGGCGGATAACGATGATTCTCAACCAACCGTGCCAGCCGAGGTTGGTAGTGGCGTCACACTCGTCGGATCTGCCAACTTAACCTTGCGACCGGGTCAAGCTCTTGTTTTCAACATGGAGGTACCATTGCGAGAGCCTGGCGAGACACGTGTGGACTCGCTCACTGTTAATGTTGCGACTGAGATGTTTGACTTGCGGCAGGAGCTCGCCCTCCAGGAGAGGGGGAATGAGAACCTCTGGTATATCTCTCCCTCCGCTACCAAACACGTCGCACATCCCCAACCCCTCGTCGTTCGAGTCCTACCAAGGCCCCCCAAGATGGAGGTCAGGTGCCCGGTGTGGAAGGAGCAGTACTACACGGACGAACCGATCGACCTCGAGTTTGAAGTTGAGAATGGCGAGGATGTCGAGGCGTTAGCCACATTAGACGTGGTCCTTTTTGGCGAGAAGCCGCCGGTATTCACGGCGTCTATCCCCGGGCACGAGGACCAGACCTCTTCTAGCATTCGCAGCGAAGAAACTAGGCTCTCAGGGGCGCCAATGGGCACCATCGGGAGCCTCAAATCCCTCACTGTCCGCACCCGGTTGCCACCCATCGAACGCTCAAGCCGATACGACCTGACGCTCAAGGTTACCTACTTCCTGCCGACCAACCCCGGCACGCCCATCTCACAGACTGCCATCTTCCAGCTCAACGTGGTAAACCCCTTCGAAGCAAACTACGACCTCCTTCCACGAGTCCATCCGAACCCTTGGCCAAGCCTCTTCGATCCTGACACCATTTCCCTTCCCATCACCAATGACAGCGACGACACCACGCCCCAACCCCCCACGGGCATCTCCCAAGCCTGGTCCCTCGTCACCCGTTATGCCTCCTTCGCCTCGGAGCCCCTCCTAGTCACAGACGTCGACATCGCCATCCAACCATCTACCACATCCCGCTGCACGACCACCACCAAGCACACCAATCTCCCCACCTCAGGCACCGGTCGCCTCATTCACCCCAAAACCATCGAAGAAGCCACCTTCAACCTCTCCGCCCAAAAACTCACCATCGACGACCGCAGCCACGCCCCACTCGACATCTCCCTCATCATCAAATGGACCCGCCCCAATCCTGACACCCCAAACACCCCCAACACCACGTCCCTCCCCATCCCCCGCTTCACCCTCTTCGGCACCGAGCCGCGCGTGCTCGCCTCCGTGACCCACCGCCGCGGCGCCCGCGGCAGCACGCCCCTCATCACACTGACCATCACCATCGAGAACGCCTCCAACCACTTCCTAACCTTTGGCCTGGCCATGGAGCCCAGCGAGGCCTTTGCCTTTTCCGGTCCCAAGCTCACCACCGCCAGCTTGCTGCCTGTGTCGCGGCGGGTGGTGGAGTATCGTCTGCTGCCGTTTGAGGTTGGTCCCACCGTGGGTGATGGGGCTGGGGGTGGTGGTGGGGGTGGTGACGGTGATGGTGCGGAACAGGGGGGTGCTGCTGCTGGGTGGTGGATCAGGCCTGGTTTGGTGGTGCGGGATAAGTACTTCCAGAAGGTGCTGCGTGTGATACCGGCTGGGGAGGGGGTGAGGGGCGGGAAGGAGGGGTTTGAAGTGTGGGTGCCGAGGTTGGTTGCGGGAGGGGGGACGGTTGGGTAGGTTTGTTTTGTTTGTTTGTTTACTTTTGGGGTGGTGGTGGTGGTGGTGGGATGGCTAAATGCCTGGTTAGGGGGTGTAGGGGGGGTTGGTGATTGCGGATGGGATGTTGGATGCGGAGTTTTGATATCTAGTTTGAGAACCATCTGCTACTGTGTAGGCGTATGTCCCAACACGTTTCCAGCAAGTTATCCCAACACATTTCCAGCAAGTCGTCACCGAAGCTCACCACAGTGGTGGGGTTGCATAACAACCAACCCAAACGTAACTCTCCTCCATTTCTATGTAATACTCGAATCGATTTGTCTATATTACTGTTGACAATGAGCGACTGAAGCACAAAATGAATGGCTTTTTTGTCTTGCTGCTGTAGCATCCAACGCAAACAGAAGAGAGAGAGAGAGAGATGGAAGGAGAGGAGAGAAACCACCGCCCGGATCACCACAACACCCACCGAGCCCCTCTATCTCAGCCGCCCACCAAATCCGTTAAGCAACCCTCTCTTAGTTCTCCACCACCTTCACCGGCTCCACTTCTCCGTGCTCCTCATCCTTTTTGACCTCCTCCTTGATCAGCGTCTCGCCGGCCATGTTAGTCGCAAGGGATTTGATCTCTTGCTTCTCCGGCTCCGGCTTGGGCACTGATTCGGGACTGACTGCGGCCTCGGTCTTGACCTCAGGCTCAGGCTTTTCCACGGTCTCAGAGTCAGGTGTGGTTTTTGGCTCTGAAACCTCCTTTTCTGACTCGACCGTGACCTGCTCCTCTTCCTTTTCTTCCTTTTCTCCAGAAACGGGAGAAACGGCAGGGATGGCAGCAGCCGCGGCCACGTCGGTCGCCTCGTTGTCAGGGGTTTCCTCCACTGGAGGCTTTTCCGTCTTGGTTTCCTCTGTCTTGGCCTCTTCCGTCTTAAGCTCCTCCATCTCAGGCTTCTCTACCTCAGCCTCATCCGCCGCAGCCACAGCCTCAGGCTCAGGCTTAGACTCCGACACCGACTGAGCCTTATCCACCACCACACCCGCACTCAACACGCCCTCATCGGGATCAATCTCAAAGAAAGTAGCAGCCGACACAAACCCAGACCCAGACACAGCCTGCGCCTTCTCCTCCGCCTTCACATCAGGAGCAGCTACTACCGCCTTAGCAGCAGGCGCCCTCCGCTGGGGACCCCTCGCGCGCCCCTTACGCGCATCGCTCAGAGGCACCTTCTCCTTGGGAGCTGCCGCCGCCGCTGCCTGCCCTTCCTCCTCCTGTGACGCTTCCTGCTGCTTAGAAGAAGGTGGCGCCTGCGGACCCAGCTTCAAACGCTTGTTCAGGTCGTTCATGAACCCGGCCTGCAGGGCGGAAATCTTGGAGCCCATCGGGCGGGCGGGCACGGCGGGTTTGGGGCGGGGTGGAACAGCAACAGGAGGTTCGGCGGGCCCGGGGCCGGCGGGTGTGGGGCTTGCTTTGGCAGGGCGTGCAGGGATTTGTGGTTTCGGGCGGCCCGGTACCACCGGCTTGTCGTCGGCTGAAAGTTGTCTGGGTTTGGGCCTGCTCGGGATGGCGGGCTTGTCGGCAGGTGAAGGTGCGTCCGGGGACTTGAGCTTGGGTTCGGGTCGCTCGGGGACGGTGGGTTTGTGGGTGTCAACGGGTGAAGGGGATGGAGCCTCGTCTTGTTGCGGCGTCGAGACCGTGGTCTCTAGGCGCAGGCTTTCTGGCGCGTCTTCCCAAACGTCGCGGCTAGGGAAGCGCTGCTGCATAGGTGGTCGGGCAGCTGGTTTCTCGGTCGCAAGGTGCTTCTGGTTCTGTGGCCACAAAGGCTTGTGCGCGGCGCGCTGCCCAAGAGATTCTTTCTCGGCAAGCTCCTCCTGGTAACGAGCAAAGGCCTGAACTGGGGTCTCTCCCTCCCTTGGTGGTGGCACGGCATTTCGGGTTGGCTGCTCTTGTCCGTCCAAAAACTCAGGGGTAGAAACCTCGGCTGTTTGGAGAACACTGCTGGGCGCATCTTCCCAAATATCGGCACTGGGGAAACGATGAGGATGTGTTGTTGTCTTGCTCGTCTCTTTTGTTGCGGGCTTCTTGGCGTCATTTTTCTCATCGTCTTCAAACAGGGGTTCGTACTCTTGCACGTCCTCTAGAGGCGTGTGCTGGAGCTCAAACGAGGTCTCCTTGTACAAGCTGGCGGGCCGACTCGTCGGACGGGGCGAAGGCCCATCCAATTCGGAGGCGGGAGACTCCACCGGAGCATGCATACCAGGTGGCAACGGATTCTTCGCGATGTCGTCGTTAGCTAATATGGGAGCAGTATACGGGCGCTCCGCATCGTCAGCGGCTAGCGACTCCGAGTCACTAGCCATTACAGACCGCCTCCGAGGCTCGTCAATGTAAATGGATGTCGATTTGGGCTCCGGTGACGCTATCCTAGATGCCGACTCTTCGAGCGCCTGCCAGCCGACCTGTTCGCTGGGAGTACCCGCATAGTTCTTGTTGGTACCTGAAGAGTGCCGTGTTAGACTCCAAGATAAAGAACCTTGTCCGGCTCATCAGCGAGACTTACCAACACCAGAACCGCGGCTCGCGGTCTCCTTGACGATCTTGTCGAGGTCTTCGCGGCTCATGGAAAAATCATTGGGACGGTCGTAATGGTGCTGCATATGTTCCTTCTTCAAAAGATCCGGGTGCTTTTCGTAGTATGCCCTTTCAAGCTTGTCCTGCGGTGCCACGCCGTGACCATGTAACCCGTAGCTGCCAGGGGGCAGATTTCCATGGGCAGATGTCTTGCGGACATGCCTGCTCTTGGAACCCTCGGACGACGAGGGTGCCGGCGATGGGGCCTGGACGTCACCGGCGTTTCTGTACATGGGCACCTGCAGACCGATCTCGGGGATTCCCTGCTCATCGTCGATATCTCTCTCGGTTCCAGACAGCTGACTGGCGGTACTGGCTTTCTTCTTGAGACTACGGTTCGAAGGCAAGGCGGGGTTCGAGTCCTCGACGCTGCTCGCGCGTCCGATGCCGAAGGAGGCAGCCCGCTCGCTGTCGGTGCGGGTAACGGCCAGGACCCGCTGCTTTGCGCTCGACGCAGGCAGAGACGGCTTCGGGGCATGGAGTTTGAGGTCTTTAGCCACAGTCCGTGTCTGCTCGGGATCGGCGCTCGTATCCTCGGTTGAGGCCGGGTCATCACCCAAAGCAGCGTATTCCTTGCCCTCCTCGCCGACAGACGGCAGCTCAACCGAGTTGGGGCGGTGAACGGGCTCTTCGTGGTCGCTCGGAAAGCCGAGATTCGACGGCTTGGGGGACTTGCTAAGGAAGCCGGGCTCGTTTAACGGCGACGGTGCGAAGCGGTCGGGGTTCGGGCTGACGGAGCGCAAGCGCCGGTTCGTAGGGCGGGGGGGAACCATTGGGGCCAATGTCTGTTCTTGAGCCTTGGACGGTCTCGGGGGTATGGCTGGGGGTTTTGATGTAGTGGACATGGTGGGCAATATGTTGGAAGTTGGCCGATTAGGATATGGAGATAAGGGGGACGAGTACGGCTGCCGTGGCTCGCTAACTGGCGAAAAGGTACGAAGTAGGTTGAAGGCGGGGAGGGAGGCGCAGGATGCAGGTGCGAGGGAGGGTAGGGCTCGAACGTCGGTCTACCTAAATCGATTTCACCTTTGGTTAGCTGCCGCACAGCAGGAAACGAAAAGATACGAACAAGGCTTGGGTGGGCGGTAAAGCAAGATAAGGCCTCTTTTGAAGCTCCGGGCCCCTTGGGAGGTGACCCCAAGGTCAATTCCGGCGTGTTTTATCAAGGCGCAGCTGATAACGGCAAGACAGTAAGAGAAACTAGGGCGGCCGGCAAGGTGCGCCAGATATGGGCCCGGTACCACGATAGGAGGGAGAACCGCCAATATGCGCGATAACCATTTCTTTTCGGTCACCGCTGACTTGCCATGCTTCTTGGACCCGGGAAAAACTTGCTTGCAGGGAGAAAAGACGGTATTAAATAACCAGACAGGTTGTAGACGCACTCACAAGCAGGTGGAGGGGTTGTAACGGAGTTTAGGTACGTAGGGATGTATGTACCAGCGCTTGTTAATGCGGGCAGTCTGAATTCGGCATGGAAGAACCAGAAAAATCCAAACAACAATAAAAGCAAAAACAACAAAATGCAATTGAGTGTTCGGATTCTCGAACCATGGGTTGTCGGTGGTTTGCTATGGCCCTGAAGCTGATGATGAAACTGGGTTGCGATCAGGGACAAGGCCCGAGCTTGTCGCTTATTACAACCACTCAATGAGTGCCCGATTAACTATTCGTCATCGGGCTAAGAGACGAATATCAGCCTTTTGTCTGTACATACTGTGCTCTGATGGGCCCTGACGAACATCATCCGGCCGTTCCTCCAATACCTCATTGTCGTCCCGTTTTAACAGGGGTTCTCTCACATCTCGGGTCCAGAACACTGGCAGCTGATCCAGTTGCGGGCTGCACGCAGCAGGGAAAGGCGGGGAGCACTGTGCGGGTTGATGTTTGAGCTGCTTGAGCTTGGATGTACACAGTATGAGGTACATGGAGCTTCAAGTTATCCTACCTTACAAGAACTTCCAAACTGCAACAACACTAATACGTATGAGATTCCTGATGAATAAAATAGGTGGTTTCATCCGACCCCCCAACATAGAAGAGGGCAAAACGGGCGAGTTCCCTCCGGACGATGTAGAGAGAAGAGAAGAGGGCATGCGCCACGACAAAGTACACACCGTGTGTTGTCTTTACCCCACCATCTCATCTCCACCGCCAACTCTGCCTTCGAGCGCCAAGCTGTCATTCTTGATCTTGCTTGGCCGGGCTTGGACAACTAGCAGCAAGAATTGCTCCGCTAGTTGCGAGGCTGTGTCATGACGATGTTATTAACTCCAGAACTCAAACCAAGGGGTTGGGTTATCCGAGGCTCGTCACCACAGTGAGCTTTGATATTCTGCATAACAATGGTGGGGCATCCGAGACGGCGGGGTCTGATCAGCTTCGGATGAGGGAGGGCAGGGGAGGTAAGCTTAGGTAGGCCCGGGAGCAAGGAATCAAGAAAAGAGGGAAAGAAGGAAAAGAAAAGAAGGAAAGGAAATCAAGAAAAAAGAGAAATAAGTAAAAGGAATCAAGAAAATATAAAGCAGTAAAGAAAACCAAGATGTAGAAGCTGTAAAGAAAAGGAAGTAAAATAAATTAAAATAAAAGAAACCGAGTAGGTAATGAAGAGTAAAAAACTATGGGCCTCCGAATGGATTTCTTTTTCGTTCCTTTAGTCGAAGGCTTCGGCGGTACCTACGCTTGGAGTTCGGCTTCTTTGGCCAAAGAGTGGTGCCTACATAACTCAAAAACCAGAAAGCAAGCCAAACGAGCAACGGCAAAAACCAACAGACATCTCAACGAGAGAAAAGCTCCTTATATCATTAAAGGAAGCCATAGACGCCATAGAACCAACTCCCTTCCTTTTTAGCAAATACAAAACATGGATAACCAGACACACAAATCATGCTCTCGTCTTGTTGTCTCTCGTTATCCCTACGCAGCTCGCGCGCAGCTCATCACTTCCTCTCCTCCTCACCCCCCCCGTACCCCCCTGGGAAGTAGGCGAGGAAAGGCACCTGGCCCTCCATAATCTCTGCCTCCTCGCTTCCTCCCCCCAGCCATCCCCTTCACTACCATTTCGCCCCCCTACTCTCACCCCCACGCCCTTCCTCCCCCCAAAACCCGCATGAACCAAGCCCCAGGCAGCCTCGCCCGCCCCCGCTCATACAATCATCTGCGCGACGCCGGCGCCGCCCAGGGTCTTGCTGCCGACGAAGGCCTGGCCCTTGATACCCGCGAGCAGGTAGCAGATGCAGGTGAGGGAGAGGAAGACGGCGGCGGCGAGGAGCGAGGTGGCGGTGGAGAGGAGGGTCAGCCACTGCACGACGGCCATGACGGCGTAGGCGGCGGCGCGCATGTAGTTGGTGGTGATCTTGCGGATGGCGTCGTCGAACTTGGACGACGTCGGGCAGATGCGCAGTAGGAGGGGCACTTCGATGAAGAGGATCACGAAGGAGGATGCCCTGGTTTTGTGGAAGGGGGTGGTTAGTGTGAGTTGGGCGGTTTTGTTGCGGGGTGGAGGGGGGGAGGGTTGGAGGGGTAAAACGTACAGGCATACTGCGCTGAGGATGATGATCAGCACGCGGACGGTGAAGAGGTTCGCGATGCCGAGAGCGAAGCAGAGGATCATGCTTAGGATACCGAGCCTGTGTATGCAATGGTTAGCGACTAATATCAATGGCGGCGTTCGATGCTCTGTCGATAGCCTATGCCGGCGGTGTGGGGATGGTGTCGCGCAGTCCATCGTGGCGTTTGCTTCACGTCCTGCGGTAACGAGGGAGAGGCTCTCACCATTGCCCGTAAATACCTGCAACGAACCGAGTTAGCAACCTATTCCACAGCAGAAGTTCCTAACCCGGTGTGCTCCCGAGCTCCAGGGAACTGAAAAGGAATATGGGGGGGACATACTGAAGTTGCGCGTCGCGAACTCCTCCTTCAACGTCATCTTGCCGGTGACCTAGGGAGGATGACCTCCAACCAAACAAATCCGGGGCTTTCGGTGTACTTTAGATACGGTAGCGATCACTAGCCTGCGATCGACAGTCGAGTCTCCCAAAGCGATTCCGGTCGCGCGAGTGCTGTGGCTTCCTCGTGGTGTTGATGCTGATATGGCTGTTTGATGCGATGCGATGCGATGCGATGCGCTACGATGCACGAGTGCCTGGCGTGGATGCCGCAAGGAGACAGTCAATGGAATCGATGGATCGGGATCTGAATAACGGTGGGCTCCGGGCTTTGTCTCGCAGGGGTCCTGTCAAAGGAAGATGGATGTGAGGGTTCGGTAAAAGCAGCAGCAACACAGTCGCTTGCTGGTTTTGATTGTTGGCCCAAAATATTCGCCCGGTTCGTCGTCGATAAGGTAACGTAAGCTCCTGCGCAGGCTGGCAACGGAAACACAGCTACACAGGAACATGTTGTCCATTTTGGCGGCCGAGCAGGCCGGATGGGTGGGGATCTCGCCAAGTGGGGCTGTGCTCAAACGGAGCTGGCGATTGGTCCCTGGTTGCTTCCTCAACCCACAACCCAACACCCAACGGTCTTGCGCGTTGCGGTCGGAAGTCGGAACTTGGGAAGGAAGGGACGCGCCATGGTGAAGCTGCTCAGCCCCTGCACTTGCTCGACTTACTTCGTACTTTTTTCTTTCCTTTTTTCTTGGGGCAACCTGGGTGAGTGATGAATGACCATCTCATTGTCATCAAAGGTGGAGTCTTCAACAGCTTTCCTTATCGATACGTTCAGTTGCTCACTTTCAACCTTTCAACAATATTTATTTCCTGAGCACGAGGACACTGATTAACATATGTTGGCAGTACAAATGATATCCAACAGGTAGACAAACAAAACAAGCAAAACAGATTCCAGGTTATGACACCTACTCGGTACAACCAACGATCAACTAAGGATTCGGCCTCTTGTCGCCTTGCCCCTGCACCCACAGAACGTCGGAAAAGCCAGACGATTCCAGCTTGGCCTTCCACACGGCTTCATTCACCGTACAATGCTTCCTGTCGTCTTCAAACAGCCACCACCCGTCCAGCAAGCCGAAAACAAGGTCTAGCCAGTAGAGCCGGGTAGTGAACTCGACCAGCGCAAAGAACCCACCCGCACGCAGGAGGCGCCCCGAGTTGGAGCAGGACACGGCGAGGTTCTTGGTGGCGTGGATGCAGTTGGTCGAGATGACGGCGTCGAACCGGTTCTGGAAGTGCTGCGGCGGCGCCTTCTCGATGTCGAGGACCATGTACTCAATGCAGCCCGCCGGGAGGTCCTTGTAACGGCTCTTGGCCGCGCCGAAGAAGGACGCCGAGATGTCGGTGAAGACGTACTTGAACGGGGTCGCTCCAAACCGCCTTGCCACTTCAGCGACACTGGAGCAGTCTCGAAAGAGAGAAGCAGGGAGTTCGATTCCGGTGTGCTCTTCTACTATCTCGAGCACACTCATAATCGCTAGAGGGTTCATCGAAAGGTCCCCGAAGGGCACATCGATGTCAGTAACATCATATTTGCGTCCAGTTTCGCTCGAGATAGCGCTACATAGGACTTTGATATTCCTGGCCGCCGCCATTCGAGAATCCCCGAACGGGGGCGCGGCGACGATCGTCGACACGGCCCGGCGGCCCCAGAGCACTGGGAGCGGTCATTCCGGGATTGATGTCCCCGGAGAAAAGAGAGACAGGACTAAGATTGCCATCATTGGGTACTCGGGGAGATTCCCAGAGGCGGAAAACAACGAGGAGTTCTGGGACCTGTTTATGGCGGGCCTCGATGTTGTCAAGGAGATCCCCAAGGACCGCTTCGACCCTGCCTTGTACTGTGACCCTACGGGGAAGAAGAGGAACACGAGCGGCGTCACAAAGGGATGCTTTGTCAAGAACCCGGACTTGTTTGACTCTCGCTTCTTCGGCATGTCCCCGAGAGAGGCCGAGCAGGCAGACCCGGCCCAGCGTCTCGCCCTGATGACGGCGTACGAGGCTATGGAGATGGCCGGCTTCGTCCCGGACTCGACTCCTTCTACCCAACGAAACCGGATCGGAGTCTTCTACGGGATCGCGTCTGATGACTACAGAGAGGTTAATGCGGGACAGAACATCGATACTTACTTCGTCCCTGGCGGTAGCCGCGCCTTTCTCCCCGCCCGTATCAACTATCACTTCCGTTTCAGCGGGCCTTCGTTTGACGTCGATACGGCCTGCTCTTCGGGTTTGGCAGCCGTCCATATCGCGTGTAACTCTCTTTGGACGGGTGACTGCGACGTCGCTATTGCTGGAGGAACTAACATCCTGACGAACCCCGACAACTGGGCGGGCTTGGATCGCGCCCACTTCTTGTCCCGGACGGGCAACTGCAAGACCTTCGACGATGGCGCCGACGGTTACTGCAGAGCCGAGAGCGTGGCAACGGTGCTCCTCAAGAGGCTTGACGACGCGATCCTCGATGGCGATCCGATCCAGGGCGTCATCCTCGGGGCTCTCACGAACCACTCCGCCGAAGCCGTGTCCATCACCAGGCCACACTCGGGTGCCCAGCGCGCCATCTTCGGCCGCATCCTCGACTCGGCCGATGTTGACAGTTCCGATGTGAGCTATGTCGAGATGCACGGGACCGGCACTCAGCACGGAGATGCCTGCGAGATGGATTCGGTCCTGAACGTGTTCGCCCCTGACGGCTCCCGCCGGGAGAAGTCCCTCTATCTCGGCTCAGCCAAGGCCAACATCGGCCACGCTGAATCGGCGTCTGGCATCACGTCCCTGATTAAGGTCCTGTTGATGATGGAGAAGAACCAGATCCCCCGCCATGTCGGCATCAAGACCAATATTAACAGGAACTTCCCCACCGATCTTGACCAGAGGAACGTCCACATCGCCATGCAGACCACCCCGTGGCCAAAACCGAACAACACGATATACGGAAGGCGGGCGTTCGTCAACGACTTCGGCGCAGCGGGCGGCAACTCGTCTGTGCTCCTCGAAGACGCCCCTCAGCGGCAGCAGCTAGCATCGGTACAGGACCCGCGGCCGCTGTACGTCGTTACCGTGTCGGCCAAGTTTCAGGCGGCCCTGAAGCGCAATATCTGCGCCCTCGTGAACTATCTTGACGCTAACCCAGGTACCTACCTCGGTTCGCTGTCGTATACGACTACGGCCCGCTGCGTCTACTACAACTTCCGCGTGGCCGTGACCGGGAAGACGATCCGGGAGATTCGCTAGGGGCTCCAGCTGGCCGAGACCAAGGACCAGTACTCGTAGAACGGTGGGGTCCCCGTCGCCTTCTGCTTTACTGGCTAGGGCGCCCAGTATATCGGAATGGGCAGGAGACTGTTCGAGATCCCCCGCTTCCGATCCTTTATTGTAGATCTCGACGAGGTGGTGCGGCTGTAGGGCTTCGAGCCGATCCTCCCCATTATCGACGGCAGCTGTGCCGTGCCCCTGGAGATGCTCCCCCCCGCTACGGTACAGCTAGCTATGACCTGCTTGTAGATGGTGCTGGGCAAGTTCTGGACGTCTCTTAGTATCTCCCCCAAGCTCGTCGTCGGGTATAGCCTCGGCGAATATGCTGCTATGAACGTTGCCGGTATCCTGTCCGATACCGATACTATCTACCTCGTCGGTACCCGCGCTATACTTCTGGAGAAGTGCTGCTAGGTTGGAACCTATACTATGCTTGCTGTTAAGGCCCCGGTGTCCAGGCTAGCCTCTATTATCACGTCCCGCCCGGGCCTCGAGATCTGCTGCGCGAACGGCCCCGAGGAGACTACGGTCGGAGGGCCGAATACCGAGATCGAAGCCTTCGCGGCTTCGCTTAGTAGTATGTCCATCAAAGCGATATAGTTTAAGGTATAGTTTGCGTTCTATTCCGCCCAGGTCGAGCCGATCCTCGCGGCCTTCCGCCAGAGCTGTGATAGTATTACGTTCAAGGACCCGGCTATCCCGCTACTCTCGCTGCTACTGGGTAGGGTTGTTACGTCCGCTGCGGATCTCGGTGCGCTGTCTGTATATTTGAGCTGCTACTGCCGCGAGACGGTTAACTTCTAAGCGTCTCTCCTATCGGCCAAGTCGGCAGGTATTATTACGAATAAGATGGTCTGGGTCGAGATCGGCCCCTACTCGACCTGCTCCCGCAGTATTAAATCTATACTTGAGCCCTCTCCGAGCAGGACCCTCCCTACCCTACGGCGGAGCGAGGATAACTGGGCTGTAATGGTCCCGACGCTGACTTTGCTGTACGAGTGGGGTCTCGCTATTAACTGGGACGATTACTATAGTGGCTTCAAGTAGAACCTGAGTGTACTGAGGCTACCGGCGTATCGGTAGGATCTTAAGAGCTATTGGATCCCCTACGCCCACGACTGGCTATTGACCAAGGGCCTCCCCCCGGTCTAGTATAACCACGACCTTATGCCCGTGGTCCAGGTACCGCCGCCGCCCAAGAAGGAGCCTCTAACGACTTTGGTCCAGGACCTGCTGGAGGAGAGCTACGCTACCGACGAGGCCTGGATTATTGTAAGGTCCGATACGTACAACCCCCATTTCGAGGCCGTCCTCAAGGGTTACAGGGTTAACGGCCAGCCCGTGTGCTCGTCGGCTGTCTATGCCGATATGGTACTTACCTTGTTCAGCCGGCTGCTGGAGAAGTTTCCAGTCTCGTTTAACAAGGCCAGTATGGGTATCGAGGCTCAGAACTTGGTTGCTGATAAATCCTTAATTCTCAACAACGAGGCCGAGCAGCTGGTCGAGATGAAGGCCTATATTTAGTGGTCGATGAGGGAGGCTACCTTCTCCCTCTCGAGTATCGACTCCAGGATAGGAATACCCACTGCCAACTACGCCAAGTGTACCAGCACGTACTTGCCGACCAAGGCCTGGAAGACGGAGTGGAAGCGACTGGCCTATCTTGTCAAGGCGCAGATAGCGTACCTGCGGTAGTCGGTCGACGATGACGACTCCGGGGTATGCTAGATCAAGACGGGCATGTTCTACAAGCTGTTCAGCTTGCTGGTCGACTACGAGCCCTCGTTCCGCGGCTGCCGCGAGCTCATCATGCGGTCGGTGGACTTCGAGTCAACGGCCAAGGTCAAGTTCAACACGCCCGAGGGCACGGCGGACCGGTGGCTGTTCCCGCCGTACTGGCTCGACAGCCTCGGCCAGATCACGGGCTTCACCATGAACGCCAACGAGACGCTCGACTCCAAGGCCAACGTCTACATCAACCGCGGGTGGGAGAACATGCGCGTTTCGGAGAAGCTGTCCCCGGACATCACGTACCGCACCTACGTCAAGATGCAGGACAACGGCGACCGCTCGTACATGGGCGACGTCTACATCTTCAACCCGGTGTCCGACACCATCATCGCCGCGTATGAGGGCGTCACTTTCTCAGCCGTCCCGAGGAAGGTTCTCGACAAGGTCCTGCCCCGTCCGAGTGCGGCGGGCGCGCCGAAGCCGTCCACGACGGCCGGTTCGGCCCCGCCCCAACGTACGGGCCCTGTTGTCGTGAAGCCACCGGTTGTTTTCCAACCCCCGGCCAGCAAGAAGGCTGTGCTACCACCGCCGCCTGTCGTGGCGGCCCCGGTGCCGGTCCCAGCTGCACCTCCCGTCTCCATGACCTCAAATAAGATCCGGAACATGGTTGCTGAGGAAGTGGGCGCTCCCATCTCCGACGTAGTTGACAGTGCTGAGCTGGCCGATCTGGGCGTCGACTCCCTGCTGGCCTTGACCATGGCCGACCGGATCCTCGAAGAGCTCGGCATCAAGGTCGACTCCAGTGTGTTCATCTCCAACCTCACGGTCTAGGCACTCCTGAAGATCGTTGTTGGGAACGAAGTCACTGCGTCCCCTGCCCCAGCCCCTGCTCCAGTCCCGGTTGAGCAACCGCGAGTTCCAGCGCCGCCAGTGCAGCCCGTCCAACCCCAGCCTGCCGCCGCCACAGCATCGCACAGCGCGACAGCAGACAAGCTCCGTGTCATCATCGCGGAGGAGGTCGGTGCGCCCGTCGCTGAAGTGGTCGACGACATCGACATCGCCGACCTAGGCGTCGATTCCCTCCTCTCGCTCACCATCGCGGACCGCCTCCTCGAAGAGCTCGGCGTCAAGGTAGACTCCACGCTATTCATCGCGGGGCTCAAGATCCAGGATCTCATCCAGATCGTGATCGGCGGCGATAGCGGCGGCACCGACCCAATCTCCTCCTCGCACTCCTCCTCAGCGCTCTCCTCCCCCGGCACGCGCAGCATCCGCGACGACGACGACGATGACTACGAACCCACAGCCCCCCACCACCACCGCAGCGGCACCGACACGCCCCCCTCCTCGCGCCCGGCCTCCCCCGCCCTCAGCACCGACAGCGGCTGCTTCTTCAACCGCTCCCCGCCCTCCCCACGCCCCATCACCAACACACACCACCCCCCTCCCCAGTCCAACCCCCTTCACCTGCCCCCCCCGCCACCTCCGCCCTCCTCCAAGGCCCCACCCCCTCCACCACCACCACCGCCAGCCGCACCCTCTGGCTCTTCCCCGACGGCTCCGGCCTCGCCATATCCTACCTCCAACTCCCGGACCCCTCCCCCCCCACAGGCAACACCCCCATCGCCGTCTACGGCCTCAACAGCCCCTTCGTCAAGCGCACCGACGGCAGCATCGCGTCCTGCAGCTTCGAGCAGCTCACCACCGCCTACCTGACCGAGATGCGGCGGCGGCAGCCGCACGGGCCCTACCTGGTCGGGGGCTGGTCGGGGGCTGGTCGGCGGGGGGGATATGCGCGTATCGCGCGGCGCAGAGGCTGGTGGAGGAGGAAGGGGAGGTGGTGGAGGGGCTGGCGCTGATTGATAGCCCGGAGCCGATGGGGCGGAAGAAGTTGCCGGGGAGGTTGTATGAGGAGTTTATTAGGCGGGATGTGTTTGGGATGGGGTCTGGGCGGAAGCCGCCGGGGTGGTTGTTGGGGCATTTTATGGGGTTTTCGAATATGTTGGATACGTTTGTGTTGAGGCCGTGAGGGGGAGGGGTTTAAGGACGTGGATGGTGTGGGCGGCGGATGGGGTGGATGAGGAGGGGACGATTGAGATTAGGGCGGAGGATCCGAGGAATATGAGGTGGTTGTTGGGGACGAGGGCCGGGGAGGATTTGGCGACGAATGGGTGGGAGTATTTGGTCGGGAGGGAGGGGATCGAGGTAGAGATCGTCAAGGGGGCGAACCACTTCAGTTTGATGCAGAAGCCGGCTGTCACTAAGATGGGCGCGTTTCTTTCTAGGGCGGTGTCGTCCTAGGTAGGGTTGGAGGTTGGAAAGAGTTGTTTGGTAACGGGTCATGATTTTCTTTTTTCTCTTGTGTTTTCTTTTGTTCAGGTTTGGCAAGAGGGCCGGCCGGGCGAGGTAACGTTTTGTTGGTAGTATATGAAGTAATGAGAGCGAGTTGGTGAGATATTGCAGTCGATGTATCAATGATTGGTTGATCGACCAGCGATCTACAACCGTGAGCGAGTGACGCGGCCTCACGCCATAGTTGGTGGACCCGAGATCTCAAGCCGACAACGGCTGGCTGGAGCATATTGTTGTCTCAGAGTAGAGTTGCCTATTGGGGGAGGAAGTGAGGGACTGAGAAAGATCTACTGACTGACGACGGCAATGATGCGGCAGCAGTCGCGGCACCGCAAAACGTTCTAACCAAACACAACGAGTAAACGGGTCAACGCCATACCGCATCAGCCGTACTGGGCCCGGCTGACCAAGCCGCACTGTGGTTCAGAATTCCATCTGGTATTAACCCAAGCTAAAGCTACCAAAGAACCTCCGTTGCCGTAGACCATTCTGCTTGCGCTGGCTAAGACACTTTCTCGCTTTCAAGTTGCCAGAAGCGAGAACGAAGCGCCGCGGTTCTGGCCTCCTGACACCCTCGCCGGCCCAGGCTCGGGAACCCCATCTAATATTTAGGAGCTCCGACATAAGCCCAAGCTCGTCATGAGGAGTCGTTACATGATGTTGGCCCGCTTAACCAAGCGCCAGCGTGAAGACGTCGTTGAAAACGAACCACTGGCCGGCAGGATCCCGGCAGAGCTGGAAAGCCTGCGAGTAGGGAAGAGGGTGGTCCCCATCGTCGACCTGAAAGCCGGTCGTATTAGTAGTTGCCCGTATCTCAGACCCAACTTATTGGGTTACCGGCTGGGCCAGGGGGGGGCGGGGGTTAACATACCTTAAGCTGACCAGTCACGAGGATAATGATGCCGTCGTTAGGGGCAGGCTGCGCCTCGAGCGTGCGACAGTCATGCACGACCTTCTGAAAGGGGAGGTTCTGCGCAGCGAAAATTAGCCACGCTCGCCTCTTCCTTCGCCCGCCCGGAGGTTATTTTCTAGGTTGCTGCCGTGTCTTACCGTGAGCTTATCGAGGATAGCAGCAACGCCGGCCGACTGGGCACTCTGAAACGTGAGCATCGACTGATCCCGCTAGAGTCCCAAGTATACACCGTTAGCCTTGTCCTTCCCTGCCACTACCAAAACCCAAAGTCTCGAATGACTGGGCGGGCGAGCGTACGTAGAGACCCGCCAGATTCTTGCGGTCCGTGTCGAAGGTCGTGTAGTAGTGGGCGACGAACTGCGCTGTGAGACGTCCTGTGTTAGAACCGCCGCCTCGCCGAACTTTCTCTCTGACTGAGACGGTATATCGTCGCACGCTCGAGAAATGCACTCACTCGCAACCTCCTGGAAATTGGCTATTGTCATGTCAGTAAGAAAATATTTCTGGTCCTTCGATCGACAGCACCCGAGGCGCACGAAAATAGGGGATCGCGGGATCGCGGGGTAAATAGGCAGCTCCCCTGGCCTGGCCTGCCGTGATTTGCGCGCAGCCTCCTAAGCATCTAAAAAAGAAAGTCCTAGTGAAAAGGGGCTACTCACGGGTGGCCATTTTTTTTTTCTGGTTTATTTCGGAGAGATCTAAGAGATTCGTAAAACGGGAAGCGGCGTTGTGGTGTTTGAGTCTGCGAAGTCGGTAAGGGATGGATGGTCCCTGAATTTGTATGGGAGTGAGCTCAGTTTGCGATGGCTACCCGACCTCGTCCGCCATGACAGGAGCGGGGCCTTAAAATGTTGTGGTGGGGTTAATTTCAGCCTCAGGCAGCCACCTGTCGTGCTTGGGCAAGCTGGGGTGGGCTGGTGGGTCCGCCTGGCTGCACGCGAACACCAAATAAATTTGAGGTTTGCAGGATCCGACCTCTCTTTTTTTTCTCTTCTTACCCAAAAAGGATTGAGAGGACTGGTTCGTGCCGGCCACGCCAGCTCCAAACAATCCCTTTTCCAAAAGGAACTGTAAGGCATCCCCTCTTCTCTTCATATTTACCCCCCTCTTGCAATGATGACACAATCTTCCATTAAGAACGGCCAACTGAATCTTCCATGTTGATCAATCAAAATATCAAGCTCAACAGTCTGACTTTTAACACTTGCATTTTACTTTTTGGATCACTCAGCGGATATCTGGGGTATCACAGATGGCTAACCGTTGAACAGAGAACCGCGTGTTGGTCTTGGGCTGTGGAATTGGGCGTTGGTTCGTCCCACCTTGGGCGGCGAGTGTGGCAGGTCGTGAAGGCCGGCTCGGTATCTCGATTTTGGGCTGAAGCCAAGTCGCTTGTTGTTTTCCTTCCTTTCCCCGACATATCTCAAATTTAGCCAATGGAAAACTTAGTCGTAATCATCACCCGTGTCCACGCGCAACCGCTGTGCAGTACATACAAGAGGTACATACAAGACCCCGGTCCCCCGATTTCGGCGGCGGGCCTCTTCATATCTCGTCAATGGCATCAAACCACAGTAAAAAGTCCCTGCCCCCGGGACGGTTCTTTTCTGAACTACACTAGAGACTGCTATCGCAATCCCCGCTTCCCCGAAGCCCACCATATCATGCTCCCCGTAATGCCCTTCGCCCTGCTCCTCCCAATCGCCCTTGGACAAACGGCAAGCCCGTGTAGATAGGCAGCGCAGAGATCTACATGTTTCTTTGTAATAAAAAAAAACGATGGAGGGGTGCATCCTTGACCTTGACTCCTGATCCTGCCCAAGCTGTCTTTCGCCGACCCCCCCCCCCCCCCCCCCCCCAAATTCCCTGGCAAAGGCAGAAGAATTCATTCAGAATGTCCAGGCGCTGCCTTGCGGATTCTCGACCCAGAACGGCGTCTGCGTCACGATAAAATAAACCAACAGTAAAACAAGCAAGTATTAGCTCACAACTTCCCCAAGCTTCCCAGGTTACAGCTCCTCCTCCTCCATTTTCATCGGCGGCGCAGCCCGCTCTTGATTCTGGCTTGCCTGAGCAGCCTGAGCCTTGGCGAGTATATCGCCGAGCGCGGGGGGGAAGCTTCCGCCTGTCGAGTCGCCTCCACCAACAATCGCATCAGCACCCAGGCTAGGCCGTGCCTTCTTGAGGGGACTACCGACAACGTTGCTGTCGTCCGTGAGGCTCTTGCCAAAGATTCCGGCCGCGCCACCTAGAGGGGCGAGACCACCAGGGGTGGCTGCTTCGGGCGGCGTCGCAATACCGGCGCTAGGGGACTTCCGAGGGCTCGAGGCGCTGTCTGGGTCGGCAGAGTGGGCTCGCTTGAGCTAGAACAAAACAGACGGGTTAGCTTTCTAGACAGGTATGAGAAAGGGCGGGGGATCAGAGGACGTACCCGAATGCGATTCACGCCGTCAGCGAGCTCGCCAGAGAACTGTGCGTCGTCGGGCCTGAGCTTGGACTTGTCATCCTTACTGTCAATGTCCTCCATCTTGCTCAGGATCTCGGCGCTGTCGTCGTCATCGTCATCGTCGTCGCTATCCGCGTCCATGGCGGTGCTCTCCGAGGCCCCGTTGCTCTTGCGTGATTTCCTACTCCTCGTCGGCTGACTGTCCCTATCCCGGAACGCCGAGAAGCCGACGGTGCCGCTAGTTTTGAGGGGGCCGAGGCTCGAAAAGTCGACCTGGCCGGACCGCCGCTTCATGGCCGGGGACGTAGTCTGCGGCTTCGGGGGCGCCATGACGCCCATTTTTTGGAGCTGGCCTAGATTTTATGTTAGAAAACAGCGAAAACTGTCAACTCAATACTGTGTGGCTCAAGCACTCACGCTCGCCGCGGTAAAAGAAAGTAAACACCGCATACGGCTTGTCTGGCCCGTCGATACCGGTCACCGTCTGAGTGCTAATCGTCTTGGGATCGAGCGTCTTCGGTTTCGCAAAACTAGTGGTGTGCTCGACGTCTGCATCAATTCCGTTCGAACCCCCCTTGCCTTCATCCTCGGAGGAATCATCATGGGCATCGAACTGGGGCGAATACTCCCCTTTCTTGATTTCGCCGGAAGCGATCACACGGAACATGGCAACCTTTATTTGGCCCGTGGCCTCGGGCGGCTCGTCGTCGTCAGACGACGAGATGGAATCCTCGTCAAAGACGGCCTCGACGGGGGAGCGCTCGTCGGCACCGTACCGGAGGGTGCCCCGCGGCTTGCTGGAGCCCTCAAAGTCCATGCCCATGCCCTCTTCGGACTGCAGCTTTTGCCGTCTCCTGCGCCTCTCAAACCTTTGCCTCCGGCGTTCCAGCTTTTCTGCAGCGTCGTGGCCCTTGAGGTCGAGGCCATTGAGCCACCGCTCTAGGCCGACCTCGCGGAAGAGGAACTCACGCTCGGCGAGACCACCACCCTCGGCGTCGGGAACTTGAACCCACCGACTATTGACCCAGGTTTCCTCGCCGGGACGCAACAGCGTAGCGACCTCTTCCTTTCCTCTTCCATCGAAGTAGATATAGGCAGCAATGGTCTCGTTCTCGCTGTTGGTCATGGGGATGTAGGGCGTGACGACGCCATGGAACTTGCCGCGCTCTCCGGTGCTCGAGGGCAGCGGTCCGACGAGCTGGGGCTTCGGGTTCGGGTTGTCGGGGGTCGGCTTGCAGGCCGAGTAGGGTATCGTCAGGCCCGGGGTGAGGAGGGTAATGGAAATGGCGAACTTGGCAGGTTCGGGCTTGTTGGAGTCGCCGCTGAGCTGGGGCTGCGGGACGGGGATGTAGGAGTTAATCCTCGAGACGCGAGATTGCTTCTGCACGCCGTGCTCCGGCAGCGGCATTCCATTGGCATGGATGCTCACCGCGATGCCCTTGAAGCAGGGCATGACGGACGGTGGTGGGCTTTGGCGGCTGCTCGAGAGAGAGGGTCGGACCCCACTGTAGGTCGATGACGGCGCGATGGCTAGGTACCTAGGCACTACCCCGCGCTTTGTCGGGTGGCGGGGAAAGGATCGTTTTGTATTTTCGGTGGTGGTTTTGGGGAAGAACTTGCTGCTGCTACTCTTTTTGCGGTGAGGGTGAAAAGTAGGAATGTGGCCGATGGTCTAAAACTAAGAAAGGTGCCGAGGTGGGGGAAGGTGGACAAAGTCCAGGCGGTCCGCTTTCGAGCGAGGAGACTTTACGAGTTGCCGGCCAAAAACAGCAGCTTTGCCCTTTGTGCCAGTCACTGGTCGACCCGAGCACTTGGGTATCTTCGTGACAACGGTTTTGTTTGAAATGTGGCTCGCCGTCTCCCAAATCCCCAAAAATGGTAGGAAGGTGCACGGGGTGGGCAGAAGATGGGTCTGGCGGGATGGGGCAGGGGCTGGATGGGTTCTTGGGGCTTCTGCGTTGGCAGTAGGGGGATTTAGAGGGGTTGGGCCGTGCAAACGCCGCCAGGTAGGCCAGGGGGGGCAGCCCTGAACACCGGTCGAAACAAACTGATTGCGGTATTCGTAGTTTATTTGGATCGCCGTAGCGTTGGCGAGATGAGCCAGCTAATTGCCCAGCTGGCCATTCGGGTTTCCGTCGAACTGGCGAAAACTGGCGAGTAGTTAGGTCAATCGGAATCTGAGGCTGAAAGTTGCAAATGACGGCGCTGAGTCGGAGAGTGGAGGTGACGATTGGAGCAGGGTGATAGGTATCTGAGAGGGTTGCACTGGCCGGGGACCAGGCTGCTGCTGCTGCACGCGTGGTCACTGTGCACGGCCCTCTTTTTATGCAGACAGCGCCGGCGGGCAGCAGCCTCGAGAAGCTTTTTTTGTTGATTGTTAAGTTTGAGGCATTGAGATGGCCCCGCTTTGGGCGTTCTGCAGAAGCCGCCAACACAGTGCCCAGCGGCATTGGAATGAGTTGGCAGCACCTGTTCCTGGTGCCTGACATTATGTGTGCAGTCATGCGGCTGCTGGCTGTCATCAGCAATGGAAGCCAAGCGACCTACCTCACCTCCCGCCGGATAGGTATTTAAGAACAACAAAGTGTTTGATGACACAGCAGTTGCATCGCTGGCTGAGGAGTCAAGTCAAAAGGACCAAAGCAGGAAAGTCGCTTTGACTTGCTTTGAATGTTATTATTAGCTGATTACCCCATCCGTCACTTATTATCCCATAATAGAACACAAGACCTAAACATTATTAGTCTCCATTCCCATGTACTAAAATGTCCTCACTCGATAAGAGATTCCTCCTTCTCGCGAACCCCTCCCTCACTTGGCTACTACTTGATTGAGTCCCAATATCCAAATCTTTTGACTCGAGTCCCTCCTCCTGCTTCACCTCGTTCTCATCATCCGCGTCGGTGCTTGACCCAGTTTCTAACGAGGGGATGTTCCCCATCTCCTTCGTGTCTTCTACCCCCTCTTCCTTCTTTATCATTGTGGTCCCCGATGTAGAAGAAGACGGGTCCTCGGTTCCATCCTTGACCTCAAACTTCACGGCTCTCCCCTCCTCATAGCCCCAGTCCCCCCCGTCGTCGATTTCACTGCTCCCGCTCCCTCCACTCTCACCCCCATCTTCCTCGTCATCATCATCGTCATTATCCCCCCCCTCCCCTTCTTCCTCCTCCTCATCACTCCCCCCCTCATCACTCCCCTCCTTCTCCACCTCCTTCCCCCCACCCCCAAAAGTCCACCCCACCACAACCAATCCCACCACCATCACCGTCATCTCCAGTACCCAAAACGCCGCCGTGAACAGCACAAACGCCGTGACGCGCCAGCGGTACATGAACGCGCGCAGGCCGCGCAGCCTGGCGACGATAGTCACGCGCGCGTCGTACACCTGGATGGCCTGGCCGGCCTGGACCTCGAGCAGCAGGCTGTCGGGCAGCAGGCGGGCGGCGTCGTGGCGCGGGGCCGAAAACGCCAGCCCTTCGGCCATGGGCACCGTCAGGCGCACGGCGGCGGCGCCGCGCGGGGCGAGTAGGTGGTAGCCGAGGAAGAGGATGCGCGAGGCGAGCGAGGCGAGCGGGTCGACGTAGGGGATTAGGGCGGGGCGTGCGGTGGTGTGTACAATGGTGTGGGAGGCGAGGAAGGCGGGGAGGTCGAGGCGGGTGGGTTGGAGGAGGGCGTCGAGAGAGTGCCAAGAGGAAGATGATGATGGCGGTGGTTCCGCTGAGGGGTCAGACAAGGGCCGGGAGGGTAGTAGGTAGGGGACGGATTTGGAGGTGGTGATTATTGGGACGGTGTCGGAGGCGACGTCGGAAGCGGCGTCAGAGGCGGCTTCGGAGGTGGCATGGGAGGCGGCTTTAGAGGCGGCTTCGGATGCCGTGGGGCCGGGGGAAAGGAGGTGGAGCGCAAGCATGAAGTTGCCGCGGTCTAGGTTTGGTGGGGATCGTGGAAGAGTGAGTGACACGGTAATGTCGTAGGGCTGGCGGTTGGCGATGCCCTTGAAGGAGGCGACGCCGAATGGGTTGGGGCCGACGCTGTGATCTGTGAATGCCTGCACCCGAGAATGACCGTCCACGACGGCGAGAGGGTGAACATACCCATACTGTAAATGTACCGGAACAGTTGTTTCCAGTGTTGGAAGGAACTTGTAGTATAAAAAGAAATAGCCGAGGGCTGCTGGGATGTAGAGCAGAACCCCCGCGATGACGAACAGCGTTGTCCCTATCACCAACTTGTGGAGCCACGGAGAGGATACCACAGCGTGGACGCGACGGCCAGTGCCGTAAACAGCATTGTGCCCTATGGTTTTCAGGCCCCAATATATGTCCGCAACTGCTTCCTTGGCTTCATTCAAGGCCTGTGCTTGGAGTTAGCCGATCGAAGGGAGAAGCTGGCAAGGGAGTGGTTGACTTGCGTCGAACCGATATCCCGCTTACCATTTCATCGATGGGTAGAAGCCCTTCTCATTTGTGATAGTAACCTCGTAAAAATTAAGGTTGATTTTGAGAATCGAGAGAGGATGAGTTAGGTTGAAGCCATACGATGTGGCTCTTTGGTGTTGGGGTTAGGATGAAGATGGGATGGCCTGAAAGTTAAAGTGGGGAGCTCTTGCAGCTGAGTGCATTCGTCACGCCACGAAGCCCCCTGATGTCATGTCTTGGCGTTTTACAGAACTACCGACAGTGCGGCAGCACTCTAAACTCTCTGGAAACGAGGACTCAAATAGGTACTGGGCATATAATATAAGTGGTACCTAGGTAACACGGAAATCATTTCAATTTCTTCATAAATACACAGGCTAGTAACACGCTAACAGCCCAACTCATCAAAAACCACATCAAATCCGTACAAGACATCTCATCAGAAGAAGATTAAATGCACCTCCTGGGTCATCTCAACAACCCTCCCCAAACTCCCCGCTGAATGCTCTAGACATGTTTCTCGCACTCTCGCACTCTCCTCAAAGCTCAAATCTCAAAGCTCAAAAAACACCAAACATCACCAAGCCCTCACCTGGCCCCTCCAACATAAAATAACGTTGGCTAGCCCACTCACCCCAAACAGGCCCAGAAGCAGGCCTAGCAAGGCTGCAAGTAATTGCTCGGGACCAGCCCAACCTGCCCGGCGCCGCCCTGCACGGTGGCCTCCCACCAACCGTCGTCTTGGTGCCGCAGGATAGCCAGCACGTCGCCCTTGGCAAACCCCAGCTCCTCGGGTATCGCAGGCTGGTACATGTACAACGCGCGTGCTAAGAACCGAATGTCAGTCTTATATCATTGCAATGATAGAAACAGTGGGGGTGGGTGAGTGATATGAGGAAAAGGAGTGAAGAAAAAAAGAAGCAAAAAACTCACCAAAATGCAAAATGGGCCTCCCATCCCTCGTAAACCGATTCGGGTCCGCCGCCACACTCTTACTCCTCGTCCGCGAACTGCCCACCGGCTGCACAGGCCCCGCCCCCTCATACAGGCTCATCCCACGCATGCTCATGCTAGTAGCCGTGTTGGAGCGGTTATGGCGCCCGCGCATCGACCCGCCATAGCCATCATCCTGCTCCTCCTGCTGCCGCTGTTGTCGCTGTTGCTGCTGCTGCTGACCATACCCTTGCCCACCACCACCCCCCGACGGAACCTGCGCCAGCTGCACGGCCATGTCCATCCCCCGCCTACTGCCCATGCTCATGCTGCTGCTCGGACGGCCGCCTCCGCCGCTGCTGGCGCTGTGGTCCTGCATGGAGCCGCGCGGGCTGTAAGTGCCCGTGGGGCCGGGGCTAGCCGCGGTGCCGCGGGTGCTGCCGTAGGGCGAGGGGCTGGCAGCGGACGCGCGCGGGGAGTAGGGGGCCGGGCTGGTGGCGCGCGCCATGTCGTTGGGTGATGCGGCACTCGTCGAGGACCCGCGGTGACCGTTGTAGCTGTTGCTGTTGTAGCTGTTGTTGTGGCTCTGGTTGTTACTGTTGCTGCCGCCGTAGTACGCGGCGTCCGATCCGCGCTTGTTCGCCGACATGCTCAGCTGGCTGACCGACCCGCGCTGGCTGCCCGCGTAGGGCGCTGGTGAGACGGAGCGATGGGACGGGGAAGCGGGGTAGTGCCGGCTCGCGCGGGAGCTGGGCCGTGGGGAGACGCTGCGTTGCGCCGCGGGGGACACGGTGCGCGGGATGTCGCTGCTGCTGTTTCGGCCTGTGCCGGGCCGGCTGCCGTATCCGCCGCCGCCGCCGCCGCCGCCGGAGCTGGGGCGGTCGGACGCGGTGAAGAGACTGCGGGTTTGTTGCTGGAATTTCTGGGAGGACTCCTTCATTGCTCTGGAGGTCACTGCTGGCGGGGGCACGCCGAGGCGCTGGATTTGGGTTTGCTGGTCGTAGGATGGCGGTGGGGTTCCGCGCATGCCGGCGGCAACAACGCTGTTGTTGTTCCCTGGCACCATGGAGCGCGATGGGCTAGCGCCGGGGGCAGGCGTCGCAATGCCATGGTAGTGGTCTGCCGACATCCTCGACCCCCCGTTCTTTCCGCCTGTAACACCCTTCAGCTCGGCCAGGGCCATCGCAATGGGATCATCTTCGGGAGTAGCTGGCCCGGCATCCTGCTTGCGGCGGTCGGGTGTCTCCACCGGAAAGACGTTCTGTCCAACATTGAGGGCGAGGCTCGCGTTGGCAGCGATCGGATCCGGGCTAACGCTCCGCTCTGGGCCGATAATCTGGTTCTGGCTCTCTTTAGGGGGAGCAGCGAGTTGTGGTCGGTTGTTGTGGGCGGCGGGCGGGTTCCACGTGTTCCGGTTTGTCGGCGCCACCTCCTTGGTGCTCTTCCGTCGGAAGGGGCTGTGGTTCTGGAAAAAGCCACTCTTCTTCTTAAGAACCTTCTTATCGGGAGACGCCGGTGGAGGAGCTGCCTGCTCTTGCTTGACGGGAGACACGGGCGCTGGCGGCTCTTGACTAGAGAACGACGTCTCGCTGTGCGAGCCTCTGCTAGAGGGGCGCGCAGACGACGTCGACGGCGCCGTGCTCAAGTCCGATGCGGTTGGCCTGCAGAGCATAGTCATCCCGTCCATCGGGTACGGGTCGTGGGGGACGGGTGCAAACTCGTTGGGGTCGTAGTCTACGTTGCTGGCCTGCGGCGGCTGGTACCCCTTAGGGTTCTGGGCGTTCGACCGCTGGGTGTTTTGTTGTTGGGGGATTGTCGGCACCTTCTGGGGTGTCGCAGCAACCTCTCGGGCCTGTTGGGCCGGAGTATCGCCGTGCCCAAGATCTCGAGCCAGCGCCGAGTTAGGGTCGTGGTGAGACTCGAACATGGAGGGCTGGGGAGAGGATGAGCGGAAAGCCGGGTTGATGCTCCTTGGGAACTGCGCCACCGAATAGTTGTCGTCGTCAGACACCTCCGACTGTGCGTCAATATCACCGCGGCAGAAGTTGATGTACTTCGGCGGGTCAGGGATCTCCTGGCCAGTCCCCCTGTCCTTGATGAAGGTGTAGATGTCCTTCTCCACCTCCATCTTCTCCAGTGACAGCCGGATCTTCTCGCACGATGAATCGTCGCTCACACAAACGGTGGAGGCGATATTGGCGAAGGTCCACAAACTGCTCTTGGAGAAATCGAGGCGCTCCTCCTCCAGGTCCTGGAATTTGTCGGCGGCCGCCTTCCATTCCCTATTCCAGCGGGCGGTCGTCTCCTCCAGGGCCTTGACAGCGGCCTCGTACTCCGTATTGGATGTCGCCAAGCTGATCTGCGTCTTCTCGAGCTTGGCCTTGTTCTTTCTCTCTTCCTGACCCATAACCATGTGGCCCTGGGCGAGATAGCCCTTGATTTTGAGACATTCCTGCTCATAACGGTCGCGCGTCTAGGGCTGTCAGTACCAAGTGCGGCGCACCTCATCTCTCCACTCGCACGCACCTTGTTGACCTGCTGCGTCTGCTGCACTTTGGTCTTGAGCAGCTTTTCTACCGTGTTCTGCACGATCTTGCGCCGCTCCTTCATGGCGCCGGCGAAAGCGGCGAGCGGTTCTTCCAGCTCGCTCTTCATCTGCGCAGCCACTTGCTGGTGCTGCTTAGCCATCAGCTCAACCTCGCCGCGCATGACATCGAGCGACGTCTTCAAGGTGCCTGTCTCTTGCGACCCCAGCGCCTTGCGCGACAAAGACATGAGCTTCCGGGCATATTCGTCCTCGATGGATGCGCGTACTATTCCGGGGCTACGGTTAGTGATGTGCCCCAGGGAGTACGCCCCTAAGAACCTTCAAGACAAGCGCAAAAGCAGGGCAAATCTCACCGCCGTAAAAGTTGCGAAGTTCGTCACATGTCTGCTTCGCATTGTGCATGCGCTCTAGGAGGGGCGGTACACCGGCATCGTCCTTTCCCCAGAAGTTGTTGGCGACTATAAGATGGTGTTAGCCCCTCTCGAGTCCACCATATCATGCAGTGGGCCGCGCATTGATGAAGTTGTATGGCTTCCTGTTGAACTCCTCCTCCATACGTACAGGAAAGGGCGACGGCCGGTGCGTCGGAGATTGTGGCCGGCATTACGCCTTACGGAGCAAGAGAGAAACGGAGCCGGGGATTGACCAAAATTGTTTGCTTCCCACGGCACAGACCAAATGGAAATGCGAAATACTGATCAAACACAGAAACCCGCCCTTCTCATAAGCGCAAAAAAAAGGCGAAAAGGCGTCCTGATATTGTCTGGGAATATCGCAATCGCCGACGACAGAGAAATGCGGCTAAAGAGTGTAGGTAAAGTAATTCCGGGGTGGATTGTGGAAAGTTTCGACGTGGCACAGCGAGCTGGACATGCAGGGCAGCGAACAGGTTGTTGACCTTCCTCCTGCTGAGGATAGGGCGATCGGTTGCTAGGGGCAACACGCCTTGCCGCCAGCCTGCAGCTGGAAATGCATTGGCGCTGCATGCTTGAGACGCTTGAGACGCTGCATTGGCGCTGAAATCTGAGACCCACAAGCCAATGCAACTTCCAGTCGGGTCCGAGTCTTTCCCAATTGATCCCACATCCAATTGCATGTGTTTGAGAATCGGATGTGTGCTGTTTTGGATGGAAAAAGGCACCAATGCGTTGTCATCCAACTTAGCCAAGATCTCGGAGGAATGCATTTTTGCTGAATTGAATTGCATTTTGGAACCCCTTATTCCCAATCCCAATGCCAATCCCAATTCCTACCGTGGAAGCAAGGGCGAGTAACAAGTAGGTCACTCACTCAATTAATTAGAAGTCCCGGTCTCTGGCCTCTTCAACTTCAACACGTCGCTCAACTTGATCTTCCCTTTCGCACCCCAACCCGCCGTTCCGCTCTCCACATCGGGCCTCACCGCAATGTACCTGTCCAACAGCGTTAGCCAACACATGTCCAATTGGAACCTGTCGGGTGTAATTCGGCAGCAGAAAGAACAGGTTCGAGCACATTGACTGCCACCACAGTCAGAACCCAGGAATTGACTTACCAGCCCCACGCCCGCCTGTCCAGCTCAGCCGCGTCAAGGTGATCGGCCCAGCTGTCGAACACGATCCTCAGCGCACCAAGCAACAGCCCCAGGTTCTCCTCCTTCTCCGCCTCCAATGCCTTCAATGTCTTGGCCTTCTTCGGGTTCTTCCCCGTAGAAGCAGCCCCCTCCCCTTGCGCCGGAGCAGCAACGGCCGCACTCCCAAAACTCCTCAATAAATACCCCCGCGCCTGCTCCGGCCGATGAATCTGCATGCCCACCACCCCCGTCGCAGCATGCATCTTGACACCACTCCCATACCCCCCCACCACCACACCCGTCTTCCCAGCCCTTGCAGCCTCCAGATCCAACCCCCACAGCGCCTCCCCGCCCAGCGAGACCTCGGCGCCCGTCTTGCGCAGCCGCTCGCCCAGGGCGGCCGAGACGCAGGTGCGCATGAGGCGCCAGCGGTCCGGGCCGAGCATGGTGCCGCCGAACCAGCGGGTCAGCACGACGAGGGTGTCGGCGGTGCCGGACTCGCGCAGGGCGCGCAGCATCAGGTCGCCGCTCCCCGTCTCGCCGTCGTCGAAGCTCTCCTCGTGCACCCGGCTGATGGCCGAGAAGGCGTCGCGCGGCGGCCGCAGCCGGTAGGCCCACGCGTTGTGCGAGGCCGTTTGGAGGTGGGGAACCTCTGTGAGGAGGGCCTGGATGAGGGGTTTGCGCTGGGAGGGGTCGCTCATGTGGATGGCACGCGCGACGAAGGTCGAGTCTTTGAGGGTGATGGGCTGGCTGGTGGACCAGGTTGGTTTGGAGGGTGGTTTGTTGGAGCTTGGTTCGGAGGGCGCTGTTTCTTCTTTCGTCTTGATCTGTGTCCTTGTGCCTGGGGCAGTACTGCTTGCTTTGACCGTGTCGGTGTCCGCCTTGTCGTCTTGTTCACCCACCTCTTCCTCCCCCTTCCATTCATAACCCCCCCTCTTGAGCACGGCAATCTCCCTGCCCAATACCTTCACGCGCGGCTGACCCTCACCCCATCCCTCCTCATCCGCACTCGGGCCTTTATTCATACCCAGACTGACGGCCTTTGACCTCGAGTTTGCACTGACCACGGCCTGGCCTAGGCTGAGCCGGCTCGATAGTGGTTGTTCAGGCATGGTATGTCGTAGGATCTCCACGGCAAACGCAAGAACTAGCGGCGCTCTGTTCGTCTCGATTACCGAATTTGAGATGCGTTCCTCGTCCGTGCACAATGGCAACTCGAGTGACTTCTCTAGCTCTTGCGGTGTTAGATCCGCGGCCTCGGCCATGAACGGGTTGGTCTTGGCCCGCTTGGTTTGCGGCGTAACTGAGTCTGGAGCTCCACGCTTGCTCGTGGCAGTTGGACCGCGTTTAAGTGACGCCTTGCAAGCATTTTGTAGTGCTCTGCCGCCCTTCTCGTCCTTGATCGCCGACTGCACTGTTTCGAGGGGAGCTTCGGCGATCTGCTTGATGCTGTGGGCGGCATGAGCCGGGACATTTCCATAGGTACGCGGTAGACAAGTGCACATCGGCTCTCCCATAGCTGGCCCGTCTCTCGGGCCGGTATATACCGAATGTGAGCATGAATACTTTGCTTACCTTCTCAAGTCGACAGCCTGGAGAGCCTTAATTTGCGTCATGGCCTGCATCATCGGTGTTTTCCGGACGACCGTGACGAGCCGGAGAAGCTCCTGCAGGTCTTGTTGTGTCGCCATCTTTATGATCGATGCTTACGGAAGCCAGTTTGATGGAAAGTTGAACTTTGTGTCATTGGAGATGGAAGGTTGAACCCGGCATGTCGGAGACGAACCATGGCATCCTTGCTCGTGTTAGATAGGAGTGAGTTGAAATGAGCTTATGTAATCCTAATGAGAGACCAAGATTGGCCCAAAAGATCCTTGCTCAAACTGAGCCTTGAATTTCAACGCCGACTCACTCGGAAACATACAAGTCCCATACCAAGTACATATCACGGTAACAAAGTTTGGTCAAATTCACGGAAGTGGCGCCAGGATGAGGAGGTGACAACTGCAAACAACCCTTAAAAACAGAACCCACATAACGGCCACCATGGCCTCCCGCCTTCGATTACCACGGCAGCTCACAGCTCACCTTCGCTGCCCTCACATCTACTCATACTCGAACTCATACTCCAACTCATACTCCCGAAGGTTCACCCTCTCAGCTACCCTACAAACTCCCAAACAGGAACAGCCTCCACGCCCATCTTCACGTTCCGGCAAAATCCCCAACGAGCCTCAACCCCTCGATCACCTAGTCAAGGAATATAAGTGGCCCCTCTTCGGCGCCGGCATCTCGGCCCTCGCAATAGGCCTCTACATCTCCCTCGTCATCACCAGCTCGCTCAAAGACAAATCCGACGACTCTCCCCACCCCCACTCCCCCCCCTCCTCCTCCGTGCCCCCCAACCACTCCTCCCCCTCCGAATTCGACGACGACACCACCAACAACCATGCCACCACCTCCCAACCCATCCCCACCGGCCTCCCCGCCAAACTCGACACCAGCACCGCCGCCACCGGCCACATCACCGCGCAAGCCTTCGACAAATCCCTCAACACCCCCGAATGGCTGATGGGCATCACCGGCCTGCGCAAGCAAATCGCCCGCGAAGCACGCGGCCACGTGCTCGAAATCGCCGTCGGCACGGGCCGCAACCTAGCCCACTACACCTGGGACGAGGTGATCTCGCAATCCCAAGACGAGACGGAAGCCCACGCCGCGCGCGAACGCGAACGCCTCGCCCGCCTGCTCGACCAGCACCGCCCCGGCGGGCCCACCCTCCACAACCAACAGCAGCAGCAGCAGCAGCGGGGTGGTGCTGTGGGCTCGTTCCCCGGCGAGGTGCTGAGTTTCACCGGTGTGGACGTGAGCGCGGACATGATGGGGGTGGCGCGCGACCGCATCCGCAGCGCCGTGCCGGGGCTGGACCGCCTGATGCGCCGGCGGCGCGTCGAGGCGATGCCGCGGCTGCGCGTGGACGAGGTCTGCGACGAGGGCCTGCCCGTGGTGGAGGTGCTGGACGGGCGCGTGCGCCTGGTGCTGGGGGATGCGTTGAGGGGGCTGCCGGCGCCGCCCGCGCTGTCGCTGTCGCTGCCGCTGCGTTCAGAAGCTGGGGAGGGGGGTGCGGTGCCGGCGCCGAATGTGGAGGCGCCGACGAAGTATGATACAATTATCCAGACGTTTGGGCTGTGTAGTGTGGCGGACCCGGCCCGGCTGCTGGCCAACATGGCGGGCATGGTGCAGCCGGATACGGGCCGGGTTCTGCTGGTGGAGCACGGGCGCGGGAGCTCCAAGTGGGTAAACAAGGGGCTGGACGAGACGGCGGGCAAGCACTTCCGCAAGTTTGGGTGCTGGTGGAACAGGGACATTGAGAAGCTCGTGCTGGACGCGGTGGAGGAGATCCCGGGCCTGGAGCTGGTCCGGCTGGAGCGGCCGTTGTGGCTTCAGGCTGGCACCACGCTGCTGATTGAGTTGAAGGTCAATAGCCAAGCTTTGGGTTACGGTGACCAGAAGCCACCCGGCAGTGGTTGGAGGTAGGGGTTTGTGGGCTGTTAGTGTACGTGCTGCTGCTTGTATAAGTCGGGCTTGCTTGTTGTACGATACCACATAAATCCATACGGTACCCAACGAAGTCTCGTTGGATAACAAGAATTCGCGGTCAGGTTTCCAAGTTAACATGATAGTAATAACCATCTTCATGATTGATGGGAGATTGATTGTATTTCGTCTTCCGACACCACCACCTTGCCCATCCTCGGGACTCTTGTAGCCGACGCTCCATCCACGGACGTGTCTAAACAAACTAGGCTCTGTCTATCCCATCCATCTTGGCGCCATTCCTAGCCCCAAAACCATGGCACTCCGTCTCTCTAGGTGTGTAGATATCACCCCTGACCAACCGTAGCAAGTTCGTACCGTAGAACGGGCTGAGGTGTGCCGTGATACAGATACAGGTCAAATCCCCGTTGATCCGGGCCGGTCCTGGCACCGCCTCTTCCCGAGCCCTTCATCATTCTTGTCCGTCTTCCATCTTCATTTCTCCGAATTTTCGTTGCCCTCTCCCAGCCCGGGGATCCACCCCATCCCACCCAAGCCCCTGTTTTTTCTACCAAAACATCGACCGAGGAGAGAAAAGAGAAATCGGAGAGATAGGAACCAAGAAAAACGCAACGTAAAAAATAGCAACATAGCCACCACCGCCCCCTTTGCCGGCTCTCCAGCCTCCAGAACGCCAATTTGCAACCCACATCAGCTAAGCCAGCCATAAACGCCGTGGACCTTAGCCTCTTCTATGGGAAGACCTGGCCTCGATGAAACTCCAAACAAAAAAAAAAAGAAATCAGAAAACCCCACAGGACGATAATAACAGTGACAATAGCAAAAGAAATCATAACAGCAAAACACCATCGCAAGCTGGCGGAACCACCCGCCCAGCTTCTTCATCGTACAAGGGTGCGGTCGCATCGTCGGCATAAAGCCAAGCGAGCAGACACGCACACCTCACCAGGGCCCTGGCAAGACACCAGACCCCGGCTTAGTAATCGAGCAGCAGCCCATCGAGCTCCTCGAGCGCAATGTTCTCGGGACTGCGGTCCCACTCCAGCATGCCCTCATACTTGGTCCAGCCGTCCACGTCGCCATCCTTTTTCCCGAAGTAGTGAAGAGCCATGGTCGACGGTCGGATGGCCGGGCTGGACACGAACGACGCCGCAAACCCGCCAATGGCACCAAATAGCGAGCTCTCGTCCCTTTCGAGATCCATTATGCTCGCTGTCTGGTCGGCGGGCGCTGCGTTGTTCGACGAAAACAGGTCGTCATTGAGTTTCCTCTTTTGCAGACCGTCAGCCGTCTGTGTGAACTCCTTCTCGTCCTTCTCTAACGGCGGCGAGCCCGCGCGCCCGTGGCGGGCCGAGGTGCTGTGCACTATTGGGCGCGGCCGCATGTAGAAGCCGCTGGCGGCGAAGGATCCGACGGGTGTGCCGGGCATGGCAAAGTCGTCGTCCTTGTCATCAAACTCTGGACTTGAGAGGTCGACCTCGGGACTTGGGCTGAGCTCGCGCCGCCGTTCCATGTCGGACTCGTCCGCGGTCATGGACGGTGCACTGGACGGACTCGGCGAGATGATGCTGCGAGTGTGTGCGAGAAAGCTCATTGTCGAGGACGCCTGGGATGGGTCTGGTAGCGGCAGGTGTGGGTAGGTTGTGAGGTAGAAGTAGGTCCGACGCGGGTGGACCGACTCCAGTTCTTTGGCAAGCGGGCAAGGGGTGAGGGCCGACCATGTTGATCGCTTGAGGTAGGAGGCTAGTCGCGAGGAGACGATAGCGCACGGATTCGCGGATCTAGGCAAAGCGTTGTGTTAGCGCCAATGTACCGCAAGTAAAAACAATTAAGCGGCAGGACTTACTGTTGGACAATCTTGAGCTGCAGCATCAAGACAGCGGCGAGCTCTTTTACCAAGTGCGGTCGATTCCCCGAATTTTGCAGCAGGATGATGACTGCCTCGACAATTTCGTCGTTGATCCCCTCCATGTCAATTGTTTTTGGGCCCGTGCCCTCATCCTCGCTCATCTCAATGGAGGGGCGGCGCTTGGTGGGCGGTGACGGCGGCGGTGTGTTGACTACGTCGTCGCGTTTCTTGGACAAGCGGCGAACGGGTGGCGCATCATCCGAGGATTCGCTAAAGGAGCGCTTCAGCCGTTTTGTTGGCGGCTGGCTGTTTTTGATAGGAGAGGCTGGAGAGGCGGGCGAGGCCATCGAGGACGCTCGGTTTGTTGGTGCGCGGCTAGCATGGGACCCAGGGACGTGAATGCCCAGCGAATGCAGCGACAGCGTCTTGTGGCGTGTATTATACGGCCGCATGATTGCTCAAGGATGCAAAAGCAAAAGAGAACACGACAAGGTGCGACGGATTTGCGGCTTGCGACGAAGCCCGGAAATTCCCCTCTATGCAATACACGGCGGCTGGTCTTGGATGGATGTTGGATCGCCAGGAGCACGTCTAAGCAGGGTCAAAAAATACCAATGCACCTCTGGCGCACGTGTGAAACCACCAACAGTCCGGCAGAACAGAAACCCTTTTTTTTCCGCACGAGGACCCGAGCCGGAAATGAAATCAATCGAAGGTGCTGAGAGAAGATGATCAGGCAAGGGAAGAAGGCAAGATCAAAAACAACAACAGCGAGACGGACGGAGGGTTCGGAGATGGGGGAGGGATGGAGGGAGGACCCGGGCATGGAAGCCAGGGAAAGCCGTAACTTTTTTTTACGCTTTACCGATTGGGGAGGTGGGTTGGCACAGGACTGTTTGAATGATACGTACTTGGTAGAAGGGGGCGACGACTTCGATGCGCCGAGCCCAGGCTGCCAAGCCTTGCAGACGGGTGCGGCGGGAACCACTCAAAACTCGATTTTTATGCAGGGATGGCAGGGGCTCACCAGCCGAAAAGGCGGTATGAATCCACTTTTTGGAGTAAACCTCCCGATGTGTGTGGCTGCAACAGCTCGAGTACCCCCATGCAGAGATTGACTGACCAGCAGGCGAGGAGCAGGCATGGCAAGAAACCCTGTCTCCCTGCAACTGCATGTAAGAGAGGCTCTCAGCTGAGCGGAGACATCCCACACGCACGGGCCCACAAAAACTTTCCCGTTGACACACGACAGGTTCTGATTCTGGGTCCCGTTCTGATCCCAAAGAGCCAATCGATGCCGTTGCGAAGAGGGTCAGAGCGACCCTCGGCGAGGCATGAGCGGCGAGACGCGTTTCCCGCTTGCCGTCATCGCCGTGGTCTTTTTTGCCAGATTGGCCTTTTCCTGCGCCAGTTGGTGACATCAGCCCTCCCCCGCAGCGACCCGACGACGCCTGCCTCCAAAAAAAAAAAAATGCGAACCCCTCCTTCCATGGACGAGATCACATCAAACAGGCAACACCGGGGTGCATCGCTGCAAGCCGTTCCTCTCTCGGTCTCTCTCGAAGTCAAGGAGCCTCGCATAATCAAGTTCCGAGCCGAGAGAAGAGAAGTGGATTTCGGGATTCGTCCTCGACATCCCGTTCGCCCCTCGAACGCCTTCCCGAGAAAGCTTCCCCACCAACCTCTCACCGCTCAGGTACCCCCAGCAAGAAATGGCAGCGGATTGGTTTCCCGGACCACCAGAAACACCACGCGACAAAGAAAACGGTTAGATTTCCACGTCACTTCGCAGCCCGCATCGCTGCTTCGTGAATATAATACACAGTATGTAATAAGAATCAGACTTTAAAAGAATAATGCCCTTATAATTACCGCATGATGACGACGGCATTCGAGGCTACCTCGGTAGGCAACCCAGCAGACCTGGCGAATAAACTTTTTGTTGTCCAAACGTTAACCGCGCTCTCAATTTCCTGGTGTTCCCGTCGAGCCGTTGCCACGGCCCACTTGCTGTATGTGCTGACAGCGTTCACCTTTCCCCGCCGCACTAGTTCGGATGCAGTTACCTCGTCATGTCGATTACCGTTAGCCAATCATGAGGGGTCGATTGCGTTTGATTGCTTCTTTCGGCCGATTCCCCAGGGAAGCTCCCCGCTCGGACCTGGCTGGGGTGCCTTTCTGGGCGCAGGACCCTTCATCTGTCCCGCCGTTGGCCCGGCAGGCAGAAGGCAGAAGGCAGAAAAAGCGAAATCCCGCCGCCCGCTCACATTCCTTTTCTGAAACGCAGGTTGGAGTCGGCGACAAACAAAAGTGCTTCGTCCCAGGTAATAGGCATGTTCTGTCTCCGCCGGGTCTCCCTCTCCAAGTCGACCACTCTTAATCAGGCCACCTCAGACCATCTCAGACATGGGGTACACGAGGCGTGTTTTGTCTCACCGGGTGGCTGCACCGAATCGTCGATCTTTCGTTTGCCCCGTCGGCGATCAATATCGGGACTGTGTGACCTTGTTGGGCTCGAATACATACAGCAGCGACATTGTTACATGCGACCCGTCTCTTCCTGTTTCTCCGACGTCTCCCTTGCCTCGACCGCATTCCCGCGCATTTATTAACTGGTACGACTATAGAATGCACATGTATGTACTTTCCCGAATCCGGGTGGTTGGTGCCTGATGGTTGGGCAACGCATTGTGTAAGGTAAACTATGTGTAATTGAAATGATATTTACGTCAACAAAGTGCTTCGGTAATTGGCTCGAGATTGGTTCCCACAGCGAAGTAGACAGTAATCCTTTTTATACTACCTTTAACGACTACCGCATTTTGCTCCCACATAAGAACTTTGACACCTTGAGCAACCCCGGCAAGGAAAACATATTCTCATCACATTTCATTTTTGAATCACAACACTCGGACCGTCTTGCGTCACAATACCTAACTCAACCTGGGATCCCAATGTAAAATTCAAACAAAATTCCTCGCACCACGCCACCGTACGCCCAAATGCCATTCAAGTCCTCCGGTCATCTCGGATATACCTTACCTACCTAACTACGTAGTATACAAGTATGACAAACCCCGCCCCCTCCAAGCCGGAATTCCCAGCCACTCTTGCCTTCGGACGACAAGGATACGCACGATCGACGGCGACCAGGCCCCTCAAAATTCACTAGACCAAGCCTCATTGAATATCGACGTCATATTTGCTGTTTCTTCCCCTCCTTTTGAAATCCTGTGAACTCGTGATCGGCATCTGGGGCGGGGATCGCTTCTTCCTCCCCGCGGTCCCCCGCCAAAAAGAAGGTGGCAAAGACGCAAGGGAAAGGGGCTATCCGAAAAAAAAGAAAGAGGAGGCTGGCTTGGGAACAAGAACAAGGCGTCAGCTGAGGGTGGGTGAACATCGCTTACCAACAAACCAACGAACCATGAACCGCATATTGGTTTACCAGGATATACCAACTTACAGAAATCTACTTGGCTTGCAACGCGAAACTCGCTCAACATACGTAGTCGGTAATAGAGAGAGATTTGGTCGAATCATCAAGATGTTGGTAGTTGTGCTGCCTGTTTTGTATGAGCACATCGATAGAACGCAGAATACACATTGCCTCCCCTCCCCTAACGCCTTCCCATGCTATACGTCATCTAAGCGCGCGTGTTAAACACAAGGCGGCTTCATATAAATACATAGACCATCTGATTGGGTTTCATATCCACGGTCTTTTCGCTCTTTGGGTCGTCCGTAGACTGGGGTGCTTTCCCCGTGTTCCGCTGGTGGCAGCATAATATATCCGCACATCTTCGTGCTTGCCTTGAACACTCATCACAACGCTCCGTCGCCATGTTTTGACTGCATCTCCTCCCGCTTACGCAGGCCGGATGAGCTCAGCAAACCGCTGACCAACCTATTCCATCATGATTAGCCCATCGAGTAGACAAGCAAGCAAGACGCGGGAACTTACCTCCGGCTCTGCTTTGATAAATTGCAACTCAAAGAAGTTGTACTTCTCATTCTTGATCAGTTCGAGCGTGGTGACCATTAGGCCCCACGGATGTGGCAAGAACCCGAGGATCCTCTCGAGCAGGACGCGTGTGATCTGCTGGCGGATTTCTGCCTCCTCCGGGTCTGACATGTCCTGCCCAAATAGTTCGAGGAGCGCCTGACTGAAGTAGTTGGTCGACGCGTTGGGGAACCTTAGCTCGTTCACCATGCTGCTGAGAAGATAGTATCTCGCGTCGGGAGACACCTCGCTGATGAGCATGTGCAGCGTCTTGAAGTCCGGTGCACCGGGCACAAAGATGGTCGACTCGCTCTTGTTGCCCGCGCGGGTGACGGCAAAGTGAGCGAATTGGGCAACCACCGCGTCGATGACCTGCCGATTCACCGGGATCGGGACGAAACCGAACATGGTCTCCTGTTCTTCAACCTTGTTGATGGCGTGGCTGATCTGGGCAATCGCATCTTCCGACGGGCCATTTTGCAGCGCCTGCTCTAGGATGTGGAGCAGCCCAATGTCGCGAAGTACGCCGGCCGAGTCAAACAAGGTCAAACCAGGCTCCCTCATCTCGGGAAGCCTGTCTACCTTGAGCCCCGGTTGAAGGGGCTCAGGGAGCTTGTTGACCGTGGCTGGGGTGGCGGCAAGAATGAAATTGATGATTTGTGTCGTGTGTGGTGGCAGGCTCCGGCACAACTCCGCATGGTTCGCAGCAAGGTACTCGGGGAAATCGTGGTGGAGGATGCCCAGCAATCTCAACACCCCTTGGTACATGATTTTGCCTAGGGGCGGCACGTCGACCGGCTTTAGTAGGTTGGCCACATACTCAAAGAACTGGGTAAGCAACTTCGTGAATGGTGCCCATCCCGCTCCATCGGGTAGGCGTAGGATCACGGGCATAAAGTTACGATGCGTCAGCAGATCCGACCAACCAAAGAGGAATCCCGGGTACATGGCCGGTCGGATATCGTACAGGCGTGCCGCAACCTTTTGGATGGCTTGGTGGTAGTCGCCCTCGGGAAGATGCCCGACCAAATCCGCCAGCTCGTGTATGATGAGTGCGAAGAACCGGAAGAAGACCCGTTGGTTGAAGTTCTCCCCGCGCTTGAGGTGATGAATGTTTAGCACCAGCACACAGAGAGCCAAGGCCGAGTCCAAGAACGACACAGCGGTCAACAGGTCGTCGTCCTCGTGGGACTTGACGAAGACCATGACCAATTTGACCAGCGCTTCAATAGCGTGGAAGCCCTCCGTCACGCTACCTCCAGACACACAGGTTTGGTCAAACCGCTCAACAGACTTGTCGAGGGCTTGCCGAGTGAAGAGGAAGAAGTCGTCGGGCTTGCTAACAAGACGGCGTGAGCGCAGTTGCTGGACAAAGATGGAAGTGGACTTCTCGGTCGCAAAGTGGTTGTTGCAGAGATGAATCCATTCTTCAAAGACGTAATCCATCTGATCCAATTGGATCGCGTCGCGTTCCTCCTTGCTCAAGCCGGCGGGGAGATCCGGTGGCGGGGCTAGCACCTTGGCCTTGAAGCGTGCTCCGCCGGGAACTTCTGGCTCCTCTGTGATCCACGTCCATGCCTCCTCCAGACTTCGCACAAAGTCGGCAAATAGAGCTAGCGGGGTGTCGGTTAGGAGCGTAAGGTCCAAGACATGCTCGAAAAACGTCAACGACCCTTCCTTGCGCTGTTGCAGAAGCTTTGCTGTGGCCGCGTCGATGCTCCTCCAATCGATGAGGTCGGTCCGGAGCAATGCGGTAATGAGGGGCAGGTTGAGGAAGAACTGGCCGGGTTGTTGGTGGAATAACTGGCGGATCTGTTCGCTAATAACGGGGCCGGCAATCTTTCGGAGGGTTTCCAGAACATGTACCAAGCTCTCCAGGAGCAGGTCACCCTCGGGTTGGCGGAAGAGGAGCTGAGAGATCTGATTCGCGGCATAGGCGGCAAACTCCTCCGATGTCTGTTGGGTCTTGATGATGAGCTGGACAAGAGCGTCGACGATGTCTAGGACTGGGTGCGACCGGGGAAGCTCGTCGAAATGATCTTCGGTGGTGTTCGTCGCGGCCGCTGTCAGCTGTTCCAGTAGCTTGTTGACCCTCTCGGCAATGCTCCGAGAGTCGACCTGGTTGATTCCTGCCTGCCGACCATTGGCGAGTCCGGCGTGTGTTTGGGGATAGTGTTGCAGCTGCACTCCTAAGAGAGGCATGGATGGCGTTTCGGCGGGCGTTGGCATGTTGCTGACGGTGTTGTACTGATCGCCGAGCGCCTCGTTCGCCAGAGATCGAGTATCCGACGCAGAAGGCCCGTGCGAGGGGCCCGTAGCCGCAGGGATCACCCTTGACTGGCGAGCGAAATCGTCATAGATGGCCATCTGCTCGGCATTGAGGCCGGTGAGGTTAGGCTGTAGTTTGAAGGGGTGGGGGATGGTCATTGCCCAGCGGCTCAACCCGTGGTCGACGTAGGGGTCAGAGGGCCGTTGGGCCCGGTGGCGCCGTCGCGCCTCCAGTTCAACCTCCATCAAGTCTTCGATCTCCGGAATAGCACGCTCCTCGGCGCACTTCTCGATGATGCTCGAGGCCAGATCAAGGTTGGAGTTGACACACAGCATGATTATGCCCTCAGGCAGCCCCTGGGGTAAATCGGCGGAGAGATTACGCAAGTAGTTGGCGAGGTTCGCGCGCAACGGCTCCTTGGACGTGACAAGCGCCAGGCTACCGGCGGTAGACTTGACCATATTGATTGCCGATGTCCGTACCTTATTCTCATCTGGTTCCGTGGCAAAGTCCTTGCGGACCATTTGATGCGTCGATATCGCCGCAATCGTGACTGAACGATCAACGACGGGCTGGATAATATCCTGCAACGCGCGCGTCAAGGCTTGTCGCACAATGTCATGCAGCTTGGCAGCGCTGACGACCTCGGTCTGAGGAATCGATAGGTTCGGACCAAGATCAGGTATGGTATAGGCGGGATGAGATGAGAGGGAGCTGTTGACTCCGGGCATGCCATTGAGGGAGAGGCTTTCAAAGTTCTCGAGGGCCTCCGGCCCGAGCATGTCGCCCAGCTCTTCGATGGGAGCCCTATTAAGGATCTCGCCGGAGGGCTCGATGGCTTTGTGGTCTAGGTTGAGACCCTTGCAAAGAACCTCAATCTCGAACTTGAGGTTCAACTTCAGCTCGGCGTTGTGGTAGAGCTCAATCAGGAGATGGATAATATCCATCAGCCAAGGATTGGGCGGTTTGAAGACGTTTGACGAGGCACCCTGAATCAGGACTTTGCACACGAATGGGATGACGACGATGAGGCGCTTGGTATCATGAGCCTCAATGAGAAGCTGCTTGAACGCTATATGTCTGTGCTTGATTGGTTTGTCGCGCGCCAGAGTCAAAAGTCCGAGCCAACCGCCGAGGTTCTTAAGATGCGTCCGTTCGGTGGAATTCTGCATGGTGAGCTCAGAGTTCAACATGCGCGACACGCTTATGTAGGTCTCTCGCTGGACCTCTGCCCAAAGCGCCTTGTCCTTGAACTGCCTGACGAGTTCAAGGTAGACGTGATGGTAGTTTGGCTGCATCTTCGCCCGCTCTTCGACCAAGTGACTGGCGAACCACTGCTGATGTCTTGACTCTAGCATCTCGTGGATATCCTCGAACATGGACTGTAGCGTGGTATCGGTTAGGTTGTTGAGCACGAACTGGATCTTCCCTTGCTCGTCTTCACTAGGTTCCTCATAGACAACGCCAGGCGGGGGCGGGTCCACGTTGACCGAGGCGAAAGGTGGTGGGTGCTGTTCCGACCCTATGCCATCTTCTAGGTTGCCGTTTGTCAAGCTGTCATGACGGAGAACCCCTGAATTGGCTAGGTTGGTGCCGTTGCGAGACCGAGCGAGCTCCTCGTCGTGCTCCTGGGCTACTTCTTCCGCCTTCTTCCACGCCTCAGTCCCCTGTAGGCCGGGGATTTGGAGGAGCTGCGCACAGAAACCCGGCCACTCACGCAGGCGGCCAAATAGTTGCATGAGAGCCTGCAAGCCAAACTTGTACATGGACTCGTCGGGATGGTGGTCTCGGACCGCTTCGAGAATCATGCCCAACCCGATCTGGAGCGGGAGATCGGAAATCAGCTTGTGGGATATGATGCCGCCAAACAGGACTGCAGTGGTAGCGAGTGCTTCGAGCGGGTAGTCAACATAGTGCGCGTACTCGTCGAATAGGCCATGTATCATGCACGCGAAGATGTCCTGGTCCAGGGGGTCGCGAGATCGCTTGTACCGCTCCAAGATTTCGACGACGTTGCGGACCTGAATCTCATCGCCATACATCTTCTTGTAATGTTCTTCCATTTTGGCATTGGCGGCTAGCGGCAGTGCGTTCCCATCACGCCCGTTCGCGTCGATGATGTCGTCGAAGCCTTCCCCGTAGTTGATGAGCCTTGGATACACGGTGATGCAGGTTCGTTGAACGACGATCAGCTCTTGCATCGGCGACTTGGGTAAGAACTCCTCCAATATTTGCAGTAACCCATGGACCGTTCGGACTTGCAACGTGGTGCTCGCCTTGACGGGAGGTTGGCCTTCCGGGGGCCGCTGGTATTGCAGCTCGAAGTTCGCCTTGATCACCAGAAATTGCAGAAGGGCTCTGGCCATTTCGGGGCTCCTGTCAGCGTTCCGCCGAGCCCACTGCTGCAGATCGAGGTACCCTTCAGCATGGGCCAAAGCAGTCAAGTCAAGTCCGAAGCCGATGGGTAAGTAGACGAGCTCGTCAAGCCAGTTTTGGCGGACCGCATGCTCAAAGATGAGCGGCAGGCTGATGGGCTTTAGGGCGTGCGCATCGATTAACCGCTGCTTGACCCACTCTTTGTCTCTCCTCCAGAGGCTATCCATGACGAAGTCGGCTTCAGGTGACCTGGTCAGGAAGTTATCGAAGAGGGAAACAAGCGTATCCTCGGCCATGCTTGGCCAGGGCTTCGGCACTCCGAAAGCCGAGACAACAAAGATAGCTAAATTGGGCACAACGACGTCTTGAAAGAGGCGCTTCGCTTCGATGCTCTGAGAGGCGTGCATCGAGTGGAGCGCAACGTTGAAGACAGCAGAGAGGGCCGCCTCGGAGACCAGCGGGTGTTTAACTGCGTATGCTGCCGTTTCTTGTATCGGAAGAGGGGACTGCGCGTACTCTTGCACCGTGAAGGTCGGCTTCAGCCCGGGGACGGTTGTTGCATCGAGCTGTTCCGGTTTGAGGGATGCGAAAGCACAAATGAAGGAGAGCTGTGTTTCGGGGTTCTCCCACTCCCCACCCCACAGTTGCTGGATGTTGAACCGATCACTGTCCTCCCGTGCTATCGGTAGCAGGGCGTTGTACAGACGTAGAAATTGGGCCGATGTGACCCGAGCCCCGCTATGGTCGAAGTACGACACCACCTCTTGCCACCTGAAGCTGTCAGGCAGGATGCGCCTGAGGGAGGCGACGAGGACGGAAGGGTTGTGGCGGGGGGTCTGGCTGATGGTCGTGTACATCAATGCCACGGATACCTGTTCCTCGCTGAAGTGGACGTTCGTCGGACGGTTTTGGAGATATCCCGTACAAGACTCTTCGTCTAGGGTGAATACTAGACCAGAGCGATGGATATAGAGGGCAAGCGCGTTGACCGGCTTGTCGGCGAGCATGCGTACGAGGTCGAGTGCGGCGAGCACTTGTGAGGGCGGCGGCTTCGCGTCAGGAGACTGGGCATATCTATGTTGCACCTTGTGTTCCAATTCTCGCTTCGCAGCGGCATTGAAGTTCGGGGGGTGGACTTGGATGAAGCGGTCGACGAGCTCGGCGACGAAATCGGGCTCTAGGTCAGTAGTGGGGTCACCGGTTGGCCGGCTTAGAATATTAACAAAGGTCGGGAAGTTCGTCGACAGGATGGCATCGGCTGAGGAGGAGAAGGGCAGCTTGTCAGTAGCGGTCGCAGGCGGTCCATGGATGGCGGGTGGTAGTCAGCTCACCTTTGGTCTTCAGATCGGACCTAGGCCCCAGCTTGAAGGCGAGAGCCAACACTGTCTTCCCCAAAGCATCTAGTTGGAAATGTTCCATGAAGCCGGAGAGGTCGAAATCGCGGAAGATGTCCTCGCTGCCGGTTTCGATAGACTCTGCAATCTTCCTGGCTTGGGGGAATTCTCGCGACAGCTTTCGCATCTCGGCTTTGAGGATGTGATGGTTCCCCGGGTTCGTCCCCTGCATGTTCGCCGCCCCGGATCTGTTGAGGCTCGGGAATATCTGAGAGGCATTTGCGGCCACCAGTCGCGCGAAGTATTTTGTAAACACATCCATGCCGTGTTCATCGAGTAGCTAGTACGAGAGAAGAGTGATGTTAGCGAGTTGGAGATATCATAGGCGGTGGGGCTACCCGACAATGGCACGTCAGGCCATATGCCACACGCCACATGCCACATGCCACAATTTGCATTACCTTCCGCAGAGACTCTAATTGCGACTCCCACTTGTGAGGATCTTCCTTGTCCTCCTTGATGGTGCTCAGAAGCAGGTAGACCTGGGCGACTGCTATCTTGGTCAAGGAGTTGGAGCCGGTGGGGCTGCTGGTACTGGGGCTGGCAGCCGCACTCAGCGCAGCGGCGTGAGAAGGATGTGGGGAGTGGGCGATGCCAGTGTAGATGGGGTGCGCTGCTGGGCTCGGCGAGAAGGTTCCCGGTCTGGGTTGGGCGACCATGGATTATGGGGGGGAGAAAAAGGAGGGAAGGGTGACACTACTATCCCCTGGCGGATAGAGCCACTTTCCTCTTTCTTTATTGGGCCGGGAATGTAGACGGGGCCTACGAGGAAGATCGACTTGCTTGGTCGCGAGGGATGGAGATGACTTCGGTGCGCTTGCTCGGGACGGCGGGTTGCAGATGCGGCATGGACTGGCAGTTGCTGTCGGTCAGTCCGTATTCGACGGAGCAGTCGATAAGTCACTGGCTTTGCTGAATTGGTAGTCTGGGGCTGGCTGTGAGGAAGTGCGTTTTTCGCCGTCAGAAGTCGAATGGAAAGAAATAGGTCGGTCACTGGAGCTCCTAGCCAGGCTGGCCCGCTCGGTGGGCTGTGTGTGGTCCGTGCTGAAACGTGAATGCTGAGTTTCTCTCAGTGCCATTTTGGCGACTCTATTTTGGCGAGTTCGCCCGTTGCGGGGAGGGGCAAGAGAGTACGCACGGGCCAGGTTCTTGGCCTACCCGTGACTTCCAGGTTCCTTCCATAAGGCAGTTCTCGATCGATGGGAGAGGTTCTGCATTCTTCACAATGGATGGAATTTTTAAGGTTGTCGGGTCATCCAAACTTTTTGTGCATTGTAGGGCAATGACCGCCTACCTGCCTACATTACCTTCTACCCTTCCTAAAAGATGTGGAAACTGTTGAATCATCAGATCACCGTACAATCAATGAGCACGCCTGAGCTACGAAAAATAGTTGTTGCCAAGCCCACGACCTACCTATTTCAACCGACTTTCTTCCTCGATTCCAAGTTGGGAAAATGCCTTGTCTCCTTTTTGTTTGTTGCCCCGACTTGGTTGACATGCGACATGGGACATGCAACCAGGCAAGTGAGAGCAAGTCAGCATCCTTACACTATGCCCCATGACTGGCCGATCAACTCCCTCCACATCCACAGGAAAGCTTGCTTCGAATGCAAGACCCGTAATGACCCGTAACTCATCCCAGGCACACACATCAGGCTGGCTGACACTGCTGGATGCCTTTCACCCAGAATGGTGTTGGATCAGCCTGTAGGCTCGCATCCAACTGCTGCTTGTTTGATCTTAGCGCCCCCCATTTGCCCATCCTTGGCCTCGAGGCCCGCACAGCAACCAATCGAGGACCCCTGACTGTACACCCCAGCCTCCAAGACCCATGAATAATCTCTAAATCTGGGGGCGGAAAAGGAGCCTTTCGGGACGATGGTTCGGCCCTCGCAGCAGCATGGGATCAATCGCGTGCGTCTTGCCGCGTCCCGCTTCCCTGAGCCTGACCTTGGCAATACGGAAATCCCGTGGGCACGGGGTCTGGGTTGAGCGCTTTTCTCCTTAACTACTTCTTCTTCAAGGTTTATGGATTTTTTGGCTGCAACTGGACCTTACCTCGCCTTTCGACGGCGGCCGGCCTTGAACAGCGTCACCTCTGCTCAGGCGGCCAACGGGATCGATGGAGAGAGACGGCAACTCCAATAACTCAACAGGCGAGGCTGACCTCGTTCCAACGGACAACCCTCAGACTACGGAAGCCATATCTGATGCCACCGCCACTGCCCACATTCAAATCAAGGATTTCTCCCCAGCGCCTCCTTCTCAGGATGATGCTGTGCGTGAGAAGCAGCAAGGCCAGGCTTGGGAGAGCCTAGGCGGTGAGCTTGCCCTGGACGCCTTGTCCGCCGACTTGGGTCCCGGGTTCGTGGATGTCAACGGCGACGTGGGTGGCTCTGGTCATAACGAAACGGTGGTCGATGTCATTGCAGTGCCCTGCCCAGGCGCCGATCCGATCAATACCTGGACTTTTGGCCATGAGACGTTCGGCGACGCCAGTGCGCCAGGTGAGATGGGATCACGTAGCTCGTCGCGTAGGCCTGGCCCCTGGGTCACAAAGAATTTGCGTATGGCTGCCAGCATCGCCCGAGTATCCCTCTACCGACATCGCGTTTTGGAGGATGGCATGACCCTGGAGTCCTTGGCCACAGACTTGCTAGAGCAGGTGGAACGGATACGTGACGGGGCGGTGCGTTTGCCTGTTTTCCTGCTCTGTTGGATTTTTATATTGATCTAGGTTAGGTCGCGCGCCCCCTATTTTTCATCGGCCATAGCATCGGTGGCTTAGTTGTCAAATATGCGCTGGTTAAGGCAAACCACAGCTCCCATTACCAGGCGATAGTAGACAACTGCCACGGGGTTACGTTTTTTGGTGAGCCGGTCTACCGCCAAGGGCGAGAACGTATCGACTGACCGCAAAAGGCACACCGCATCAGGGATCTAGCTATATGTCCATGACCAACCTCAAGGAGAGCATCCAGGATCTCCTTCAGCTGCAGAGGACGCTCCCTCGATCCCTAACCGATGAAATCAACGTCCGTAACCTGGATCTCATCGCACTACACGACGAGTTTGTAGACATGGCGAGTGAGTTTCGTCTTTGGTCCTTTTACGAGACCCAAGAGTCCACGTTGTCTGGTTCCGCTGCCGGCTTTCCGAGCGATGTTCAGTTTGGTGCCCCTCTGGTATCGGTCAAGTCGGCACTCCTTGAAGTATGGCAAGAAGACGTGTACGCCGTCGACAGTGACCACGCCCACCTCGCTTCGTTTGGACCGAGCAATGCCCGCATCATGGAGTCGTACCTTGCGGATTTCGCTCAGGCCATCAAAAAGGCGGCGCAGCTCAACCTCGCCCACCGTCACACACCGCTGCATTTAAAGTCACTCGTCAAGGTTGAGGTTATCGGCTTCTACGAGGACCCGGAGGCCATGATGGCATCGCCTCGGCAACAACAGGGCGGAGAGACTGGCTCCATGATCCGCCTGTATTCTACAAAGCATCCTTATAAGGATTTCATCAAGAAGGGGCCAGACCGCTGCTTAGCAGAACGGCTCCATAAAGGACCCAAGAGGCGGTCCAGCAAGCGCAGCGTCAGCGGCCGTTCTGAAGCAGAGCCATCGGCCAGCGACTCTAAGGGGGAAGGGGCCGGCCTTGGCCTTCGCAGCCAGACGACCGACGCATCGCAAAGCACTACAACGGCGTTGTCGCCAAATATCATCATCACAACCCCCACGGAGAGGCCACCGCTACTGAAGGTACCAGCTCAGTCAGAGCCTACCTTTCGCCCCCCGAGTCCGGACAGTATCGCCAGTGTCAGCACCACCATGTCGGAGCCAACACTGACGCTGCCGTTTAGCGGCGACTTTACAGGGGAAGATGCCCATACCATCGACTTGCTCGCTCAGCAGCAAGCCAAGTCGTTGGTGAAACAACATGGCCTTACCGCCACGGCCGGCTTCTTGCGGCCCAGCCCGTCATTGAAGAAGTTTTCGTGGATTCACATGCCATTCAACAACCCAGTCTGGGTCAAGGTATGATGACACTGATGACACGATTCCAAAAGTGTGTTTTGCGCAGCCCAGATGCTAACCATTCCGGGTAGGAAATCTTTGCAACCTTGGGAAAGACCCAGGGGCTAGATTTCTCGCGGCTTTTCGACTATGATAACTGGACATCCAAACAGATTCAAAACCGCAATTCAGAATCCCAGCCGGCGTATCTCAAGGCGATATGCAAATATCTCTCTGCTGCAGACCGGCTGAACTCGCCGCGGATCCCATCGCCTTTATTTGGCCCCGTCAACATGGGCATCACTCCTAATTGTCTTTATCTTTACCTCCCCTATCTCCACTTCGACACATACCAAAGCATGGTCCGACGCCGGAAGTTAGTCACGAAGCGCCGGTGCCATGGGCGAGCGAAGCCAGTCCCTCGGTGGGTTGAGCAGGAATCTCTTGAACTCAAGGTGATTTGGGAGTACATCGGCTTCGACCCGCCGCTGAACTGCCGTCGAACCCTGGACCAATTTGGCCACCACTCTCTCAGGGATACCAATTCGCGGGACGATGACCAGATGCTGTATAAACTCACCAAAAAGGACACACCGGCGCCATGGAGACGCATGGCAAACCTTGGCTCTACGCAGTCATCGGCTGGGCGCTCCATGCCCTCAGCCAAGGGCTCTTCTTCGAGTCTATACGACAACACGGACGTCGATTTCGGCGTCGAACCGGGGTCCGAACTTAAGGATGGACATGTTTTGATGGTTGATCAACTATGGCTCTGGTCCATTGATATGAGTAAGCTTGGCTTGTCTTCCTCAGAACCCGCAACTCAAAATACTGACCTCTGATAGCTACGCTGGTGACTTTCTTCTCCAGGCGGGAATCTAACCCTACGGAAGGAACCCTTTTCCAGCAGGCAGACTTGCGGAGCAGCGTCTACAACGAGCTCAACGGCGATCTCACAGGGAGAACGGAGAACACGCTAGACCTTGCGGCGTTGATCGTATGGCATGCCGTCACTGTTCTCCTTGACCGATCCTCGCACCCCGACCTTGAGATATTCCGTGTCTTTGACGAGGCCATCGGCATGCTGGTATGTTTGAAACTACCTGGTCGGCGCCAAACGTAAAGGCAGATGCTAACACATGCGACAGGCCGAGAGGATGACACTCAACATGAAGCAATTTCGGATCAACGCCCTTGACATGGAGCCAGATGATGAGGACGAGTCGGATGAATCAGACGCCGAAGGGGAGAGTCCGACGGCGATCAAGAAGCGACACAGACGCGAACTGGAGCGGTCTGAGCGTGAAAATAGGGAAAACACATCGGCCCTGTTGGAGTTACGTGACCTGGAGGACGAGCTGTCGACGCTCCAAAAGCTGTTCGACATGCAAGACGCAACAATTCGCCAGATGAAGGACATCTATACGAGCAAGGACTTCAGAGATACCACCAGAAATGGACAGGACTATTTGGAAGAGGCGCTTGAGTACCTCGACGACTACAAACAGCAGACTGTTGAGATGCTGAAAAGGGTAGACACCACGAGAAACGACGTAGGTCAACCCTCAGAAGGCATCAACCATCAACCATCAACCAAACACGAACTGACAAATTTGTTTAGTACGAGAAGATGTTAGAGATGGTCCAGCGACAGGCGCAGGTCGACGAGGTCCGCTGGTCGCGGTTACAAGCCGAGCTAGCGTCGAGCCAGAACCTCTCGGTCATGATCTTCACAACGTTCACCGTCATTTTCCTCCCCCTAACCTTTTTCACCGGATTGTTTGGCATGAACACAATCGAGTGGCAAGAGGAGGATATCCCAAGCTTGAAGGAAATTGGCGCCATCTCCCTCCCGGCGTCCATCTTGCTGATCGTCGTGTCATTGGTGGCGGCCTTTAGTTGGCGTGTGCAGAGCACCTTCAAGGCGACGTACAAGGGGATCAAGATGTCGTGGAAGGCGATCAAGAACATCTATTCCGAGCGGCTGGAGCCAATATCGAGGAAAGAGGCCAAGAGAATAAAGAGGGAGGAAAAGAAGAGGCGGCATAGGGAGGCGAAGATGGCATTGGACGACCAAAGCTACGACTTTTGGGCCATGGTCAAAAGACAACAGAGCGATGTGCAGTACCAAATCCCAGAACAGAACGTCACCGGCTCGACGTCTGTCCATGTGTCGAAGAACCCGAAGCGGTCATGAGCTGAAGCAGTACGGGAGGAGGCAGGTTGAGGCACGGACATGGAAGCCAAGTCCTTAATGTTAGTCTAGATGGATGGATGGATGAGGAAAGCGAGCTTTTTCCCATATACTTCCTCATATTGACCCTCGATTGTCTCATTCCTCGTACCACTGGCTTTCCCATTGGACGGTCGAGACTAGACCCTTACTGTGTACACAGTATTCACCCGCGCACCCGCTCGGCTCAAGATGACAGCCCACGATGTCACAAGACCGAAGACCGAAAACATGGCGGAGACAAAACATTGAATTGAATTGACTCGGCTTTCCTCGGGTAAGCGGGGGCCAAGCTTCACGCTCAAGCTCCGCTTCGGAGGGCGCACAGACGCATCTTCAAATGCCAAAAAGTCAATTGGCCGCTTGTTGTTGGAGGAAACGTCATTTATAGCATTGAGAAGAAAGAACCCGAGGAATTGGAGCAAAATAGGAAACGTTTCCTTCCATACGGGGCCTGAAAAGCCCTCGATAGAATTTATGTGACTCAGGGTTCTGTGAGTGCGATTGTCAAGTCAAGTTACTTGCTTGTACTTCGTATACTCCAACCCCCTCCATCGCGGGGCGGCCAATTCCTTTCCTCTCTTTTTTTTTAAGAGTCACCTCCATTTTCGGCGTGCAGCAACGATGTCGGCCTCTGCACGCCTCACAACAAACCTCTGCCGGAGGGCCGCGGCAGCCCCCTCACCACTGCCAACAGCTCAGTTCCAGAAGGCACGAGGTATCAGGAGCCTGTCTTCGGCTACTACGGGCCGGTTACGGCGTCCTGGCGTCCGCGCGACATACGGCAGCTCCCTTGCGGCGCAAACGACTCGGAGGTGTCTGTCAACCACCCCAGCCCGTCTATACGCCAAAGCCGACGACTCATTCGACCCAGCCAGCATTGACCGCGAGAGCGACGAGGTCGATGTCTGCATTATCGGCGGCGGCCCTGCCGGCCTCTCGGCTGCCATCCGTCTGAAACAGCTGGCCAACGAGGCGGGCAACGAGGACTTCCGGGTGCTGCTGCTCGAGAAGGCCGGGGAGATCGGCGCGCATGTCCTCTCGGGCGCTGTGGTCCAGCCGACTGCGATCAACGAGCTCATCCCGGATTGGCTCGACGAGGCGAACGAGAACCGTTTCACCGGCGCGACGCCCGCGACTAAGGATCGCATGCGCTTCCTCACCGAGAAGTCGTCGATCCCCTTACCGAAGCCGCCGCAGATGAGCAACCATGGGAACTACATCCTCAGCCTGAACGAATTCACAAAATGGCTTGGCGAGCGCGCCGAGGAGGTTGGCGTCGAGGTATACCCCGGGTTCGCTGCCAGCGAGGTGCTGTTCGGGCCGGACGGAAGCGTCAAGGGCGTGGCAACGAACGATTTGGGCATTGCACGCAGCGGGAAACCCAAGGATACGTTTGAGCGGGGCATGGAGTTCCACTCGCGCGTCACGCTCTTCGGTGAGGGTTGCCACGGGAGCCTGAGCAAGCAGGTCATCAAGAAGTTTGAGCTGCGCCGCGAGAGTCAGCACCAGACGTACGCGCTCGGCGTCAAGGAGGTGTGGGAGGTGCAGCCGGAGAAGTTCAGGAAGGGGGAGGTCACCCACTCGATGGGCTTCCCGCTCTCCTACGACACATACGGCGGCGCATGGATGTACCACTTCGGTGACAACCTCGTCAGCATCGGCCACGTCGTCGCGCTTGACTACCCCAACCCGTGGCTGTCTCCCTACGGCGAGTTCCAAAAATTGAAGCAGCACCCGCTGTACCGCGAGGTGCTCGAAGGCGGCAAGTGCATCTCGTACGGCGCGCGCGCCCTCATCGAGGGCGGCTTCCAGTCGATCCCCAAGGTGGCCTTCCCCGGCGGCGCGCTGATCGGCGACTCGGCCGGGTTTGTGAACGTGCCCAAGATCAAGGGCACGCACAGCGCCATGAAGTCGGGCATGCTCGCGGCGGAGGCGGCCTGGAACGCGCTGCGGGAGAGCAGCGACGCCGGCGCCGTCTTCCTCTACGAGTACGAGGAGTCCCTCCGCAAGTCGTCCGTCTGGAAGGAGCTCAAGGAGGTGCGCAACATGCGGCCGTCCTTCCACACCCCGCTCGGCCTGTACGGTGGCATGCTGTACTCGGGCCTCGAGGCCTTCGTGCTCAAGGGCCGCGTGCCCTGGACGCTGCGCCACGGCGCCCCCGACCACGCCGCCACCAAGAAGGCCGACGACTGCCCCAAGATCGAGTACCCCAAGCCCGACGGCAAGCTCACCTTCGACATCCTCACCAGCGTCTCGCGCACCGGCACCAACCACGAGGAGGACCAGCCCGTGCACCTGCAGGTCAAGGACTGGGACAAGCACACCGCCGAGACCTGGCCCGCCTTCAAGGGCGTCGAGAACAGGTTCTGCCCGGCGGGCGTGTACGAGTATGTGGAGGACGCGTCTAAACCGGAGGGCGTGCGCTTCCAGATCAACGCGCAAAAGTGAGTTCTCATATCCCCTGTCTCTTTCTCTCCTCCCTTTTGCCTTCCCACCCCTTCCATTCTTTCAATTTTATCACGCCGGGATATACGCTAACGAAACCCTCAGCTGCATCCACTGCAAGACGTGCGATATCAAGGCGCCCAACCAGGACATCAACTGGCAGGTACCTCAGGGCGGCGAGGGTCCCAAATACTACATGACCTGAGCAGCTCGAGCCTAAGCCGGGCGTTGTGATGATATCGTGGGCTATTCCTGTCTTCCTACCACATGTACCAAACGCGGATGCATACATCGATAGATAGGCAGGCGAGGATGCGGTGGTGTTTTTGGTGTGTCCTGTTTATCGCGTTAGACTGACTGGGGCGCATGTTTTGCACCTGGGTTAGGTTATGCTTTTGGGCGGGCATTGTTATATGGGCGTGCATGGCATTCGAATACAGAGACGTTCGAAGTTTGTTCGGCTGGGCTGTCAGATACCTGTGTTGCGGCGAATAAGGGGTAAGTGAAGTTGCACGCTGCCCTGTAATACATCTACTTATCTGGTATGCATCGAGGAGGTGACACAGATATGTGGCTGAGCGATGGAGGGGAAGCAAAGTGCGGCGCAGCGACTTGCTGCTGTTGGCGTTGTGTGGTGAGAGAGTTTGTGGTGGAGGAGGGGGACGTAGAAATGAGGTGTCTCCATCACCCATCGGCGACACAAGGGCACTTCGCCGTCGAGCACATCAGACGAGCAGCCAGCAGCCAGCAGCTTGGATCATCGCGATATCGTCACGAGAGGAGCGCGTCCCAGTGACGCGCTGCTGCGCGGAAATGAAGAAAAAGCCGCATGGACCAATCAGGTCACGCCATGCGCCAACGCGGGCAGCCTTGGTCATCTCTCTCTCCACGAAAGGGATAACGGCTGAGGGGTCATCGTCGAGCGAGCGGAACGAAAGACTTACTCCCTGTGGTTACCTTTTCAAGGCCACTTAGGCTCTCTGTTCGAGATGCCTTCGCGCATCTCTAGTTATAGGTACTTTGCACGGGCTTTTTTCTACGTTCGCAGACGAAGCGATATTCATAGCCGCAAGTCTTAAGCGCTAGGATGCCCCGCGCCTCATGGGCCGCGGCACTTCAGCACTTTATGCACCCCTCCGGCTTTTGTTCCAGACTGGTTGGACCCCGCCTCGTGAGTGCATGGTTGGGTCGGCAACCTCCTCAGGTTTGGGAGGGGGCACGGCCGCAACCGAACCTCACGGGTTGGGCAGGACGAGGGAGGGAGCGGCCGACTCGCAACCCCAGCCGTACCAGCCGGGCACTGGTGGCAATCGCGCAATCGCATGTGCCCGCTTTTCCCCCTCGCGCGGCCGCAAGTTGCGACGGAGGAAAGCGGTATTTCAACCTTCGCCTTCACGAAGCACCCTGGCGCTTGCGGTTATCGGCGGCGACGCATCTTTATGCTTTCATTGCTTAAAACAAGAAATTTATGGGTGAGGGTAGAAGATGACTCATAGACAAGGCTGGGTGTTGGACGGGAAGTGTTGTGCATCGGGTTGGACAGAACCTGAAGCCACACGGGCCACAGAGCTGCACGGGGCACACCCCATTCCCGCTCCGTCCCAAGTACAGGTACTTGCGTCATGGGGGCGGCACTCGAGGCCCTTCCACCCCCTGAACACAGGCACGGTCGCCATGCGCCCGGTTACTGACACGGCGCAACATGCCAGAGAGGCCCTGATATGCGCTCGATATTCCTGTTTTCGTGCCAAGCCGTGGGGCAACGAGGGAGTCTTTGGGTGCGCAAATGCAAGATATGGCTTTCTTTTTTTTGGCGGTCAGAAAGGGTGAGAGCACCTTACTCTCAACTTGCCTTCTGATGTCGGGAATGTCAGGGTCGGGTGAGGGCAGTTCTTGGCTGCCTGCCTTTGCAGGGTGTTACTTTGTACAGCAGTTTGATGGGTTGGGCCTTCAAACCATGTGAAGCAAGGCGGGCTTTCCCAAAATGCCGATATGCGCCAGCGCTCAAACCGAGAGCCAAGCTACGAAATTTCGAAATCATTCGCAGTAGTTAGAATTGCCGCACGCATGTCATCCATACCTCGGTATAGGCGTATTCCGGAAACGGTATTTGGTGGTGTTGGTTTGATGCTGCGGCGTCGGAATGCAATGTGGCGAGTAGTTGCCTGAGTCCGCCAGACACGCCGCAACCAGGCCGCGCGTCACTCTGGCGCAAGCGGGACAGCACTGTCGCGACAGGATAACGGTATGAAGTCTGTATAGTTCTGGCGCGAAAATAGGCCGTCGTTCAGAGTACTGCTCAGCAGCACGAGCGTTCCTCGGCGAAAGGGCGAGCGTCAATACTGACTTCACGTGTGAATTTAGGGTGCGCAGCAAGGTGTAGACTGGCAGCCTTCAGCCGCGACGCTCAGCTGCATGTTCTGATAACTAGCGGTAGACAACTCGGCCTGTTTTTGTTGTCGTCCTCTTCATGTCGAGTTAACCTTCAGGAAGGCGGCCGGACGTCTCGGATTTGGGTTTGTTGGGTTTGACGAGGGGTGGCGATCATCATACAACGGCCATGGAGCGCAGGAACCAACGGAAGGCGGTGATGTAAACAGCAGCCACCCGGCATGCAGCGCTGTCGTTCGGCAATCGTGTTTCGTTGTGTTTGTGAAGATCGTAGCGTTGAAGGGAAAAATCCAACAAGTTTGCGTTTGGTTCTATGAAGCGTCGCAGAAACAGCAGTGCATTAAACGAAGATAGGGGAGAGAAAGCCGTGCGTTTCAGGAGGTCGCAATGGTGTGTGACGGATTTCTGGTTGAGATGGCGAATGGTCGCATGGTTGGGTGGTGTTGTCGGGGATCCTAGCGGCCTGAATGCGAAGGGCGAGCTGGAAGTTTGCTCCACACCGAAGTACCGATACATTGGCACTGTGCGCAGGGGTTGATCAGGAGGCAGGCGCAGATGAGTGGCTCTGATTGGCTGAGGGAAAGAGAAAATCCTGCACGGCCGGCCTCTGATTGGCCGCATCTCAAATCGCAGAACATGAAAGAGCAAGGGATCCGCCGCCACAAGCCTAGCGTTGTTGCCTGAGGCGCCACTGGGCATTCGAGCAAAAATTATAAGTAGGCGCCGCTCCCCCGATTTGTTTTCCGCCCGCGCCCGGAAGTCCCCAACCGGCCGTTGCTACCTGCCTCCGGCCACACATTTTTTGACCCACACCCCTACCATCAACAAAACTCCACTTTTTTCACAAAACGACCTTGACGTCGGCCGTTGCTTGTCATTTTCAGACATCCAACGGTTTTTTCCACTACCTGCGCTGTGTGGGCGCAATCTCTCATTCATTTAGAGTCGAGGATTAATCTGTCGATACAGAGACAGACGACCGTTCCCTCGTTTCTGGACTAGGGCCTGCCGTCACTTCGTCATTCGTGACGCCCTCTGACCTCCAAAGGAAACCACCGTCTGTCACGAATCGACCCTTTAATCGTCGAGGGTAATAGAAGAAGATCCGTTTGCACAAGCCACAGTGCACTTTGCTATCCTCTCCCAGAGGAAGACCGTCCTGCCGTGAGTTGAAGAAGTGTGGGCAAGCCAGCCTCTGCACCGTGTGCCGAAACCCGCTTCGATCCGTCATCGTCGAGGCTTCTTCTGGCTCCGAGCCATCGCCAGTCGCAATCAAGCGCAGCATCTCGCATCAGCGAAGTCTATTTTTGAGGTCGTTGATTGAGACATCTCGACCATCCTCGAGGGTGTTTGCCGACGGACAGCAGTTTAGGGGGACACATTAACTTGTTCATCTCCCACATTCTGGTATGGCCCCTCTTTCTCCCGACTCGTCCCATGTGCTTGAAACACCACTCCGTGTTAAAACAACTTCACAACTTCACACCGATTCACCAACTGGGCAATCAGTAACTGCCAGAATGGTGCACGGACCATGAGAATAGCCATAAATTGCCCTTCATCCTCTCTTCCCCCTCTCACCAACTGCCCATCAAGAATCGCTTCGCCATTTTCGCCATTTTATCAACCCTCATCTAACTCGTCATCTCCCTGTAGATTTGTTCGCGCAAACAGAAAACAAACCTGAGATCAAGTCTTCTGGCTTACTTCGCACAAAATGGAAGCCATTCAGACTCATCCTTCGAACGCTGCGCAGGCCAAGGCGTTCACCGCGCCTGGCTCGCTTTCGTTCCCCGGTGGCGCGAATGAGTTCGCCAACTCGGCGGCGCAACCGAACGGTACGGCGACCAACGGTGTTCAGCAGCAGGGCGTTCAAGCCACGAACGGTACTGGGGTGACTCCCGCGACCCCCGCTGCGACGCCGGGTGCTGGTTCTGCGGGCCCGAGTGGCATCACTCCCACTCTCCAGTAGGAAACCCCGTTTTAGTTTGCATCGCGAGACGAGGCTGACCCATTCAGAAACATCGTTGCCACGGTGAACTTGGACTGCCGTCTGGACCTGAAGACAATCGCGCTGCATGCCCGCAATGCGGAGGTACGTGTTGAGTCAGAACCCCGACGCGCTGTTCTCGAGTGAGAAACAGCGTCGCTCTTGGTTTCTGTCTTCAACCGTCTTGTGCCAAGCAGTTCTGACCAGAAACAGTACAACCCGAAGCGTTTCGCTGCTGTCATCATGCGCATTCGCGAGCCCAAGACCACGGCACTCATCTTTGCCAGTGGCAAGATGGTCGTGACCGGCGCAAAGTCGGAAGATGACTCGAAGCTTGCGTCGCGCAAGTATGCTCGCATCATCCAGAAGCTTGGCTTCAACGCCAAGTTCACCGACTTTAAGATCCAGAACATCGTCGGTTCTTGCGACATCAAGTTCCCGATCCGTCTCGAGGGTCTCGCTTCGAAGCATCACAACTTCAGCTCCTACGAGCCTGAACTGTTCCCTGGTCTCATCTACCGCATGATCAAGCCGAAAATTGTCCTCCTCATTTTTGTGAGCGGCAAGATCGTCCTCACCGGCGCCAAGGTGCGCGAGGAGATTTACCAGGCCTTTGAGATGATTTACCCCGTGCTGCAAGGTAAATTGCCATATTTTGCACGAGTCTGGGTCGTTTTGGTGCTGACAGACATGGCTAGATTTCCGCAAGGTTTAAACCTGCGAAACAACTTGGTCGGCATGAGGGCAAATCTTGCTCGCAAATCTCGTTTTCCGGCCGCACCACAATTATCTCGCGGCATGTCAACGAGTTGTACACCACAAACGACCACCATCGACCATGATTTCATGACAAAAATCATACCAAAAAGCTCGACTGTGCGCTGAAGCCCAATCAGGGTTGACGCGCCAGCCATTTGTATTAAATTTTCGCGACCGGTTTTTTTTTTTCCGGCATCACACAGCATTGCATCGGCGTTCACGGAACGGGGCGGACCATTAAAGCAGGGGTTTTCGCGCTTTTCGTCATGACCGCGGATTCCCCCGAGTATTTTGGAGCTGGCGCGCTCCCTCGCGGGGTACATTACCCATAGAAAGATTGCGCACGACGGGCAGGCGTTGCAACCTGACTGTCCCCTAATGAGTTTGCGGCCGACACCATTCGGCGTCCCGCAGCCAAAAAGAAAGGTTTCTGAAGAAGGAACGGAGAGAAGCAGAGATGGAGGGTTTTCTCCAGAGATGCTCATATGACGAGCAACAGTACCAGTCATGGCTGCTCACATTTGCCTTGGGCTTGATGGGAGGATGATCGCACAATTTCAGTTTACCTGAAGCTCGTCATCGGCACCAAGAAGTGGCAGCAGGTGGCTTGGCATGGAGAGTATTGTCTGGATTAAAAACAACCCAAACAGAGGTAACTGCCATGGAGGGGGGAAGGTTTTCGCAATCCCCCGGCAGAACGGATGATGGCGTAGGCCTTAACTGCTCTATCGCACAGTTTCGTTCCTTCATTGCTGCTAGGCTTGGCTTTGCGCCGCGGCATTGCGGCGGGTTGAAACTCGTGGCGTTCTTCAGTCGTGGTTTTTGCTGCCATCGAATACCATCATCTAGTTGATTAAAACCTGACCTGCGTTATGGGAACTGTGATGTGTTGGCTTACCTTATGTTCCGTGACCCCTTTGCCCATCTTCCCTTCTCGTAAACTCGAGATCGTCCCCCCAAACTCAAACCGAGGGCACCACCTCCCCCAACGCCTCCGCCAAAACCAACCCCGGCGTACCCCCCCTCGTCCCATCCTCCGTAAACACAGCCACCCCAGCCGCAGATTGTTGTAACTCAGTGACCTTCCAATCCCACTTGCCGCGGAACTGCACGGGGCGGTCCCGCACGATGCAGTCGACGACCTTGTCGCCGATGACGGGCAGGAACTTGAAGGCGTGCCCGCTGTCGCCCGTCGCCACGAACAGGCCGCGCCAGTGCGGGTGGTAGTCGACGAGGAAATCGGCGTCGGCCGTGTCCGCGTACCAGCACAGCCGCGTCTTGCGGAAGGGGCGGTCGTGCAGCGCCGGCCAGGGGATCATCTCGTGGAGGGCGCGGCGGAGGTCGGCTGCTGCCGCGGCGGGGATGCTGAGGTCTGGGTCGGTGAGGGCTGTTCGGGGGAGGGAGATGGGGGTGGGGGTTGTGGTTGCGGGTTGGGTGGCGGGAGACGGGGAGAATGGGAGGGGTGGGTTGGCGGGTGTGACCGGGTTGAGGTAGCCGTAGGCGTGCTGGGCGATCTTGAGGACGCGGTCGGTGGGCGGGATGATGAAGAGGCCGGTGGAGAGGTTGAGGATGACGGGCATGTTGGCCAGCTTCTCTTGTTCGGCTTCGGTGATGTCCATGTAGCCTAGTACTTGGCCGGTGGCGACTGTCTGCCCGGCCAAGTCAACCAGGCCGCCGGTCCATGCGCCCGCGGCGACGACAACAAGATCGGCGGACAAGACGCGGCCGTCGGAGAGCTTGGCGCCAGTGACCGTGTCTTCAGCCCTTTCCAGGGAGACGACTGTCCCGGCCACAAAGTTCACACGGCCGGTCTTTTGGACCTGGTCGAAGAACCACGCCATCGAGGCTGTCGCGTTCGCCCAACCGCTGTTGTTGTTGATGTAACCCCATGACCCGGAGCTGCCACCCGTCCCCAACGCCTCACGGATGGCGTCGGGGTTGGGGAGCTCCCGAACTCGGGCGGCAAGAGCTGGGTTTTTAGACGCTAGAGACAGGACGTTGGCCCAGCTCTTACGAGCATAGTCCATGCCCGTAAGCTTGGGTTTCAGGCCCCCGCTCGACGGGGCGGCTACGGGCGCAGGCGGCGAAGCGTCGCCAACCAGGAGCAGCCCAGCCTCATGGTAGCGCCCTTGGGCTCCCAAGTCGGCGGGTGTGTCCTGCTTGCGCCATTGCGCCTGGGCCTCGTCACCCAGCGCCGTGTACGCTGGATCAGCATAGTCGGCCCTAATAATTCGGCTGGTGTCGATGCTGGCGGCGTCTGGTGAAGGAAATGTCCCAGGCTGGGAAGGGTCTGACCTGTCGACGACGGTTATCGAGCACTGGGAGAAGGCATCGCGACGGGCGAGGGCCAGGGCAGTGCTGAGCCCAAAGACGCCAGAGCCGATGATAAGAATTGAAGATGGAGGTGAGAAGGGTTGTGAGGAGGGAAGGGAGGAGGAAGAAGACGCAGCAGCCATTTGGGAAACGGAACGGCAATTTGACTTCCGTAATCAAACAAGGTTTCAGACGCGAAGCGGCAAAGGCCGATCCAACTGGGTCAGGCCAAGGGCTTGTCTGGGTCACTGGCCGTACAAATGGCCTGCGTGTGTGAGCGTGTGTATGCCTTGTGCTCACTTGTGCGACTGCGTGCTCGTTCTGTTTCCCAACTCTGATGGTCTGCTGCAGTTCAAGCGCTTACTCACGTTCGACGGTAGGAAACATGCCCGGTCCCCAATGGGGGTTCTGGGCATTAAATAGGGAGGTTGAACATTGTGGGGAACCCATCGGCTTCGAGGGAGAGGAACTATAGGAAACATCTCGGGACTCGGCTTCTGGAAACACTGAAGCCGAAGCGGGGAAGGCTCGATAGCTCGATGGCTCCAGTGTTGGGGAATGGTCAAAGGAAACCTAATGAAAAGCACGAAATGGAGCCGTGGGCAGATCAGTCGCGCTGTTCAACAAAGGGAATATCGGAATGTCACGCTGGCTGTACGGGCTTCCTCGGCAAACGCTAATTTGTCCGATGTAGACTCCGGCGGCCATGATGAGAGAAGATGGAAGTTCCAAGGAGAAAAACCGGACCAAATTCCCAGCATGAAAGGGCGCGCTCTTCTTTTGAGGCGCTGTCCGGAGTCCGGTGATGAACAAAGCCCCCCACCAGCCATGCGTGACACAGATCGTCAACTGAGTGGGGCGCCAGAAGTTCGCGGACAGATTTTGGCCGATCGACAGCTGGCAGCAGGTCGTGTCCCGAAATAGCGCTTTCTCGATCATTTAAGGCACATGTATTTTGTATGGGCGCGGGAATCGAGTACATGGACAAAACCTTTGAAATAGCCTCAAGCCTACGGCGAGTTGAGCAGTGAATGGAAATCATGAGTAACGTAGGTCCTTCGTAGTGTAATATCCCGCCCTCCAAGAACTCGAGCATGGCCGTCAGGGTGCCAATGCTGTGTTGTGCACAGACCAATTTGACATCCCAGGCCTGGATCCTCAACACCGCGAACGTGTAACATGGGGAAACAAACCACCCGCTGAAGTCACCACATCCCAACATGCGTAGCCGACACACCCCCACTACCAACCATGTCGTCGAACAAGAAGATTGCCGAATTTCCTGACGTCGAGGCGAAGCTGCAAAAACCGAGCAAACAATCGGCATTCGAAAAGCAAAAGGCCGAAGCCGAAGCGAAGCGTCAAAGAGAACTCGCAGAGACCGCTGCCGTCTACGAGGATTTCGTCAAGAGTTTCGCGCATGACGAGGAGGACGACCCCGCTCGCGGATCCAGGCACCCTTCGTCGAGGTTCGGTCATGGCCCGCCCGAAAGGCCACAGTTTGGAGCCGGGTCACCTTTTGGAGGAGGCACCGGCAGGAGACACTTTGGCATCCCCTCCGGCGGTTCGCTAAAGAGCGGCCCGGGGAGTTTGGGACCACCGCCATCATCGTTTGCAAAAAAGAGGCCGTACGAGGGATTCCAGCGAGACACGGACGAGGGTCGCGGAAAGCTGGGGTTCGACGACAGGGACAGAGACTCGGCCACGGTGCCTGTCTCTAAGGCATTCGAAGCGAGTGACGACGAGGCAGACGGCGCAACTGGTGACCGGGCGGAGGAGAAGGCGACATCAAAGCCGACCTTACGTTTGGCAAACCTGCCGCCCGGTACATCCCCTGCTGTCATCAAGTCACTTATTCCGGCCAACTTGACAGTCGAGAACGTCAAAATCGTACCGCCTTCAGGTCCTACCGGTACCGAACGCAAATCGATTGCGGCCATCGTCACCCTATCTAAAGAGACACCAGCGACAGAGATTGATAATGCTGTGAGTGCTTTGCAGAATCGCTACCTCGGCTTTGGCTTCTTCCTCACCCTACATCGACATCTTTCCTCTGCCGCCATCTCGTCTGGGTTAGCCGCTCTGCCTTCGTCGGCGACAGTCTCGTACCCATTTGGCGCGAGGAAGGTCGAGGAGGGCCCAGTCAGGCCCGTTCATCAGCCGATGGGCCACGGCCGGGCATATGCACCACCGTCGTCTTATGGCCCTCCTGCAGGTGGCCCGCTCAATAGGTCTGGAATTCTTCATGTTCCGGTCCGGGCTCCGCGAGACATCAAACAGCTCCGCATGATACACAAGGTTGTAGAGTCCGTCTTAGAGCACGGCCCAGAGTTTGAAGCACTTCTCATGTCCCGACCAGACGTCCAGCGAGATGAAAAGTGGGCCTGGGTATGGGATGCCCGCAGCGAGGGCGGAATATGGTATCGCTGGCGGCTGTGGGAGATTGTAACAGGCGCGCAGTCGGCGAAGGGCAAGCTCGAGTACATTCCGCTTTTCGAGGACAGCCATGCGTGGAAAAAGCCTGCACGACGGCTGGCATACGAATACACGACAGACGTCGATGAATTCATCTCCGACTCAGACTACGACTCTTCAGAAGATGACGAGTTTGAGGACGAGCAGCCTCGGCAAGGCGATGGCGCAGATCAAGAAGACACCTTCTTGAATCCAATAGAGAAGACGAAACTCGCGCATCTACTAAGCCGGCTTCCGACGACCCTATCTAAAATCCGAAAGGGAGATATTGCGAGAGTCGCAGCATTTGCCATCACCCACGCTAGCCGCGGCGCCGATGAGATAGTCGACATGATCATTTCTAACATCGAGCACCCCTTCGCATACACATCGGCAAATCCGAATTACAAGCAAGGGGCGAAGGAAAAGGAAGGTAGAGAAGACGACTCCGGCGACGCCTCACCAGCGCCGGAGGACAAGGCCGCATCTGATGCACCTGACATGAGCGCAGCGCAGCTCCTAGGACTCTACGTGATCAGCGATATACTGTCCTCGTCATCCACCAGCGGAATCCGCCATGCCTGGCGCTATCGACAACTGTTCGAGGCGGCACTCCGGAGCCGCAAGACATTCGAGATGCTGGGACTGATGGCAGACAGGCTGAACTGGGGTCGCTTGCGTGCCGACAAGTGGAAGCGCAGTGTCGGGCTCGTCCTGAGCCTGTGGGAAGGTTGGTGCGTGTTCCCGGTCGAAACTCATGAAGCCTTTGTCAGCAGTTTTGAGAACCCGCCTGTCCTCAAAAAGCAGGCTGGCACCCTCGAAATGGAACACAAAACCGGGCGGTGGAAAACGGTCGAAGCCGCGCCCGCTGATGGGGGCAACGGCAGCGGCTTCCTTCCGGTATCGACGAAGCCGGCCGTTGACCAAGACTCGGCGGAGGATTACATTGAGAACATCCTGTATATGGAGGATGGCGATGGAGAGTTGGACCCCGTTCGCCTGCAATACCTGGCAGACCTAGACGATGCCTTCTCAGACCTCGACCTCGACGGCGAGCCTGATGGCGGCTTCGAGGTGGAGCCAGCGGGCGGCGATGTGACAATGGAGGATTCGACGGAACCAGCAAAATCGACCCCGAGCAGACAGGAGGGCAAGCCCATTGGCGGCTTCCAGATGTCAGGCACGAAGCCCGCACCTGGGAGGAAGCGGATGCGTGCCATGGACATGTTTGCTGATTCGGACTCAGACGGGGCCCCATAGAACGCGCCGCGGAGTTAAGATTTTAAATTGCCAAGAATTCCGCCCGCCAGGGCGCCCATCTTCCCGGATTGAGAAGCGACTGTTGAGGCAAAGACGTTGGCGTCGGCGATGTCACCCACCCCTCGGTCTCGAGGCCACGCCCAGTCCCTGCACAGTTCCCAAGGACTGGTCCGGCTGCAGGAATCCACGGGCCCGGGGCGGGGGATGCTACCTTGTCAGGGACTTTGGGAGTGGGAGTCGGCACTGTCGGCCTGGGAGTCGAGCAAGCACTCACCTAGCTCGGCTGGAAGTTGTTGACGTTCCAATGACACACCTAAATACATGGATTGCATGGGGCACCGTAGCCCCCCATCTTGAGAAAGACCTATCCAGCTCGTCTCCTGGCCTCCTCAGGCCCTTTTTATTCCCACGCTCCAGCCTTGTATAGACATCCCGGCCCCCAAGATGCCCTCACTCTTGCCCTAACTCTCACCCTCACTCACCAGCAGTGATGGGGTGGCGTATTTCTAAAGCGGGATGGAGTCCCTCCCGAAATGTGACATACAGGTACCGGACACTGCACGGTTCTGATTTGCTCAGCTTGGATTGAGGAGAATTACGATGAAAGCTCTCTCTTTGTGACATGACATGAGAATTGCTGCTGATAACCCCCATTTCAGCCACGGCTCGAGTGCGGCCAACATCCCGCGCGGCAAGCATGGTATGAGTCCGGGAACTCGGTCGATTTTCTTGTAGCGGCCCCTTCTGGCCAATGGAAACTTGCTCAGTTTCTCCGGCTGCCAAAACGCGATGCCCCACTTGCCCACTCCTGCATGCACTGAGCATTTGATCTCAAGGACGAACCAGGAAAGAGGCACCCTTGACCCTGGCCCTTTGAAGCTATCCCATCGCATACCACACTCTCACTTGCGAGGCAGGTGCGAGGCTTGTTCACACGCACCCCTTCTCTCAACCCCGCGGCCGCCGGGGAAGGAACACAAACAGGCTGCTGCTGCCGTCAGCACATCTATTGTGACCAAAAGTCCAGGTCTGACCCACGGGCATCCAGAAACCCCCTTCTCCACCCGTGCCTCTCCCTGAAAAACTGAGAGCCAACATTGTTGCGGCACACCCATTCATCGCCATTGAGGCTTGCCTGACGATCCATTGCTCCCAGCCCAGCTTATTCCACGGTAGTGAAACCTCGGCCAGGTCCGGCTGTCATTGACGGCTTGCGTCTTGCATCTTGCCTCTCAACCTCTGCCCCGTCCCGACTCGCTTCCCGCAAAACACGGCTCCGGTCTGGAATGGCCGATCCCCGGCTACCTTCGCCTTCTCTTGCATGTTAGCCGGATGCTACTTGACTTCGGACGAGGGATTGAACCTCGACTGAGATTGAGCAAAACCTGCCGTCGCCCATCGGCACTCACGGGCACTTCCAATCCTCGTTCCCTACGACTTCCGGACGGCCGGTTCGATCGAGCCGACGATTCCAGAGCTACCGTCGTAGCTTGGAAGCGTCTGACTGTCCTCCCTTTGACGGTCGGCTCCCTGTCCTGCAAGTTTCTTCGCCCCGCGACCAACAAGCTCCTGGTCTTGCCCGTTGCTGGCAAGGAAGGTCTTAGGGAGTCTGTTTTGTAGCGCGTCTCATCACTCGCGTGGTTTCATGAGCCTTGAAGGCCTTGAAGTTCGCGCGGGGCCACATGCACGGTCTCCCCTGGAAACTTGCTCAACTTGCTCACTGATCCGGCCTCGGCCCGGCAATCTCGAACGACGACACCGCCCACGCAGCAACGGGGCCTGCGCTGATTCGCCTCAATCCAGCGCATCCAGCACGCTCACTGCTCTTCGCGGTGGGAAGATCTGCGCAGTCAACGGTCTTCCCTGCTCCCACGCGCTGCGCGCCGCGCGGTCCGGACACCGGGCTGTCCCGGGTCACAAACCAGGAACGCCCCATTCGTCACCAGCGGGTACGGGATTGAGGCGTTGCCTTTCCATCACTCAAGATGCCTATGATAAACGGCCAGAAGATGGCCTGGTACGTGTCCTCTCGTTTATCTTCGCCGTCCTAGTTTATTTCTGCTTTGTTTCTCCGCCGTTGTTCTCACGTCACACCATTGTGGCGCGATACCATGGCTTCTTCAGGGGGACCAGAGCAATACCCCAAAGTCGCGGCTCAACGCCTGCTAACTCCATAACCACCACAGCGCGCCATGCATACGTGGCCACCGCTCGACAAAATGCAACCACTTCTATGAGCGAGTCATGGTTCCTGTGCGGAAGCCAGGCCGGCCGCTCAGTACCTGTCCCTGCCCTCCCGGGCGACCCTGTGCCTGTGGTGGTGTACGGGTGGCCATTCCGAAGAAGCAGAAGTGCGGATGTCCTAGCGAAGGCGACAAGGAGTCCGAAAACCATGAAAAGGATCACTCGCCTGCCGAAACGCCCATGTCCCCGTCCCGACCGTCATTCCGGGTCGGAAAGCCGAACGGCGGGACCAAAGCCAACGGCCGGAAGCAGTCCTTTGACCCCGCCAATTTGGAGAGGATGGATCCAAGATCGATCAATCTCATGACGGCTACAGCTAGCAACGGGGCTACGAACGGGGCTACGAATGGGGCTCCTAACGGGATGGCTGTTACGGGCAGCCCCGTCCTTCCCGGCGCGCCCGCCGACCTGACTGGGTTCAGGCCGGGTATGAGAGCGGGGCCGGCCGGGCCGGGCAACGCGTTCCCATTTCCTCCGAACCCCAGCTTTGTACCGCCGATGCCCTACGGGATGGGATTTCCGTATCCTCCGCCCACTCAGCTTCAACATGGAATCAAGATGGAAGATGGACTCTACATGGCTCCGAATGGCCGCATCCCGCCCTCCCCCTTCGCGAACGGCAACCACGCACCGCCGCCTCTCAGCAGCCCAGCACAGCCCGCAATCCCGATCCCTAAGACCAATGGTCCCACTTCTGGTGGTGGGAGTTGTTGTGGCTGTAATACAGAAAAGCCAGCACCAGCTCCAGCACCAGCCCCAAACAATCCTCCTGCTCCAGTCCCGGTCTACAGCCAGCCATACATGCCTCATTTTCAATATCCCACCGTCTTTCGATACCCGGGCGACTACGGTTCTTGGCAGCATCCGATCGACCCTGTCATCTGGCAGCAGGTCGTGTCGCAGACTGGCGTGTCGCTAAGCACGCCTATGTCGCCCACCATGAAAGGGGATGCGGTTGATAACGGCACCAGCCACCAATGCAACTGCGGCGAAGGCTGCCAATGCGTCGGCTGCCTAGCCCACCCCTTCAACCCCCAGATGTTTCAGTACGTCAACAACGCATACAGCGGGAGCACCGGCAGCAGCCCCGGCGGGGCCGATCAGCCGGCAAAGGGGCAGACACGAGGCGCGGTGACAGCCGGCCAGGAATCCCCGACGGAGGCACCCACGCCGGCAGCAAGTGAGGGGTCACCCGCACGGGAAGAGCAGTCGCTGTCGACGATGGATTACTTCTTCGTCAACTTGCCCATTTCAGGGCTCTGCGGGGGACATCTCGAGACTTGTCCGTGCGGCGACAGCTGTGATTGCCCGGGGTGCCTGGTTCATAACATTCCGTTGAACCAAGGGTAACGTCGGCCGGAAGTGTGAAAAAACCGTTGAAAAAGGAAAAGAAAAACTGACCGGAGAGGGCGGTTTGCAGTACGCGTACGGGTTGATGTAGTGTTGTATGCCGGAGTCGAAGACAGATGTATTCTTATTTCCTGTCTAGTCTACCCGGGGATTGCCTACAGGCAGTTTGTTTATTATATCGCGAATATGAGATACCCATAGGGCAGTGGTATGCCGCTTTCAAAAATGATCATCTTCTCTCACCACTTAATACCCCCGAAATGATATTATTACACTTTGAACAGATTCCTGATGGAAGCAGGTGCTGTGCCATATGTTGCGTTGGGGGGACACTCGACCCATGGATGAAGCGTCCGTCATCCAAGACCCTTGCAGCCCTGACTCCCCTGGGGCGTTCTCGCATTTGAAAACGGAGCGGAGCATAACGGAGATTCGCCGTGTCTTGCGCTAACAACGACCCACCTCGCTTTGGCAGCTGTTTCTCCGTTGGCCAATGCAAGCTTAACAAAGCTCAACATCAAACACAGGGTTTGATACAAACACAAGCTACATTTGGGTTTGAGGTGCGCCAGGCCACGTTTGGGAATTTATCTGTTTTAAGTACTTCGTAAGGATCGCACATTAGGCGACTGGTTTTTACTTTGGAAGTCCAACCGGGCATCGCCAAAACACAGCGGAATCATTGAGGTATCAAGCAATTGGGTGCTTAATTACCCACAAAGGCATGCCAGCATCACCTTCCCGGCTTGAATCTCGGCGCCTAGCTCAGTCGAGGAGCCGGTCAAGATCAAACCATGAGAGGATACTTTCCCGCTCGCGGTCTCCGCGTTTTGACCGAAATGGTTCTGTGAGCGGCCAGGGCGCCGAGAGGTATCGTTGGCGGGATCGTGGCGCGGATCCGGACCGGGAGAGGGTCAGAGAGGACGGCTCGAGGGAACCTGGGAGGAGTTCAAAGCGGCATCGGGTTGGCCATTCTGGGGACCGGGAGGCAAGCCGTTCATATCTGCCCAGCAAGGACCGAGAGGATGGTAGGCCATCGCAGCCTCACCGCCACCGTCATCGCCACCGTCACCGAGATGAGCATTCACATCGCCGCCGGGGCCGCTCACCAAGACGAGAGTCAGCAGAGCCGGTGCCTTCTCTCAAGGAATTGCCTTTTGATGCCCGCCAACTCTCGCGCAGTGACTTAGCCGCCTTCAAACCGCTCTTCGCCGACTACCTGGACCTGCAGAAGCAGATAGACATCAGCTCGCTCGACGAGACCGAGCTCCGCGGCCGCTGGAAGAGTTTCATGGGGAAATGGAACCGAGGGGAGCTCGCAGAGGGGTGGTACGACCCAGAGGTGTTTCAACGCGCCGCCAGCGAATATCAGGACTTCAGCAGCACCGGCCAGCAACCAGCACCGCCCGCACAACTCCCCCTCTCCCCCTCCCCCTTCAACCGGGAGAGTGAGCCTCGACACTCAGGCCGTGATGAAGCAGAGGACGACGACGACTTCGGCCCGCCCCCGCCCCCACTCCCAGGACAAGAACACCACCCCCAACCCCCCTCCTATCACCATCCTCACCACCCCTCCCCCCGCCAACCCTCCCCCCGCCACCCGGGCCCCTCCATCCCCACGCAAACCGACCTCTCCCTCCGCGACGAAGCCCTCGCCGCGGACCGCGCCGCCGCCCTGACCACCCACCGCCTCGCGCGCCGCGCCCACAACCGCGAGCAGCGCGCCCTCCTGGACGAGGCCCTCCCGCGCGCCGACGCCGGCACGCGCGAGCGGCGCCTGGAGAAGAAGAAGGAGCTGAACGAGAAGCTGAAGGGGTTCCGCGACAAGTCGCTTGGTGGGGGTGGGGGGGCAGAGGTGGGGGAGGGGGAGTTGATGGGGGGTGGGGATGGGGTGGACGAGTATAAGGCGATGGTGAGGAGGGAGGCGGAGAGGAAGAGGGAGAGGGTGTCGAGAAGGGAGGAGGAGGAGAGGGCGAGGCGGGTGGAGAGGGAGGAGAGGGCGAGGGGGTATAGGGAGAGGGAGGAGAGGGTGGTGGAGGGGTTGAGGGCGTTGGCGAGGGCGAGGTTTGGGGATGGGGTTGGAAGGGGTGATGGTGGTGGGTAAGGGGGTGGTGAGATGGGGGGAGGGGGGTGTGTGGGTTGGGGGAAGAGGCCGAGCGGTTGTCAGTTGGGAATGTCCTCCTATTTTCTAGACTTGTGCATATTTGAGGGGAAATTATTGGTTAATCATTCATCATCTCGCTGGTTTAATTCTTATTTTTATCCCCTGATGGAACTCTTATAGGTCGTGAACCAAGGCTGCTCACAGTTGACTTGCTTGTCTAGAAGTCAAGTTAAAGTGTGTTACAGCCCCGTGAAAATCCCTCCACAATTTTTAGCCGCTCCACCTCAACCCACATTATTCCACCTCATGCAGGCCTTTCTCTCACACACAATTCATCTACACCAACATAATACCTCCCATTAACAGTATTATCCATCCGAAAGTCACCCCAAGATGGCCTCCGCCGACATCGACGTCGACACCGTCGACATAGACCTCTTCCAAGACCCAGAGGATTACTACCCCCCAACCCCGCCCCCCACAACCCAAACCTACACCACCACCAAAGGTGATATCATCACCCTTCACCTCGTAGGCCGTAAGCAAAAATACAATTAATTCAAATAAATTGTTCTCCCCGCAAGCCGATCCTTCTCACTACCTATCCCCCGTTCACAATGCCCCCCTGAACCCCTTATTCCCACCAACACCCCACCCACCAACACCTCCCTCTCCTCTCAACCACCACCACCACCCCCCCTTTCACCAAAAAAAAAAAAATCACCCCACTAACCCCCCCCTCCTCCCATGCACAGACTCCCCCACCGAAGCGCACCACCTCTGGAACGGCTCCCGCGTCATGGCGTCCCACTTCGAGACGCACCCCTCGCTAGTCCAGGGGCGGACCGTCCTCGAGCTGGGCGCGGGGGCGGGCCTGCCGTCCATCATGGCAGCGTGCCTGGGCGCGCGGCGGGTGGTGGTGACGGATTTCCCGGACGCGGATCTCATCGAGACGATGTGGCGGAATGTGAGGGGGTGTGAGCTCATTCCCGGGAGGGGTGGTGAGGAGGGGGAGCTGTCGATTGTGGTGGAGGGGTTGGTTTGGGGGGCGGATCCGGGGAAGGTGTTGGGGTATTTGGATGAGGGTGAGAGGAGGGAGGGGTTTGATGTGTTGGTTTTGGCGGATTTGTTGTTCCGGCATTCGGAGCACAGGAATATGCTGCGCACGGTGCGGCAGACGCTCAAGAAGAGTAAGGAGAGCAAGGCGTTTGTGGTGTTTACGAGTTACAGGCCGTGGCTCCAGCATAAGGACCTGGCGTTTTTTGATGTGGCGCGGGAAGAGGGGTGGGTGGTGGAGAAGGTGCTGGAGAAAAAGATGGACCGACCGCTGTTTGAGAAGGATCCGGGGGATGAGGAGATCCTGAAGACGGTGACGGGGTGGGAGCTGCGATGGTCTGAGGAGGCTCTGGAGGGAGGCGGCAGGCCATGAAGATACGGGCGATGGTATCCGGACAACAGGCAACAAAAGAATTATCATTACAGCTATATAGCTTGGGTATCACGCAGCGTTTCCAATACGCTCTCAAACAACGGCCATGGGACTGGGCACAGTCCGACTCAGCGACGATATATCTCAGTTCACCACCTGACGCAGACTTGGTGGCCTGCTCGAGTACATTGGCGGCTGCTCCGGCGCACGCCATCCATCCGACACGAGGTATCCGTACCTCTCGAGTCCAAGAGACGATGTCGTCTCCACAGAGACCCGGCTTCGCAGCTCTTGAGACGGTGTGGTACGCCCGGCGTAATCTTGATCATCCTGAGCCGGCTCAGGGATGACGGAGTGATATGAAGGTGGCGGCGAATTTCGTCGTTGGGGCATCGCTGATGCACGAGCTTCTTCACGCACTGGGCCCTGAATCACTCCCTGTTCGACGTCACCGGCCGGCAAAACCTTGGAGATCACTGTTTGAAACGATCGCTTTGCACGCCAGGCGGTGGCAAGAGCAGTGACAAGATGCGAGAGGCTGCCGAGGCATGAGTCAATGGGGTCAAGGGGCAGGATGTCGGGATACGCACACAATGAGACCTCCTAATCCAAAAATCACATCAAGAGACTGGCAGATACTACGGTGGCTCATGTGGTGATGAAGGCCACCATAGCTAAGATTCATCACCTCGCGCAAGTCGAAGTCTGCAATGGCGTCAGTGGAACAGCCCAACAAGATGCGGCCGGCACAACGTACCACCTCTTGGGGGCGGGCTGTGACAATAGCCCTCGTGGGCGGTGTCCAACGTGCATAGCGTGTTGAGCAGGGCCACCATGGCGCAACCGTCGCCGAAGACGGCACCCAAACCGGTGAAGGGCCGCTTTGTCGCCCTCAGGAGACGGAGTAGCCAAGGGACGATGAGAACACCGGCGTGGTAGATCAAGCTTATAGAAGCCTAGATGGCGAGTCAGACATGTATTGCCTCGTCATACACCACTCGTCCGTTGTCCGACCGTACCTGCATCCGAGCCCAACGCATCATCCGTTGCGCATGACGTATCTCGTGCGGCGATTGCTGCCAGGGTCCATCCTCGTGGAAGTAACTCGATCTCTGGAAGCCGTGGAGCGCGAAATACGCAAAGGCGAAATAAGCAAACTGGAGAAACCTGAGCACTGTCAAGAAGAGAGCAGGCCAGTCCCGGGGTCGCCGGCTGCATTTCTCATTGATGTTGGCGCCATCTACACCATCCGCAACCTCGTCGTCGTCGCCCCGGACAGCACTGGGGCGAAGCCTGAAGAAGAGAGTGCATCTGTGCATCTTGGTCGCCGGCGCGTTTGGCGCGACAAACACCAAAGCACGGAGCCTCGAATCAGTGTTTGTGTGCCTGAGTGGGCTTGGATGGGAATACAGCGCCTCAGGCCGATTAACAGTTGGACTCAGTTGCCAGCTTGGGAATCAGCAGATTGGCCAGTGTTAAGAGTCACCAGAGTCAGTCTCTCAGCCGCTCCTGCTTTGGTCGACACTCTGTCCTGGACCCACCAGCCAATTACCGGTCGACTTATGTCGTTGACTGGCCCTTTAGGCAGGGGCGCGGGGCTGTGCCCCCTGGCAGCCGCCAAAAGTCACGCCAATTTGCCCGGGAAGTGCCGATGACGCGTCCTCTCGTGTCCTTTGGCGGAAGGTGGGGCAGAACTCACCAAGTGCGACCTCTTTCAACAAGCTCTTTTCCCCTCGAGGATGCCCTTTCTGCCCTGAAAAAGAAATCGCTCTTAAGCGATGTCATGAAACACGATCCTTTCCTTGTTTTGAAGGTCCTATCTTCGCGACCATCCAAAAAGTTTGGCGCCGAGCCAGGCACACACCGTGTACTCTCTGTGTAACCAACGGCTTGCTCTGCTGCTGGGATCTGACGCCCAACGAGGAGCCGTGATGCCGCCGTTCCAGTCCCGCTTATCCCCGTGCTCCGGCTGGCGTGCTGGCCCCGTTTTGGTGGGAGACCGCTCGAAACGGCTTGGGAAGCGATCCCGCCTGTGTCGGGAGGCACAGGGACACAGCCCCAGCCTCCCGCCCATCTTATCAGCTCTGCAGCTGCAGAAGGGGAAAATACCACCCGACGAAGAGGTCCGAAGGGATTGCATGATTGCTCACTCAGCCGCTGTCCTGTCGTCTTCTCCTTGATTTTTTTTTCATGTTTCTTCCACCACGGGCTCATTGATGGTATCAATCCTCCATTGATAATTATAGTTTTAACCCTAAAACTCCTTCGCGCCTCTTCCCAGTGGAAGCTGGCAGCAGTCCATACTCAGCAATGGGTTGGGACTTGACACAATGGGTGGCCTTCACCCGTTCCGCGCAGATCGTGGGCTCGTTGGCCGCGGTCGGTTCGCACGGTTATTTGACCGTCCGCGTCAAAGAGTCCACGCATGGTCTGACAAAGGAGATAATGGTGCTTGAAATGATGGTATTCTCACCATTCCTCGACAATCTGTTGTCACACTAGCGAACTGACTTCCTGCCAGGCCTGCCTCATTCTCGGCTACTCCATCCTAGCCCTCGTCGTCCAGCAAACTGGCCGACGATCAAAAAAGACGGGTTGGCTAATCGCCTCAGTCGTTTTCGACGTGGTGATGGTCGCTGTGCTGCTCAGCATCATAAGCGTCCTCGGCCGGGGCGGGCTGCCGCTACACTGTGGTGGCCTGACCCGGAAAGACGACTTCACTATGGTCCCCGAGATCGGCTTCGATACCGTCGGCTTCAGTGATGAAAGCTATGGCCGACGGGGCGAGCTCGACAAGTTCTGCTCGTTCGAATTTCCGTACTTTGCCATTGCGAATATCCTCATGTCCGTCCCCATTCGGCCTCCCTAGCCGAAGCCCAACTGACCACAATATAGTTTCACTTACATGTTCACCGTCACTGCGACCATCATTCGCGTCTTGGAACAGAAGTACTACACCAGGAATACCAAGGTCAACGAGCTGCTTGAATCGCTGGAGCGGGCCGAGGACATCAACTTGAAGCTTATGGACTCCCCATCTCTGCACAACGAGTCGCCTCGCATGAACCTACCGCCGCCCCCTAGCGAAGGCATCCTCACGCGCAACACATCCCTCCGCAGCAATTTCACAGCCGCGACTTCGGTAGCCGCCTCGCACACCGACGCTTCCGGACGCCCCGCGATCCCCCGCCGCCCCATCGGCCAAGCCCCGCCCCTTCCCAGACGACCCATACCCCCCACGTCCCCCACCTCCTCCCACTCCGCAAACCCTGGGGGAGGCTTTGTCCCCGTCCCCCTGGATGACGACGACAGCGCGGAAGCAGCCCTCGTATCTGACGGCATGCGACACCAACCGCAGGCCTCTCACCAACACCACCAACGCAATTCGTCGCGAGACCACCCCCAACATCCCGCCCCATTTCCGCGAATGCCCATGCTCTCCGAGGAAGACCAGTCGGCCGACGCCGCCCTCGTGTCAGACGGCATGCGGCCCGGCGACCACACGCTTCCGCCCTACCACCCCGGCAACCGGCGCATGTCGGGCCACGGCGGCGACAACGAGATGCGCCTGAGCGGCTATGTCAAGGGGCAGACGCGCGCCCAGGATATGAAGGATTCCGGGCGGTACTGAACTAAATCTTGCTTGTCCGGAACCGCATTATTCATGGGCAAAGGCGTAAAATGGGGGTTCGTGGAGCGGTGAGCTTCAGATTGGCGTTATGATACCACATCGCATTGTTTGGCGTTTTCTTGGGGACACAGGTGTTTATCTATTGAGGAATGGTCGTTATATCGGGGTTTCCTGGAATGTTGGTTGGGTATTGGCTTCTACACTGTACAAATGTGCCTGCGTAGGTAGCGCAGAGAAGTATGCTTACTACGTATTTCTTAATCATAAGTCATACATATCTTATAAGCTCTCACGATCACCCAAGTCTATTCGGACCGCAGCATATAAAGGAGATAATGATAATAATGGTAAAAATCGACTACGAAACCGTAGGATACACACAAGAAAGCCCCATCTCTAGTGCCGATGTGGCCGCTGTCGTCCCCGCATGAGGAAGTCGTTATCATCCAGGCAAGATACTCACACAAAGAAAACACCAGCCGATATCCCATCGGGCTGGCCCCTGATCCCACCAATAATAAACCCATCCAGAACACCCCAATCCAACCCTTTTCCCTATCCCAAATATCACAAACCCCTTACCCCCTATCTATCTATCCCAAACAACAACACCCCAACCTCTACCACCTTCTCCCATAAACCTCATGCTCCTTCCTCGGCGGCTTCCCCCTCCTCACCACCCCTCCCACATCCCCCGTCACCACCCTATCCCTCCCCAACCCATGCGGGTCAACATCCTCCCCATCCTCCGCCAGCGCCGACCTCGCATCATGCTTGAACAGCTCCAGAATCTCCTGCAGCCCCAACTTCAACTGGCCCTTATTCTTGCGGGAGCCCCCCTCCAGCGTGGCCTCGGCCAGGCGGCGCTTCTTGTCCTGCAGGGCGAGGATGCGGGCCTCGACGGTGTCGGCGACGGTGAGCTTGTAGACGACGACGTCGACGGTCTGGGTGAGGCGGTGCACGCGGTCGATGGCCTGCTCCTCGACGAAGGGGTTCCAGAAGGGCTCGACGATGACGACGCGTGTGGCGGCGGTCAGGTTGAGGCCTAGCGAGCCGCATTTCAGGGAGCAGAGGAGGATGCGGGTGTGGGGGTCGGTGCGCAGCGCGCGGAGGGCGGCCTCGCGCGCGTCGTTGGCCATTTTGCCGTCGTAGCGGACTGCTTTGAGCCCAGGTTGGGCGCGGATGAAGGGCTCGACGAGGTCGAGCATGGAGGTGAATTGGGAGAAGACGATGAATTTGTGGACGGAGGCTTCTTTGCGCAGGATGGAGAGGAGCTCGCGGATTTTGGCCGACGTCATGACGCTGTTGCTGCTGGTGCCGATGCTATGCCGAGGGGGTTTGGGCCCGTTGCGTTGGCTGCGGTGGTCGCTCCGGCGTTTGACGGGAAGATCGTCATCGGAGTCGGAGTCAGATCCGGAGAGGAGTTCGGATTCGGAGATGCCCGAGTAATCTGCCTCGTTATCCTGGGTGGAGGCGGGCTCGGAGACGGGCTGTGAGCGTAGCTTAGACACTGACACAAATGTCTCGTCGTCTGAATCGGTCTCGGAGCCTGATCCGGAGTGGCCACCCTCCGGTCCTTCATCCTTGACAATGAAGCTATCGAGTTGGCTCTCGTCATCTTCCTCTGAGGAGTGGTCGGAATCCTCAGAGGCGATATCCTCGCCACCACCTTCTGCGTTTTCATCTTCCTCGCCGCCGGCCTTGCCTAGCCGCAGGGAACCACGCTCGTCCTCACCGACCAGCCAACTCCCCTCCATCTCTTCCTCTTCGTCGTCGCTATCCGTGATGATCTTGCGGCCCTTGGGCTTCCGCTTGGCCATCTTCTCAATCTTGGTTTCCTCCTTCACGACGCTGATTCTCCTGTTCTCCTTCTTCGGCTTCTTTCGGCTCGGGCTCTCGTTGTTGACCTTCTGCAAGCACTCAACGCACTCAGTGCAGCGCATGAACCCGGCGGCCACCTCCTTCTTACTCAGATCGTTCAGACACACATCACACTGCTTCGTCTGGATACCCATGCCACCAAAGGCGTCGGCTAGATCATCCAGGTCGTCTGCAGCGCTCGGTTTCGGCTGCGGCGCCGTATCGGCGTTCAGCGCCTCGCTGTCCTTCTCAAGCTTTGTCTCGGACAACCGCGGGTGGTTGCATGCCTGACGCAGGCGCAGCAGCAGCACGAGAGCATTAGCGTAGTTGACCTTGCCCTTCATCATCTGCTCGAGGCTTTTGTCGGCACGCGCCTCCAGCTTGTCGTAGAACTCGCGCTCGGCTTCGGAAAATTGGGTCTCGACTGTGACTACCTTGCGCTGCGTGACCTTGAACGCGGGTTTCGGTACGTCGGTTTCATCCCGGCCTTCCTCCTTGGCCTTGGCCACAGCCGCGTCGAGTGCTTTCTTCCCGCCTGCCACAAGGGCGCCTTCTTCCTTCAGGATATCCTTGGTCCGCCGCTTCATGAAGCATTGGAGGAGGGTATGCAACCGCCGGATGGCGATGTGGCCTTTGCCACTCTTCAGTGGTCCATCGATTTTGGATCTCCACTCGGCCAGGTCGTCGTACGGTGATATCCGGAGGAAATGGACGAGTGACTGGAGCTCGTCGAGGTTGTTTTGCATTGGCGTGCCGGTGAGACACCAGCGGTACTCGGAGCGGAGAGCACAGCATGCTTTGGTCGCCTTGGCGTTGCGGTTCTTGATGCTATGGGCCTCATCCAGGATGACCCGGAACCAATGGATGCCAAAACAGCCCACCTGAGGGGACCTTGTAGGGTCTGAATGGCTGTTCCCGTGCTCGGACACCAAGATCTGATAAGTGGTAATGACCACGTCGTACTTCGCCAACATCTTGGGGTCTTTTGTCCGCTGGGGTCCGTGGTGGACGCAGACTCGGAGTTCGTGGTCCTTGGTCACTTTCTCCTTGATCTCAGCCTCCCACTGGCGGATGAGGGCAAGCGGCGCAACCACAAGTGTTGCCTTCTTCACCTGATCAAAATGTTTCTTCCACCCTTTCTCGTCAGCTTTAGGCATCGTGTTGCTGACGATCAGGGAGATGCTTTGCAGCGTCTTTCCGAGGCCCATGTCATCGGCCAGGATGCCTCCGTTGGTCACCTTTCCTTTCTTTTGTGCCCCAACTTCTCGCCCGCGCATCCACCGCACTCCTTCTACTTGGTGAGGAAGAAGCTTGACTTTGATGCCCTCCTGTGTACCATCTTCGATCGTCTCTTGCTTTGGCTTGTCGCCCTCGGGTTTGGCACCCACGGCCTCCTCCTCCTCCTCCTCCTCCTCATCCTCCATGCTGCCCTCGAGCATAGCCTTCAGATCTGCCGCAGCTTTGGTGGGGTCAGTGTAGAAAACCTGATCCCCAAACGACCCGGCAGGTTGGGTGTACTGGTACGCTGGCTGGGCGTCTTCGCTCATGGAACTAAACATTTGGAGTGCTGGCCCCTTTTTGGTCTCGGTTTTCGGTTTCAAAGGACCTGAACTCTTATACATGTCGGTGTGAAACTCGGGCCGGGTCCTACGCTGGATGAACATGGGATTGGGCTTGTCATTTTGCTGGCCAAACCGCGATGCCAGTTTTGTGGGATGACCAAAGCTCGGCGTGGGTGTTGCAGCTGCGGGGGTCCGGATGGTTGGTATCGGGCTGTCTGTCAGATCGACAACACTGTGATTTGGTCTGCTGGTTTGTTTCGGCGGTGTTTGAGCTGCCGGGTCTAGCGACATGTTGGTTGCCTGTGAGCTGAGGTACTCGAGGTCGTCATCGCTAAACGATTCTTTTCGCAATCGCGCCATGTTATCTGACTCAAAACCGCCAAGGGAAGTGTTGGAGGACTTCGGAGGGGACGAAGACGAGTACGTGATGGTCGTCGACTGGACCAGGTCGTAAAAGCTCTGCCTCAACTCTGCCCGAGACCTCCGTGGTGTGCTGTTGCTCGATTTACTCGATCTTTCGCCACTTGTGTTGCTCGCCCGGAAGAAGGCCGGTTTGTCGTCGGATGCGAGATTGTTTTGGGGTTGGATTGCGAAGCTAGAGCCCGGTTTTCTGGGGTTGTTGATTTCCGTCAGTGTTTACCCTTGTCGTGAGGTGTGAGCTGTTAGCAGGCAGGGGAAATCACATACCGCATCGATGACTCCAGGTTCGCAGTAACAATATGTTGTCGTTTGTGGGGCTATCGCCAGCTGCCAGATGTGCTAGATCCTGTCGATTGTTGCAAGGCGCGGTCGCGGGGCACTTCCGATAGCGCTTCGGTGGGCCTCGCTCTGTTTACTAACTGACCAATTTGAATGGGCTCCAAGGCAACCAAGCAATAACTAATTACCCTGCAGGCAGCGGTGCGGCCCTAACCCTGGATAAGAATGTTGAGATCACCGTTGGTCAGAATGGAAGTGAACAGCAGACAACATTGTCAATTCACCTCATCTATAGCTCACGGATACAAATATTTAAATGCAGTGAACAAACAGGAGATGTGATGGCCCCGCCGGCAAACTACCAGACAGACTGTCAAGACACCCAACTTCAGATTGAATGACCTGTTAGATACGGGGACGCTCAGGTTCATGCACTGATGGCCATCATATTTATAAAGTGTATGTGTGATGAGGAAACTGGTGATTCTCTTGTCCATCTTTCTGACTGGGACCGGCCCTGAGTCTTTTTTTCTTTTTTTCTTTTTTTTTTTCAAGCGCCACACATATAGAAACGCATATAAAAAAAGCCTCCTACCACCAGATCAATGTCCAACAATGGTGTCGGTGGTGCAGCCTTTTTGGCAACGAGGCCCTGTGGCATCCAGTCTCTCCCTTGAGAACTCTGGAGGATTAGGCCCGTAAATGAAACGAAGCGTTCCTCCTTCGTTTTCTCAATGTACATTGTACATCGAGAAAACTCATCATTGAAGCTTCGCTTCAATCACTGGTTAGGGGACAGGTAGAAACTATATTTGCAGCAGCCTCCCTCCCCTCCTCATCATCCGCAGAGATAGGCACAACGACGAAACATGGCAAGGCCAGACGACTGATAGCATCAGCGTGGGATTGAACCTCTCCTTCAATATCCTCCTTCTCTATCTCGAGCTCCAACGGGCTGGCTTTCTGGGAGGCTACGGCTTGCCACGCCTCCTCAACCGCCGGGGTGACCTCGAGATTCCATGTGCCTCGCCATGTGATGCTCGGACCGCCCTTGTTCAGGCCACGGTGGCGATATACAAACGCACAGGCGTTGTCCTCTCTCCTATTCCACACCACCAAGCTACACAGCCTGGGCATTCGCAGCGCCGTAGCAGCAGCGCTGGATAGGAGAGCCGAGATCTCGTCGGGGTTTCCCATGGGGTGTAGCAACGCCGATGTCAGGGCTAGTGACTGCAGGTGTTCCCAAGTCCAGGTTGGCAAACAGGCCCCAAAGAAGTCCTCGGCGTTAACCATGTACGCCGCCGAAAGCTGCTCAAGGCTGAGGCTTAAGGAGGCAAAGGCTGCGCCGATACGAGGATCGACGTCGTGGAAAGCGAAGGGGACGCGGAGCCCCCACCAGGAATAATCCAGAGCGGGGTCGATTCTGTCGTCGGGGTCTTCAAAAACGGATAGTGTCTTGAGAGTTTTGGGGAAGTGGTTTCGAATCGTAGCCTCGTATGTTGTCGTCAAGACGCCGGCGTAAAATCTGTTCCACCCTCTCTTTGGCTCGTAGACCATGTGTTCCAAGTGGCCGAGCTTGTCGAGTAGATTTCGTAGTTGCAGAGGCTGGAGCCGGCGTTGGAGTTGTCTACCGAGGGTGAGCCGAGTGACGACGTCCACTCGAGGAAGTTCGGTTGGAACCCGCAGGCCGATGGATGACAACGGGTGCAACCTGCCCAGCTTCGGTGGTGGTGTCTCTTGTCGGGAATTCCTCTTGAACCACAAGCGGCCCGAGCTGCTAGGTGAATGTGCCCTGAGCTCCAACTCTAGGCTTTTCTGCGTCGCTAACGTCCAGCCGCTGAGGATAGAAAACAGCTTCCAGAGGCCTTCTCTAATGATGGACAAATCCTGCGTTTTCTCCGCTTCCCAACTAGTACCGAAGCAACGTGGGCAATCGTAGCGACCCCCCATATTGAGTGAGATATACGAGATGAGGTGTTGCCGCCGAACTGCAATGCGTGCGAAATCGTCCAGACATGTTGCGTGCAGGTGTAGGTGGCGGAAGTTTTCCTTCTCGATAACAAACTGCCACTGTTTGCAGACGGCCGCGGACGAAGACCAGCCGGGATGCCTTTCCTCAATGATGATCCCGAGAATTAGGAGGCTGATCTCTAGGGGTAGAGTCGCCCAGGATGGGCGTGCCTGTTCTGCTGAATTTTGAAGAATCATTGAATGCCGCCTCGTCGTGCTGTGTCTGTCCGCCGTGGTGACGCTTAGTGGCTAGATAAAGGGGAAGTAATATTCATCACTTTGATTTGGAGAGAGAGACAAAAAGGTCGGTTGTGGTTGAAGGACACCAGTCATATAACCGCCGTCGCTAAGCAACTCACATCACTTCAGTAGTGTCATATTATTCGCCACCGCTAACTAACCGTCGTCATGACATGTGACATGACAACACTCGTGTACACATGTGACCAGCTCGCTGGCTATACAACCAGGACACAGATTTCGCCGATGAACCTCTCATAGGACATATCTGAAGTAGGGGTTCTCCATATCTGTCAAGTCTTGAAAAGCCAGCTTCGCTCGCTCCGCCTCGTCCTCGGGCACCGTTGACTTCTTCTTGTTTGCTGCTATTAATACGACGTAGAGGGTGGCCGATGCTACAATGCATATTATGTAGCTATCGCGAATGTTAACAGGTACTAAGGTAAGTGGACAGGGAGGCAGAGGAACATACCAAATGATCAATCCTAGCCACAGCTCGGGGTAGTGCTGCGGCCTGGTCTGCGATTTGACAAGCTGTGGCCCAACAATATTCCCCACGCAGTATGCGGCGAAGATGGTGGCGGCCATGAAGCTCTTCTTAGTGTGGCCCGCCACGTTGGACATCCCAACCGTGATGATGAGGCTGACCGTCCCGCCGAAGAAGCCGGTAATAGAATAGCCAACGACCGGTGCCGCGGCACGGTACGACCACTCGCTCTTCCAGATGATGGCGCAGCCAGCGATGACGGGCATACATGTCAAGATGAGCATGATGAGGCGGATGTTGGGGATTCTAGACCCCAAGTACCCCGTCACAAGGATGACGATGAAGCAGAGGGCCCCAAGTGGGAACTGAAACACAATGGAATGCAAGGTGTTCCAGCCGAATGTCGACACGATGAGTGGGCCGAAGCCGCTGACCGCACCGTTCATGGTATACCTGTCGATCCCACGTCAGAATCACGCCATCAGGAACAGAACAAAAAAAGGGGCCGGGGGGGGGGGGGACGCCAACATACGCCGACGCCATCATGACAAAGATCAGATATGTCTTGACATCCAACAACGACTCCTTCACCTGCCCCATCTTGATGCTCGTACACCGCACCCCGGTCTGGCTGTACCGGAGCCTCTCCACGGCCGCAAACCGTTCCTCCTCGGTCAAGAACCAGGCCGTGACGGGCGAGTTGGGCATGGCAAAGCAAAACAAGCCAAACACCACCGTCAACACCCCCGCCAACAGATAAATATACTGCCAGCTCTTCAACCCACCCCCCTCGATCTGCGCAAAGCCATAATTCAGCGCCCCCCCAATGATAGTAAACAGCCCCGTGCTGCTAAACCACCAACTCTGCCTCAAGCTCTGCTCCTTCTGCGTATAGAACCCCGAAACAATGCACATAAACCCCGTCGGAACAATACTCTCCACAAACCCCAAGAAAAACCTCTGCGCATACAGGCCCTGGTAGGAGGTGACGGCGGCGGTGAGCATGCAGATGGCGGCCCAGAGCAGGACGATGGCGCCGAGGACGCGGCCGATGTCGAAGCGCTGCAGCGCGAAGGACATGGGGTACAGGCCCGCCAGCATGCCGAAGTAGAAGAGCGACGTCGCCCACGAGAGCCGCGACGTGTCGACCGTGGGCGGGGTGGTGGACGTGTCCGTGACTGTCAGTGAGAGGTCGGCGGTCATGCCGAAGAGCACAGCTGAGCCGAGGATTGCTTTGTCGTAGTAGACGATGCCGTCTGAGGAGGGGGGTTAGTCGTTTGTTTGTATGGGTACATGTAGCCGGACGATGTGGATGGGGGCCTTACAGCCAAAGATCATGGCGGGAATTAGGAACCAGTCTATCTTGCGGACTGCTCGCGCAACGACCACGGGGTCGACGGTATGCTCTTGCTCGCCAACCATGGCGATTGCTTCATCCTTGGCGGTCATGCTTGCCTCATGCTTCTCATGGCCGCTCGGTGCGGGCGGTGCCGCTTCGACGTCTAGGTTCATGGTCGGGTTGCTCTTCTCAGTTGCCATGACGTTAATTGAACGGGCGAGCCCGTAGACTTTTGGCTCGTTTCCGATGTTAATTACGCCTCGTCGCAGAGCTGAAAAATATTTGTTCGCGATGCTCCGGTATCGCATACACTAATGTCCATCCCGCCCGGGATTGGGGGCGTGGGGGTTGAACCTTGTGATGCCAACCTCCAAAACTTGGCTTTTACTCAATATATATACCCTTTGGGTTGGAAAAGCTAACCTCGTTAATCATCGCGTCCTTTATTGAGCGAAGTAAATCGAATGAAAAGTAGATAATGCCCGAGCTTTTCGTTGCCGATGATAACCGTGTCTGCCAAGGGAAGGAGAAGGCTGGGATGATGCCATCATGGAATGTAAAAGTTAGTTAGGTAGATTGTTATATTTCTTCTCAAAGTCCACCTATCTGCTCTATTCCTCGGCCTCCCTCGGAAAAGTGTCCGTGTAAGGGTCAAAACCCATACGACGTTTCGCCTCACTCCTCATCTGCCAGTGCGCTTCGCCGTGCAGCCCTGTTGTTGAGGTCTCCTCCAAGAAGAATGTGAGAATGTGGTCGGGGATCGCCAAGTGGGATGTCTGCTGGAATTCTTGCAGACTGGTGAGCCGGACTAACATCTCCAAGAGCGAAAGTGACGATATAATTGACCCAAACGGTGACCTCGACACGTACGTGTCCGCTATATTTTCGCGAGGTTTGTTTAGGTCGGCGGTACCGTGGCTGTGGAGGTCCTGGGAAGGTGAGTCGGACCGGATAGAGAGGCGCTGAATTTGAGAAGCGAGGTTGGAGTTCGCCGAGAGCCCTTCGCGTGACACTTGAGCCTGACTAGGTGGGGTGGCCTGGTTCATGTTTTCGCCACCACTGTCCGCACCCTCCCCTAAACTGTCATCATCATCCTCTTCGTCGACGTCATCGTCGTCTATATATACCTCCAGCGCCAACCATTCGGAGTCCAGGTGCGGAGGCAGGGATGTTGCTCGAGCGCTGTCCTGGCTGGCTGGTGACTTGGCGGAATGTTCAGTCTCTTCCCATAACTGCCGGTCTACGTCGTCCTGGTCATCAGACTCAGATGACTCGTCGGCGGGATCGAACTGCGAGTCATCGTGTTCCTTTTCGTCTGGGTCGTCAAACCACTCTTGCCGCATCCTGATCGGACACTTGGCGTTGACATCCCTCTTTAAGAGGAGGATCGGGTTATTTTCTCCTTCGTCAATGTTTCCGATGTTGAGAATTCTTCCGGTATCTGTGTAGAAGATCTTGGAAATCTGATGGATCGGAATGGACTCCCGGATGCCAGCCATTGGCATGTCATCATAGGGTTGAGACCTTGACCCGTCCCCCTCGTGAAGCCTCCCATCGTCCAAGTCCTCGATGACCTCTAGGTGGTATGAATATCCATCGGAGGGCCCAGGCAGCGGAATTGCTGTTTTCTGCGAGACGGTGCCAGCAAGGTGTGAACCATGGAAGTTGTCTGGTTGGTACCCCTGAGCAGAATCAAATACCCAGGTGGCAGGGACCCGACAAAGCCGCACTCGAGCTTTATGCATAACCTCCTGCCATATGGGTTTCCGTTCGCCTTCTCCAATGCCATAAGGAGCTTCTCGAGGGGCATGGTGCTCTGAACCTGGCTCAACTTGAGAATGACCAAGGAACAACATGTAGAGGGAGAGTGTAAAGGAAGGCCCAACCTGCATGGGCCGATGGGGGTCCGCGACGAAGTGGGCATCCGCAAAGGAGAGCAGGGCACTAGCCTGCATCATCCTAGAAGGTGAGATGCCGGGGGTCATGGCGGTGGACATCCTCTCGCCCGAGACTGTGATGGCGAACTGAAGAAGCGGTATATCCCGATCGATTCGTGTGAGAAGGTCCTTAATGTCCTTGATGATGAGCAACAGTTCGGCATGGCGTTCTTCCGATACACGGCCACCGTGGGCCCTCGGATTTGCACCATGAGCTTCTTCCTCAGTCGCGGTGGCCGCATTGTGTAGCCGCTTTCCAAGGCGGACGATTTCTCGGTGGAGGGATTTGGCGAGGGGCACCGCCGATTCTAGGAATACATTCCCTCGGCTAGATCTGCAAAGAGGTCGGGTCAGTATTGCTGCCTATTGACTGAGTGACTCATTTTGGGTTACCGTACTTGAACTCGATCAAGTCGAGAGCGGGAGAGAGGATCTATTGGGATCTGGTTTAGCCGATGTCGAATACCCGGGTAGGTAGTAGAGAGGTGGGATCGGGCCGGCAAAACATACCTTGATTTTGTTGTCCAGGAGCTTCTGCAGTGCCTTAAACTCAGAGCGGACGGCTTTGTCATTGATTGATTTCAGCAGCCTTGAGCATTGCTGCACCGCATAACGGGATGTGAGGGCGATCCCGGATCTGACAGCGAAGTTGAAGGTCTGAACTCCAAGAGTCTGCAAGAGTGCATCCATGTTCACTCAGCACATCCATTCTGGTGTTGGAGTTTGGGCATAATGCAAAATATTAACGAGTGAAAACAAACATGGAGGCGGTGACTTTGTTGACCGATGGACAAACTGGGACTGGGCCCTCGCGTTCCAATGCCTTGCACCCGACCTGATGAAAGCCACTCTCCCTGCCTAAACATCACTATCTCTCGTCTCAGATAGGCTCGATTGTTAGGCACCCCTCCATCTGGTTGGGTGCTCTGGTGGGTTCGTTGGCTGCCGTGCAGCTTCGCACTGTGCATAGGGCTGTTTGCGAAGGCCCCAATTAGCCTCTCTTGGCCGCTGAGATTGACAAGGATTAGGCGGGGGCAGACCGTGTGTCACACGTCTCCCCACCGTACAGCCAAAACCCTCTTTTCCCCGCCAGCATGAATGGTGGGGCAACAACAAATCTTCTTTCATTGTGCTGTCACTGAAAGTCGCTAGAAGAGGTACCATCGAGTCACCGAGCTGTGTATCAACCGGTAAGGGCAATATACTCTGTTTAGAGATACGTGGCAATTGAAGCTATTTTCTGCTTTGCAAAACCGTCACGCCGATTCGTCATCCTCCACCTCAGACATATCCTCCAGCTTCGTCTATTTGGCTTGTCATTCTGCGCCCTTCGACTAACACTTATCTCGCAATTCCAGGCGCCCGAAAACGCACGAGTCTCTAGAACAAATTATATACGGCGCTTCGACGAGATGTCCAACAACGTCCAGGATTCATGGGAGGACGACCCGGCTGCTCAGGATGAGAACCTGGCCCGCCAGGCACAGCAGCAGATGAATATCGGCGCTCAACAAGCCCAAGGCGGTTTCCGGGTCGGTGCCGCTTCTTTCCAGCCCACGGCCCAGACTTTCCAGCCGGGCCAAGCCCAAGGGTTTGGCGGGGCTGGTGGCTATGGGCAATATCAGCAGCAACAATACTATGGCGGCCAGGGGTACTACCCACAATACGGCGGCCAACAGGCTTTCGGGCAGTATGGTCAACAGCATCCGCAACAGGGTTACGGCGGTGTCTATGGGCAGGGCCAGGGTGGATACAACCAGCAGCAGCAGCAATACGGTAAGGCTGTGTCACCCACCCCTGCGTCTCGGGACGAATGCTCATAATGGCGATAGGTCAGTGGCAAGGCTACCAGCAGCAGCCCCAGCAAAGCCAGGCGCAACAACAGGCCCCGAAGCCGACACCTACGATTGTGAAGCGGCCGACTGATACGCCCGCCGCGGGGGATGCGCCAAAGCCGACCGTTGCGAAGGAGGGTGGCGCGAAGGTTCTAAGCATTGGCGGCGACGCACCAAAGCCCAAGGCTAAGGTCCTGTCCATCGGCGCGACCGCTCCGGCCAAGGAGGAGCCTAAGAAGGAGGAGACCAAAAAAGAGGGGGCTAAGAAGGAGGGCACCGTGGAGGCCGCTGCCAAAGTCACGGCGGCTAAGGCGATCGACAAGGCGGATTCCAAGGCAGCTAGCGGCAAGACTTCACCCACGCCATCCTCGGGGCGATCCAGCCCGTCTCGTGGAGGAGCCGCCAAAGCCGCCCGCGATGCCGACGCTGTTGAGAAAGAGCAAACTGCCGACGTGGACGAGGACACGCTCAAGGAAATTTACGGCAAGGAGCACGTCAACATCATCTTTATCGGCCACGTCGATGCCGGCAAGAGTACCCTTGGCGGCTCCATCCTATACGCCACGGGCATGGTGGACCAGCGGACGCTCGACAAGTACAAGAGGGAAGCCAAGGAGATGGGCCGTGAGACGTGGTATCTGTCGTGGGCCTTGGATTCGACCAACGAAGAGCGCGCCAAGGGCAAGACGGTTGAGGTCGGCCGCGGCTTCTTCGAGACGGATAAGCGGAAGTACAGTATCCTCGACGCTCCTGGTCACAAGACCTACGTGCCTCACATGATTGGCGGTGCTTCACAAGCCGATGTCGGAATTCTAGTCATCAGTGCACGGAAGGGCGAGTACGAGACAGGTTTCGAGAAGGGCGGCCAGACCCGCGAGCACGCGATGCTGGCCAAGACTCAGGGGGTGAACAAGCTGGTGGTGGTTATCAACAAGATGGACGACCCGACGGTCAACTGGTCCCAAGAGCGCTACACGGAGTGCACCAGCAAGTTGCAACAATTCTTGAAGGGCACAGGGTACAACGTCAAGACAGACGTCTTTTTCATGCCCATCGCGGCGCAGCAGACCATGGGCATCAAGGACCGCGTGCCCAAGGACAAGTGCCCGTGGTATGACGGGCCATCGCTTCTAGAGTACCTCGATGGCATGCAGGCCCTTGAGCGCAAGGTTAACGCGCCGTTCATGATGGCTATAGCCAGCAAGTACCGCGATATGGGCACTATGGTTGAAGGCAAGATTGAGGCGGGCGTGGTCAAGAAGGGCATGACCGTGATCATGATGCCCAACAAGCAGACAGTCGATATTGCTGCTGCTTACGGCGAGACCGAAGATGAAGTGGCCATTGCCCAATGCGGTGACCAAGTGCGCCTTCGTCTCCGCGGCATCGAGGAAGAAGAGATCACCCCTGGCTTCGTCCTCTGCTCACCTAAGCGTCTGGTGAACAACGTGTCCCAGTTCGAGGCACAAATCCGGATCTTGGACTTGAAGAGCATTCTCAGTGCTGGCTTTAACTGCGTCTTGCACGTCCATGCTGCCATCGAGGAGGTCACGTTCGCTTCGCTGCTCCACAAGCTTCAGAAAGGCACCAACAGGAAGAGCAAGCTCCCTCCATCGCACGCCAAGAAGGGTGATAGCATTATTGCTATCCTGCAGGTGACAGGTGGTGCTGGGTCCGTCTGTGTGGAAAGGTTTGAGGACTACCCCCAGATGGGTCGTTTCACCCTGCGCGACCAGGTAAGTCAACACTTTCGAGTATGCCGAGCACAAGCACAGCTGATGTTTTGTGTAGGGTCAAACCATTGCTATTGGCAAGATCACCAGGCTCATCACCGATGCTTAAGGGATGACCAAGTCGGAGCTGGCATGAGGCATGAGGCAATCCGAAGCTTGTTTATAGATCTACCAGGTGTTGATTTACGCCCGGTGTTTTTATTTTATTTTATTTCTTTTCCCAATGTGATTTCCCGTAGTAGATGCTTTCGGAAAAATGGGTAGTGTCAACTGATACCACGCCCTTTGGCAGAGTGGGCAGAAACGAACTGGCTTTGTCTATTCCCTGTGACTTCCATCTTAAGAGGACCATCCCGTGGTTACCATGCTCCCACCGATCCTCCAAGCCCATTTCCTTCCAGAAGAAACTATTACAAAAATTAGGGAAAGAACATCTTCAAGATCAGGTCCAGCTTGGAAGCAGCCACCGGACTGAACGTCAAGCGGGGCCAGGGCGGGGCAATCACGGAAGCCTAACCTCGATCGTGACAGCGACGACAGCGCGTGGCCAGGTTCTTGTATCAACCTAGAATTGTGTCTCCAGGGACAAAAAGGTGAGTCAATTAAACAATATGACGACTATTTGCTGCCCATGACTTCTCGGTTTCCATGTTGGAATCGTACTTTGAAAAATCTATCATAGTTAACTCAAAGAACCCCGCGCTAACTGAACTTTTCCAGGTCATAGTCAAACCACCACTTACCACCGTCCTTTCTTTCGTCCCATCCAAATTTTCGAGCCGGCTCACGACCCAGTCTTGTCTTACACCCACAATAACGCAACACCTCTTTTCGGATACGAGCCGAGTCCAACCAACATGGAAGCTCCCGCTCCCAGCCCCGCTCCTCCCAAGAGCGTGCAGGATCTCTTTTCCGTCAAGGGCATCGTCGCCCTCATCACTGGAGGTGGCACAGGTAAGCAGCCCATTTCCTCCCCAACCCCCTACCACCTTAGAAGAAAAAAAGGGAGAAAAAAAAAGAAAAAGAGAAAGCCCGAGAGAACAAACCCCCAACTAACCAACACCCCCCTCTCCCCCTTAAACCAGGCATCGGCCTCATGATGGCGCGCGCCCTCGCCCTCGCCGGCGCCAAGCGCGTGTACATCGTCGGGCGGCGCGTGGACGTACTCCAAGCCGCCGCGAGCGCCATCAACCGGCCCTCCGTGATCGTGCCGTTGTACTGCGACGTGACATCGCGCGTGAGCCTGGAGAGCGTGGTGTCGGTCGTCGAGACCGACGTCGGCCACCTGCACCTGCTGGTGTGCAACGCCGGGGTGGGCGGCCCCCAGGTGCGCCCGCCCGTGCCCGGGGTGACGGGGCTGGAGGAGTGGCGCGATGAGCAGATGGCGGTGAGGTGTGAGGATTTTAATGCGACGTTCGCGGTGAATAGTACCAGTGTGTGGTTTACGGCGATGGCGTTTTTGAAGTTGTTGGATGAGGGGAATAAGAGGGAGGGGTGGGGGGGGAAGGGGGAGGGGGTTAGTAGTCAGGTGGTGGTGACGAGCAGTATTGCTGGGTTTAATAAGAGCGCGCCGGGGGGTTGGGCGTATGGGCCGAGCAAGGCGGCGGCGACGCATATTGCTAAGTCGTTGAGCGTGGTGTTGCCGACGTGGGGGATTCGGTGAGTGGTTTTGTTTTGTTCTCTCCCCTTTTTTTACTGTTTCGTGGGTATGGGGAACTGTTACTGATGGAGCTGTCGACGAAAAGGGCCAACTGCATTTGCCCTGGCTGTGAGTATCCCTCCCACTGTAACCCGACGAGATGTGCTTATGGCTAACGGCACTCAGTGTTCCCGAGCGAGATGGCGGCTCCCATTGTCCAGGCGTCTGGTGGATCCATGACAGGCGAGAATAGTACGATTCGTCTGGACAAGTCCATGGTTCCGCTTGGCCGCATGGGCGATGAAACCGACATGGCTGGCCAGATCTTGTATCTTGCCTCGCGGGCGGGCGCGTACCTGAACGGGAACACCATTGTGGTCGATGGTGGACGGCTGGGTACGTTCCCCAGCACAGGGTACTGAAAAATGGAGACCTTGGGGTTGTGGTAGAGAGTTGAGTTGGGGTGTTGTTGTATATGGTTTTAGGGCTTTTTGTGCGAGGATGACTCCCCTGCACCACAGCATACATATAAGTAGATATTTACAACTGTGGATATTATACGTCCCCGTATCCTGTCATTCGTCTGTATAGTTTACTTTAGGAACTGGACGTAGCCGAGACAAGCACTCAGAAAAAAAATTGAATCAACAGCAATAACATTGAATAAGTAGGTACATGTAGGTAACAAGTTACCTGAGTGATGTAGGGGAGGCATTGGGTTCTTGGGGTCGGTTTATACACACAAGAGATACTCTTTTTGATTCAGAGAAACGACGCCGGAATTACCTACATGTTGAATGCCCCTTGCCATTTTGTTGAAGTCCTAGAATGTTAGTTTCTGACACTCGACAGCAACTGTCTCTCATGGTCTCTTGCTAAGGTACCTAGCTAGGTTGCCAAGCACATTAGGCAAATAACCCAGGCCCAGCCTTTCGAGTTCCAAAGCCACAAACCAAAAAAATTACGTACCGAGTTAGTCTAGAGTGTACATACTCGCATTCTTTACACAATGTGACAATCTACCTAGGCCTTGGTGGAAGCTGTTTCGACTCGCGGTCGTTCACAGCAATGGCGAGGTTGTTACGTCTTGGCACTTGCCCCCTGTTGGCTCCCCTGCACTTGAGCGATGTGGGGCAGACAGGGCCCCATCGACGATTATCGCCTTGTGAGATCACATGACGTCACTTAAGGCTTTGTTGACCCTCCTTCTCCACTGAAAGTCGATCATTTGTGTTGAGGATTGAATTCAATCCCACAAACCAATGCTGTCTAGCCCAGGATGTTTGTGAAAAATCTGCTCCAGCTGTTGAGATGTCTCAAAGAAGCAGGCCTCCCAGCGCGGACAGCAGCTTATCGATAGTGAAACAGCGAAGCATCGACCCCGCAATGGTGCAGCTGCCCGGGGTCGGCAGTGTGTTTTCGGTGGTATGGGAGCATGGGAATGGAGTCAGACCCACTCTGGCTGACGGCGTGTAAGTCGAGGTCATCGTCAAAAGGGTAGTTCGAGATGGAACCCGGTGGTTTGGTATCAGATGCTTCCGCGACGACAGCCACCCTCCGATACATACAGGACCCCCTGTGCAAAAGAGAGATAAAGATGATCGGCTGCACAGTGCAACGAGATCTGATCAACACGGGCGATGGCGGGGTAGAAACAACACCACCCATCCCAATTTACGGGAAGGCCAGGCGACAACATTGACCAACAGGTCAAGGGGGTTACTCTATGTGTGCAGCCATGCAGGAACCCCCCAACTCAGATTTGGCGGATTGTCGCGATCCGGCAACTCTGGGCTGGCCAATATCATTGGGAGAGAGGGGTAGGTCGGCAAGAACAGGAACTGAAGCTCCCTTCCTGTCCCCCTCCTTCAGCTACCCTCCAAGTTCCCCTCACGTTTGACGCTGTCCTACCCACTCACGAGCCATCCCGTCCTAGAGATGGACGCGTTGGGGTTGATTCGTCCTGGTTTATGCCTTTCTTTGATGAAGAACGACTTAAAACGGACCTTGGCCAAACCGAGTTAAGACCATTCTCGGATTTGAAGATGGAGAGTCATGAAGAAAGTCGATGGCGTCAACAAGCGTCACAAAACTGGCACCGGCTTCAGCATTTGACTCAGAATTGCCTCCCGAGTAATATCAATAACCCCGCTCTCGATGTGTCTGCGTGTGCATTCATCCAGCCGTCAAGGAACATGCCAGTGGTGCGGCGCGGGAGAAAGGTACATCGAAGGACATCAAAGGACTTGTGTGGCTCGCCAACAGGTAAAACGGACGGGAAGCGAGTTGCATCCCTTTTCATAGACGCTGCACCCCGCGTATCCTTTCCACCGCATTGCGTGGATGAACACGTCTGGTTGGAACGGTTACCAGAAAAGCATGTGCGGTACTGGCAGAATACCTTGGATGTGAGGAGTACGCGACCCCTCACACCACACATGAGACGAACCTGCTGTAATTGCCCGGGATGTCAATCGAGCAATAGGCCAGGTCACTTGCCATAAATATCCAAGCAGGGACTCGCTTGACGTCCACGAGTCTGTGACGACCGACTTGCACTTTCTTGACCTCGGCCAACTCCATCCTTTGTTCGAATCCCTTTCTTTCCTCCCAACACACTCCTCCTAGAATCGAGCTCCTGCTTTCCTGCATTATCGCATCTCCCAAACACAATAGAAATTGACTGAAAAGAATCCCATATTCCCTACCGCCGTTATCTACTGCTACCGTTTGACCGGCCGACAACCGATCTGGGCACGCGACCCCGCAAACACCCGAGAGCTGCCACAGCGCCCCAACTGGGTACACCTATTGCAGCGAGCGACCGAAGCATTCGCGCGCTCATACGCACACCCATTTTTAAGACAAAACGACCGAGTGCCTCACGGTTCGGCTTCTTTTTACAAGAGTAGGTTTTCAGTGCTCCATTTTCTTTTTAATTTGATCCCAGCTTGGAGGGATGTGAGTGATCCCTGGATTTGGCTTAGAAGCTTTCCGTTCCCCATTCCCGCATTCCCAGCTGGAGAATCGGGGGACCCCACATGCGGACGCCCCATTGCCGAAGCGGCCTTCCAGAACACAAGGGGCGCCAAATGACGAGCTTCCACCCCGCCGTGTGCAGCCGGGCCTCCTGCATTTTCCGACGTTTTGTCCCGAGTTGGTCCCCCAGGCCGCGCCAAAGTCGCCGGCTCCAGTCGTCCGTGTTGACCAACCGCCCGGCTTGCCGACGGTTACCGGGAGATCAGCTTGGCGAACGTCAGTGGAGAAAGGACCCTGGCCTGTCTACTCTCCTGGGATCTTTGACGGCATCGATGTCGGCTTAGCTCCCCGGACTGAGAGCTGGAGAGGTTCCGGTTTCATTGGTCTTAGCTGGTGGATGGAACCCACCTCCGAAGCCCGACGATAATAGCGAACAGCGGGCTAACAATGCAATCGCGACTTTGTAGGGTGCGAGACCCGGGCGTGTTGAGGATCACCAAGTCAGGGGCTATAAAACTGTTGGGGGTTGGGCTTGTGGAACGGCCAAAGCGGTCAGCAATCCTCGTCACCTAGACGCCTTTTAGTTGCAAACACCCGCGTTGCCATGTCCAACTCGATCAAACAGGCGGCTGAAGCAGCACGATCTCGGGGAAACGAAATGATGGGCACGGCCAAGAGCGTCAGGAGCGACGGCGTCGCCGTCGCTAATGACTTCCTCCACACACCTTTCATGCGGGCCGCCCTGCCCTTTATCAATGGCGGGCTCAGCGGCATGGTCGCCACTACGGTGATCCAGCCCGTGGACATGGTCAAGGTTCGCATCCAGCTGGCAGGCGAGGGCAAGGCTGGCGGGCCAAAGCCGACGCCGCTCTCCGTCACCCGCGAGATCCTCGCTAGCGGGAAGGCCCTCGACCTGTACACAGGCCTCTCGGCCGGCCTTCTCCGACAGGCCGTATACACCACCGCCCGCCTCGGCTTCTTCGATACCTTCATGATCCGCCTCACATCCCGCGCCAAGGCCAAAGGCCAAAGCATAGGCTTCGCCGAGCGCGCGACAGCAGGCCTCACGGCGGGCGGGTTGGCGGCCATGATCGGCAACCCGGCGGATCTCGCGCTGATCCGCATGCAGAGCGACGGCCTCAAGCCGCTCGCCGAGCGCAAGAACTACAAATCGGTCATCGACGCGCTGGGGTCCATCGCGAAGAGCGAGGGCGTCGGGGCGCTGTGGGCGGGGGCGGCGCCGACGGTGGTGCGCGCCATGGCGCTCAACTTTGGGCAGCTCGCCTTCTTCAGCGAGGCCAAGGCCCAGCTCAAGACGCGCACCGACTGGTCCGCCAACGGCGTCACCCTGAGCGCGAGCGCCATCGCCGGCTTCTTCGCCAGCTTCTTCTCGCTGCCCTTCGACTTCGTCAAGACCCGCCTGCAGAAGCAGTCCCGCGGCCCCGACGGGAAGCTGCCGTACAACGGCATGGCCGATTGCTTCGCCAAGGTCGCGAAGCAGGAGGGTGTCATGCGCTTCTATCGCGGGTTCGGAACATACTACGTGCGCATCGCGCCGCATGCGTGAGTGCTCCCTTCCTTCATCCCTTCGAGAGGGGTTAATGCTGACAGTCCACTCTGCTTTGTAGGATGGTGACATTGATTGTTGCGGATTATCTTGGGTTCCTCACTCGGTAGGCCATCTGAACCTTGAACGAGTTTCCATGGTTTGGTCGGTCGGTGTGCTGCATTACTGAGAGTGTTCTTCTCCTTTCTGTCTCTGGTGTTTGGGTATGCTTGGTTGATGAGAATGATTTCCTTTGGGTGGTTTGGCTGTTAGTATACCACGGGCCTTGCGAGACGAGACAGTACATAGTCTAGCAGTGCTGGTTGTCCGGAGAGATGTATTCCTTATTCCGCATTATTATTCCTTGTGTTCGTTTCGGAGCAGAAGCATCACAGAAACACAATCGGGAATCGATTAGGCGCCTTGCATTTAATTGGCAACTGGTCGGTATTTCGGTTGATCATTTTCCCGCGTATTGTATTGCTTGGCTGACGGGCCTCCACGGCGGCCCGACCCGGTGCTGGCAGCGAACATATACAAAAGTTGTTAGTGCAAAACTAGAACCTGTGTTTACTACACCAAAACCGGGAGTTAAATACTGGAGTTCTGCATAAAAGTTGGTCTTTCTAATCTTAAGCGTCTATATCTGGTTTTTAAATTAAATTTACACTGATAGGTAGCGAGAAATCTGTAAATTTGTTGTTGTAACCTAACTTCATAGAAAATTACTTCACTTACACGCACGCAACCTTGACCCTCAGGTTCAGAGAATACAAAATACACTTTTGCTTGCATCTCAACAACCCTGTTAATAAATTTGATTTTAAGACCAAATATAGAGGACTGAGGCTGAGGAGACCAACTCTTGCGCTGACCTTTAATACTCAACTCGTTGTTTAGTTCAGTGAACAAAGATTCTAGCTTTTTGCTTCCACCTTTTGTATGCCTTGAATTTAAATCACCTGACCCACAAGGCTGTTATTAGCAAGGCTGAAAGAAACCAGAAACAATCGTGGTGACTCCAAGCATCTCGGTCCGATTTGGACACCGACCACCCGACATAACTATCGAAACCAGCAGTTTTGGACAATCTCCCGTTTGCCCTTGTTTATTGAAAATGTGATTGGGGCCTGGCCATGGATGCAGACTGGGACGAGGTAAGCTCTCTTTTATTTTTATTTTTAGGAGGGCAGGGGGTAATGGCATCGAAAGTCAAGTTCGTCGTCTGCGCTACACGCTGCGCGTGCTGTGCTGTGTGTTCGTGTCGGCGCACGACCCCGCGATGGTGTGCTTGGAGCTCGACTCTCCCCTTTGTTCCCCCGGCTCCATTCACCTTTTACCGGCCGAAAAATCATGCCCGGGATCCGACATGGTGCACATGGACAGCATAACTAACCGCGCAATGCATCCGAGTAGGTGACCCGCATCGCCTTCCCGGCGCCCGGCTCCAATGACTACCCCCGGCCGGCCACCGCCCTAGCGTTCGACACCATCGCCGAGTTATTATGGGCGGGCAACGACCGAGTATGTCCTCAGACACAACCACCGGCGGTTCCCTCCTCCAATTCTGCTCGCGATCATGTTTCTGACCATACCAGGGCCGTGTGGTCTCCTTCTACGGCCGCGACCTGCAGCGGTACACGGCCTTCAAGATCCACCCCCCGTCCGAGGGCCCAGTACGGCAATTCCTTTTCCATGACAAAGGGGTCATTGCGCTCGGAACCCGGAGCGTGCACATGGCGATGCGAAGGGGACCCGCGCTCTGGAATATTCGGTACAGTCACACTGGGTGCCTGGGTGCCTGGGTGCCTGGGTGCCCTGGAGGGGGGAACGTTCGAGTCGCTGACCTGGATGTAGGCACGATGAAATGGAAAATCTGCAATGCATGAGTTTTACCTCGAAAGGCGCCTCCGAGATTATCGTCGCTGGATTTCAAGACACCATGTTTGTTATCGATGTCGTCAAGGGGGAGATTGTCAAGCAGGTAAGCTCAGCCCTCTTTGTTCGGCCCCCCCCGCCGTCGAATCCCCCCAGCTTACATCAGACCGAAGGTCGCTACACTACATCACTACACCATCATGAAGAAAAGCAAGTATATTTGCGCCGCCACCCGGACCGGCTGCGTCGATCTTCTCGACCCTATCACGTTTAAAACCGTTCGAAGCTGGCAAGCTCACGCGTCGTATATCAACGACATGGACGCCCAAAATGACTTCATTGTTACCTGTGGAGGTTCTCTCAAGCAGCAGGCCGCTCAGACCTACATGCTTGACCCATACGTCAATGTCTTTGACCTAAAGAACATGACCTCGATGAAACCAATGCCGTTTCCGCCCCTGGCAGCCCACGTTAGGTTGCACCCGAGAATGCTCACCACCAGCATCGTGACCTCCCAGCACGGACAGATGCATGTGGTGGACATCATGAATCCCAACACGAGCAACGTGCGGTACGCAAATGTGATGTCGTTTATCAACCTTTTCGAAATAGCACCTTCTGGAGAGGCTCTCGCCATGGCCGACACAGAGTGCAACATTCATCTCTGGGGTTCACCCTCCAAGATCCACTTCACCGACATGGCCATCCCAATTGAAATGCCAAAGGCGGAGGAGCCCGCTCCTATGCTCGACTGGTCTCCAGATACGTAGGCATACCTCCCGAGCCAATACCACCCCCGCCTTTCCCCACTGACATCGTCGATAGCCCCCTGAGTTCGATAGGAATGCCCTACTACCGTGAACAACTATTCTCCGCCTGGCCTTCCGATATCCTCTCCGACATTGGCGCTCCGCCCGTGCAGCTGGACCCGCCATTCCTGGCTTCTCTTAAGCAGATGGAGTGGGGCCTTTACGGTAGAAACTCGCGAGGTTTACGCCGTAACCAAGTCGAAGATACCCGAGCATGCATGAAGCCATCCATGCAGCCACCGAAGTTCTTGAGCGAAAAGGCGCGCGAATCGGCCATGTCTTATAGCGCCGCTGTACCCGACCCTAAGACGGAGCAGGTACCTGAGTCGTCAACGGACGAGCTCGAGAGCCTAAAACCCGAGGCTCCGCCAATATACCGGAACCTGGAAATCAAATACAGCAAGTTTGGCGTGGATGACTTTGACTTCGGGTAAGCGAGGCCTTCCCCCCCCCCCCCCCCCCCCCTCCGGTCCCGGTTCATTCGCGATGGACAGAGCTGACAAGCTGCTTTTCAAAGGTACTACAATAAGACACAGTACGCCGGTCTAGAGAACCACATTCCGAACTCATATGCGAATTCGCTTTTGCAGCTCATACATTATACCCCCCTTTTGCGGAACATGGCCCTTCAACATGCCGCCACCGCGTGTGTGACTGATTTGTGTTTGCTGTGCGAGTTAGGTTTCGTCTTTGACATGTTACAGAAGGCAGAAGGGTCTACATGCCAGGCAACAAACATGTTCAAAGCTTTGGGCGCCACCCCTCAAGCTGCGCCTCTGGGTCTACTCGAAGAGGAAACACATGTGCCGTCACTATCAACCATGTCTCAAGGGCTGAGTAGGTTCCTGTTCGACAGAATCAACCATGACTACCGGAGCATAACTCCGATTTCAACCACGCTAGAGCAAACTCTTTTCAGCCTCCCGCAGCCTCCCACTCCGGACGAATTGGTGTCGAGGGTCCTCGCGACATCAGCCGTGGTCACCATCAAGTGCATGAATTGCCGAAGCGAGACCACGCGCCCTGGCACCGCACAAGTCAACGATCTCATGTACCCACCGCCGAAGGGCTCCGCCAGAGGTGGCAGAATGCACAAGACGACATTCTCCCAAGTGCTCAAAACAGGAGTCGAGAGAGAAACTGCGTCTAAAGGGTGGTGCAGTCGTTGTCAAAGATACCAGAACTTGCAAATGCGCAAGACGATACACAGTGTCCCCGCAGTTCTCGCCATCAACACGGCTATCTCCAGTCAGGAACATCGGAGGCTCTGGGCGACACCTGGATGGCTGCCGGAGGAGATTGGTATCATAGTGGACCAAGGGCAGTTTTTCTGCTTCGAGGGCGAGGATCTAAAGTTACATCTCCAGCGAGGAATGCACAATATCACGGTCTACTCTTTGATCGGGATGGTGGTCAACATTGAGAGCAGCTCGCCCCAAAAGACACATCTCGTGAGCGTGATCAATGGTCAGTTGGATTTCTGTTTGGGTTGAGGATTCGATGTACTGACAATCGAATAGTTGCGCATGCGGATGCAGCACCGTCGGCGGAAAGCAAGTGGCACCTATTCAACGACTTCTCAGTACGGCCTATCTCAACCGCAGAGGCGTTAACATTCAACGCGGCATGGAAGTTGCCTGCTGTGTTGCTGTTTCAAGTCAAGGCCGCGAATAACCAGACGAACATGGATTGGAAAACGAAACTAGACACATCGGTACTATACCAGGATCTGACACCGCACTCAGATGAAAAGACGTACCAGGTGCTCGACCTGGAGGCCGAGCGGCCAGGTCCGGACACAATCGTGGGGTTGGACACTGAGTTTGTGTCGCTGAAGCAGCCTGAGATCCAAATGAACTCGGACGGTGAGAGAGAAACGATCAGACCCATGTCGCACGCCCTGGCAAGAGTTTCAGTCGTGCGGGGCCAAGGTGAACACGAAGGAGAGGCCTTCATCGACGATTACATCGCTATCAGGGAACCCGTTGTGGACTACCTCACGCTATATTCGGGTATCACACCAGGCGATCTCGATCCGCACACCACCAAGCACAACCTCGTGTCTCTCAAGGTGGCGTACAAAAAACTCTGGGTACTTCTCAACCTCGGCTGCAAATTCCTAGGCCACGGCCTCCGGCAAGATTTCCGCGTTATCAACATCCAAGTGCCCCGCGCCCAGGTGATCGACACCATCCAAGTCTTTTACCTCAAGGCGCGGCTGCGCAAGCTGTCGCTCGCCTTCCTGGCCTGGTTTCTTCTTAAGGAGGACATCCAGCTTGAGACGCACGACTCGATTGAGGATGCGCGCACCGCTCTGAAACTGTACCGCAAATACCTTGAATTTGAGGACGCGGGCATCCTAGAGGCGATGCTCGAAGACATCTATAAGGTAGGACGGGCCACCAACTTCAAACCACCGCGGAAGGACGATCAAGTCATCCAGCGGACAGACACACCGCCTGTCACGGTGGTTGAGGGCAGTGGTGGCAGCGCAGCTGACCCGTGTACGCCCTCCCGAAAGCCGGTTGGGCGCGGGATCAGTTCCGGGGGCACACCGTTTGGGGTGGTGAATGTGTTTACGCCAGGGAAGGGCTCACCTCTGCCCAAGTGAGGTCTCGGAGGAGAGCCCTATTCTGGGGTTTTCCGGCGGGCGGTGGCTGGCAGAGGAGGGAGGGGAGGTGAGACAGGGAATGACGTGTCTGGTGTGAGCAAGAGTAGAACGGAGCGTTTTCTTAGCTAGCGAATGGAAAACCTTGATTAATAGTTAGCAACATTGAATCAAGCCATTTCGTGAGTGGCCATTCTTGGGGATTTCCTCCCGCCCCTTTTTCTGAACAAGGCTGAACCCCGTCGTTCCCCGTCGTTCCCCTTTCGGGCCCATCCCGGTTTTGCAGGTTCCCCCTCCTTCCCGATAGGTCTTGGAGATTGCAAAACGGTTGACACCAAACCTGGAAATCGGCTATGATTCGTCAATGCAACGATATATTGCAAGGTAGGAATTGTGTCCCGGGCCCGGCTGGAGTCCGGGTCGGGGGGGACCTTGTCTATTTCAGTTAGTAAATTGAGGCACAATGCTTTTGAAGGAATAAGTTCCAAAACTCAACCACAGCCCTCGGTGGGCGGCGTCTTCAAACTGATAATGGCGACAGTCCTGGGTTTCATGAGAGACGTAGCAGCGGAGAACATCGCTGTCACCACCATTGCTCTCCTCGTCACAACTTATCTGGTAGTCTACCGATGGCAGCTCGTCAAAACTCACCCGGACGAACCGCCCGTCATCCCCTCGGCGGTGCCCTTTGTGGGACATCTCTTGGGCATGGCGTTGCTGGGCGGGAAATATGTAAAGAACCTTGGGTGAGACCCGTATCTATCCCTGAGACGAAAATTGAGCAGTCACTAACACAAGAAACAGCCTCCGTAACCCAGACAAGCCCATCTTCACGCTGCCTGTGCCTCGCTCCCGCATGTACATTGTCACGGACCCGTCTCTGGCGGCAGCTGTGCAGCGCGCTTCCAAGACGCTGTCTTTTACGCCGCTGGTGCCGGATATCACTAAGCGGGTGCTTGGGTTAGACGATGACACGGTTGCTGTTGTTAGGCAACGTATTGACTCTGAGCCGGGGGAAATAAAGGGGTTTCTTGACGATATGCACGATTTGGTGTACTCCCACTTCGGACCGGGAGAGACGTTGAATGAGCTGAGTCTCGAGGCGGTGAGGGAGTTGTCGAGGGAGGTGGATGGGTATGCCAGGGCACTGCGAGGAAGCAAAAAGGGGGAGGAGACGGTCGACCTCCTTCAGTGGATCCGTCATTTTGTTGCCATTGCAACCGCCAGCTTGCTCTATGGTGATCAGAACCCGTTTGCTCTACATCCGGAACTGGAGTCTGCCTTTTGGAACTTTGACTACGGCCTGGGTTCGCTACTCATGGGTATCTTCCCTTCCATCACAGCCCCGAAGGCTTACCGAGGACGCGAGGCGTTAGTGGCTGCTCTCGAGGACTATCTCTTACAAAACCGGCACCTGCCTAGCGACGGCCACAAAGGTGCCTCCAAAATTGTTCAACAACGGATCGCCATCGCCCTCCAACATGGTTGGACTCTCCGCGCGGTAGCCCGCTCCGAGCTCTCCTTTCTCTTTGCTGGTATTGTCAACACGGCGACGACCACTTTCTGGATAGTCCTCCACCTCTTCGCGTCGGGCTCATCTGGCACGAATAACCTGCTCTCTACCATCCGCTCAGAGCTATCCTCCTCCATCACCTCTGACCCCCAAACCGACACATTAACCCTCTCCCTCGACAAGCTCAAAACCACCTCCCCAGCCCTCCAATCCCTCTTCCGCGAGTGCCTCCGCCAGAACTCCGACACCTATTCAACCCGGCTCGTAAAATCAGCCACCACCCTCCCCGGCCAAGCAGGGCCCTACCACCTTTCCGCAAACTCGGTGCTCCAGATCTCGGGCGGCACGATGCACTCAGACCCACGCATCTGGGGCCCGGACGTGGGCCAGTTCCGACCCTTCCGCTTCCTCCCCGCTACCACCACTCAACAAAAGAAGCATGATCCGGAACAGCAGCAACGAGGCCGGCCCGCCAACGGCACCACCACCACCCCTAACTCAACCACTCCAGCTCCCACCCACCCCGCCGCCTTCCGCGCCTTCGGCGGCGGCAAAACCCTCTGCCCCGGCCGCCACTTCGCCAGCACATCAATCCAGGCCTTTGTGGCGCTGCTTGTGACACAGTTCGACATCTCGGCTGCGACTACCTCCACTACTACTGCTGCTGCTGCGGGGGCGATCACGGTGCCTGGAAAGGAGGACGGGGTGTTGCCTGTGCATGTGCTTGAGCCGAGGGGGGTGGTGAAGGTTGTTGTGAGGGCTAGGGATGGGGTTGGGGCTGGGGTTGGGGGGTGAGGGTTGTGGTGTAGTTGTTTGTTGATGGGGGGGGGGGTGGTTGTTTTGTTTTTGTCATTTCCCTCGTCTTTCTCGTTTTCTTCTTCTTTTTCTCTCTTAGCATGTAGGTAAAAGAGTAGGTGCGTGGTATGTTGGGGGATTTGGCGGGTGTTAATTGTTGACGGGGTGGTTGGTTGTCGTTGTGTAAGGGACTGACACTGAGGGTAATGGGATATGGACGCAGGCTTGGGTCCGGGATATATATCTCTGCTTCACGGTAAAGGAATGAAGGGACTTCGAAGGGGCATTAACATATTCACATGAATTCGAGGACGCAACATGTTGACAACCATTTGATTGTAAGCTACATACTGACAAGACCACTACGCCACAGCTCGCATCGCGGCTGGCCAGCACCGATAATTAACCCATGCAAAGCACATCCCACCGTTCATTCCCCGTTCATCCCCAGGCCATTCTGCGCCCAGCTACCCTTCCCTTCTCTTTCCTTCCACCAAGCAATTACCCCCACCTTCTCTCACCCGCCTACCAAGTACAATTTATTCGCCACCACCCCTTAGCAGATATTCTCCAGCGCCTGCGTCCGCATGTACTTCCCCCTGATATCCCCCGGCAACAAGCCAAACAGTCTCGGATCGCCGCCCCGGCACCGGATCAGCTCCTCCGCCATATCCCCGATCGCCGCCTCCTGGCGGATATCCCCATGCGTCTGCCCGCGCAGTGCCACCAGCCCGTCAAACAGCTGATGATCGAACTTATCGAGCTTCTGCTGCCTGTTCTGCTGCCGCGCCATCGGATAGAGCAGATACACGGCCGCCGCGTGGTCCCAGTCCTGCAGCTTGCCCTTGACCTTGAACAGTAGCTGCGCGAAGCGGAAGAGGCGGTTGAAGTCGCGCTCGATGACCAGGTCCGGCCCGACGCGGTGGACAAAGGCCTGGTTGGCCTCGGCGTAGTTCTGCGCCCAGACGAGGGCGACGAACTCTTGCTGCGAGTCGCCGCGGGTCCGGAAGTCGAGGGCCTTGGCCTCCCAGATCCACGCCTCGGGCACGCCGAACTTGCGCAGGGCGGAAAAGGCGCTGGCTGGGTTGCGCGGGGAGCCGATGCGGTGGGCGTGGCGGCCGAGGTGGTCGCGCACGGCAGCTTCGCGGGAGGCAGCGTCGGATAGCTGGAGCAGGACGAAGGTGGCCTGCACCCAGTGGGACTGCACTGTCAAGCTCGAGGCGAAAGATAGCGATGCCATGTCGAGCTTCTCGGCCGCGTCTTGCCCGAAGGAGACCTTACCGGTGGCATAGATCGCCTTGGTCATGAGCCAGCCAAGGCGAGTATCCGACCAGTCGAAATCCTGGTTCGCAAACGCCTTGAGGAGTGACCACAGTGCGCTGTCCGGCTCCGGCTCCTTGTCCTGTTCGATGTCGGCCTGGAAGGAACGAACCGCCATGGCAACGTTGGGGGCGGTCCCAGTGGTGTAGAAGAGGCGCAGACCAAACGACCGCTTCCAATCCAGACCGAACCGCTGAGAGATGGTAAACGAGTCAACGCGGCTCTCAATAGGAGCATTCTTGACGCCCGAGCAGACACAGGCGTTGCCGGCCAAGAGCTCGTAGATGGCCCGGATGGGCTTCGAGAACTCGGCCAGGACATTAGACTCCCGCCAATCCTTGAGTTGAGCCTTCATGTCCTTGTTTTGCATGCCAATGCTGGAAACCAGAGTGGCCAACCGGAAGTTTCCTGCGGCAAGGAGGTGGCCGCAAGCATCGGCCACACGGTTGCCGGCAAGGCAGATGATGGCCTTTTCCTCAGGGCCGGATTCTTGAGCAAGGGCACGATCAGTGGCGTCAGACACCAACTGTCTCCATAAAACAGGCAGGTTGTATCCATTGTCGTCAAAAAGAAGAGAAGCCAGTTCCCAGGAGAAGTCCCCCTGGGCAAGGTCCCGGAACTCGGGGCCAGCGATTGGCTGCCCCTCCTTGCCCGTGATGCTGTCGATATAATGCTGGAGTCGAGCGAGTGTCTCAGGCGATCCTGCCGAAGAGTCTGTGGCAGGCAGATTCCCGTCAACCGGCTGGAGGCTGGGCTCTCCATGGTGAGTAGTGACCAACAGTTCGTTGGGACCCCAGTTAGTTCGAGGGACCGACGGGGCCTCCTCTTGGTCGACCTTGGGACGTTGTTGGTAAGGCCACTAAAGCAGAAAAACAATCTTAGTCTGTATTCACAATAAATAGGTACAAGAGGCAACGCTAAAACACCAAATGGCAAATGAAGCCGATGAGCTAGGAGGCGAACGGGACACCAACCTTCACGAAACCCTTCGTCGGCGACGCCTGCACCGGCTGCGCCGGGCCCTTTGCCTGCTCAAAAAGCGACTTCATCAAATCGATACTGGTCGCAAAGCCTGCCCCATCGGGCGCAGGCGCGTTCCTCTGAGGGGCAGGGCTGCCCCGATCCTTAATATCCCAAACCGCCCCCGACTCATTAAGAGCGCGCAATGTCGCCCGATCCACCGTCCTTGGCGCCCGCACGCTCGCCTGCAAAATCTGCGTCCAATCATCCCCACCCGCCACTTCAATCCTCGTAGGCGCCGTCGACTTCTTGAAGGCCCGCATGCGCGCCCTCATGATTCCAGCAGGGACCTGCGCCTCGTTGTCGGCGTAACGCGAGTAGAGATCGTCCTGGCCGTCGACGGACCCCTGCTGAGACGACTGTTCATAGGCTTCGAGCTGGTATTCATCGGGTCCGTCAGCCATGCTTTCATCTTCAGGCCATTCGCGCGACGGCAAGGGGGCATCAGCCTCCTGGGGTTCAGGAGACAGCGTACCCTGACGTTGAGCGGCATCAGCAGCCTCCTCATTGTCCGACAATGCGGCATCATCGAAAGCACCAGGCAGAACGCGCCGGCTGCGCCTGAACTCGAAAGTGTCGTCGGGATCGGAAGGGGAGGTCGAGTCCTTAACAATTGATGGGCTCGAGATTGCGCGGCGGGCCGGGACAGTCTCGATCTCGGTTTCGTCGTCTTCGTCATCATCGTCACCTAGGCCGTAGGTTGTGAAATGCTCCACCGAGAACGTCCAAACACCGGTTTCCTTATCGTAGCTCTCAAAGGTTGTGTCGGGAATGGCAGTCTTGAGCCTCTCGATGTGACGCTCGAGGCGACGGCCAGTGGTCGCGAGGCCACCACGGGGGTACGAGTGCTCGAGCGAGATGACCGCAGGCACGTTCAGCCCCTTGCCGACTGGAGGCTTCTTCGCCGCGACAGGGTAAACGGTGGCAGAGCGGGGAACCAAGACGACAATGCCGTCGAATAGCTCATCGAGGTTGATGTTGCTCAGGTCAACGGGGGTTTTGAAGCTGACACTGCCGACGTTCTCGCGGCCCACTGTGAAGTCGGGGATCCGCTGGCGTTGCACCCTGTTCATCGCACGAATGTCCTCAACGGTCGGCGACATCCAATAGCTGCCCGGTTCGATCGTGGAACCGAGCTTCTTTTCGGTCCGCACGGCCGCAGGTGACTCTTCCTCAGGGACGATGGCGAGTTCGTTGCCCTTGACCTGCTCCATCTCTGGGGCGGCAGTCGTGGGAGACGACTTGGCGCCATTCACGCCGTTGGTGCTAGGACGAGCGCTGGTGCTCGGCTTGGGGTGGCTCTGGTCATCAGTGCTGGGGCCGTTCTCCAGGGCGGCCGCCGGGCGGGTCTCCGGGGTGGTCTCAACTGTGCTCGTGTCGAAGCTGACACGCTTTGCTAGCTTCCGTGACCCGTTGGCGTCTTCCGGAACCTGCTTCTCCTTGTTAGGTGAGGTGAACAAATCGCTCCGCATCTCCTTGTTGATAATCAGCTTCTTGTGGTTGCCGGCGCCGCCGAGCAGACGCATGCTGGAGTTGGCGGAGAAAGCACCGGGCTGGAGAATGCTGTCCTCCACGTTAAAGCTGCGCCGCAGGTTGCTAGCCGAGATGCTCTTGCTCAGGTTGCGGTTGATGTTACCGGCAAGAAGGCTTTGTGAGAAGCCACCAGGGGTGCTGGAAACGCTCGACGGGCTGGCGGGAGAGCCATAGGCGCTGTATGAAAACCCATAGCCCCTCTTCTGGGGGGTGACAAGGCGCGAGGCGTTTGCCGGGCTGAGCTTGTACATGGGCAAAATCGACCTGCTCTTGACTTTGGATGTGCCTGAGAGGGGAGTGGCAAGGGGGCCGGGGTTTTGGATTTTGTCATCCGGCAGCCCAGAGAAGAGCGTCGCAGCCCCGTAAGCAGAGATGTCGTGAATACTCGCGTTGAAAGCCTGCTGGGGCATTTGCTGGCCCTGGGAAGCGCCAAGGAGCGAGTTGCCCAGCATGCCCTGCTGTGGCTGTTGCTGGTTGATACTGGCGCCGAACATGCCGCCTTGCTGCTGCTGGGCGGGTTGGTTGCCGAAAAGACCACCTCCTGCCGGCGCTGAGTTGCCAAAGAGGGAGGGCTTGGCTTGTGTACTCTGGCCTAGCCCGCCGAACAGGCCGCCTTGTGTAGGCTGTTGGGTTTGTGTATTGCCTCCAAGATTGCCGAAGAGACCACCACCGGTAGTACCTGTTTGACCGGCCGTGCTGCCACCAAACATACCTCCACCGGTGCCTGCGGGTTTGTTGCCAAATAGGCCGCCACCAGCTGCAGGCTGCGCCGCCGTGGCCCCGCCAAATCCAGACGTCGCCCCGGTGTTCGCACCGCCGAAGAGGCCGCCCGTCGTCCCAGTGTTTGCTGTCGAGCCGCCAAAGAGACCACCCGGCTTCGGTTGCTGCTGCTGCTGGTTACCGAACAGGCCACCTCCCGGGTTCTGAGCCTGCGCTCCGAAGCCAGTGCCGCCACCAAAGCCTGTGCTGGCAGGTTGCTGTTGTTGCTGTTGCTGACCGAAAAGGCCGCCGCCAGTGGTGTTAGTTTGGGCTGTATTTCCGAACAAGCCGCCACCCCCGGTGTTGGTGGCAGTGGCGGTTTGCCCAAAGCCGGGTGTTGCGGTTGCTCCGCCGAATCCACCGCCGCCAGTGCCGGCGCCAGTATTGCCGAAGCTGAACCCCGTAGGCTTGGCTGCCGCTGTGTTGGTGGCTCCAAACAAACCACCTCCCGTAGTGCCCGTATTCGCCCCGAAGCCCGTGGTCGTCGTGGTGCCGCCACCCCCAAACGCGCCGGTGCCGCCTCCGCCGAAAATCCCGCCGGTCTGTGCGGGTTGTGTGGTGGCGGTGTTTCCGAACATGCCTCCGGTTGCCGGCTTGCTGCCGAAAAGACCACCGCCGCCGGTGCCGAACCCGCCGGTCGTCGTGTTGTTGGTCGCACCGAAGCCGGTGGCTGCTGGTTGAGTGTTTCCAAACATGCCTGTTCCAGTGTTGGTTCCGAACCCAGTGCTGCCTGTGTTGCTACCAAAACCGGTCGTGCCGCCACCAAAGTTAGAGCCGCCAAATGCTCCCGTACCGCCGGCACCGCCTGTTTTTCTACCTTGGTTGTAGTCAGTCAACCTTAGTTCGTCAGCAGACCACTTCTTATACGCATCCATAAAGAGGAGGTTTTGGAAGGAGTTGCTTTGAGTAGAGTTGTTAGGTTCTTTCTCTACTGTAGGAGAAAAGGCAACAATGGCGGTGCCGGGAGGGTCGCCAATGTTGGTCCCGATGCCGGGGTTGGTTGTGGCGCCAAAGCCTGTGGTGCCGGCTCCCGTGCTGCCAAAAAGGCCGCCGCCACCGGTGGCGCCGCCGGTGCCGAAAGTCGACGTCCCCGCGCCAAAACCCGTCGTCGCAGGCTTAGCACCGCCAAAGAGCGATGAGCCGCCGCCGCCGCCGAAGGGTGTGCTGGTGGTAGTATTTGCGCCCCCAAAGCCAGTACCGAACCCCGTCCCGCCTGCTGTTGTTGTTGTTGTGGTAGCGCCACTGCCGAACAGCCCCCCCGCCGCGCTAGTTGTGGCCGGTGTGCCAAAAGCTGGTTTGCTCCCGAAGCCGCCGCTACCGAAACCGCCAGTGGTGCTCGCGCCAAACGCGCCGCCGGTGGTGCCGCCGCCCCCAAACATGCCGGTGCCGGTGGTCCCTGTATTGGCTGCCGCACCGAAGCCAGGGGTCGCAGAAGAGGCGCCGAAGCCTAAAGAAGTTAGTTCGTCAATGTCGCAGAACAATTGTTCGGAGTCAAGATTCGTGATCGGGGAGAGCGGAAAGGAAGCGATGGAAATGAAGCGGTGACATACCTGAGTTTGTGCTTGTATTATTTGTCCCGAATCCGCCAAAACCGGAGGATTGAGTCTGAGTATTCTGGCCGAAGCCAGTGCCGCTACCAAACCCAAATGACATGGTATGCGATGTCGATGGTGATGGTGATGGCGATGATCTGGTGTCGCGATGTCGAGGATTTGTCGGGGATAGAAAAAAAGGCGCGAAGGCACTCTCGCCTGTCGAGTCTGAAAACCAGAGTCGCAATTAAATGATTTCTGGAATTGGAAATGGGAAGCAAAATGTAAAGGATGCCCAAGATTGCTGCACTGATTGCGCAACAAGGGTGCTCGCGCTGGACAGCACCGCGTTCTTTCCCGTTAAAAAGATCGAGGGCGCGATGAGGCGAAGTTGGCAGCTCGCGAAAGTTGACTGCTCGCTCTGCCCTTGCCCAACCAGTCGGTCCAAGCTTCTTACTGGCAGCCAATCAAATCACGCGACCCCTGGAGCAGTGCGTGACCCCGAAAAAAACAGTGGCCGGGGCGTGAAGCTTCAGAGCACAGACGTAGAAGGCTCAACACAGCACGGGTTTTCACAGATTCACCAGCAGTCACTTTTGGATGGACTAAAGAACAAGGTGTGGAGGTTATTTCTTCTTGATGAATACTGGGTATTTAACATATGGACAGCATTTACCAACAGGACAGCGCTGACATATCGAGCCGTGGCCCAAAGCGTCATGTGGTGTCGCAATGGCTGCCTGAGGTTCAACTCAAGGTTGTCATTGGCGTATCATCGTCAATGCTCGACAGCTGACTAAAATCTCAAGTCTGCCTTGCGACAAGGGCACAAATCAAATCCCTTTGCAAATGACAAGCGCTGCTAACACATTAAACCTGAAAAATAAGGAAAGGAAAAGACGCAAAGCAACGCGTTTAATTGGTCTTAAGGCGATGTTAGTCACAAGTTTGGGGTATGTTGCCTGGAGCGATGACAAACTGCCCCTGCTACAAGCATCTGAGCCACGAGTATAAATCCCCCACTCGTGTTGATGGACTGTCCCTCGATGTTTCTCTCTTTCTCCCGAGTCATCCGAGGTTTGAGACGGATGTTTAGTTGCCGGCTACCTAGTCAGGAGTTGCCACCTGCCTGCAAAAATACCAGGTTTGACGGTATTATGTTACACGGAACGCACTGATCAGGGCCGGTCTTGATCAAAAAAACTTGAAGCACACTGGCAGTCAAAGTTCCATGACTTGCTCTCACATAGAGATGATACAAGGACCGGCAATTCAATAGTCAGAACCACAAGGTCGCGATACACAGTAAACGTGGCTCCAAGTTCAGACCCGCCAAACTCAGTCGGTACCTATCTCGATCACTTGCACTCGAAAAGACTCGAAGGGGCCCGGAGTTTTTCAATCGAGCTTCCCATTTTCCTCCCCTCCACGGGTCTATTGTCAACGGACCCAGCCTCCAAGTCCACAAAGTAACGATTCAGAAAGTAGGTAACTTAGGTTGTAAAGAGTAAACGGTAAGAAGGGTTCTCAGGTCCAATCCACCAACACCAAAAAGGGGTCAAAACGAAACATACAGCCTGCTTTCAGCAAGCCCCCAACACGCACATGCCCCACACACGCACATGTGCGCCTCCCATCTATCCCATGCCCCTGGCCAAGATTCTGCGCCGGCCACAACTTCCTGGGCAGTTTACCGTCGTCGCCCACCGCCAACACTGCATTCGTCCCCTCGCCCATCTCCATCCACCACATCATCTCAGCCCTAGAACTGAATCAAATCCCCGCCCTGCTGCCCCTGCTGCCCTCCCCTGGCCGCGAAGGGGTTGTTCGTCGAGCCACCACCACCGCCACCCATGCCCATACCCATCCCGGCCGGGCCGGTAGCAGCCGGCATCTGTTGATGCTGCTGCTGCTGGGGGTACGACACAGCCGGCATGCCAGTAAACTGCTGCTTCAGGAAGGGGTTGTTCCCCGTCGCCTCCGGGTTGATGCGGTTCAACCCGGCACCGGCGCTGTTGACAAATACGCCGGGAGCGGTGTGTTGTGCGGGGATGCGCAGGTTGCCGGTGTTGCCGAACGTGTCAAGCCCCTCGCCACCAGCCAACAGTGCGTTGAGCCGCGCCTCGTGCTCGGTGAGTTCTCTTTGTGGTTGCTGCTGCTGCTGGAATTGGGGCTGTTGCATAGTGCTAAAGGGGGAAGACGATTGCTGCTGTTGGGGTTGGAAGGTAGAAAGAGTCTTCTGCTCGGGGAGGCTGCCGAGCGTGGTCATCGACGACTGGGGTTTGTATCCTGTTGATGGCCGTTGGGCAAAGGGGTTGTTCGAGCCGGTTGCGGTGGGCTTGAGCGATTGTGGGCTACTGTTCCCGGCCCAGGGGTTGTTGCTGCCGGGCTGGAGCCCAGGGTCTTGAGGTTGTGGTTGGAGGAATTGTTGCTGCTGCGGCTGTTGCTGTTGTTGCTGCTGTTGCTGCTGCATGTAAGGGTTGTACCCGGTAGGTTGGGGTTGGAAGCTCTGTTGTTGCGGCATCTGCGGCATCTGCTGTTGCTGCTGACCAAAGGGGTCAAAAGCTGTCTGCTGCTGGGCAAATCCGTTGCTGTATCCGTTCGGGTACCCGGTCGCCTGCGGCTGGAACCCCGTATACGCGTTGTTCATGTATCCCGTAGGCTGGGGCTGCATCTGGCTCTGGTCGATCGGGTTGGCAAAGAAATCGACGGCGCTCCCTTGCTGGTACCCCTGGTTGAAGCCGGTGAATTGCGGCTGGCTTGTCGACGCCGACGCGGGTTCGGGGTCAAACAGAGCATTTGCGTTGGTCTCCTCCAGCTCCCGCCGGCGCCTCTCCTCTTCCTCTTTGCTGAGTTTGATGGCCTTTGCAAGGTCATCATCGTCATCGTCGACATTTCGGCTTTCGCGCTTTCTCCTGTCTTCCTCCTCCTGGTGTTTGCTGGCCTCAATCGCTAAGCGGTACTCGGTGTCCTCTTCTTCGGTGAACGGCCGGTTCCGTTGGCGCGGGGGCTCCGGACGGCTGCCTTGGTTATACTGAGGGGCGTACTCCTCCACACCATTGACACGGGACTTCCAAGTCTTCCTGTCGCTTCGCTCTGCCCGTAGCCGTTCCTCGTCCAAGATCAAGGAGGTAAGTTCCTTGGCCGCAACGCGAACTGGATGAACAAGTTAGCCCGTCGCCTCCGACGCTTGACAATGAAAGCACCCACCATTCTGGCCAACGTCTCTGCCATCTTCATCGATGTATTGGAACTCGCGCAGCGTCTTGATAATGAAGATGTTTTGCTTGGCCCAGGTGACCACCAGCTCCGCTCCTTCGTGTAGGCAGTAGTCTGTGACCTTGAGCGCCTTTAAAACGTGCCGCCAGTTCTTGCCCTTGTCATTGAGCCGCTTGTCGATCATATCCATGATTTCGTAGAATTCGGTTGATCTAGACGCCAAACAAGGCAAACAGAGTCAGTGCCATCACCCTGCGATGGGGCGCCACCCCGCACAACACCCTCGTGCGTCCCACTTACGAGTTAAACGTCATCTGAGCGATCTCGCTCATCTGCGTCCCTGTCGGGCCCCATGGATCATTGCTGGTCGCTACATTCCGGCGACGTCAGTACAAGCCATCCCCCCGACTGCGAGATCAAACCGCGGCACGGCGCAGTCGTCATTGCGAAAGCTGACCCACCTTCGCGCACTTTGATTTGGACATTGGAGTAGCCCTTTGTGACATTTTTGACGCTTCGAATAACCTTCGACATCTTGGCGCCAGTAGGGGGGCAAATAGGGACGTCGTGTTGGTTGTGATGTGTTGTGTTGCGTCTTGAAGGAGGGCGGACCGGTTATGTCGCAAGACCAAGATGGAGGTGTGTTGCGTGTCGGCGGCGGTCGGGGCGGCTTGCCGTTTCGAGCTTGGCGACCGTGACTTCGCTGTGTAGAAAGGCCGCGCGCCACTGAAGCTCGGGTTTCGCAGTTAGGCGGGAGCGCAATGCGCCTTGTCAAAGGCTTCGGACAAAAGACGCCAGGGACGGAATTGAGGACGGCGATGCGCAGGGTGTATGATGATGATGAATGTCGGAGGCTCCTTCTACTGCAGATTCGGTTTGAATGCGATGCAGGCTGGAAGTGGTCGGGACATGCGAGGCGAGAGGGGAGAAAGCTCGGCCGTCCCCAGAAATATCCTGGGCCGCCGCGCAATGGAACTTGCGTATTAAGTATTACGTGGATCGACACGGTCCGAATTACGGCTAGCAGATTTGGATCTTGTGCAGGTAATCTGTATGAGAAAGGAAAGGGGCAAACGGCAATCGACGAGAGATGATTAGAGTTTTATTGAATCAACCAAAACTAGATTCGCTATGTGCCTGTCTTCTCGGGACCTCAGCTGAAAACTCAGCTCTGACTATGGAATGGTTGAGAGGCCGCAGGCCAGGCCAGGGGCGCGCGCTGATGATGACGATATTTCATACTGCGTAACCACGTAACCCCAGGTCGGTATCGCCAAGCCTTCCAGAAAGTGGCCACCACAGCCCTAAGCCATTTCGGGAGGCAACCCTCAGTGCTGCAGGGGCGACTCCGTGGAACAGAGCTTGCGCCCAGCCTGGCTGAGCTGGCACATGGAGGGAATTGTGAGTGAGGCATGCAAAAGTGGAAGTGCCATGACGTAGATCTTCCACCCGATGGAAATTTCAAATCTTTGGAAGCTTTGCACTTTGATCCAGAACACCGAGACACTCGTACAAAACCAACACCGTGTATAAAAGTCCAGAGCTCAGGGCCAACAACGCCTTCTACCCCCCCCCCCCCCCCCCCCTAAGCCGTGCCTATCTGGAATACACTGAATACACTCGTACAAACAACACGCAATCCGGCACCAAACGACAAGAACCGCTGATCAAGTAGTTAAAGTACATGCCACGGGGGAAAAGGAAAAGAAGCCTAAATGTCCTCCCGTCCCGAAAACGCAACGCCCCAGGCCACCGAAGACCAACGCCGTGGTATCCCGCCTCCCAATAACTAGTTCCAAACCCGAACTCACACATCCACCTCGCCCTCAGCATCCAGCATCTCTACGTCCGTGTTCTCCTTTCCGGAATCTTTCTCCTTTCCTTTCCCCTTCCCCTTCCCTTTCTGCGCCTGCCCACCGCCTTCTTCCATGGTAGGCGATTGTACTTGCACCGAATCTTCGACGCCCTCACCGGCCCCCTTTTTGGAAGTCGCTGCCACCACCGCCATCCTGGCGCGTTCAGCGAGCCAGGCTGGCGGAAGACCTGGCCCACTCGCGGCGTTGCCGTAATCGCTCTTCTTAGTTCCTTTCGGCCAACGCCCGGGTCCACGACCCGTGCCGCCCGGCTTCCGTTTGCTGTTGCTGGTGCTATTTCTCGGCCGCGACGACGTGGATCGGCGGGACGTGGCTGGGCGCCTGGGTTTCGGTCGGGGGGCGCCGCTGCTGCCAGTTCGCACAGCCGGCGGTCGGGGAATAATTAAGCGAGTGCGGTCGGATCGGCGGCCGTTGATGGGCGGAACCACTTCGAACCGACTTGGAGGGACGTCTTTGTATTGGTCAATCCAGTTCGCTGCCGTGATTTTGACTGGCTCTGGATGAGCCTCAGTCTGCACTTTTTGTTCCGCAGAATTCCGGTCAATAACGACGCCGTCTGAGTTGGTGTCGCCATTGACACCGCTCCCTGTGTCCGTTTCCGCTTGCTCAAGGGATTCTGTGGCCTCGGCCGGCTCGCTAGGCTCGGTCGATTGAAGGACAACGGGCTCGAGTGCAATCTTGGTTTCCTCGGCGGGAGTATCTGGCTGATTGGGGGGGTCCGTCCCATTAACCAGCGGCTCCTCTGGCGGGACTGCCGGCTTCACCTCCTCTTCCTCTTCCCTTGGTGCGATAGCGTTCAGAGCCGGACCCAGCTCAAAGTTTGTCGCATTGCTTCTACCCATCACGTACGGCGTCCATGTCAACGCCTTTTCATTGAGCTGAACGTACTTCTTCGCCTCCCACTTCGCAACGTACTCCCGGTAGTACTGCAAGTCCACGCGGAAAGCGTAAAGCTGCGTCTGCGGGTCCCGGACTAAGCACCTCAGCCCTTCCAAAGCTGAGATGACGTCGTCTGGCGTCAGCCCGGTGTCGTCTGAGATCTGCTTGATACCGAGGCCTATCTTCCCAGACTTCTCCTCGGAGAAACGTCCCAAGAGGTAGCGGCACATTATCAACCGCCAGTAATTCCTGTACGAAACCAAGCCCATGTCGGAGAGGGGCTTTTCCGGGGAGCCAGTCTTGTTCTCGACTCTGGTCAGGAGGTAGGAGAAGTCGATTAGGAGGTTGCCGTACCCTTTCCGTTGATGAATCGGCAGTGTAAGAATACAAGAAACGTTGTTTTGACTGCTAGCACGCTTCTCCTTTGAAAAGTATCCGACAAAGTGATAGCCCATGTCGTCATACTCGCAGAGAACGTAGAAGAGGAACGGCTCCACGTCGTAGTAGAGGGTCTTGGACCCGAGAAAAAGTTTTGCCAAGAGACACAGATTCTGGCAGTAGACCGGATTCTTGCGGCCGTCCACCTCAAAGACTGATACTGAGCCGTGCCGGTAGATTTCGTCTCCCGGGGGGTGCTTAGCTGGGCATTTGAGTTTATGGCGCCAAGCGACGTAGTCCGAGTTCATGTACTTGAGACAGAATTCGCAGATGTAGAGAACGCGATTCCTGCTATACTCTTCCGGGTAGGGTGCCGCATACCATGTGTCGATCTCCCAACCGCCAAACTCGATGCACTCGATCTGGCTGGCAGGTCCTGATGCTTTCCTTGACTTCTTGGCGGGAGCTTCCACTTCGGCTTGCTTCTTGAGCAGCCGCTGTCGCCATTCCTCTTCCGCCTTTTGTTTGGCTTCGTCAAAGCGCCGGCGGTCATCATTTGTGGGCATTGTTTTCGACGTGTCGGCCTCAGCTTCCGTGAGGATTCCGCCATAAGGTTTGCCTTTTAGCTCGTCCGTTTCCTTGTCATAAAACGAGTAGAATGGTTGCGAATACGCGCTTGGTGTGAATGGTGTTGCAATTGCGGCCAGAGGCAGAGGCGCTGCGCGCGTGGACTCGCTTCTTGAGGTTCGGCGCCGCGACCGGCCTGAGCGCTTCTTCGGCCCCTTTGGCGGCTGAGACAAAATCCGATGGAGCTCGGATGGATTTATCCGCAGATTCACCAAAATGACATTGGGTGTCCTCTCGGCGATAAATGCGGCCTGGTTCGGGATCTTCAGCCGCAGAGACCTCGACGCTGGCCTGGACGAGTCTTCCTGGCCTGTTGCCGTATCCTCGTTGCTTTGTTCATCGCCCGTGTTTCTACGCCGCCTGCGTAGGGCTATGATTCTTTCGTCGGCTTCGACCGAAGATGTTTTGCGTTTCCTAAGCACGCGAGATCCATCCATGGGGTCTTCATCGAGGACCAATTGGTTGAAGACAGAGTGAGAGTCAGGGTTGGTGGCCCCTTTCTGCGAGGGAAGCAAATCCCGCGCGACCTTTGGGGCGGTAGCGCGCTGAGCTGGGGAGGCACCAGTCCCATCCACGTCTGCGGGGGTATCTGAATCTGCGTCATTCGCACATCTGGGGCATCGCCAGGTGTCGGGTCCTGTTGTTGTGAGCAAAGGAGATGATGGAACCCTCGAGAAAGAAAACCTACCATCTTCGCTCTCAAGAGCATCATGCTCTCTTGCGCATTGTTGGTGAGCTGCATTATGTTAGTCCTTCCCAACAAAGCGCTCGGGGGGGCGGGCAACTAACCGTTATCCCCACATTTGGTACAAGCTAGGAACACCTCAAAGTCCTCGCCCGGGTCATGCTCTTCATCCTGTTTACAGAATATGCAATGGCCAGCGGTGTTTTCAAACTCATCGTCTTCGGCGTCGTCGTTATCGGCCCCTTCCCATTCCGCCTCCTCCTCCTCCGACTCAGCATCGCTGACGCTAGCCAAACTCGCCGAGTCATCGCCGCTGTCATCCTCATCATCGGTTTCGCCGGGTCTGATCTTAACAGCGCCGACACCCTCGTCTTCGTCCTCCTCGCCGTCATCGGCGTCATGGTGGCCGTTTGTCATACTGATAGACTTCCGTTGTGGGCGGTGATTTCGGGTCACTAACTCATCGTCCTCTTCTCCCTCGGCATCCTCGTCGAAGGCATCACCGTCTTCTTCTTCAGACTGACCACTGCCGCTGTGGTCATCGTCGTGCTCCCCATGCCCATCGTCGTCTTCGTCATCGTATGCCTCCTTGTCGTCCTCTTCTTCCATATCCTCATCCCCGTCACCATCCATGGACCCGGAGCCGACATCGATGTGACTTTGGGAAGCGACCGTATAGTCGTCGCCCATCTCCACGTCCCCATCGTCGTCACCCCCTTGCGCCAGCCCAGCTTCCCGCTCTGACTGCATGGCGCTTTGCTGCAGCTCCTCCTCCATCAGCCGCGCATCCGCCATCTTTGTATTTTTGTTTCCCAGCTCGGTATCTGGGATAGCGAGGCGCCGGCCACGACGTTTGGCGCGCCTCGTCAAGCGTCGCGGCAGCTGACGCCGCTCATAGCAAGTGGGTGCGAACACACGAGAAGAAACGGCTCATGCCAAGAGCATAGCCTTTCGAAAAAAAACAAGTCGTGGTTTGGGAAGTTAGGCGGGTCGGGAAGGAGGTCTTGGGATCGCTCGGTGGTGTGCAGAGGACGAAAGGGGTGCGCGACGCGCCGATCACGGGCTGATAGGATGCGGATTATCGATTTGAATCAATGTTTGAGAGGAATGAAGGCAAAGACACGTAAATTTCCCAGTGCTTTGGTGTTGGCCTCAATTAGAGGCATAAAATTGCCGGAAATGGTTTGTTTTGCGATGTTCGTTCGCCGTGTCGTAGTTGCCAGTCCGGTGAATGCGCTTGGTTGCAGCCGAGATGGAAGGAGATCTTAGTCATCATACATCGTAAATGATGCGTGCATTCAACATGTACCCGTGCGTTCCTTAGCCTGACGAGTCTAAACGGAGGAATGATCCATTGATGCCTGAGGCAGCTAATTTCAACCCAGCCGTTCGCCAATCTGCATGACATTCTCGACGCTTGCGAGCAACAAGCTTCAGAGCTGTATTTCACTCAACTAGGGAACAAGGGCTTTGTGTACGCCGCCAATTCTTTTCTCCCCGTGTATTTCAAAGCTAACACGACTGAATAGGCCGACAATACCGCTGCAATGATTCCCTTCGAGACGCTGCTTCCCTATGGGATCATCATCGCCGTAAGCCCCGCCGAGCTCCCGCACGAGTTAGTAGGCTCCGGTCGCTGACGGATAATAGATGTTTGGCGTGACGGGCGCCGGGATGAACAAGATCAAGAACATGCAGAGCGGTGGCAAAAGGCACAGATGGTCGCTTGATCAGTGGGATAAGGTAGGTCCATGTCCTGGTCGAGGGAGTCGCTGGAAGAGTGAATTGCTAACTCTTTGGCAGCAAAGTACGATCGAATTTTCAAGGCTCAGGCGAATACCCCACCATGCAATGTTCTGACAGCTGTTTTTAGTGATGGACCGCGACAGGAGGCTCACCGGATACTTGCGGGGGCAAACAGACAACCCCATAGCGCCGCCTGGGTTCGAGTTGAACAACCCCTGGAGGGTAAGTCATTTAGCGCAGCAATCTAGGCGATGCCCAAGCTCACGCATCATAGGTCGAGAGGAGGATGTCATAAAACAACGAAGTCAGACCGCCCGCGGCAGACAAATGAGGGATTACCCTGGGGAAAGCCGAGCGCACCCATACATAGACACCACAGCCGTCAATTTCGTACCATTCATCAGCAGCTCCTTTTACAGACTCCTATATTTGGATTTGAGCCCGGTTCTTATTCAAACCTTCGAGGAGCATGCACGCCTGGCAGATTTCCTGACTCGACATGTAGCCACAGCGGCTGCAGTTACCACGGACCTGCCGAGGCGCACTCTTCGAGGTTCCGTTACCGCTCCTTATTGGAACCTCCTTGTGTTTCTTGACACCGTTGTTCTTGCTCTCGGACATAACCATCGCGACATCGACCTCAAGCCCTTCGTGCGCTTCGTTCTCCCTTAGCTGCTTGTCCATGGCAGCCATCTCGTTCCCTGATGTACGCCCGTTCTGTGAGCCGCATCCACCAATGTCGTCCTCTGCAGGCACCATAGGCGATGTTTTATTTCCCTTGCAAGCGCAGGACGACGGCGACTCGCCCGGGACCAGCCTTGCCATGTCCTCACCACTTCGAACAATGTCGAGAATGGCTGTCGGACGTACCCTCTCCAACTGCTTGATGAGACTCCTGGCGCTTCCACGGAATGCCTCGGGGCTGTATATGCACTCGGTGCTGAAATAGTCGAGCTTCTTATGATGGGCATATAGCACGATTTCCTTTTCGTACGAGTACTTAAGGGGCTTGCTTCTCTTAACTTCGGACCGGTCGTCTCCTGTCACGATACTGGTGCTTCGTGAGAGACGCGCCAGGTCGCCTCGGAGCAGGTTCATGAGGACGGTCTCGGCGACGTCGTCGGCGTTGTGGCCTGTCACGACGTGTTTGATTCCGAGCATCTTTGCGCCGCGATCAAGTGCCTGGCGGCGGAAGACGCCACAATATGTGCAGTTGCCCTTCTTGCCGATCGTCTCGACAACTTGGTCCATGGTCCAGCCGTACAGCTCATCATATCCGACCACTGTGAGAGGCATATCGTACTGGACGGCATTTCGCTTAACCGTTTCTAGCGAGTCATCACGGTACCCCTTGATCCCTTCATCTATGCTCAAGAGAACAAGATCTAAGCCATACTCGTGCCGCTCATTCAATGTCTTCAAGACTGAGGCCAAAACTGTCGAGTCCTTGCCGCCAGACGCTCCTATTGCCACCTTCTCTCCGGGTTGAAATAGCTGTGATGAGGTGATGGTGTGGTGAACTTCATCCTCGAAGATAGCGATAAAGCAGACCTTGCAGAGCTTAGCGTGATTCTTGGGCCGTTTGATCAGCGCTCGCTCCGTTTTGCAGTTGACGCAAAGTGCGGGCGCCATAATGGAGTATAAGGGAAAGTGGTGAAAACGGCGAGTGATTTGATGGTGATATCCGGCTATTCTGAGGCGTTCTTGGTGTATCGTATCAAAAGAAGTTGGTTCTTAAATCCACCCTTGACTCAAAGTTCAAGTGCCTCTAAACTGGCTGGCCTGGGTGAGTGGGGTGTGAACAAGAAGTTTTACCCCACTTAACTCACACTCGTTCCGAGGATTCCCCGCCATGCCCTGTTGGTCCGAGCTTTCCAGAAATCCACAACCTCTTTTTCTTGTGTGCAGCACCACCAAAAATTTCCCTTGCCAGAATTCTTCTCGACAACCCGGTTTTGAGCATCGCCCAACGACAAAATGGTAAGCACCCGCTGACGATAACACCGCACGCAAGGCATCTCACGATGCATACTTGCAACATGCTCTCAACGATCTTTCGAGATCTGCGAGTTACATGAATTTCCGCTTGCTGGTTGCAAAACCGCGGGTGATGAATGGCTTGAGCTGGCTCGTGATGTGCGGAAACGCCATCCAGCCTCTCTTTAGAGTTCAGAAGATCACAGTCAATGTAAAACATTTACTGATGTCTTCTCCTCAATGATAGCCTCCTGCGAAGTCTGGTAAGAAGGCCGCCCCGGCCCCTTTCCCTCAGGGAAAGGCTGGTTCCAAGAAGGCCCCCAAGGTGAGTTGCTTCCCAATAATAATCCCTCCCGAGCCCCGATTGCGTGTGCTGACATCCCTCTAGAACCCGCTTCTCGAGAAGCGGCCCCGGAACTTCGGTATCGGCCAGGCCATCCAGCCCAAGCGCAACCTGTCGCGCATGGTTAGGTGGCCCGAGTATGTCCGCCTCCAGCGCCAGAAGAAGATCCTCAACATGCGCCTGAAGGTGCCTCCTGCGATCGCCCAATTCCAGCAGGTCCTCGACAAGAACACCGCCGCCCAGGCTTTCAAGCTCCTCAACAAGTACCGCCCTGAGACCAAGACGGACAAGAAGGAGCGTCTCCTCAAGGAGGCCACTGCCATCAAGGAGGGCAAGAAGAAGGAAGACGTCAGCAAGAAACCCTACGTCGTCAAGTACGGCCTTAACCACGTTGTCGGCCTGATCGAGAACAAGAAGGCCTCGCTCGTCCTCATTCCCAACGATGTCGACCCCATTGAGCTCGTCATCTTCCTGCCCGCTCTCTGCCGCAAGATGGGCATCCCCTATGCCATCATCAAGGGCAAGGCCAGACTCGGCACCGTCGTTCACAAGAAGGTAGGCTTATTACGATTATTTTTAAGGAGGGTCAGTGCTAACGTCGTCTCCAGACTGCCGCTGTTCTCGCCATCACCGAGGTTCGCTCCGAGGACAAGAACGAGCTGTCCAAGCTCGTCTCTGCCATCAAGGAGGGCTACGTCGAGAAGCACGATGATGCTCGCAAGAAGTGGGGTGGTGGCATCATGGGCTACAAGGCCCAGAAGCGCATCGAGAAGCGCCAGAAGGCCATCGAGACCGCCGTCAAGGTTTAATGAAGCATTTAAATGGTCGGATGGGCGGTACTGCACTTACGAATGGCGTACGGGAATACCAAAACCAGATCAGGGTGAAATAAACTGCTTGCCTCGGCCACATATAACGGGCGTTGATACCAGGTTTTGTTTTTCTTTTCGGGTCGGGTCGGGACAGCTGAATGAATGCGATGGATACTCCCAGATGCACATCTTCAGAATCCCATGTGTTGTGACCAACTGTCTTCCGGATCTGGCTTTCATTCTCCAACCTCGGTTGTCGCGGGGGGCTACCCCAAGTTTTGAGTTTCGTTCCCAATTCAACCAGCATAACGCGGGGAAGCATTGGAGATTGCCGCTACCAGGCAAGACAGTTGGACGTTGCATCAAAGGGCAACCCGAGCTTAATCTTGACGATGCCCGGACATTACCATGCGACACAAGTGAAGGATCGACAGCACGGGTCTGCGGCAGTTGATCCGGGGAGACGCATAAATTTTACCTAGGTATCTCTGCAGGAAGCTACGTTACCTATCACTTCCAAGATTGGCCAAAAGTTCATTCATCGTGCCGTTACAATGCCGCCTCTTGACTGCCTCATCACCTCGCGCCGATTGTGTCGAAAATTCATGATGCTCAATTTTTGCAGCAATTCCCACCAGCAAGTATTTACAAGTAAGCAAACCGAAAGCGAAGGATGACAGGCATTATCTGATCCGTGTCCAGCCATTCCGATCACCCCGGGAGACCCCCATGCTTTTTGCATATCAGATCTGGGTCGGAAGTGAAGCGGACGTCGGCGTTTCATGCGGAGCTGCGGACTTGAGACGAGGGGTATGCCCTCCCGTTTGGGCTCGACAACAGCCTGTCACACAGGCCCCCGAGAGACCCGAGTCCCAAACCCTCGGGGGAGGGACAAATATGTCTGGCCAAGGTCGCACATACGCGGGCATTGAAATGCTTATGAGGACTGCGAGGCCGCTCTTTTCGGGTTGCCGATCTCAGTCTCTCTTGCCCATCTGAACTCGAGGAGTTCTGCCCCTTTGTCGCTACCACACGCTGGCGCCGCTGGTCGCAACACCAACCCCCACGCAGTTTCCCCCGCTATCACGACTCCCTTGCTCAACAAACCCCGGCAGTCCCCGCTTTCCCCAGCTCCTGAGAGGCTTACGTGCTCGCTTCCCCCCATCTTTTAAGCTCGTTAATCTTCCTTGGCACGTTGGGACGTGGGTGGTCACCAGATCCGGCCCATCCCGCGGCGCGCGCTGACACTTCTGAGACGAGAGTGGCTTGGTGTATAAGCCATTTCGGGGAAGGACTGCATCCCCACGGGCAAACGTGCTCAGCAGCCCAGCTCAGGGCACGGGTCCTACGAACGAGGCCGAAATCGCTTGTCTTGTTGTTTTAAAGACTGGGAGTTGTCCCGGGGTTTCCTCCCCTCACATTCCTTTTTGATTTCCTGGTTTTGCTCGACGTTCCTGTTGCTGGTGGTTGGATAGAGATAGCCAAACGACATGGCCCAAGGTAGGTTTCACTTGCAATCATCCCAAAAAGAAGCACCTTGTTGACTAACGACAACCCCGAAGCAGAAGACAGCTTCCTCTATGCCTTGAGCTCGAACAACGCCTGGGCGGGCTACAAAGCGCACCAGAACCCCAACTTCTTCCCCAAGCTCGCAAGCGGGCAATCCCCCCAGATCCGTAAGCTCCTTCCTTCCTTCCTCCCTCCCTATCCAACTTTTCAACTCTCCAACCCTCCAACTCTACCAACCCCAAAACAAACCCACACTAACCCCCCCCCCCTCCAGTCTGGCTCGGCTGCTCCGACTCGCGCTGCCCCGAGACCACCATCCTCGGCCTACAGCCCGGCGACGTGTTCGTGCACCGCAACATCGCCAACATCGTGTCCGCGACGGACATCAACACGTCGGCGGTGATCGAGTTCGCCGTCGCCCACCTGCGCGTCGCCCACATCGTGCTGTGCGGCCACTCGGGCTGTGGCGGCGCCATCGCGGCCCTCGCGGGCGCCCGGCTGGGCGGCGTGCTGGATACGTGGCTGACGCCGTTGAGGGCCGTGCACCGTGCCCATGCGGACGAGTTGGATGCGATTAAGGATGAGAAGGCTAGGGCGGTGAGGGTGGCCGAGTTGAATGTGCGGGCGGGGGTGGAGGTGTTGATGGCGAATGGGGTGGTGCAGGATGCGGTGCGGGAGAGGGGGCTGGAGGTGCATGGGTGCTTGTTTGATATTGGGAGTGGGAGGGTCAGGGATTTGGGGGTGGGGACTACGAAGGGGGGGGTGAGGGCCGGCGGGAGTGGGGAGGAGGTTAGGGGGCGGCATGCGCAGCTGGTGTTTAGGGGCGGGAATGCGTCGATGGCGGTGCGGTGAGCTGGGAGCTGTTCTTTTGTTTGGTTGGGTGGTTGCTAGTGACTTTTGCGCCTTGGTTGGTTGCGTGGAATGGTTTGCTTGGCCGGATGACTGCTGGAATGTCAGTCTTTTTTATGTCAATGTGACGATGGTTGATCAGAATATCTTGAACAAGACATTTTTCAACAAATGGAAATATTATTCCAAGACCCAACCCCGTATGAGGGGTCCCACGGCGGCGTATCTCTCACCCAAATATCAAGAAGTGCGAACAAGCCCAGCTGTGCTCCTCGCAAACGATGAAAAGCCGGAGACCGTAGTCCACCGGTACTGTTGCCATTAACCTCTCACATCTTGGGGATATCTCCAGGACGACATTCCCCCCTACATTATCGGAGTAGCCTCTGCTAATATTTGGCGGAATGTAGGGGCAACACACCCGCATCCTCTGTTAAATCATTGATAAGTTCAACTTTGGGCTCACCCAGGTGGACATAGGCGGCGGCATAATCAGATGGTAGCTACTGACTACCAACAGCTCACCAACAGCTCACCATGAGATTTACATGAGAGATCGATAACATCCAGACTCTGCTTGAGCATCAAGAGATAGGAAATGCACCACTCCACTGTTGTGCTCCGATAGACTGTGGTCTCCCTCACTACCGTCGATTGCTCAAGCTCGGCAAGAAGGAGTAGCTGGGATGGTTCTAGATGGGGTATCACGATCTAGTCAGGGTTATTGTTATCTTGATAAGTCCAATGAAGGAGCAATCATCCGGCCCTCGGGCAAGCACAATGTCCGAATCACCCCGCTGTCCCCGGCCAGCAACGGCCTTGGCACGGTGATCCGGCCCACCCGGCTCCGAACCCGGAGGCGGCCCCTCCAGTTAGACCTCGGTCTCACCCGGACTTATAAGACATTGCATCTCTTTTACATAGTATTTGTTTCATCTAACAGCTCACAGACATCATCCCATTTATTTCAACAACAATCGCAACAATGACGTTGACAGTCCTCACCGACGACCAGATCCGGTCCCTCCTTGAGAACCTGACCGTCGACGACTTGGATGGCTTCCAGAACGCTCTCATCTCGGCTTTGCATGAGCACTCGGCCGGCGCACAGAGCGAGTCGGCCATCCACCAGCCCGAACGCGTCTCCATCCACAGCCCCGCAACCGGCTGCACCACCTTGTTTATGCCCTCCGCCAATTCCACCGGCAACGCCGTCAAGGGTACTTCCCCCTTAGCCTACATTCTCCTCCAGAGTCACCACTAACCTCCCTCCCCAAACTCACAGTAATAACCCTCACCGCCGCCAGCACCACCACCACCCCCTCCCCAACACCATCCCCATCCAAACCCACCATCCGCCCCACCGGCGCCATCACCCTCCTCTCCCCCACCGGCACGCCCCTCGGTCTCCTGCACGCCGCGGCGCTCACGGCCTTCCGCACGGCGCTGGGCTCGCTGAGCATTGTCCGGCGGCGTGCCGGCCCGCTCACGCGGCTGGTCGTGTTTGGGTGCGGCGAGCAGGCCTACTGGCACGTGCGTCTGGCGCTGCTGGCGCGCGGGTCGGAGGTGAGGGAGGTGGTTTTTGTGGGGAGGGGGGGGAGTAAGGCGAGTGAGGGGGTGGTGGGGAGGTTTGTCGGAGGGGGGGTGGAGGGGGTGAAGAAGAGGGAGGGGTGGGAGGGGTGTCGGTTTGAGGTGTTGGTGAGGGATGGGGGGGTGGAGGCGGAGGGGAGGTTGCGGGAGGTTTTGAGGGGGGCGGATGTGGTGTTTTGCTGTACGCCGTCGACGGAGGCGGTGTTTGATGCGGGGGTGTTTGAGGGCGTGGAGAAGGGGCGGTTGGTGGTTGCCATTGGGAGCTATACACCCCAGATGAGGGAGATACCGGCTGGGTTGGTCAGGCAGGCGCTCACGGTTGGGGAGCGGGAGGCGGGGGTCGTGGTGGTGGACACGATTGAGGGCGCATTGACGGAAGCGGGGGAGTTGATTGAGGTTGGGATCAAGCCTGAGCAGATGGTTGAGTAAGTTGTGCTTTTCTTTCACTTTTCCCCTTTACTCCGTTTTGGAGGTCAAGTCACTAATACTATGCATTGCAGGCTGGGAGCGTTGGCCGGCGACAAAAAGAGCCACGATCTCGAGCACTGGCTCCAGACGGGCAACGTCATCTACAAGAGCGTCGGAGTGGGTTTGATGGACTTGTCGGTTAGCATGCACATGATAGAATATGCAAAGGAAAAGGGGGTTGGGACCCATGTCGAGGGGTTCTAGCCACCGGTTCTAGCCACCGGGTTTTGCAAGTTAGCACAAAAACAGCGGATCAGTATTGGCGTTAGTTCTTTTATATTTTGGATGAATGTATGCTGTTCAATAGTGTGAGAATTCAAAAGGTCTCTCTACCTTGGCTTGTTGTCTAGAATAAGGGGTTGTAAGCCAATGCCACGGCAACGACGTTCCCGAGAACGTGGGTCCAAATCAAGTTTGTCAGCTCAATTCCAAACTTAAATCCACCCTATTCTCACACATCAATCAAATCTAGAATTCTCAATTTGTCGAATCATTGCTTCCGACCGACTTGACACTACGCATTGGGCAACAAGATACGGTGAGTCCTGCCCCCTTCCCTCAACACCCCCCAAACTAACAAAGCTCCAAGTTCTTCATAATCAACCATCACCACACCACCACCCCCACCCCAACCATGCCCCCCCTCAAAGCCGCCCTCACCCTCCACCTCCTCACCGAAACCCCCGCCTCTCTCTCCTTCCTCCTCACCCCCCAAGCCCAGCTCCCCGGCGCATCACCCGAAGCACGCCTCATCCTGCGCAACTTCGGCGGGCTGCTCCTCGCAACCAACCTCGCGTGCCTGGCGCTGCTGGGCGGCGGGCGCATCACCGACGACGCCGGCGACCGCGCCACGGCGCTGTTTTGTGCTGGGTTGGGCACGTATCATGTCTGGCCGATTTATAGGGCCTGGGTGCGGATGGGTGGGAAGGGGGAGGGGAGGAAGGTGTTGGGGGGGCCGGTGGTGCATTTTGGGGTGCATGTGGTGTGTTTGGTGGCGTTGGTGGGGGGTGGGGTCGTTGGGTTGTTGGAGGGGTGGTAGGTGATGGGGCGGTAGATGCAAGTGAGGTGATGGATACAAGTGAGGTGATGGATACAAGTGAGGTGATGGATACAAGTGAGGTGATGGATACAAGTGAGGTGATGGATAGGAAAGTGATGGATACGAAGATGATGGGTAGGACAGAATAGATAGTATGGCGGCAGATGCGGCGCCTTCGAATTGTATCCAACAAGCTAGCCTGCACTTTACTTCGGAATGGTACATCCTGACTAGCTTCGGAACAGCCGTAGCCCCTCCTCTTCGACATTAACACCACCCATCTCCTCGTCTGACACCTCGTCCTCCTCCTTCAACTCCATCTTCTGCCCAAACAGCGTCCCAAACAACCTGTCGATTGCATGCTCCTCCCACTCCCGTCTGTCCTCGGGCGCCATAAAGTTTTGCAGCTTTTCGTGCACTGTATACCGCAGCTTGCGCCCCTTGCTGGCGCGCCTGTCGACGTTTTTCCTCGTCTTTGTCTCCTTGAGCGCCGCCCACCGGACCGTCGCGACCGACTCGCCCGGCGCCCCCGTGTCCGTGCTCCGCTGGTCGACAAGCTCCTTGAGTAGGAGCTGATAGAAGTCGGCGTCGTCATAAATCTGCGCATCTTCTTCCACCTTCTTGGCCGCCTGCGCCGGTGCGCAGGAGCGGGGCATCCGCGCGCGCTTGACAAGCCGCTCCGAGCTCAAAAGCTGCTCGTCTAGCGCCGAGACGAGGGTCTGGCTCTCCGACTTGACGAGCTTTCTGGTGGAGAGCGCGGCGTTGCTCTTCTTTACTCTCTCCGACCACTTGTCGAGGACTTTCCGTCGGTGGGAGTGGGTGGCCTCTTCCACCATTTGCATGCTTTCCCAGATGGCCTGGTTCGGGGTGTCCACGTCGATCCCGCGCTTCCTCTTGTCCCCGACCTTGGCCCTACTGCTCTCGGGCATGAAGGTGTGCCGAACGCTGTCAATCGTGTTCCATAGCTTGACGGCCGCCTCCTCAGCTGCGTGGTACGCCTCCGTGCCATTTTCGTGGTTGTTTTCGACGACGCTGAAAGAGTTTGCTGCCACGAGTGCCTTCTGTAGCCGGATGCGGAGATTCAAGATGGAGTCGAACGCGCGGCGCTGGGCGCGCACTGCTACGCCCTTCTCCGCGTCTGCTCTGGCAGCCTGTGACATGGCTGCTACGATGCTCTTCTGCCCCTCGGTCGCCATCTTCCGTAGTTGAGCGCGTTCGCCGCTGTCGGATCCTGCGTCTTCTTCATCTTCATCCTCATCATCATTCTCATCCCCTTCCTCTTCTTCATCATCCTCATCGTCCTCATCATCCTCGTCGCCCTCCTCATCCTCGTCCTCGTCCTCGTCCTCGTCATCCTCATCTTCTTCCTCATCCTCGTCGTCATCCTCGCCAGACAACTCAGCCTCTAGATCAAAGAGGCGTGCACCGTCTTCATCAAGCTCCGAACCTTCTTCGGATGCTTCTAGTTCATCCTCTTCACCTTCGAGGTCCTCCTCTTCATCATCCTCGTCTCCTGACGAAGACATAAAGTCTGCGGCAGTCGGTCTCTTTTTGATCCGCCCGTTTGGGGTCTTCGGCTTTGAGCTGCCGCGGAAGACAAAGTCCTTGAGGTTTTCTTCGTCACTCTCGCAAAGCGCATTGTCACTGCTGATCTCGGCGTCGTCATCGATGTGATCGGCTTCGAGGTCTGCTGTTTCTGGGTTGTCGAATTCTTCGTCGGCGCTCCCGCTTTCCTCGTCCTCGTCGCCTTCCTCGTCATCTTCGCTGCTTTCCTCTAGCGCTTCTCTGCTGACGCGCGAGCCGCGGTATTCGGGACCCAGTGCGATAGCGTCCTTCTGCCGGAGCTTGCTCTTCCTACACGGCAGTTAGAGAGACCAATTCGGCCACAGGGGCTAACATCCATGCATACCCAACAGCAACATAATGCTCTGTCCCGGCGTTTTCGTCGGCCGATTCTTCGCTCCCGCTCTGTTCGTCCTCATCGGGCGCCTCGTTCTCGATGTCAAAATCTAGTATTTAGGTCAGATAGAGCAGCAATTGAAAAGGCAATGCCTTCACCAACCCTTTACGATCTTCTCCTCAAATTCGGCAAACCGGCCAGAACGGCCTTTGCGTGTTGCCGACATGGTGGTGATTTGCGCTCTGGAATGCTTGAAGACAGAGGATTCTCGATTGACACCCCACATGGAAATTTTCAGGGGATCAGAACAAGCAGCCAGGAAATTTTGGCGGTGAGGTGTGGCAGAACCCACTGCTGCATGCACAGTGGGGTGCTGTGGAACCTTGATTACAGGGTCTCATGGAAGCTCTCTTAATGCTATCAGAGCTCATCAACATCAGTTGAAGCTCGACATATTCATCACATATAAAATCGTACATTGACGACGGCTAAAATACAACAAACCCATAATGGTAATATCCAAACATAGTTCACCATGAGATCCCACATCCCCCGCCGGTTCCTCCACACCACACGTGTGCTCCTCCATGAGAACCCGCTTGTAAGTCCCTCCCATACCCAGCCAGGTGGCCGACATCTTGCATTTCCCTAACGTAGATCTCCCTAACAACCCCTCGCAGGGCCTCCCCCAAAAAGGCAGCATCCCCCGCTTCCAGCGCGGCCTCCCCACCAAACGCCCCATCAAAGGCGTATCCCACATCATCGCCGTCTCCTCCGCCAAAGGCGGCGTCGGCAAGAGCACCATCGCCGCCAACCTCTCCCTGGCCTTCGCCCGGCTGGGCCTGCGCGCGGGGATCCTGGACACGGACATCTTCGGCCCCTCGATCCCCACGCTCTTCGACCTGACCAACACGGAGCCCTACCTCAACGCGCACAACCAGCTGATCCCGCTGACGGCGTACGGCGTGCAGACCATGTCGCTGGGGTACCTGGCGCGGGACGAAGCGGCGCCCGTGGTGTGGCGCGGGCCGATGCTGCTCAAGGCCGTGCAGCAGCTGCTGCATGAGGTGGACTGGACGGCGCGGAGTGGTGGTGGGGCGGTGGATGTGTTGGTGCTGGACCTGCCGCCGGGGACGGGGGATGTGCAGCTGAGTATTGCGCAGCAGGTGCCGCTGGATGGGGCGGTGGTGGTGACGACGCCGCATGTGTTGGCGGTGAAGGATGCGGTGAAGGGGGTGGGGATGTTTGGGAAGGTTGGGGTGCCGGTGTTGGGGCTGGTGCAGAATATGAGCTTGTTTAAGTGCCCGTGTTGTGGGGGGGAGACGGCGGTTTTTGGGGGTAATGAGAGGGTTGTGGCTATGTGTAAGGATAGCGGGATCGAGTTGCTGGGGGATGTACCGCTGCATCCGAATATCGGGGAGGATGGGAGTCGGGGGAAACCGACTGTCGCGGCGGAGCCCGAGTCGGAGCGCGCGGCAGTGTTTATGGATGTTGCGAGGAAGCTAGCGGCGAAGGTTGGGTTAGAGGTTAACTAAGCCGCGTGTTCGTCCCTTGAAGGTGAGGTTGGCATAATCTGGGATGAATAATGACGGTTGCATCACGAGAGGTCACGGTGTTATGTATCATATGTATGAATATTTTCAGTTTGGGAAATAGGTGAGATGGCAATACGTTAACGTGGTCAAACACATTCGGCTACAGAACACGAAACAATGCTTGTAAACACATTGGATTGCTCAGGACAGGGTATCTCAAATATATACCACGGCTAATTCTCTAGTCTTTCTGGGCCCTGTCAAATAAGACAGGAGCAGCAGCGTATCGACTGGCGAGTTTGGCTCCGAGACCACGTTAGCGTCCGTTCGAAATGAGAGTAATTAGGGTCGAAAAGAATGTAAACCAAGTTCATCCCAAACCGTAACTCCAACCTATGATGCCGTCCTTCGATAAACCGAGCGCTACCGGTCGTTGCCCCTTTATGCGGGCGCGTCTCTTCCGCTCCAAGCCGTAACGGCGTTTCTGAATGAAAGAAGACCATGTCAGTCTAGTCCAATTCTTCGTTGGGCTGGTACACATGGCGGCTCCTGGTAGGGTCTTTGCGCATTGATTGCCCGGAGCCGGTGAAGCCAACTGTACCCAGGTTAGCAATGTGTTAGAACTGAGAAGATTGTTGGGCTACTCACCTCGGCCATGGATTCCGTCAGGTGTGCGGAACATGCTGTCCTTCTTTCCCGATTTGCCAAACTTCCCCTTGGTGGTAAACTCCTGCCACTTGTTCTTGCCTTTTTCGAGCTCCTTTGTAGCCTTGATCTTCTTGAACTTGGGCCGCGGCTTCTCGTCGTTGTCGTCCGCCCCCGCCTTTCCTGCCGCCTGCGCCTGAGGATACATGTCAGCCGCCGCAGACATGACGATGCCATTGTTAGTCGAGGTCGGGGTCAGTGACGAAGGGCTAGCTGTAGCTGTCGCCGCCGAACCGCCGATGGCGTTGCTGTTGGTCGAGACGGCAGTACCGTCAGCCTTGCGCTTCTGTGCGACCGGGCGGATATCCTTAGCACGCAGGGTCTCTGCTGTGTCATAGCTTTTGAACTTGACTGTGTAAATGGGTGCCGTGGACGAACCAGTCACCGCGGTGATGCGCGCCGGGTAGAAGCCCTTGTCGCCCGAGAGCCATTTCGCCATGACATTGTCGTTGACCTGATACGCGATGACCTCGGGCTCTTTCTCTTTCTCCTCTGCGGGCGCAGCTTTCTTGAATGCTGGGTGGTTCTCGCGTGACCACTTTTGTTCGGCCGGCGGTGGCGATGGCGCCTTCTTCGGCGCGGCTGCGGGTTCGTTCTTGGGCTTTAGTTCGGCGAGAGAGTCATCGAGCAACTGGATCATCTGCTCCAGTTCACTGCGAAGCCCCTGTAGTTCGGCATTATCGGGGTCCTCTTTGAGAGACGTGATGACCAGTTCGAGCTGTCAAATGTCAGTCCTGGTTTTTTGTCTGGATAAATTTGACACCTCAAGCTTACCTGGCTCTCATATTCCTTGCGTTCTGTTTCGAGTTGGGCGCTCATTTTGATATCCAAGGACGTGAAACTGCGGAGATGACCAAAACAATGAAACACAATGTCCGTTGTCGTGGGCGTTGAAAGTGGCGGGGTCCAGATCAATAACCAGAAATTGGATATGTCTGTCTGCACGGACCTCCTATTTCCAGCCAAGACCTTCTCGGCAGTATTTCGTAAAGTTACCGTACACGGTAAGTAAGGTACCTAACCGAAGCCAGGCCGTTACTCACATGAAAAGTTCTGGAGTGAGTTCGCAGACCAGTTCTTGTGGGGGTGGAGATGCCATCCACTCTTCACCAATCAGCGTCCCGATTATTCCACCTGTTCCGTCACCGCTTTGGTGTTCGGTCACAGCGGTTGAACTCGGACAAGGAGTTCCTTCTTGAACTCGCCCAATCGAAAGAATTGCCTCCTCAAAAGCCAGCTTTTCGGTTTCCTGCCGCTTCCGATATCACCTATCTAGAAGGCCCATACCAATTGGTTGTACAAGTCTCACCGTCGACGAGAACTTCCCCAATCACGGCCTTCTCACGCTGTCGGCCCCCACCTTGCCTTATGACGAATTACCCTGCCAGTCAACAGCGACTTGATTGATTCTGCCGCTAAACGTCCAGTGGTTTGTTTGCGTCACGATCCGCTGCCCAACGGCGCGTTCCTGCACCCAGCGACCGATTCCACGTCAGAAAGGCACTCCTACGGCACTGCTCAGGCAAAAGTTTAGGGAGAAATAAGGCTCACAAAGAAACAAGTCAGCCTGTCATGGCGAGGGATAGAGAGAGCGACGGGTTGGGCGCCAACCAATCAAAAAAGCCACCCGCCGCAGATGCGAGCGACCAACCACAGCAGCAACCTCCTCAGCAGCAGTACCGGGCGAAGGGCCAGAAACACGTCGTAGGCGGGCGTCTTCATGCACGGAACCCATCCTCGAAAGGCCTCCAGAAACACCATGCCGCCACATCGACAGCGAAGTTGAATCGAAGACACGGGTCGCTTTCCCCCGATCGAGGACCCGGCACCGCGATTGCGTCCCATCACCACCGCCGAGCGACCTCCGAGCTGAAGCTGTCGCGCGACCCATCCTCGTCCAATCTCAAAAAGAACACCTCGCAGACGAACTTGAAACGCAATCGCTCGCAGGCCGAGGTCGGGAAGAAGACAAAGTCGGCCATCAACCTCCAGCGTTCCATATCGAGTCCTGCGGTCCATAAATTGAGATCCCCAGGAAACTCCAAGGTCCAATTCAATCTTGGCGACGAGGAGCAGAACGAGGACCAAGACGACGACGACGAGTGGGTAGACGCCAGCTCGTCTGCTTCGCCTTTGCTCTCCCGCCGCGGGTCTGCCGTCAGTTCCGCGTACACAACCAATGCCGCAGTCGACGACGAAGATTCGTTAGTGGGATCGCCGACGCCACACGCTGAGCTCCAGCGCACCTTGAGCAACGGGCCACAAACCGATTCGCAAAACGGCACGCCAAACGGCGCGACAGGCGGCACACAGTACGCCGCCGGCAGCCTCCCTCGCAACAACAAAACGGCACACAACGAATACCTAACATCTCGAATTCTATCAAGAACCTCTTCAAACGGCGCTCCGCCCATGATGTCGACCGAAAACGCCTCGGCCCGCCCGTCCTCCTTACGGCAGCAGTCGCCTCCGGACTCGAGCCCGGGTCCGAGTCAATACCTTTCCAATACCCCCGTTACCACAACCCAGCCCCGGCCGGGCAGCAGTGGCAAGGCGGAACTCACCTCTCGGTTTGTAGGAAACAATAGCCAGGAACCAGGATCTGGGATAGCGGGTGAATCGTTCATTCTGGCTGCGCACAGGAATGGGCCACCAAGAGCCGGATCAAATACCACGGACGACATCAACCTGCCCAAGCGACGGCGGTCTGCGGGTGCCCTATCACAAGCCCGAGGCATTGACGCGTTAAACGCTCGTCGAGCGGCCGCAGGCAATGCCAGCGACGATGAGGACGAGGACGAGCGCATCGCGCGGATACCCCGTTCACGACGGAGCGGCGACTACGCCCTGCCGCGGGAGATGAACCGAACCCAACAAAAGCTTAACCTGCAGCGCGCGAGCTCGAGCCTGGAACATCCCCATTCAGGGATGGGCATGGGCGCGCCAAGCGTCACCGCCGGCACCGGGCCCCTCATAGGCGTGCCGAACAACTACGACACCCGCGACCCGCGCATCAACAAAGCGCTCGAGCGAACAGGCATGGAATACCTCACCGTACGGCGCCACCTCAACCCCGTCGCCCGCTCCATCGCGCGCGTCATGCAACTCCCCGGCCTCGAAAACAGCCGCCGCATCCCCCGCCCGGCCACCGCGTCCTCCACCCACCACGCCTCGCGGCTCTCGGAACAATTCCACCCCAACCAGCGCGAGCCCCTCACCCGCAACTCCAGCGTCACCGACCTGATGAACGGCGGTAGCGCCAGACGTCCCCCCACCCCACGAACCAACGCCACCACCAACGGCAACGGCGTCTTCTCTACCCTGCAGAGCGCCAGCTCCAGCCTCGGCACCGACGACGGCGACGATCGCGTCAACGGCAGGATGCATCACCACGAGCGCCGGGCGCATGTGCTAGGACATAACCATAACCACGGCCATGGGTTGAGCGGAACCAGTCTTGTTGACGGGGCTGAGGACGCGGGCACGGTGGCCCTGCTGCGCATGATGTGGGAGAAGAATAATATGGAACTGAGCGCGAGCAGCCAGGACTAGAAGGACTGGGGCGCGTCGCGGTTGGTGAAGGGGGCGGGGTTGGGGTTGGTGATGAGGAAGGGGAAGAAGGTGGTGGTTGGTGGCGGTGACGGGTGTGATGATGGGGGTGATGGTGTGGACGGGGAGGGGGAGGAGGGGGAGGAAGAGGAGGGGGAGGAAGTTGGGGCTGAGGCTGGGACTGGGGCTGCTTCGCCGTGCGTTTGTGCTGCTGCTGCCGGGGATGGGGATGGGGGGGTAGACTACTCCGTTTCAGACGGGCCCCCGCCGAGTTTACTTGTTGAGGTTGAGGGCGGGCCAGTCGGCGAGTGAGGATGAGGATTGGGGCGGCGACGTGCCCCCCAGCGAGGTTGCTTTGCTATTATTCTTGGGGCTGTGTGTGGCTGGCTTACCGGTGGTACTGTACCATGGGATCTTGGAGGAACGGGATTATTAGGGTCTGGGGCGTTCGGGTTGAGCTGCTTTGCTCATAGGGGAGGTGGTTCGGTTCCTCGGACAGGGGATGGTGTTTTATCGGGTAGTTTCGCGTTTTTACATGCGCCCGTCAGAAGGGCAGTAGCATGATTAGAGAATACTTATGAATGTCTGGTTTTGTTGAGGGTAGCTTTTCATGGCGTTCTCTGTGAAGTGAGCAGCGGGGGATAGGCGACGGCCAGGAGCTTGTAGTTTCAAGGCAATAAAAATGCTCCGAGAGGGAGAACGAAGGGTTTTGATTAACTACGGTAGTTCGTTTCTGAGATGAGCTCTCAATGAGGATCATGACAAGGTTGCAGCCATTATGGTGAAAAGCCACCGCAACTTTAGGGATGAACCCACTTCACATCTGGAACCATACACTAGCATTTTATCACGAAGAAAGGTATCCCGCTTGTATGATCTTGCGTCTGTCCATGTAACCAAACCCGCATGCATTGCTCTAAGAGTACACAGCCATCATGTCATTAACAGAAAAGAAATAGGTATACAAAAAGCCCCCCCTTTTATCCCTTTCCCACCGTTTACTCAGCCACCCACACGGCAGCCATACCCATACCCGTGCCAACGCACATGGAGGTAAGCCCAATCTGCTTGCCCGTGCGCTTCAGCTCGTACAGCAGGGTCGACACCTGCCTGGCGCCGGTGCAGCCGAGGGGGTGGCCGAAGGCGATGGCGCCGCCCTTGGGGTTGATGCGCTCCTGGGGCAGGCCCAGCTCGTTGGCGCACCACAGGCACTGGCTGGCGAAAGCCTCGTTGATTTCGTAGATGTCGACGTCGTCCTTGGTGATGCCGGTGAGCTCAAAGACCTTGGGGATGGCCTTCCAGGGCCCGACGCCCATGAGTAGGGGGGGCACGCCGACGATGGACGCCGCGACGAACTTGCCCAGGATGGTCTGGCCGAGCTTCTCGGCGGTGGAGCGCTTCATCATCAGCACGGCGGCGGCGCCGTCGCTGACCTGGCTGGCGTTGCCGGCGTGGATCGAACCGTCCTTGGCGAAGGCGGCGCGGATCTTGCCGAGCGACTCGGCCGTCACGCCGGGGCGCACGCCGTCGTCGCGGTCGACCACGATCTCCTTGGTCTCGCCAGACTTGGGGTCCTCGAACTTGACCTTGAGAGGGTGGATCTCTTCCTTGAAGAGGCCGGCAGCCTGGGCGTCGGCGGCCTTCTTGAAGGAGGCGGCGGCGAAGGCGTCTTGGCTGGCGCGGGTGATGTTGCGGTCCTTGGCCATCTTCTCGGACAGGACGCCCATGGGCACCTTGCAGTTGGCGGCCTCGGGGTGGGACTCGAGGAGCTCGGAGAACTCGGCGACGGCGCCCGGGCCGTACTGGGTCGACATGCTCTCGACGCCAGCGCCGATGCCGACCTCGATCATGCCGGCGCGGATCTGGTTGGCGATGTCGACGCATGCCTGGAGGCCGGACGAGCACTGGCGGTTGAGGGTGCGGACGGCGGTCGAGTCGGGGAAGCCGGCGACGAGCGAGGCGGCGCGCATCTCGGTGGCACCGCCACCGGGGGCGAGCACGGTACCGACAACGATATCCTCGACGAGGGCCGGGTTGATCTTGGAGCGCTCAATGACGCCCTTGAGCGCGCCGGCCATGAGGTCAGCCGCGAAGGTGTCCTTGAAGGAGCCCTTGCCGCCCTTGCAGATGGCTGTCCGGAGGGCTGCTGTGACAACGATCTGGAGACGGATCGGTTAGCGCATGCAGGCAGCGGCGGGTTGCGATGGGGAACCCAAACTTACATCGTCGGGGTTCTTCTCGAGGAGCTTGGCCTTGCCGCCAGCGGAAGCGCCGCCAGAGATCTGGCCACCCAGCTGGGAGAGTCTGTCGATAGCTGCGGATGCATCGTGTCAGCGAGGGGCTAGATTCCGACTAAGCCGAGAGAAAGAGAGAGTAACATACCACCCATTGTGAAGTATGTGTATGTGGGAGGGAAAGGAGGAGACGTTGAACAAAAAAGGGAGAGATGTCAACGAAAAAGAGAGTTTTGGTGATGATTTGGTAAAGGATGTGCTAGACAGCAATGTAGTAGAAGCAGTTTATAAAGCAAAGCGCCAATCCCACTCTTTGAATAGGATGGATGCAAAGTTACCTCGGGCGGCGGCTCATGGACTTTTCCGTCGAAACTCTGGAACTCGGTCCACGAGTCGGTTGGCCTTGCCGTGGCGGTGGCCCAGGTGATGTCAGAAAGGCCGAGGCATTGCCGCATACAGTTTAGCGTTGCCTGGGGTGCATTTCTCAGCACCCGCTCAAAGCCGTTCACATGCTTAGGGAAGCCGCGCCGCACTTTGTTCCCCAGATTCTTGTCCTGCTCCGAGATCAACAAAATAGCATGAGACGACGCCAATGCAAATACCGGATGGATTTATCAATTCATGGAACACATGTCGCTCTTGAGTTTGATATTATCACGTGCCATCCTCAAACATTTGGGGGATTATCGCAATCGCCACATCATCCTTTAGCGGTTTCAGAGGGTTGGCAGCAGCAAGGAGCTGTCGCGCACAGCAACCAGGCAACTGTTCCGATTGCAAACTCAGGTATCCAACATCCTCATTATTCATTCCGCTACACGCTCACTTGTGGAATTGCTTGACCTTCTCGATCTCGTCATAGCTTCCCATGAAAATGCCCGATCTGTCGTGAATGTGTTCAGGTTCCACCTCCAACATCCTCTGCATCTTGCTGTTGACTGCTTGACCGCCGGCTAAGGGGAGAACGAGAATGTCAGTCTGTTACCAATGACTTCGCAGGGGGGGTACAAGGGCATCATCAATCAGGCTTACCATTTTCAAACACCATAGCCATGGGCGCGCACTCGTACAAAATGCGCAGCTTGCCCTTGGGGCTCTTCTTGTCGGCCGGGTACGCAAAGACACCACCGTACAGCAGGGTGCGGTAGGCATCGGCCACCATGCTGCCGATGTAGCGGGCGCTGTAGGGCTTGCCGCCCTCGGGGGCCTCCTTGAGCGACTCAAAGTACTGCTTGACGTTGTCCTCCCAGTAGAGCGAGTTGCCCTCGTTGACCGAGTAGATGGCGCGGCTGCGGGGCAGGCGCATGTCCGGGTGGGTGAGGATGAACTCGCCGAGGCCGTTGTCGAGCGTGAAGCCGTTGACGCTGCCGCCGCGCATCGTGATGACCAGCTGCGCCGACGCGCCGTACATGGTGAAGCCCGCCGCCACCAGCTCGGTCCCGGGCTTGAGGATGTCCTCCTTGGTGCCGGTCGAGCCCTCGGCCAGCTTGTGGATGGCGAAGATGGTGCCGACCGACACCCCCGCGTCCAGGTTGGAGCTGCCGTCGATGGGGTCGCACGCCACGGCGTAGCGCGCGTGCGTGCTGTCCTTGAAGAAGATGACGTCCTCTTCTTCCTCCGACACCAGCAGCGCGCACCGCCCGCTCGACCGCATCGCCTCGATGAACAGGTCGTTGGAGATGACGTCCAGCTTCTTCTGCTCGTCGCCCGTCGTGTTGGACGACCCCGCCAGCCCCGTCAGGTTGACCAGCGTCGCCCGCCGGATGTAGTACGCGATCGACTTGAACGAGAATTGGAGCGCGTGGCAGAGGAGTCTGGGGGTTGGGAGGAGTGGTCAGCCAAGATCCATATGGTCCCCTCTAGATAAAAAGACAGAAGCGGGGGGGTTAGGGTGTCGTACGTAAAGTCGCCGGTGGCTTCCTTGTGTTTTACTTGCTCCTCTGTGAGGAACCGGGTGAGGGTGACGATATGGGTGTTGACCTTCTCCCCTTCCGCCGGACTACTCCCGTTTGAAGCCATTGTGACGTCGGTGTGTGTAGTATATGCTCCTTTTCCGGCCTAGATTATATTCGCTCGTTGGGTGCTCCAATTACGAATAACTGAAGCTTCGATTGCTATTTTCAAAGGTTATCTTGGTATAGTAGGTAGCAACGCTTTGGTGATGTTCTGTCGGGACGAGACGGTCGAGGAATAAGGGGAGACAACAAACAAGAAAGGAGGGATGATGTCAGGTGGAGAATGAATGCGGGTGATGAATCACAGACATCGAGGTAAGGAGGAAGGTTAAGAACAACGGACGATCACCTGGAACTGATTTGCGTCTAATAGCTCAAGCAAGGTAGGAGCGGGATGGAAAGGAATAGGCTCTTATTAGTGCACCCGAACGGCATCCCTACCTACTTTTTACAATCGCACACGCCCCCCTTCCCGTTCCTGGCCCATCTATCACCCGGGAATCTTCCGTCCACACGGCCCAGGCCCCGGTACCCCCCAACAGAAAGGGTACATGATACGTGAGCTCGCGCCGTTACGTACGTGTTCGGGTTCCTTCTTCCCCAGAACGCGCCCCTCATCGGCCGCCGTCGGCAGAGCACGGCTATGGAGGGGTGTTGCGGGGCAGGGGCGGCTGACTGACATCAGAGCCACCCCCCCAGCCAGTTTCCAATTCCGGGGCCGGGAAAAGCTGGCTTGCTGTTGGTCAGGAATTTGAAATGGCCGTTATCTCCAGCAACAACTCAACTTCCCAGTGCTGCTGCAACCCTTCCCCATGTCTCACCCGAAATGCATCTCCATATTGAAGAAGGGAGCGTCTCCGGTCGAGAGGAACGGGACCTTGGAGAGATTGATCCCTGACTTCCGTGGAGGTTGCTCAAGGGCTCCAGGATACACACACACACTGACACAGCCGCCAACGCCCGTCTGAGCCGTCCCACTCCCGAAAGAGGATTTCCCGGGACGACAAGCATGCCGGGATACGCTTTGTCCCGAACGAGACCCGCCAGGGTCCCGCATCCAGAATCCCCGGCATTTCTTGGCCGTTGAAGTCCCCCGAATCAACGAAATGCACGAATCGGGTGCCCTAGCCATTGACGGGCGTGAGCTCGGCTTTGGGGAGAGTTCTCATGGCAGGTGACTTGGTCAGCTGAGATTTTCTTGGGCTATTTCTTCAGGGGCAATGGATCTGATTGTCATTAATTTTGGCCAAAGTCGGCCTCGTGACTTGCTCGCTTTTCGGGCTTGCTTGGCGCGTCCATGTTGGGGCTTGGAGATATACGGAGTACCCTAACCCTTGTCTCGCGGTATTAAGACCCGAGAAGCCTCAGGCTTGGGACGAAAGACTCGAAATAACGTATGTACATTGTAGTGGTCGAAAGTTCAAGCACAGTGATATGAGGGAAAAAGACAAAAGCTCCCGTCGGCGGGCGCTCAAACGTTGTTGCTTGCGCAAGTCTAGCCAGAATTCTACGTTGATGCCCGTTCTTCAAATTCCTGGACGATCCCACGAATGGAAAATCTTGGATCCGCAAACTCCTTGAACATCTGATTAGGGTCCGCTCCAAAATCCGATAGCTCCTGATACCCGTTGTCAAGCCGGTGATGCTTCGCCAGCGGCCCCCGGTTCGCCATCCACTCTGCCGGTCCTTGATAGCGAACCAAGCCCGGTAACAAGATTGATCGATCGTTCCCCGAGTAAGAATAGCCATCTCCCGTTTCCATCAAGGCAGGAACGAGCGGCTGGCTCTTATAGTTACTCGCGGGAGGCGCCACCGCTCTCCAGTCGCCGGCTCCGAAGTTGGGGTCAACCGTGGAGGTTTCGGGGGGGTAGGTGTCGGGCGTTTGCTCCAAGTTCACTTCAACAACTCCCCCCGAGGTGCCGACGTAAAAGTTGGGCGAGACATCCGAAGGCCTGGCAAGGGACCACACGCTGCATAATTTGAAGTATCGGAGTGAGTTGGAGAGGAAGTACTTGGCGTTTGGCCGATAGTAGAGGTTTTTTGAGAGGCCATGCCAGCGGCAGGGTAGGCCCAAGAGATGGTCGCAGCGCGCCCTGCCTTTCCCTTCGGTGCCGGTCGGTTTCATAAAGGGCTGGTGAGGCCGCGGGAAGGGGGCGCGGTCGAGGCACGGAAGGCCGGCGGTGTGGTAGTAACCTTTCGTCCACCGGAAGTCGAACACCTGAAGCGTGAGCCCATCTCCGCCGCCTGCTACAAATCTCTCTGTGCCGTAGGCCATGAGGGATTCGGCGACGGACCATGGATCCACATTATCCTGATAGACGGCGTCGAAAGGAGAGGATGTGCGGAGGTCTTGGAGTCTGCGTGGCGTGTGAGCACGAGGGGTCACAAAGGAAGACATGGACGTACCTTATCGTGCCGTCTTTCCACGAACTGAGGAGCAAGCTTGTTCCCCTTTTAGCCCCTGAATGTAGGTAGACTGGCTCAAGAGAGTTTGGGGAGATAGTCTTGTCAGAACCGACGCCGAATTCCTCCTCCATCCTCTTGCTCTTCCCAACTGCATGGTGAGACCAGCCGGTGGGTGTGAGGGCAAGATAACGAAGAGGGTCTTTGCAGCCGACCACAGCCAGTGCTATTGACTCCCCATTTCCCATCCATTTGGCGCCACCCAGCCTCGCAGAACTGGGTATCAGATCCCTTTCTTTCAAGTCGTAGGACGTGGAAGGGGCTATTTCCACGGAATGCTCCTCCGATAGACCGTAAATCCTCAAGTCGGTCTTGGAAGCGGCAGCAATCAACGTGCCCTTGCTGCTGTCAATGGCATCTAGAGCGTTGATGGTGCCCGGTTCGGAGAGTTGACGGGTGTTGATCCCCGGGTCGGTAGCAGAAACAAACTGGGCAATATGATCCCCGAAACGGTCTGGCTCGGCGGACAGGAGAGACAGTACACCGTTATGCCGTCCCGCAACGATGGCTCGCCCACTGCCATGCTTGACGATTTTGATGGTATTCACGTCGTCATAGCCGCCGCTGAGACCGAGCTTTCCGCCTTCTAACTTCTGCCAGGAGGTTTTCGAAACCTTGCCTCGCCCTTGACGCTCTCGATAGCGGGCGACGATATCCTCCCCGGCGCCCCACACAGCAAGCTCTTGTTGGGTAGCAAGGTCAAGGTGGGCGTCAACAACAGACATGAAGGCAGTCACCGGGTCTCTTTGCCGCCACCCGTGCCTTCCATGGGTAGGGTCTGGGCGGCGAGGAAGCAGGACCTGGAACTGAAGGGACCGCTTATCCCAGCATCGACTTTGCCAGGTCATCGATTCGGCCAGCTGCTGCCATGTGTGGCTTCCTGTAGCCGGAGCTGGGACACTGAGAGTCGGGAACCTGTTCCTGACAAAAATACGCCACCCATCGCTCTTGACCAGTTGCCGGAATTTGTGACAGGAAAGTGCGAGAGCCCATAGTTCCCGAGCGCTTTCCAAATTGGCAAAGACCAGAAAGAGGATATCGTCGGGTAGCTCCGCAAGTCGAGGAGCCATCCTTTGGTTGCAATTATAAAGCCTGTTTGAATCTCGGCTTATCGGTTTTTTGTTGTTGTTCGTTGTCAAAAATTGCAGTTTGTTTCTCTGGGGGAACTACCTCGATGTTAAACAAACCAAACAATCGCTGAACTTGCAAGTGTCAATCAGAAAGATGTGCCATTTGCGCTGAAGGCAGCAATTGGCCCAATCTGTTACTGAGTCATGGGAAGGAATGTGCTAACTGGACATTTCCCCACTGAAATACAGGGGGCTTCGATCTGTTGATAGGTGGCCTCGGAAAGTTTACCACAGACAAAGACTCAATCAAATCTGACTCTTCTTCGCTTATAAGGCTTGGACAGGCACACAAGGGAAATGGGTCATATCCATGACTGGGCTGGCGCAGCTGTCGCCGCAATAGTGGCGGTTCTTACTTACCGACTCTTAATTTATCCCACTTTCTTCTCGCCTCTGTCCCGCATCCCCAACGCCCACTGGTCCGCTCCCTTCTCAAGGAGCTGGATTCTCTGGGTTCGGTTCGTGCATCGAGAGAACAAGACCCTCCACAATGCCCATCGTCGGCTTGGTCCCGTCATTCGCCTGGGCCCAAATGAGCTCAGCGTCGATGGCCTTGAGAACGTCCGCACCGTCTACCAGGGTGGTTTTGAGAAGCCTGCTTGGTACTCGGTCTTTGACAACTATGGGTATGGCAAGAGGTTCGAAGATGAACGTGAGAGACTTCGCTTACACAACATGGTTGAAGTGTGCCTTGCATGTTCTCGGCCCGGTCTGGCGCAGAGCACTCGGCGCGCAAGCGGTTGATATCCCACGTATACTCCAACTCCTACATCCAATCGAGCGCGGCTGCAGCAGCCCAATCACAAGCCATCTTATACGATAGGTTCCTACCAATTCTTGAAGACTCGGGAGGCGAGACTCAGAATACCCATGGTATCGATATCTACTCGGTCTTCATGGCAGCGACCATGGATTTTATAGCGGCCTACATCTTCGGGCTCAAGAACGGCACCGATTTCCTAGGCGATAAGGCGTTTCGAGACCACTTCCTCGAGCTGTACAAGGCCCGTAACGATTACGGGTACTACGATCAGGAGATGCCCCGGCTCACTAAGCTCTGCCGCAAACTTGGCATCCCCCTGTGTCCCGAGTGGGCGGACGAGGCCAACGAGAAACTTGGGAAGTGGTTCCAGCGTCTCTGTACCAAAATGGAACATGCCGTCGACTCCCATCACCTCCCAATTGGACCCTTGGACCAACCTATCGTCTGGGATTCTTTGATCAACGGTTTGCGAAATGAAGAGACCAAGCGGGGCAAGGCTTCGGTGTTGTATCCGACCGCTCTCTCTAACTTCAAGCTATCCGTTGCTTCTGAACTATTCGACCATGTTCTAGCTGGACAAGAAACAGCCGGCTTGGCCCTGACCTACCTCGCATGGCGGTTGTCCCAATCGTTTGAACTTCAGGAGCAGCTCCGGGCGGAACTGTTGAGTCTGTCACCCAATATGCGGCTGACGGAAAATAGCACCCCAACCATGCCAGACAGCAAGCAACTAGACGGCCTCCCATTGCTTCATGCGGTTCTCACGGAAACCCTTCGGCTTCACGCTCCGATCCCGGGCGCACAGCCTCGCCAAACACCGGAGTCGGGTTGCCAAATCGGGGCGTACACGGTTCCGGGGGGTGTCAGAGTAGCTGCTTTGGGGTACACTCTGCACCGCGATGAAGCCGTCTTCCCCGAACCGAACAAGTGGGACCACACTCGATGGCTTCCTTCCCATTCTGACGAAGAAACCCTGAAACAGAGAAACAGACAATTCTGGGCTTTCAGTTCAGGCGGTCGGATGTGTATTGGGTCCCATTTTGCTATGCACGGTGAGTCGGTTTCCAAACTACCCACAGACACACAAAAGCTTACAAGTCATAGAGATGAAGCTCATCGTTGCTGCCATATACTCAAATTATACTAGCCATATTGTCGACGACGATGGTATGGAGAACCAGTCGGATGGCTACACCAGTCGGCCCGAGAAGGAACGCTTGTTTTTGCGGTTCAAAAAGGCAGCCTAGTGGGATTCTAGCTACGTAGCCGGTCGGCTAGTTAAGTTATCAACCATCTGAGAGACCTTCTCTTAAGGGCATTGACTTTGGGCATAAAAGCGAGAAATGACGTAGCACGATAAATAAGACGTGTCCCAGCTTGAGCCCAGGGCGACCAGGGACATGGGCATGCATAAGCCAGGCATGGTTAAGTTTATCGCCAGCCTCACGTTGAGATTAAGGCGTATATCTAGTATCCAACGCCCAACATACCTTCAAGCGACCTGGTAACTACCTTGCCCAAGCTTCGACATTGGCAAGTGTCAACTTGTCTCCTAACCGTCGACTCCCATATCAACCACTCACCGCAACCCGGCACGCGAGCTCCCCGCACTGCCAAGACGCCAAGGAGGAATCGTGCATTAGCGGTGGCATTTCCAAAGCTTGTCCGGCTGGGCAATGAGCTTGGTTTCCACCCATGTGACAGTTCTGATGGATGCCCGTTCTCCGGGTTTAAGACATCGGTGGCATCCACGGCGAGGCCTGCAAATTTTTAGCGACTCAAGTCGGCATGGTCGAGCTAAACACCCAATGAAAGAAGGGAGTAGTCTCTGCGGCACTGTAAAAACTTACCCGAAAAGGCAGGAGGTTGAGGTCACATTGTCTTCCAAGGCACCCAACCAGCTCACCCTTGACCCTTTTTTTTCTTTCTGGGTTGGGGGTTGGGAGTTAGGTTAGATTCCGCAGGGCCTCATGGAAGGGGCGTACGAAGAGAATGCATTCATAGATGCCGTGAAATGCTTATCATGGCAGTTCAAAACCCGCACACCAAGCAACTCTGACTTACCTACCTACTTGAACATCCCTTCATCGCAGGTCCGGCGCATATCTCACTACACACTAGCACCCATAGCATGCAATGCGATCGTATCCATAACCTTGAGCCTCTCGTGGGGTTCTAACTACTACGTGCCATTTCCTAAAACTATTTAAACCCAACCTCCTCCCCCGCCCCTGTCTCAATTACCCCCACGGACCTCGCCTGCCTCGCTGCGTTTCTCATCATCCACCCTCATCATCCTTCCCCGGCCCTCGTGCGAAGACAGCGGAGCTGAGAACTCCAACGTCGCAATCATGTTGTTTGGTTCCAAGAAGAAGCCAGACCTCAACACTGAGAATGCTCAGGTAGTCGAGCCACCGACGGAGAAGAAGTCGCTATGGAAATCCATCTTACCTGTGATGGCTTGCGGCGCGGGCTTGTTTTCTGACGGGTATATCAACAATGTGCGTGTTTCTGCCAAGCTAGACGTCCGGGATCGTACGCAGTGCTGACAATGCGAGCCTAGGTCATCGGGTCGGTCGTGACCATTCTGGCGATCCAGTACGGCGATGTGTGGAAGGCGTCCAATGCGAAGCACTACCTAGGTGATATTGCTTTCGCGGGGACTGTGGTTGGGCAGCTTGTGTTTGGGTATCTGTGAGTAACCTCAACCGATTTTGGGTCACCCGTCTTCGTAGAATAGGGGAACTGACCGGTGCCACAGGTCCGACAAATGGTCACGCATGAACTCGCTCATTCTCTCGACCATCATCCTACTCATTTTCACAGCCTTGTCCGCTGGGTCGTACTACCATGGCGATGCTGTGGGTATGTTTAACATACTGACCGCTTGGCGTTTCTTCGTAAGTCACCCACCAGCGCTGCCATGTTGACCCCGGGGGGACTAACACTTCAATAGGTCGGCATCGGCATCGGAGGAGAGTATCCAGCCGGCAGCGTGGGCGCCGCTGAGTCAACGAGCGAGCTCAAGTCCGGCACGAGGAACATGTGGTTCATTCTCTTCACCAACACCATGATTGACTGGGTCAGTACTCTCTTTTCCATGACTCCTAGATACATCTAGCTAATTACAAGATAGGGGTTTGTCTTCGGGGCCTTTGTACCTTATGTCGTTGCAGCAGCCTGCCACAACGACCATCTCAGCACCATATGGCGCACCAGCCTCGGCATCGGTGCCGCCTTCCCCGCTGTCCTCCTCGTCATGCGCTTCTTCGTGGAGGAGCCCGAGGAGTTCCAGAAACATTCCATGAAGCACGCCAAAACCCCCTACCTCCTCGTCCTCCGCTTCTACGGCTTCCGCCTCTTCATAGTCAGCTTGATCTGGTTCATCTACGACGTAAGCCTCCCTCCACCAGCTCCCCCTCAACCCACCACTAACCCCCCCTTCCCCCCGGGCCCCCAGTTCTCCGCCTACTCCTTCGGCATCTACTCATCCACCATCCTCGCCAACATCTTCGACTCCTCCACCGCGCCCCTAACCACCGTCTTCGGCTGGAACACCGTCATCAACCTGTTCTACATCCCGGGGACCATGCTCGGCGCGCCCCTGTCCGACCTCGTCGGCCCCCGCTACGCCCTCGCCGCCGGCGTCACCCTGCAGGCCGTCGTCGGCTTCGCCATGGCCGCCAACTACGCCCGTCTCGCCCAGCCGTCCATGGTGGGTGCCTTTACGGTGGTGTATGGGCTGTTTTTGTCGCTGGGGGAGTTGGGTGCCGGGAATAATATCGGGTTGATTGCGGCCAAGACGTGCGCTACGGGAGTGAGGGGGCAGTATTATGGTCTGGCGGCGGCGGTGGGGAAGATTGGGGCGTTTGTGGGGACGTGGGTGTTTCCGTATATTGTGGCGGCGGGGGGAGATTCGGAGACGCTGTCGGCGCAGTATCCGTTTTGGGTGTCGAGCAGTTTGTGTGTGTTGAGCGCGGTGCTGGTGGTGGTCGGGCTGCCGCATATCGGGCAGGATACGATTGCGGAGGAGGATCGGAAGTTTAGGGCGTATTTGGAGGCCAATGGTTATGATACGCGCCAGTTGGGGTTGAGGAAGGGGGAGGGAAGTGGGGGGGAGGGAAGTGGGGGGGAGGGGGAGAAGGAGAAGCCTGTGTCGATTTGATGGGGGGAGGAAAGGGGGTGAGTGCGTGCGTGTGTGTGTTAGCGAGCGAGTGTGTTTAGAGGTTTATATCTATTCACTGCTTGGGTGTGAAATATGAATACATTCATGATTTCCATACTTCGATGGTTCATTTCTCTGTACTTTTCTTTTCGTCTTGACTTGTCACTCTTAGCCTTTAGCCTACACGAGATTCCCCAATCTCGAATCATTAATTCGTCATCGTCATGATTATCATTATCGTCTCAAATCTAGCCCCTTTAAAATCATCGATCTATCACACTATCGCACATCCCTCAATCCAACTCAACCTCCTCCAACGCCTCGCTAATAAACGCCTCTCCATCCTCCCCAACCCCCACATCCACCCCCCCTCTCGCACCCTCAACCGACGACAGCTCGCCCTGCTCACTCCGCTCATCCACATCACTCCCACCACCACCCTCGCTCTCCGTCTCCGGCGGCGTCTCCATCCCCCCCCTCGACACACCACCACCACCACCACCCACCAAATTCCGCTTCAGCATACACATCTCGACCGTAATCCCCGGCCCAAACGCACACCCCACCACATACTCCTTCGGCCCACCCCCACCACCAGCACCATCCCTCGGCGCCGGCGCCAACGCATCCATATCCTTCGCCCGCAACCGATCCAGCACACTCAAAATCGTCGCGGAGCTACTATTCCCATGATTCACATACGTATCATAGCTCGCACGCATATGCTCCGGCGCCAGCCCCAGCGCGCGCTCGGCGCCCGACAGGATGGTGGCGCCGCCCGGGTGCATGGCCCAGTCGAAGTCGGCGGGGGCGGTGTAGTTCGCTGGGAGCGGGGGGAGGGAGGCCAGCAGGGAGGTGAAGGTGGGGGCGAGGACCGATTGGGTGAGTTGCGGGACGCGCGGGGAGAGCACGACTTTCCAGCCGAGTGGGTCGACGTCGAAGCCGAGGTCGGGTTCGGTGGTCGGGATGGTGTGGTGGTGCCAGCCGAGGAGGGTGTAGATGGCGGGGGGTGGGGGGGTGGTGGTGTTGGGGAAAGGGATGCCGTTAGAGAGGAGGGCCGCGCCGGCGCAGTCGCTGAAGAGGGCGACGCCGATGCGGGTTTCTTGGGTGGCGTTGATGGACTCGAGTTCGCTGCGGACGAGCGTGGTGCTGATTTCGAGGGCTACGACGAGGATGCGGGCGGGCTGCCGTCGCATGGTGTGCCCCAGGCACAGGTTGGCGGCTGTGCGAAGGGCCGCGAGACCGCCGCTGCAGCCTACGCCGTGGAGGAGGACTTTTTCTGTGTTGGGGCTCAGGCCGAGCTCCGTCGCGGCGAAGTGGTCGTACCCTGGGTTGGCTGAGTTGGTGCATGTTGTCGAGACCATGTGGGTTACCTGCCCTGCCTCCACGTGCGCTTCGGCCAGCGCTTTTCGAGCGGCATTGACGGCGAGCGGGACGCCCTCCTTCATAAAAATGTCGTTGATCTCGGTGATGGTTGGTGGATTCGGCTGGTTCACTAGGGGGTGGTCGGGCGTGCCTATCGAGGAGCGCTGGTCGATGCCTGTGTACCGGTTGATGGCAAGCACCTTGCTCATTCTAGCCTCTGAGGTCAGTTTCTATTCCGAAAAAGGGGTGGCTTCGAACTCACGCTGGCGATTCTGGGTAGAATCTCTTGCTTAGAATTTCGAGCGACTCGGGCTTGAGGTTGTGAGGTGGGTACTGAGCCCCCAGGCCTAGAATGGAGAGACCAAGGTCCTCGAATTTATTTTGCGTAGCCATGCTCGCCATCTATCGAGGATATCGCTCGCGTACAGAGGCACCGTTTTCTTGGGTGAGCAGTAAATGCTCTATCCCTTGCGTGGTGGATGACTACGAGAGTGCCAACGGCAAACGTCGGCAAGTGCCCTAGTCAATGCCAATGTGATGTTGTTTTCCGTAAACGCTAGCGAATCCGTTGGCGTTTCAATTCGCACTCCTCACTCACTTTGGCCGGAACGGGATGCAAGGTAACGGGGTGAGAGGTGACGTTGGTGGCTGCTTGTTTGGAGGGGGGCTGTAAAACGACGACTCGGCCGCAGAACTGGCTCAGAATTCGCATTGACATTCGAGAGGTAGCGAGCTCTTGGGCAAGACATGTACCCGTATTTATATGAGTGAGAAAGGCCCATGGTGGGAATCTGCAAAGTGAAACAAGCCCGCAGCCAGCCCATGGCGCCTGGAAGGTGCAGATGCATCTAGCGCCGTTGTTTAATGCAAGGCCATTCTGTGTGCCGTCATCCATTTTAAAACTTGCTGGTCTCCTTGTTCTGTTTTGGGTTATCTTGGCCGCAGTTCGGAGAATCCCATAATAGCCTTCATGCTGCCCAGGCACCTGGTGAGTGGGTTCCCGGTCTCGATTTCGCACGTGCAACCATTCCAATCTCGGCGGATCGTTTCTAAGCCGCAATCAAGTGTTTTCTACCTGATGCAGGGCGTTGTCGTTGTGGTGGTGCGTCAGAGATTGGTTTCGCTTTGTGGTACAAATTCGGCTTGGCAGCCCGCGCACGGGCTCTCAGGCTGCACGCCATGTGAAATCTTTCGGGAAGGTAGCGCCATTGTAACGTCTTGGACAGGGCTTTTAGCCATGTACCCATTTTGGCCAACAGAACGACCTGGACAAAGTGCCCTTGCATCCGAGGCTGAAAACCTCCCTCGTTCCTTCCATCAGCGATGAAATCATCCACCTGTGCTTCGGCTGCTCGGTTATCAAGCAGGCCTGCGGCACACGGGTGACGAAGTTTCCTCTCGCCGGGCCCCGCGGCTCGGAGGTCGAGGCCCTGCGGTATACTTATGCTGTCTGTGGAAAACAAAGCGTGGGTGGGTCGCCAGATCAGGGGCTACACTCAGCAACTGCACCCCGTCAAGAGAGCATCTGCTTGTTTGGCGGTCGCAAGGCCGTCCACAACCCCGAGATGCGTGTCCAGGGTACAGACAACCGCAAGCTGGTAAGTTGACGGCCAAAGGTGTGACGAACCTGCCTAGGATCCTATCCTGTTAGGGTTCAGTGAAGGTAATCTTGCAAAGGATGCTTAGGTTCGGTGCAGCCAAAAGGTGCACAACAATAGACTTGTCTCAACAGTAGGCTTGCGAGCTTGTAGCGAACTGTAGTTGTGATTGCTAACTGGAGAACTCCCAGAGCTCTCCAGAACGAGTGACTATATACTATCTAGGCCCCTAGGTACCTTCGTACCTCTTCCCTTGGGAACGTGAGGAACGGTGGTCGTTCTTCTCGTTCCTTATAGAGGAACCTCAGGAACGGTAGCCGTTCCCCTCGTTCCTCTGCTGATTGGTCCGGGACCCATCTTTAATGATTGGCTGGGGACGCTTCCCACGCGCCCTCCATCGGGACCCTGCATGCGGCCATAACCGTGACAAAAGGCCGTCGTATCTGGCGGTATGGCGAGGGTGGTTGTCGGTACGAAACGAAAGCCATCTCGAAGTCTAAAGAACTATATTTACCCGATTTATTCATTGGGTTTTCTCTCTTTCCTTTTTTTCTTTTCTTTTTTTCTTCTTTTTTCCTTCTTTTTTCCTTCTTTTTTCCTTCTTTTTTTTTTTTTTTTTTTTTTTTTTTTTTTTTTTGAAAAAAGGGTTCTTTTCGTTGTTATTTCTTCTATTTCGTCCTCTTTACTTCTTTATCCCTTCTTGTTTAATCCGTTGACCTTTCATTTCTCTTCTTCTCTACTTCAATAAATCAGGTATAATTTTATGTTCGACTGGTCGGAGGAGAATAGACTGGTCAAAGTCGATGAACATGACACGGCGGCGTTCCTCGTTCCAGAAAAAGTTATCTGAGTGCTTATCCCCATGATTGACACCATGCTGGAGAATTGCTAGCCAGGAGCGCTGCATTTCCACATCGAACTCCTCAGTGCTCAGACCCGCCGCCGCCTTTGATGGCTCGCCGCCCCACGACATCAACATCATGTGAACGACTCTGGCACCGGCGGGGAGAATATAGCCCCAGCTCAGGTGGATGAGCCCTAAATACACTGGCACCACCTCACCCTGGAGTGTTTCGAGACGTGTATAAACCTCGGATTCGTGCTGCAAAACGCTAAGACCGTGGGCCAGCGTCCCCTTGCCGACAAAAGCATACCCGTATGGGGCAAGCTCAAGCTCAAAGAGCACTCCTATCGCCCCAATCTTGCCCCAGCCGTTCAGCGCAGCGCAATCTTGATATGGGTTTTGGCACAGCCGCTTGTCTACCAGGCGAACGAACTCATCGATGGTGATAGGGTGCGCATTGCAGTCCCGGGAGGTGCGGTGGGTGAGGACATTGGGGCAGTTATCATCGAGAGCCAACCCCTTCTTGAGACCCAGCAGGCAGGCTTGTGTGCAGTATTGCTTGGTGGGCCTGGTCGTGAACTTCCCGGTGTTCTGGTCATCGAAGCTGCGGCCAGACGGTCTTGCTTTTTGCTGGTTTGGGTCTACCATCATCGAAGCTTCCGGCATAAGGGCTTCCGAACCGCCCTCGTCGTCTTGTCTGGGATACGGTTTTGGAGGCCAACACGGGGAGCCCGACCGCAACGGAACGGCTCGGCTTGTCGCGGGTCTTTCACCTTGGTACAGCGAGCCTTGGGACTCTTGCGCCTTTTGCGAACCCGGTTCTGGACCCGATCCCTCATCATCTGTCCCCCCGTATGAGTCGCCCCACGTCTTCAATGTCGCCTTGGCCACGGTCAGTCTCGAGTCGAGTAGCTGCTCATCAACATTTTCGGAGCAAAAGCTCAGCAGGGAAAAGCTGGCGATCTGGGCCACTGCGGTGTAGGCCATCTTCTCAGCCCATTCCCCAGGCCCCTCTTCGCCCACATCTTCCTCTGGCACGCAAGGATGGCAATAGAGCGTCCGGAGATCAGTGCTGTCCACATGCAAGAACAGCACGGCCTTCCCAAAGGCAACGTATCCATAATCCACCCCATATATGACCATGTAGTTGAAGACTTGTGTCAGTGCTCTGGCAACCTCGTCCAAGCCGTGCTGCGTCTCCACCTCTCCATCCGAGCTTGAGTTGTTGTTCCTTGCACGTTGTACGGCCTCCATGAACAGCGTCTCCTTTGCAACCGCTTGTTTGACATGGCGGGTTGCAATGCTGTGGGTTTCCACGAAGTCATAGACAAAGCCAATACTCGTCTTACCTCCAGGCCGCAAAATGGCACCGTACCCGTCAGGAGCAAGATCTTCGTCTGTGACCAACACGTTATTCTCTGGAGGCGTGATCTCGTAGATACTGTGGCTAAAATAGAAATGCGTGAGATTGTATTTCCCACAAAACCTTTCATCGTTGGTCAAAGGCCGGAGAATGTTTTCGGCAGGATTCTCGACCGCGGCCTCCTCGAAGTCGACCGCGACGTGCTCGAAGTCGACAGCGTTTCCACTGCTTATATGCCTCCTGTAAAACTGGTCCCCTATGTCTCCAGACGTAGTCTCCCGGTCAAAGACTCGGTTCCGGCCATAAAATGTCCTGATGTCTTTAAAGTGCCGTTGCCGCAAGACATCCTTGAAGTCGGCCCAAGGGCGGAGGTACTTGGGGTAATACTTGCCCGTAACTGATATGTGTCCCTGAGACTGGTGTCCTTGATCTGCAAACTGGAGCTTGTTGTAGATGTTAAAGTGACAGTGGTACAAGTATTCCTCTAGTGTGGTCTTTCGGCAAGCTTCTGCTCGTTCCAACCGCTCAGTTTCTTCATTGGCCTGAGCCAGCATCTGCCGAAGCGTGACGACCTCTTTGGGGTCGTCTGCCATTATAGTCGTCGTAAGTAGGTTGCAACCGATTGTGAGTTGTGGTGGTGTTTGTTCAGGTAGAGCGTCAGAGTACCTAGATATAAGGAAAGTAAGGGTAATCTTTATGGAGGTAGAAGTTTACGATCGCACCCTCGGGCTAAAAAAAAGCCGAACAGAAAAGAGGAACAAGAAATCAAGAAATCAGATGAAAGAAATCGAGTCAAACACAGGGTAGACTTCGGGTTGGGGGCGACTGTGTTCATCGGTATGGGACTGAACATAAAATTAAAGTTTTAACATATCTGCGCATCCCCTTGGGCTTATGAGTTACAAGACATCCGTCTCCGAACTACACCGAATATACACAGCTGAAAAGTAAGAAGAGCTAACAAGACTCGGAGGTATCAAAAATATCAGCCGCCCGCCGCCGTCCACAGCGCAATTTACAATCCCCCAGAAGCTAGTAACCACTTTTGTAATACTAACATGCCCAAACGCACTGCTGGTTTAACGTCCATGCCTCATACTCAGGCCGTCTTCTTCCACTGCAGGTACACGCCGATCAGAGAGCTCAGCGTACCCGCAAGACCAACAATGCCGTCATCGAAGTGAACCCAGCTGAGGGCCGACAGAGGCACCGTCAGATCGCACAGGTCCGAAGTGAGCTGCAGCCGGCTAGCCGCGCGTTCCCTGCAATACATCGTTAGCACACTGCACCGGGTTTCGCCGCCCCCCCCCCCCCCCCCCAGCAAAAACATGACACAAAAACACTCACATGGCAATCCTCTTCCCCTCCAGCACGCCCTCACCCTCCTTCCGATCCACCGCCGCCTCACGCAGACGTAGCTGGCGCAGAGTATACATCTGCGCGACCACGCTACACGCAATGCCAAACGCCCAGAAGCGATACGCCTCCTGCTGCAGGCGCTTAGCGCGGGGGCTCTTGCGGATTCCCGTGGCATCAAGCACGGTACCCAAGTCCATAGTCAAGTAACCAGCGTAGCCGAGCTGGCGACCGACGGCAGTGTAGCGCAGCACGGGGTCGGAGGTCTTGGAGGCGTCGGCGGCGACGGCGGCGGCCTTGAAGTGCTCGACGTTCTTGCCCGCGCGCAGCACCTTGCGGATCAGGCCGAACTGCTTCTTCATGGTCTCCCATGGCTGGATCGAGGCCTGCGTCTTGTTGGTCCGCAGCAGGTACCACGCGTAGAAGCGCGCAAAGTACTGCAGCGTGCGCAGGAGCTTGTCGCGGCCGACGGTGGTGGCGACGAATTTGAGGTAGTGCGAGACTGCCGGGTGGTAGATGAGGGTGTCGGCGACCATTTTGGCGGCGGTGGTTGGGGCCTTTCTTTCCCTCGGTTGGTTTAAGTGCGGGTGTGCATGCGCGGCTGTGGATGTGGGTGGTGTGCGAACGTGGGTGTAGGTGTGGGTGGGTAGCGTCAATCGATTGAGATGATGTTCGAATGGAATTGGCTTCGGTTTCCGGGTCTATTACGGCGGTAGTTGAGAGAAAAAGAATCGGGAGGGCGGTTGATCGAGGTCGGATGGCGGAAGGTGAGGGTCACAAAGGGATGGGGTCATTGGGGGTGAGATGGCTCGCGCGATGCCGCAATGCGCACATGCCGAGGTTGCGCCCGCTGCCGCGACTGCAGTGCGAGCCGAAGGGGACAAGGAGCAAGGAACGGAGCAATGCGGGGCTTGTTTCGGCTGATAGCTCAATGCAATGCCCAAAAGAAAAGCCGATCAGCCAAGGAGATCAGGGTTAGGGGTAGTTATGCATGTCCATCTCCAACTGTCATACACACCACTCGGTATATCCTTCTTCTCTACCTACGGTCCTCTTCTACCATGCCAACGCTGAGATTGTGCTATTCAAATGCCAAATCTCACACTCCCGAAATGCAGCCCAAAGCGTCCCTATCTACACTATATGAAACAATTATAGCTTTGGCGAGGAAGTAAATAACGCCATTCTCTCCCTCAGCGTTTCCTCCGCCTCCTTCTCGATCCTCGCGACGAGCTCCTTGCAGTTGGGAATATCGTGGATCAGACCGATAACCTGGCCCGCCGTCCAGACGCCATACTCCGGGTCACCATTGACGAACACCTCGCGACCCCGCTTGCCGCTGACGTAGGGCGCGATCTCGGAAAATTCTCCCGTCTTGCTCTCGTGTTCGACTTTGAGCGCCTGCTCGGTAACCTTGTTGCGGTACAAGCGCGTCGTGTTGCGCCAGCGGCGCAGCACCAGAGCTGTGTCGGTCTCCTCTGCCTTTACTATCTGCTCTTTGATGTTGTGGTGGATCGGGCTCTCGACAGTGCAAAGGAACCGCGTGCCCATGTTGACACCACAGGCGCCGAGGCACAGCGCCGCCGCAAGGCCCTGTCCATCGGCGAAACCACCCGACGCAATGAAGGGCACCTTGAGTGTTTGCCGCGCTCGGCTGAGCAAGATGAAGTTTGTGATGTCCGACTCACCCACGTGGCTAGCCATTGTTAGTTCTACCCTTCAAGCCCTAACTGCGCATATTTAACTCACCCAGCGCACTCAAACCCATCAATGCTCAGAAAGTCAACGCCGAGCTTGATTGCGGACTGGGCGTGCCTGATGGTTGTGCACTTGTGCAGGACGATGCAGCCGGCCTTCTTGAGCTTCGCGATGACGGGCCCTGGCGAGTTCCCGGCCGTCTCAACGATTTTGATGCCCTCGTCAATGGCGACCTGGGCATACCCCTCGTAATCAGGCGGGACAATCGCAGGGAGCAGGGTGATGTTGACACCAAACGGCTTGCTCGTCAACTTCCTGCACTTGCGGATCTCCTGGCGCAGCCCTTCCGGCTCAGGCCAGATCAGGGCTGTGATGATACCCAAGCCGCCCGCATTGGACACGGCACTTGCCATCTCAGCGGTTCCAACATGCTGTGAAATGTTAGTTTTTTTTTGGTACTCAGAGTCAAGAGAGGTGAGTTGCTTGCCTGCATGCCACCCTGCACAACGGGGACTGTATATCACCAATCAGAGCCACGTCAGTATCTGAAATCCACATTGCTATGTTGGAAGGCATATGTAAACCGCCTGATTGAAAGACGTACCTGCAATGCCGAGACGGCGAGTCAATTCCGTGTTGAAAGGCATTTTTGTGACGAGCGCACGCGGAGCAGTCCGGTGAGGATGGAAGTGAGTGGCCCGATGGTAAGAAGCACACGCAAATGTCTAATTATGGAGCCGATTTCACTGCACAAGGACCGCGATTCAGAGCGAGGGATGAGTCGGACAAAGGAATGGAAACCAGATACGGGCCTGCTTCAAATGGTCTTCGGTCGGGTAACACTCGGGCAAGACATCCATGGTCATGCTGCGACATGGCGAGGGGCGGTTCCCTCGGCAGGGCTCCTCATCGCCGCCCCCTGCGATGGGATGGAGCCTACCAGAGCCTGGGGTAACTGAGCCGAGGCATTTGGGGGGGCGACCATCCCCAAAACGGGTGGGTCAGGCGGGCCAGGCGGAGCTTGCACATGCCTCATGCCTCAGGTTCTCAGCTGAGAGCCTCGTTCGTAACGGTTTTTAGTGTCCATTACCTTAGATACTGGGGTTTGTTGGTATTAGGTCGTAAATACCATCGAAAGTGGGAGGTTAACAAATTAACAAATCGGAACCTCCTTCCTCGTTCATGTAAGGTTATTTGTCGGCAACCACCAACCTCAGTCCCCAACGACGAGTTTAGCAAGCTAAGCTTCTTGACGATAAATAATTCGGGATTTCTGTTCGATAATTGGCCAAAACCATGTCCTGGTAAACCGTCCGCCGTTGTCGGTTCAGAGCCGAGCACGCCTTGTTCAAGTCGAGGCATCACAATGATGCTTCAGATCCAGGCGGTCGGATGATTTCCTTTTTGTCGGCAACCTTGACGATTAATCCGTGGCGCCACTTTGGTGGGAACGCAACCTCCCAGGGCTGTTCACTCAAGAACTAATTCCCAGGCTTATCACCGAATGACTTGTCGAAAGCAGGAGGGCCAGGGCTACCTATTATATGAGCCCAACGGCCGCCAGCTCAATGCTTTTGGTCAACTATGCTGCCCAACTTGGGGTGGTGATACTCGGCTGGACCGCGTCTCTCGTCGCCGGACGCCACTTCACAAATGATGGCTGCCCTGTTTGACATGGCAACACGCCACTGGCACTCCGCACCAGCCTACCGGAGCTGTTTTGTCTATAAACAGGCCATCGCCCTCATCTCCAGCGAGGATCGTTCTGACACATTTTTCTTTTGCCACGTTACTACGCGTTCTCACGTCTCTTCTCGCGCCGGCGCCGCCGAAGAAGCTTGCCAGCCACGGGAATGTTACGGAAGCTTGCTTGTGCGCCGGCCATATTCGGGGGACACCCAGCGGGCCACCGCAGACGCCGCAACGTTTTGAAACACCAACATCACCGCGATGTGACGCCGGCACTCGCGTGTTGAGCAGTTGTCATTCACTGATTCGGTTCTTGTACTCTATCGGAGTCGCGTGGTCATCCGCACCGCGGGTTGGTCCAGACCCGTCAACCCCCTGTACCCAACTTGGGCTGATGTACGAGCCGCGTGTCACCCGATCCAACTCTGTACACCGATCAATCGACAGCACTTCTTCGCCGGAGCCTGCGACCAGGTTTCAAGCCGCACATTTGGGCATCCGACCTGGTTCCGCCCCGACGCTGGGGTTGAGAGCCTCCGAAAACGAGAGTGAGACGAAATTAGCGGGCTGGAAGGGAGTCTCTCGAGAAATCTGCCCTGGATCTGGATCCCGGAAAGGAACACAAGGGATTTCACTGAGAAGCATGTTGGAAGCGGCAGGAACATCCAACTGCGAACGATTCCTCGGCCCACAATCCGCGTCTACCTCTCGAATGGGCTTTACCCCCAATCCCTCGGTTCGCCTCAGAGGCGAATCCCAAAACCCAGTCCCGGAACGACCTCCGGTCAACGCCAGAAGTCCGATGGTGCTGGTAGTACTGTGTACAGGTGCGTGTACAACGTACCAGTCCAATCCCCCATCGGTCCCTTTTGGGGTGCGCTAGCCGTCGAGCACCGCCTGTGGCAGGGTCTCGTGGGCGCGCCTCGTTGCTGCACAACATGCGGATCCTGGATACCGCCACTCGTGAAACCACAACTAGTGGGAGTTCCCGGCAGACCGGTACCGTCCGATCTGTGTTTGCGCCCAGTAGTCGTTCTCCAACCACCCCACGGCATTACCTTCGCGACATGGTCTCATGGTTTGTTGACATGCCGGTCATTGGCCCCCTATGGCTGGAAAGATTTGATACTTCCGCCACACTTCGCGAACGGTACGTATGTACATATCTAGGCAGCCATTAAAAATGAAGAAGCCAACATATGACACCACACCCGGCAGATCCGGGTTACCCTTCCGGAGCAATATGACGGCACACAAACTGGATTCTGTTGAACTAGCAGCACATTCGACGCTCGGATTCATTTCGACAAGCCGGAGACGTTGTCTACACTTTTGTTGACACGAAACACGACTACGTTTTTCCCGTCCAATGGCTGCTGGGCAAGTATCTGTCGCTGCTGTCCGATTCGCTGTTCCGCTTTCTGCCACAGGCCAAGGTGAACAGCCCTTGCTCTCGCTTTAGACTACGGCTGCATCTGACGGTGACAACTCAGACGAACCTCGCTCGTCTTGGCACCCGAACGACATGGCATTCCTGCCCAGCCCACAAATGATATCTGTTGTGCTATTTTGTTGTTCATGTTTTCTGGGTGCTGGCAGCTCGTACCAGAGCACCAGTTCGCTCTCCCTTTGCCCCTTGCTCTTCCTACTCGCGTTAGTTCGTTTTGGGTAGTTGCTCGAGTGGGTTGACAACTCATCGGCGTCTTAGCGGGCACCCAAGCTTTGGACCCTTGCTCTTTCTGGCAGACCGGTGGTGCATCATATTGCTTTTTCCGCACACTCTGTCTTGACTCCCCGTCCCGGGCGCCGGGACGCACCAATTCCCGGTAGACGGCGCTCGGCACCGCACCCCCGTGCATCCTGCCTCAGCCCACAGCTGGCGTCGACCTCTAGATGTAGATTCATACACACACATCGGGCCATGCCGTGTGCTGCTGCTTTCCACCCCGTCTGCGGTAACGTCAGGCCTAGTGCCATGGCTTGCTCGAGTCCCAATGGACCCGTGGCACCTTGTTCGCCGGAGGCCGGTGACTTGGCACACAACAGCAGCGCAGGGGCCAAAAAGCAAAGAAGACGGTCAAGAAGATCGGAAAAGAAATCTTATCCATCCACCGCCTCGGATGGAGACAAGTCGTCGCCATGCCGGGACAGCCCGCCAATCCCCACACCAGGATAGCCATCATAATTGTTCCAGGTCGCTAAAATATCTGATCTTGCTCGCATTTCCCTCCAGTCCCATCTACTTCCTCCATCTACACCGGGGAGGATAGAATCTTGTCGCCTCCTGCTTCCGTCTTGTCCGTCCGTCCGTCCGCGGCCACGATGCAACATCCCGTCTCCTGCCCATAATCTACTCGCTGACGTCCTGCACCTTTGCGAACAAACAAGTCTCTCGGAGAAGAGCAAAACAGGAGACGGCGCAAACGGGGCAGCAAGGGGCATGCAGCTTAATTAAGCACTTCAGCTCTTCGAATCCCCTGCGGCCACATCAGTCATCTCGCAGACCGGTTGTCTGGAAACCCAAAGTGGTACCTGCCGCTACGGGCTGTCCCGAGATTATAAAGACGATCCAGGACGCCGTCAATACCTCCTCGTTCTCCTCTCTTGCTTGACTACCCAAGTACCCTGCCCACGATCGATCTAGCCAAGACCTCTGCAGATCTTAGCACCACCACCATCTACGCCACCAGATTTGGAAGACGACCCTCTCTCCTGTTCAGTCCCACGCCCCGAATTTCAACACAATGGAGTCCAAGGTCTGGCAAGACAAGCTCGAGGGTACAGCACCCTGCCCCGAATCACTCACATCCTCCCTCCTATCTCCATTTTCCCCCCAACCGTGTACTTCCCACCAGCTAACCGCCACCCTTTAGTTGTCTGCGTTGGTTCCGGCGTGGCCAAACCCACCTACCAACTCGTCTCTGATACGCGAGGTATGCTGGCCCCCTTCTCCCTTCAAATGACAAAACAACAATTGGCAGTCCTACAAAACCGACGCCCCCCCCACCCTTTCACCCACCTCCCCCAAAAGAAACGACCCCCCAAGTCCCTAACACATCTATGACAACCACAGGAGGTCGCACGGCCTGGTCCAGCTCGGTCACCGTCCACGGCAGCACGTACAAAGCCCGTTACTGGTACGCCGGTCTGGTCAACGCTAAGGAGGACGCCGCCGAGGTCGCCATGAAATTCCTCAACGTCCCCAGCTCCAGCTCCAGCCCCGCCAGCTCCCCGGCTACGAGCCGCAGGGGCTGGTAGGTGGTTTAGGCACGCACGTTCCTGCTGCGGGGGGGCTCGCCTGGACTGGACTGACCGCCTATCTGTTTGCTGCGGCGGCGGTTTTTTGGCTCTTTCTGGGCGATGGGGGCGTGATTGAGGCTCGGGGGCGGGGGAGGGAACGGGATGGGGTGGTGGGTTTGGCGAGGGATGGGGACGTGGGTGGGATGGCTGAGATTGATGGGAGTCCAGTTTCAGCGAAGCAGGTGGCCGCGCGGAAAGGGAGAGACTCAGATGGCCGTGGAATCCGGGGTTCTACTGGAACCCGGGACGACATGTGTGCTGTTTGTGATATCCCTACCCTTTTGCGGCCTGGCTTAGCTGCGCTGGTTCTGTCTCTCGGCCTGCCCTATTTGCTGCCTCCCTGCCCCGCTATCTCATCCATCCCCCTCTAGATGCTCCCTATCTTAACCCCCACCCCTCACGGGCCACGCACTCACTCCCGCGCGGCGAGCGGTGACAACTTACAGCGACGGCAACGGCGACGGCAACGGCTTATCGGTTGTGTTGAGGATGCTTTTCTGGGCTGCTCTTGTTTTTTTGGTTGGTTTCTTCCCTGCATTCCTGTACAACGGTGATACCACTCCTTTACGTTTCGGTGGCCCTTTTTCACTTTTCTAGTTTACAGTTTTCTGCCCCCCCCCTTTTTTTTTTCTTTCATAATTTGTTCTCCCCCTGTTGTTTTCCCATCTTTTGGTGGAGTTGTTGCATATCGGGCATGCCACACGGCACATTTGGGAATTTGTTATGCTGCCAGTGGGCCCGCGGAGGTTTCTTTTTCATCTCTACAATTTTTTATTTGGATGGTCGGGGTAATTTGGTCGAGTTTGGCATTGCATTTCCTATCACTGGATCTTTTTCCTTCTCCGGCGGTAATTCTTGGACATCACTCTCAAGCATGCAAGAGAAGGGGGAAGGCAGTGTTCTGGATTGGATATCCCTGTTCTTCTAAACCATTAGAGCGGGACGGAGTCCAAAAGCGTCTTGGTTGCTTCCGGCGGATGACGGCTTGCCTCACTGGGGTGGCTTCGGTGTCTGTTGCTGCGCTGGCGGGATGGGTTTGGTTCTTGGGCCCGGGACGCAGAAGCGGTCTGCGTTTCTGGTCATCCGACCACCTGCCGAGCATCCCCTGGTCATTCCAGACGGACAGGCCGCGGAGGCTAGAAGCAACGGGAGTTTCGGATGTGATCGATAAAAATTTCTCATTGTATTTGGTTACTATAGCATCGGCTGGCTGGACTGGGTTTAGATTGGATCGGCAGTTTCGAACTTATTGTTTGTTATTATTATATTCGCTTTCTCCCCCTCAGCATGGGAATGACACACAAACCCCGATGGCGGACACTTTTCCAAACATTCATTCACTGTGTTTTTGTGTGTATTAACCCTCCCTGTCTAGCTCATCGCTTGATGACGCTAAAAGCGACGAAAAGGAAGGTTGTCAAACGCCAAGCCGGGTTGATCAACTCGGGAGAGGGGTTCCGAGGGAATGGATTGATGATGCGGGAGTCGAGAAACCAACTAACCAAACAACTCGACTCGCGAACGAACGAGCGGGAGGTTCCATGGCGGAATTGCACCTCACCGCCAGTGTGGGAAGTGGGAAACCGGTCCTCGACGGGCACCTGCTTCCTTCTGATTTGTTCCCGACGGTTGTGGTTCTCGGACCGAGCCCCAGCAGCGGGGGTTATCAAGGGTAGTGCACCATGTGGTAGGCTGCTTTGTGTCCACGTCAGGGAGCCTGAGAATTGGGAATCTGGGGACGCGCATGTGGAGAGTCCAGCAGACGGCGGGCAGCAGCACCTGTCCCCGTGACTGGCGCCACCACAAATCGCGACCTGTGGGGGTTTGGTCGTGGGAGAAGGGGAGAAGGCACGAAGGGGAGAAGTGCAAGAAAGGTTCGGATCCGACCTCGAGGCTCAGCGGTGTGTGGCGCCCCCGCACAGTGTGGCTGCCGGGAATCGAGATGGATCGAACCCCACCCGTTGACCCCACCAACCCACCCTAGCCGGGAACAGACACCCGACCCGCTTGACCTCAGTCACGGCTAAACCTCGGTATTCTCTCAATTTTTCGAGAACGGTCCTTTGCGGGCAGCCGCCGCGACATCGTCGTATCAGGTCGCAATTGCCGATCCCACCACACAGCAACCATGCCGCCGAGGTTGAACATTTGGTCGGCCTGCAGGGCCCTCACGACACGGACCCGGGCATTTGCCCAAGGGCCCCCGTCCGGCCCGGCCATGCTGGCGAGGGGACTAGCCGACAACACCACATCGCGGTTACCGAACATCAGCAACCCCAGCGGGCTGCCCCAATCCATGGTACCCGAGAGCCAGCCACCCGCCTATGTCAGCGAGGACAACGAAAAGGCCTTGGATCAACTGCGCATGATCCAGTATGGCATCAACGCGCTGGACCCCGCGGTTGAGGGTCACAAGTACGGGCTGCCGGAACTACCATTGCCCTCGCAGAAGCACGCCAAGCACAGATATGACTCGGTGATCTCGCAGGTCACGAGGTTATTGATGGAAGACGGCAAACTGGCCAAGGCACAGCGGGTAAGGAGATTCTGGGGCCTTGGTGAACAGGGAAAAAAGGAGACCAGACTGTTCTAACATCGATTTACCCCAGGACATGGCCATCATCCTGCAATACCTGCGCACCTCCCCACCACCGCGTCTCGACCCCGCCCGACCGCTCCTCCCCGGCGCGCCCCCCGCCTCCCACCTCCCACTCGACCCGGTGCTCTACCTGGCGCTGGCCATCGACTCGGTCGCGCCGCTGGTCAAGATGCGCGGCTTCAAGGGCCTGGCCGGCGGCGGCAAGTCGCTCGAGGTGCCCATGCCGCTGCGCGAGCGCCAGCGCAGGCGCACGGCGTTCGGCTGGATTCTGGACGCCGTGAGGAAGAAGAAGTCGAAGGGCAGTGGGCGGACCATGTTCCCGCACCGCGTGGCGGAGGAGATTGTGGCGGTCGTGGAGGGCAGGTCGAGTGTCTGGGATAAGCGCATCCAGGTCCATAAGGCGGGTACGGGTAACCGTGCGAACTTGATGCATGCGGGTGTGAAGGGCAGGCTTTGAGGTGGGGTGGTTGTGAGAAAGGGGGGGTTTTGCTGGGGAGAACCCGGCTGGCGGAAATGGCATGTTTCTCTAGAGAGAGAGCGGCTGTGGTTTTGGGTACTGTACTTTATCTGTATGGACTACTTTTGCGTCTGCGGATCGCTTTCCAACCTCACCAATGCTGACTTCCGCTGGGCTGCCGACGAACAATTGTATTGTCTCTTAGTCGGCATCTTCCGACACGGGTTTTGTTTGTTGACTATGACTTGCAGACAACACAATGGAATATCCGCCACCCACTCGACGCCCTATGAGAGCTTCTTGGGATTGGGTTATGGGTAGTGTATAATTAGCCCGGTGTTGCCATGTACGAGAATATAGGTGGGCTAATATCGATGGTTATCCTATGCTTTATTCCCGTAGAATGTTCGTTCTCCGTGCTACCGCCTCGGCTGGAAACCGCGGTACCTGGACCAAGGGCTTTCCCCCTTTGGTGCGTTGTGCCTGATCGGTCTCGGAGAGGTTCTAGGGCCGAGACACTGGCGTTGCTTGACAGAGTTGTCGGGGTGCAAAGCGCCGTCACACCCGGAGCGAGGGTCTAGACCAGCAGCTGAAACCAACAGCTAAAAGCAACTGCCGTCTAGCCCACTGATAAGCAGGGTCCAGTGCTTTCGCCAGGCGAAACTCCATAGCACGGAAGCGCCAACCAAAACGCCTCCCGATGCCAGATCTACAACTCCTAGACTGTAAACAGACGCTTGCGTAACTTTGACGAAATTCATACCCCACAAAGATGGTAGATAAGAAGAAGAGGGAAAGCAAGGATGAGTAGCAATGGAAGGTGAGTGAAAAGTGACCATGAAATACCTAGAGTGAAGCAAAATAGGTAGAAAGCATTGGAAAAAACAACCGAGTAAAGTACTAAAATCCATATAATATGTACCACCTAGACGAAGCTTGACGAAGTCCCCAAAACCAGTCCTCTGTGCTCCAGAGGAAAGTGAGAGTCCATTTTGGGGGTCCGATCACAGTCAGGCTCGATCCACCGGGAAGACCCGCTAGCTAGAGCTCCCCCCACCCCCGCACTTCCTGCGACGAGTCGAGCCGCCACTCAGGTCCGCTGCTATTGAAAAAGCCCCTGAACCCCAAATATTTCCGACGTCAGTTCATCTTTTTTGACGTGTCTTCCTCGAAATCACGGCCGACAACCTCTCCCGTTTAGGAACACTTGATATTCACGCAACCAGTGAGAACCAATCCGCCCCACCAGAAAACGGAACGAGACGAGGCGGCAGTGCAGCTTTTGCAGAATCCTGGAACCTTGTATTCGGTGTCTTGGTATCTTGGCAAAACGGAGCCAGAGCTGGCTTTCCTTGGGACAAGCATCTTGGCGGAGGCGCTATCCTCGACACAGGACTCACGGCGAAAAACAGCTGGGCTGACGCCCCCGCTATGATCTGAGCGCCGACAAAAGACTTGTTTAGAAGGCTCGGCCGTCGCAGATCGAGATGCTGCTTCGACAATCGATATTGCATATGCCTCAGCCTCGTATCCTACCGCGTTGAGACCATTCGACACGAGCCCGCCAAATCTTGCGATTAATACCTAAACAACAACCTGAAACATACGTCTTCTCGTTCATTGATCGATATTCTCCCCGCCAGACGTTACCTGCGTATACAACTGCTGCTACGAAGCACTTCTCCAACCTCCAAAAACACCCGCGCAGCGTAGCATATCGTGCCCAACCGCCGCTCACCATGGCGGGGCGCCAGGCGATGTCGATGGAGGCGATGCTCGATGAAGAACGGAAAGAGGTGCTTGCACTTCTAGAGGGAACGAATGCACGACCTAGACCTCCCAGCTCGCTGGAAGCGCGCTCCCCATCACCCTATACCCCCCGCTCCCCGGTGCGCAGCATGCTAGACATTGGTGATGACCCTCCGTTTCTTACACTCCTCTCTCCAGTGCTCCCCAAGAATTTTGGTACTAAGACGTCATGCGCTTCTGCAGCCCCCGTGAGGAGTATGCTCGATGTGGACAGCCCGCCACCACCGAAACCGATCCGAAGCATGCTGGACGTGGACAGCCCACCCATCGCCGCAAAACAAGTGTTGAGTACGCCCTCGTCGCCGACCGAGTCTCATGCCCGCGCCCAGGCGGCTAACAACGCCCACCCGAGGAGTTTGTCGGATGCCTCCGCGAGGCCTGTCGACTTTGGGCCGAGGTTGGGTCCCGCACGGGTCGACCCGACAAGTGAGTACCAGTTTTCCGGGATTATCACGACCCACGGAGGCCAGGCCCTGCCGAAACGAGTCACCCAGGGTGGCAAGCGGTCCGGTGTGATGCCCGACCAGGGCAACAAGCGATCGACTGCAATGGCCGAGATAATGAGGGGCAACGACATCTCCGGCCTGGCCCTGCCTGGAGACCGAGGGCGTCACCATTCTGCAAGCGGGCCAGCAATGCGCCCGGGGAACAAGTCTAAATCGCCCTCTAGCCGTTCGGGCATGCGCTCGCACTCCCCCCGAGGGCCCCTCCTACGGAACCTGAGCCCCGCTGCCCAAGCAGCGGTCAACGACCCCGAGATAGCCGATTACAATAATGCGTATCGGCGCCTCTCAGACGCCGCGTTGGCCCGGTCTGGCGGGAGCTTGTCAGAGCTAGGAAAACGGAAACCCTCCAACTACATGACCGGGGCTGGCAGGCTAGCTAAGGACTACCTGGGCCCCGACGGCGAACTATTAGTCGAAGATAGTAGCGAGGACAATGGAAGTTCGTCTGGGGAGGAAGGACAGCGTGGGAGGAAGGCTGCTCGGCCCGAAACTTCTGATGCCCAACGACAAGCTAAAAGCTTGCTGGCCGCGGCCGAGGAAGAACGTAGGTTGAAGAACAGACCCCGGGCTCGCATAGTGGGCTTGCTAACCGCGCTGGATAGGTATCCAAGTGGCATCACAGCAACCATACCAGTACAGGTCACTTCTGGACGAGCCGGAAATCACGGTGACGAACCCATCCGGCGAGCGTGTAAAACACAACAAACCCACTATTCACCCGACCACCAGTTTTGATGACCCCCCTAGGACGGGGACTCACACGCCTATGGATTCGGATACCGAGGCAGATCTAACCGACATTAAGAGAGCGCAAAAACTGTCATTCGCCATGACTCAAATTATGGACACCCCCGAGGCGCACCGGACAATCCAGATCATCACCCGAGGCGAGTACGCAAAGCTGGTCCAGGACGCCGAAGAAGAGCACCGGCCCCCGCGCAAGTACCTGGTGGCCACGGACCTGAGCGATGAATCAACCCACGCGCTCGAGTGGGCTATCGGTACGGTCCTCCGCGACGGAGACACCCTCCTAGCCATTTATTGCGTCGACGAGGAGACCGGCATTGGTGCTGCCGACAATGCCCAGGTGCCGGACGATCCCAGGGCCATGAAAGAGCAGGCGGCCGCCATCAACACGGTGACGTCGAGCAAGACGCCCATCACGCCAAGCGGCACGGACCTGCCGCTTCGAAACCAACGTCCCTGGCCGCTACTATCGAACGCGTCGGACACGGGCACGACATCGAGCGTTTCGCCGGCGCCGTCAATCCACCGGGAGCGCAGCAAGGCCGAGGAGGATAGGTACAAGACGGTGCAGGGCATCAGCGAGCGCGTCACCAAGCTGCTCCGCAAGACGCGCCTCCAGGTGCGCGTCATTATCGAGGTGCTGCACTGCAAGAACCCCAAGCATCTGATTACCGAGGTGATTGACCTGGTCAACCCGACGCTGGTGATCCTAGGGAGCCGGGGGAGGAGTGCATTGAAGGGGTACGTATCTATCCGGCCTTCCAACCCCCTATCCATCTCGACCTCCGACGAGAAGTCGTGTGTTTGTCTGTTGTGGTTGGTGTAACTGACAGTGGTGTGCAGCGTCATCCTCGGCTCCTTCTCCAACTACCTCGTCACCAAGAGCTCCGTCCCCGTCATGGTGGCGCGGAAACGCCTGCGGAAGCAGGGCAAATACAAGCGCGTGCCCTCGACACACCAAATCAACAACATCCATAACCCGGCGGCGAGGAGTCTGGCGAGTGCAAAGATTGATTAGGCGTCGCCGTGAGAGCGGTGGCAGATTGATTGGCTCGAAGTCATGATTTGTTACGGGGAGTGGGAAGAGGACGAGCAGGGGGATACCGTCGATATATGGGGAGCTAGCGCATTGGTAGAGGGGGGGTGGGGGTGGGCTACTTACTGTACGGAGATGCCCTTTTTAGTCGGCTCTTTTGGCTTTAGCGGGTAGTTTACTGGATTTGGTCGGTTCGAGATTTGCTTCTACAGGAGGGTGGTGGTGTGGTTTTTGCGTGTTTCTAAGAGTAGAACGGTAGCGGGCGGGCTTAATGATCATATGATAATTGAGGCTGCACTTGAACGAGGGAATTGATATGATGAATGAGTGATGTTCTGAGGGGGAGGGTTGGCGGGGCAAGGGCAGGGAGAGGGGATGGCATCTTGGGGAGGGCAACGATGATGTATGATGGGGAGGAATTGGGGATGGGGGTTGTAGTAATGCGAGAGAAGGGGATGGAGTAACGATACATATACCTGGGGAAGGCTTGGATGGAGAGAGCACAAGTTACATATTACAGATATTCATACCACAAGAAATATATGAATGCATCAGAGAAGATGGCTTTCAGTGCACCCCAATCCGGCTAGACTGTGCTTTGCGTCATTGTTTAATGATCTGCTCACGTGACTTCGCGAGGTGGCCGCGTAGGATCCAGGGCAGGAACGGTTGGCATCGACTGTGTCAAGCCTGCAAAGCATATTCATATCTTTGCAGTGCACTATAACACGCGATATTCGACGAGACCCTTGAGATTAATCTAACGATTTAATCCCGCGAAATGGTGAGAACAAAGCGAAATGCGCCAACGGAGAGCAGTCCTAGGACGACGCGCTCAAGCACAAGAGTAGCCGCGCAAGGTGCAGCGAGACGGACCGCTGCAGGTCGAGATGGCGCTGTTCCGGACATTGTGCGCCAGATGGTGGTCGAGGCGAGATCTGAATTGAGGGCTCAAGACGCTGATGTTTCGGAACGACCCTTGAAGCGCAGGCGTCCAGGAGAGGGCCGACCAGCGAGATCTGAGACGCCAAAAACCAAGGCCGCCAAAGATATTACCAGCGAATCCAGCAAAGTTATTCCCGGCGATGCTTCCAATGATAACCTCCAGTTTGAGGACGTCGTATTACCCACGCCCACGGTGCAGACCATGACAAGGGATTCAGACGAAGAGGACGATGACGACATCGACTTTGAAGATGTAACGATCGAGTCCAACGAGCCGTCGGTGACGGTGGTAGGCAAGGAGTCTCGGGTGCTAGACCTGGACCTGTCCGCGCACATGGCGGCCCTAGCGCCGCGTCGGGTAGACCGTCGCAAGGCCATCAGCAGAGAAGAGAAGGACCGCCGTGTCGGGATCCATAAGATGCACCTCATCTGTCTCCTGGCGCACGTGGAGCTTAGAAACCGGTGGTGTAACGATCGCGGTGTCCAGGATGCGCTTCGGCCACTGATCCCCGAGAAGACGGTGTCTGCCCTGTTACCTAGGGCCAGCCTAAACCAGTTTGGACGTTCAGAGTCACTGAGGAAGGGTCTTCAGGAGGCGAAGGAGCTGTTCAAGCTCAATTTTACCATCACGGAAAGAGGGTTGCGGAGGGCACTGTGGGCGGAGGACGAAGAACAGTTGAAAGACGTATGTAGGTGCCACGGACGCCCCCTCTGGGCTAGGCTAATACACTCAATAGTATCAACTTCCGGATGATATCGAGTCCACGCTGGACAAGAGTGATTTCCTCGAAGCGGCCAAGACGTTGCGAGGTTCTCGCGATGTTGGTGCCCAGCTTTTTTGCTCCTTGCTGCGGTCTGTGGGCGTGGAAGCCCGACTTGTCTGTTCTCTCCAACCTCTGTCTTTCGTTCCTGGAGCCCCTACGATGCCAAAACGACGGAAAGTCCAAACACAAACGCCACAGAAACAACCATCCAAGTTCGAGATTTATGCGGCAGCAGTGGCAAAACACGAGACTAAGTACCCTGAATTCCAAGCTGGCGCAACGACTCCCTCTCCCCGTCGACGGCTCGGCCACCCGCACGCCTCCGCCTACCACCCCCCATCCATAACCGCACCCTCTCACTCGCCCTCCGCGTCCACATCCGTGTCGCAAACCCCCAAAACCATTCGCGGCGAGTCCGCCTTCCCCGTCTACTGGGTCGAAGTCCTCGACGTCGCCCATCAAAGCTGGCACCCTGTCGACCCGCTCGTGACCGGCACGCAATGGAAGCCCCGCGCTCTCGAACCGCCCGCCTCAGACACCCTCAACACACTCACCTACGCCATCGCCTTCGAAGCCGACGCCAGCGCCCGCGACGTCACGCGCCGCTACGCCAAAGCGTACACCTCCAAAACCCGCCGCCAGCGCATCGACGGCCTCCCCACCCCCACCACCACAAACACCACCACCACCCCAAACCCACCCATCCCCCACCCCCGCTGGTACCGCCTCGCCCTCAAACGCTACACCCGCCCGCACCCCACCGACCTCGACCAGATCGAGCGCAACGAGCTCGCCGCGGCCGAAGCGCGCGAGCCCATGCCGCGCAACGTCGCCGACTTCAAGGACCACCCCGTGTACGCGCTCGAGCGCCACCTACGCCGCGGCGAGGCCCTCGTCCCCGGCGCCCAGGCCAGCGGGACGGTCAGTGCCGGTGCGAAGGCGCCGCTGGAGCGGATTTATCGCAGGGCGGATGTGAGGGTGGTCAGGAGTAGGGAGCGGTGGTATCGGGTGGGGAGGGTGGTTAGGGAGGGGGAGGAGGCGGTGAAGAGTTGGGTGCGGCCGAGGAGGAGGGGGAGGGGGGGGAGGGGGGTGGGTAGTGGGGGGAGTGATGGGGAGGAGGAGGAGGAGGATGATGATGATGATCCGGATCGGGTGGGGTTGTTTGGGGATGCGGCGAGGGGTAATGTGCCGCTTTATATGATGGAGCAGACGGACCCCTACGTCGCACCGCCCGTTGTCGGTGGCAGGGTGCCGAAGAACAAGTTTGGTAACCTCGACTTGTATGTGCCGAGCATGGTGCCCCGCGGCGGCGTGCATGTCAGGCATGAGAGGGCTGCGCACGCGGCGTTTATCCTGGGCGTGGATTATGCGCCTGCGCTGACGGGGTTTGAGTTTCGGGGGCGGAATGGCACGGCGGTGTTGAATGGTGTGGTGGTGCCGGAGGATGCTGGGGAGGGGGTGTGGGCGGTGATTGGGGGGTTGGAGGATATGGAGGCAGAGGAGGAGGAGGAGAGACGGTCGAGGCGGGCGCTGAGGATGTGGAGTCGGTTTTTGAAGGGGTTGAGGATTAGGGAGAGGATTTGGGCTGGGGTGGACGAGGAGGCGGAGGAGGTAGACGAGCCCGAGGACAAGGGGAAGGGGAAGGCGGTGGAGGAAGACGAGGACGTGGGTATGGAGGATGCGAGCGAGGACAATATGGGAGGAGGCGGCTTTTTTGTGCCGGATGAAGACGATGATGATGACGGTGGGGGTGGTGGGTTTATTGTCGAATAAGTGGTGTTGGAAAGGAACAAGAACCTCTGGAGCAGCAGAATTTGGGGCGGGTCAGAACTGTGATGGTAGATTCAGTATGAATTAGAGATTATTTATTTCAGCGAATGAGACTGTCATTGGGTCTGTACTGTTTGCCCTGCTCGTCCCTGTTTGGCATCTAGATGCCTTATTGACGAGTTGGCCCAGCCGCGGGGGGGCCACTTACTGATGGGCAAAATTGGTTTATGGATCCCCGCTCACCTGCGGTTTCTTGGTTTCTTTTCCAAAACCAAAGTACCAGCTGCCTACACATCTTGGGAGCACCACGCCACCAGATATACCAACTTACCATCTACAACAAGCAGGTAAAATGACCGGCAAACCACCAACCCCGGCACCCACAACACCGGTTCCAATCAACTGGCCATCTCACATCCCTTACCTTTCAGCACCCTCTTACTCACCGCACCTAACCCCCGCCCACCTTCGGGCCCTCCGCACCCGGCCGGCGGACCCATCAGACCCGCTCCCGGAAATTCCCCGCGACCTCAAGCCGGGCCCGTGTCCGTCAGTCCGCATCACCCCGATCACCGACCCCACTCGTAAGTCCAACCCTCCAGCTCTATTTTTTTATTATTTTCACAACCACGACAACCAACCCAAACTAACAACCCCTGCTTCAGACCCCGCGCACGGCCAAGCCGGCCTCTTCGCAACACGCGACCTCGCCCCCGGCGCACTAATCCTCCCCTACCTCGGCGAAGTGCACGTCGGCACGGCACCGTTCGGACGCCCACCCCACAACAACAGCAGCGGCGGCGGCAGTGGCGATGATTACGACTACGCCGGGTCGGACTACGACCTGTGGCTGGACCGCGAGGGCGACCTGGCGGTGGACGCGGCGCGCGCGGGGAACGAGGCGCGCTTTGTGAATGACTATCGGGGGGTTCCGGGGAGGGGGGGCAGGAAGGCGAATGCCGAGTTTAGGGTCGTGTGGGATGTAAGGAGGGGGGAGAGGTGTATGGCGGTGTTTGTGTTGCGGGCGGGGAAGAGGGCGACGGGGAGGGCGAGGGTGGTGGGGGTTGCGAGGGGCGAGGAGGTGTTGGTTAGTTATGGGAGGGGGTTTTGGCAGGGGAGGAGGGAGGAGGAGGATGGGGGTGAGGGTGATGGGGGTTGGGAAGGGGGTGAGGTGTGAGTTGTGAGTTGTGGTGAGACAGGACTACATATTTGTCTACCTGTCTATCAAATCTCTTGCCCGGGAATTTATATTCACCAGATATTTGTTTGTTTCCTCCGGCCCTCGTACTACGCGGTACCACCCATAATTTAAATCCAGTCAGTCAAGCTTCCGTCGTGATGTCTAGCGCATATACATACATCATGAATTCAAAAATTGGCCTAGAAGTGCCAGGCTATGGAAAGACGAATGGCTTTTAGGTATCAATGGATGGCTCCGGTCTCGATCTTAGCCCTGAAACCTACCTAGGCCTTCCATCTTCAGAACGCCCCACTACCTACCTATCACAGCGACTTTTCAGGGGCACGAAGCTCGCAATAACCCCGCCATGACGACAACGGGGTTGCAGCCGCGCTGCCCCACTACGGTTGGGCTGAGACGTCAACTGCAGTTCCCTTCCACATTCTTTACACAACAAACAAACCGCCATCAACCTCGACCCGAACTTCGTCTTCCGACATTGTACCACCAAACAGCAGTCAACCGCAGCCAACCCTTCAAAATGGAACCGCCTCCATTACCATCATCAATTCCCCCATCCCAACCACAAACCCACCCCACCTCCTCATCTTCCACACCCCCCGCCAAACCACCAACCTCCTTCCCCCACCTCACCATTCTCACCCCTTCCCAATCCCACCCCTTCACCACCCCCCAAAAGAAAATCACCACCGGCACCGACCTCCCGCACTTCCTCTCCTCCCTCGCCTACCGCGACCTCGGCACCTTCATCCTCCAACTCAACCGCGCCCTCTGCCCGCGCAAGCCCTCCCCATCCTCTCCGGCCTCCTCCCAAACCCGCACCTTCCCCCTCAACACCCGCCGCCCCGACGAGCCCATTATCGTCACCCGCCTGCGCGCCGTGCTGCACGAGCTCGAGCGCATGATGGACGAGGCGCCGCCGGAAAAGGGGCCAAGACGGTTTGGGAATGTCAGTTTTCGGCGGTGGCATGCGTTGTTGAAGGAGAGGGTGGATGGTTTGTTGGGGGGGTGTTTGGCGGGGTTGCCGGGTGGGGTGTGGGAAGAGTGGGGGGCGGAGGAGGCGGCGCTGGGGGAGGTGAAGGCGTATTTTGTGGGGGGGTTTGGGAGTGAGCAGAGACTGGATTATGGGACGGGGCATGAGTTGAGCTTTTTGGCGTTTTTGGGGGGGTTGTGGAAGTTGGGGCTTTTTGAGGGGGAGGGGGGAGAGGGGGGGGAGGTGGAGAGGCATTTGGTGTTGGGGGTTTTTGAGGCGTAAGTTGTGCTTTGTGGTGGGGTATATGTTGGGTACGTGTGTTGTGCTGATGGTTATGCTACAGGTACCTCAGGGTTGTGAGGAAGTTGATCCTGATATATAACCTCGAGCCGGCAGGGTCGCACGGCGTATGGGGCCTCGATGACCATTCCTTTCTGCCGTATATCTTCGGGTCCGCGCAACTTACACGGCCCATTACCGAAGCCGAGCCCATGCCGCTGGAAGGCTCCCTCCCCGGCGCACCGCGGCCCTCAGATGTCGCCAAACCCGCCACGGTCGACCTCTACCGCGAGTCAAACATGTACTTCTCGGCCATCGGCTTCATCAACGACGTCAAGACGGGCCCGTTTTGGGAGCACAGCCCGATCCTGTTTGATATCTCGGGCATCAAGGACGGCTGGGGCAAGATCAACAAGGGCATGATCAAGATGTTCAACGCCGAAGTGCTCTCCAAGTTCCCTGTTGTTCAGCACTTCCAGTTCGGGTCGCTGTTCTCGTGGGACCCCGATCCGGAGGCCGCCGTGCCAGCGCAGACGGTGCACTTGGCAAACCAGCCGAGTAATGTCAACCCCTCCCCCGCCGGGAGCGGACCGGGGACTGCTGCCCCCTGGGCGCAAGCTACAAAGATGCCCGGGGCTACGGCTGGGGTTCCACCGGGACCCGGAATCCCGTACTCGAGGGCGCCGTGGACCGGTGGAGGAAGTTCGGCGCCAACGATGCCGAGGGGCGGTGCCCCGGATACTGGGCCGCCTCCGCCGACGGCCTTTCCGCGGGGCAAGCCGGGAACAGCGAGCAACCAGTTTGCCGTGACCAAGGCGCCGTGGGCGAAGGATTGATTTGTGTGGCTTTTACTTGTAATATGTGAAAAGGATTGTCTTTGGTCGAGAAGGATATGATACCCAGTCAAAAGAACTGTTTACTCATTCGAACACGTCAGATCATTGCAAGCACACCCCGGCCCTGCCCAGCCCTCTAGATTCCAAGCAATGCATTGTCCATATATGTACCATGATGCCCTGACACGTTACTCCTAGACTCCCTCACTCAATCCCGGACCCTCCTCCCACTGGATCGGATAACTCGGCGGCAGATCCTCCTCCCTGGTCCCCCAACTCCCCTCCTCCTCACCCGCCCAAAGCTCCAGCACGCCCCCCTTCAAGAAAAAGTCGTGCGTGATCCAATTCTTAGTATAATCCTTCCCATTCAGCCTCGCCCTTTGGATATACTTCCTCTTCCCCTGCGGATCAAAATCCCGCACCCTTATGACTGCCCACTTCCCCTTCCGCTTCGCCCTGAGCCGCACCTCCGGAAAGAAGGGCGTCGACAGCAGATACACGTCCTGGCCCGCTACAGGGAAGAACCCCATCATCGCGAACGCGCTGAACGCGCCCATGGCGCAGTCGTCGTTGCCCGGGATGCCGTTCACCGTCGCGTTGAACTGCCCCGGGATGTACTCGCGCACGAAGTGGGCGCTCATCCCCGGGCGTCCGGCGTAGTGGAACTGGAACACGGGGAGGAACCCCTGCTCGTTGCCCAGGTAGGATATGCCGCTGGTGTGGAAGTAGGCCAGGCGCTCGACGAAGGCGTCGCGCCCGCCCATGAGGCGGATTAGGGTGGCCATGTCTTGCGGCGCGTAGAAGCTGTACAGCCAGGGGCTGCCTTCGTAGGTGTCCAGGCCGGTGTCGTAGTAGCAGGAGTGCATGTCCTGGACGGGGGAGCAGGCGCGCGTGTTGGTGTAGCGGAAGGAGCCGTTGGTGAGGCGGGCTTGCATGAAGCCGGTGAAGTCGGTTTGGGTGAGGTCGCCGTTGGCGTCTTTGAAGACGTCGCGCTGGGTGGGGTTCCAGTAGTTGCGCCAGTTGCCGCCGCGGCGTCGGTATTTGGCGGCGTCGGCTTCGTGGCCGAGACCCTGGGCGATGAGGGCGATGCAGAAGTCGTTGTAGGCGTACTCGACGCCGCGGCTGATGCTGCGGCTCATGGGGCCGGTGCCGTTGCGGTCTTTGTCGTCCTTGGGGATGTACCCGAGCTCGTGCCAGCTGACGAGGCTGCCGCGGCCTCCGAGGCCCCAGTTGGATGGTTCGACTGCGAGGGCGAGTCAGGGGATGTGTTCACACAAAGTAGATGGGCAGGGTTGGGTAGGGAGCGGAGAACCATACCTTCAGCATCTGAGACGACTGCCTCGTAAGCAGTGGTCCAGTCGATACCATCTCTTAGGTCCTTGATGAAGGCATCAGCTACCACGACGTCTGCGTTGGAACCTCCTTGCGAGAAGCCCTTGCTAAAGCTCATCCGGCAGTCGGGTAGTTTTCCTAGGAGTTGTCAGTGTCCCGCTCGGGATTTACGGACTCGGTGCCTCAAACCTTCATGTCTGTAGATGTCGAGCAACGCGCGCACCATATCGGTCTGCACTTCCGGGTCGATGATGGTTAGTAGCGGATGTTGAGCGCGGAACGAGTCCCAGATGCAGTAGAAGCTGTCCCCAAGTCAGCAACTCAACGTCCTCCCTCAGAGTCTCCCCTAGTAGCCCAACTTACGAGTCGTAGTATGGCTCTGTCGAGTTCCACAGCGGATTCTCCCCGGTGTAATTCTGCGGAGACAGCATAGTCCGGTACAACCCCGACCAAAAGGTAGTCTGCAGGTCCTCGCTCACCCCCGTAGCATCAATCTCGATCGCACCCAGCTTCTTCCGCCACTCCTTCCGGGCATCGCTCTCCACCCTCTCGAAATGCCAATCCGGGATCTCCCTCTCGGCGTTCTCACACGCCTGGTCCACCGACATGAACGACACCCCGACCCTCGCCAGCAGCGAGTTATTTGCGGGGGCCTCAAACTGCAACCACGCACCCGCAGAGCCCGTCGGCATATGATATCCCGCCCCAACACTATCCAAGAACTTCGGCTCCTCCACCGCCTCATTCGTCGTAAACGTCCCCGTCTTGCGAATAGCCGCCCCCCTAAAATCCGCACAAAAGTACGCCGAATACTTCCCCGCCCCAAACGACGGCCCATACGTCCCATGGCCCACCACCCTCCCACTCTCCGGAAACACCTGAATCCCCCCCGTACTCCGACTATTCATCAAATCCACCAAATCCACCACCACCACCGGCGAGTACGGCACGCCCCTCACCACCTCCTCCCCCTCCACCCTCCTCACATCCACCTTTTCCTCCCCCCAAAACCCAAACCGATACAACGCCACCCTCTCCGACGCCGTCATCTCCGCGCGCACCGTATTCGTCAAATTGACGGTAAAATACCCCGGCGCCGCGAACACCGACCCTTCTACTCTGTCCGTCGGGCGGTCCATGACAGAGTAGGCGCAGCGGGACGGGTCGTCGCCGGGACAGCCCGGGTGCACGAATAAAGGGAAGTTGCCGAGTGACGGCTGGCCGCCCGTGCCGGAGTCGTGCATGTGCGAGAAGCCGAGGATCGGGTTGTGGTCGGACACGAACCCGGCGGCGTTTTCGGCCCGCGAGAGCGTGTCGGCGACGGGCTTGGCCATGCCGTAGGGGTGGGTGGCGCCGGGGAAGACGTGGCCTGGGTTTTGTTAGGTTGTTTGGTTCTTTTTTTGGTTGGGGGGAGGGAGGTTGGGTTGGGTGTGATGAAGCGAGGGGGAGTGAGGTGAGGTGAGGTGTGATGAGGTGAAAGGGGGAAATTTACCGCCGTTGGCTGTCCCGATAAGGGGGTTGACAAAACGGAGAATGTCATCCTTGGGTTTGGATCCGAAGGAGGGGAATGGTGACTCTCCGAGGCCTAAGTCATATTGGGAAAGTAAATAAAAGATACAGGTGCAGAACAGAGCGATGGCGAGGATGCGGCTCATACGAGGCATGCCTCGGAGGTGTATTGGCGCCGACATGATGGCGTTTATGTGAGTCCGTCTTGTGAGTCCAGTTATGTGAGCCCGACCTTGCTGTGTGTTGAAAGGGGGGTTTGTCTCAAACTTCCGGGTCCAGCATACTCTTACTGTCCCAGCAATAGCTCTATCTTCACGAGAAACTCGGATTTTGTAACTCAAAAACACCGGCGGCTAAGGGGCCCTCAACCCGTGTCTTGAAACTCCAACTGCACCGTCATGGCCGGTTTCGAAAAGGCCGAAAAGGCCAGCTCGAGGAATGAAGAGGTTGTGTCTGCCACTTCGCCAAGCCAAAGCCACTTCGGGACAAGCGTGCCGTGCGCGGCGAGCAGCCGGAGGAGCTTATTGATGCCAAGCATGCAAGGGCTTGTTACCCCAGAGTGCTGTCAGGGGGTCTGGTTGGTTGGAGCCAATATATCTTGGGTAACCGGCACAAACTCCCTCTCTTTCCTCCTTCCGCTTCCGCTTCCGCTCTCTCCATTCGGCACTGCTTGTGCCATCGGCCAACCCATCCACTTGCTGCACTCCTCATTATTCTTAACCAACTCGCCCACCCTCCCCACGATGTGTTCCCTCCAGCCCTCGATATACCATCCCCCCGGGATCGTATCTGTGTTCAGGAGCACGGCGTAGTGCGCTAGAACTAGCAGAGCATATGGCTCACGATTCCTGACGCATGCCACGAACTCTGGCTGGGCTCGGTAAAGCCACCCAAAAACGAACTGGTCCTCAGAGGGACCGGCGTGTCTGGTATCGCTGTCCGGCCCCCGACGGCGTCCGTAGATGGCGCTGTAGATTGCAATTAGGGCGTCGAGCGCTGCGAGGCAGAGTGATGCCGTTGCCGTGCTGGAGGGTTCTCCCTCCGGATTGGCATCTGCGATGAAGCCCCTCAGCCCGTCCAATGCGCCCTCCCAGTCTAGTCTCGGAAACCCGTCCCTCACGTAGACGGGTTGTTCGAGCTGCTGCCCCGACAGTGAGCCGGTCCTGAAGGGCGCCATCAGGCCTGCGAACAGCACCTCGGGGCTGAAGGACTCGTGCATGAGGCGTACGCCAAAGACGAAGGGCATCCACGAGCCGGGAGAAGCAGAAGCAGCAGTTGCATTTGGCGTGGCCATGTCGTTCGCGGTGCACACGAGCAGGTCGTCCCGGCTAGTTGGCCCAGCTGCAAAAGTGCAATAGCTCGTCAACACTGCCCCGAGGTAGAGAGCGCCGCAATTGTCGGGCTCGGGACGGGAGAGTTGGGATGAGAAGCCCGAAACGCCGGCTGTGAGGTGCTGCTGGGCGAGAGAGAGGTAACCGCTGGGGTTTTGGTGACGGCCATTGCCATCGGTGCCACCGCTCTCCGTCCTTGCCTTCTCTTTGGTTGCTAAGTAGGCCAGATGAAACGCGGCCGAGGCGAGGATGAGGTGGAGGACGAACGGGTGGCTCAGGCCCATCTGCGGCGTGTTGCGTGACCAGAACCGATGCATTCCCGGGTTCTCGCCGCCGGCGAAGGTCTCTGCCGTTGTGGTGACGAAGTGGAGGAGGAGCTCCGCATTGTCAAGGTTAATACGCGTCCGGTCGGCGTCGAAGGCCGGGGAGCTGGGTGTTGCCGTGGAATCGGGAGAATGTGATGGTGTCCCTGAGGAATCCGTTTCACTCCGGCGGGTGGTTGGTGCCCGTTTGTGGCCATGGGCAGCCGGAAGAGAGGCAGACTCGCCGCTCCAAACTTTCCGAGGCCGACCTCGAGGGGTTCGAGATACTGGGGCCCTGCTGCACTCAACGCGCGTTCCACCTGGAGCAAGATCGCAGGGGAGACCGAAGCTTACGCAGTTGCTGCATGGCTTCTCCTCGTTGCACTAGGGGGGGGTCGGAAGGGAATATTAGTTCAGCAATGACACGAAGCAGTGACACGGGGGGTAAAACCAAGGACGAAGCAAACATCCATGGCCGTGAATAAAACCGACAAACCTTGACCTTCCTCCGTTTGCAGAGACTGCAGCCGCCGCGTGATTTCCGGTGGGGTCGGATAGACTTCTTGGTCGATGGTGACGATGCTGCTGTCATATTGGATCAGACGACTAGCTGCCCTTTTTCGCATCCGATGCGAGAAATACTCTATGACCCCTGGTTCGGCAGAGTTGCAAGTATAAGTAGCGGGCCGCCCCGCAGTGCATGACGCGGCCTCGACTAGGGACGAAGGGGGTCCAGGGGCCCAGTGTTGATCTTGAGATGTCTCAACATGCCAACCTTGTTCAATCTCTAAATCAAATCGTAACCTATGCGAAAAATGCCATTTTTCGGACTCGGGTATCGGAGGGTGAGGCTTAGTATAGACTTGACTTAGACGCCCAAAGGAGTTTGTGTTTGTCTTGTATTTCTACCCCTGAGCCCCCGTTGGGATTTAAAACTAGATATCCGCGCCATGTTGAACTATGCAGAATACTTTCTTTTCCCTGGTCTCATTGTGATTCTTATTCCCCTTCCACTTCTTACCCTTTGATCCCCAACACCCACCGAGCTGTCGAGTCGGCTCTCAACCACCATGGCCCTGAACGACGGCCCCCCTTTCGGCCCTGTGGTCAACGGGACCATGGTAATCGTCTTCTGGGAGTACCGCCCAAGTAACGTAGCCGCCTACCTCTTCCTCGGGCTATTCGCCGCCGCCACGTTAGGCCACCTCATCTACCTGATCTGGTTCCGCGCCTGGACCTTTATCCCCTTCCTCCTCGGCGGCATCTGTAAGCCCTCCTCCCCCTCCTATTACCCTGATAACCCCCAGAAACCACCCCCTTACCAACCACCCCTAACCAACCAAAATCAAACCAGGCCAAATCTTTGGCTACCTCGAGCGCGCCGCCGCCCACAACCACCCCACCACCCTGGGCCCCTGGATCCTGCAAAACATGCTCCTCCTGGTCTCCCCGCCCCTCCTCGCCGCCACACTCTACCTCTCCCAACACCAAATCACCCGTGCCCTCCTCCACGGCACCAACCCCCCCACCCCCACCAAACGATCCCGCTCCTGCTGCCTCACCTGCCTCCGCCCGACCCCCACCAAAACCTACATCCTCGTCGACCTCCTCTCCATCTTCACCCAACTCCTCGGCACTATCCTCCCCGCCAGCGGCACGCCCTCCGCCATCCACCTCAGCAAAACCATCATCCTCACCGGCCTCGCCCTCCAGCTCGCCGCGCTGGGTGTGTTCATGGGCGTCAGCTGCGGGCGCACGCATGCGCGTTTACGGCGGGCGCCGGCGCGGGCGATGGTGGCGGATCCGGGGGTGAATTGGCTGGGGTATTTTGTGGTGATGGAGGTGGCGGCGGGGATGATGGTTGTGCGGAGTGTGGTGCGGGGGGTGGAGTTTTTGGAGGGGGGTGGTGGGGGGGTGGTGAGGGGGCATGAGGTGTTTGTGTACGTGTTTGATGGGGTGGCGATGCTGGTGGTGATGGTGGGGTTTTTGGTGCTGTATCCGGCGAGGTTGGTGAGGGAGGTGGGGAGGTTGGAGGAGAGGGAGAAAGGGAGAGGCGGGGGAGAGGGTGGGAGAGGGGCGTTGTTGAGTGGAGGAGGGAGGTGGGAAGGGATGGGTCGAGAGTGGGTGGGTGGGTTGACTGCCTGACGTACTTTGGGAGTAAAACCAGCGATCTCTCATGAACTTAATCGTAGGGCATTTCGAAATCTCCAATGCCCTTCCTTTGTCTACCAAAGCTAGCTACAACACAACACCATTGCCATCGCTGATAAACGCCCGCGGGCGCCCCCCGATGTCCCACGCTCAGCTAAGATCGAACCCAGCGCCACTCGTAACAGCATACAGCAACTTCCTCTTCAGCGTCTCCGCGTTATCATACCGCGGCAGCTTCAACAGGTTCACGCACGTACTCGCGCTCGGCAGCCGTTCCTGGTCCCTGCCACCGTCCCTGATGCTGAACGGCGGGCTGAGCTGGCTAAATCCCAGGAGAGGGGCGCGCGGCGTGCTTGTGACGTACTTCAGCACATCCCTCCTCTCGCGGTCCTCTAGCTGGTACATCACCTCCCAGAACAGCTGCACAGTTTGGTGCTCCTTGCCGTCGTCACCGATTTCATAGACCCCGCTATAGGCTGTGTGCTTCCGTAGGTCCTCGACGTCGATCTCGGAGCTGTCGCCGCCCACCAGGCGTTGTAGCTCATTTTGGTTGAACATGCTCAACCAGCCCGGGTCAATGATCATACCCAGCCCGCGGAGGAAAGCCCGAGTCTGTGCGTAAGGCTGGATAATGAGTCGGTGGCGCGCGACGTAGCTAATGTAGAGGAGTCGGTTTTCGTTGGTTACAACCACGTTCTCGCCGTCGGGGACAAGGTCGCGGGTTATGGTGCGGAATGGCTCCCCTGGGGGAGAGATCTGGTCGGTGATGGTGAAGTCGAGAGAGAGGTCGCCGACGTCGCCGGGGTAGTTCTTCAGGCGCAGCATGCCCTGGTACAATTCTTCGTCGAGTTCACGGAGGTCGTTGATGTTGGCGCGGGACGTGTCGGCCGCGCCGGCTGATGTGGCCCACTTGAGGAGGAAAAATCCAGCAAAGGATACGTCGATGAGAATTCCCTCGTACAAGCACTTCCCGATGACTCTGCCGAGAAACTCGTATTGTCGGAGGCGGGACGTGATAGTCTCATCCCATTCCTCAGAATTTTCGGGGATTTGTGCCTCTTGAAGCGCGTTCTTTGACTGGTCTATGCTACAGGGGTTCGGGTAGTATGAGTTCTTGCTGTTCGCGATGAAGAGCCCTTCGTTCGGCGTAAACGCTTCTGTCGTCACGCTCGTGAGAAATTCTTTGGTCACACCACCTCCGTCGATCCCGGCTTCTGGCATGCCGAACTCGTCAACAAATGTGATTTGAATCGGTTCTTTTAATCCATCCTGAAGGCGCCAGAAGGATTCCAGGGCGTCATCGAACATCCGACCCCTTTGGATCTGCGCTTGGTGTCGGCCGATGATGTGCGTGCCGGCAGGGGTCGGGTCAGCCGGTCCACCATGCTGGTTGAGAATCCATAACCTCCACATGTCCGGGTCGATGTTGCCCCCCCTTCTCCGGTGCTTGTCGAGATGGACAAACTGTCGGAATATCTGAACCCGCATGTTAAAGGGAATGACAAACGGCATGTTGCGCAAAATTTCCAGCCTAGGGCCAGCAGCAGCCCTGAGAATATCCCGTGCAGCTTGCTTTCGCGCTGCCCTGGTCCATTCCATTCGGGCCTGTCGAGATATCCTCAAACCGCTGGATGAAACGGGCACCGGTGGCTCTGCTGCATCCGCATCATCGTCATCCTCTTCGTCCTCGACTTCGGCTTGCTCACGCTGGCTCTGTTCCTCGAGCACGACAGCAGAAAGGAAGCTTTCCATGTCGAACTTTGACGTCATCAGCCAATGCTGCGGTGGCAGAAATGGACGTCTGGAATCCCGTTCGTAGAGCATCCTCATTGCGGTGGAAACGAGATTTCTGAATGCGCCGAAATCGACGCCAGCGGTGAGCACGAAGGGCAAGGCTTCCACTATCTTATTGCTTCCGGCCACACTCCGAGGCCGAGTCAAAGAGGCTGACGAACTATCGACAATGTTTGGGTTACTAGGGTCCGAATTGAGCAAGTCGGCAGCATTGTAGTAAAGCGTAAACCCGAGGTGCTTGAGAAAAAGCGTCATGCGCTTCAGCTCCTGAAGACCGAGGCTGCTCAAACGCAATCGTGAACTCGAGCCTCCCGAGTGGAATGGTACACTGAGGCCGCTGAAAAAGTCGTCATCGTCGGTTAGACGAAGGACAAAGATATACAGCTCGAGAAACAAGAGGACTGTGCGCCACTCGCGGTGCCACCAAGAATCGGCCTGGGACGAAGGCTTCTGGAGTAGAATTCCGAGCGCAGCATCAGGATCTGACCCGATTTTGGAGAATATTGACGTCCTACTGAACGCATTCCAGAAGAACTTGACGGCAGGGAGGGGACCTTGACGGGTGGGAATGTCTGCTAGATACAGCCGCATCCGAATTTCGTCACCAAGCGTCGGAAAGCAGAATATGAGGGTGAGGATGTAGCCGGCGAGGAAGCCGGCGTTCTCAAGCTCGGACGCGGAACTACCCCCGTGGTCCCTGGTTTCATTAGCAGATTGTTACTGGCATTGGTTGTAATGTAAACTTACGAGGTGAACTTCTCGAGGACTCCCGAGATCTCTTCTCTGTCTGTTAGTGAAGAGAGCTTGTCAGAAACATACGAAGGCAGCGCCGGCTCGGGGATAACTTCCACATCACTGGTTTCCGCATCGCTGGTTACGTCAGAAGTTTTCAAGTCGGAGGCCGTAAACCCGGCCCGGATCGTGGTCGACAACGTAGACAACAGGGAATATAAGACTCGTAGAGAATGCGAATGAAGCACGAGGCGCCTTTTCGCTTTTTGTAGTACGATGAAGTGCGAAAGCAGCCACAAGAGGCCCGCCTGCGACCCAGCCGTCTTGCGATCCGTGATCACACCATCTTGTAGTGATTTCGAGAGCCGGTCGACATCCAAGTCAGCCGAAAAGAGCTCAACATTAGACTCGAACAAGGCCAAGTCAGGCTGTGTTAAGAACGAGGCTGCAAACTCGAAATAGGCGGCTTGGGTGAACGATTCTAGATGGGTTAGCCCGAGGCTCCAACTTGATGTAAAGCCAGCCGAGCATAGGGGAAGTAGACACATACCAGGTGTAGCCGTAGCAGATAGCGGTGTTACCACAGCCCTTCGGATGAGGTCTAGCATTTGAGAGGTCGGGCCGAGATTGCGGCAGTATCTCCCCAGCACCCTGTAGAGCACCCCCAGGTAATGTTGAACGGACTGTGGTCGTAGTTTTGTTGCCTCAACGACGGTCTCTAAGAGGATTTGGGCTTGCTCGTTTACTATCTTAGGGTCGAGGCTGTTGTTATCAGAGTCAGCATTCCGGTCAAATCGGATTAGTTGAGCGCTTCTCACCTGTCAAGGGCGGAAACCGCTATTCGGATCAATTGCCCCAACCGAGGCAACTCTAAGGCTCCTGATGCGAAACAAGCAAATCTGGTGTGTAAGAGATCGCGAGCGAGCAAGCACAGCCGCCGCTGGTCGTCTCGGTCAGACGCCTGATATACGCTGAGGACCAAGGGTGCCGCCTCTGTTGTTCTCTGTTCAACGTCCACTTGTCCTTGCCCACGGTACAGGAGGTCAATGGCCTGCCGGCGTGCTACCCGTAGGTTCCGCCGCGACCTATGCCCTCTCCATGTCTTCTGGATGCGTTGCGCAGCCTTCAGACGGTCCCGCTCTTGTTGCCGCTGTAGCCGCTCGGCTTGAGCATGTGCCACTGTCTTGGACGCCCCGACGGCCGCGCTGGGAGCCCATGATGTGCTAGTGAAAGGGTTTATCGCTTTTTGGCCGCTGAGATTGACATTTCGCCCTTTGCGCGAGCTTCCGGTGAAAGTCGGAAACATGGCGGTTGGCGGGGTGCAGCAAACCCCTGGCGAGGGGCTCTCTAATATCAGACGCTCGGGATGGCGGGGTTTCGGTTTAGCCCAAGTAGTCCGAGATGGACAGGGAATTTATTTGCGGAGTGCCTCTGATCTGGAATAAAGCCCCTGGAAATTTGTTGGTTAGATATCCAACGCCGGCGGCTTGCAGAAAGTCGAGAACAATGTCAGCTCCCGCCACTTGGGCCTCGAGCGAGGCAGCAGCGCAGGTTGGCTGCGTGTGGCGGGCACGCACGGCAATTGTTTGTTGGGTGGCTCGGGGTCGCGATCGATTATTGCACAGTACTAGCAATTCACTTATGAAATGGGCGAGAGCACATAAATCGGCACCGGATTTCGGTGGTTTCTAGTTTGCGCCTGCCTTGGCTAATAGGTACTCGGTACGGCAGAAAAGCTCCTTCCATTGTTCTGCAAGCTGCGGCTCGGGTACGGTGATGATGGAAGCTCCTAGCGTCATCCACAGTGCTTCCATGGGCAGGGGTTGTGCTGATAACGATAAGAGAGTGCTACCCCGCCACACCCTTGGTTGTGCCGCCAAGTGGTGCCAACCACCATGGAGCCCAGTAGAAGGATATCGATTTAAGGTGTCATACCCATTGTTAAAGAAAAGAAACGCCACACTCCAGGACAGCCGAGAATTCCAAGCAATGAGGACTCGAAGGAAAGGAAACTACATCGATTAAACTGAGCGGAGCCGATGGTGAAATAACGCTATTTATATTCGTTGAAGCCTGCAGAGTTAGGTTCAGGTGATTAAGAGCTCGGTTGCGTTCCTATGATGTAAACCTCTTGCTCATGACCTCAAACCACCTGATATTTCTGCCTTGGCCAGCCACCTCTTTTTAATAGGAGGGAGTGTGCCTAGGTACACAGTAGGTTGCCACTTGGGTGCTCCTTCCTCCACAACAGCGAGTTGGCCGCCCCGTTAATTCGGGGCGTATCGCGGAAGGCTTGCCCAGTTTGTTTGACACTGAGTGGCCTAAGGACTGGAATGTTACAGGAATGGCATCTGCAAACCCCCTTGAGAGTCACGACTGGAATCCTGCGATTTGAATTGCGGGAACAGTGTGAGAGCAAGCACACTGTGAAAGTTCAGTGCCGCATCTCGAAGTTCGGTTAACTCAATATTCTCCGCTTTGTGGGTGCAACAAGAGCGGCGAGAAAAAAAAATCTGTCTCCGCAGGAGCCATTCTTGCCCTCCTCTTTCCTTGAATGAAACGATCAAAACCCTTTATCCCCGGATTCTTTCCACAACCTTTTAGAAAAGAGTCGGATCAGTACGACACAACCGTCACTGGTTCTGTTCTCGTCTAATTCTTTTCTGGTCCCTCACAAAAAAACCTGTCCAAAAAAATTTGAAAACCAACAAAAAAATCCCGATACCTACCTATCAATCTTCCCAAAAAACCACCAAAAAAAAATACCAAAACCCCCCCATTCCCGACCCGCCACATCTCTCTCCTCGGAAGACGTCCTGCAACCGTTCTTCCAATCGAGATTTCTTTCCAGTCGCAAGAAAGAACCCGACCGAGGCTTTATCACAGTCTCGTTCTTTGTTGACCGTCGCTACCCCTCGCGCGCGGTATTCTTCTTTCCCAGTTCGATCAATTCGGTAGGTGAAGTGAACCCCGGTCGCTTTTGCATCGTGCAGCACCCCCCCATTTTCGTTGTCGCGCGAGTACCATTCACTTCGCAAACGCCCTGCAGCTTCCCAATCGCCAAAGTACACAAAACTGACATTTCCTCGTTCTCAGACCCGACTGTCAAAATGGCCGCTCCCGTTGCCCCCGGCGCTGTCGACCAGCTTGCCGCTGATCTTGGCAACACTAGCCTCGGCGGCGGTGACAACCGCGCCGCCCCTGCCATCAACACCAACGTGGCTCCTGGCGAGTACCAAACTGCCGACCCCGATACGGCTGGGCCGACCCCGAGCTCGGCTGCTCCCCACCCTCAGTCTTCAGCCTCCCTCTACGTCGGCGAGCTGGACCCGTCTGTGACCGAGGCCATGCTCTTCGAGCTGTTCTCCCAGATCGGCTCTGTCGCTTCGATTCGTGTCTGCCGTGATACCATCACCCGCCGCTCCCTCGGCTATGCCTATGTCAACTACAACTCGACCTCGGATGGCGAGAAGGCTCTCGAGGAGCTCAACTACACCCTCATCAAGGGCCGCCCCTGCCGCATCATGTGGTCCCAGCGCGACCCTGCTCTGCGCAAGACTGGCCAGGGCAACGTCTTCATCAAGAACCTCGACGTCGCCATTGATAACAAGGCTCTCCACGACACTTTTGCTGCTTTCGGTAACATTTTGAGCTGCAAGGTTGCCCAGGACGAGAACGGCAATTCCAAGGGTTATGGTTTCGTGCACTACGAGACCGACGAGGCCGCCGCCCAGGCCATCAAGCACGTCAACAACATGCTCCTGAACGAGAAGAAGGTTTACGTCGGCTATCACATCCCCAAGAAGGATCGTCAGAGCAAGTTCGAGGAGATGAAGGCCAACTTCACCAACATCTACGTCAAGAACATCAGCCTTGAGGCTACTGATGAAGAGTTCCGGGACCTGTTTGCCAAGTACGGCGACGTTACCTCATCGTCGCTTGCCCGCGACCCCGAGGGCAAGAGCCGCGGTTTCGGCTTCGTCAACTTCACCACCCACGAGTGCGCCGCTAAGGCGGTTGAGGAACTCAACGGCAAGGAATTCCGCGGCCAAGACCTCTACGTCGGTCGTGCTCAGAAGAAGCACGAGCGCGAGGAGGAGCTGCGGAAGTCGTATGAGGCTGCTCGCCTTGAGAAAGCTAACAAATACCAAGGCGTCAACCTCTACATCAAGAACCTGGCGGATGATATCGATGACGACAAGCTGCGCCAGATGTTTTCCGAGTATGGCCCCATCACCTCCGCCAAGGTCATGCGCGATGCGGTGACCGAGGGCTCCGCCGAGGAGGAGGCAGAGGGCAAGGACAAGGAGAACAAGAAGGAGGGCGAGCAAGCGGCCGAGGCCGAGGGTGAGGCCGAGGGTGCCGAGAAGAAGACCGAGAAGAAGGGCGACCGCCGGCTGGGCAAGAGCAAGGGTTTCGGCTTCGTCTGCTTCAGCAACCCGGACGACGCCACCAAGGCCGTCGCCGAGATGAACCAGCGCATGATCGAGGGCAAGCCGCTCTACGTCGCCCTCGCTCAGCGCAAGGACGTTCGCAAGAACCAGCTTGAGGCTAGCATCCAGGCCCGCAACCAGCTGCGTATGCAACAAGCCGCCGCTCAGGCCGGCCTCCCGCAGCAGTACATGCAGACCCCCGTCTATTACGCTCCTGGTCAGCAGCCGAACTTCATGCCTCCCGGCGGCCGCGGCATGCCGTTCCCCCAGGGCGGCCTCGGCATGCCTGCGGTGCAGGGTGGCCGTCCGGGCCAGTTCCCGCCGTACGCTCAGCAGGGCGGCCGTGGTGGTATGCCTCCCCAACAACTACCAATCTACCCGCTTGGCCAGTTCCCTCCCGGCGCCTACCCGCAGCCCAACAACCCGCAGTTCCTTGCTGCTATCCAGCAGGTACAGCAGCAGGCCGCCGCTCTCGGTAACGGACGTGGTGGTCCTGGTGGCCCCGGTGGTCGGGGTATGCAGGGCATGCCTGTTCCTCAGGGCATGCCCGGTGGTCCTGGCATGGCCGGTTTCCCCCCGAACGGCAGGCCCCAGAACGGTAACATGGGTGGCCGTGGCGGTCCTGGCCGTGGTGGCAACTTTGCCGCTGGCCGTGGAGCCCCCCCTGCCGGCCCTCTTGCTGCGGGTGGTGAGCTCAATGCTAGCTCCCTCCTCCAGTCTCAGCTCACTGCCACCAACAACCCGCAGCAGCAGAAGCAGATTCTGGGTGAGAACCTGTTCCCCAAGATCCAGGCCCTCCAGCCGGAGCTGGCTGGCAAGATCACCGGTATGCTCCTAGAGATGGACAACGCTGAGCTCGTGAACCTGTAAGTTTTAGCATTCCGCCCGCCCCCATTGATTACCTCCGCTAACGAACTCTAGGCTCGAGGATGAGGCCGCTCTCGTCGCCAAGGTCAGCGAGGCCATGGCTGTCTACGATGAGTACGTCAAATCGCAGCAGGGCCCCGGCCCGGCCCCTGCGCAGGGCGAGGCGGAGGCTGAAAAGCCCAAAGAAGAGAAGGCTGAGGAGAAGGCTTAGGGCTCTGTTCCTCAAGTTCTCGCCTTTTGATGCGATTTTTTCTTCGTTTTCGGTTCTGGTCGGTCGGGAAAAGTTTTGATACCAGCTTCGCAGCAGCATGATTCCAGTCTGGTGATGCAGGCGGAATAAAAGCCAGCATCGGATGGATCTGGCTCATTTCTATAGGAGACGAGGACATCTCCGACGACGGATTATTACGGCATCTTGCTACGACATGGCTATAGAGTTGCTTATGACGGGTAAAATATGGTCCTAGGTGGGCCCTCTCTGCGGACAGGCGGGGTTGTTAGCGGCCGATATGGTGTTATGGTTATGATTTTTATGAGTGTCCTGCCGGTTAGTTCAGGTTTTAGGACCGGGTGAGCGGCAATCTCGCTAAGAATGGCTGGCTGGGGTTGCCGGACGTCTGTATCCTCGAGCTGGGCAGACGTTATCCTGAACAGGAGCACTAGCTAATACAGAGCAAAGTTCTACGAATGTCGGATATTGTGAGCGTTGTATGAGTACGGGCGTTCGTTGTGGCTACTTTGGCGTGACGAATGCTCGCACGCCCATGATGTTTTGCAGTGATCTTAAAGCTCTTGCTTGATTCATGTTGTTTATGTGTGCTTGATGCGCCTAGTCAACCAACACCGATGCCATGAGTATCGCCAACACCCACCGAGCCACGCTTCGAGTCCTGGGGTCCTAGCGCGCGCACTCCTTACTACCAAACCACGACATTGCTCGAGTATGCCCAACAGGTTAGACTCCATGCTCCCCGCCTACTCCCACCCATGTAATGACAAGTCCAGAGATACCGTAACCAGTGTCCGTACCCAACCCTTCTTAACAACGTAATGAGAGGAGAAATCAAAACGAAAGAAAGCCAACAGAAAAACAGGCCAAGCAGGGAACGCCTCCTCACTCCATAGCAGGAAATCCCAGACCAATCCCCAACCAACCCAACAACAAACACACGACACACACATACAAAAAAAACTCCTCCTGCCCCCTAAGTCACCCGCCCATGCTCACCTTCCAGCCCTCCCAATAAACCGCCTCCCCGCTCCACCCCCACCCCCACCAGCACCACCAGCACCACCCGCATCCACCGCAGGCAACCTCGCGGCACCACTCCCACTCCCACCACCATACAGCGTCTGAAACAGCTTACTCTTCTGCTGCACCCTCACATCCTCCAGATGGGAACCCGCATCCTCCAGCCCGCGGATCTGGTCGGCCAGGGTGAGGGTGCTGCTGTTGACGGAGCGGACGAGCGGGGAGACGAGCTTGCGGCGCAGGTTCTCGAGCTTGGCCTTGAGGGCGAGCAGGCGGTGGTTGTGCTCGACGAGCACGCCCTTGTTGCGCACCGTCTTCTCGCGCACGTTCTGGAGGAGCTGGCGGTTGCGCTCGTACTTGGCGACGGCGGACGCGTTGGGCCCCAGGATGCGCGTCCAAAGGGAGGAGAGGAGGTCGGTGTGGGCTTCGTCTTGGAGCGAGGCTTCGCGGATGACGGTGCGGGCCAGGTTGAGGAATTGGTGATCGATGGCTTCGAAGAGGGCGAAGAGGGCGAGGGAGTGCTGGAGTTCGGAGGCGACGGCGTCTTCGAGGACGGTGAGGAATTCGTTGAAGGTGCGTTGGAGGGTTTGTTTGGTGCGCTGTGGGGTGGAGTGGCCGAAGAGGGAGGTGGCGAGCGCGCCGAGCCGGGTGGGCTGGCCGGTGAGCGGGTTTTCGAGGATGCCGGCGTTGGAAAGGAGATTGTGGATGTTGTCGAAGGCCGAGGAGAGCGGGAGGGTGGGTAGGTGTTGGACCTGTGAGAGCTCGCGGCGGGCCCAGTCCATTACAATCAGGATGCTATCCGTGAGGGTTAGTAATGGAGGGAAGAATGCGGAAGTCATCTGGGGACAGGAAAGCTGAACGGCATACCCGTCGATATCGCCGTCGACATTGGCAAAGAACTTTGTGAGTTCGATAGCAAGCGTCTTGAGGCTGTCGCTGAGCTCGTCGAGCTCCTTGACAATGATGGGAGCCGAGGTCAGGTTACTACTTCGGACGCTCTCCCCAAGGTCCCAGACTGCGACGCCTGTTGCTTGGAGATCGCCGACCTGCTGGATCCCATTTTCGGAGTAGTAAATCAGCGGTTCAAGGGAACGGGCGACGCCGGCAACCTTGACCAGGTCGGGGACCGGCCGCATTGCGGCTGGTTGTGAAATCCACCGCAGGGCTGCGTAGGACAATGTGGCAATGATAAAAGAGAAGAAGATTGAAGCCCATGATCTGGTCATGGTATGGAACCTCTTGCGGACGAAGTTGATGGCCGACTCGATGGGCTCGGTTCGCTGCTGCACTTCTGCCCTGACGGCAAATCGAATAACTGGTACGGTATAAGTCTTGGTGAAACAGAGAGATGGGGTACAAGGTCCGACCTACAATTGTCTGACACGTCTTTTGGCGCAAGCCTCCGGTCTTTCAGCTCACCCAACGTCAGCGCCCCATCGTCTTCCTGCTTGATGCCAACCACGTCATCAATAAAATGTTGCTGCGCCGGATAGAATTCGGGCTCCGGGCTTCTATCCTTCTCCGGCGACAAGCTCCCCGTGGGTAACCTCGTCCTGATGGCCTGCGCGAGGACCGCGTCCCCCTCATCGGCGCTCTCATACTCGGGGCTGCTCTCTCTCGAGCGCAGCCCCTCAATCCCGTCGTACAGCAAGGCGAGGTCGTCACCTTTCCGCCAGAAGCCGCTGCTGCGGCCGCCGTTGTCGAGGCGCCTCCAGGCGGGCGGACTGTAGCCACCGGCGGAAGCCTCCGAATCCGAGTCGCCCATCTCGCTCTGGTCGTCGCTCCGGAACCCCGAGTGGGTCGACGGGTAGCCGAATGGCAGCCGGCTCTGATTGCCAATCGAGGGCGCGAAGTCGTCCAGAGACGCGTCGAGCTGGTCGAGAGGGCCGAGGGCTGTTCTCGTTGTCGATGCTGTCATGGTTGTGGGTGGAGGGGTTGTTACGTTTGCTGCCGGATCCCCGTCCTCCTCCTCCGCTTTCCTTAATCGCGGTTCGTTTGCCACTCCTGCTATCGCCGCGTTTGTCGCTAGCCCGCAGTTGTTGTTTGCGGCTCGACTTTTCCCTCCTTTCGTTCTCCTTGGTGCTGTCGCTGTCGACGCTGCGGTCAAAGGGATAGGGATAGTCGGTGAGCAGTGGTGGCAATGGGGTGTGCTCGATATGTCGTCGTCGGGGTGGCTCCTCCTCGGAATAAGTGTCGTCGTCCTCCTCCTCGATAATGGGCGGTGCGGCCCTTCGGTATTGTTGTTGTTGTTGTTGTTGTGGTTGTTGCCTACGGCGCTTGAACAATAATCTTGTCCAGCGGAAAGAGGGCAGGGGCTGATAGAGCAGATACAGGAAGAGGAAGACTAGGGAGAGCACCAGGGAAGCGACCCAGGCACTCGGCGCAATGTTGATACTGATGAGCGACACGTTGTTGTGGACGCTGAAGAGAGACTGCATCCCCATCAAACAGAGTCGCGGAGTTGTCGCCGCAAGGGAGGGACCGTTTGCTGCGATGCGCGAGAGGGGCGGGCCGATCGGGTTGGTCGGCGCGATGCCGTCTTGGGACCTGGTGCGGTGTGATTGCGATTTGCGGGGTGTGGAAGCTGGCGAAGTTAGGTAGGTAACGGCCGATGCGATTCGCACTGTTTTTCAGGGGTTTCTGATAGGCAGCGCCGACTCTGGAATGATAAACAGAACCGAAAACTCGAGTCGCGTTCCAGCGGCGATTCCACCTGGATGTACTTTCCAAAAACAACGAGTCACTCGAGTGTGTTGTTCTGCCTCAAATCCTTGGGCCTGCATGGCGTCGCAGTGGGGGGGAGAGGAGTCGCATGGTGGTGGATGCGACCGAAAGAGCTAGGGAGGGCCCCGGAAAAACGAGTGGCTGGGAAGATGCCTCACGGTTGCTCCACCTGGTCCCGGCAGTCACCCGTGGCCAACCAACCCCGCTGTCCCTTGCTGAGGGCGGGGCAGCCATCTGAGGGAAGTTCAGCAGAACGGTCGTCCCTTCTCAAGTTAGCTACCTAACCTAGGTAGGTAATTTGTATCTTTTGGTGAACTCGAAGAATTTTGTTCTAGCCTATACCATCATGGCAGAGCCTCCCGAACAACCAGACTTTCACCCAATTACCTATCTCATCACCTCTCAGAAATCGCTTTGCAAGTCCAGCGCATAAACATCATTACAGAGATGCGGCAGATGGAGGCACGCCTTGGTGCGAAATTACGGGCCTACGACACCAATGCATCAACCCGCCTATCAATAACCGGAATGTAGTCAAGGCCGAGCATATCATCGAACCGCTCGTTGCTGTTGCAGACGGGGCGGATATTCCTGGCTTCCCACAGACAGTAAACCGGATCAATACTATGACGGGTAAATCTATCCAGAACTTCCTATACAGTATCTTAGAACTAACTATTTCTAGCTCACCAAGCCGATGCTATTCTGCTCTCGGTATCACACCATCGGGCAATCTTGCGGCAAAACGTACTCGAATCAAGCGATGCTGTGGTATTATCCCGCTCCTATGAGCTGGGGCGTTTATTCTAGTGGGGCTTCGGGCAAGGAGGCTCGGGACACCCTCTGGCCAAAAAAACCGAACTCGCAAAGGAAGCAAGAAGTGAAGAAAGAGAAAGAACTGAAGGAAATTACGAAAAGACAGAAAGATGAAGAAAACAAAGCAAAATAAATCAAATAAAAGAAACCGAGTAAAAAAAAAAAAAAAAAAAAAGTAGATTTTGGGCTTCCGAATGGCTTTCTCTTCGTTTCTCGAGTCGAAGGTTTCGTCGGCACCCACACTTGGAGTCTGGCTTTTTTTGCCCATGGGGTGCATGGATGTTGATAGCGGTGGAGTTCTCACTTCCTTATCACCCCGCATTCTGGGCTGATGGTCTGACTGGTGGAGGCGGTGATGGCAGGGTTGGTTCATGAGACGCAGGAGCTTCCTGGTTGAGTTGTGACCTGCATGTCCATCTACACAGTAGAACACAATACCATGGGACACTCTGTCTTCCCGATTGTTTCCTCAAACCTTACGGATGATGAGCGAGACACCAGACAGCGCGACTCACGGTATCATCTTTCTCGGAACACCACACCAGGGATCTACCCTTGCGAAATGGGGCGAGGCCCTAGCCAGACTCTTCTAGTATTTTGTTATCTGACCTCAAGAATCCTCTACCAGGGTCTCCTTCGAGGCAAAACATTAATGAAAAAATCGAGGTTATAGCATGTACATGTACCAATGGCAGCCGAATTGAAGATAAAGACCTTCCACAGGGCAGAGTCAAGGCCAATCTGGGACTGCATCGCACCTTGTCAGTCGAATAAATGTTTCTTATTTTGGGTCGAGCAGGGGTTAGAGGTCAAATAACAGAACCACGATCACCCAGAGGCCCCCTTGGGGAATGCTATCTCGTAGAGAGACCGAACAAGGTAGTTCAGGGTTCCATCCGCCCTTGAGTATCGACGTTAAGCCCGGCCGTCTTAGACGCGGGCTAGCCTCTCGAAGAACCAAGGTCCAAGGCTCGCGTGCCCCGGGCCGAGAAGGTAAAATCCTGCGAAGGGAAGAAGGCGAGAGCGAAGCGTTCGCTCTACGAACGGTCACCACTACCACCACCTCCCCCTCCAAGTCCCTTTCCTCCCCCACCACCATCCCCAACCCGCGCTCCCTCTTGAAACGGCGCCCCCTCACGATACGGATCCCCCTCCGCCTCCGCCGCCGTCGACGCCGGATCCAGCAAGCGCGCAGTGCAGTCGTAGCACAGCCCATCGACATCGAGGAAGCGCTCCGAGCCGTCGGGCCCGAAGCAGCCCGACCCCAGCGCGGGACAGCGCTCGACCTTGTTGAAGCCGACGTGACCGCAGATGAAGCGGTTTTTCCACTCGTAGCACATTTTTCGTTCTTTGTTTTTTTGGTGGTTTTTTGGTGGCTTTTTGGTGTTTTCTTGGGTTTTGTTGTTTTGAGGTGGTGTGATTTGGAGCTGAGGCGTGGGCCAAGGTGGCGAGTTGGCCTGCTTAAGCTGAGCGCAAATGTGTCGGAGCTGTGAAGTATCTTGAACCGCGCGAACGTTGGTGGAGATGGTCTGATGCGGATCCGCGATGCCGAGGAACTGTCGTTTTCCGTCCGTACCGCAACGCCTGGCCGGCGCTAAATCCAACGTTGGGGCGGCACAGAACGAAAGAGAACAAGTGAGAGCTGAGAGCAGAATCGGTCAGGGAAGGCAGTGGCATGGCGGGGAGCAGTAATATATGTGACCGAGCAAAAACCTTCAACGGTAACTCTGCGGGCTCGACATTAAAGTGTTCGTATAGGCCCCAAATTCAGCCGTCGATTACCGGAGCTAAAACACCGACCCCAAGTGGTCCTGTCCTGGCAGTTCCTGCAAGCTTATCAGAGGAACGGGTGACGGGTGACAGCTTGTATGACCTTAGCTGAGCTGAGGAGTATCGGGGGCGAACTTTGGTATGGGCCCGTCTAGATTTACTTTAGCTCTAGCCCAGCTCGACATGGGGCCCCTCGCAGGGTTGAAGAGGGGAACTTGGAGGTCCCTCAGGGACTGGGTTGAGCTGCCTGTTTAGATGAACAAGTTCCCCGAGAAACAGGAAGCAGGTCGTAGATATCGATTTCCGTGCCTAGTTCAGTGGCTGGTTCACGGTAAGTGCCTGCGGCCAAATGGCGGATGGACAACGTCGTATCAACAGAGAATATTTACCCCCAAATCAAAATGAGTAGAATTGTTGCTTTCCAATACCTTACAGTTACATACAGTCCGATTGATGCGAACCAGGGGGTATATCTACCGTATTTGTACAGATTATACAATCCAGACCAGTTCCAGAAGACTATGCCGTGCGTCGGCGGCATTTATATGCTCTTCTTTTCAGCGGCCTTCTTCAAGAGCTTCTGGCTTACCGCGCCGGTCCGCGCCCGCGGAGAATTCTGGAGCGCCTTCTGCACCAATGCTTGCGTAGCCTTGGGAACCCGCAACCGGTGACCAGCAACCAAAGCCATTGTCAGCAGCCCGAGTGCGCCGGCCTGGTGGGCGGCGGCAAGCGAGATGGGAACCATGTACATGAGGGTGGTAATGCCAAGCGAAACCTGAAGCAAGGCCAGATGCAGGAGGCCCATGACGCCCTTGCGCACATCCTTTGGCATCGCAGCCTTGACGCGGCCAGTCCGGCTGTAAGCAAAAAGAGCAACTATGGCGGTAAAAGTGGTCGTGGCGAGGATTCGATGGTCGAGCTGGACGAGCGAGGGATTCTCGAGCATGTTGCGCCACCACAAGTCAGACCCATCCTCCTTGCGGCTGTAGAACTTGTCGAACAGCTCGGATTTAGGCGGGGTAAGGCCGTTGCCCATCATCGGAAACTCGTTGTAGATAAGACCAGCATCAAGGCCCGCGACGAGGGCACCTGAGAGAACAGTCGTGAAGATGAGCACCGTCAGGGCAGCCACAGATCCGCGGAGGGCCCTCAAGGCGGGGGACTTCAGCGCAGCAAACGTCTTGGCGGCGGCTTCTGGATCGCGGAGGAGGCGGTGCGACCGGAGCACGCCGAGGCCAGAGACGAGCATCCAGGAGTAGCAGACAAACGCGGCAGCCAGGTGTGCGGTCAGGCGGTACTGGCTAACCCGGGGATGAGAGCCAGGGGCGAAGAGGTCATCCTTGAGCCCAGACTTGACCATCCACCATCCGATAAATCCCTGGAAACCGATAAGAGCCGAGATGCCAACCAGGTTGACAGCCATGCGCGGTGTTACCCGGCGGCGTGCAATGAAGTAGATGGTCGGCAGAACAAAGGTGAGACCGATGACGCGACCCCACAGACGGTGTGCCCATTCCATAAAGTAGATCTTCTTGAACTCGGCCAGATCCATGTGCGGGTTGATCAGCTTGAATTCCGGGGAAGCGCGGTACTTGTCGAACTCAGATTGCCAGTCGGCGTCGGACATGGGCGGCAGCGAGCCCGTCACAGGCCTCCACTCAGTAATGCTCAAACTACGCCATGTTTAGTTTCCTAAAGAGGCTGACTACGGCAAGGCCACATACCCAGACTCGGTCAACCTTGTCAAGCCCCCGAATACCACGATGCCGAAGACGCTCACGGCACTGCCCATCAGCCAGTAGCCCACCACTTTGGCGTTCGTCTTGGGGAACGACGAGGACTTCCCCGAGCTCCGAGAAGAAGCAGATTGCGCCGCGGGCCGTGCGGCTTTTGTAATATTTCTGCTTAGCGATCCAATTGGGGACTTGGACTCGGCCGTAGTCCTCGAAGCATAGCTCCGGGTAGCTCGCAAGAGCTTCAGGACTCGTCCCGGAGTGGCCGGAACCTGCTGCCGCAGACATGGGCTGCATGGGAACGGTACCCGAGAAAGGCCGGCAGTGGCCCTGCGTAGACCGAGCTGAATGAAGGCCATTGTGGTGGCTTGCGCCGGGAATGGCGGTTGTTGTTGGGAGCGCTCTCGTTCCTAAGGCTCACATCCGACAAAGATCATGAAAATGTTCAACTGCTTGGCGGGAAGCCGAAGACATCTGAAATCAGCCCACCACTCAGGGAGCTTCAGGGCCTAAGCCACGTGAAGGACCCACTAACTAGCAGTAATCACCCCACATCGACTCTTGAAATCTACGAATAACCGAACACCAATTGCCAGATGGAATCTTACCTTCCATCAAAACATCAACAGTCTAACTAGGTAATTCATTCTTCTTTTTCCTTTTTAACAAACCATTCGAATCTCTGTTGCAAATTTAGCGACTCGATGAGGGATGGCATCAGGGAGAGGTCTCAGACTTCTTGGGGGTTTGTTGACGCGACTTGGCAAGGGAGGCTTGAAACGACCAACCACAAAGGTTTCTTCTTTAACAGCAGCCCTCTAGGTACTTCGTACTTACTCGCCTTGACTGACCCTGCACCACAATGCCTAGCTCCATCTGGGGTGATATTTTCCCAGGGTTGACCACCATCTTCATGACCGCCATAAGAATTTAGCCGACGCCGTCCCGCACAGTTCGTACCTGCTTGAGCCAGCACAGGTCTTGGACCCCGAGACCACGAAACCAATCGCCCAGGCCTTGACTCCGCCGAGCCTGGTTCACACCTCCTCCGACAGGAAGACGTTCGGTTGGCGACGTCGATCCGGGTTACGACGAACAATGCGTTTCCCGAGAGCCTCCCAAACTGCCTGTCCATCGAATTCCAAATCCAGTCTTGGCAATTGCCATGTCCATCCTAGATCAGCAATGACCAAGCACACACGGGCCTGAGTCTGCGGTATGAGCTTCATTCATACTGTTCAACCCGTCCCACGGTCGGGCAGCGAGGACAGCTTGTGCCTGATTGTGTCCAAGTACCATCCGCTTCGGCTGCCGTTCGTTCTGATCCCGTGTATAGCCACCGCCAAGGGTTCTGGGGAAGAACGCGCAAGTGAGTAAAAAGCTTGATCAAACGCAGCCTGCCTCCTGCGGTCCAGACCACCGGCCACACATTGCTGCAACACCAAGCCAAGCGCCAAGCGCCAGGAGCCGCCGAGGATACAGAAGCCGAAGCCTGTGCGGTCGAGGGCTTTGTTTGCGAAGCTTCCATGCATGGAAGGGCTGTCAACGACGGAGCTATCCGTGGCAAGATCCAGATCAGATCCTTAAAGGCTGCCCCGTGGTTGGCCAGCGGCGTGTTTCGAGCAACCGGCAGCCGACGGCTCCGAACGCTATCTGCTGCACCATTCTGAGAAGATCCGCGCGCAGACCAGATGCCAAGAGTTACAGGTCTGCAGCGATGAGGTTGCAACTCACTGAGCTTGGATAAACATGGGCTCCCGAATGCCGAGCCGGTTCAGGTTTTATACCCCTGCGGCTTGTTTCCTGCCCTCGCGAGAGCCGAAATCTTGCTCTCAGCTCCCATGGTTCTCAACCCGGCCAGTCGACCCCTGTACACAGACACACGACCAACCTCCTTCTTCGAGAACCGTGAGAAACCGAGTGTGGTGTTGAACGGGAGGATCGCATGCCAAGCTGCCACCCCACACGCGGACGGACGCGTCCCTTGTCTGCGCTCCTGTATGCAACCCCCTTCTAAACCCCTGCTCATCGGCACTTACTGCCTCGAATTGGTCTCCCTGTGACCAGGGCAAGTTCTGCCGGATTCCCCAGTTCGACATCGAGCTGCTTTCATCCATCACGCCCAAGTCAGGAGACTCGGAAGTTCTGCGGAGGCACTCCGGTTGAAACCGTCAAGCGGAGAAAAGCGAGCCAGAAACGACTCGCGCCTCTCTGTTTAGTATGAATGTTGGACGTTGGTTGCATTGACGACGGCATCGGATGCAGGGTTGCTTTGAGACCAACAAGCGGACCTCGACGTTCACACGCAAGTCGTCCAGCGAAAATCCCCGACTGGACGGCCGGGAGCGTCTTCCGAAGTGCACCAGCGTGGTGGGTCTGTTTCAAATCCCATATGTGCCGAATGCCAAATTCGCCGCCGACAAGGGTCCATCTTCTCTTCCCGCCACCACTTGCCAGACTCTTCCTAGCCTGTTGATAAGCACGGCTCCAGGAAGGGGTCGTTAGTTAGTCGGTGCTAATACTGTGGGGAGCGGGGTGTTGTTTGGGCTTGCTACCCGCCAAGAGCACGAAAATAAACCCTTCGGCCTAGAATGGAAGTGATGTCAACATCTTGTCTTGACCTGAGGAAACACCCTACATGAACGATCCCGGCCTAAAACATCACGGATCAGAGGAAGGTCTCAAAGGTGGAAGGACGTCAGGATCTTCAGCTCACAACACCGCATGTGTTCGTCTCCACAGGCGTAGGTCACTGGTAAAGTCGTATGACTCGCCCCTCTAGATGCTAGGCTACCGTTGTTTATTCTGCTACGAATTGGCCCCTGCATCTCATCGAGCACGACTCGCTCGCGGCAGATGTTGCCTGCCCCAGCCGTTGATCGGCGCCAAGGCGAGCGCATACTAAAGCAAACCACCATCCGGAACGTCTTAGCATTCGCCTCTTGGCTTTGCCATCGGTCCTCTGGAGGACTTCTTTTCTTTTCATCCCCGTTTGTTTAGGTAGTCTTTTTCCCCTTTTCCTTCTTTTCCCCCTTTTGCCCCTTTACATGGTTGGGACTCTTAGGCGCATTTCCTAAGCTCCTTTCCCTTTACGTTCTCTTCTCTTCTTTTTTCGAAGCCGCTGGGCGGCTTCGCTGGTCGTTTTCGAAAATAGAGACTTTCTCTTCCTTCTAGGCGAGACGCCTGGAGCGATCCGCCCGCAGCCCCGAGAATCACTTCGGAACCCCAAAAAGAAGACGTCACATAATGGCCGACAGCGCAGATATGGATCTCATGGGAGGGAAGCCCGCGTGTGGAAGCGGAGAAGAGCCCGGTGACTACGATCTTGGGCTCCATGTTGCGGCCTTGTGTAAGTCCAAAAGCCCCACCACTCACGCCGGGTGATGAAGACTAACATAGATTTTAGTCTTGGTTCTAGGGGCCTCCATCTTTGGTGCTGGCTTTCCTGTCGTTGCGAAGAAGGTCAAGTGGGTCAAGGTGCCGGCCAAGGCATTCTTTCTCTGCAAACACTTTGGTACCGGTGTCCTGATTGCCACAGCATTTGTTCATGTAAGCGGCCTACCGTTCGGGGCAAGGTAAAGACATAGACGCTGATATCTTAATAGTTACTCCCAACGGCATTCGGCAGCCTAAACGATCCATGCCTCCCCGATCTGTTTACGGACCAGTACCCGGCCATGCCCGGCGTCATCATGATGGGCTCTATGTTCTGTCTGTTCGTCGTCGAGATGTACCTCAACGGCAAGATGGGCGGCCACTCTCATTCTCACGGCGGGCCCATGGGTTTCGAGACGCAGAGCCGTCCCAGGCCGGCCCCGGAACCAGTCAACCGTGGCAACCCGCCCCCGCGGCCCCCGAGGTACACTGCCGCTGATGAGTTCGAAATCGAGGACGTCGAATACGAGAAGAGGATGGCACAAAAGATGTACGACGAGAAGATGCGTGACTACCCACCACGGAACCCGTACGCCGACAACGACGAGCTCTCTGCGCAGTCCGAGATGCCGCCCTGGTTCGTCGTCTTCTACGAGCAATACGTCCGTCAGAGGCTCGAGATGATCAACATGATCAAGGCCGCACGGCCGCAGCAGCAAGACGACGTGTCCGAGAAGCGTCAGACCATGATCACCGAGAAGGAGGTGTCGTTGGCCGACTCCCCGTACATCGACGTGGAGACGGGACAGCCGGTCGACCCGTCCGTGTACCGCAAGATGTCGATGAACATCACCCTCCTCGAGGGCGGTATTCTCTTCCACTCGGTCTTTGTGGGTATGACGGTCAGCATCACCATCGACGGGTTTATCGTCCTGCTTGTCGCCATTCTCTTTCACCAGATGTTTGAGGGTCTCGGTCTTGGATCCCGTATCGCCGATGTCCCGTACCGCCGCGGGAGCCCCCGTCCGTGGTTGTTGGTTGTTGCGTTCGGGACGACTGCACCTCTCGGGCAGGCCATTGGGCTCATCGTTAGGGATACGTACGACCCCAACAGCGCGTTCGGGTTGATTATTGTGGGCGTCTTCAATGCTATGTGAGTGGCTCCCGTATTAGCGTAGCGGGTGTGCAATTTAGCTGACCTTACTAGCTCCTCCGGCCTCCTCCTTTACGCCTCTCTTGTCGATCTCTTGGCCGAGGACTTTTTGTCTGAGGAAGCCAGCAAGATGACCAAGAAGGACCGGATGACGGCGTTTGCCTTTGTGATACTCGGAGGTAAGGCACTCACACCTCGCTTGAAGCATGTGGTAGAGACTGACACCCAGCTAGCTATCGGCATGTCCATCGTTGGCGCCTTCGCTTAAATCCGACGTGCGGTTGGAATGTGCGATATTGTACGATAGAGACAGTCTACCATCCATCCGACGACCGAACTGCGGGACTTATGAATACGCCCGCCCCCGGTACTTTTTCTCTCCGCTCGAGTGCCGCATGTCAGAACCACGCTGCTCGAGACCACAATAAAACGAAAAACACACCCGGTGTTGGAGCGAGGCACGGAGACGCCTTCTCAAATGGAGGAGTCTTCCATAGGACACAGCCGTGGCTTGTAACCAATTCCCTTTTTCTTTTGGGATCTCTTTTGGCTACATTAAAGGAAGGGACAATATGACAATTTTCCCGATTGGCTCACGGTATCTATTGTGTCCGATATCGACTGGACTTGGATGTCCATGGAGAAGGGCTAACGAGGCAGACCTCGCCATCGACTAAGGGGGTACAACGCTCGGAGGACATCGGATGGCAGCATAAAACATGGTGAGGGTCAGGTGTATATAGACATACAGTATATATAACATCACATAGAGAAACATAAGAAAAGCAAAATTCACAACATGCAGAGTTCGAAAAACGCTATCTTCGGTATCAACGCCCGATATCCATCAATACTAGCAGAGAGTTAAACCAGCACCTATACATCCATCCATACGTTCGAGGAAGATGTCTTCCGACCAAGACAAGGAACCACCAGGATGATATTTATATTCGAATGTTAGTCCGGCTGTTCAACGAAGAGCATGTTTCGCGCCCTAGTAGCCCTCCAATCTTCTCTTGCGGATTGAAAACCGGATGGCATATCTCTGGCGGAGGATGGGGGTGGCTGTGTTAACGGAAAGCTCGGCAGGGGTTGTCGATCGCGCGTTGTGCCGGAGACGGGAGGCGGGAGATGGGGGTTGCGTCGCCGAACATGGGAACGATGTACACTGGGGATAAACACGGAGAAGATATGTCCTGGGCAGATGTACGTTAGGTGGATATCTGTGTGTGCCTGCGTGGCCGGGCAGGTAGGGGCTGCTACACGTACATCGCTGGGCATCATCCGAGTGAGACGCAATGGGCTATTTGCAAATACAAAAAGATAATAACTGCAACTGGAAGCTGCCCGGGTTTGCAGCGGGTATTAACCATGTATGCACATCTGTAGCTCAGCGGGGAAAGGTCTCAGGGGGTGGTGCTGCATCCGATCACTCGCTTCCAACTGCCGTCCGTGTAAGTCGACATTGGATGCGAACCATTCGATGTGAGGACTCCCTCTCTTCCAGCCCAGCAACGCCATCAAAACACTCAAACCAACCACTTTCAGCTTCCCCTAATACACCACCATCCCAACCCCACAACCGCACCCCCAACCCGCATATGCCCATCATGTGTACATACATACGAGATGCGGTTCTGCCGGCGGCACAGCAACCCCAACGGCGCCGCACCCCTACATTTCCTTTCCCCCGCTCCGCGCCGCCTATCACATTACCACCACGACATAACCACCCAACACAGCTCCGCGCAGCTCAGCTTGGTCAGCTGCAATAAATCCGGTTCCAACTCGCCGGGACACGGACGCTAAGTGTTGAGTGGCCAATCGTACGTGTTATTCTCTGTGTGCGATGTGCTACTGCCCTCCCGCCATCTGAACTTGTCACCAACAGTCCTGTCCGGTGTCACCCACACCGCAGCGCTGTAGATGGTGAGCTAGTGGCGGTGGTTTGGTGGTGGGCAAGCTAATGTGGCGGAGGATGCGGGCGGCGCGGGGCGGCTGGAGACGGCCCGTTGCGTTGCGTTGCGTTGTGCTGCGTTGCGTTACATCCCCTCTGATAGCGGCGCTGTTCTGTGCTGTGAGATGTGTGCTACCTGAAAGCTGCACTGCTGCTGTGATAGATGTAGGGCCGTGTCGTGGATAGTTTGTTGTATTTTAATCGGCCCTTCGCCAAGACGGACACGGCAAAGTGGTGGTGGCGATGATGTCTTTGTCCCCGGGCCGAGTTGTTTGCCGTTACCCGGTGTGGTGTCGGGGGCGGTTGGGCCTCAGCCGTCGCCAACTGCTTTGTTTCGTGTTGGTTCGGGTGAAGGTTTGGTGATGGCCGCCGCGTTCGGCTTTGGGTTGTTAACAGGGGTTGACCTCATCGATTTGCTGGAATAGAGGTAAGTTCTTAGCTGGGTTTGGGGGTTGTGTTGGTTATATTGTTTGTTAGGGAGAGGGGATGGGTGTATGGAGGTGTTGTCGTTATCACTTATATGGCTGGCCTTCCCCAGAGGCCATCTCAATTTGCATCGTCAGATATACCCAAAGTCCACAGGGCGCTTATTATTTCCTGTCCCAACAATGACGGCTTATACTACATGCTTTCCAGGTCCCTTCGCTGCCTCAGACCGCCACTGCTGGCTCTGCGGCCGAGAAAGCGACATACTGCGGTACCGCCACAACCGAAACTACCGGTCAGCGTTATTCAGAGAGATTACACTCCCAAAAGATGTCTCTGAGCGGGAAAAGACAGCCAGCATCTCAGCCGTACTCGTCGTCCCTCCACGCAGCGCTAATAGGAGGCGAAAGCTGCACTCACCCATGGAGAGGACCATGCACGACACAACCTACACCAAAACAGCCCCCAAAACCTGGACCTTCCATGTCCACGCCGACTGCTGGGACCTGGTCGCCTGCCGGGTATCAGACCCCACGGTTTGCGCAACAGCCTTCTGCAAGTCCTTGCTCACCACCCACCGCGACCACACCACCGCCTCTCCCATCTTCACTCCACAACCCCGTTCCCCAAGCGGGCTACCCAAGTCAAAAACAACCACAAGTCCCGGAAGGAACGCGCGCCGCGCCAGCATGCACCAACTAGACAACTTCGACGGCTTAGCCGCGGAGCTGGGTCTCGAGCGCCTCCCCAGCATACACGAACCCGTCTCGCTCGAACAACTCAACCTATTTTCCTCCACCACCGCACCAACAATCCCCCTCACCCATGCCCACAACACCACCACCACCACCACCACCACCACAAACACCAACCCCCCCGACCCCTTCACCACCCTCCCCCCCGAACTCCTACACCTCCTCGCCTCACACACCCCCACGCCCACGCTCCTCCACCTCCGCCTCGCCTCGCGCGCCGTAGCAAGCGTGACCGGGCTGGCCAGCCTGCCGCGCAGCTTCTGGCACAGCCGGTTCGGGCCGGCGTTCGAGATGGGGTTTGCGCTGCCGGCGCGGGTGGAGCGGGAGTTGGACTGGCGGGGGTTGTATTTTTTGTTGGGCAGGGGGTTGAGGCGGTATTGTGGTGAGGTGGTGGGTTTGAGGGAGGAGAGGCCGTTGTTGGCGAGGCTGGCGAAGAGGAGGTTTTGGTGGGAGAGGTTGGGGAGGGTGGTGGGGATGGGAGGGGATGGGGGGGTTGTGTAAAGCGGTCTATTGTGGCTGGTCAAGACTTGTGGACAAGGAGCACCGGATTGCCATTGAAAATGTAACTAGGACCTTGAGAATCTGACGGATAGCCCCGTTGACTAGGTATCCAATACGGAATACGGTAAATCGCCGAGGCGTTCTTTGTGCGCTTGTAAACCAAGAATCGCCAGCATCTAGCAGAAGATGCTGGCAAGCCGGAGCTAAGCCATACACCTGCGGGCTTCCGGAACATCCGTCAGAAAAGGAACAATGATAAAAGCTCACCTGGCTTTGAGATCAGATGGATGGCAAAGGTGGCGCAGTGTACATGGCCCCTGATCCCCGGATCAGGAATGCAGCCCAGAACAAAGACAGCTATGCATGAGCACCATATTCCAAACCCGCAAGCCATCAACTCAAAACTCCTCAGAAACAACGTCTCACCCATCCCACAAATCCATAGGTCCTCTCCAAACAGAGCACCGAGTCGAGTCGGCATCACCCCACCATCCACCACCAAAACCCATTCCCCTTGACCATCCACAATGACCACCCTCACCCCCACACTCCCCAAAGCCACCTACGTCCTCCTCAAACCCCTCGACGCCAACCTCTTCCTCGCCCGCCGCACAACCGACGGCGAGATCCTCCTCGCGCGCCCCCTCGAACCCCACACCCACACCCCCACCCCCACCACCACCACCACCAGCAGCCCCATCGCCGACCGAACCCGCCAGCACCACCGCGAGCACGCGCGCCTAACCTCCCTCCTCGCCAGCGGCGCCGCCACCCCCGCGGCCAACCTTCTCAACCACGAAAACATCGTGTCCATCCACGACGAGCTGGTCGACGTGCCGCTGCACCTGCGCGGGCAGGGCGATGACGGCGCCGGGCACCTCCTCGACCCGCTGGGCGACGGCCGCGCGCGGCGCATGTTCCTGTGGGATTTTCCGGATGCGGGCACGCTGCGGGACGTGTTGGAGGATTTCGCGCCGCGCGAAGGGGCTGCTGGGGCGGGGGCGGTGGATTTTATGGAGGTGGGCGGGTTTTTGCCCGAGTCGTTTGTGTGGCATGTTGGGTTGGGGTTGTTAAGGGCGCTGCAGTGGCTGCATGAGGGGGTGAGGGATACGTACGCGGTTGTGCAGCATGAGGGGAGCGTGAGGGGGTTTAAGAGGTTGAGGGGGAAGACGGAGGCGGAGGCGGATTGGATGCCGGTGCTGCATCGCGGGTTGAGGGCGGAGAATGTGTTTCTGCAGCTTCCGAAGGGGTTTGAGACGTATGGGGCCGTGAAGCTGGGGAGTTTTGAGAAGTGTTATATTTCGGGGAACGTGGCTAAGATGAAGGAGACGCCGGTGGTGGCGATGGAGACGGAGGATGGGGTGTCGTTGGGGACGCTGAGGGAGAGGAAGGGGAGGTGGATAAGGGATGGGTTGGAGGTCGCTAGGGTATGTTTGTTACCTTTCTGGTTTGCTGACCCCGATGAGTAGATGCTGACTTGAACAAACAGGCCGAACGTCCATACACCCGCGGTAGTGAGCTGTTTGCAGTCGGGGCGATGCTTTACCGCATGATGTGCGGGCGGGAGCTGCCACCAACTGAGGAATGCCCGAACTGCGAGTGCGTCCACCTCACGAGCAACGATTCCCGCGCGTACGTCCCCTGCCCGCATGACTGTATCGGAGATGTCAACATCAACACGGTATTTGACCCGCTGTTCAACTACACAACCGGCCTCAAGAACCTCGTCACCTTGCTGTTGCGACTCAACCGTAACGACGAGTGGGCGGCGAGTGATGTGTTGAATACTTCCTGGCCCGGCTTTGAGTACTGGGCGGCAAACACGGAAGATGGGAAATTGTACCGGGACATTTTTGATGATATTTGGCTACGCAAGCAGAACCAGTCGAGGTTGAAGAAGCGGCGTCGAGTGGAGGAAGAGGAAGAGGAAGAGGAGGAAGAAGAATTCGACGGAATGGACTTGGACGACAATGTTTTGGTTATCTGATTTCAAGGTTACCTGGATAAGGCTCAGAGTATTATTATGAATATTCGAGAAGAAACATTATCGTATAGCTTTCCCAAAATATCCCAGATACCTGATCCTGTTCCTTGCAGATTCGAGTTTGAAGAGGTTCGTTCTGGGCTGATGGGGATGGAGGGATAGTTAGGTACTGTGTATGTATGTGGTCTGTGCTGCACTACTTCTCGCTAAATTAGCGCTTGCTGATCAGTGCAACAATTCCCCACCTAACCCCAACCCCACACTCGGTCACCTCACCTACCGAACCGAACCTGAACTCTTCCTCTCTTCCCCAATCTTTGCTCTCCAACCCATAGCTTCACCTCCCAAGCACACCGTCGCCACCATGTCTAGAATACTGCCACCGCCGCCTCCTCTGCTCCTCACCAAGAGGGTCACATCCTTCCTACGAGCCAACCTCTCGCCGCACATCCACTCGGCCATGCTGACTACCCCGGCCGGCAGCTTGCTTGCCCACGCCAGTAACCTCCCAGCGAGCGCCCTCCGTCGTCAGGCCGCCGTCGCCGCCTCGCTCTGGGCGCTCCAGGGACCATCGCACACAGGCCAACCCTCGGAACAAGCGGCCTCCTCGATTGCCCCCGGCAGCACCGTTCGAACCCGTAAGAGCGGCAAGCACTCGCCGCCGACTGTCACCGTACAACTCGACAGCGGCGCCGTCTTCGTCATCCGCCGCCTACGCTGCGGGATGCTCTTCATCTGCATAGGCGGCGCGGAGAGCGCCGCGTCAGACCGACCCACGCCGACCCCTCCCGCACCGCACATCACCCGGCTTAGCCGCAGCCCAGCCCCAATAGCATCGGCGACAGAACCACCGAAACAAAGCCAACAACCCCCAGACGGGGCAGCCACCGCCGACCCACCCACCACCGCCGCCAAATCGCGCCCATCAACCCCCCCACAACCCCCGACAACATCATCATCAACAACAACCCCTCCCCCACCCACCAGCACAACCACCACAACCCTCACCACCCCACCAACCACAACAACAACAGCAGGAACAGCCGGCGCAGGAAGCACAACCCCCCTCCCCGGCTCGCCCTCACAGGCGTCCATCCTGTCCACGCAGACGGCGCACACGACCGGCGGCGCGTCGACGGCCAGCACCGCGACCGTGTCGGGCAGCGGCGGGGCCAGCGCGTCGCTGATGCGTCGGCAGGTGGAGGAGCTGGCGCGGTGGCTGGATGAGCGTCTGGGGGGGTTGTGCGTGCCGGAGGAGGGGATTGGGATGGGGGTTGGTGGGGGTGTGGGGGGTAATGGGGGTGTGGGTGTGGGTGGGTTGGAGGTGAGGTGAGGGAGGTGGATGGAGGTGGGGCGAAGATGCGAGGTTGGGAGGGAGAGTGGCGAGGATGGAATCCGGGTGTGGCGGCGATGTGTGTTTGGGTGGAATAAGATGATCATTTACAGGAGTGAGGGGGGATGCGGAAAAGCAAAAAGGATAGCGAATTGGACCTGGCAGGTATCAAGACAGGATAGGATAGGATAAGGGCCTTCAAAACCATGTCGACACAGACAGCGGACGGGCAGCTTTCGTTGGAAACGGCTGTCTTGGACTATGTTCTCGGGCCAAGTAGTCAGATAGATTAGCGTGAGCGATCAAAAGTAGGCGATACGCCATATCGGCTCATCTCTGCTTGCCTTTCGAGAACCGCCGCTCCATAAATTACCCCTGTCCTTGTTTTACCAAAGCTAGTTAACGCATCCCTAGAAAACAGAAAGACCCAAACGCCTACTCCAGATGATGACGATATTACCCTAGGAGCAGAAAAAGATGCCGTGTTCCCGGCCCCATCCCCGTTCGTCCCAACCGTCCCAACCGTCCCATGCAGACCACCCAGCCAGCCCAAGAAACAACCGAACCAACGCCATGAGCCCCGGAGTGCATGCATGTGTGTATGTGCGCCTAGTATCCGCCCAAGACGCTTTCCCCCGCCCTCCTTCCCCTATCCATCCCCTACTCACTCAATACTCAACCTCGTAATCCCATCATGCGTCTCCACCATCCCTTGGAACCCAACCCTGACCTTCCCCCCCCTCCCACCACCACCACCAGCACCGCCATGGGCACTCCCCCCAGCACTACTATCCCCGCCCACACTCCCGGGGCGCGAAGACATGGACATCGCCGACCCCGGCCCCCCACCACCACCACCCCCGTTACCCGTCCCAGTCCCCCACGGCTCCATATCCCGCTGCAGCGGTGACTGCATGACGGGGGAGTTATGGACGCTCATGCCGGGGCTGACGGCGCGGCGCTTGATGCTGACGGGGTCGAGGTCGTCGTCGCGGCGCCGCTTGCTGTTGATGCGGCGCGTGATCTCGGCGGCTGTGGGTGGTGTCGACATGGGCATGCCCATTGGTGGTCCGTGGGTGTGGGTCGCGTTTTGGCTGCTGCTGGGGTTGCTGGGGGCGTTGGTATGGTTGTTGTTGTTGTTGTTGTTGTTATGGTTACCATGGCCGGGAGGGGGCAAGGGCGTGCCGTGGCCGGAACTGCTTCTTGTTGTTTGTGTCCCGGCGTTGGGGAGGACAAAGGGATTGCTCTGGCTGGCGCCGCCGGTGGAGGAGGCCGAGGGCGAGCCCATGCTGACATCTTCCAGGCCTACGCCTGACGAGGCCCGAGCGAGGCCAAAGGCCGGCGGGGGAGGGGTTACGCGCTGGGTGGCGCCTGAGCTGCTCGTTTCCGAAAATGTGTCCCAGAAGACCTTGCCCTTGGAGTTCTTCAAGGCCTGTTGCTTAAACGTCCCTGTAACCCCTAACGCGCTGGCGGTCGGGTCCATCATCATGATGTCATCGTTTATCTCCTCAAGGCTGTCGTGCGTTGCCAGGTTGGGGCTGGACAGTACCGTTGCTTGTGGCGGTCTGGGTTCGAGGTCCATGTCGCTTTCACGGACCTGACGGACCACTTCGGCTTCGTGGCGGAATTCAGACTCCACAGGCGCGCTCTCTTCGGCGAGGGCAGCGCGGATTCGCGCAAATCCTTTTGTTTTCGGCTGCGAGGGTGAGCGTGAGCGTGGGGACCCTAAGGGATGGAGATTATGCCTACCAGCAAATTTCCGCGCCGCGTTACGGCACGCCGAACAATACTTGGGCGCGAGGGGCTGTCGAGAGCGTCGGGGGGTCTACTATGGCTGTCGTCGCTCTCGTTCCCGGAGATGTGTAACTGGTTGGCAGCCCAACTAATGCTCTCACGTCTCGCATGGGGCGACATGTCGTTTAGACCACCAACCATGTTGTTGTTTGGCGGAGACTTGGACAAGGCGGCCGGGCCGGGAGAATGGAAACCGAGCCCCAATGGCCCGCGGGGCTTTTTCTGAGGGTGTTTGCGTTGGCGCTGGCGCTGCTGGAAACTCAAAAGGTTACTGGCGGCTGGGGAGCCTGGCATCCACGGCGCGCCCACAGCGGAAGCGGCGCTAGGCATGCCAACCCTTTGCACCTGTGGAGTTGTGATATAACTGTCGTCCATGTCCTCGTCCATGTAGTCATCGTCGTCTGAGCTGGATGAGAGGTCGGACATGGCACGAGCGGTGCTTCCCACAGAGCTGGAAATATGCATGCGCTCCTGGCTACCCATCATAGACCACAGCGATGTTGATGTCTGGTCGGTTCCCCCGTACTCGGCGCGGCGGCTGGGGATGTTCATGGCCCGGGAGCCGACAGTGGGGGAAGAATCAGACGACGTCTGGCCGGCGAGGGTGGAATGGTGAAGACTGGTGGCGGCGCGAGTAAAATCCAAACCCCGCGATCGGCGCGGCAGGATGTTCGTGGGCGACGAATAATGGTGTTCGAGTTTCGGCGACGGCGGAGCGGGTCTGGCGTAGCCGGACTGAGAAGCGGGCGATGCAGATTCGTGTGGGGGTACCTGTACTGAAAGGCCTCGAGCGGAAAAGTTTGTGCGGATCGGAGTTGATGGAAGCGATGACATGCGCTCGTGGTCCTTGTCGCGAATTGCGATGTCGTCCTTTGACTGGCGAAGGACCGCCTCGACAATGTGGGGGGAGGGAGATAACCTGGGATTTCCTCCTCCATCCGATAATGACCGTGATTTGGGTGCTGGAGATGGGATGATATTTTTGCCCGACGGCCCAAAACCTCGATCATCGACTACGGCCACTTCGCCCTCCACGTCCGACATCCGCGACAGGTCGTCCATAACGGCGAAGGGAGTCGGATACCGCGTGGGTTAGGGCCCCTCATTCACACGCGTCGTCCTTGTTCGAACCGGCGATAAACCAACGCTGATTAGTTGTAATGGGTGGTTAAAAGAGCAATCGACCCATTAGGCTCCAGCGCCAACAGTTCAGAAGGTCAACATCTGCCCAACAGCACGGGAACGCGGGGGTGAAGAGTTGAATGGGTAGGGAGATAAATAGACCGCGCTGCTCGGTGTCGTCAAAGGGCTAAAATCGGGACTCGGGTCCCTGCCACCACACTGCAGCGTTCCATCAGCAGGGGGGTTGGTGGGGTGCAATGTTCAAGGGTGACCATGTCATTTTCATCCAAATATTCCCCGCTCAGCTCACCGTTACGTATGTCTGAACACGCAGTAGACCCTAACCCTGATCACTTAGACCCTTAGTTCCCCCTTTTGTCACCCCTCCGTCACCGCCATGAGGTCTCAGCCCATCACAGGACATTTTGCATCTTAGTCTGGCCTGAAAAGGTTTCTTTATAATATTTTATAGTAGTCTCAAAAAGTTACTACCACACTACTTTACCAAGAAAATCCGCTGCCTCATGAAACCTGAACGAGAATATCCTATAACCAACTCGGACCGATGCTGAAATATTGAAACCCCCATGCAGATAAACAAGGTTACTGAACAAGAAAGGTGAGAGTCATAAAGTCGTTTCCAAGAAGCCGAGACGGTTATAGCTTCACCAAGCTGAGATGCAAGATGCCCTCTGACTGATTCAACTCGCTGAGCAACCCCTCGGTGACATCCCCCGCCACCCCCAGGATCATGAGTGCTTCCTTCGCAGCAGGACCCGCCGTCTCCACGGGTCCGTCGACCACAGGGACCACTGTTGACGCCCCAGCTCCGTCCTCGAGAGCAGCAACTTGCATGAAGTTGATGTTGACCCCGTGCTTGCCCAAGACCATGCCAACATTACCGATCTTGCCCGGCTCATCATAGTTGTGCAACACCAGTAGCGTCCCCTCGGGTTGGAAGTTTGCCCTGAAGCGGTCTAGCTTTGAGATGAACACGGCATTGCCGCTCACATATCCCTCAATTATCTGTTCGCTGGCCTGTCCTGCGCCGTCATCAATCTTCAGACTGCGCAGGGTCACAGCACTCGCATAAGTTGGCACAGTGCCACCGTTCCGGACGTGCTTCTCGTCGATAGCAATGCCGCGCTCTTTGGAAATAAGCGTGGCGTTGACAATGTTGACGTCCCGCCCGCCGAGGTCGCTAATGGAGCTGACGAGGCCCTTGACCAGAGCCGCAAACAACGGCCGGGTGTTGTTCATGCCAGCCAGCTCACCGTGGTACACCAACTCAAAACGTCGGCCGCCAACCATGCCACCGCGTTCGGCAAAGTGTTGTGTGTAAAGACTGCCCATGCGTTCGACACTGCGGGGGTCAGTACTGTTGTTTGATGAAAAAAGGGTGAAAGGGGGAGAGAAACGTACAGCTTGACAAACGGCTGCAGCCGACGATACTCTTCCGGCAGGATCAACGGAGCATTCACCGCCGCCGTGGGCAACCCTCCGCTCAGGATCTCCACCACCTGCGTGCAGACGTCCATCGAGACATTTTCCTGTGCCTCGACAGTACTCGCACCTAGATGCGGCGTGCTCACCACCTTGGGATGCGCCGCCAGCTTTGCAGCCACCGACCCCTCGGCAGGAGGCTCGGAAGTAAACACATCCAGTCCAGCTCCTGCAATCCAACCCTCATCAAGGGCCTTCAACAGAGCCTCTTCATTGTACACGCCACCCCTCGCCACGTTCAGCACCCGCGCTGTCTTCTTCATTGACTGGAGCTCTTTCTCCCCGAGTAGGTTCAGGGTACTCGCCAGCAGCGGCGTGTGGATTGTCAGGAAGTCCTAATCCATGTCAGCCATATCCCTCGTCTCAAAGGGACCCCAATGAGACAGCCTTGTAGCAAGAATAAGGCCCAACACCAAGCTCTGCTCAACACCCACCGACGGCCACACCCCATGAAAAGAAGACAAGGAAACAGGAGACAAGAAGAAAACAACACTCACCACCTCCGGCAACAACCCACTCAACTCCGGCCTCAACTCCACCCCCGCCTGCTTGGCCACCTCCGCGCTCGCATACGGATCATACACGACCACCGCCATGCCCAACCCCTTCGCCATCCTCGCAACCTTCATACCCACCTTCCCCAGTCCCACAATCCCCAACGTCTTACTGCCCACCTCCACACCCACCAACCTCCCCCTCTCCCACCGGCCCCCCTTCATACCCGCATCCGCCCTGCCCACATTCCGCGCACACGCCAACAACAACGCCACCGTATGCTCCGCGGCCGCCACAATATTCCCGCTCGGGCTATTCACCACAATCACCCCATGCTGCGTCGCCGCCTCCACGTCAATATTGTCCACCCCCACCCCCGCGCGCGCCACCACGCGCAGCTTACTGGCGGCCGCGAGGACGGCGGCGGTGACTTTGGTCTCGGAGCGCACGATGAGTGCGTGGTACGTGGGGATTTGTGTGAGGAGGTCGGCGGCGGAGAGGGGGGGGGGCGGGGTGTCGACTTGGAAGCCGGTGGAGCGGAGGAGGGCGAGGCCTTCGGGGGAGAGTTTCTCGGGGACGAGGATGCGGGGGAGGGGAGTGTGTGAGGGTGAGGGGGGGGTGGAGGAGAGGGCGGAGGGTGCCATGTTGGGTGGTGTTTTTGTGTTGTCTCTTTTCTTTGGGTTGGTGATGGTTTGGGTTGTGGTGGTTGCTGGTTCTGGGGGGGATTGGGCTTGGGATGTGGTGGTTGATGGGATTAGAGAGGGGGGGATGAAGCTCTTTATAAAGGCATGTAAGTCTGCCGTCTTTGCCCCTCGCCCACCACCCACTGGCCGCTGCCTCAGCCGATCCCTGGCCTGTGATCACTTGTCTCTGGTTCAATACACGGCAGCTGCAGCATACCCAAATAGTCAAGCAATACGCAGCTTACTGCAGCTGAACCTCATCACTTACACGGCCGGGGTAGTGATCTTACAAGTGGCTCGGGAGCGGGGTGGAGGGCTGTTCCCTCATCCGGTCGATACGTAGGGTGACATAAAGGGACAAGGACCCTTCGACCGTCGCAGCCGACAGCCATTGTCGTGCTGTTCCATCCCCTAACCCGTATTCCCATTATCCGGTGGCATCTGTCATCACCTTTTAGAGGGAAGCCAAGACGGCGTGCATGCATTGGCGGGCCTATGCGCGAGCTCTATTCAAACCTCTGCTTGTAGTTGAAACCTTCAACCCCTCACTCCCCCACGTTTGACTAATGCGGGCATCCCGCAAAAAGGTTGCCAGGACCTCCGACTTGCCCATCGATGCAGTCTCTGGTTGGTGGACGCAGGAGTCTGCAAGCTTCGCCTCACTCCGGCACGATTATCACGGCTCCGCAGTATCGATCGGTGCAGCGCAGGGCGTGGGGAACGGGGCGCCTGACTGGTTACCTTGTATCTCTAAATGGAAAGTGTCACGCGCCTTTTGCCTATCATTAGGGGACAGCGTTCCGCCGCGGACATGCATACCCGGAACCTTAGAAGTTGGCCTTGTCAGCGAATCGCTCGTTCTGGACGATCTCGACCCAGTATCCATCCGGGTCTAGGACAAAGGCGACATTCTTCATGCGGCCGTCAGTCAGCCTCTTCTTCCAGTTGACGTTGAGAGACTCGAGCCGGGCACAAGCGGCGTCGAGGTTGTCGACCGAAACGCCTACGCTAGATTAGTATCCCCTGCTAAACTTTCCTATCAGTGGAACTCACAAATATGCCCGAAGCCCTGAGGCTGGCTATTGCCATCGTGATACTTGAAGTTCTCGTCCTTCTCGGTGCCGTAGTTCCAGGTCAACTCAAGGAGGCCCTCGCGGTCGGCGGTAGTCTGACCTTCGACGGGAGCTCCCTTCTCTCCAGGATAACCAAGGAAGTAGAGGTTGAACCCAGCTGCCTCGGCTTCGTGTTTCCGGAACAGCGACATGCCCAGAACCTCTTGGTAGAACTTCAGTGACTTTTCGGCGTCTTTGACGCGAAGCATCGTGTGGTTCTACTCGAGTTAGCATTCAGCCAAGATTAATGGAGAAAATCATAACATTGGAAACCCACCATCCGATAAGTCTCAACATCCGTTTCCTTGACATTCTCCGTCTCCTCCACGGGCTTCTGCCCGATAATCTCCACCCAGTAACCATCAGGGTCCAGGGCGAATGCGATATGGCGCATGCGCCCGTCGGTCAACTTCTTCTGGAACTTGTAGCCGGCCTCCTCGATGCGCTGGCACGCAGCCTGGATGTTGTCGACGCTGATGCACGTGTGGCCAAAGCCGCGGTGCGGCTCGACATTGCCGTTATTGACCTTGTACTCGGCATCGTTCTCAGTGCCGTAGTTGTGGGTCAGCTCGATCAGCCCCTCGCGATCCCACACGTTGTTGCCACCCGAAGCGGCCTTGGGCGAGTCGTAGCCCAAGAAATACAGGTCGAACTTGGCTTCCGGGAACTCGAGCTTCTTGACCTGAGACATACCCAGGAAGGAGTAGAACTTGACTTGGGGGAGGTGAGTCTGGTGTGTTTGATGTGGAAGGAAGGGAAAAGGGGCTACGCACCCGACTCCTTGGGGTCCTTCACCCGGAGCCTGATATTGTCATTTAGCATTGGTCACATCTTATATTTAACTAGATCCTGAAATAAAAAAGAAAAACAAGTGCAAGCTCACATGGTGTGGTTGAACTTGTAGTTCTTAGTCTCCGTTGTCGACGCCATGGTTGCAAAAGTTCGGAAGATGAATTTTGAGTCTAGCCGTGGTTAGTTTTATTTATCTGGTCTCCCAAAGGTGTTCTACACTTCGGATTTACCTGGTCTGGGATAGAAGCAGGGTTTTGTTTGCGAGGAAAGAAGTAGAGACTTCAATCTCTGAGATGCGCGGAGTGAGAAACTCATATGACGCTTGGTAATCGAAAATTAGAAAGCTGACCCGAGTTGAAGTGGGGGAATTGAAGCTCCGGGAAAACATATCATGGCAGTGCTTCAATCATGTTACACAATGCGTATTGGAATTACGTCCATCTATTGAGGTTGTGTTTCACTCTGACAAGAGAAAAAAACAGATCAACAGAATTCCAATCATCTCCGACAAGCAAAATGCATTCAATTGCTATGCCCTAGTGGACTAAAACACATCTATGGTTCACAGATTTCCCAGAACCTGAATTGTACAGATCTTGAAGAGCTTCCCTCCAGCTACAGCCAGATGCGGATGTCATGTACCGGTACGTAAATTTCACAGCGGGGTAGCTGGGAGCTTGGACCAGGAAAGTCTCATACCCCACCTCCCACTGACGTCAACGGTTGAGAGCTCAGTCGAGGGAAGCTCCACAGCAGTTGGTGTTGAGAAATGGTTACTTACAATTCAGGTGAACATGGAGATATGCCCAGATCAGAAAATGTATGAAACAACCAGTAATACCATAGCATTTGATACACAATAACCTACAAGAAAAGAAAAGAAGACAGCAACAACCAACCGCTGGCTCCAGACCTTCCTTCCATCCCAATCCCAGTCTCTACAAGAACCCCTTTCACAAATACACTGAATGAATGCTACATGCGCACCGTATGCCACCCCCCATTCGAACCAACACCATAAGCGTAGTCAAGCAGTTCCGCCACCTACGGTTTACCGCCCTTCCGCTTTTTCCTCCTGTTCTTCTTTTTCCCTCCCCCACTCGACGATCCCGCTTGACCATCCTGAGAAGTCCCCTTGGCAGCAGCCTCAGCATACGACCCGGGCTCGTCCTCATCCTCTGGGCCCGGCGACAGGACGTCCTCGCCGTCCTCCTCCTCCTCAACAACCGGGCTCGGCTGGCTCCTCCCATCCTCCTTCCCATCCCCGCCCTCCTTATCCTTGCCGTTGTCCCGATCCCTCCCGAATAGCCCGAACGTGGTACGGCCTAGCAGTCTTGGCTGGTCGGGGGATGAGCCCGCGGCGACAGCCGATTCCTCGTCGTCGTTGGAGCTGGTGGTTTCTAGCACCACCTTGCGCACGCCGCGGGATTCGATGACGTTCTCTGTGATGCTGCCGCTCCGAACGTACGGCCGCTGCAAGACGAGGGTGTTGGTATCCGTTTTCTTATCCTCGGCACTGTTGGCGCTGTTGGCGCTCTCGCCGCTTGAGCTGGGGCGTTTCCGCTTGGGCTGCGATGGGGACAATTCCCGCTGCTGCTGTTGTTGTTGCTGGGACCGTACGGGGCCTGCGGCGGTTTCTTCGGAATCCAGGTCTATGAGGTCGGGCTGATCGGGAGTTTGCGTTGATTTGTCAACTTGCTCCTCCGCATCTAGTGTCAACTCAGGTATGCCGTTTGATTGCGGTGCGAGTTGCACTGTTATCGCAGGGCTAACCGAGCCGTACGTTTGCCGCAGCGCCTGGACACCGTCCTTGCCGGAAATCTGGGGCTTGAGGAGACTAGTTGTCTCGTCCCCTTCCTCCGTTGGCGTCTCGTCGCTTCCAGGCTGGGTCGCTGAGGCTGACCGCGGCTGAGCCGACGGGGCACCGCTGCCCGGCTTGATCTTCACAGTGGTTGAACGCGTCTTGTTGGGGTTTGTTGCCGGGTTAGAGGGGCCTAGATGCTTGAGGTGCTGCCTAATATCCTCGAAATTTGCCCGCACGGGAACGGTAGTCTTGAGGAATTGGCCGTCCAATCCAGCAGAACTCCTCCGCATCATCAACGTTGCTGTCTTTGGGCTGGTGGAAAGCATAGGTGACTCGTGACTCGTTGCGCCGACTGTTTGATTTGACTTGTTGCCGTCGAGAATGACATTGTCGCTGTCGATTTTCGTGTTGGCAATATCAATGTATTTCGCGCTTGGATCTTCCGATAGCCGCCGTTGGACTCTCGCTTTCGGTGCCGGGGTAAGGCGGCGGATGGCTTTGTGCACATCAATGTAGACATCCGACTCGTCGATAATTTCCCTGTTTTCGGTCAGCATTCCTGCTTTGTGATAAGAAACCAAGTAGGGACATACTCTCCGATTAGTTCTTCGATCACATCTTCCAAGGTCACAACACCAAGAGCGCCGTGATCCTCCCCCGGATACGAGGAAACAAGCACCATGTGTGATTTGCCTTCCTGGAAAAAGTTGACAATATCCAAGCAGCTTGTTTCCGGACGCGTCTCGGGAAGTGTGGCCAATGGGAAGTCGCGAACTAGTTGACAGTCCTCGGGATCGTAGGTGATGAGAATCTTGACAAGCAGCATGCCGACAAAGTTTGTGGGGTTTCCAGTCTCGTGGATGGGAATGCGTGAGTATCCGGCGGATAGGATCATGTCCATTGTTGGTTCATCCAGCACAGTATCCTCCGCCATGACGAAAACGTCGCTCATTGGCGTCATCACATTCGCGACCGGCTTTTCCTTCAAGTCCAGGACCGCGCTGATGATGGTAACTTCGTCTTGGTTCAAGCGCTGGGAGACGTCGCCGAGGCTCTTGTGAAGAGTCACGAGGGTCTTTAACCCGCTCTTCTTGTAAACCGTGCCGTGGTCTTCTCCCAGGAGCCAGTCGAGCAGCTTCGCTGTCGGCCAGGCAAAAGGCGCCATCAAGTACATCATGGCGAGAACCGGTTTTGACATGTAGCCACCTATTTGGAGGCCGTATCGAACACAGACGGACTGGGGGAGAACTTCACCAAAGATGACTGGCCGAGGATGCGTTAGATAGATGCGGAGAGAGAAACAAAACAGGCGAGTACATACCGATCAAAAAGGTAGCACCGACCACGGCAGCAACACCACCGCCGAGACAGCGGTCGAGAACCACGGGAAGGGTCTCGTTCACGATGACATTGGCCAAGAGCAGGGTAACTAAAACCCAATGCTTCCCTTTCTTGAGCAACTCATAAACGCGTCTTGCGTTCTTCTGTTGCGGCTCGCTCGGGTCCCCCGCCATAACCTGGAGGTAAATTCCGTCCTGTCCCATCAATCTAGGTAATGTCAGCCGGTGGTCATACTTCAGTCACGATCGATATCATCTTACGCGATGGTCAGCCCTGCAAAAGCGCCACCCGAAAGTACGAGGACCAGGGAAGCCACATAAAGAACCCAGAGGCTCGCACCTTCGGCCTCGGGCTCGTCCCCGCCTCCACCGTGGCCCTGGATGCCGAGTGGTGCGGCGTAGGCAGTCGATAGGGTCATCGAGAACACGCGGGCAAGCCCGACGGCGACAGATCGCACGGCAGAAAAGCCATTGGGCTGGGTATGTATCCTGCGCGCGGGCAGAATCGAATTCGTTTTCATTGTCGTCATAGCCGTAAGCGACGGCTGGGGGGGGCACGCGAGCTCGAGCCGAAAGGGTTCGTCAATTCGCGGAGTTGGTTCGGCTTCGCGCTCCGTCAGTACATCATGTTGGGGCGCGTGGAAACGAAGTTCCGGAGATCGATGTTCGATGTAGAATGGAAGCTCAGCGCCGGGGGCAATTTCAGCGGAGAATCGAGATCTTGGGAACTCGCCAAGTGCGTGGGTCTGGTGCCCAGGCACGTCGGTTTGTTCTGCATATCAGGGTAATCAGGGTAGGCAGTTGGGAGGAGTGGGTCAAAGAAATGGACCAAGAACACAAAGATGACGCCGAGACCCCCAAACTGGGCAACTTCGTTCCAACTACTTCGTAATTCTTTTATTCGTATTATCATTTTTGTCAATACCGAGGTTGACCATTTAATAGTTAGGATTAATCACCCCCGCCTCTGTTTACTTGCAATTCCTCCCAACACTTCCTTATGGCGCAATGATTCGCTTTTGAATGCGTCCATGTGCCGTCGTGAGATCTCTTTCGTATTGAACTTTCAGCGCGCAAGGGTGCAGTGTGGGTGCTGCGGGGCACGTGGGTCCAGGGAAACAGCTAGGGTGACAGGGGACCAACCTGATGATCTCCAGGCCAACAAAAACCTTCCAAACAGACCGTCTGTGCCTCGCCGGTTCATCAAGACGGCAACTGGGTATTTCGGTCACGGTCGACATCGAAACCAATCTCGAAACCACCATTCGCCATGGTGGTCACCACTCGGCGCGGCGCCGGTATCTCCGCACCGAGGGAAGACGACAACGACAGCAGCTCTGACAACGCGTCCATCCCAGCACGAACCCCACCAGTCCAACGCCGGCAGCCTGCATCTAGAACACCCGCAACTCTGAGACCCTTGAGGGAGCCTACTCCGAGCAACGCCAATTTATCCAAGAGAAAACGAGGACCTAGTGGTACGCCCAATGCACCACAGCACAAGCGCCGAAGGGTATCATCCGACGCTGCGGATACGATCGAGGTAGCGGTAGGGGAGGACGACAATGTTGATGCGGCGATCAACGCCACGAGCGCGCGTTCTGCGCACCGGCTTGAAATACACCTCCCTAGTAGCCGAGGCCCAAGGGAAAGCCGTGGCGTCAATCCAACAGAGGTCGTACCTGAGCCTTCGACCACCGTTGTGCCCGGCCGCCGCCTCCGCGCAAGACGCATAAAACGGGGGATCAACTCTGTTGAAATTCTCGGCGCGTTCGGGCCTCCGAGTCCGCGGAAAAGTAGACGTGATCCTGCCGTCTCACATATCCTCGAGGAAAGACCCGAATCGGACAGCGACCGGAGGCTAGCCAGACATGGCAACCATGTCGCTAGGACTGCAGTAGAGGAGGTTCTTACTGGCGCAGAAACTCCACGTTCGGCAGGCAGTCCGGAATTGCAATCCTCCGCAGTGAGAAGCCGGCCAGCAAGACCTGCATTTGACGTCTATGAAGTCCCAGAAGATGACGATGCTGAGCCTACCAATTTTGCTACTGTTCGCGGCACAAGAACGAAAAATAATCTGGAAATTTCCAACGGAGACAAATCAAACAAAAGTCAAGCGCGCCAGCCACGGTCATCCCAACGAAATGACAAAGTTTCATTGATTCGAGAGGACCTATCCGAGCCGGTGGTTCGAGCTCTTCACCGTCCTGAGCCGCGCCGGTTTACCCTTCCGGGTAACGCTCCAAGGTTAATGGACGAGGGCAACCGTGAATTGGTGCAATATGGGAATGGGCGACAGGTAAACCAAATCGCTGAGAAGGAACCAGAGAGGCCCCGGGAGAGGGAAGAGACGGAGGAGACTGACGAGACGGACGAGACGGTGGATGAAACAGACGAGTCCGAGTCCGATGAAGAAGAGGAGCAACGGAAAATGGGTGACATCCAGGTGCGACCCTGCGCGAATAACGACGACATCATTTCCGTATACAGTGACCACCTGCGAAGCATATCGAAACTCATGGGGAGAAGCGGTTGGACAGGGGCAGGGCGCAGATGGATGGCCGAGCTCTACGCCAACATGCCCGCATTCGGGGTGTACCCGCCCATTCGCACGAGACTCGGGAAATGCATTTTCAAGTCCCTCAGCTGTCTCAAGGATGAATTGGATGAGGTGCCAAATGCCCTGGACCTCGACGAGCAATATCAATATCTGGCAGAGCACCAGCTGGACTTGAATGCTGCCATATCAAGTGTCGACAAGGCAGTACGAAAAGTCGAGCGTCTAAGCAACACCAGGCTTCCTAAACGCATGATCAACGACCTTTCGAAATGCGTCATACCAATGCTCGTCCTAGTCATGCAGACGTCTTTTGCCGTTGGAGTACGGCAACCAGACGCGGTGGTCAATGACTCCCTTCCTAAGGAGGGTGTTTTTACGTGGACTACTGTACAGTACCTCCTCGGCACACTGGGGTGGCTGTCTCGTCTCCAGAAATGCCTGAACCCTCCATCCAACGACAACCCAGAACAGGCCGGCCAACAGTACGATTTCGAAGATCCGAAACATAATCACGAGAAGCTTGCGGTTATGGTCAGAAAGTTTATACAACAGATTCGGCATCAGGTAGACAACTTCAATGCGCGAGCCGACGCCAACCGGGAGCGGTACGAAGAGGAGCAGCGCATCAAAAGGATGAAAGAGCAGGACAGAAGAATTAAGGAACAAAATCAGAGAGAGGCAGAAGAAGAACTGGCGCTCGCTAGGCTCGAGGAGGAAAAATTCCGGCTATCGATGCAGAAAGTCACGAGCCAGGTCCGTCCACTAGCTGAGAGATTCCGTAGGGCGACATCACACTGGCAACCTGCTCAGGTCAGCCAACCTCGCCCTCAGCCTTCGAATCCTAGTACTTGGACCCTGAGCCATCGGGGGCCTCGGTCCCAGTCTGTCGGCTCGTCAGTGCCACGACCTCCGCCGGGTGGCGGCCAGAGGGCACCGCAATTCAGGCCCACCCCGCCTTCCCCAGAGCTAGGTTATCCGCCCTGGCCCGAGGAAGAGACAGAGTGGTTACTGAGTGAACTCAGGAGGCCAGACAGAGAACGTGATTGCTTGGATGTGTGGGCAGAAACCCTTGAACGGTCGCCGCAGGAGATCCTGGGGGAAAAGAGGCGGTTGGAGAGGACGGGCCGTTATCGGTCTCCTACCCAACAACGCTGACCCATTCCGGTGGGTTGTGTGGAAATGGTCTATGTTGAAAAGGGCGCGTTTATTGGAGTTTTGGTTTGTTTGGACGTTGCTGCTACAGAGATACCCTTGCTTTTCGAACAACTTTGCAACAAATATTGAGCGCAGCGTTTAGGTAGTTATTATCAACTGTGTTGCTGACATAATAAGCTATGGACTTAGCTGTTTCTCTAATGCCTAGGTAATCTGTAGTGTCTCAGCCTTGCCTGCTTTGATGCAGAGACATGATCAGCCTTGCAGCTATTATGAGCGGCACATCGACTCTTGACCTGTCTCCGGGAACCACCTTTTTTTAACCCAGGCCCTCTGAGGTCGAAAGAGAAAGCTCGTGGGGGGGCTTACATCCTGGGCTTTTGAAGCTCGGAATTGAAGCATCTCCAGATACACGGCATGACTCGGGCCGTCTCAAGTTCGACGGCACAATGGACTGCCTGGGATCATAACCCGGGCATGTCAATGGGTCAACCCTCCACTGTTTCCATTTTCCCGACTCATCCAGGTTAATCCTCCCAGGCCAAACCCATATCCGGTTTGAGAGCGAATCACCCCAGGTCAATACTTGCAGCCTGTTAAACGAGCCGTTGAATCCACGGGTTTCAACCTTCGACTGGGGATTCGCATTGTGAATTTGTGACGGAAGAGCTGCCTGCCACCCTCTGCCCCTCACGCACTGCAACCTCAAATCACAGTGCACTCAACGGCCCGGGCACCCACCCATGTGCAGCATTTAAACATCTGACAACAGCGCTAGCGAATAGCAAAAGCAAAGTGTCCTTCAGGGCATTCAAGTGTGACCACTATCGACCAACCCTAGCGAATCGATATCAACCGCCCCAGTAATGCTAAGCTCGGCGTGTGAGGCGACAAGGTAATGACTTTGACTGGATGAAAAGAGGATGAAGAAGGAAACAAGAACACCAACAAGCACCAAAAAGGGAAGCTGGCAGAGGCTAGCAAATCCGAGCCTGGAACTGAGAACTGGCTCCACCCCTGCAAGAGGTTGCCCGTCCCCTCCAGGTGTTTGCTGCAGTGTGTGCCCCACACAATCTGTCCCCTGCTCAATCCACCACGCTAAGCCGGCGCTGTGCCGATCTGGGAACTCCCAGCACATGAGAAAGCGGGCTCGGCTCCTCTTTTTTTCACCTCTCTTCTCTTCGAGGCAATTGGGCTGAACCTCTCTCCTTGCCTTGCCATCACCGCCGGGCGCCATTGTCAAAAAAACAGCTCTTTGGTGTGCATTGTTGCGATTCAATTTCTCCTGCGACACCTGCTTTCGTTTCCTTTTTCACGGTTTTCGATTGAGTTAGCGCCAGCCCGGTCCAAGCGTCTTGCAGTGCGTTCTCGGCAAGTCGACGGCTTTGGATTCCAGTGCTGCGGTCTGGGAATAGGAGTGACTCGAGAAGACAGGGGATAACTTGTTCGGTGAGTTGCAACTTTCCCCCTTGACAGCACCATCCCCAAACTACCAGCTCCCCTCTTGTAGCTAGACACCCTGCAAAAAAGGATCATAAGGCCTAATCATTGAGCTTTATTTATTGTGTCACCAATGGTTCACAGCGCTCCACCGCCAGGTTGCTAACTGATTACCCACATAGCCAGGAGTCCGTCGTTGTTCGATTGTCCAGTTTTCCCCAATTGTTCCCACAGCTTTGCCCACGAAGCCCATCATGTCCGACGCCGAGGGTTTCGAGGTTGTCCAGCACACCGATGCTCCCAAATCCGCGCCTGCTCCTGCGCCTGCTTCCGAAACCACAGCTCCCTCGACGCCCACCTCGCCCACTGCCACTGTGGAGAAGAAGGCCACGGCCGGCCCCACAGCTTCGAAGCGCGCCACGGCTCCCGCTGCGGGCACTCGCCGACCCGGTACCACTGGTATAGCTTCCGCGAAGTCGACCACAAGCTCAACCACAAGCTCGACGACACGGACCAGCGCTGCCAGCACCGGGGTGAAGCCTACAACCCGTCCTGCCACTGGAGCGCCCACCGTCAAGCGCCCGTCGACCGCTGCATCGACTGTCTCTCACCGCTCCCGCCCGTCCGTTTCCGAGGATGAGAAGAAACGGCCGGTGGTCTCGGGCGCTACTGGATCGGCGCGCCGTATTTCCACTGCCCCCACTGGCCCTCCGAGCTCCCCCAGCAAGCCGAGAACTGGTACTACTGCTGCCGCCGCCACTGCCGCAGCAAGAAAACCCGCGGCCACTTCCGGCACTGCGCCTTCGCGGATGTCCACAACCACTTCGCGATCATCGACAACCACTTCGTCGGCGCCCTCTGCGACCCGTGCCGCTACCAAACCCGCCGGTACTGGTGCCGTAGCTGAGGCGAAGAAGAGACTTTCGGTCTCTGCTGGGGCAGCGCCCGGCACCACTCGTCATGCGCCGCGCGCGTCGTTGGCATCGAGTACATCTAGCGTTACTGCCGCTGCCGGATCCGCGAGGGAAATTGAGGAGCTCAAAACCAAACTCACTTCCAGCGAGCTCGAGATCACCGAACTCAAGGCAAAGATTGCCTCGTCCCAGGACAAGATCACGGAGCTCACTGAGAAGGCTGGTACCGCCGAAGGGGGCCAGGCTGCAACTGAAGGTGCCATTAACCAGGAAGCCCTGGAAGGCCTGAAGACGGAGCATGCTGCGGAACTCGAGGCTCTGAACAAGCAGGTTGCCGAGACCCAGGAGAAGCTGGCCGCCGCCGAAACTGACCTGGCTGCTCAAAAGAGCGAGCTTGCTGGTACTACTAGTGCAAAGGAAGCCGCCGAGGCCGAACTAGCCGGGCTCAAAACATCGCTCGAGAGCCTCCAGGCAGAGCAGGAGGCCAAATCGAACGAGGCCGCGACCAGCCTTACCAAGGCAACCGACGACTACACTGCCAAGCTTGAGGCTCTCCAGAGCAGCCTAACAGAGGAGCACGAGGCGGCTGTTGAAGCATTGAAGGCCAAGCATGCCGAAGAACTGCAGGGTGGAAGTGCCACCATTGTTGCCAACCACGAGAAGGCTATCCAGGAGCTCAATGCGAGCCACGAAACTGCCCTTGCCGGACTCCAAAAGAAAATTGACGACCTGACCTCGAGTCAAGCGACCCTAGAAGCTGCCCACGAGGAAAAGCTCGCCAGTGAAACAGCGGCCGGGTCAGCGAAGCTTGGCGAACTGGAGGCACAGATTGCCGAACTCAGTGCAAAGCTCGAGGCGGCGGAGAAGACGGCCGAGGCTGCTAAGTCTGAACTCGAGGAGAAGACAGCAGCCCTAGCCTCTCTCGAAGCCAAGGTTGCCGAGGCGGAAGCTGAGCTGGCGGCTATCAAAGACGAAGCTTCCAAGGCTACCGGCTCCCACGCCGAGCTCCAGAAGCTCATTGATAGTCTCAACGAAGAGAGCAAGTCCAAGGATGCCACAATCGCCAAGATCAAGGAGGAGACCGCTGCCGCCGCCGACCACCACCAGAAGCAGCTCCAGCAAGTCAGCCAAGATTATGAAAACGAGATCGAGAGCCTGCGTGGTGATGCTTTCTTCAAGCGCAGGTTCGAGGAGCTCGAGGTTAAGCACGACGAGCTCACTAAAGCGCACGATGAAGCTGCTGAGAGCCATGCTAAGGCCCTCGAGGCGGCCAAGGCTGAGCACGAGGCCGCCGTGAAGGCGCTGGAAGCCAAGGAGGCTGAGCATCAACAGGCCCTGGATGCCCTTCAGGCGAGCCATGCCGAGGAGCTGGAAGGTGCCAAGAGCCTGGCAAGGCAAGCCCACGAAGCTAGCGCCGAAGAAATCGAGTCTCTGAAAGCCAGCCATGCCAGCCAGATTGACATCTTGAGGGGCGAGAGCGAGAGCAGTCTGGCTAAGGAGCTTGAGGCTCTGAAGACCTCCCACGCCGAAATCCTCGCGAACCTCAACAACGACACCGCGACAGAGAAGGAGCAAATTCTTGCCAAGCACGCTGATGAGCTCGCTGCTGCTAAAGCGGCTGGCGACGACAGCCACGCAGCCCTCCTGGAGCAAATCAAGCAGGAACTTGAGGCTAAGCATGCCGAGGACCTCGCCAAGGTAACAGCACAGCTCGAGGCGGCTAGCAGCTTGAAAGAGGGGCTCGAGGCCAAGCACGTAGAGGAGGTTGCGAAGTTGACGGCAGAGCTTGGGTCGGCAAGCGATGTCAAGGAGGCGCTGGAAGCTAAGCACTCTGAAGAAGTGGAGAAGTTGATGGCTCAACTGGAGGCGGCTAGTGGTCTCAAGGGTGACTTGGAGTCGAAACATGTGGAGGAGGTCGCCAAGTTGGTGGCTCAGCTCGAAGCGGCCGGTGGCTTTAAGGAAGAATTTGAGGCTAAGCACGCTGACGAAATCGCGAAACTGATGGCGGAACTCGAGACGGCCAGGGCTCTCCAACAGGATGTTGAGGCTGCCCAAGCCAAGCTTAGCGATGCGGAGGCAGGCCATGCATCCGCCATTGCGTCACTCAAGAAGACTCTCGAGGATGACCATGCGGCCGAGGTGGAGAAGCTGATCGCGGTGCACAACGGGGCTCAAGAGGCCTTGAGGAACGAGGGTACCGCGCAGTCCCAAGCTCAGCTTGACGAACTGCGGGCCAGCCACAACAGTCTCCTCGAGGAATTGACGAGCAAGTCTCAATCGACCTCGGAGGAGCTGGCTAAGGTCGCAGCGGCCAAGAGCGAGATTGACGCAGCCCTCGAGGCGCTCAAGGCCGAGCATGCGAAGGCCCAGGAGGAGATCGACACTCTCAGCCAGCAACTGGCTCTCGAGAAGATGGAGAAGTTCACGGCCCAGGCTGACCTCGATGCCGCAAGGAACGCTAAGCCTGATACCACCGAGCTTGATTCCCTCAAGGCGCAGATTGCTGCCCTGACCGAGGCTCACGATAAGGAGCTTGCCGAACTCAAGGCTAGCCACGAAAAGGTTGCTGCATCGGAGCTTGCAAGCGTTCAGGAGGAGCTGGCTAAGGCTAAAGCCGAGATCGAGAAGATCACGAAAACGTCTGCGGCCGACTACCAGGATATGCACGACAGCATGACGCAGCTTGTCGAGGAGGCGCAGACTCTGGCGGCTGTCAACATCAAGAAGCTGGCGGATGCGGAACAGCAAGTCGGCGATGCCGACAAGAAGATTGCCGAGCTCACGGCACAGCTCAAGGTTAAGGACGCAGAGCTAGCCGAAGCTAAGGTATGTCTCTGAATTCCCAATCCTAAAAGAGTAGGCCAAATGGCTGACGATATCTGTCCAGACCACCTCAGACGCGCCCAAGGGCCTTGCCGCGAGCCGCTTCGCCAACGCGGACGACAACGACGGCGACGCTACCAACCAGCCCACTGAAGGTGAGGCAGAGCCGGATCACTCTTCGGCAGCATTAGCTTCGGTGGGGACCACTCTCGCTTATCACGCAGCCTTCCTATAACACACCCTCTCTGTTTGTCTTGAACCGGCGGCTACTAACCAATCGGTCGTGTTTTTAGCTAGCTAAGATCCAAAAGTCGGTCAGCCAGCTTCAGGACTACGACGCCCAGTTGGGCAGCCAGCACCATGAGATGCTGAAGTCGATTACCGACCTCAAGAACGACTCTTGAGTGGGTGTAACATCCAGGCGCTGAGGCGGGGGGTGGTTGTATTGTTCGCCCAGGGGGGATGGATGCGCTGTTGAGTTTTTGTGGGAACAAGGAGCTGGGGGAAGGTGTCTCTGTCTCTTTCTCTCTCTCTATCTCTCTCGTCTTCACCCTTTCGCCATTTCACATTTTGCCACAAACTGGTTCTCCCATTTCATGGGCAGCAACAACCTTTTTTAATGGAACGTGGTTCGCTTAGTCGCCGCTCTTATATACCCTTTGGCTATTTCTTGTTTTTGTAGCTTTGGGAGTGAAGAGGTCAATTAGTTGTGTATTACCTTGTTGTTTGATGGTCTACTGAGGTCAAAAGGGGTTTTCGAGTAACATGATCCAGCAGACTAAACAAACTTCTGGTTGTGGGTTGGTTGTGAAACCATTGCGAGAGTTACTTGAACACAAGGGAAGATGAGCCATATCTTTCGATAACCCTTCTTGCTCTACCCCTGATGTCCGGTGTTGCTATGGCCTTGCTAAACAATGGAAGACAATATTAAAATCACCGTCCCTCACTTACATCAAAAGATTGACTGTCAAGTATTCCTAAAATTATGATACCTAACCAGCACTGTTATCGTGATCAGAGCCTGTGAATCTGTGATGAACAAGAAGGATCAAGAATGAGGCCGTGCGCAACACCGTATACCAACTATCTACACACGGTGACGTAGTCAACCAGCCACAACAACGCGCCTCAAACTTAATCAAGCCCCATGCAAGCTTTATCCGTGAACCCGCAAGAATTTTCCGCTTTGCCAACCACGGTGAAAACTCCTTCCAGTTCCGTTGCCTCTCGATCGGAGCTGTCAGTTCTTCCGCAGCGACAATAATCCTAGGATCCAGATCCGACTGGGAATAGTTTCCTGGGCTGAACCAAGGTACGTTTCAGACCTTACCGATTTTCCAATCGCTCTACTTGGGTGTGGTTACCGCGATGCATTGCACTTTGCTTGCAATGGTCGTGGTCTCGTCAGAAACACATTGAAGATGGTGTTGTTTTGGCATTCTGTTGAATCGCCATTTTGTCATCTATCGGAATCATGTTTTTTTTTCTGTATCTGCACCTGCACTCGATAACTAGCAACAAGATCATCAATTGAGCAGTGGATCAAGTCGAGGCCCTTTTTTTTTTTTTATTCACGTCCGTACTAATTATGCTCCAGTGCAGTCGTGTGACTGACCAGCTATACATTCATTTCGGCATTGTGTAGACTGTTTGTCGGCAGACTCAGACTTCACAGCTTGTTGTCCAAGAAAACCCACAAGTGTTGGGTAATCGCGCATTTGCTCACCCTCGACCTGTCTTGTATCGCTCTTCTAAATTCGCTATGGACGATAAGAAAGCTACGCCAGAAGAGGCCGAGGACGCCGTGATGCAGCAGAGTTACCCCTCCCCCATGGCCGACAGTGCAGAGGCACGATACTATGAGCAGCTCACTCAACATCGTGAGCTTGACACCCAAATGGACCATCAGCCCACTCAATCAGAGCATCATGGTATGCAGGAGCACCAAGAGCACCAAGAACATCACGAGCATCATGAGCATCATGAGCTGCATCAACTCCAGGGCCTCCAGGAGTCACCTGCTCCACAGCAACAGAACCCCCTCCCACCAGTGAGCGCAGATGAGCTCCAGCTCGCGGCCCAGTTATCACAGGGCCTTGCCCCCATGATGGCTGCTGCTGTCCAAGACCAAGCGCAGGACCAGCAGTCCATTCAGCCACAAGATAATCAGGAAGGCCAAGTGCAACAACATCAGGCTGAGCCAAATCTCCAGGAGCAGTTGGAGGCATCGCTGCAGAACCATGAGCGTGAGATGCAGTCTCATGGGCACGAGCTCCAAGGCCACAACCATGAACTCCAAAACCACAGCCATGAGCTTCAAAATCACAACCATGAACTCCAGGGCCATGAGCTCCAGGATGTCCTGTCACACCCTGGTCAGCCTCAGCAACACCACTATACACAGAACCCACCGCCTCCGCCCCAGCTCCCTCATCACATGTCGATGGACCACTTGTCACAGGTACATTCCCAGTACCAGATGCCTGATGCTACGCCACCCAGGAAACGGTCCAAGGTGTCCCGGGCTTGCGATGAGTGTAGGCGCAAGAAGATCAAGTGCGATTCGCAGTCGGAAGCCAATGAGGCGCCTTGTTCCAACTGTCGCCGGTCGAATGCACAGTGCCTGTTCAGTCGTGTGCCTCAGAAGCGGGGACCAAGCAAAGGGTGAGTTGGATAATTCCGAATGCACAAGTGACCGTTCGTACTGACCCGCTTTAGATACATCAAAGAACTTGCCGATCGCATCAATACCATTGAAGGCAGGCTCAGCACCAACGTGGAAGGCCCCGAGAGGAGACCGTCAAGCGAGTCGTTTGTTTCCCCAGGCTTAGTCGACGACAGCAGGAAGCGACCGTTTTCTAGTATTTCTGTTTCTGGCGAAGGGTTCCAAACTCCACCTCAAAACAGATTATCGGCAGCCTTCAACTCCGATCACAGGTCGATTTTGCCCTACGTCCAACCCGAATACCGCCCGCAAGTGCCCGGAAATTCGACCGACCTCGCTTTGAAGCCTACCGCGCCATTGACGTACTCCGCTTCGACGAACGATATGAATTTGCAAGGCCAGCCCGACATGATGGACACCATGGCACACGACGGCCTCCCTCAAGCGTCGTCGAATCAAGCAGACCAACTGCCGGAAATTGACGACGTCGCTTTCGATCGGTAAGTGTATCAGCCCAGAGTCTTGCCGCGCAGATTCCATACTGACCAGCGAGTCGCAGCTATCTGGAGTACATCCACCCCATTTTCCCAGTGTTGGCAAGCAGCAAGGCCCTAGTCCAATCCCTCTTATGGCGGGCTCCCCTAAGCCTCCAGAATGCCTTCTGCAACGGATTCTTTTCCATGATGAAGCACTTCTCTCCCGATTCCAGTGGCCAAATCGATGCCGATCCTGCTACCACATGGCGCCTTTTGAACGAATGGGAGGCCGAGTGGAAACCGCGCTCTTCCGTCACCAATCTGGTGCAGCTCCAGACCTTGATTATGACCATGATCTCGGTAGACTGCTTCAGTATCGCGGCTTCCAAGGGCTTGATGGGCCCGACCAAGCTCGACATCCTCGGCCGAGCTGTCGCGGTTGCGTATTCGATGACGGCTCATTCTCGGACAGTCGACCCTAATCCGAATCCCGAATTGGATCCCAACTCAGACGACAACGTTGCCTTGCGAGCGTGGTGGGTTTTGGTTATGTTGGACCGGTGGCACGCGCTTGGGATGGCCAAGCCCACCCTCATCCTCAGTGACTTTGTCGTGCCTCGGGCAGGCTTGGAGCATATCGTCGGGGATGGCGTTTATTCCTTGATTCGTGAGTCTTAACTCCATCCGTTTCCGGTTTCACCTCCTAACAAATTTAACAGGGACTTCCTACGTCTTCACGCTTATCATGCCCGTCATTGTCAACCCGCCGATTGATCCTGCAGAGTCTCAGACCCTAGCTTTAATGGCCACCGGGCCCACCCAAATGCTAAGCTGGGTTCTCACGGCCAAGGAGAACCACGCTGTGCTCGACCTAGCGTACTGGCACCTCCGCGCCGTGTCGGAGCTGCTCTCTCCGGACCGGGCGCAGCGCCCCCTCAACATTCTCCAGGCCACCAGGTGCCTGGCCGGCCTCCTCGCCGCCAAGCACGACTTGTTGAGCCCCGTCACGCACCACTTCGCCGCCGTCGCCGCGCTCGGCCTCATTGAGCTGCACCGCTTCCCCGTCACGCGCGACGAAGCCGTCCGCATCACCAAGGAGGTCCTCGAGTACAGCATCGCGCCGTCTGCGTGGCGCGCCGCCGTGCGCGACAAGCTTTCCTGGTACCTGGCGCGTCTCCCGAACGCGGCGGGCCAGAGTGCCACGGCGACCAACGGCCAGAACTTGCAGCAGCTGGCAGATCTGGCTACCGCAGTTGACGCCACCAACAATTCCACTGCTGCGGGCACGGGCGTGCCTGCGGCTCCAATTGCGGCTATGTCCGGAGATGCGCAGCCTGCAGAGGCGGCGCCTGGCGCTTCTGGTGCTGGTGCTGGTTCTGTTGAGAACGGCGCTCCCTCAGCCGACGGCGATGGTGCCGCTGCTGCTGCTGCTGCTGCTGTTGCGGCGGCGGCGGTGGCGGCCGTCAAGTCGGAGGCGGAGAGTGTGGAGGACCGGGATGCCCCCCTGCCGGCGCTGGTGGATGTGCGCGCGGTCTTGAGGAAGGGATATCTCACTTGGTATGACGAAGTCAATGGTGGTGAGGTGGTTTAGAGGGGCGACCTTGTGGCACTGCCAGTTTATGATGCTGGTTAAACTGCTGCCCTCTGCTAGCGATGCGGAGTCTTTGTTCATCGCGGGATCGGAAGCGTTTCGGGAGGATCACGCGCTTTCTGAGGATCAGCCGCCGTGGGTGTGCGGTTGGGAAAAGGGGCATTTTACTTGTCCCGTGACAGGCGTATTTTGTAGGTCTTACGCAGCACTGTCTTTGGGCCGTATTAGTCAAGGGCAATGTTTGCGAACTTGTGTGTCTATAGTTTGTGGTTCTATACCCGGAGCGGGCGTTGGGCTGAGCTGGCGGTTGTTGGTTGTTCTGTACAAATACATGACTTTGATGTCAAATACTTCACTGCCTTTCCTTCGCTCCTATGACCTTCTAATTCCTTTACAGAGTGGTATTTGACAGCCGCCAACGGTACAGATCCAGCAAGACTGAACGGAGCATATTACGCCTCGCCCATGAACTTTAGACCCTCTACCGACCTGGATCCATCGGTTGCACCGCTTCCATGCGTGCATCCTGTGACACCCAACTCCCGTCAACCCCTGACAGTCATCAGCTAGACCCGAGCCAACAATTTTCCTCTTCCTTGGAAGCAAAGGAGAAGTTGGAGCTATAGTCGATCATTCCCTATCCACAGACCGGCCCTCGCGGTCCTTTCGGAGACGCCTCGCACTTAGGGTTGATGTCCGATCGGGGATCAACTTCTGCGCTCACCTTTTGCGGTGAGCTTCGTCCGGGCTGCAGCATCAACAGTGCATGACTTGTCAAAGGACGGACTAATGCCACCATGTCACATCGCTCCCCCCTTTTGCCGTGCGTACGGAACTACCCGAGAGAGGGCGTCGAAGACACAGGAAATAAACTCTTCAACGGCTTGCTGTTCAGGGTTTCCCTTGCCGGCTGTTGTTTGGGAGCCGGCCAACAAACAAGCCAGTCAGCCAGTCAGCCAGCCAGTTCACCTCTCCCCACATCTGCAACCCAAAAGCCCGGTTTTTGGTTACCGCGCTCTGCTAGCTTAAATCATTACCCCAGCAAATGAAAACAAAGGCGACCGAGCATCAAGCAAAAGATCCCGCCGGTTTTCCCCCGAGGCAGGCCGCGCGCACCGCAGAAGCCGGGCCGAGGAGAAACCAAAATTACCACCACATCAACCCAAAACAGCCAGCTAGCTACCTAGGTAAGGTAGCCAGCCTGGTCCCGGACGACCGGCCACGGAGCCAAGCACCCAAGCCTCAGCACAAATCCCCCCCCCCCAAAGCGGGCAGGCTTCCTTTGCTTCCTTCCCCCCACGTGTGACCCCTTCTCCCGGGAGGGGCGGGCACCTTCACATGACAGCACAGTCGCATTCCCAGCAGCAGCAACAGCAACAACCGACCACTTTCCTCCCACCCCAGGATTTTCCAGCCAGCCAGCCCGCTAGCCAGCCGTCCCATCCATGTGCCTGTCTGTCTTGTCCCGTCTTCCATTGTGTAACCAACACCAACACCCAACACCACCACCACCACCACCACCACCCTCCCAAAAAACGGGGCGGGCAGCACAACAGCACACAACAGCACACAACCCCGCATGCCCACGCTATGATGCCATGCTGCATGCCCATGCACCATGCACCAGTCCAGTCCAGGAGCAGCACCCAGCAGCAGCCGCAGCAGCAGCAGCACCTCTCCACCTGCAGGGGACGACCGAGCCCGGCACTAACGTTTCCCCAAGACCCCAGGACACACCAACGGGGGAGCAGAGCACAAGCCACGCGGCGCGCAAGACAACAGAGGGGTAGGTCGGTATTTAGTTTATTTTAAGACTACGAGAGGGGAGGGGCCGACTCGAGCCGATGGATTCATGCGCTCCACACCCGAGGGCCGAGGGGCGGTTTCGGGAAGCCTGTGTATGTACTAACTGTGTATGGACGGGCATGACAGCCATGACACATGCATGCCTTTGCTGCAATCTGCACTTACTGGTTGTTGTTACTGTACCTGTGTGTCCTGTGTGTTTGTTCCTGTGTCCAGCAACCAAAACCCAATCTCTTTCCCCACCCACCTACCCACTCGTCAGCCTTCTCGTGTCACTCACCTCGGTGCGTGGGCGCCCAATCCACCCCATCCCGTGGGGTGAACGATAACCCCACTGAGCGACAGAACAAGCCGTCGAAACTTCCAACTGATGAGTGACACAGTCTTTCTCTCTCCAAAAAGTGGGGGGATGCCCCGCCATCCGCAGCCTGGCGACCGGGACAAGGGCACTCAAGCCCAGCTCACCGCCGCTGCTCGAAACAGGCCGAAAATGCCGAGCTTTGCCCGCCGACACAAACACCTCCACGGGCAAGGAGGGATCAGGGCGGTTCCCAACAAGCGGGCCAGGAACAAAAAAAAAGGGGGATCGCCGAACAACTGGTTGTCAAAGCAGATCGGCATGAGCGGCACAACTCACCAACAACCACAAACATACCATACCATACCCCTTGATCACGGAGAAAACCCAAAAAGGGGAATCAACCACCATCCCCATTCCGGACAGGCCAGCCAGCCAGCCAACCCAACAAGAAAATGTCTGTTCTATTCTTCTCTCTTTTCCCGCAATGCTGTGATGCTATGCTCGCTCTTTGTGCCCCATGCTTCCAGCATCTATATTCAAATCGTGGTTGTCGAGAAACGGAGAGCCGTAAACAGTGGAAAACGATGAGCTTGGAATGTGCAAGCCACCGCGAAAACGTAAATGGTGCACCGTAGTGCCGTATGGTAATTCAAATAGCCACACACATGTGGCCATCAGTTGCAGGCCGTCGGGACCCCCGAGCCTCAACAAAATCTCCAGAAACAAACGTGCCTCTCCTTTTTTTCTTGTCTCCTTTGTGAACCCTAAAACGCGCCTCCGGCTGAAAATGCGACAGGAAATGCGGGAAATGGAAATGGGCGTAATATAATGCATGTAATGCAGAGATGATGAAGGCAAGAGAAATGATCATCATGTCGTTTGACTTTCATGCCCAGACGGAAGGAAATAAACCGAGAAAGAAAATGAACTGCCTTCTGCGCCGCCACCTCGAAGAGAACTGCCCTGGCCGGATCACCGCCCCGTTTGCGTGCTCGCTCCATTCCGTGTGAGTCAGTAAATGCGACTGAATCCTAACTCCGGCGAACAAGAGGAATATGTACGTGGCATCGAGGGTATCCGCTGTTTGAATCATCGCTCCGGAACCGATCGGGGGCAGGGTATTCGAAAACCGAAAAGTGCGAAAAAAAACCGTCAGGATGGTCGCTTCGGGTATCACAACCTTGTGTTACTGTTGCCCGTCCCACAATGATAGCATGTTGCTCTCTGTGGGGGATTCGGTCAGGGGCGGCACCGCGTAGTCGTTCACCCAAAAGTTCGGGTCGTCATCCAGCGAGGTGAGGCCGCCGAACGCGGGCGCGCTGGTGGTGAGAAGCGTTGGGTCGTCGCCGGGCATGGTGGCGGGCGTCGGCAAGAATTTGTTGGCGTCCTTCTTTAGGTAGTGGAATTCATCCAGGTCCAAATTCGGGAGGTCCGTGTTTCCAAGCATACCGACGTGGCCAAAGCCGTACCCGTTGAGGGAAGCGCTACTCTGATACGTGTCAAACTCATCGAGAGAATTCGCTAAAAAGTCCTCGACTTCGGAAACTTCGCCTGACGTCGAGGTGGTCGTAGTCATCGTCGGGATATGCTCCGACCCGGCAAAATCGAAGCCACCGTAGCTTTGCGGTTGGCTGTAGTTCGAGGGCGCAAAATCGGCCCTCTTGGCGGCGAGTTCCAGGCCTTCCAAGTTGTTCCAATCGACCGAAGCCGCGCTCAGCCCGGCGCTGAACATGGGCTGCTCATAATCCGACAGTGAGCCGAAGAAGTCGGCGCTGTTCGGGATGTACGGGGGGTACTTGATGCCCGAAAGGTCCAAGGGCGGAAGCTGCCCGGTGAGCTGGGCAAAGGAAGAAGCACCCTCTAAGAGGGGCGAGGCAGCTTCCGACTTGACACGGCGTTGCGCCTGAGCGATGCCATCCGTGCTGGTGCTCCCGGTCGCAGAGCTGGAATCGCCATTGACACTGGCGCCAAAGAGATCGTCCATTGATCGGTTCTTCATGCTACCCATGCTGCTCGCGCTCGTCACAGAGTTACCGCGGCTTAGCTGATACGGTCCGCATTTCTGCGAAGCCTTGGCGTGCTTGTACGTCGGCTTGTGATTGCCGTTGGCGTCGAAGGACAGGCAGGCATCCGAGTTGGTCGTGTTAGCGCGCCGTCTGGGACGGGAGCTCGCCTTAGTGATCTTGGGCTGCGATGGGATGGGTTCGTCTGAATCGGACTCGGGTACCGTGTCCAGAGTCGGTTCCCTCTTGTGCGAGCAGGTACAGCGACCGCCATGGCCACAGCAGCAGCTTTCTGCGAACGAAGGTCAGGAATCAGAGGAGCAGAGCCTTGATCAATCAGACACGACAATGCTCACCCTTGTGACCATCGAGTACCGGTCTCAAGTGCACGCACTTATGCGTCTTCTCGCCGCAGTCGCACTTGACGTGGGCTGCGCGCGACTTGCGCATTGCGCGGCAGTGCTGGCATTGCGAAACAGGCCGTCCCTTCTTGTTGATGTGTTGAAGTGGCCGATCTGTGCCTGAGGGTTAGCTCACTCTTCCATCATTGCTACCCCGCGACCGACATGAAGTTGGAGACAGGCCGCATGAAAAGTTGGGGGCATTGAGGGGAAGCGGCAGGGGCAGCAGCAACAGCCCCCACTATGAAGCTTGTCGTGTGCTGCGATTGCTGCGGTAAATCCGCTACCCCTCGGTTGCAGCCGACCAGGCCAAGCAGCCAGCGTGCCAGCGCATTGCAGCACATCGAAAACGGGAACTACATGCAGGGGAAAGAAAGCAAAAATCACTCACCGTGATGCTGGCAGTTGCTAACGCGATGGCCTCTCACACAGGCTTCGCAAGCCCACTTTTCTCCGTCGATGAGCATGGTGGAGGGATTGCAAGTGTAGCCAGTCTATCAAGACGCGACGGCGGTTTTTGAGTCCGAAAGAAGGTCCGATCTTGAATGAGTTGCTGCAGTGTCGTCGCAAAGTCGGACAGAGGCTTGTCGGAGCTGCAGAGCCGACAGGGGAAAAAAGCAAAGCCTTCGGGATTGCCCGACGGACGACGGGGTTCGAGACAAAGAGGGTCACAAACGTGCACCGCTCAGAGGGTCATTGCTGGGGGTACCGCCCGCCCAAAAACATCGGTACGGGATGCCGCTGACTCCGGAAACGAAGCCAAAAACAACTTTCGTTTGTCGAGAAACTTGAACAGCCAAAAAAAGCTGGCTTGGAAAATGAAATAAAAATAATGTGGGTTGAGTGGAGATGGGGGTGGTGGCCTATCGAGGTTGTTGACGGCTGCCCGGTGGAGCTGGGGCAGTGAACAAGACTGGTGTAAGTCGATGCGATTCTTCGGACGGCGAACGGGTGGACCGGAGTGTGGTCGCAAGGGCAAAGGTGTGGAGATCCCAGGCTCAGACGGAGAGACGGGAGGGCCTGTGTCGGAAGAGCTCGCCTTGCGAGCCGGCTGAACCTTAGGTCAGCAATTCGCTTCCGTCGAATGTTGATGTGTGCAAAGGCAACCAACAACCGAAACAGGAGCTGTCAGGCAGCTGACGGCACTGACGGCACGGGTTGCCAACACGGCGGCGCGGCGACCCAGCAGAGGCGACCGCAGAACAGCCGACGACGGGTGAGCTCCTTCCGGAGTTTGTTGGAGGGCTAGCTGGAGCTACTCTGGTCGGGCATGACGTGCAGGACAGACCAGCACGACTATGATGAGAGAGAGAGTACAGTGCTAGAAGAAAGAAGTGCGCAGTCGGGAAGGGCAAAAGCGATAAAACTCGGGGGGTTATGAGGCTGGGCTGACTGGAACCGTGAGTGCGAGACTCGGAGCGAGGCGGAGGGAGGTGTGCTTCTTATTATGTATCGGCCCGGCGTGGGACTGACTGCAAGCTTTCCATCAGGGTCGTCGTGGGATTCCGCATGTGGATGCTGGCGAAACGGGGCGCTAGGGTGGATGGACGACAGGCTTGTGGCTGCCCTGACCCAGCAAGCCAAGGTCCGGTGCGAGTGACGAAACGTGAACCAGATCGGGATGGCATGCCACGGCGGTGCTTGGCGGAGTACATGGCTGCAGTACAGGCTACGGCTGGCGATGCGCCGAATTGACAAGACAACAGCGAGAGTTCAGGGTACGAATACATCGGCCCCCATGTTCCTCGCAAATGACGGCAAGACTGGTTGGTCGCAGCCCCCTTCTAGGCGAATAACGGGTCCGCGGGTTTGCGGGTTTCCTTGATAGGATCGTCCAGCAGCAGCAGACAGACCCGGCTGACAAGGGCCCAGCATCGCCGGAGTGGGAGCTCGGCACGGCGCAGACCTTCTGGTGGGCGTGGGCGTGGGCAGTGGGCGTGGTGTGGAGCCCAAGGGCAAGGGCAACAACATCCTGGGGCGGGTTGGCAACGTGAAAAGCGGAGGCTCCATTGGAGGAAAAGGGAAACGAAGAAACCGTATCGGTTCAGTGGCATGAGTGGGTGCAAAAGGTGGGTGGTCGAGGGGTGGCTCGGTGGGAAACAGTGCAAGTCCCCAAGGGTTCTTGCCCCGAGCGCCGGGCTTCCAGCTCGAGCCAGGTTCTCCCACTTTCCTCTCCGAGTCCCCAGAGTGGGCTCCTTCCTCACTCGGTCTGCCCTTCGGGCTTGAGCTGTCTTGCCTGCACGGGGCAGTCGCGCAAGATATCTGGGTCGTGCCTCCCAGCCCCCATCTTACTCATCATCCGCAGGCTGAATGAAGTTCCTGACGACCTGACTTTGGCAACATCGGAAAAGCCCGGCGCCTCCGTTCCCCTTCACCTGCATCTGAAGGTAGGCATGGGAATTGTGACAAGACGAGGACTGCCGTGTTTCTCCCGCCCACTTCCCCATTGCCCGAGACGGATCTGAGTGGCCGAGTTCATGCCGTAATTCTAGCCGTTACTGCGTGCAGTTTGCAAAAGGCTCGGCACCATCACGGGCACCTTTTGAGGAAGACCCCAGTTGGTGAGTGGGGTGCTGCCCGTCTCCGCTGCCATTCAGAGGAGCATCCCCACGGCGGCGCTTCTTGAGACACGGGTAAAAACCCCAATCAAAGGCAACAGGCCCGAACAATCTCGACAAAATGGCTGCCTACAATCTTGGATTCAACTGGGATTCTTCATCATCTTGCGCAGTAGAACCGTGATCATACCTCAGGGTGAGTGTCGGCTCCTGTGTATTTACCATTAATACTTTGGTATGGATCCATGTGCTGCCCGAAAGGTCAGGGTGATCTGGGGGTGCCTCAAAGCCTTGTGCGGCTTTGGAACGCAAGCGCAAGGGTTTTTTCTCTTGGCTGGCGGGAGTTTCTCCAGGGAACATTAGCTAGCGCCGATGTTTGAATGACGCGCTTCTCTCCCACAACTGCAGGTCACACACACACCAAACGAAACAACCACCCACACCGTCAAACTTGAGAGAGACCCCCCGATAACTTCCACAGTCAGGCCCTCGACAAATGCTCCCGGGTGGGCTACTTGTCATGTGTGGCAGGATTGCCAATGCCGTGGCTCGTGAGACCGAGGCGCATCTTCTGACCCCCTCCCCCCGTTCCGCGCCCGCCGGCTCGAAATCGACCATCTCCTTCGTACCCCACTAGCAAAACGCCAACCCCGAGTCAACTCGAAATGTTCTGTCCTCGCTCGTGCATTACGTCGCCCGCTAACGGAGCCAGGATGGGCCATTGCAATGACTCCTTCTTCTTCGACAGAGATTGGGTGCTCATCCCGCGCCAGTGACCATGTCCTCATCTTGCCGTTGGCGGACATGGATGCCAGAAAGGTCAGCCGTGACAGGCCGCTTCCACACAGCCGACGATTGTTACGGGCCCTCTTGGCATGGTAGGAGGGCTGCCCACAGGTGTGATCGAACCCTCGCTCCCGCCTGCAGTTGGACTCTGTGACTGCAGTCGATTAGAGGCAAAATGTCCAGATTGCCAGCCGCCGCTGAGCCGCGCCGATCTCCCCGTTGATTCTGAAGCGAACGGCAGCCTCAGCGATACAGCCGGCATCTTGACGAGATTCGTCCTGTCATGGGCCTCGTTGCCGGTCTTTGGCTGGATAGGTCGTCCGTTAGTTACCCAGGGCCTGCCAAGAGATCACCGTCCACTCCCCCAAGACCGCCAAGGCTTGGGTCTTGCAAGAGACAAATCTCGCCGTTTCTCGCCCAATGCGCACGCCGTAAATGACAAACTATTGTCTTGTGCAGGCAGAGATGGTGCAACTCTCAGCAGATTCACGTTCGAAAGGCAACAATTCCGACGGCTACAGGTCGCCCTCGAAGTGCCTCGGGTTGGACCAACGGCTGGTTTCACGCCTAGTATCACCTTCGATTTCAAGCCGTTTCCTCGACTCTATGTGATTCAAGACACCCCGCAAAGAGGGTTGATGCGAGTCCCGTCTGAAGTAACGTGTTGTCCTGAACATGGATGGAGTGCGGTGGGGTCAGGGCCCGGTCCCTAATCGGCCCTGGTTCCAGGTCTCTTGGGCGCTTGGACCTGTGTAAAAATTTTCCTTTTGCCCACACAAATGCTTCCTTTGCCGGAGCAATGCAGAGGGACGATTTGGGCATTCGCCGGTCCCTCCATGATGCCATCTATTACATACAAGTTAACAAACTGGGCGCCGATGGCCACCCTTGGCTCGGCGAGTTCTGGATTCAACCTTGTCCCGGTCGACAAGCTGTCGGCTTAGATTGGCTCAAAGACAGTCACCTGCAGCACCGCAACAGCATCGAGCCCTCCGCTCAGTTTTTTCTCAACGCGGCCGGCAACTCAAAGAGCCGCACGTCCGGCTTTCACTGTCACTTTGCATGGTATCTTTGCCAGCAACTATCCAATGGACACATCACCATCGCCCCATTACCTCGGCGTTTTAAACCGTGGGACATCGGGCGAAGATCGGCACGCGGCTCCCTGGCACGATATGACACACACACGGCCCTCTGAATAACTTCAGAGACAGAACCAAGGACATCCCACGTCCCGCCCACCAGCACGCGGACGTGTGCTGTCATGCCTGTTCCTTGTCCCCGGAACGAGAGGGTAAAGCGTGCATCTCGGATAAGCCATCATCCGTCTCTTTTCTTTGCCCACGGAGGTTGGTCGCCCAGGAGTTGCGGTGTCAGACCGCCAACGATTGGAAGGAAGCAGTATTGGTCCAAAGTTCCGCACCTGATCCGAAGGTTTCAGTTACACAAAGTTCGACCGCCAAATCGCAAACTCGGGGCGAGTCCTGCCAGCGTCAGAATCACATCTACAAGTTGTAGAATCCCTTTGTGTTAGCCAGCGGAGTGGACGGTTGTCTGCCCGAGGGCTGGATAACTATCATACGACCAGCATCGCGGGTCGCCAGCAGCCGCAGGGCAAGCCCTCGCCGAACCCGGACTTTCCGGCCATCCACGATCAAGGCACCACCTTCAGCGATGACCCCAAGCCGAACTTTGGGCCGTCAGCCCGACTCGCCGCCTTCATCGTGGCTAGATCCTTGGCGATCCATGGGAAAGGACGATCGACAAGCGTTGATTCAGCCCTGGCTCGGTCAACCTTCCAGAACCTCCCACGACGGCCTAAAGGGAACTCACCGACGGCTTGTCGTGGAAATCTCGGGCATCATTCAGGCAAGGCGCTGCTTAGGCAATCCCGTTCTCCAGACCTGGCCAGAGCTTGGCATCAAGTTTTCCTTGGCAATTCTTGCCCTCATTCTCCGACAGATTGGTACGGGTGGCGCACTCTGGACTTCCACCCGATCCGTCTTCGGTCTGGACCGACACCCCCTACATTACGGAAATCTGACCGCTGGAGTGGCGTGGCGGCAGTTACCGCAACCAACACCAACTCATACCGATGACGGAGGAGTTGCTCTCATCTCCCCTGTGTCAAGGGTTCAAGTGAAGGATGCCGCGGGGTAATCCAATTGGCCCATCTGCCCTGTCGTCAGGTCGCCTGCTAGCTCAAGTGAGTGCCAGGAGCTGAACTCGAATGGTGTTCCATGTGGGCGACCCCCACGCGCCCCCATCAAGTTGGCATCAGACCCATGCGTCTATCGACGCCACTCAGAGCACGCTTCGCCAAGTTGGTTGGCGTGCCGGCAGTGAAGCTCGTTGGCCATGGGGGCACACCCGCGAAGCCCCGTTGCGTGGGTGAGACAGCGCTTAATCACACGAGCGTGGCCGAAGAAGGTGACTCGCTCCGTTTATGTAACGAGAGCAAGAAACCCGGCCGCTTGCCCGCGCCGTCTTGTCGTGCCCATCCTTTCCTTTTTGGAAGGAGTTCAGACGATGCTGCGGGAAGCCGACTTGGCGGACGCCGAGCCTGCCCACTGCATGGCCCGTACCTTACCTTGCGGAAGATGAACCGGGGCAGCAGGTCGAGGCTTGATGCCCCGCATCCACACGTGCGCATCGCGTCAGTTGTGATGACGGAGGTATGGTAAGTTAACCGGGGGTCTCGAATTGCCATGGCGGGTACTCGCTCTCTTGCGTGTACCTACATCCGCAGCCATTATCATTGTTGGCGCGGATGATTGCTGTTGGCATAGATTACGAACTTGGACCCGTTGCTGGGCGCCCGTGTTGAGAAATCGTCTTGATACTCAAGGATACCCGGGAATCAGTAGAGGTTACATATCGAAACGTGGCAAGGCCGTTTCCGTCAACGGCGCCCGGGAGGCGCGCCAGAGACGAGAAGTCACCCCGGCCCGTGCTGCACAGGCATGAACATGTGTGCCTCCATAACGCAATGCAGGTAGTTCTCATCTAGGAGCGATCATCACACCGGTGTAGGCCAACCTCGCATGGCACCCCGCGTCGGGCCTGACTTTGCAGAGATTCCGATGAAGGACGGCGAGCGCCCTTGCAAGTCATGATATCATAACTCTGTGTCAAAAGGATTGCAGACGATAACGCCAAGCCCATTACTTCCAAAGATGGGGGCGTTGATGTGCTCCCGCCCAGTCGAGAGGCCGGGGCGGGGATGCTGTAATAGTATTCCGTAGCCGTATCACAACACCATGGAATACTAGAGATTCGGCGGTTGAAGGTCGCACGGCGGCCCAATATCAGATGACGCGCCTGGTGGTGGGAACATGTGGTTGGGTTCATGGCGGTACGACAGAACACAAGTGGCTCAAATTGCGTCAGCCTCGACACGCTGATTCTGCGTGTCTCTGAGACAAACAGGTCGCATTGCGAGCCCTCGGGTGTCTCGCCCATGATAAAGATAGAGCAAGACAAGCCGGAGCTGTGGTGTAAGAAGTCGAGACAGATCTAGACCTTTTGTAACCAAAACATGGCTTGATGAAGTTCTCCAACTATTTTAGTCTCTCCAACACGCTGCTCGTCTATTCTTCCCGCCTCCAAAAAAAAAAGTAAATTGATTCTGTCGTACCACACACCCGAGTCCCAGCGAACAGATGAAAGACAAAAGAATGGGATGAACAGGTCCGGGACTCGGCAAAGTTGAGCCCCACCAATGCTGCCGTGAACCGGCCGAGTCCCGCCGGCTTTGCACGTTCCCCGCATGGGGAAACAGCGGGCGTGAGTGAGCGAGCTGCGGGGCCAAGCCCAGGGCGCCACTCGGATTGCGCGACGCGAGCCGGCGGTTCTCGGTCGTTCATTGCGCCATTGACGAACGACTTCCATCCTTCCAGGTCTGGGGAGAAGGGATCAAAAACCTCGGGTTGCACCAGTTCGTCTGCGCCATTTACTTTCATCAGAAGAAGAACTGTGCAGGATTCGATTGCAGTAATTTGCTTGCTAGCATCTTCTTTTGGAGCTCGCGAGTTGCTTGAAACGTGCTTGCAACGTGCTGAGAACGTGTTGGGAACGTGCGTCTTGGGAGAGGATCGGATCCATTTATTGGCCAATTGGATTTGTGAGGAATCTGGTTTTCGGGGAGACCGAAGTGACCAGTCTGTTACGGTTGGTCAATCGGAAGACAGTGAAGGCAACAGCAACGCGGACAATCCCGGGATCGACAAACGACGAGGAGGGGGAGCAAGCTCGGAAGGCCCGAGTCAAGAGTTGGGCACGGAGGAATAGTAGGGCAAGGAATTGCTGGCCCGTGTTTCACACCTCGGTTCGCAAAGATGGGTGGGCTTGAGTCTTTGAGCCCGGGCGCCGACCCGGATAGGTACGGTGACTCGAAGGGATTACTGGAAGAGGGATGAGACGGAAACTGACCGACGCAGGCCCGTCCACATCGTCTTCGTTGGTGCCGGCGCCGTTGGGTGCTTCTACGCCTCGCGGCTACACTATGTAAGTCAGTTTGCATCTCATCGAGAGGAGCGTCTCACTAACCGAGTAGCCATCTCACAATATCCATGTCTCACTCATCGCCCGCTCCAACTACAAGGCCCTTGCCGAGCATGGCGTCCAGCTTCAAACTCACACTTTCGGGGACTACACCTTCCGCCCGCACGCCGTTTTCCCCTCGGTAGCCGCCGCCGCCGCCAACCCCAGCCCGTCGGGCGCCGGGCCTCACGAGTGGGACTACATCATCGTCACGACCAAGGCCCTGCCTGACCGCTCCGACGACAGTGCCCTCATCGCCCCGCTCGTCAGCGCCAACTCGTGCATCGTTCTCATCCAAAACGGCGTCGGCGTCGAGCAGCCCTACCGCACCCGCTTCCCCGCTACGCCCATCATCAGCGCCGTCACCGTCATCTCCGCCGAGCAGACCTCCCCGGGCACCGTCCGGCAGAATCGCTGGACCCGCATCCACATCGGTCCCTATTCCGACTCGGCTTCCTTCTCCCCGCCCTCCGACAAAGCCAGCAGCACCACCACCACCACCACGGCCACCTACCCGCGGGGCGATGACACAACCGGCGCGCTCACCCCAACAGGCGCCTCCCCCACCCCCACCACCGCCACCGGCAACAACCCCCCCAACCCCACCTCCGCCGCCCTCCAACAAGCCGGCGCGCACCGCGCAGCCCTGCTCTCCGACTGGTGGACACGGCTCGGCCAGATCCGCGACGTGGACCTCGCAGCAGACGAAACCGCCCTCCAAACCATCCGCTGGCACAAACTATGCATCAACGCAGCGTTCAACCCCTCCGCCGTGCTCGCGGGCGGGCGCGGCAACGCCGACATGGCGCGCGACGGCGAGCTGCGCGCCCACCTCGCGGGCGTGATGCGCGAGATCTGGGCGGCCGCGCCGCTGGTGCTGGGGAGGGGGTTCCCCGCGTCGTTGGCGGGGCCGGAGCGGATTCTGAGGAGTACGGAAAGGAATGTGGGGAGCAAGCCGAGTATGTTGCTGGATTGGGAGGCGGGTCGGCCGATGGAGATTGAGGTGATACTGGGGAATCCGGTCAGGATTGCGAGGGCGAGGGGCGTGGAGATGCCCAGGTTGCAGACGGTTTATGCGTTGTTGAGGAGTGCGCAGGAGGTGAGGGAGGGGGGGAGGAAGGGGAAGGGGAAGTTGTAGGTGGTGGGATGGTGAAGGTGGATGGTGTTGGTTAATAATGGGTGGTTTGTTTATCCTTTGGAGTAAACGATTTGGTTGTATCTCGGTGGTGGCTGATGGGACTCTGCTGGTTTGGCTTGTTTCTTCCGGCCGTCCCCTCGTCTCACCTTACGGGAATTTGTAAAAATCGGCCCAATCTCATTTGTATGTTCGTCAATTTCTAGCCTAACAGGCGCAGATGTATTCATCGCTTGCTCTCCGCGGGAGTTCCTCGCCGTGGGGTGGAAACAAACTTCGAGTTTAGCCCCTGAGTCTGGTCGTGCAAATACCTGAAAAAATGCATTTATTATTGTTTCTGAAACACAGATAATACAATCTTTTAACCACCCCACCGTCCTTGAGCTCTAGAAAGACTAACTATCACCTAAAACTCTTCATGGCACTCAACAACCAAAACAAAATGTAACGGACTGGTCGTTTTGGCGTCTGCTGTCCCCTGAAAAAAAAACGACGCGTCGGTGATAACGTACACAATTTCAATTCAGATTAAGCCTGCCAAGAACCCGCCGGCATTTCAGCTGCTATGTAAGATGATTGGCCAATTCTCAAGCTTACTGGGGTCAAAAACCCACCATCAGCATGGTCTGAGCTCGGAGCTGCAAGGTGTGGCCTGACCAAACATGTGGGTTTCAAGATTTTGACAGGCAACTGTCAAGTTGGTCCTGCATTCTACGCCGCCTCGAGTTGTTGACGGCGCAGTTCTTGTACGAGCCTCGAAAGGTTCGCTGTACATGTACTTCGTACTCGTGAGTGCATCGAGTCGCAAATACTTACCACAGGCCTGGCGCCTAGCAACTTCGTCTTGGATTGCGAGCTCGACTTTTGCGTTTTGAATCCAGTTTATGGTTCATCTCATCTCAACCCCTAAACTCAAAAACTCAGCTGGCCTTCAGCTTCACCCCTGACACCTGATAAACAAACACATCAACAACGCCACCTGTTTTCATCCAACCAGCAGATCCCAACCATGGAGGAAATCATATACAGCCCGGAATTGACTATTCCTGACACCTTGTTGCTACGAAACCTCGCCGACGACATCCAACGGCACAAGGAAATCAAAGGAACGAGGTCCAAGGTCGACCGCGATGAGGGCTACTCCAGTACAGGTTCTGGCCGTTCTGCCGAGGACGCCAACAACAGTGCGTACCAATTGCCTTGAAAACTCCGTGTGATAGATCAGATGACTGACATGAGAGATAAGCATCACAGAATACGGCATCTCAGAAGAGAGGGATGCCAGCGACATTCAAAAGTTGAACGGGTTCAATGACCCCGAGAGCAAGGACTTTGAGCCCACAGTCATCTCATCGCTCGACCTCGCGGACCTGCAGGCCAAGCTCCCCGCTTTTGCTTACCATAATGTGGTCTTGCCGTACGTCGCCTGGGCCCGCACCATTGTGCGTCACGACACCGACGTCGTGATGTTGACACACCTCATCATGTACTTCACCACGTCGCTGCCCAGCGCCATCTGGCTGTTCTACAACTTCACCTACCTCCACGGCATCTTCCACTTCGTCATGCAGTTCTGGTACATGGGCACCTACACGCTCATGATGCACCAGCACATCCACATGGGCGGCATCCTCGCCAAGCGGCCGCTGCTGCGCCTGTTCGACACCTACTTCCCCTACCTCACGGACCCGCTGATGGGCCACACGTGGAATACGTACTTCTACCACCACGTCAAGCACCACCACGTCGAGGGCAACGGGCCGGACGACCTGTCGTCGACGCTGCGCTACCAGCGCGACGAGCTGCTGCACTTCCTGCACTACATCGGCCGCTTCCTGGTCCTGATCTGGCTGGACCTGCCTCTGTACTACCTGCGCAAGGGCAAGTACGCCAACGCCGCCCGCGCCGCCTTCTGGGAGCTGTCCAACTACACGGCCATCTACCTGATGTACCAGCTCAACAGCCGCGCCGCCACCTTTGTCTTCATCTGCCCCCTGACGCTCATGCGCATCGGCCTGATGGTCGGCAACTGGGGCCAGCACGCCTTTGTCGACGCCGACGAGCCGGACTCGGACTTTCGCTCGAGCATCACTCTGATCGATGTGCCGGTAAGCCAACCCCCCCCCCCCCCCCCCCCTAAGTCCCCCTCCCTAACCCCAATCCCAGAGCAACCGCTACTGCTACAACGACGGCTACCACACGTCGCACCACCTCAACCCGCGCCGGCACTGGCGGCACCACCCGGTAGCCTTCCTCCGCCAGAAGGAGACCTACGCGACCGAGAAGGCCCTCGTCTTCCACAACATCGACTACCTGATGATCACGGTGCGCCTGCTCATGAAGGACTACGCCCACCTCGCCCGCTGCCTGGTGCCCATCGGCGCCCAGATCGATCTCCCGCTCGATGAGCGCGCTGAGATGCTGCGGCGGCATACGAGGCGGTTTGGGGAGGAGGAGATTAGGGTGAAGTTTGCTGCTGGTGCGGCTGCGGCGGCGGCGGCGAAGGGGGAGTAGGGAATTGGTGGGATGGTGGGTTGGAGGGGTTGGACGGGGGGACTGCTTCTGGGAAGGGGGGAGAGGGGTTAGTTTGTTGCCCTGTGGGGTAGGTCAGGGTGGCTGAGGTGCTGCGGCGTGTAATGAACGGTATTTAGCGGTAGAGGATAGATGTAATTACTAGATATTCAATTCTTAAGGCATGGGCTGATGTGGTTGTTGGAGATTGTTGATACTTTTACGTCCTGGCGTGGGTGGGTGAGGGTCTGAGCTCTAATGGGGTTGCTCCGGAATACTGTTGCCCTGGCTTTCCAGCCAATTCCCCTTTTCTTTTCTTTCTTTTTTTTTTTTTAGCTTTCTTTCCGTCTACACCCACCCTGCATTTATCTTTCGTTTTCACGAGAAAAGAGAGCAAAGTATGAAGACTTTCTGGCACGCACCCACCTTTAACTACGCGTGCGTTGGCAGAATTTGGGTCTCGTAGTGGGCGTGGACCTCTTACCTCTTTCTCCCCCTCTGCTCCTCGTCGCTCTCATCGTAAACCTCACCTGCATCCCAGCCCTCCTCCTCCTCATCCGACCCGTCCAGGTCAAAAGGCGGCACGCTACAACCCCCCATCTCAAAGTCCTCAGCGTCCGTTAACGCGAGCGAGCAACCCAGCCGCGGCCGCTTCCTAGGCCTGACGCTGCGGCTCGAAAAGCACATCTCAAAGACGTTAGCAGCACGCTCATGCACCTCAGCCGCCCGCAGTGACTCCTCGCCCAAGCAGCCCTCGGCCGGGTCGAACAGCAGCACGTTGTGACGGACGGCGCCGTTGAGAAAGGGCATGGTCTCGTCCGCAAAGAGCGTCCAGGCGAAGCGGGCAAACAGGAACTCAACCGCGATGCCCCGTACCGGCTGCAGCGCGCGGTTGTGGTACAGATCCTCGAGCTGGCCGGAGGGTGAGGGGAGTGTGACGTGCAGGGCGAGTTGGGCGCCGGGGGGTGGCGTGGTCGGCGACGACGGTTGCGGCGAGGCGGGGACGGGCTTGGCTGCGAGGGTAAAGCGGCGCGTGTCCAGCAGGTGATGCAGGTCGCGGCGGAGGGTGATCAGGTTTCTTTCGTCGTTGATGGGGTGGGGGTCGGTGGGGGAACGGCAGTATCTTGCCATGTTGTTGGACGAGAACCAATGCCCGTTGGTCAGGGGCACGAGGTGCGCGGCCTCGACGGCATCTCCATACCCCGAGATACGGCACGCGCCGTCGCGGACCAGCGCAGCCACCTTGCCTTTAAGGGGGACGCTGTGGTGCGCTGCATCGAGGTCGACACTGAGGTTGTTCCATGGCGGCGGGAGGTGTCCGTGTGGAAACCGCCAGTGGTCGAAGGACGGGATAACGGGGTATTTGAAGGTTGTGGGGTCCTCCTCTCCAACGCAAAAGTGATATTCGCCATCTCGGAGAATACCATCTTCTGGGCGAGAAACGCGATGGAAGAGCGGATTCTGGCCGTTGCCAGGCAGAACTCGAGTTGCGAGCCATCCGTTTGCGAAAGTGTTTCCGGTCACAACGCAACAAGACGCGAGCGCAAAGTCGTACTGAATGCCATTTCCATTACCATCTCCATTGCCATCTCCATCTCCATCTCCATTCTCATTTCCACGGTCGAGTGCGCCGAGACGGAGGAGATCGGGTTCTGTGTCCGGATACGCAGGGTGCCGGAAGTGCACCAACCTACAACTATTGTCGATACTGGGAGGATTAAACCCTGGTTTTAAGTGCATGGTGTCGATTGGGCTTTCGATGGGAGGCAGTTGTTGAGGTTATGGTGGCTAGGAGCAGAGGTCAAAACGTTAGGTAGCGCCACTTCAACAATCCAATCTGTAAGAGAACACCCAATATTTCATCATTTGTTCATCCTTTTCCCTTTTTTCTTTCCATCTTCCTTCCCTTCTTTCTTTCCCTCTCATTTTCCCTCCTTTCTAGCGGTAGCGATGATGCGTTTTTCTTTCCTTCTTTGCTTTTATAGCTCCCCTCCATGTTCATCTTTATCAAGTAACATAACAGAATGACATCCGACGAATACCAAGTGAATACACTCACTGGTTGCAAGTGGCCTTTTGCCTATAAGTGACTTATTATTGTTGCGTGGGAATCGGATGTTGACAATGCCAGTGCATGACCCAGCGTTGTACTATCGATCTGTGAATGGTAATGCAAGGGCGTCAATAGTGCTGAAATTCGGATTCCCTCATTCTGAACACATCGGCCTCAATAATGCTTTTTGAGTAATTGTTAGGTCTTAGAACAGGTCTCTAAGTTCTCAGAGACATGTCAACCACACCGCTGATAGACCAAAAAGCACAGTCCAGTGGGTTCCAATGTTTCGTTTGACAACAGGGTTAACCGCTGGAGGGTTCCCCACGAGTCGCCGCTGTGGGGGCAGTTTAAATGATTGAGCAGCATGGAGCTACTGTATACCTGCATGAATAGCGTGTCGAAGGGGTCTCGACAAAGACCCTGGAAACCCCCTGAATGGCTGGCTGCCTCAGTGCTTCACTTTGTTGCTGTGTTTGTGCGTCCTTACCTCCACGACAAAAGAAGATGACAAGTCACCAAATTCCCAGTGATTCCCTGAGATTCCCCAACCAAGACCAGTGCTTCAGGTCCTGCAAGGTGTCGGCCCGTAATGAGGATTCGCCAGATGTGACCCAAGGGATTCGAGATAAACATAGCACATCACTCCATACCAAAAAGCCACCTATGATTATTAGCCGCCCCTGGTTAAACCTGGTTCCAAGATGCGAGATGTGCGGGATGCAGGTGCAGATGAGGTTATTTAAGCGCGACACATCTTTGGATGTCCCTGCCGCTGACGATGTGACATTAGCACTATCCAATGCCAGGAACCATCTGGGAATCCCACGCACAGCCATGATAATCCTTTTGCCGTGATGAGAGGCTTCGTGTTGGCGTCCTCCGGGGAGATTGTGAGCTTTGGTCGGTCCTTGAACCAAGCTTTCTAGCCCTGTCTCAGGTGGCATGGAGCCGGGAGAGGGAGAAGCGGAGACCAGGGTCCAGGGGCCTAGGGGGGGTTGTTTCTGGTTGCGTTCGGTGCGGCGCGAGGGGCCTGCAATTCGGGACCCGCGTGTCTGTCACACGCTCGGCGAGGGTGAGCTTATTTACCTGTTGCAGGCGCGGGTCCAGATCTCTTCTTCCTCTTTTCTTCCACAATCTGGGTGCTTGACCGTCGCCGACAACTCCATCACCCAGCACCAGCGTTGGCAGAAAACGACGTTGCGTTCATCTCTCCTGCATCTTGAAACACCCTCATTAACCGCCCTGTGCGCTTTGACCCTATTTCAATACCACAAAAATGCCTGGCATTCGTAAGTTGCCCTTTCAGTGTCTGTTCTTTGAGCGCCGGAATCGCCAGACTCGGTCGGGTCGGGTCGCTCGAGGCCGCCGACTCGGGCAAGGCCATCGAGGGCAGCGAGCGCCGCCGCCCGCGCCATCTGCCGATCATGGCGACGGCCACGTGCTCCAAGGCGCGCGTTGCCGCGATGGATTCCCTAGCTAGACGGCCAAGAGCACGCGACTGACCAAATTTCTCTTCGCAGCGTTCGGCGCGTTCGACAACCTGAAGGGCAAGCTCAAGGCTGCCTTCAAGAAGCGCGGTGAAAAGAAGGCCGCGAAGGCTGACCCCAAGGCCGAGGAGGCTACCGCTGCTACCGCTGCGGCCCCGGCTACTGCTGCTGCGACCACGGCTGCCGCGACCGAGGCGACCAAGACGGATACTGCTGCCGCCGCGGCTCCTGCTGAGGCTCCTGCCGGTGAGTCGCCCTGCGAGATAGTCGCCCCATTGAGGAAAGAAAAACAAGAGCTGACAGAAATGGCGACATAGCTGAGACAGCTACTGCGGCCGCCCCTGCCACTGAGGCCCCCGCTGCTGAGCAGAAGACCGAGGAGACTCCGGCTCCTGGTACGTTTGACTCCCCAACAGACACCCCCGTCCGCACGCTGACCCTTTCCACAGCTGTGGCTGCAGCCGAGACCACGGCTGCCGCCGCCGCTCCGGCTGCTGAAGTCACCCCCGCTCCGGCTGCGGCTGCGGCCGCCCCTGCCGCCGAGGTCGCTGCAGCTCCCGCTGCTACCGAGACTGCCGCTGCCCCCGCTGCGACTGAGCCCACCCCGGCCCCGGCCGCTGAGGCTGCTGCTACGGAGGCTCCTGCCGCCGAGGCTCCGGCCACTGAGGAGAAGAAGGAGGACGCGGCCGCTGCCGCTACTCCCGCGCCGGCTGCTGCTGCTCCGGCTGCGGCTGCGGCTCCCGCTCCTACCGCCTAAATTCTGACCGACACTTCCCGACAACGATTCCACGACCCGGAGGAATGACGGATTGATGGGACACTGGGAAGGCGGTATAGAGGGCGAGTGACGCCGGGATGGCGATCGGTCTGGGCCATCTTTTTTGGGCGGCAGATATGCTGCAGAAATGGGAATGATGGCCTGACGATGCCACACGGTGCTTGGTGCTTGGTGCTTGGTGCTCGGTGCTTTGATTTTGCGGGGAGCTTTGGCGTGGCTTTAATATCTCATACTCGATACCCACCGTTAATAATGAATCGCGTTTCTTTGCGTGTGATGACGGGGTGCATGTGACCGCGGGCAGAAAAGATCGGACGAAAGGTTTCTAGAAATATTGGTGGGGGTATCCAAGGAGGGAAGGACATCATCCGATATTTATACAAAATTACCAACCCCTCTAATCCAAACCGCTTCAACTCATTACCGTCCCCGTGACGCACTCGTCACTCGCCCTCGACTTGAGCCTCGTCCTCGTCGTCGTCATCATCATCATCCCCCGGATCCGGCATGACAATCCGGTTGAGATGGGTGATCTAGCCAAGTCAGCACAGCCCACACCAGCAACTGGACACCCACCGGCCATTGACCCAAGGAAGGGGGGAAGAAAGAGAAGAATACTCACAAACCCAACCATATCCCCCACAATCTGTCCAATCTGTTCCTGCGACCCCGCTTCCGTAAACAACTTCTCGCCGACTTTGGTGCCGACGGTGAAGTTCTTCAGCTTCAACAGCTGCATATCACGATGCTCCGGGTTAAACCCTTTGGGCCGCGTCTTCAGCGCCCCCTCCTTATTCTTCTCAGCAAACGCCTTGAGCGCTTGTTCCTCCCCTCCACCACTACCACCATCCCCATCCCCATCCTCACCCCCCTTCCTCCCCCTCCCCCCTTTCCTCCCCTTCCCACCACCACCACCCCCAACCTTCTCCCCACCCACACCCAACCCCAAAAACCGCCCCTTAAAACCCCCCTCATTCAACACCCGCCGCCACCGCCCCGGCCGCTCGTCGATGCTCGCCCGCAGGCGTTGCAGCGCGCCCCCGTCCGGGTGCCACAGGCCGCCGCCGACAAAACTGCTGCCGGGGGTGGGCTCGAGATGGACGTAGTAGCAGGCGTAGGGACCCTTGCGGCCGGTGCGGGAGAAGGCGGCGGAGAAGTGCGGCTGTTTTTTATTATTATTATTATTTAACCCTCCTTTGGTTGACGGGGCAAAGGAATGAGGGGAAGGGGGTACTTACCTTGTAGGGGGTTGGGTCGTTGCTGAAGCGGATGTCGCGGTAGATGCGAAAGTTGACGTCCTTGAAGGGGAGCTCGGGGATGGTGGGGTCTGCGGCGATGATCTTGTCCATCAGGGTCGTTACAAAGGACTCCCAGTCCTTGAGCGCGCGCCGGTACTCGGCGTCGTGGGCTTCAATGGCTCTTGTTAGTTGGCTGTGAGATCCACGACAAACCATGGGAGACTTACCCTTCAGCCACGATCGCTTGTTGTTCGCCTTGAGGTCGCGGAGGAAGGCGAGAGTGTTGGGATGCACTGTGTGGTCCTCGTACTCGATGCCGTTGGTGTCGCGTAGTTTGATGTGCGGGATGAAGGTTACTTTTGGGGGGGCATCTTCATCAAACTCTTCGTCGCTTTCCTCGGCATCCCGGTTTGCTGTCCCGGCTGTTCCGGGCTCATCACCGTCGTCCTCGTCCTCCTCCTTGTAGTCGTCTTCGTTTTCGTCGGATTCGACCTCAACCCTAACTTTCTTCGAAGGCCTACCCTTTCCACGCCCCCTTTTTTGGGTGTTCCCGTCCCGATCAGCATCAGACTCTGACCCTGCCTCAAAATACTTGCTCTTCTGTCCTGTAGAGCTGACGCGTAATGATCGACGACGAGTTGCGGGCGCGTCGGCAGCTGCGGGAGGCTCCTCGGCGGCCGGTGCGGATTTGCGTTTTCGGCCAGGCATAATGGGATTTGTGCTTGTGTTCAAGATACAAGTCTAATACAGCATTTACGTGAAAATACTCGATGTCCCTTGATGACGTCGATACCTACAACAAGCGCGTAAAGCGGCAACCGGCGGATCCATTTGGCGTTTCCAACTCGCGAAAGCACGTGATGGATTGGAGTGAAAATAAAATTATGTCAGCAACTCTTGACCTTGAGCCTCAAGTCTCCCTCCATCACTTCATCAGAATGCTGAATAGATGCTCACTGGTACCTGGCACTCTTTCGGTATTCCAGTATGTTTATTTTCGCGAGGCAACCAAACCTCCGTCTACAAGATGAGACACTTTAAACCCTCGTATGGCTGTCTTTGCTTTTAATTCTCCCTGCTTGCCATGCTCAGACGAACCTTAAGTCCATCCATCAGGAGGGATCTGGGACCCTTGCGTCTTCGTGTACTTCGTAACGCAGCTCCATGGCCGATCCCATCAAGAGAAACTAAGAGGGCTACAGCATGTTTTGGTTACCGACAGTTCTACCAAGCATCTTTCCTCGACTCTCACATAGAACCTTAAAGAATCCTAAGGACTGTCCCCTCACGTAGGACCCGGGAGGACCGCATGCAAGTTCGACAACGAAGATGCGCGGGGCAAGATCGCCATGTATGACGTCTGCCCTCCTGTGGGATCGGAACACTCACAGACAGAAGCAACGTTGTATCCGGTTCCCAGCGGACTCCTGTCCTCATGAATTCCCCACACGTTCGGCGCCGGCCGTCCCCGCATGAACCACACACACTCCTCTGCTTCCCCACACTCATCCACACTCATCCGATGCCCCTCTCCGACCCCAACCCCAATTTTGACATGTGAGTGAGTTTGGAGGGTTGTGAAAGTGTAACTTTATCATCACACATGGATGTATTTGTATTTCTGCAAAACACAGCACTCAACACAACACATCACCACCACTCTGGCCCACCCATCCACAAACATCACAGACACCCACACATACCCACAACCCCATCACAATGCCATCACCCACCTCCCAACCCACCACCACCCCCCAAACGCCCGCCGACCCCCACCCCCACCTAACCGCCCTCCGCACCCGTGGCTTCATCCACATCCCCTCTCTCCTCACCCCCCCCGAACTCGCCACCCTCCGCACCGCCGCCGCCACCCTCACCGCCACCGCCCGCGCCGGCGGCTGGCCCCACGTGCGCACCGTCGGCAAACAGTTCCCTCCGTGGGACGCGTCGCTGGTGCCGGAGCGGGCGGGGATTTGGGGGGTGCAGCATTTGTTGCATCCGGATTTGCCGGTGGGGGTTCAAGAGAGGGGAGGGTTGGGGGGGGTGTATTTTCATGGGGGGTTGCTAAAGGTAGTGGGGGAGGTGCTGGGGGTTGAGGGGAAGGGGGGTGAGGGAAAAGGGGGGGAAAAGGCTGAGGATGGGGGGGAGTTGACGATGGAGCTGTTTAATATGTTGGTGCGGCCTGAGGGGGTGGGCGTTGCCGCGTCCGGGGAGCGGGCGTTTGAGCTGCGCTGGCATCGCGACGACATACCCGCGACGGCGACCGCGGAGGAAGAGGTGGCTAGGCTGAAAGGGCCCGACGACAAGTACGTGCACACGCAGTGGAACTTGCCGCTGTATGACGACGACAGCCTCATCGTCATCCCGGGTAGCCACGCGCGCGCCCGGACGGAGGAGGAGAGGAATGCGGGGCCGTATGAGGAGTATATCACGGGGCAGGTGCGGGTGCAGTTGAAGGCGGGGGATGTGGTGTTTTATGATAACAATATATTACACCGCGGGGTGTATGATGTGGCCAAGGAGAGGGCCACGCTGCATGGGTCGGTGGGACATGTCAGTGCGAGTCGGGAGAGGGCGAGGAATGTGTTGCAGCATGGGGTTGGGGAGTGGGTTGATCGCTGTGACTTTTCGGTCTTGAAAGACGAGAAGCAGAGGAAGACGGCCGAGGCGATGAGGCAGAGGTTGGTTCAGCTGGGGAGAGAAAACGAAGGGAAAGATGTTGGCTTCTCTTTGGAGGGCTAGAAGTGTTTGGTTCTATTTAGGGGATACCTTTGAAGGGAGAGCCATCAAGCTTGAAGCAGAGATGTAAACCCAGTGTATATACAAATGCCCACCTCCGGCATCCCTGACCCCAACACCTTCCCTCATCCACTTCTCGTCCACCTTTAGTTGCTCTTATAAACGGCCACGTTCGACGCGAACGTATTCACGTTATCCGCAAACCACGCGACCCGCCCGCCATTGCGCGTAATCATCTCCCGCGTGCCGATCGTATTCACATTATACAGATTGACATTCGTCGCCGACCCCTCGATCGAGACAATCCGCTGCTGGCAGGTCTGGCCGGCCTCGAAGGTCGAGCAGGCGGTGCTGTAGTTGTCGAAGAAGGAGTACAGGCCGCCGCCGTACAGGAAGACGTCCCGCGAGTCGATGATGCGTAGGCCCCACGCCGCCGCGCAGTTGCCCTCGACGCCGGCGCACTGCGCGTTGAAGTCGGGATCGCGCAGCGCCGACACGACCGGGAAGGGAACGAGCGCGTTGGGCGTCGGCTGGAAGTAGGGGGTTTCTGTTTGGATCTGGCCCATGAAGATGTTGCGCGTGTTGGCGAACTGGTATTGGTACAGCACGAAGTGCTCCGAGCCAGTGCCCCAGAGCCAGAAGGGGCCGTTCTCGGATTCGATGTCTGCGGTGGTTGGTTAGTGTGTCTGTCTGGGTGGGTGGCAGCGTGGGCTGGTGCAGAGATCACTTACAGAGGCCACGGCCGGCGTAGATGGTGATCTGCGTGTTCTGCGCCTCGTCGATGTCGTGGTCGGCAGTCCTGTCCCACATGTCAGCCCTACTGTCATCCTACCCCTTTCCATGTAGCACCTACCAGATCCACACGTTCTCCATGTACAGCCCGCTCGCCGCCTTGGTAACATGCATGCCCATAAACGCCACCATGCAGTTCGGGTTGACAGCCGCGTTGCCCGGCGTCTTGAGGCACTGGGCGACCTGCTGCTGCGTGCCGGTGAAGCCGCCGATGCGGACGTGGACGTCCCACATGCCGCTGGGGGTGCCGCCGCTGGCGAGATTCCACTCGATGCACGTGGCGCCGGCCTGCACGCCCTGCGTTGACACGATGAAGTCGCTCAGCTCGACCTGACCCTGCTGGCCCGACGTCTCGCCGACCTGCAACACCGGCTTGGGGTTGTTGATGTCGTTGAAAAAGCCCCCCGACGAGAGGATGACGGGGAACGACTCGCCCACGATCTTGGCCCCGGGCGGGATGCGGATCGTGTTGGTGACGCGGTACAGGCCGTAGTCAAGGAAGAGGATCTTGTTCTGCGAGACCGCCTTGTTGATGGCGTTCTGGAGCGCCGTCGTGTCGTCCGCCGAGGCGTCACCCCTGGCGCCTTCCGAGCGGACCGAGATGAAGGACGAGGCGGGGGTGTTCTCGTACTGCGGCTTCGAGCGGGTGTAGTACCGTCCATTGGCAACGAGGGATCCGGGCCGCGGGTTGGCGGAAATTGGACCGGCGAACTTGTTCGGGCCAGAGGTGCCGTAGCTGTGGCCGTTGGCCCAGGCATCGATCGTGAGAGAGCCGCCGGCAAGCATGGTGCCGCTGGGGCCCTTGACGGCAACGGGGACATTGTTCAGCGCGATGTTCTCCATCACCAGGCTGCCGGCCGTGGCAGGGTTGGAGCTCGTGCTCCAGGCTGTGAGGATAGCAACGGGCACGTTGGTGAAGCTGCTGTCAATCAGAGTAACCGAGCCCACATCCAACTTGTTGGCCGCGCCGCCGGCTGACATGTCGATACCAACCTGGCAGTTGTTGATGGACAGACCAGCATACGTCCAGCCCCAGTCCCAGATTTGGATGATGGCTGCAACTGTCAGCAAAGACCGATACGAGACAGAAGAAGGGAAAACCGGACTGTCACCCACCCGTCTTGCAGTTGTTAAACTTAAGGTTCCGCATGGTGTACTGCTGGTTGCCCATGCTGGCACCAGTCGCACCGCCGTTGAAGGTGAGGTCCGTCATAAAACCTCCACTGCCCTCTTCGATGAACAGACCGACGTGGACAACGTCACCAGTGGCAGGCATGTTGAACACAATATTTTGGAGGCTGGTCGCCTGAGAAGTCGGCCAGTGCATTCCAGTGGCCGCTGTTCCGGGCGGGATGGCAGTCGTGTCGATGATAAAGTTGCGAACTTGTCGGAAGAAGACATTCTGGGACTTCCAGTTCAGCACGGGGGTGTAGTACGGGTTGCCGTCGATGAGACCGAAGCCAGCGAAGTTCGAGGTCGCCTTGAGCGTAGGCGGAGATGCGGCGTCGCCGATGAGTTGGGTGAAGTAGGCCGGGAGGATAGAGGATGAGATCAGGTAGGTGCCAGCAGGGAAGTAAACCAATGCTGGGGTTGTGGTCGTCGAAACCTGGAGAGATGATGAGCACGGTATCCCGACCTATGGCCGCCTCTGCTGAAGATGACTTACGCAACCCTTGTTGCAAGGGTTTCCAGCATTGATGGCAGCATTGATAGCCGCCGTGTCGTCCGTGACGCCATCACCTCTTGCGCCATAGTCCTTGACATTGCGAAAAACAGGATAGTTTCCTCCAGCAAACGGTGCGACTCCCTGGTCTATCGGTTTGTTAGCACCGCCACGGTCTCCGAGTCAAACTGGAAGGAGCTCACGAGGAAGTTCCCCAAGCCAGTGTCCTTTCACTGTCGACACGAGACTGGCAGCAGCCAGCAACGCGGAGAAGAAACGCATGACGCCCGCTTCTCGCCGTCTGTGCGGCTAAAGTTAAGGAGAGACAGAAACGAGACAAGGCCAGTCGTGAAGAGGCCCGTTCCGCTGTTGGGTTGTCTGGGGAAAGGTTTCGTCTACAACAGTCATGGGAGGGAGACCGGCGGGTAATATAGTCCTTTCCAGCCACACCGTCATTCCACACAAGACACAGGAAGCCATCCGCGAGACAACCCCACGTGCGCTGCTACAAGGGGAATAGGAGGGAAGTTCTAGAGAGGTGTGCTACCATACCCGGAGTCGGCGAGCCGCATAGCGTGACCCTGAGTGCATAGACCCACGCGCTTGGTCGTCTGCCTGCTAGGAGATGTAACCATCACCAACGCCAGCAACGTCCTTTTCTAGCCAAGAGGTAACCCACGATCGAGCCGCCCACCAAAGGGCCGATTGTATCTGGCACCATGGCCGGCCTACGCCTCCGAAAGCAAGCATCAGGCCGGGTTGGGTAGCTCTGGGTATAGCTGCTAAAGTCCATAGCTGGTTGCCTAGCCAAGGGGTGGAGGAATGTTGTTGCTCTGAAGCCCTTGTATGCAAGAGACATGAAAATTCCTACCACCATACTCCGCTTCAGTCCCTTCAACTCGGCCCAACGACCCCTGACGTCAAAAGTCCTTCCGAATGAGTTGAGGGGTTTGGCATGAACATGCCACGTCCCGTGGTATTACTAGCTGAGTAGCTTCGTTCCCATGAGCCTGCAAACAATTGTGCACTTGAGCATGTCTCACCCAGATACTTGGCGGTTGGTGAGCGCGGTTGAGCAGCTGAGCCTGACAAGATCCGGTGACTTGAGTCGATCTGAGATTTTAAAGTCATCTCCTCCTTTTTTTCCCCAACACACAAGATGCGGGAAGGGCGGCAACAAGCGAATGGTCTGGGGTTGGAGAGTGCATAATGTGAAGAGGCCGTCTTTTGATGAAGGGGTCAGTTGCGCCCCTGAAAAGGGTTTGGGGTATTTGATTCGTCCAAGCGGCCGAACTTGTCTGTGAGTGCCGGAGGTAGATGGGGGCGAATAAGGCCGGATACTACCCGCCCATTGCCGCGGGTGACCACCACCCACGAATCGCCGATCAGATCGCGCATTTGTGACCCCGTTGTCTTGGACTTGCTGAGACCTCAGATTCCTTACTTTCCTTCCTTTGTAAGGTGCTGCAATGAGCGATGTCACATCACAAACCCAGGACCCAGCGAGGGAGTCTAGCGTTTCCCCAGCTTCGTCGAGCGGTGCCGAAGTCCGGCTGGTAAGTATTCTGCAAGCTAGAGAGCCTCCACGAACCCATGGACCCGGGTGTGCTGGCCGATCCGGAGGATTGTATGGTGTATACCGTAGTTACTGTGTAGGTGAGTCCGAGAAGCTCACCCAAGACTCTCGGAGATAGCATGAACGATTTCTCCGGGTAAAGTCAAGAAGAACAGACCCTCCCCTAATCTGTCGCGGTTCCCACCGCACGAGGTTGTCTAACCATTGCGCTCCAGCCGATTATTCGCCGCCCTCGTTGGTCGATTTCTTCTTCGTTGACGGCGCACGTCTTGGGCGGCAGATTGCACTTTCTGATGGTTATTGTGGGAGTCAAGGACTAAGATCCACGATTAGACGCTTGTCGACCCGAAACATCTTGAGGACAAGCCAGCTGGTTGGGCCCGATAAAAAGACCCGAGGCAAACAACAACGACTGCGATGGGAGAAGGTCGTCTTGAACGCTTCCCCCCGGCCCGCAAGATCAAGTGAAGCTTGATCATCTAATCGAAAACAAGCCCGACCGCGCTAATTTATCTATTCCCGACAAGCAATCCTCAAAATATTTGGGTTCAGAGGCCGGTAGTTCTTGAGAGCTGCAGATTCTGGATGCGCAAGAACCCCGCATGCCCGTCCCGAGCGCGGAAAGCACCGGTTTGACGCTGGCTCGTTAGTTCAAGCTTTTGCAGCGGCCGAGCACGCGGCTCATCCTGTCGCCCATAATACTGTGACTAACAAGGCGGGGGAAGTCGCGGTGAGCTTGAAAACTGTAACCAGAGAGCCCGTGACACGGATGTGTTGATCCCATGGAAACCGGCCGGATTCTGCCTATTTGAAGCGAAGAGGGCGCCATGTGGGATGCGGTAGTTATGTAGTTGGCACCGACGGCGGGTTGCGGCTTGTGCTTCAGCGACTTTTGCGACAGCCGGAACGAGGGCAATCGGTCTAGCCAAATAGCCGCCGAGAGCCTGCCCGACATGGAGTTGCGGTGTGCAGCGATGCAAGCTTTGGAGTTTTTCTGCGTGCATGCTTCACATATACTTGGGGTCAAGGCGATCGCGTCGGCAGCTTGTCAATTGTTGTTTCCCTAAACCGAAGACGCCCGTCCTGTGTGGCTGCCGCGGCGCGGTATATCAATGAACCTAGACAAGATGCGAGGCGGTATTGGACATTCCGCACCACAATAAGATGCTAGGCCGCTCGGTTTCCGGAGGCAAGCTTGTGATGCCGCCGAGCCGCCCCTGTTCTTCTCTCCGCACCACAGGGCCTCCATGTGTAGGGGGGTCGCTCCCCCTCTCGACAGGGGAGCTTCCCCAGATCTCCAAACCAGACACCTCCACTCTCCCCACAATTCATGTTGTAGTTTTCGGGATCACATGAAAGCTAAGACGCGCGATGCAATTGTCGGGATGAAAAGACGAACGTCTGTTAGAGGTCAACAAAACTTGAGAAATCGGAAAAGAGGACTGCCAAGATGAACCCTTGTTTTATCGAATTGCTCATAGCCAGTGTCTGTCAGCCCTCGCGCGGATTTTGGCTTAGGACATCCCCCGTGAATTGCCAGGGTTCCACAGCCCTCGGTCCCGGTTCCATGATGCGTTGCTGCAAACGCACCCCGCTTTTTAGTGTAACATACAGTGCCCGGCTCTTCCCATGACGATGCGCGCCATGCTCAAGAGGAAGTCGATCTTCAGTTTGATTGATGAGATGGTATGACGGGCCATGCACTTGTAAGAAGCATATGTGATGTGCTTAGTAGAAAGGCCGTCGGGCGCGGATAAGACGGTGGGCGTCGTTGACGTCGTTGACGCACGCGGGGGTTGATCTAGGCCGAGGCTGGGACCGATGCTAGGGTTAATGCGGGGGCGAACCTTGCAGACAGATAAATTTGGACAGGAGCTCAATAGCAGAGAAATATTGGTAGGCAGGTAGCCGTCCTCAGCTGAAAAGCTTCATGGTTTTTGTTTGTTTTTGTTTCTTCTTTTTTTTTTTTTTTTCCCCATGGCGTGAGCCCTCAACTTCAAATCAACCCCAAATGGCAGGAACCTGGGAACCGTTCCCCGCCCCCACATTCGGTGCGGAGATTGAAAATTGGGATTCTGTTCCAATGGGGAAAAGGAAAGGGAAGTGGGTAGAGCAAGCAGGGGCTACCAGAAACGCACACCCCCACTAAAATAGTGCCGTCATTCTCTGAAAGGAAACAGCAGCACACGACCACAACGACCTTTCGATTCGTGGTAACTCGGGCTCCTTCTCTCCATTTCATCATATTAAAACAAATATGAGAGGCTTTGGGTTCAGACAGAATCTAGACATGTCGATTTTCCAGATCCCGAAATTAGAAAATCGAGATGCCCGGCTTTAGGAAGCAGCACCTTCCTTGGTTACAAGTAGTGCAGGGGTCCGTGGCCAGAACCAATGTCGCGCCTTCTTTACCTTCTCCCATGTTCTTCCGATTCCCGACCGGGAGTGGTCCTTCCCCGTTTCCCCATCCCCATTCCCCGCGTCTGCGTTCTGCAACCGCACCTCTCAGTTCCATTCGACCTCCGCGTCAGGCTCGTTTGTTGTTGGTCTTGATCGCAAATCGATTGCCTCTTGCCCCGTTCCCCGCTCTCCGCTCGCTCGATATTCTAAACTTTGATATTACTCCATAAGTCTTATTCCTTCTTTTCTCCTCACGCGGCGCCTGCATGTCCGCTTTTGCCCAATCGTGAATTATCAACACAACACCTACCCGCCAGAGCGGCAAACGCCAAGCCCAATACTCGAAAGATCACCCAACCCGGCCGTGCCTTCAGGCCTTCCGGCTGGCGCCATTGCCCACGATTCGGCCCACTGCTTGCGTCCTGGTCATCACCCCCCCTCCTCATCATTGTCAACAGCCCAGTTGGATCAACCCTTACCCCGCTCTTCCCCCGGCTCCCACTTGGTTGTCCGTGCTTGTTGCCGCCTGCGTGGGTGCACAGCTACCTAGCTCCACAGAGGCCTGCCCCTTCAACTCGAAGCTCCTCAGCGCATCGGTAACACAGAGATCGGGTGTGCCAAACAGGCTGATAGTATCTCCATCTCTTGTGGTACCCTTGGCCAACGAGTGAGTGACGGTGGGTAGGAACGGCAGCTGTGTTTGTACGTGAGCCTAGAAGGAGGGTAGCAAACACGGGGGTCCAACAGAGAAGTACCTTGCCAGAAGCTTGTCCACAGGCGGGCACCCGACAAGGACGGGTCGAGATCAGCCTAGGAGCCGAAAGACGGGCATGACCACAACGCCTTGATTCGGCCATTTTGTCTCTCACCGACAACACCCCACAATACCTTGGTTGGCAGTATTTGGCTGCTAGTTCCCCCCTTCTCCCTCCTCCCTTCCCCCTATCCCCCACTCCCGAGGGGGACGCGAGGTGGTTTCTCCTCCGCTACACTGGAGACTCTCCGTCCCGATACCCCAACTGGACCAGATCACCCTCCCTTTCTTGCACAATGTTGCCGCTCCAGTCAATCGAGGCGTCACCCCCGTCCAACCATGCCGACGAGAACGGGGAAACCCGGCATCAGAAGCCCAAGGCGTTGCCGTGCAAGTATTGTAGCAAGCGTTTCAGGTCAGTAGTTGACAGGACTACCTCATCTCGGCTCCTCTGCCGTATATTGACTTACATTACTATCTCATATTAGACGTGTGGAGCATGTCCAGAGGCACGAAAGAACCCATACAAAGGAAAAGCCCTTTGCATGCGCATGGCCTCGTTGCGGGAAGACATTTGGGCGACGGTGAGCGAGTCCTCTTTGCTCTGCACCCTTGTGCTTCGTACTGCCTCCGCATGGGATTTGAGCCCTAGCCTAGCCTCGCACAAGCTCCCCCAACCCGTTCCCTCCTAGTTACTTACCCTCCCTGCCCCCAAAAGTCCTCCACGCTCCCGCTCTCTTTCTCAATTCCGTGCTCCAACGTCTTTGGTCCCTATTGATCGTCAAAACCTACACCTGCGCCAGGACGACGGGTCTGTCGAGGCTTCTCTTGTCCTTCACGTCGCTCATCGCTTGGATATCCTTTCGGAATGAACATATGCTTATATGGACATCAGGGACCTACTTGTCCGCCATGAGAAGCTTGTCCATCTTAATGAAGGCAGCAGCAACAAAGATGGCGCCAGGCCGCGGAAGCCCTCGTCGGCGGGGGTTGCGCCTGTCGGCCTGCCCGAGAACCAGGTCGACACCGAGATGCTCGGTATGCAGCAGCAGCAACAACAACATCAACTTCAACAACATCAACAGCATCCGCCGCAACAGCAACAGCAACAGCAAAAGCCACGGCCGGTTCACAACCAGTACCAGGCAGACCCAATACAGCAATCTGTAGTAGCATCACTCCCCCCTGACTCCCGCCTTGCCACAAGAGCTCCTGCATGCAACCTCGATCTTCTCTCCGACGCTGCGACGCACCTCGCCTCTGGTGGAGAGGTTAACAACATGCAACCGGCCATGATCCAAGGACTTGCGCCTCCGCCAGCAGATTTGGCGCCAGTCAAAGCTTATCATGATGCGATGCCTTACGGAGACAGGCCGCGGGATCAAGATCCGGGTGTATTGCCCCCAGGGTATCCGGCACAACCTCCGCCTCCCGCCTTCGATGATTACAACCTCTTCCTCGACGACTACGCTACGTCCTCACATTTTCTGCCACCGTCGCTCGAGGCCGAACAAGGTTTTAGCATGTGGTCACGCCCCCCCGGTGCTGAAATGGGACGGGGGCTCTCGAAACCTCCGTCGGCGTTTCCTTCTAGGTTTCCGTCGCTTGCTCCGGATCTGCGAGATCCAACTGGAGAGGCGCCAAGGATGCATGAAGACGGGACGCGAGCGCCGATATGGAGAATATCAGCCATGGACCATACTGCCATTCGGAATCGGTTGGATGAGTTCTCCTCTGCCCTTCCAAATGACTTTGTGTTCCCATCGCGGCACACGCTGAATAGGTTTCTCGAGGGCTATATAAGTGGCTTTCACGACAATCTTCCTTTCCTCCATCTCCCTACTCTATCCCCCACCGATCTATCGCCCGAACTACTGCTCGCAATTCTGGCCGTTGGGGCGCAATATCGCTTCGAAACGAACCGCGGCCATGCTTTATGGTATGCCGCAAAAGCCGTGGCGCTTGAGCAGATCAGACGAAGGCATAGCCATGAAGTACACGGCTTGCTGCCTACACCAGCTGCATACAGCCCGCACTCCACCCGTCCATCTCCGAGCTCTGGGTTCCGGCATTCTTTCCCTTCGGTTCATCAAGACCGCCCGATGACACAGGATACTCATCGGGAACCCTAGTAAGACCTCTTCTTGTATGGCATGGCGAGCTCCGGTGCTAACCATTGCAGCTCCCCGAATACGCCTCAGTCGCGCCTTGAGACAATTCAGGCCCTGCTCCTGTTGTTTTCCGTCGGTCTCTGGGGCGCGAAGGCGATCCTCCATGAGGCCTTGTCCCTCCAAAGTTTGCTTGCACTCTTACTACGCGAAGAGGGGTTGATCGCAGAGGCCAACCAGCAAACAACCGATTGGGAGACTTGGGTTCGACTTGAAGCGAGCACACGAACTAAACTCGTTGCCTACTGCTTTTTTAACCTGTGTAGTATCGCATACAATACGCCACCGCTGCTTCTGACTTCGGAGGTCCACCTATACCTGCCGAGTCCTTCTCGTCTCTGGAAGGCTGAAAATGCCTGGCAATGGCAGGAGGCGCGGCAGTCCTATCCCAACATGGAGATTTCGCTCCAAGATGCGTTTGCACGGCTCCTGCACCGCCCTTCGCAATCGTCCGCGACTCCGCTCACATCACTGAGCAACTACATTCTCATTCACGCCTTGATCCAGCACATCTTCCTGTTGAAGCAAACGTCTTTCTCCAGCATGACACCATTTGGGTTACAGAGGGGCCTAAAAATGGAAGACGTAGAAGACATCAACCAAGCGCTCCGTGCTTGGAGCCTCAGTTTTGAGCAGCATCGCCAGTTTCGGGCAAACGAGATGGCGGCGCACGGGGCCGGGGAGGGTTACGCGGAAGGCGCGGTAGCGTTCAACTCGACGGCGTTGCTGAGGTTGGCCTACATTAGGTTACACACCGACCTTAGCCCAAGTCGGAGCCTTGAGACGCGAGATCATTCCATGATTGCACAGGCGTTTACCGACGCCCCTCTGCTGGTCCGGAGTGCTCGTCTCTGTCGCGCCGTGGTTCAGGCCATCCATGCTCTGTCTATGCTTGTCAAAATGGGGGTCAATTACGTGGCCAAAACCAAGTCGTTGGAGTGGAGCATGCAACATTCTTGTAAGTCACCAGCCCTTCCTAGGTTCGGGAGATATTCACCCGAGAACCTTGGCCTAACCTTTATCCAGTGTGCAATCTCGAGTGCGCCGTTCTCCTATCAAAGTGGCTCCTCACCTTGTCGGCAATCGGCCCGGCAGAGCCGCCCCCATCAGCCGAGGAGAAGAACCTCCTCGAAATGGTGCGCCGCATGCTGGATGAGACCGAGTTTGCCGTCCCCATCGACCCATCGCTGGCGGGATCGTCTGGCAGCCACGGCCACGGTCATCACCCCTCGCGGTCCATGGACCTGTCCGCTACCGATAGCACTAAGCTTAGACAACTGGCATGTGCCGTGATCCGGCTGTGGGCCGAAACATTCAAGGGCACGCACATCTTTGAAATCGTGCGCATCATTGCAGCGGGGCTGGAGGGGTACGCGGACATGATGGAGAAGCCGAGGGACAGGACGCCGCTGGGAAGGATGATCCCGAATCAGGGGCTTAGTTGAGATTCGGGTTTGGCAGGTGATGGATCTAATAGACGATGTTTGGTGTTCCACAACGGAACTAGAGTGTCCGCGTCGCTGATAGACGGGCCCTCTACCGTTCTACGGGCGGATAAACCATATCCGATCCCTTTGAGATGTCCACCGCTTGCGCAATTGTTATATTGCACTATGGACTCGTGACGCCCATCCACGTCTGGTGCGCATACGCGCTCGAATCATGGGTTTGGAATAGGAGGGGTCAACAACTTCGGGGTCCTTGATGACACCATTTGAGGCATCTAACGACCGGTAGTGTGCTCGAGGTTGTCGGTACCAGACATCTACACGCAGTTGTGTATCATGCATCGATTTAGGGCGGTGTGTTTGTTTTGTTGTTGGATAGCGCAGTGCCACCATGGAGAGAGTCTGGATGGTCTGTATCACGGGTAGCGAGATGGCGTACCACAGATGCAGCACTGCAAGCAAAAATAGATACATGCTTGCAACGTCAATCCATTGCGCCGGATCGGAGTCTCTTGGGTTGAGGGTCCGAGTGGGATAATTGTACATGTACCACGTTGAATGGAGTCTAGGCCAGAGTTTGCGAAAGGTAGGAGGACAGGGGAGTGGGAACGGGCACTGATATAATCCCGAAATTCGGCAACACGATTTTAAAACTTAAGGTACCAAAATTTATTCGCTATACGCTCCCCGCCACAAGGAAACGGGATATCAACCTCCCCCGTGCCCCCTCACCACTAGCTGCGAACACCACCTAGCGATTCTCCAACAGCGATAACAATAACAGCAGCAATAGCGGCAGTAACCATATCATCAGAACCTCTGCCTTGACTCGTATTGCCATGTATCCCAAGAGGCGACTAGCTACCTGGCCATCCCAACAGGCCCCCAAAAAAAGATGCTGCCTTCCTTTGCTCAACCCAGCCTCAACCCCTCCCTTATATCACATCACCACTCCTGTCTGCTTCTCTTGCCACTCAGATACGTAATGCGTGGTTTACAATCCCCCCAAATCCCAACACACCACCCCATGCAGTCATCTACTCCCATCTTATCCCCCTTCACATACACATCCGTTCCCCATCACCACCACCACCACCACAACAACACCCACACCATCACTCACTCACACACACACCAACGCCCAACTCAGACCTCAGTACGCCGCAGTGCGATAATACCCCTCCGCAGCCGGAGCCGTCGGCGCCGAGGGCCCGTCATCCGCAGGCGGCAGGCCCGGAGCCGACGACGACCCAGGCGGCACATAAGCCTTGTACTGCGGCTGTGGCGGCGCGCCACCACTGCCCGGTCCTGAGGGCCCACTCACCCTACTGGGCAGCGACTGGCGTGCGTCATACGCCGGCCCGGAAGGATGTAGTGGTGGTGGGGACATGGGCGGCCCCGACGGGAGTGGCTGTTGTTGGTGTGGGCGAGGCCCGTCGACGGTTGCGGCGTCGTAGCTTCCGCCGGCTCCTCCGACTCCTCCTCCCGGTGCTCCGTAGGGGGTCTGTTGGGGTGGGTGGGCGTGGTAGCCGGAGTATGGCTGGCCGTAGGAGGGTTGTCGGAGTTCCGGGCTTGGGGCCGATGGGGCGGGGACGGATGGCGGAGGGACGGTTGGTGCCGCAGGAAGGCTGGAGTTGGATGCTGCGGCGGCGGTGTAAGGGTCTTCGTCTGGGGTGGCGTACGCGGAAGGCGGGTACGGCCCAGCGGGGTTTGCGTTTTGAGGCGCGATGGGGGAGTCGTAGACCGAGGTAGAGAGTTCTTGTGGGCCGCTGCCGTAGGTGCTCTGAGGACGCGCAGATGACTGGGGGGCTTGGTAGGGCGTGTATTGGTTTGCCGGCGGTGGTGATGAGGACGTCTGCAGTGGCGCCGGCTGCTTACCGCCGGATGGAACCCGCTGTTCCGATGGCCGTTGGGCGTATTGCGGCTGCTGGGGCTGCTGGGGTTGCTGTTGCGGCGTCGGTGGAGGTATTTGGTTCTGCTGGGACGGAACCTCGGCGCCTGCTACATAGAACGGAGCAGGAGTGGCCCCGGGGCCAGGCCGTTGGAAGTTATTAGGGGGAGGGGAAGACGGAGGGTATTGGGATGGCTCTATCAATATGTACATCAGCTATGTTCAATTTTGCCTCTAATTTCCTAGCTCGACCGAAGGCGTACCTTGAGCAGGCGCCGGGGTGTAGAACCGCTGCGGATCTTGCTGCTGCGGAGGGGGTGCGCCGTAATTCTGTCCCGGGGGCGGGTACCCCTGGGGAATCTGTGGGCGCATGGCATATTGGTGGTACGTCGGCCCCGGAGGGTGTGACATGGATGACTCGAGCAGAGCCTCGTAGTCCCTCCTGGCCTTGATGAACTTCTCATTGAGTTGAGTAAAGTCATCTAGATCATGTTAGCTCCATGTCCAAACAAGCACTCCAGCAAGTGCAATCACCTTTCTTTTGAGAGTACTTCTCGATCAATTTAATGAGTTTTGGTCGAATGGCCAATGTCTGATGGTACAGCTTCTGTTCGTGAGTTAGTGCCTGGACTGTGGTGAGGTGAGGGAAATAAACAATAAACATACCGAGATCTCCTCGTTATCTTCCTCTCTCGGAGCGGTGTTGCTGGCACTCAACAAGGTCAACAGCTTCTCAACGTTCTTGATCTCAGCAAAGACCTCAGCCTCCATTTGGGCCTCGCGTTGAAGCTCGTCAGGGGTGGGGTCCGTGAGCTTCTCAACGTAGTTGAGAGGGAAGATGCCTGTTTTCCCCTTGAGCGACCCCCGCCACCAATCCTTGTAGACGCTCTCGAGCACAGCAATGACGTCGCCCTTCTTGAACTCCAGTTCGCCGGGTTCCGACGGGGCAAAGTCGTAAAGGGCCCTGACGCGGGATACGGTTGCGGCCGTGGTGCCGGAAGGCATGGGTTGGATAGGTGCGGCCGCCTGTTGTTGTTGAGTTGCGGGTCCCGCCGTGGCTGGCCCCCCTGCCCCCGATGGTGTCGCCGCCGGCGCTGCTTGCGCGGGTTTCTTCTTCCGCTCCTCCTCCTGCAAGCTCAGCTTGAGCGCAATTTGAAGTTCGTCCTCTTCCTTTTGGCGATCCTGGTCGGTGAGGCTGTTCTTCTGTGGCGCGCTGGGTGGCTGGAGCGTCGGGTTGCTTTGCTTGAGGCGGTAGAAGGCATCGTACATGATGCCGAGGTCCGGGTCCGACTTGAACATGTCCGACCAGTCCTTCATGCGCTCGAGGATTTTCGCTTTGACTTGAGTGTGTGTGTTGCGATCGTTGGCAAGCTTGAGCATGGCGTCGGTAAAGGCGCGGCTTGACAGCTCGCGGTGCATATTCTTGCCGCAGTTTTGCGAAAGGGCATTTGCGACCTGGTAATAATGTTAGTTTGCGAGAGCGGTGGCAGGGCGTCAATGCGCTCACCTCGAGCGTGTACAACTGGACGTTCGCGTTGCGATGCGCTAAGCGTTTAATCAGGCTGGCTACCGACTCTTTTGGCCCGTTTGCATCGCCGGCGACCCGATCGCAAATCTCCATAATGGCGCCCCAGTCCTCGGACGTCTGGTTCTCATCGGTGGCCTTGTCTGCGAAAGAGAAAGTCAACGGTCAGCTGGGCACCCCGATATGCGCGGCATCCTCCGGAGAACAACATACTGATGGCCTCATCGTAGGGCCCGGCCGCAGCCGCTCGGAACATGGCGACGGCTAGCTAGTAGGTCTCAAACGGTGTTTGTAGAAAGAGTGTGAGCTCGAGGTCTCCGGGATGCTGTGTGTTGAATGTTTGACTCCTCGGCGTGCAACTCTGACGTCGGGGTGTTGATGATGATTTGCTTGCCCCGCTCACACAAGGCTCTCGAAATCGCGAATCGAAGTTGGCAAGTTGATTTCCAAGAAGTCTGCGCTCGTGTTTGGTAAAAAAAGCCCGAGTCTTGAAGCTTCAATATCGCAAGTCCAAGGTTGCGTCAGCACAAGAAAACTATTCGAGGTCGGAATATTACGCGGAGCAATGGTGGCCCTGGAATGGAAGTCGGATGGATGATGGAACATTGGTGGGCAGTGCCGCGTGGTTGGTGGCTTAGGTTGTTTCCTATGACGGACGCCCGAGCGGGCAGGCAGCTTCCATGCCGATTCGCCCCGCACCTTTGCAAGCTGCTTGCCCCCCTGTCAGCTGCCCAGCTGCCCTGCGCATCATCCCTGCTTGGCGCCGCATTGTCGCTGAACTTATTTCTTGGCGTTCAAACGCCTCGCGGCTTTCGCCTTCCATTGCGTAGATGCTTGCGCAGCCACAATAGGTCTTCAGCACACCACCAGGAGGGAGGTTCAGAACATGCTTGACAATATTCGTCCCGGTCCACCAAGCGAATTCACGGTCGATGCTAACAACGAAGACGGTTCTGCAATGGGAATGTTTTCATCATTCTCTCCTAGTCATCTGTTTCATCCGATTTTAGATGCTGAGTAGTTTGTAGAAAAACATCCTTTGTTCCGCGCCGGGTAACTCACATGTTTTGTAGCCGAAGGACGTCACCAAGTATGTACTATGTAGATGTTACAAGCATGATGAGAAAGGCATCCTTGAACTTCGTTTCCGGCACTGCTTGTTCGTAGCGATGCATCTCCAAAGCAAGTCAACAACATGGCAAGCCAAAATATTTAATGCCGTTGATTTGTCTGGCCCCGAACCAGGGGACGGCCGCTTGCACTTTAAACGGACAGGTTCGACGACCTGTATCCAGGAATAGCAATTGCCAACTAAAACCCCCAATGCAAAAACGAAACTGCCCAAGAGAGTCTAGTCTAACAAAACTAGCCAAAGAGAAAGACCTCTATTCCGCCCCGAGCGCCACTATTTGATTGTGCGTGCCGCTCCCTCTCACTCTTTAAACACTCCATAATTTTGAGCTTCTGGAGAACTTCGCCTCAAGCCTGTTCATCCCTCATCTTGCGGAAGAAATCCATCACGCCGGTGTAAACAACAAGCAGGATACCGCCACCGGGTCCCAGTCGGAGAACCTTGGGGATGAACCCCTTGTAAAGAGCTGCGAACCCTTCCTCCTTGGCGACCGTCGCCAAGGCGGGCCAGGCCCAGTTGTACTTCGGAGTTTGGCCGGGAACCTTGATGCTGTTTTGAATACGGCTCTTCACGACGTCCATGGCTAGAAGAGTGTTAGCTGGGACTATTGTGTTTCACGAGGTGCCCCAGGACAGCCCGAGAGGCCTCCCTGACTGTTAGAAAGCGGTAAATAGTTTGAATCTGACGTACGGGTATTGAGGATGGTGCCGACAGTACCGCCGACGGTACCGGCAATGATATCGTTAAATGTTTGGCCTCCCTTCGTGTCGGCCTTGGGGAGCAATTGTCGGACCTGGAAGATGCAGCCGAAGTAACCGGCGTTCCAGAGGATGTGGCGCCATAGCGTCGACTCGAGACCGTTGTACATGGCCAAGATGCCCTCGTTGCGCACCGTCTTGAGAACGACATCGATCATGCCGTTGTACTTGCCGGCTGAAGCCTTGTCCTGGAGGCGAATCTTGACGAGCTCGAAGGGGACCACAACGAAAGACTCGGTGGCACCAGCCGAAGCACCCGTCAGAACCGAGAGGGACTGTGTCATGGTCTGCTGGCCGAACATCTCCCTGTAGAACTTGCCCCACTTGTCGTTGGCGGCGAACTTGGTGGCACGCTTGGGCGCTTCCATAAGGATGGGAGCGGTAATGCCGCGGTAGAGCCTCGAGAAACTACCAAGGCGTCAACAACAGCCCATTATCCCTCCAGACTTCACCAGCAGCATACCCCTCATTGCGGATGATCTTCCGGAAGCAGTCGAGCATGCCATTGTACGAATCGGCGCCACCGCCCGTGCCGGTCTGAAGTTGTCTGATCGGTGGTCAGTCGAAGTGTATCGATACGGCTGTGGGCGCCTGCTCACACTCGTGTCTTCACGACATCTAGCGGGTACCTGGTGGGCGACGAGGTTAGCATTTGAGGCACGCGACCACGAGCAGGGATGACTTACATGACCAGGATCTACATGCGCCCAGGTCGTTAGCATGTCAATTGACTAACATTGGGGCCATTGGTCAACGTGCTTCAGATACACCGGCAATGGCACCTGTTCCGTGGTCATGGTTAGCGATCCGAGACTCCGCGGTCCGTGTCGGAAATCTCTCGGAAAGCGCTCACCAGCCATGAAAGTGTAGCGGAAAGGCAACGGGGCCTTCTCTTTTTCTGCCGCCATTTTGTCTTGTTTTGGGGGGGCTATGGCAATGAAAATGCGACAAATGGGAAATAAACAAAAAGAAGTCGGACGAAAAAAATAGGGTATCAATAAAAACTGCGAAGGAAAGTGTGTCGTCCCTTGAATTAGCAAGCCGAGAGTGGGAGTTTTGGTAGCCGGGATGCAAGCCGCCCACCCCCACATTAACTAAGCGCAGATTTCCGTGGGGAACGACATCGGAGGGCCCAAACCATCCTGGTTCTGATCCGCCGTTCCGGGAACCGGCTAAAATGGAGAGCTACTTATAGCTAACCCTAACCCGTATCAAAGACGCGAGACACCGCGACGCGGGCTAAACGCCACATTTGTAAACCGAGTGACATTGCGATGGAAAGGGAAACAGAATAACCTAATGTATGTACTTAATTAAGTATGTAGTCAATATTTAAGGGAGAAATATACTGAATGTGTTGAATGAAGGAGGCGAAACACTAAAGCCTCAATTTAATTATGGCGGTTCGTCCCAATTCTGAGCGAGCTACCTCGGCTTAATTGACACATCGGGAGGTACCCGTTCCTTTTCTGTGTAGGTATGTTTCCTTCCAGCATCCCACATGCACGTTTCATCGTCACAAGGCCCGCCCGGGGCACCTGCACGTTTCCTCATGCAGGCATTCTTTGGTCCGGCCTTGCAGTTCGATGGTTCTCAGACAGGGCTGAGCCGTTGTCTCCAAGCGTTTGGGGCATGAGCATACAACTTGCAATCCGATTGGCCGGCAGAGGATGCCCAGGCCAGGGACAGTGTGAGTGCGGAACGCGGGGCTATCGCGATGGTTGCGCACACGTTCCCGGAGATATGACCAGGTCGCTCCCCAACAACGCCGATTGCATCCCGCATCCTTACCAGACAGTTACACACTTCGGCACAGTGATTAGAGCTTTACTCGTCGAAAGCAACAATAAGAAAGGAAACCGAACCGAGCGCAAACGAATATCGAAGCCTTATCGAGAACGACCACGCCGTCGAGCTACTTCCGAAGAACCCGTGTCCTGCACGAAATCGCCACGCACACGCAAGAATTGCACCTATTGGTCTCTCTCGCCTGACGCACAAACCTCGGGGTCCAAGCCCAGCGCCCGGCCCTCGACGTGGGAAATCTTTTCACGAGCTTCCCATCGCACCTTTAAACAGGCCGTGATCTAGCGAGATTACAGCGAGGTGCATTCGAAGCTTCGGAAAGACAACCCACGATTAACGCCCGGCACATGACTCATCTGCTGTGGAAACACTATTGGGAAGACGATGTCGACCGATTTCGACGCCTTCTCGCCCCCACCGGCCATGGCGCCCAGAACGGCCCTCGGAACTCTGGCTTGAGTCTGGGGATAGTGGGGAGTCCAGGCTACGGCACTTCGCCGCGAGGGGCGACTAGATCACGCAAACTTCCGGGCTTTGGAACAGGCCCCGGAAGCGCGCGGCACGGTCACGGTGGCCTCGGACGGAACGAAATTAATAGCCGCGACCAGGCCGGACTCACCGTTTTGCTGCGCGCGGCATCTTCTACCGCCGATAATGCCATATCCTTCGTGGAGGCATTGCTTGAACACCCCGCCATCGACATTTATGTCCAGGACCCTGAGAGCGGCTGGAATGCGCTACATCGGGCACTGTATGCGGGGAACGTATCCATCGCCAGACTCCTGCTGGAGAAGGAGTGTAAGGACTTGGCAGGGCACACGGCTTCACTGCATCGAGTGGGGCAGCTCATCAAGACGAAGGATCATGAGGGCCATAGTCCATTTGACTTATATAACTCCATTATCGGCGAGCGCAACCTGAAGGAGCTAGCAAACGAGGAAAGACCGGATGATGGATCTGAAAGCGACGAGGCAGAGACTTCTTTGGACCAGGCCCCGTGAGTCTCCCATGTTTTTGGTCCCTGTTCTGGGGCGTGTTTCAAGGTTCTTATTCTGACCCTAAGCAGGGGCACGAATAGCGTAAACATTGCCGGCGAGGATCTATTTGCGTTCGGGAGTAATCGGAACCTTTCCTTGGGGTTTGGCGACGAAGACGATCGTCAATTCCCGGAGCGCGTGTACCTCAAACGCCCAGATGACTTGCTGCGGAGGTTTCACAGAGAGTACCTCCAGGCCATTGGAGAAGGGCGGCCGGCGTCTCAGGATTTATCCAAGACCCCTACTCTCGTTCTCAACCGGCCTTTGATGATACAGGACGTGGTCCTTTCCAAACTGCATAGCGCGGTTCTGACAACAGACCCGGTGTCGAACCTTTATGTCTGCGGTATCGGCCGCGGAGGGAGGCTCGGCCTTGGGGATGAAAACACGCGGTTCACGTACACGCCCGTTCAGGGACCGTTTGTTGACAAAAAGATCACCCATATCGCCCTCGGCCAAAACCACTCCATGGCAGTCGATGACACCGGCGCGCTATGGACGTGGGGCAATAACGCCCAGTATCAGTTGGGATACGTTCTCCCCGAGCCGGCGAAGAAGGGCGAGGATCCTCTCAGCACCGTCCCGCGCCAGGTGTTTGGTCCCTTGAAGAAAGAGGTCATTGTTGGGATTGCGGCCTCCTCGATACACTCGGTCGCGCACACCGGCACATCCCTATATTGCTGGGGCAAGAATAGCGGCCAACTGGCGTTGATGGACGCCGATTCCAGGTCTCTCGAATTCCAGCAAACACCCAGGAAGGTCGCGGCCTCCTTATTCTCGTCGCCGATCGTCATGGTGACTGCAATTGATAAGGCGACAACGATATTGCTGCAAAATCACACAGTCTGTGTGTTCACCGCGTACGGTTATCACATCGTCAAGTTCCCCTTTGCAACCCTAGACCTGGTCGGCAACATTCAACTATCCACTCGCCAGGACCCGGCTTGGAACCAGATCAGCTCCATCACATCGGGAGGAGAAACAATTGCTGCCGTGACGAGACGTGGCGACCTGTTTACAATGAACCTGGACCATAAGATTGAAACCAATCCTTCAAACACGTCTACCACAAACCCTTCCAAGATCAAGGGCGCGGTCACGACGGCGCAGTGCATTTGGTCCGCCAGGCGGGATGGCGTCCGTTCCGTTGGTGTGGGTGAGCATGGCTCCGTCATCTTCAGCACTCAGTCAGGGGCTGTGTGGCGAAGGGTAAAACGAACCAAAGCAAAGGATGCATCTTCTTGGTTGTCAGAGTCGAAGCGCAAAGACTACAAATTCCAGCGCGTACCCTGCATCACAAATGTCGCCACCGTCCGAGCTTCGGCATTTGGTGCGTTTGCCGCCATCCGGAAGGACTCGGAAGTGATGAGAGAACAGCTGGCCATCGACGAGCAATCTATCTGGCAGGACGTGGCACCGTTAAACAGTCTCGCCGATTTTCGGGCGTCGAGACCGAAGGACATGAAGGACGAGACCTGGAAGTTTTGGGGGAAGAATGACTTCAGGGAACGTCTCGGTCCAGTGGCCTACGAAGTGCTTAAATCCTCCGATATTGAGCACGACTTGTCACAGCACCTTGCACCGCTGTCGTCCCAAAACGGTCGGTTGGATGCAGCTGTCTGCACCTCTTTTTCACCTGAGATCAAGGTGCCCATCCATGGTTGGCTGCTTGCGGCTCGCAGTCCCGTTCTCCGAAGTGCACTTGCGCAGTTTCGCAAGGCGGGGTCTTTCACCCACGAGCTGTTCAGCATCAGCGATGCCGACGGCAAGGCGGTAGTGCTCTTCCAAGGTTTGGACATGGTTTCCCTGCTGAACCTCGTCCTATTCGCGTACGAAGATAAGGTGATCCCGGTATGGAACTTTACCGGCCACGTACGCCCGCTGGCGCACCGCTATCGTCAGATCCGCCAAGAGGTCATGAAGCTTGCCACTCGCCTCGACATGAACAGCCTCGAGGCGGCAGCAAGGCTGCAGGTTGAACCCAGGAAATGCATCGACCAAGATTTCCAGCTTGCTATCAAGGACCCGCGCTTCTTCGCGGATGGCGATGCGTCGCTACAGCTTGAAGGAGCCGAGGTGCCGGTCCATAGCGCCTTTGTCTGTCAGAGATGCCCTTGGTTTCAGACGCTCTTCTTTGGGCGCTCCCAAGGCATGTGGCTTGAGGGCCGCCGGGCCACCTCGGGTGGTCGGATCAAGATTGATTTGACTCATGCCCATCCCAAGGCATTCAAATATGTTCTGCAATATCTTTATGGAGATTGCGGAGCTGAGCTATTCGACCCCGCTGTGTGCGACTCCTTTGAAGATTTTCTGGACCTCGTGATGGAAGTCATGTCGATTGCCAACTATCTGATGCTCGACCGGCTATCGCAGATCTGCCAGCAGATTATGGGTCGGTTTGCGAACGTGCGCAATATTGCTGACTTCTTGAACGCCATCAGTCCCTGCTCAGTCCCAGAATTCAAGGATGGGGGTTTGGAGTACATCTGTCTGCAGTTAGAGACAATGCTCGAGAACCATCTCCTTGATGAAGTGGACCAAGATTTGCTTCTCGAGCTGGACGAAGTGGTCCGGGACAACCAAGCTGCCCAGTCACCGTTTGTGCGGAGCGGCCATGCCGAGCTGCTGCTTCATAAACGCAATCCTTGGCTGGCCGAGGAGATCGACGAGGAACGGCAGCTATGGGTCAAGGGACTGGCATACAAAGCGCAGAGAGAGGAAGAGAAGAGGCTCTTGTTCGCTGCCAAAACCCGATATGGCAGTTTGGATGACATTAGTCCGCTCACGCCTACCCCTGACAGGACGAGAAATGTGTCGAGAGCGGAACGGAGTGAGGCCCCCAGTCCTAGCCTTCGGCCAAAGGCGTCACACGGAGATATGATCTTTGATATGGACGACGAGTTTTCACCAGTCAGTAGTCCTTTGGCTAGGCCTCGGAAGACGGACGAAGGGGCCACGGATCTGGACCAGATTCCGCCGCTGGGAAGCTCTTGGAAAGGCAAAGGGAAGAGAGTGCGACTCGATCTTGGATCCGCATCACCAAGCATCCCATTCGGGACACTAGGCACGCCAGTGAAGTCGGCGAATGGGTTTAACGTTAGCCCGAATATGGTCACTTCAACGCCCCTCCAAGCTGGGCAACCCTGGGGGTCTGCGACAACGTCAACTTCGAAGCTGGATCTCCGTGATATCATTCAGTCGGAGACAGCAACCCAGTCCATGCTTTCCGAGGGTCTGGCGGCGCAGAAGGCTAAAGAAACCACGCCAAAACCGGCCCAACAGAAGATATCCCAAAAGGAAAAGAAGCGGCAACAGCAGGCTGCTCAAGCAGCCCAGGCGGCACTGCTCGCAGCCAAAGCGGGCGGGGCCAAGAACGCGTGGGAACGGTCCCCCGACGAACCCCAAGCTTCACCATGGCAAGCGGTCAGCAAGGAAAAGAAGACCCCGTCCAAGGGGCTACTCTCCCCGGACGCGCCGACCGCCATCCCCATCCACCGCCGCACGGCCTCCCCAGACACGCGCTTCTCAGGCCAACGCACCCCGAGCTCATCCTCCCACAAACCAAACCCACCCACTCCCACACCTCTCTCCTCCACCACCCTCAACACCCCCTTCCTCACATCAACAACAACAATAACCCCCACCCCCAAACCCGACAACCTAAACCCAATCACCCCGCACTCCAAAGTCTACATCCCCCCCACAACCCCCAAACCCGACTACCTCCTAGGACTAGGCCTGCGCGACATTATGGGCCAGCAGACGCGCGACAAGGAACAGGTGCGGGAGGCGGCGGCTGCCGCGGCCAAGCGCTCGCTGCCGGAGATCCAGCAGGAGCAGGCGTTTCAGGAGTGGTGGGATGCGGAGAGTCGGCGGATGCAGGGGGAGGAGGAGGAGGGGAAGGGGGGGAGGAGGCGGGGGGGTGGTGGTGGTGGTACTTCTGGGGGTGGGGGTGGGGGGAGTGGTGCAGGTGGTGATGAGAGTGGGGGTGGTGGGAAGAAGAAGGGGAGGAGGGGGGGTAGGGGCGGAGGTGCGGGTGGGGATGGGAGAGGTGGACGTGAGGGTGGGAACGGGAATGGGAAAGATGGGCGGGGGGGTGTTGACGGTGCGAGTGGGAATGGTGGTGGGAGTGGGAGTGGCGGAACTGGAACCGTTAGTTCGAGAGGCGGTAGCAAGGGGAGAGGCAATGGCAAGGGGCGAGGTGGTGGTGGTGAGAGAGGCGGCAGGGGCAAAGCGGGAGGGAGACCCGAGGGCATTGCCAGTGGGGGCAAGTAATCATGGAGTGAGTGTATTGTGTGTGTATGGACATGTTGTGTTGTTATGTTTTGATGGGAGATAGCCATGGCGATAGACTGGGCGGGAGCATGGCGGTCTGATACCCGCTAGGGATTGGAGTTGGAGGCTCGTCTGCTTTTGTCTGTATATTTCAGCGAGCAAGTTGTCCACATAGGATCGATGCATTCAGCAAATGCAATAGAAACATCAGCACCACACTTTTTGAGCCATGGATGCCTCCCAAGTGGGTTTGATGTGGCCGCCTGAGAGATCGCCACATGGTGGCTTCGTGTGAATATCTGCTGCCTGTAGGCCACGACTTTGCCAGGTTCCTCGATCTTGTGGTTGTTCCGATGGTGGGGAGGGATCCGTAATCTGCAAGCTCCACGAGTCCACGTGTTGGCGCATCAAGTGGAAGAGCAGCTGCGGGAATGAGATGCAGACAGCCTCATATATCGGACTCGGACGGCTATCTGCAGCCGATCAGGCGGACTCTCACATCGGTTGTCTGTTCGTTGCTTTACATAGTATGTATGTACATACAAGTATGCATAAACCTAAGTGCAGTTCCTTTTTTGGTTCGACTTCTCCCTCCTCTCGGTTTTCTCTGATTCGGTGGTCGGACCGCTCTCGCAGAGGCAGGCACACACTCGCATACTTCAGGATTGGCTGTGCTGTGGCTTGCCTTGTTTGTCGAGCGGCCGATCATCTTGACCAACCACATGCTGCGGATGCCTTGCGTGGCCATGGTTATCTGGTCCGGGAGGGCAAACGAGGAGACGAGGTCCATGAACTGCATCATAAGTCGCCTCTGCAGTCATCCGTGAGACTTTCATCCGAAAAACGCGACAATAATCCGGGTCGACTTGTCATACATTTTTCTTGCTTTGTTTCTTTTTTCCTTTTTTTTCCCCTTCCTCAGGGCCGTTGATTGGATGTAGCTGTAGATTCACAGAACACCAAAGGGACAATGGAAGTGTACATACGGTCGGCTGCCTTGTACTTACCAGCCATTCCATATAAGCCAGGCTGCATCTCGTTGCATTGCTGCGTTGCTTGCATTGTCGCATTGCTGCTTTCTGCACATCCTGCATCCAGGCCCCCAGGCTGTGTTTTTCCACGGAAGAGACACCTTGATGACTTGGTCCGTCTCTGGGTCGTTTTCAGGATGGCAGCGGATCTACGCTGCACATCCATGGTTAGGTAGACGCAAATTTGAAGGTGCCAGGCTCCTAGTTCGGTGGCTAGGTAACTAACAGTGACGACAGATCAAACCACCTATTCCATCAAAGGCTCTGTCTCTCGTTGCTTTGGTGAATCATTGCATCATCATCATAATTTTTGGTGGTCCCGGTCAACGCACAGAGTCAGTCTGAATGACGGAAGATGAGGCAAAGAGCACGAGGTGTTTGTCTCGGTGATTGACGTGCACAGAGCAGGAGCAGGGTGTCCGCTTTCTCCACTTTGGCTGTTCACGGGCTGTTGTCATTGTCGGAGCGGCTGCCCGGCACTTGGCCGGCGCCTGAGGCCCCAGATTTAGAGGGTAATAAAGGTGGACACAAGACAGGGGCAGCGGGCTGTACCACTTTGTGCCCTTGTCCACGGGGTTCGCTTACGTACAGTTTTGGGGTCGTGACTCTTGAGGTTCACGGTCTTGGCCTCTCCACAGTGGTCTTATCTCTAACTATCACCTTCCCCATCACCAGGTCATCCAACACCCAACCTCAACACGGCACTGCCGTGTTCCGACATCGCTCCCTAGATAACGGCCATTAATGGTTGAGTATTGTACAACCGCATTGTATTGTCGCATCTTCAATTTTTTGCGTCACAAACTGTTCCTATTATTGTTGTACTTGTCGAGGACATTCGATGCCTCGAGGCTCAAGGCATCACTCTCCACCATTCACAGCCCAAGACATCCTCGCACAGAGCCTGGACACAAGCCACTGAACCCCTGCACATCCATTGGAGCCCCCCTGAGCCGCCGTCACCCTCCGTGTGTGCTTGCTAGGTGTTCGGCTTGTCTGCCTTCCCGTCAAGCCCGTCACCGCCAACCAGCTGTCAAACCTCTTGCCTTTCTATTCTTCTGTACCTATTGTTGTTTCGAGACCCGCATAGAATTCTGCCTTGAGGTGCTGGTCCACACACATTCTTTCTCTCCCCCTCATTTTTTGATACCCTCTTCTCAAAGCCGCCGCCATTTTCAACGATGGATGCGAAGGTCCGCTTATCTCGATCGAGCCCCCTCGCCTAAGTGACACACACCTGAACAACGTCCAACTCTACCCGGTACCTACCTTACCTACTTACCCTACCCAGGTATCTACGAATACCTATCTACCTACCTACCTACCTACCTACCTACCTTGCCGCTGGCGACTTTCGAGCTTCCAACTTTCGAACCTCGAGCCTACGGGTGTACATACAAACTCCACATACCATCAATTCGACACGGCAGTCGGTGACTCGTCCCGCCGCCTGGGTACCGATGTGAAGCCCTACCGAACCGCCCCCATCTGCATTCTTAGCCGCCGAGATGCATCAGCAATCTCGCCATCCCCCAAGGGTCTCGTCCCCCGCATCCTCGCCCCAGACAAACCCCACACGGACGAACAACCCGAGGGATCGGGTCCGCGCCGACTCGGACACAGCGGGCACGGATGATAAGTCAGAGAGCACCGGGAGCTATAGCTCAATACTGAGCAGGGACTCGATCAAGAAGCTGGACCAGATCATCCAGGTGCGCACGAAAGATGGGGGAACGGGCTTTTAGGATGTTGGGCTGATTGTTGCCAGAACTTCTACACCAAAGCGGCCGTGGTCATTGTATCGTCGCGAATCGACACGACGCCCGTCGGAGGAAGAAGGTCAGCCGAGGTGAAACCGAACCTTTGGGTAAGCAGGAGACCAGGCGGAAGGGCAACGGCGCAGGATGTGCTGACAATATCCCAGTTCTCGCTCGAAACCAGCGAGATCGAAGACTTCCGAGACGAACTCCGTGTATACAAGCAGTCCGGCAGCTTCGAAAACCGCCCTCCGCCCCTCATCATAGAGACCTACATCGACGCCTCCCGGTTATCGAGCAACCAAAGCCTAGTTGTCATTGACGAGCATGGAAAGAGGTGGGATGTGTTAGAGGCGTTGAACTTGTCAGAGACATCCGACGATAGCCCTAGACAACGCCATGCCCGGAAGCGTAATACCGAGGTTATCCTGGAGCGGTGGAGGCTTGAGCTCAAGTGCCCGTCAGATGCCGTAACAGACGAGTTCGGTCCCACTCTGCCGACCGTTTACAAGAGAAGCATCGTCTTTTTCAGATCGCTATTCATCATGTCGCGCATCTTGCCCTGCGGGAAGAATTTCCCCTCAGCGGTAACAAAAGGGATCCACTCAGCGTTGGAGGTCAAATGCCGAATCCTAAGCGCCGAGCCTGAGTATACCACTTATGACCCCTTGCGACAGCCGCTTCACGACGGGAAAGATGCCGTTACAGAATACGTTTTCTCAGACGTAGAGGTACCTGTAGGGCGCTTCTACGCCTCAGTAACCTACCGGAACGATTTCAACTTCCGGGTCGACGACGCCGAGTCGCTGCTCAGCTCCCAGCTCATGGGAGTCGACGAGAACTATTTCCGGCCGTCATTACCGCAAAGGAAAGGGCATGGAAGATCCGACTCCTATGCAGAGCCAGGCTCGTTGCCAGCGCATCGACAGGACCGCGGACCCCAAGGCCCGCAGCAAACGTACGGCAGTTTGTCAACCTTTCACGGCGCAGGGGCTTTGGGGACCAGCCCCATCACTGCACTGAGGTCCGTCCGCCCTATCGGATCCGACACCAGCTCCCCCTCTGGGTCAATATCGGGGAGCATCGAACAACCGGATCCGCCACATTCATTACCCATCCGTGGCACCGCGGCCCGTCCCATGTCGCGACCTTACGATGGGAGCGGCCGTCGGCCGTCGGTGTCCTTCCAGCCGTTCAAGGCCGGCTCGCTATCCGGGTCCCCGCGAATCGCGGATTTAGACGCCCCTTCGTCGCCTCATTCGCTGAATCGACCGAGTCTTGCCGGGCCGTCGCGCACCGGAAACCGCTCGTCGCTCACCATGGGGTCGGCGGCTTCGTTACGCGGGGCCCCTACCGCACCTCAAGAAGTGCCCTCTGCCTCGGGATCGCCGAGGCCGACCGGCCGCTACAGCAGCAGCTTCACACATCGCCGGAACAGGCCGTCTTTCGGCGGGCAGAGCAAGGCTGACGATGACCAAGCTAGCAGCGGGAAGCAAAGCCTTTCTTCCTCTGCCCAGCCAGGCTCAGGCCTTCTAACCGAGGCCGGCGCGGTCACGAGTTCGGGATCCTTTGCTGATGATGACAACATCTCGGACTTTTTGAAAGCCCTCGACAGCCGGAAGACGCTGAAGAGCTTCGAGCCGAACAAGAAGGGCGAGTCTCTCGCCTCCAAGCGCACGGCCGCCCAGCTTTCCAAGTTCCAACAGATGCGCGAGACCAACAACGTCCTCACTGATTCTATGACATCTTCGATCCATCTACAGCGCTCGTCGAGCTCCTCAAGCCGGCAACTAACCAATGTCCCAAGCATGGTCAACCCTGCGTCCATGTCCATTTCATCCTCCCCCGGCAAACCCCTCTCTCCTCATACCCCACACACACCGGCCATTCCCTCCCGGCTTAGCGAGAACTCGATTATCGATTACCAACCTCAAAATCAACCGCGCCAGGGGAGGAACAACCCGGACACCAGCACCCCCGGTGAAGGGAGCGAGCCCGTCGAAGATGACGACGAGACACCCATGGTCACCCAACAGGACAGCAACAACCCGACGAACCACTCGTCAACCACCACCACCACCACCAGCACAGGCACAACTGCCATCGACATCCCCCTTTCCCCGCGCTTACTCCACCACGGCGGTAGCGCCGCCATCCGCCGCTCCGGCTCGGTCGCGCACCAGCAACACCAGCAGCACCAGCACCAGCACCAGCAGCAACCCCAACAAGGACACCGTTCCATCGCCGGCGAAGTCGGCGCCTACCAGCGCAGCAGCGCTAGCGTCGTCGAAGGCAGCGGCCTGTCCGCCGACGTGCCCACCCTCAGCGCCCTCCTCGCCTACCAGCAGCACGAGAACGCCGGACCCGAGTCCTCCATCCCCGCCCCGTCATCCTCCGCCGACGCTGACGGCGGCGGCGCCCCGCTGAACGCCGCCGGTGGTGAGCGCGGCAGCGGCAGTGGTGGTGCTGGTGGTGGTGGCGGTGGGGGTGGTATCACCTCCGGGCTGAGCATGGGCATGGGTCTGGGCTTGGGGCTCGGCCGCGCTGCGGGGTCGTTGGGCGGTGGGAATGGGAGTGGGATGGGCATTAGCGGCAGGGCGAGATATCGGCCTGCGTCGGCGTCGGCGGCGTCGGGGTCGGGGTCGGGGTCGGGGATGGGGATTGGATTGGGGATGGGGATGGGCAGTGGGAATGGGAATGGGAATGGAAGGGTGGGGAGGCTGGGGTCGTTTTCGTCGGGGATGTCTGCTGCTGCTGGGCGGGGATATGCCGGCAGTGTGGAGGGTGCGGATGAGGAGCCGTTGTTGTTTGCTATGAGCGAATTGGAGCGGGATTCGAGGAGGAGTTTGGATGAGGGTGGTGTTGGTGGGAGTGGTGGTGGTGGGGGTGGGGGTGGGGGTGGGGGGAAGTATGACTCGCCGAGGGGGATTCAGAGGAAGGGGTGGTGATTTTGGGGGGTTGATTGGGTGGGTGGGTGCTTGCATGCACGCCTCGTTTGGGGGCGTTGCTGGGTTGTGTTGTGTACATGGAGGTGGCTTTACGTTTTAAGGTGTGGGTTTTGGCTTCAGGCTTTCTCTTCTCGGATTATTGGGCTGGCCAACTTGGTTAAGGTTGAGCCATGCCATCATCCACAGAGGGAGGAGGAGGCGTTTGCTTTTTCTCCCTTCTTTTTTTTTCATCATCTTTTTTTTCTTCTTTTTTTTTTTGCTCCCGGTTGGCTTCGGTGAAAAGCCCAGACAGAATGATACGTTAACTACTGGGAACGGTGGGCAGGGTGTTGGTTGGTTGGTTGGGTGGGTGTCAGGTCATAAAGACGGGTTGGGCTAGTCTACCCTTACCCTTTACCTCTCCATACATAGTAGAAAGACGCGCGCGATGCATGGGCTTGCGGGGGTCGGGTTTGGATGGGGGATCTGGGGGCTGGGCTTGGCTTCGGGGGGGTTTGGTTCGGTTCGATCGGCTGGCTGGCTGGACTGGGATGGGATGGGATGGTGCTTTGGGGTGGTTTGGCTTGTCACTTTACTACTGCTATCCTTTGCTTCCTTGCGGCTTACCTACCTTGCACGGTGCAGGGGCGTCGCTTGGTGGGTTGAGTAGCAATCGAAAACCTGTGATACATACTGCTTGTGCGGTGGTTGTGACCTGTGGTGATGGGGTTTGGTGTTGGTTTTGGTGTTGCTGTCTCAGCATTGTGTGGCGTTCGGCTTCTGATTCCATGTGCACAATATTGCTTAGGCTTGGCCTGCTTAGCCTTGACTTGTGTTGACAACAGGGCTACTTTTCTCTGTTAACTGTGAAACGGATCCCTAGATTTGGAATGGCGTTGTTGGTAGATAGGTCTCTCTGTGGAATCCTATTACTGTGAAATAACAAAAACATACGCCAGCTTATGGCAGCGGTGTTCGCTCGCAACGAGGACGTATATGGTGGGCTGCCGTTCTGTAATTTTGTGGTTGTCTCTTTGGAATTAACTTGCTTCTTTCCTCCCTTCTGCTCAGTCTCCAACCACACTCTGTATCCTGCCGATTCCTGCGTACCTCCAATAATACTTCGAGTACCTTCCTTCTCCATTCTGGAGATCTATTCTGGTTTCAGGCCAGTTAACTCTTTTTTTTCTAATGGGAGGGGATCCTATTCCAACCATTCTCTCTCCCACAAACTTGTGCTTTCATACTACGCAGGTTGTCTCAACTCCAAGGACCTGACTTGACGATACTCAGGTTTTGGCTCTGTTTCAAAACCGTATTTTAATTCACTTACTTCTTTCTATAACCCACATTGGCGTTCTTGCCGATGCCCGAGTTCTTGGAACAAGATAAACCAAGGTTCCGAGTTTCTTCCTCCTTCTTTTGTCCCAGCCTGGAAAATATCGACTTACAAGCTGCGCCTCGAGCCCTACATACAACAAGCCTACCTCTTATCATTCTCAACCCCCCCAGATTTACTTCCACCTTCCAGCCCTGTGCCAATGGCGCCGATAGCGCTCTTTGGTAGCGATATCACCGCTTGAGTGACGAAGGCAATCCCAATGCCCGTTTATTCACGCTGTTTTTCTCTTATTCCATGGGGTTAAAACCAGAAGCCTGGCTCCCCAGGAAGACCTTCTTTTCTCGACCTTGAACCGCAGCCCGAGCCCAGCTCCTGTCTGTATTGCTTCATTTTTTAAACTTCAATCAGGACACCATCATCGCACGCATTCTTCGTCTCTACTTATTTTTACCTCCTTCCTTATTTTCCTCGTTCGAACACCAAGTTCAGGGTATCCGAGCCGGCCACGACCGTTGCTCCATACGTTTCCAACTGTCTCGAAGTCACAGCAGCATCGATTCTTGCTTCATTCCTTAAAGTTACAAGCTTCTGCCACACACAATGGCTGGCAACGCTTCTGCAACAGGCCAAGGCCCCCCCATACCCCCAACTGAAGCCCTCCACTGCGTCAACCCACAGTGCGCGCGGCGAGAAGGAATGTTAAGAGCCGAGGTCGACCGGCTCAACGTCAAAATCCAAGAGCTCACAGTAGAGAGCCAAGTCAAAGCGAGGGACATACGCCAGCTGAGAGAAGAGAAGACTGACCTCGAGCGTCAGAACAACGTGCTCAGAGCCAGACGGTCCGGCCAGGGCAAACACACGGAACGTGTATGTTCGGGGATATTTTCGAGGCATCTCTCCCAGACAGTGGTTAACATATCTCTTTTAGACTTGGCCGGACGAGCTCCGGGGGTATCTCCTGAACTTTCATCCAAACCCGAAGCAATACACCCGGATTTATCGGCTCTGCTGCATGGAAGAGAACATGAGCTCCAAAACCCCGGTGGTCCACCCGGATATCAAGTTCGTGGGGCCCAGGCGGCTGGCGCAGCACAATCCGGGCCCCGAGACCGATTCATCCGATGTGGAGGGCGAGGAAGCCCCCGAAGTCGTCCTAGAGGATGACAGCACCCAACCGGTGCGAGATAAAAAACCATTCTCCTTTGAGAAGCTGCCGTGGGAGCTCCAGGCAAAGATACTCAAGCTGCTTCTCCACAAGGAGGGCAAAATTATCCATTGCATATCCAGGCTCGACCCTTTTGTGCAGCCTGAAGAGTTCCCGAGCGAGGAAGATCTGGCCAAAAACAGAAGCGGTTTGCCGCACCGCTTCTACTGGGGCGAGAGAGAAATGAACCTATCCGAGGATGGGGTAAAACCCGAAGACGTCCTTGCTATCCTCACGGTCAGCAAACGCGTCTATTTCATCGGCGCCCATATTTTTTATGGACTCAACACTTTTGCGTTCTCCAGTCTCGGGGAGCTGGGAAGGTTCTGTCAAGGTTCCGGCCTCGCCCGCATCGCCAGAATCCAACATGTCGAGGTCTTTTTAACCGGAAACCAATATTTGACGGCGCCCCTGGACACGCGACAGAAGAGGCCATTCTCGCGCCGGTCCTTCCCCATGACCTGGCTGGTCGACATGTACCGGCTGAAAACCCTCGTCATCCACCTCAACGAGACGGGTAAGGAGTATATCCGGCGCGGGTACGAGGCCCCGGCCATCAAAAGGTTCCTCGCCGCAAAGACAGCCGGGCAGCCGAACCAGAGAATGACCCGTTCTCTCCGGTGCCTCCAGGGCCTCGACTACATCTACCAGCTCCGCGGCCTCGAGTGGATCCGCTTCTATGACTTTGCAAAGGTGCTTAAGACCGGACGCAGCGTCCGCAAGACTGTTCAGGATTGGTCGTTCGTGGAGGACGTGACCAACACGACGACACTCCCCAAGGCGCCGGTAAGAGAGGAGCACTCAAAACTCGAGAACCTCGCGCCGCTCTTGAAGGATGAGGGGCAGAAGTGGACGCCCAGCCCCGATGATTGGGAATTGGTGAAGAGCGTCTTCATCGACAGCAACGGCCGTTGCTCATACGACGACCTCCGGGCCCGAAACGCCAACCGCGATGCGGACGTGGCGTCATTCCTCAGCACCGCGTCGGTGCTCGACATATCTTCTGATTCGTCGGACTCGGACTCTACCACCTCGTCCGATTCTGACGGCCCCTCCGGTCCGGAGAACTCGTTGGGTTTGAGTGAATCTGCCCTGTCTTTGTTCCGTCAGCGCCAACACCAGCACCAGCGTTCCAACTCCGGGCTGTTTATTTCAGATGACAGTACGGGGCCAGATATGGACTTGACCATATCCTCCTCGTCACCCGAGTCATCCACAGACTCAGACCTGTCGCCGGATTCGCCGTCCTCGGACTCGGAGTTAGATACTGCGGCCGGATCCCATCGATTCTTCGGTGGGATCCTCAGCACCCGCCTGCCCAGCTGCTCCTCATCATCGATCCTCTCCCACAGCCGCGTCCGCAGCGGTCTCTTCCTAAAATCGGCTTCCAGCACCCCAACCGCACCCAAGCGGCGTGAGTCAACCATCAGCAGACTATTTGTCACGCCCGGCCCTGCCGGCACCGCAAGAACCACCCCCAACCAAACACCCGCCCCCGGCCTCCCATTCCCCGCGGAAGAAGCACGCCACCGGCGCGAATCAACCACCAGTGCGCTCTTCGTAAGCCCCAACCAAACCCCCGCCCCGGGCAACCGATTCCCCGCGGAACAGGCACGCTACCGGCGCGAATCGACCACCAGCGCGCTCTTCGTAAGCCCCGGCCCGAGCAACCCCGTCGCCAACCGCAATCCCACCCCCAACAATCCCACCCTCAGCAGGGTCGGGCCCATCACCACCATCAGGCCCAACCCCTTGCGAAACACAGCCCTAGCCCGCATCCTAGCCCCGACCCAGGGGATGGGGCCCGGCGCGGCCACAGCTTCCAACACACGGAACAGCGCCAGTCCCATGAACAGCACCAGTCCCATGAACAGCACCAGTCCCATGAACAGCACCAGTCCCATGAACAGCACCAGTCCCATGAACATAAACACAAACACAAACACGACCTTGCCCGCAACCCTTTCCCAAATAAGTCATGCGTCAACTGCCACAGTGGCCTCGTCCGTCACGCCTGGCCCGTCGGGACAGCGGCCGCAGCAGCTGTTTCGGTTACCGTGGCGGGCTGGTGGAGTTGGGAGTGGAGATAATGGGGTCAGGGACGGGGATGTGGGTGAAGGTGGGAATGGGGATGGGGGTGAAGGTGGGAATGGGGATGGGGGTGGGGTTAGGGCTTTGTTGGCAGGGGAGGGGGGGTTGATGGAGGAGCTGTCGTCTTTGGCGTCGGATGAGGTGTCCTCTTCTGAAGAGGAAGAGGAGGAGGGGGAGGAGTCTTCGTCTTCGTCTTCGTCTGAGGGGGAGGGGGGGGGGAGGGGTGGTGGTGGGATGGGAAGTTTGTTCTCTGGCTCGGGCGGTTTAGGGGCTAGCAGGGCGGGAAGTTTGTTCTCAGGCGGTTCAGGGGGTAGTAGGGCGGGAAGTTTGTTCTCTGGCTCGGGCGGTGCAGGGGGCAGTAATGCCGGCCGTAGTAGCGGTAGTGGTGGTGGTAGGAAAGGGCGCTTATCCTCTGCCTTGGACGCTGACTCTGGCACTGACGGCGATGATGAGGGGGTCGGCAAGGGTTGGCTGACTAGGCTGGGTGTTGGTGGTGGGGGGCAACTCAAACGATCGCGGAGTCGGGTGTCGAAGGGTGGCACATCCGGGGGCAAGCGTCCTCGGGTTGGGAAGTGAGGCCGAAAGTGGGTGGTGGATGGGGTGGGAATCTGAGCGGTAATGGAAGGGTAATGGTGGTTTGGTTGCTGGTTTGGCCGAAGGCGTCCCTTTCGCACCATGGGAAGGATGCTATTTCCGTCTTGCGTTCTACTCGTTTGCACCCTCAGTAGCATTCCCCATGCACCACTTCGTTTCCGCCAGATTATTTTTTTTCATTTTTCATGCGAACTCACTGCAAGGCGTTCGGACCAGGCCATGGATTGAGATACCCAGGGCACAGGCGTTACATGGGATCAGATATTGGGGCAAATGCCCTCGGGTATATTCTCCTTTCAATAGTAAGCCACCTACTTTAATCGAAGGTGATCTTCTTTCCTTGGAACGGAGCACTCATCTGCTCCTTTGCCTTGGCTAACCGTCTTGCCTCCCAACTTGGGTGGAGAGACCCCGAGTCATCCCGCTTTCTCGGAGCTGGCTCTTTCTTTGGGGGTCCTAGTTCCGTATCGTTTGCCCCAGAGGAGGCCTTGGCCTTATTCAGTAGGGGGTTGCGGATACCGCGTTTCCATGGCTTCGAGTTTGCGTCCACGGCACCCCGCTTGAGATCCCAGCCCGAGTCCCGACCCTTGGCGGGCTCTTGGAGATGCTTTGCCTTTTCGCCGAACTTCTTCTCCCAAATAGCTTGTCTCGCACGCTGCCCTCGGCGGTTTCGGCGTTCCGGAGCCACATCGATGTCGGATGCCGACTCGGAGCCTGAGATGTAGCCGCCCATGAGACTGGGCAAGAAGGTGGAGTCTGTTGGTTTGAGCGGTCCCTTTGCCTTTTTGGCTTTCTTTACCGGGGGCGAGCGAGACACGGATGAGGCAGAACTCTCGGCATGTGAGTCGGCCTCGTCATCGCTGGCCGAGCTCTGTTGGCCTTCATCGTCGCTAAAACCATTGAACTCCTCTTCGCTGCCTTCGCTGCCGCTCGCCTCCTCCTCGTCAGAGGTGAGTTCCATAGGGTCCAGATCTTGGTCGTCTCCACCCTCCTCGTCGGTTGTGATTTCCATCGGGTCCAGCTCCATGGTTGACGGCTTTCTCGTCCGGCCTTTTACGAGCACTTCCTCGCTTTCATCACCGCTCTCCTCATCCGAATCCATACCCAACAGCTTATCCAGCTGAGAGATGCTCTTTTCTTCTTCCTCCTCATCTTCATCACTGTTGTCGGGTTGGCCACCCTGATCAGCCTTCTCCCTGCCTTTTTTCCCTTCCTTTTTCCCTGGCCGAGCTTCCTTTACCCCATCTTTCTCCTCATCAGCCCCGCCGGCCTTCACCCCAGCCTTATCCCCCTTCTTCTTCCCCACCCCATCTTCCACCCCATCTTCCACCCCATCCCCTTCCCTCCCCTTCCTCACCCTCCCCCTCCTCTCCGGCACCGCCACCCCCAACACCACACAAACCGCCTCCACCGCCTTCTCCACCACCCGCTTCACCTCCACCCGATTATACAACGAGCTCGTCACATTATGCAGCGCAGCCCTCTCCTCCTCCGTCAGCTCCGGCTTCGGTACACCAGCACGCACGTCAGCCGGCAGGCGGTCGGCGGCGTCCGCAATTCCCTTGACGCGCAGCAGCGACGAGCACAGGTGGGCGTGCGCCGTCTGCTGCAGGTCGAGCGACTTGAGCACGACGATCTCGTTCTCGATGCGCGCTCGTTTGTCCGCGGGGGCTTTGCGGTCCGCGAGGCGTTTGGATTGGCGCTGCCGTTCGAAGCCCTTTGCGGTGCGGAGGGCTTGGAAGAGGTCGGTGCGGTGGCGGGTGAAGAGCTCGTCGAGGGAGATGTCGCGTTTGCGTTTGGGCATTTTGGGGAGGGGTGGGTGGGGTTGGTTGTTGGGGAAATGAGGGGTTGGGATGGTGGGTTGTTGACTCAAATGAGTTGTGTCTTTGTTATGGGACTGAATTGGCTATAACGGCTGTCGTTGGGTCGTGGTGTGGTGATCTCAGTTCTTGGTGTTGCGGACGGGAAAAAAGATCAATCAACTTATCCCCACTGAGAAAATAATGTGGGTCGCCAGACTCTCGAGCTTCCGACCCACTTTCTTTGGCAGGGCTGTCGGCTGGGGCGCGACGGAAACGAAGCAGTCGCGTAAAGTGGACAGGGATAGACGCGATTTTGTCTTTGTCGAAGCCCGAAGCTCAGGCACTCCGGGAGGTGGAGGGGCATCATCAACGTAACCACCTAGCACACGCGACAGGACGACTTGAGACAAGGCGCAACGGCGATATCCTGGTCCAAAACATAGCGATTTTGCTACGATTTTCTCATTACGAATAGCTCCTCGGTTAGCGATACCGTTCGTTTCATTGGGCACTGTTGTTTTTGTTTTGACAGACGCCCCTAACTGCATTGCATCCATCCATCGCATTGCATCGCCGACCGCCTTCCCGCCGCGAGCGAACCTCGACGACCCCAGGTGTAGCTTAGCCTTTGTACTCCGAGCTTCTGCGCATTCTGCGCCTCGCGCGCCAATTGCAAAAATACCACGCGACAGACACAATGGCATCCACGGGGCGCGCAATACAATACACCATCCCAGCAAGGGAAGACTTTAATAAGCTCGCCGACGAACAAAAAACACGTATCAACGAAGCAGTATGTCCATCCAATCCCACAATCCCACGGCCAGCCCTCCCCCCAAAGCAAACCCAACCTCCCTAACCTTTTCTTTTTTTTTCCATTCAGTTCGACCTCTTCGACTCCAACAAGGACGGCCTGCTCTCATACGAAGAATTCCGGTTCGTGCTGCGGGCGCTGGGGTTCGAGCTGCCCAAGGCGCAGACGTACGACCTGCTGATCCGGCACGGGCAGAAGCCGGCGAGCTGGCCGCACGACCAGGAGTGCGCGCCCGTGTACCGCCAGTTCAACCTGCCGACGGCGCAGGCCATCTCCGGGTCGCTCATCCGCGCCCGCGACCCGCGCGAGGAGCTGCGCCGCGCCTTCCGCCTGTTCGACACCGACGGCAAGGGCATGATCACCCAGGACGACCTGCGCAAGGTCAGCAAGCAGGTGGGCAACAATATCCCGGATGCTGATATTGTGGCCATGGTGGAGGAGTTTGACGCGTCGGGGAAAGGGGGGGTGGATGAGGATGAGTTTTTGAGGTTGATGATGTCCAAGAAGTGACACGCGTTTTGTTGTCGGTTTTTATCTTCTGGGGTGGTGGGTCGCAAAGTTTGATACCCAGGCGGCTGTGTCGTGCGCGTGTGGGAGAGTGGGTAGAGGGGACTGGTCGTGTTGTTTGGATGAGGACAGGCTGTGGGAGCAGGCACTTGATCATGGTGAGGGGACTCGAATTCTGGGTTATGATATACAGCACCATTGAAGCATGGGCATTTTGGCATCTAGCAATTTTCACTCACTAATCCCTCCTCGCGCCGTCCCTCTTGACGCAGATGACCCAGTCCACGTAACCGACCGGCCACATGAACATCTCACTGCCGCTCATAACCTCCCACTTGGCGATCTCTTCCTCGCCGCCCTCAGCCCCGCAAGTCCTAAGCAGCGCCTCGATCTCATCGGGCGTCCGCGTCCGTAAGCACGACATCCACCCGTCGAAGACTAACACGGCCGGCAGGATGGGCAGCAGATAGGTGAAGACCAACGCCATCGGTGCCCCCCACAGCAGCGCGTAATAGGGGGCCAGGATCATAATTCCGACCCCGAGCAAGCAGCATGCCACAAACCCAGCGATGCCCCGATCCTGCAACTCAAAGATCCTGTGTCATCACCATCCCATTAGCAAACCTCACAACACCCCCCAAATCAAACCAAACCAAACCAAGGCAGAAAAAAAAAACTCACCCAAACCCCTCCCCACCCCCCTCGACCGTATCCCTCAGTATCCTCCTCGCCAACCCATCATCAAAGTGATGAAACGCCAGATTAAACAACCTGAACACCTTCTTCTCCCCACCGGTATACCTCCGAATCAACTCCCGCGGCACATCCGCCGCGTCCACCGGCTCCGCCACATAGCTAATCGCGCCGGGGGCGGCGGCCTGCGCGGCGGCCTGCGCCCACATGTCGGCGTGCGGGTGCAGGTCGGTCAGGACGAAGTGCAGGGGCTCTTCTCCACCACCCCCATCCTGCGATGCTCTGGTTCCGTTGGTTTGGGTTTTGGCGGTGGTGGTGGTGGTGGGGGTGGTGGTGTTGAGGTGGCGCTCGATGGAGGGCGTGGGCCCGCCGCCGCCGGCGCAGAAGTCGATGAAGATGTGGGAGTGGAGGGTGGGGCCGAGGTGGGTGCGCAGGAGGTGGGCGACGATTTGGGCGGGGGAGGAGGTTTGGAGGAGGGGGACCTGGGGATGGGAGTTAGTGGGAGGTGCTGGGCTGGGTTGGGGTGGGTGTGAAGGCAGGGAGGGTGAGGTTGGATGTATGGATGTACGTACGTGGGTTGTCCAGGTGGCGGTTAGGGCGGCTTGCATGTAGGCTCGGAGGAACGGAGGGAACCTAGGTGGTTTTGATGTGAGAAAGTGACTCTGGGTTGTTTTTTTTCTTCTTCTTTTTCTGGCTTACCATGGCATGTCTGCAAACTCGAAGACATGCATCCGAGGTACGAGGGGCGCCATTTTCGTTGTATTATTCGTATTAGTGAGTTAAGTCGCTGGCAGCGTTGTGAGGTGAGATGAAGAATTTTGCGATCCTGATTAGGTTGGCCCAGTTTTTTGTTTCCAGATGTGAAACTTCAGTAAAAAAAAAAAGAGATCAATATTGCTTTTTTACGGCAGTAGTGATGTGTTTGAAGTTGTCATGACGTTGCTCAGGCGTATACTGTGGCACCGTGTTGTGAGTGAGTGCTGGAATGCTTGGAAAGAATCCCTGCCCGCCAAGACGATGTACCTGCAGGGATACTAAGTTGCACCCGCAGCGATTGATGAGCTCAGACGGGAAGTGTGCCATCTCAAACACCAACCACCACCTACCAATCTCACTTGAGACAAACCTCCCAGGTTATCTACTTCTCAAGGCTTTCGCAGAACCGCATGCTTTTCTCACCTTGCAGCTTTTTTCTCCATTTTTGCCCGTTCCATCCGAACCCACTCCGTTCAGGTTTCACAAAAAGCCAATGCAGCTATTAGCTCGCCAAAGGTACCTTGCAGGAGCGCCTTCCTTCTCTGGTGTAAGATACGAGACGACTGAGCCAAGGGAGTTCGGTTGAGTCGGTTCTGCACACAAACATCACCGATTCCCGTTCAAAAGCCCCTGGGTGTTCCTTTTCCTGGACCTAGCTCTTAACCTTTTGGCAACTGGACAACAACCGACGATATGGGGCTTGTTGTCGAGTATGGAAATTACCTTCTCATTGCCGTGGCCCTAGCCATCCTCATCCGTGCCGTTTCCAGGCCAGGGAAGGCTATCACAAGGAACGGAAAACCTTTGAGGTAAGAAATGAAGAAACGGTCTCAAATACTGCACGAAAGAATGTATGTTGAGTTGTGAACCTCTATTGACATCGTTCAGGAACCCCCCAAACACTCTCCCCTTGGTCGGCAACGGCATCAAGTTTCTGCAGTCTCGCTGGGACCTCCTCAGTTGGTTCGAGCAGTGCCAGCGCGAGTTTGGCTATGAGACGGCCGCTTTGAGCGTGCCAACATTACCCCCAGGAGTACTCATCCATGACCCGAAGAATCTCGAGTTCGTTTTTAAAAACGAGGGGTTGTTCACAAAGGGTGACTTTGTGAAGAGGCGGTCGTGGGATCTGTTTGGTAAGCTTCCCAGACTTCATCCGCACGCCTGTCCTAACCCGCTATCTTGTGTAGGCAACGGTATCATCAACGCCGATGGTGATTTTTGGAAGCTGCAGCGGAAGGCAGGCGTGGCTTTCCTCAACACGGCCAACCTGAGGGTACTCACCGACGTGGCACTTCCTCAGTATCTATCTGAGAGCGCCGAATACCTAAACTCCAAGGCCGGCAAGGACATTGTTGACCTACAGCATGTCTTCCACGAGATTACCACCAAGCTGATGGGCAAGATGGCCTACAACGCAAGTAGCTCGCTCGATCCATGATGCCCTTTGCTAACGGAATGCAGATGGAGATGCACGCTAACGACGAGTTCTCTCTGTCCTTCGACTACGCCTCTGGCATCACAGCCGAACGCTTCCAGAACCCCCTCTGGCGCATCACCGAACTCTTCACCGGTTCCAAATTCCGCCGGTCCGTAGCCATCATCAAAAACTTCGGCCACCGCATCGTCACCAGCGCGGTCAAGGACCGGAACGAACAGAAGCCCAGTCCCGAGACCACCAGCCCTCCAAACGACGATAGTAAGCTCGACGAAATCTCCGGCTCCCTAATCCAATCCCTCCTCGAAGCGCTCGGCGACGAAACCACCGTCGCCGACGCCGCCCTAACCTACCTCTCCGCCGGCCGCGACACAACCGGCCAAGCCCTAACCTGGACCTTCTACCTGCTCCTCCAACACCCCACCGCCATCACCAAAATCCGCGCCGAAGTCCAACACCTCCTCTCCCAACAACCCCAACCACCCCCCACCTCCCCCACTGCCATCCCAAGCCTCCCCACTTCCCTCTTCACCCCCCTCTCCCTCCCCTACACAACCGCCGTCTTCCACGAGGCCCTGCGCCTCTTCCCGCCCATCCCCTTCGAGATCCGCCAGTGCCAGGCCGACACCGTCCTGCCCGACGGGACTGTGCTGCCGCGCCATTCGGTGTTGGTTTGGTGCTTGTGGGCGATGCAGCGGTCGGTGGGGACGTGGGGGGGGGATGCGGGGGGGTGGAGGCCGGAGCGGTTTTTGGTGGAGGTTGAGGGGGAGGGGGGTGAGGGTGTGGGTGGGGAGGGAGGGAGGAAGAGGTTTGTGCTGGGCAAGAGCGCAGCTGAGTTTCCCGTGTTTTACGGCGGTGCTAGGGCGTGTTTGGGGAGGAAGATGGCCGAGGCGATCGCCGTGCAGGTTATCCCCGCGGTGGTGTGGGGGTTTGACCTGGAGAAGGGGTGGGACGGGCCAATGGAGGGGAGGCGGAGCCAGACGAGCTTGACCTTGCCTATGGAGGGGGGGTTGCCTGTGAGGGTGAGGGTGAGGGAGAGGGCGGGACGGGACGAATAGAGGTGGGGGTGGGTGAGTGGGTGGGTGAGACGAGGCATTTTCTTTTTCTTTTTGGGAGCGACGGAGTTCAGGGGTGGTCCGGTGATGGTTGCGGTGGTATTACCCTCGACAGCGCGCCAGAATTTGATTCGAAGTTTGTTTGCGCTCCGGGGAGTTCCCTTTACAGGACCAATACCCGTATATATCTATGTGTGTCGGTAACCTAGATCCAGCCTCTGTCATCTATGATTATATTGCTTTATAGCCCCAGTTTCGTGTCAGGCTCCCCGCCTAACTACCCTAGGTCAAAGTCCAATATAGGACTGGCCAGGATATCAGGGCCCGCAAACTTAGGTATCTAGGTGGGAAGGTAAACTTTGACGAATTTTGTCATCAAATCCTCGCAGTCACTGCTGCAATGCAGAATGCCGCTTGTGCCCTAGTGGGCAGGATAAAACCGACCGGGCCGGAAACCCGGGGGCCATGTGCTGTTTGATAGTAGGTGTTTCGTCATCTTCCTTTCTCAGCTTGACGGCATGCAGAAGGGAGCAATGGAGAGGCTATGACCGGTATTCGTTGGGGCAACACGTAAGCTCCTCAAAGGTACATATCGACAACTGAGAAAACCATTTTGATAAACCAGGATATGTAGCAGGGTCCACCGTTTGATTGCAAGTGGCTAAACGTAAAGTATCAGCAGTCACTCCAAATCAGCTGTCGGTAGAACATGGCTCGTGATAAATTTGGAGACTGTCCGAGTCACGCAAGGTCTCGATCACGATGGTCGTTCCAGGCCTGTACCCCTGAGTGTTCACAGCAGGCGGTGGCAGGGTGAACAAGCGTCCACGACCACAAACCGCGCAGGTTCCCGCAACACAGGTCCCCAACGGGGGAGAGCTGACCGATGACCATGTAACGTCGCAGCTGGAAAAACAAGCTTTCGGCAAATGCATAATGTCTCATGGCATGTCTCACGGCCACCAGCCCCAACATCGACCTCGGTAAAGAGCCGTATTGGGATCGGGGGACCATGATGGACCGCGATCGATCGGCGGCAATCAAAGACAGGTGGGACTGGCGGGTCTCGGAGGAATGGAATTGCTAGGACGTCGTGTGTTTGTGTTGGGAGTTTCGCTAGGGAATCGCGTACCGAGTATGGTTCCATTGCCATTGTTTCACCCGCGTGGCTAATGGGGCATTCCGGGACGCCGCCCGTAAGAGGGAGTTGATCGTGCTGTGTCGATGCGTCCCCGTATTGGTCGTTGCACAGTTATTTGGGGGTTATCGACGGTGATAAGGGAGGAGATGTTAGGTCCGGGCCGGGAAACTCTGGGGAACGGGACGAATATTAAGGGGGGCGCGGGAGATGGCAGTGGTTGGTTTGTATATTGGATGAAGAAGGGGCAAAAGCTTCGACGTACTGTGGTCTGTAAGGAAGACGGAGCCGCGCCCAAGCTAACACGCCTCCGACCAATAGCAACAGCAAGACACGAGCCTCGCGTTGATCTCACTCGTCTTATACCACCGTCCGACCAGTCCCCCGGGTATGAAGTGACTCTTGGCGACAATACCTAGGCGCGGCCCGTTCCCCGTGAATGATGTACATATAGTGTCTAGGGTACTTGCTGGTGTCTCTGGGTGGATCATCCACCACGCGAGCTCAGATTTGCTCGGCTATGAGCCTCGTCGGCCCTTTGCCAAACCCGGGTGTCTTGGATCCGGGGACGGTGGAGGAGTGCGGGCTGTCCCGTCTGGGCATGGGTTGCCGAAGTGGCCATTTTTTGCGGGATTATATCTATAGTGCCTGCATATTGTCTTATCTTTCGATGGACGCTTGATTACGAGCGCATTGTGTTTTGACCCCCTTTCCGATGTACATTATCGTATTCTCGGCTCGGGACTCACCCCTTGACCGATGGACGCCATGAGCCCAACTACGACGGAACCTGAGAGCCGACGGACATCGGAAGAGAGCCCCGTTAAAAATGAGGCAAAAATCAAGGATAATCGTGAGCTGGGAGGCCTCCGTGACGCGTATCGAGAACTCATTGCATCGCCGAGAGTCCTGAGAAAGTTGCACTCGGCCATCGTCGGATGCAGTGTGCAAATTTGGGCGATACTGGGCCGCTGCCAAGAAGCCCCGAGTCGGCGGATATCGGGGAATCGGCAGATGTTGGAAACGCAATCAAGGGCCGGGACGGACTGCCGGCTCAACGGGAGAACGGGGAGACGGCGCTGTATCACACACACCGGCGTCAGGGAAGGCCAGGGCAAGGAAAAAAACCGGAAGACAGTCTCTCTGCCTCACGCCCAGGGGTGCGCTTTGAACATCGTGAGGATCCCGGTGGAGCTGTTTCTGGAATTCTGGGCCTCCTGGGCGCCTCTTGGCGGCGTCGACGTTCTGGTCCCCGAGTCCTCATACCGAGTAAGCCAACACACCAGGACAACACCAGCTCACCGGTACACGCTATACTCAGAAGGTGTGGCAGCGTAAACAGACTTGGCGAATATGCAGCGCCAATCCACGAACGCGAAGAGCCTCCTGGCGTCGCCTGTTCTCGCCATTGTCATGCATAACCCTGCTGCAGGGCCACTCGACTGCTTTCCATTGCAAATAAACCTCCGAAGTCAGAAATTTGCTTCCCCTTTACCGCCGTTTGCGTCCGCGTGACTCTGCTGGGTTTTGAGCAGCTGGGTTCTTGCACCGCGCATTGCCGCGTCCAGCTCCGCCGGCCAATCATTTTGTACCGATTTCTGGCAATCACATGCGGAAGATGCCCTGGGCCAGCGCCGGCAAGGTCACGCTGGTGCCAAGTTACGTAAGGGTCCAGGCCCAGTGTCCGCCGACTGATGTCACTCCCTAACAACGAAGCAGCCTTTCGGCCGGTTGTTGAGAGTGCGAATCCTGTTCCGGGATGGGAAGGGACCGGGTCATGACGCTGTGAGATGCCCCCTTTCAATCAATCTGTGTCGCATCTTCACAGCTTCAGTTCTGAGGTCGGGCAATGCCGGAACATCCCTGATGCGCCGCGATTCACGGCCGCCTCGCTGACCTATGGCGGGAGGCTGTCGGCAACGAATATGGCACTGGGGTGAGATCGAGGTGGGGCAGGCGTAAGGTGGTGGGGTCCTTGCGTGAGGATCGGGAATGTTTATCTGGGCGTCTTCGTGCCTGGATGTGGTTGCCGTCTTCGGTTCCGATATTTCTTCGGAGCGGGAGTTGAATTGCTTGGTTGGCCTGGCGGTTCCCCCATATCTCTAACGTCCGGTTTTGGTGTGGTTTCAACCCTTTGAGGTAATTCGCGGGGAAGCCAGCTTCTAGATCAGTGGGCTTTTTCGGTTTAGCGGCGGTCAGAGCCTTGTCACTTGTTTGTGCGAGTTTTCAACACTGCGGGTCTCGCGGGGTAACAATCATCCTTCGAGAACAGGTCTTGACCCGGGAGAAGCAGGGCTGCCAAGGGCTGGGCAGCTCCAAGGCCCCGGATTGTCGAGGCGGTTGGAGTCACCATCTTGGCGCTGAAGCGAGAAGGAAAACCGTTCTGTGATGGTTTGGGACATTCTGTTCCAGTGGCGGGTTGACACAGCGGGAGCGCCATGCAGCCAGCGCCTCGGCCCAATCGCGAGAGCCGAGCTTGCATTGAGCCCCTTCAACGTCAGCCCTGTCCGTTTGGTCAACACGAAGAAACACAGTCCAACGCCAGCGAATGCTCCAAAATAGCAGGAAATTAGACAGCAACCTAGACGCCGACCACGCCGTACGAACTTGCAGGGTAAATTTGTCGCGGTAGGTCATGTGGCCTGCTAAGCCTCTTGTCGAGACCGATGTTCTCGTTCCCGATACCGTGGAGCGTGGAGGAGCCCCACTTCCGAATCGGGTCGCTGAAACCAACATCTCAGATTGTCCCTGCTTTCCCCGGCCGTCCACAAGATCAAGCAAATAGGATCGGTGGAAGGGGGGTGGAGGGATGGTTGGTGCACAGAATGGCCAGGCACAGCAATACCTCTCACCGTGAAAGAAGGGAGGCGGGATAGAGCTCAAGGGTCGGGATTGCAATTCCGTTGTGGTTGCCGAAAGGGACTTAGGACGGAAACAGCACCCTGCGTGCCTGCCAACGATGGGTTGGGGCGGAAGGTGCAGAGAACCAGAAGTGGCAAGATTTGACAAAAGAATTCAAAAGAATTCAACCATGATTAGCACTTTCCTGTGTCTGCCAGCCAAACACATCCAACGGAGCACCGATCATGATGCATCGTCGCAGCAAAACCACAACGCATACATGGGTATAGTTGCATTCAACTTGGCCCCAAGGCCGTGAAACTAGGCATCGTCGTCGACTTTCCCGAACTCGACAAGGGTGTGATCGACGAGTTCCGGAAACAATTCGTGCCCCAGCGGCCCAATCACCGCCAGCCCGAACGGTCATCCACTTGTACCCGGGCACAGTCCCGTCCTGGCGCACGTCAGTGCCGTGGAATGATATCGCCACTCGCCATTGGGCGTGGCTGGTCTCGAAGCCCCACGCCTTTATATAGTCTCACTCCTCGACCTCGGGTACGGCAGGAGTGTAAACGTTTTGATAACACCACTTCCCTACCCCCAAGCCTTGTGTCCCCTGTCTTTTCTAGCAGAAAGTGGATTTCCCGTAAATCCACATTGCCGAACTGGTGTCAACTCCCGGAGCCCCTGTTAACACACGCCCCTAAGCCACCCGAACTCAAGCACAGCGAAAAGCACTTAAGAACCATGAAGGACCCCGTCGTCAGAACCAATTCTCCCTACACCAATCCCTCCGTCAAAGGCCCCCGAAGTCAACTCCTCTCTAACAGACCCTCCGCCGCCGCCGCCAACAGTAAGTCGTCTTCCAAGACAATCTCTACTTAACCCTCCGGGTTATTGTTGAGGCCCCCGTTGCTAACCTTGGCTTCCCCTGTATAGTGCTCGTCAATACCGTTAACAAAACCGGACTCCATCCTGGTGGTATCATGTTAGTGCCGCGCCACCCTCCGTCTTCAAGAACACTGGGCAGTTCTAACGGAAAGCAATACAGACCCCAAAATGATCACACCGAGTTAGGTATGAATAGTCGGAGAGGGCCTGGGCCCGTCGACATCTTTGATCCCCATGTCGCCCAGATTCTAACCATATGACGCAGAGGAGGAGCTCCACGAGAAAGCCCACATCGACTATACACGAGTCGCAATCGTGAGTTCTCTCTCGTCTCCACCCCCCGAGCTATTCCCCATCTGATATCATTCTTCCTCCAGATCCCCAACCCCTCAGTTGCCGCCCTCTACGAGGATGCCCTCGTGTACGAGACCGGCACCGCCGTCGCCTCAAGTGGCGCCCTCACTGCCTACTCCGGCAAGAAGACTGGCCGCTCTCCGCTGGACAAGCGCATCGTGAAAGAGCCAACATCAGAAAACGAAATCTGGTATGTTTTTGTCTTACTTTACTGTTTATCTCAGCCATTGCGATGAATGAATAGGATGCTGACGATATTCCAATAGGTGGGGACCTGTCAACAAGCCCATGGATCCTGAGGTAAGGGCGGCTTATTTTTGTCGTTTCCTTTACCCCTTGCACGCCAATCCGGCAGCCCGATTCTAGCCGTTGCTGGTTCCGCGGCTGTTTGGTCACGAGGGCAACGAGCGTGATCTCGCTCCCCAGCCGCACCTGAAAAGTTGCATCGAAACCGAGGGCCAATCGCTCGGTAACGCCACTGCACTTGGCATTTGACACTGCGCACGAGCATTCGGGCGGCCGGATGTTGCGATAGTTCGCCGAGGCACTGGGCGTCGACATCATCGTGATGACGTCCTTTTGCCGCAAACTGCCCACCCCTGTCAATTTGTCGTCATACATTCGCTGCAGACCCATGACTTCAACACCCCGGTAACCGATCGCCGGTGTCCCGCTTCGCCCCACAGAGCCCCAAATCACGTGGACCCCTGATCATGACCACAATGCTGACCACACGTGCTGCGTATAGGTATGGAAGATCAACCGTGAGCGCGCTGTCGACTACCTCAACACTCGGAATCGCATCTACGTTGTTGACGGCTATGCTGGGTGGGACGAGAAGTACCGCATCAAGGTGCGCGTTGTTTGCGCACGCGCCTACCACGCCCTCTTCATGCGCAACATGCTCATCCGGCCGCCGCGCGAGGAGCTCGAGCACTTCCACCCGGACTACACAATTTACAACGCCGGGCGCTTCCCCGCCAACCGTTACACCGAGGGCATGACTTCCGGCACGTCAGTTGCCATCAACTTCGCCGAGAAGGAGATGGTTATCTTGGGCACCGAGTACGCCGGTGAGATGAAGAAGGGCATTTTCACCGTCATGTTCTACGAGGGCCCTATCAAGCACAACATCTTGACACTGCACTCCTCCGCCAATGAGGGCAAGAACGGCGACGTTACCCTGTTCTTCGGGTTGTCCGGAACCGGCAAGACGACACTGTCGGCCGACCCCAACCGCGCGCTTATCGGCGACGACGAACACTGCTGGAGTGACCGTGGTGTGTTCAACATTGAGGGAGGATGCTACGCCAAGACGATCGGCCTCTCGGCCGAGAAGGAACCGGATATCTTTGGCGCCATCCGCTTCGGCTCGGTGCTCGAGAACGTCGTCTTCGACCAGGACACCCGCGTCGTCGACTACGACGATTCGACTTTGACGGAGAACACCCGTTGCGCCTACCCGATCGAGTACATCAGCAACGCCAAGATTCCGTGCTTGTCGAACAACCACCCTTCCAACATCATCCTCCTCACTTGCGACGCTAGGGGCGTCCTGCCGCCCATCTCGAAGCTCAACAGCGCCCAGACCATGTTCCACTTCATCAGCGGCTACACCTCCAAGATGGCCGGCACCGAGGACGGCGTGCTCGAGCCCCAGGCGACCTTCTCGTCGTGCTTCGCGCAGCCTTTCCTCGCCCTCCACCCCATGCGCTACGCCAAGATGCTGGCTGACAAGATTGAGTCGCACAACGCCAACGCCTGGCTGCTCAACACCGGCTGGGTCGGTGCCGGCTTCGCCCAGGGCGGCAAGCGCTGCCCGCTCAAGTACACGCGCGCCATCCTCGACGCCATCCACAGCGGCGAGCTCGCCAAGGTGGAGTACGAGAACTACGATGTTTTCAACCTCCAAGTGCCCACATCCTGCCCCGGCGTGCCGGCGGAGCTTCTCAACCCCAAGAAGGCATGGACTGCGGGTGATGATAGCTTCAATGCTGAGGTTACCAAGCTGGGCTCCCTGTTCTTGGAGAACTTCAAGAAGTACGAGAGCGAGGCAACTGAAGATGTTGTCAAGGCTGGGCCGGTCGTTTAAGCCGTGCCTTGATCGTTTTTCCTTTTCCAGTTTAGATTTGGCAGCATTTGGGTAATGGCGCTTTGGGTTGGGTTTCCTCATCCGTTCACTCCTCTTGGAAGTGGCTAGGATATACTCGGTTTCGAGGTTCTATTGGGTTGTTAATGGATGACACTGCTATGCGGCGAGGGGACCATGATTTCCTCGTCGGGAGACGATATTCTAGGTTGGGAAAGAGGGAAAAGTATTTCTACATTTACGTAGTTGACAGACACTGTCTGAATTGATTCAAGTTGTTCAAGAACTGTGCATATATCGCGATGCGAAACAATGGACTTTCGAAGTGGCTGTATCAGAAACAACTGTCCATGGTTGACCTCCAAATTCTAGGCGGAGGTTGGTAATACTGAAGAAGCAAGAAACCAGTATCAGTAGGTGCTAAGCGTTCCTTTGCCATTGCTACTTTCCATCCTGGCCAACTTGAGAAGCTGCTATCTGCGGCGGGGTGACGGCCGTCCAGAAGTCGGCATCTTCGTCGACCTTTCCTCAAACACAACATAAACATTGCAGTGGGCCGATCCCACACTCTCTCACACTTTCCAAAACCTACCTATATAACCCACGGTTCTGATGGGCGCCGTTTGGAACAGGACCTGACCTGGACATCGCCTGCGCGACCTGCACCGACCTTCTTCTCTTCGTTACCCTTTCCGCATCATCTAGGTTTATCATCATACTAATAATCACCAAACCACAAAATTGCCATCACGGGCATTTGTAAACATAGCACCGAGAATACAACTCACTATCGGTGCGTGTGTTCACTCCTTAGCGGTGCTCGGCAAGACCGCCCACCTGAAGCAGCTCACCGATCACGATCAACCATCATACCTACCACCATCAAAACAAAACAAACAACAACCACCCCCAATGGATACCACCACGCCACACAACGACCCCTCCCCCCCGAAACCACTCCACCAACCCGCCCCAATGGAGGAGGAGGAAACCACACTACCCCCCCGACCGCCCCAACCCAGCCCCTCAGAACCCAGCAGCACCCCGGGAGCCAACACCCCCCCCGAACCCAGCAGCCCCTCCGCACCCAACACCCCCCCCCCCGACATGGCCAACGCGCAGTAGTACTCCGACTCGGACTCGGACTGGGACCTGGACAACGCCGCCAACACCAAGCCCCGCCCCCCGCCACCGCCGCCCCCGCCCCCCGAGCCCGTGCACTGGATCTTACGCCTCATCCGCACGCCCTTCCTGCTCAAGCTGCCGTGCATCTTCGCGCTGACGGTGCTGATCCAGTGCGCCACGCACACGGTGCCGGCGGCGCTGCTGGGCGCGCTGGCGCGGTGTATGGTGGTGACTTTTGGCGTGCAGGCGGTCCTGGGGGTGGTGTCGGTGCTGTGGCGGAGGGAGTGGTTGTATGATTTGGCGGGGGCAGGGAATTTTTTGGTGGTGGTGGCGTTGAGTTTGGGGGGGGTTGCTGGGGAGGGGGGTGGTGAGTGGGGGGTGAGGAGGGTGCTGGGGGGGATTGCGAGGGCGGTGGTGAGGAGGGATGGGGAGGTTTGGAGGGAGATGGGGGTGGATTGGAGGCAGGGGTGGGTGAGTGCTGTGGTGTGTGTTTGGGCGGTAAGGGGTAAGTTTGGGTTTTCTTTTTTCTTGGCCCCTTCCCTTCCCCTTTCCCTTTTGTGGTTCGTTCAGTCGTTATGGCCATGGCGTACATTACCGTGGATGGCAAGGAGGAGTGTGACTGACGTGTTGGTTCTCTTCTAGTGGGCCTCTTCACCTTCATCCGGTCCCTCTGCCGCGGGGGTGACTCGCGTTTCGATGCCGTTCGCAATAATCCTCGGAAGTTCTTCCTCCGCTTCATGTTGCAGGGCGTGTAGGTGACGTTTTGTACGCTCCCTATCGTCGCGCTGAACACGGTCCCGAGCAACGGGTTTACCGGCGAGGGTTGGCGCACGCCGAATATCGTCTCCTTCGTTACGGGGCTCTGCCGGTGGGGATGGTTCTGGCTCGGCTTGTGGTCTGTTTTCAGGGGCCTCATGATCGAGTGTATGGCAGACTGGCAGTTGTCCAAGTGGCGCTGGGACAGGTACCGGGGGAAGCACAACGAGGTGTTTTGCGGGACGAACCTTTGGGACAGGAGGTGAGTGCTACCTACCGTCTTGTAATAACAAGGTTTCTTTGGGAGTTGATACTGACATGGGTGGTAGCCGGCACCCCAACTACTACGGTGAGTGTCTGATATGGCTTGGAATTACCATGTCTTGCTCTTCCGTCGTCATCTCGACGGCTGCTCGGAGAGCGCTCGGGATGGGGTGGTTCGCCGTTGTGGTATGGTGCGGCATCACGCCGTACTTTGTCTACAAGATGCTGCGGAACTTCAGCATCGTACTCATCGAGGAGAAGTACGACAGGCTGTACATGTGGCGGAAGGATTACCGGCTCTGGAGGAGGTCGCGGTCGTTCAGGCTCTGGCTCGACGGATCCGGTATCATCTGGGGATACATCTGAAGGAGAAGGCTTAGTTGAGCATTGCTGTAATATAGCGTAAGTCACAGGGGTTCCTACAGCGGAAAATATGAAGGTGGGCAAAGGTCGGCAGCGAGCAGGAAACCGTAATTACATGCCTTGTTCTGTTTCTTGGCTTTCTTTTTTGTGTGAGTTGCGTTTGAGTAGAATGGGCGTGACGCGCTGTTGTTTCCCTACGGGTATGGCTTGCTAGAGACAAGTATCAACCATCATGTATTGCCACGCGTGGGTGCTGATGCTGAGCTTGTACTCTATCAGCCAGTCGACAACTTCATCCTGGCCCACTAAGTATCGCACTCAATAATGCGGTAAAGCCCCCTGAATTTACGGCCCCAGCAGGATCTGCCCCCTGATGCTTTGGCCAGCATTTCTGAAGTGATGTGAGAGTGTGGAACACATCCCATACTATGTGGCTGTTGGCGTGTGCGGGCCTCGATAGTTCACACTAGCACCTACAACTCGGCCGATCCACGGTCACCTACCGATGTCAGACTGGAAACAGACTAAGAATGCAGTGACCATAGTTGTTCGCACCAGACAACCTGTGTTGACTGGAGGGAGCTAGCGCCGTAGCAGTCAATTTACTGACTTTGCGTGCTGACGTCGTAGCTTTATCCCCCCTGCAAACGCAGACTCAGACTCAGCCGCTTTCTTTCCTCCTGTTGTGACCTGGTTGTGGGTATGTTTGCCACACCTCCTTCAGTCCAATGTCTACGACGTCCCACGAGCCGGCCCGCCATTGGACCAGACGGGAGCGGTACCCGACGACGACGGACTCCTCCACCGGTACCACCAATTCACGGACGCATTCAGCGCCCCCGCCTCATCGGCCGTGCTCTTAACACTGTGCCAATACCCCTTGGGGATCACCAGCACGTCGCCGGGGCCCACCACCGCCTCGAGCAGTAGCTGGGAGGCGTGAGGACCCCAGACCGCGTCCCGCCAAGCCTGCCGCTCGGCGCGCTCCATCATCTCGGCGGCCCGGATGTGGGGGCTGGCGCCCTGTTTCCCGAGGGCGGCCATCACGCTCTTGAAGAGGCGGAGGCCTGGCGCTGGGGGGAGGAGGCGGACGGTTTTGAAACCGCGCAGTTGGCAGAAGAGGTTGTCGTTGGGGTCGCGGTGCCAGGGCGTGAAGGTTGGTTCTAGGCCCAGCCAGAGGCTGCTGCTGTAGATGTCGGCTGTGAGGGGGGTTTCGGCAGTGGCGGGGGCTGTGAGGACCTCGGGCGTGGGGACATCGAGCTGGAGGGCCTCGGGCAGGTCTGAGAGGGATGCCTGGGCGATGTAAAGCCGGGATATGGGGGTTATTGGTGGCTCCAGTGCGTTGTACTGCACGGCTGCGTCGAGGAGAGCCAAGGGCGCATCGAAGCGGGTAAACCCTGATGACGCATTGTCTAGCCCTGCGATGCCGTGACGCAACAACAGATCCCGGGTGGTGGGGTTCTCGAGGCTGTATGTGCGCTCCAACCAGGTTTTGAACGCCCCTACGTCGTCATCGACAACGCTTGGATTGTCTCCTTCGCTGCGAATAAATTCATAGGGGACATTGCAGGTAGAGTATTGCTTGAAATATTGGGATAATATGTCCCCTCTCGGTTGGACATCATCCTTGAACCATTTTTGTATTGCTGGAAGGTAAATTGAGAGCTTGATAGGTTCGTTAGATCCTACAAGCGCATCCCCCACAATCTGTCGCCGAAAGAGAACAGGCTTTATCTGTTTCTCGGTAGCCGCGACAATGCGCCGGAATTGGTTGATAGCTACGCGGTCATCGATCTCCTCAACTGTGTCATAAGTTGGTGGTTGGGGTGTTGCGACTTTTGCGATGTGCCGTTTGGCAAGCAGCGGCCGAATGGGTGGTGGCGCATATGAACAGAGTTTGAGTGGCCGCATTTGGAAGATGTTCCATAGGTACCGAATTGGTAAATTTCCAGGTCGTGGAGGAGGGAAGGCATCGACGTGCTGGAGCTGAATCGCACAAACGCGATAACACGTGAGGTTCACGTTGCAATTGGCTCGATCGTCATGCACCCCATCGAGCTCAGCTTGCCGCCTGGCTTGACTCGGGCCTGCCGACCAAAAGTCCGGTCGAGGTGGGATTTCTTGGTGAGGGAGGTGCACAGACCCGTGGGCCCAGCCAGCCCACCAGCCAGCAGAAATGAGGCAGGGGCCTGAACCAAGTGGGCAGCCAGCTCAGTGTCACGGAACACCAACCACATCAAAATATCATCCAAATATTAACCTGCTCGAAATTGACCAGCACCACCACACCGGTGCCACATCAACTTTTTATAATTTTCCGCTTGATCATGACAGCATCATAGGACGATCAAGCTGCCAACGCGACGGCCGAGCAAAGGGGATTGCGCACCAAACCCGAACCGAGCCCCTCTCTTCGCCGAACCCCCCCCTTCAGTATCCGGCCTCTGCGCGACAGGTTCCGGATAGTCCGCGCCCACTGTGCTCGCCGCCGGTTGAGATTCGAAAAATTGTATACGCGCACAAGAGACCCTATTGTATGGTCACCGGACAAGGCAGCCCTCGCCATGTCGACCTCTTCCGGAACCCCAGAATCATGGATTTCTTCCTTTTGCTCCCTGCTCGGCCACGAGTATTTCGCCGAAGTCTCAGAGGAGTTTATCGAGGATGACTTCAACCTTACCGGCCTACAAAATCAGGTCGCCATGTACAAGGAAGCGCTCGAGGTACTGTCTGCCCCTGTTTCGCGTCGTGCTCTCTGCCTTCCTTGGTTGAGATACTAACCTTGCCGCTTCGCCTAGATGATCCTTGATGTCGAGCCAGAAGACGACGAGGACGATGAAGAGGAGGAAGAGGAGGACGAGGAGGATGTTTCGGGAGACGCGCGGGATGGGATGGGTGGACGAGAGAGAAGGCACCATAGCCGTGTCGCTAGCGACCTCTCCGTGATAGAGTCCTCCGCCGAGATGCTCTACGGATTAATCCACCAGCGCTTCATCTGCTCGAGGGCCGGCATCCAACAAATGTCGGAGAAGTACGAGCTGGGCCACTTCGGGGTCTGCCCACGCACGAACTGCAACCAAACCAGGACTCTCCCCGTCGGCCTCTCCGACATACCCGGCGAAGACACCGTCAAGCTCTTCTGCCCTTCGTGCCTCGACGTCTACGTCCCACCCAACAGCCGCTTCCAGACCGTCGACGGCGCCTTCTTCGGCCGCACCTTCGGCGCCCTCTTCCTCCTCACCTTCCCCGACTACGACCTCTCGCGGTCCGGCGCCGAGACCGCCGCCAACCTGGGCCGGTCGGCCGACGAGCACGGCATGGTCAACGGCATGTACGCGCGCAACATCGCGCCCGGCCTCGGGCGCGGCAAGATCTACGAGCCCAAGATCTACGGGTTCAGGGTATCCGAGGTGGCGCGCTCCGGCCCGCGCATGCAGTGGCTGCGCGAGAAGCCCGACGACGTGTCGCTGCTGGACGAGGCGCGCAACTTCGCCGAGGAGCACGGGGCCGACTCGGACGACGACGACGAGAGCATGATGAACAGCGGGAGGCCCACGGCCAGGCGGCGGCCCGCGGTTAACCCGGCGCTGCGGCAACGGCAGGGGCAGAACGGGAGTCCGATGCGGGTGGATGCTAACGGCGCAGAGTCAGAGCTCTAAGAGGCCGACTTGCGCGAGTCTTCCCCGCGACTAGTAGCGCTGTGACGGGCAGCCTTCTTGTTCTTCATACGGACTCAAAGCGCTGGGAGGGGTGGCTTTCCCAGTCTCCCCTCTCGTCCATGCCAGCTTAGCATTGTCGGCGTTCGCACTCTTTGCCCTGGGGCTTCTCTGGGATTGGGACACGGGATGGCGTTGCCAGCGGGCCGGGTCGGATTGTGCATAGGAGAGACATGACGGGGAGACATGATGGAATGATGATGGGATGGATGGGTACGCGACCTGGCGGTGTCTCATTTGTGCGTTGGTGGTGTAAGGAGGGGACTGGGACAAGGGGGGCCAGGCCAGGGGGAAGGTGGTTAGGTGGCTGGGTGAGGCTCGGGAGTCGATAGACTGGAATGGAACTATGATAATTCCCAAATTACCTACCTACACAGTACAAGCGCAAGGTACATTACATACATTGGACGAAAGCCACGTGAATGGTTGCGACATGTTCCCGGGTTAGGTGAACACTGCATGGTAAGCTGCAGCCGGCACATGAAGCAGGGGTCTTTGAAAAGGAAGTCCTGCAGTCAAGTCCTGGGTCATCCTGCGGCTATCCTGCAGAGGAGCCTTTGTATTTTGTAATGACATTGCATGGTGGCTTACTGTATGTATGTATCTTCACAACAAATAGGCCAAACCATGCGCTGAAGGTCCTTTTCAGCTGTTAGCTCCTTTTTCAGCGTGTTTTTGGCTGATTGGTTAACGTTATTTTGTCTCTTGTTCTGGGTTTTGTTTCTTTCCTCTTCCCTTACCCAGTTAGGGCCCATCACTTCTTTTTTCACAATGTGTCATGCAGGGCTGGGGAGGGCGCTGTCCTGACTCTGGACACGGACGGCGGCAGGGTTTTCTTCACCCCCACAAAGTGGGTGCTTCGCGTGGTCTGGAACGGCTCCTACGGTAAAACTCAGGAGAAAATGAGAGTGGGCACTGATGCGTGGTTGGCTCGTTACGAATCCTGATTGATCGGGTTTTCCGAAGGGTCCGCCGGCCAAAATTGCTCCTTCCATTCTCAGCAGTCGGTTCGTTGAATCTCGAGGCGCCATCAATTGTTAAACATCGACGAGGACTTGGACTTGCGGTCAAGGTTTCACAACCTGCCACACCGTTCATGACGTTGCGCCACTAAGGTTTGTGGCTAGAGACGTGGCTTGAAAACCAATTAGTGCTTCTTATTGGCTGAAGCTGCCTCCCTCGCTGTGTAAGTCGGGACGTTGTTTTACGCTCCCTGGATCCCCACTTTCCCATTTCGGTTCGAATCTGCGGGGCGCTGCCTGAGCCTGCCCCACCTTTGCAATCTCCATGTTAGGGCCGCGCTTTCACAGCTGCTGCCGCGTCGCCTCGAAGCAATTGTTTCTTCCAAGTGCTTCTCACCGTCCATCCAACAGCGGCTCTGCCCGGAATGTCTCAGAAGTCTTGGGGCAGGGAATTTCCTGCAAGGCATACCGCATTCAGAGCACATCACTTACGCTAAAGCCAATGACATGGCTCTACTGTCTCTCAAATGGGACATTTTCAGACCAAACAAACGCAGAAATGTGGATGCCGATTGCCGTCCCCCAACACTTCAGACGCCGCCGCCCTTGCCGCATCCACCATGCAGGCTCGTTCCGCCCCGGGTTCCGTCACATCGGCTGGGATGCCAGACATGCCGTCGCCGGTCCAATGAGATTCTCCCCCACACGCCGGATGAGTCGAAGTTGAGCTTTCCCATTTTCCGATGTTCTGGCGCTCCCCGGGCCCACACGCCCTTCCGCTCTCAGTGGCTTCCTCAACACGCCCTTGCGGTTTTCTTTTGAGGGGGCGAGGGAGGGGGCAAACCAACAAGATCGTGCCGGCAAGACCACCCATGGCTGGGCACCTCTGGATGCCACTGACAAAACCGACCCGATCTGCAAAAACCGGCTTGGCTCCGATGCGTACTTGTAGGACTCGTTGTTACCCTCCCGGGCCCCAGAAATTCTGGACGAGGCCATCTCGGGATCGCGCCCCAATTTGGTGGGTCCCCTAGAACACTCGAACGCGCAGAGAACCTTGTTAGTGCCGTCGGATCACGAGCCGCAACTCGGAGCAAGCAAGGTTGATTATGTGGGATTGGTAATGTTTGGGACCTGCCAAGCCGTCTGTCTCTCCGTCTTTTTTTCAAGCCCCATCCTCATCCCCCGCCGATACAAAGGCTCGGGGTCCCTGCTTCTTGCTCCTTTCCTTCCGTCTAAGAGCCCCCGCAGCCAACCGACGACGCTCGGAGTTTGGAGGAGAGGTTCCCTCTTCGTCCACCCTCCACACAGCGCGCCTTTCTTTCTCTACCTTGTTGCTATCATCCGACAGGCAAGCCTTACCGTCTGTTGTATATTTTAATAAGTCTTTACGTTCCTTATCCGTATAAGACTTCTTCAGTTCGTGGCGAGAGCTCCGTCAGGTCTTGTGTTGCTTACCGCCTAAGAACACCTGGGAAACAACACAACGAGCGCCCCGAGGACCCCATCATGGACACGAGTTCGGAGAAGGCGGGCGCCGAGCCTAAGGCGAGGCCAATCAGCAGCATGTTTCAGTCGCGGCCGTCCACCTCATCCACGGCTCAACACCCCGAGGATATGATCGAGGAGGTTCGTCGCAACAACCCCAATGGAACCACGCGGGCGACAGGCATCTCCGTCAAACAGGCCGAGGCCGACTTTGCCGACCTACAGCGCGAGCTTTCCCACATGTCTCGTGCTAGCCAGAGGCGCGACAATGGAGCCAACGAAAAGGGGCCGTCGGAGGTTTCGTCAGAGGAAACGTTCGAGCAGTTCGACTTGGAGGCTGTCCTACGTGGTGATCTAGACGCCGAGAGGGCAGCCGGGATCCGACCGAAGCATATCGGAGTGTACTGGGATGGTCTGACAGTCAAGGGCATGGGCGGCCAGACAAACTATGTCAAGACCTTCCCTGATGCGTTCATCGACTTTTTCGACTACATCACCCCCGTCAAACGAATGCTCGGTTTCGGCAAGAAAGGGGTCGAAGCCACCCTCCTGAACGAGTTCAAGGGTGTGTGCAAAGCGGGCGAGATGGTCCTCGTCTTGGGAAAGCCTGGGTCTGGCTGCACCACGTTCCTCAAGACCATTGCGAACCAGCGGCACGGCTACACGGGCGTGACGGGCGAGGTGCTGTACGGGCCATTTACCGACAAGGAGTTCATTCAATACCGCGGAGAGGCTCTGTACAATGAGGAGGATGATGTCCACCACCCGACGCTCACCGTCGAGCAGACCCTTGGCTTTGCGCTTGACGTCAAGATTCCGGGCAAGCTACCCGCCGGTATCAACAGACAACAGTTCAAAGAGAAGGTGGTCACGATGCTCCTGAAGATGTTCAACATCGAGCACACGCGCAATACCATCGTCGGCAATCCATTTGTGCGTGGCGTTTCTGGCGGCGAGAGGAAGCGAGTATCGATCGCCGAGATGCTGGTCAGCAATGCATGCATCCTCTCTTGGGACAACAGCACCCGTGGTCTCGATGCCTCGACCGCCCTCGATTTCGCCAAGTCTCTCCGGGTCCAGACAGACCTGTACAAGACGAGCACCTTCGTCTCGCTGTACCAGGCTTCCGAGAACATTTATAATCTGTTCGACAAGGTCATGGTCATCGATGAAGGCAGGCAGGTGTACTTTGGTCCGGCTTCTGAAGCCCGAGCTTATTTCGAAGGGCTCGGCTTCCTTCCCCGGCCCCGTCAAACCACCCCGGATTATGTCACTGGATGCACGGATGCTTATGAACGCGAGTACCAGGAAGGCAGGTCCGCAGAGAACGCCCCTAACAGCCCCGAGTCACTGGAGGCAGCCTTCAGGGAATCCAAGTTTGCCAAGAACCTGGACGAAGAGATGTCCCAGTACAAGAAGGGCCTGTCCGAGGAAACCGACAAGTACGACGATTTCCGCGTCGCTGTTCGAGAGCAGAAGCGCCGTGGCGCCTCAAAGAAGTCAGCCTACTCAGTCGCATTCCATCAACAGGTCTGGGCATTGATGAAACGCCAGTTCTTACTCAAGAAGCAGGATGTCCTCGCTCTCATCCTCTCTTGGCTGAGGAACATTATTATCGCTATTGTCCTCGGTACCTTGTATCTCAATCTCGGCCACACGTCTGCCAGTGCCTTTTCCAAAGGCGGCCTTCTCTTTATCGCCTTGCTCCACAACGTCTTTAGTTCATTCTCCGAGCTGGCTGGCACGATGACGGGTCGCGCGGTCGTCAACAAGCATCGGGCATACGCGTTCCATCGGCCATCGGCGCTCTGGATTGCCCAAATCTTTGTCGACCAGATCTTCGCTGCCACACAGGTCATGGTATTTGCCATTATCGTCTACTTTATGACCAACCTGGCTCGGGACGCTGGCGCCTTTTTCACGTTTTATCTGCTGCTTCTTTCGGCCAACATGTCCATGACGCTCTTCTTCCGCATTCTGGGATGCATCAGCCCCGACTTCGATTATGCAGCGAAGTTCGCGACGGTCGGCATCACCTTGATGATCACGACAGCCGGTTATCTCATCCGTAAGTCTTCCGATCCTTGTTTGCTTTAGATGGCTGGTTGCTGACGGTTGATCAGAGTACCAATCTGAGAAGGTGTGGTTGCGATGGCTGTACTACATCAACGTTGTTGGTCTTTCCTTCAGTGCCTTGATGGAGAACGAGTTCTCCAGATCCACCATGACATGCACCGCCGAGTCGCTTATCCCGTCGGGCCCCGAGTATACCGACATCAACTACCAGGTGTGCACGCTCGCCGGCTCCAACCCCGGCACCCTCGAAATCTCCGGCAGCGATTACATCGAGAAGGGCTTTTCCTACAGCCCGGGGCTCCTGTGGCGTGACTGGGGTATTGTGGCGGCTATCATCGTCTTCTTCCTTGGTTTGAACGTCGTTGCGGGCGAGTTTGTTCGACATGGCATGGGCGGCAATCAGGCCAAGGTCTTCCAGAAGCCGAATGCGGAACGGAAGAAGCTCAACGACGAGTTGCTTCGCAAGAGGGAGGAGAAGCGTAAAGCCCGGGGGAACGAGTCGGACTCATCGGACCTCAACATCAAGTCGGAGAGCATCCTGACTTGGGAAGATCTCTGCTATGAAGTCCCTGTCCCCGGCGGTACCCGTCAACTACTCGACCACGTCTTTGGTTACGTCAAGCCCGGTCAGCTCACCGCCTTGATGGGTGCCTCCGGCGCGGGCAAGACCACGTTGCTCGACGTGCTTGCTGCTCGGAAGAACATTGGTGTCATCCGCGGAGACATCCTGGTGGACGGCGCCAAGCCGGGCAAGGAATTCCAGCGCGGTACCTCTTACGCCGAGCAGCTCGACGTCCACGATCCCACCCAGACCATCCGCGAGGCTCTCCGATTCTCCGCCGACCTACGCCAGCCGTACGAAACGTCTCGTGAAGAAAAGTACCGCTATGTCGAGGAGATCATTGCTCTTCTCGAAATGGAGACCTTTGCCGATGCGGTCATTGGTTCGCCCGAGGCTGGTCTGACGGTTGAGCAGCGAAAACGAGTCACCATTGGTGTGGAATTGGCGGCCAAACCGGAGCTTCTCCTCTTCCTCGATGAGCCGACGTCGGGTCTCGACAGCCAGAGCGCTTTCAACATCGTCCGCTTCTTGAAGAAGCTCGCTGCTGCGGGCCAGGCCATTCTGTGCACGATCCACCAGCCGAACGCTGCTCTTTTCGAGAACTTTGACCGCCTATTGCTGCTGAAGTCCGGTGGACGCTGCGTCTACTTTGGCGATATCGGCAAGGATGCCTACATTCTCAGAGACTACCTGAAGAGCCACGGCGCTGAGCCCAAGGCGACGGACAATGTGGCCGAGTTCATGCTCGAAGCCATCGGCGCTGGCAGTTCTCCTCGTATTGGAAATCGCGATTGGGCCGACATCTGGGCCGAGAGCCCCGAGCTCGCCAACATCAAGGACGAAATTTCGCAAATGAAGGAGCAACGCAAGGCCGTGGGCGCCCAGCGGAACCCTGACCTCGATAAGGAATACGCCTCGCCGTTTTGGCACCAGGTTCGGGTTGTGGTGCGCAGAGCCAACCTGGCCCACTGGCGGACGCCCAACTACCTGTTCACGCGCCTCTTTAACCACTTCGTCATCGCCCTGCTCACCGGTTTGACCTACCTCAATCTCGACAACTCGAGGCAGTCGCTCCAGTACAAGGTCTTCGTGATGTTCCAGGTCACAGTCCTGCCTGCCCTCATCATCTCGCAGATCGAGGTCATGTACCACGTCAAGCGCGCCCTGTTCTTCCGCGAGCAGTCGTCCAAGATGTACAGCTCCTTCGTTTTCTCGACCTCTCTCCTGGTAGCCGAGATGCCCTACAGCATCCTGTGCGCCGTCTCCTTCTTCCTGCCCCTCTACTACATGCCCGGCCTCCAGACCGAGGCCTCCCGCGCGGGCTACCAGTTCTTCATCATCCTCATCACCGAGATCTTCTCCGTCACCCTCGGCCAGGCGCTCTCGGCGCTCACGCCCTCGCTCTTCATCTCGTCGCAGTTCGACCCCTTCATCTTCGTCACCTTCTCCCTCTTCTGCGGCGTCACCATCCCCGCGCCCCAGATGCCCGCCGGCTACCGCACCTGGCTGTACGAGCTCAACCCCTTCACGCGTCTCATCAGCGGCATGGTGGTCACCGCCCTGCACGACGTCCCCGTGCAGTGCGCACCCGCCGAGCTCAACCGCTTCACCGCGCCCAACGACACCACCTGCGGCGAGTACATGCGGCCCTTCTTCGAGCGCGGGGGCCCGGGATACCTGGTCCGTAATGCTACCCGGGCGTGCGAGTACTGCGCGTTTAAGGTTGGTGATGAGTTTTATGGGCCGCTGGGCCTGAGCTTTGATCATCGGTGGAGGGATTTGGGGATTTATATTCTGTATATTCTGAGTAACTTGGTTATTCTGTTTGTTGCTGTAAGTTGCCTTCTCGTGGCGTCCTGGGGTTGTCGTCGTTGCTAACTTCTTTTACAGAGCCGATTCTTGAACTACAACAAGCGGTAAACTGGTGGGTTACTCACAGCGGCAGCGAGAATTCTTTTAGGTAGTATAGATCTCGTCTAGTTTTCGGTGGACGGCCACTGTCATTCCAGGGGTTGGACTACCGTCTTTTTGGCGTCTTTTGGGTGTGTCGCTTAGGGGCGTCAAAAAGTTTTGCATAGCAGTTGTTAGTACAGACAGCATACACCACGTAGCATAATAAATAGTTGCTTTTCACCAGATTTGAAGATTCCTTCTGCCAAGTGAGTTTCTACCTAAACGAGAACAGGAATGGAAGGGAAGCCACAGAGAACCATATGATATGATAATGAGTTTAACGTTCTAACATCACAGATATTCGCGGTTACACGAAGGTTTCAATTTATGAAAATCCTATACAAGATAACCTCTACTAGGTAAAACCGTAGGTACGTTTCTTCATCGTCCCTACATATACAGACAGTCTAGTAGCGACAAACTCTTTCAATCTTCTCTTCGTTTAACGTTACAGTCATCTTTGCTGCACATTCTCGCACCACGATACCCAGGTATCTAGATACTCACCCCCCCGACCCCCAAAGCTCACAACCGATACATCCGACGCATGGGGGGGTATTCCCCACCCCGCCTCCGTTTATCACCATAATAATCCCCCCCAGAATCACTATAGTGCCTCTCCTCATCCCGCAAATCCCTTCCACGACCACGATCCCCATAATACCCATCCCTCCGGCCAGAGGTCGAGCGCGGGCGAGGGCCAGCGGCGATGGGGACGTTCAGGGTCTGTATCCCGAGGTATTCTCCCCGGGTCTTGTACGTGCTTGTCCTGGTTGCCATGCTTATGCACAGCGCCCCACAGTCGAGGTAGTTGTTCTTCACAAGACTGAACAACGCTGAGGATCGGCTGGGGTTCGTCATGAGCAGCTTGAACGTGGGTCCTTGGCGGTATCCTCCCCTTCCTTCTCTACCGTCGCGGTCGCCGCACCAGAGCTCGTCCGCCAGCTTGCGCACGACCCCGGTGATTTGAGTCTGCCATCCGTAGTGGGCGGGCTCGTAGGAGGAGGCCCCGTCGATGATGCAGAAAACGGTGGTGTGGGGGTCGAGCTGGTGGACGAGTTTGATGAAGAGGTCGATGAGGCTCTTGAGGTGTGTCTGCTCGGCGATGGGGTTTGGGGGTTTGGGTTGGGATTGGGACTGGGACTGGGGGGTGGATTTGTAGTTGCCTGTTGTGTAGTCGTAGTCTGAGTCTGAATCGGAGTCGGAGTCGGAGTCGGAGTTTGAGTTTGAGTGGATGGTGGGGGCCTCGTTGCGGTGCTGCTTCTTGTCCTGATCAAGAGACGGTGTTTGGAGATGTTGGGGGATACCGGAGGTGGAGTAGGACCTAGTGTCGATATGGCTGTGCTGGAGGATTTCAGGCCACAGCGTGCTCGAATCCGCCAGAAACGAGAGATCGGGATGTCTCCCATAGCTCACGCGGCCTTTGGGGTCCCGCCTCGGGTTCCAGGGCAAGTCGCGGGCGATGAGCAGTTGGCTGATCAGGCTGCGCATCATCCCCACGGGGCCAGGGAGCAGACTGGGCGGCGACGTGTGGTCACCGCACGCAAAGAACAGCACGGCAGCGCCGGCCGGCTCCATCCCAGGATCCGGGGAGGCGGTGTTGGTGGTGAGCCCTGCCGCGACTGAGGCACAGAGCATCGTCATCGGTGAGGCCCTACCCTTCATTTGGCTCAGGCAGTCACCGTCCACCATCATGAACTCGGGTTCTGGCGAAGATATCCAAGTTTTCATCTCATCACTGTCCATGATGTGGTACGCGTTCCTCAGGGCCTTGGTTGAAAACTCGGACTGCATGCGCACCAGGCGATCCCTGTCCCTGTGGGAGGCCAGGTGCTCGTCATCCGTACCGATCACCTCTAAAAGGCTGTTCATTTCGACGTTGTAGAGACGCTCAATTGCCCGTTGGGGCTTTCTCGATTGCCTTCGGGCGCTTGGAAACTCGCGCCGGTGATGGTCGAGTAACTGGGCTGTTCGATTTGCGCGGTTCTCAAGGGTCAGGGGTCGATCCTCGAGCTCTCTCTTCCTTTTTGTTTCAGCGAAAAGCTGGAATAGTGTATTGGCCAATGTGAGAAACTCGCGGCGGTCCTGTTGTGCGGATATTAACTCGTCGACCTTGTTATACAGACGGCTAATTTCGGCACTCTTGGGCCTGATGATGTCAAGGATCAGCTGGATGTTGACTTCCAAGCCAGCCACTCGCTTGTATATCATCTCTACTCTCTCATTGCTAAGCATGACGGCGCAATCTTCGAGCTTGGAGACAGCGGCTGTGATTGGGGCGATCAAGTCTTCCACCTCTTTGACGGGGTCGCCGACCAGCTCCTTGGCCACCCCGGCAACTTTGTTTGTGGCTCGCTTCCAGCTTTTACGTTGGTCTACAAGATGTCAGTCATCTTTGCCGTTGGCACCTAAGTTCCCTTTTGATTTGCGGCACTGAACCATGACCGGCATGAGAAGGGTACTCCTGTGTAGGTACTCACCTGATGGGCCACTGGAGGCCCGGTTTCGTCGTAGGAGAATATCGAGGAGCGAAGGTATCGAATCAAAGAGTGCATTGTGAAGTTCTTCCACCCTTCTTGCGACCTCGGGCTTACCAGAGTGGATTCTGGCTAGGGTGTGGCCCTTTGCGATCATCTCTGGGATCTCGGAGAAGCAATTGAATATCCGTTTGCATGCGTCTGACCTTCTCTTAACGGCCTATCGGACGTCAGCCGTCAGCCAAACCATGAGCTTCCCCGTGTTGCTTAGGACACTCGTACGGTTTAAGTAGGGGGGCGACGTACGTGGAAGATCACCGTCAAGGCACTTTTCAACAGGCCCAGCCCGTTATCCGTAGGAATGGCCTCGAGCAGGGGGAGGATACGTTCGATGCAGTCTCCATTGCGCATACGGAACTTGCCCTTGCGCTCCCACTCCTTCTTAGCCCTGCTCATTTCATCCAGAACGCTGGCCCATGTGCAGGATTCTGAGTTGATTCCGATGGGGTCTTTGGATAAGTAGCTCTTGACAGCCACCTGGGTGTCTCTGGAGCGGATAGCGTCAGCGTTCTTCCAAGTTGTTGGCCGACAAATACCCGTCGACTTACTTCTGCCCACAGCCGAGAACGAGCTCGGAACGCTGGCTGTCGTATCGGAGGTTGGTGGTGACCATCTCGGTCGAAAAGGCGGCTCCATGGGTCTTGCGCCAGTCTTGGAAAAGTTCGATGTGTGTATGATTGCTAAGGTTCTCGACCAGGGTCTGCGGAAGGTTTCGTTCCAGCTCCATGGTAGCTATGGCGCTGGCCGCGAGCCTTGTTCCGTTAAGGGAATAGATGGGTTTGTGGGAGGGAGACCCGGGCACGTCAGGAACCGCGGGGGGCGTACTCATTGCTTCGGCTCAGGGGCCCAGGGGGGCTTTGGGGAGTCTACTGGGAAGATCCGATCACTTGCGGATCCGGGGCCCGAAACGGACGATAACAGGAGCGTGGGGGAATGTGAGATCCTGGGAGGACAGGAGGATGAAGAAAGCTGGAGCTGCAAGCCATCCTTTAGGTAACCAATTACATACCTTGATATGCGCACACTGAATGCATGCTGACCCGAATCAAGGCCGGGAGCACGGGGGAAGACATAAAGAAATGGGAACTGCACGACGAGCCGATCACCGCTTCTACCCCCTGGCCTCGGCTTTTGCTTTCTGCACAGTGGCAACTTCGTATCCATATGCTCTCTTCCGACGTTGACCAACGTAAGTGTATATCAGCTAAAAGGCAACCGGTCGACGGCGTGGCTATGTATCACAGATTCAATTAACTATAAGCGTATTGCGCTATAATCTACAGATAATTAGGTAGATAGGAGATCGGTTGGTTCCGTTTCAAGATATGTCCTTGGTTCATGACATTGCATAAGATATCCGGGGTCCTCATCCAAATCGTCGATCGGACTTGCTCGGTACGTGCCACGTCAGAGATGCTACGCGGAGTCGTCATGTTCATGGCTGAGGGAGGGCTTGAACTAGGGGTGGTTACTGGTTGCTCAGGACGTGGTCGTGACCGCGTGCTCTGCGGCTCTGCCCCGCTCACAAAAGCACCAAGACGACGCCCGCGCATTCCGACTGGACATGAATGCGCCAATCTCTTCGTTATTGATGTTGTGTAACGTCACGCAACATGTGGGATGAGAACTCATGCCGGGGAACTCCAGGAGAGGGCTTAACCAAACCAAGAGCAGCGTAAAAGGCACACCGTCTTCGCGGTCCTAACCCAATATCACCATCCCATCTCCCATTAGAATTGCTCGTAGCCCTCCTTCCTCTCCTGTTCATCTTGACTCTTGAGCCGACAAAAGCGTCACCCGGATATGGAGGGGCTCGCGACCCCCTGGCGTGCTATATCATACAAGAATACGTTTACTCGGATAGGAGAGGGGCATGGCTGCTGTGCTATCAACATTATCTTGCGCTCGAAAACACCCCCGCTCGCATGTCCATCGTCCCCAGACACTGAACCCAGGCAGCCAACGTGTCACTGTGCCTTCTCCACCTGCAGCGAACATGGCCTGTAAAGAGGAGGTGACTACTAAGTCGGACTCAGCGGGCCTGGTCAAACCCCTCGCGGCATCACATCCTGGCCCTGACCCTGAGCCGCCTCAGCCCCGCGATACCAAAGCCCTCAAGCCAGCGGCGCTAAATGTGAAGCCGGAAGGGCATGACAGTCTCTACCTCCACACCGAGCCCAAGGTGGTCAAGTGTACGTGGGAGCAGTTCAAGAACCGGTTACACAATGCGGACAAGGCAAGCTTTGAAATAGCGACGGTCGAGCTTTTGATGGCGAGTGAGACGCTGGACGAGGACATCGAAGCGGAGCGTCTGAGACGTATGGACGCGGAGAGGAGGGAGAAGTACCTGGCCGGATATCGACGCCCTACGCAACCCAGACACGCGGCTACGTGGACGAGCGGACTGCCGTTTGAGCGCATCCGCATCAACTCGACCAACGTCAACAGATACCTTGCTCGCGCCAGCGGCAACAGCCCATGGCCTGCCGAGCCACACACGTTCCTAATTCCGTTTGCTTTCCTTATCCACCACCATGATATGATGCGGACGGAACTAAAGAGGTTGGGAAACAGGTTTGGCCCTGCGCATGCTGGGGAAACAGGCGAGGAGCCTACGTTTCAACGGCGCGAGATCAGGCCATTGACAAAGGAGGAGACCCTAGCGGAGGCCATGGAGACCAGGGAAGCCTACCTGCAGATGCAATGCTACGTCAGATTCGTCGACGACACTCTGATACCGCACTACAACCAGTTCGATAAGGCCAGTCACAGCGAGCCCAAGAAGATCAGGTTCGATGATCTTTGGTGTCTCTTCCGCTATGGCGAGCTTCTCTGCCGCCCCAACAACTCCGCCGCGGTACGTAGGCATGACCGTGCAGCCTTCTTCGGCCCTTACTTCAACGGGGCCGATGACCTCCGGATCGTGTCCCATGGGCCATCGGGAGGCGCCGCTGCATCAGTCGACACCCACTCCGTCATCCGCGCCAAGGGGATCAACATACCCAGATACAAGTGGGATATGAACGCCGGCGACGACCCAGATGACGACTACCGGATGAGGTCGTCGAGAGAGCCAGTCGGCGTGGAGGGGTTCTACATCGACTACGACGGGATCAAGTTTGCCCCGGTCAGCACCTACATTGAGATCGAGTTTTTCCGCGGCGAGATGGAGATTCACAAGCTGCCCGTTTTCCCGATACGGTTCCTTCAGAACGAGGAGAGCCTACTTGAGCAGCTCTACCGCAGGGGTCAGCAGTTCCGCAAGCTCGTCACCCAAGCAGGTAGCGGACGGGCCTTCGAGTACGACGGTTGGTCGCGGACCACGACGCCGCTGGGTAAACCCATCTCAATGACCCTCCAGACCGAGAACTCTTCGTGGTTTCAAGACACCATGCGCGAGACCATGCGCGATGTCTTGGGTGTCGGCCCGACGACTGCAGTCCAGCCAGAGTATATCTCGAGCACCATCATCATGGACTTCCAAGAAGCCTACCACAGCATCCCCGCTTGGCGGCCCAATTTTGACATGTCCAAGCCCCGCGTCGACACCATGCCCGACATGCTTTACGACAGCTTTCCCATCATGTGCTGGGCCGATGAGAGTCGCGAGAAGGAAGCCGCCGCAAAAGTACGCGAGTTGGTCGTCGCCGATGACCGTGTGGCGAGCGTCCTGTGGAATGATCTGCTACGGACTGATCCGTTCAGTAGCAGCGAGCCAGGCGACAACACGAGGGCAGAAGACCAGGTCTTTGCGGATCACGACTTTGTCCTGCTTCCTCCGAGAGTCATGGCCTACGCATTACGCGACAGGTAAGCACGGCGGCCTTTTGAATACCCACCGAAATGACGAGACTATGCTGATGGAAAGGTCATGGCAAGGAAATTCTTCAACGCCGACGTGTCCTGCGTGAGAGAAACCCATTGGCCAACCGGGGACAGGAGCCCATTCAACTCGCTCATGATCAACCCTGAGCACAAAACCATAATCCTCTCTATCGTCCAGGAGCATTTCGAGAAGAAGACGTTGGCCGGGCAGCTCCAGCAGCTCGCTGCCTCAAACAGCGGCAAAGCCGGCGACAACGGGGACCTAGAACTGACACTGCCAGACCAGGACTTTATCAGGGGGAAGGGCAAGGGTCTGGTGATTTTGCTGCACGGCGCGCCGGGGGTTGGCAAGACAGCCACAGCCGAGGCTGTCGCTCTCTTGCACAAGCGACCGCTGTTCCTAATCACCTGTGGTGATCTCGGCACAACCCCTGAGTCCGTTGAAGGAGGACTAAAGCAAATCTTTCGCTTGGCTAATCTCTGGGACTGGTATGTGTTTTCATATGCCCTCCGTTACTTTGTCACCCATCCTGTTTGACTCGTAGCGTTTGACTGTGCGCCTGCACGGCATGGCTGATAAGGGGAAAAACAGCATTCTGCTCTTGGACGAAGCCGACATCTTCTTGTCTCAGAGAGAGAAAGGCGACGAAAGCGTCACCCGCAACGCCATGGTACGTCACCTCTCCACCCCCTCCGACCTACCCCTGAAACGTTTTGAAAAGGGGGTAATGTTGACTTTGAATCTTTAGGTATCAAGTATGTTAGCTTTATCATCGCCAATATCTTCTACATACTAACAATTCCTGCCAGTCTTCCTCAGAACACTAGAATATTACCCCGGGATTCTATTTCTAACAACAAACCGCCCCGGGGTTCTCGACGAGGCCGTCAAATCACGCGTGCACGTGAACTTGAACTACCCAGCCTTCACCCTCGACCAGACACTCAAGCTGTTCGAGATAAACATCGCACGGCTTGAGGACATCGAGAAGGTGCGGTTCAAAGCCCAGCAAGCGAGGCCAGACCCTGGACCGGCCAGACAACAAATGGAGATCCGCAGGGAAGAGATCCTCAGATTCGCCACGAAGCACTACAACGGCGACAAGGCCCTCCGCTGGAACGGCCGACAGATCCGCAACGCCTTCCAGATCGCCGCCTCCCTAGCCCGCTTCCAACAACAACACCAAGAACCACCCCCCAACCCCAGCCCCCACACCAACACCAACAACCCCCCAACGGCCCCCTACCTCGGCAAAGCGCACTTCAAACAAGTCGCCCAAGCCACCGCCTCCTTCGACAAGATGCGCCGCGACCTGCTCGGCGTGTCGGACGGCGAGCTGGCCTTCCACCGCATCGAGCGGGCGCCCGACGGTCCCGACGAGGCGGGCCGGGATGAGCGCCGGGGGGAGGGTGTTCGGGCGCGGAATAGGGGTGATGGTCGGTGGGGGGAGGAGGGGGGTGGAGGTGGAGGTGGGGGAAGGGGTGGGCGGCGGATGAGTTATCATGATGGGTATTATTACCGGGGGGCGGCCCTGCCGGTGGGGGGGAAGTCGTCGTATTATGATGATGATGGTGGTGGTGACAGTTGTAATCACGGACACGGTGGTCCCCGGTTTGATGACCGTTCGTATGAGCCCGACCGCTACCGCGGAGATGATGGGTATGGGCGTGGGGGTCATGGTGGGTATCAGCGTGATGGTGGCAGACACCGCCATCGTGACCAGTCGCCGTACCAGCGTGATGATGACCGTGACCGCGACTACGACCGTGAAAACGGCCGGCGCCGCGGCGGGCAAGCTCGGTCTGTCTCTAACTCTCGGGCTGTTTCCAGGTCTAGTTCCCGCTCGAGCTCTGAATCGGGGGCTGAAGCTCAATGGAGACAACACGGCGCTGGGGAGGGGAATGTAAGGCAGCGAGAGGCGACTAAGACCTCGGTCCGTCGGTCGGGACAGAGGTCAGGCGGCGATGGGGACTCGGACAAGTATGGTATTCGTCGACTTCGGGCAGAATAGCAACGTAGCATTATACGTAGATAAGTAAGCTTCGCTATAGATAAGTGAGGGAATACAGGTGCAATGTCGCACATATATCTATACCAACATTGACATTGTAGATTACATCATACAGCCACAGGTCAGAGTATTAACACTAACAAAACGAGAAATAACCTTGCACTACATCACAGCCTCAACGAAGCATTTCCAACACACCCTCTCTACACCTTTCAACAGCAACTTCGTACGGCGTTTGACCGCAATTGTTTTCAGCCTCCTTGTTAGCCCCCTGTTCGACAAGAAACTTGACCAGAGCCTCGTGCCCCTTCCTGGCAGCCAAGTGCAATGGCCTTTCTCCATGATTATCTTTGACCTCCTTATCAGCGCCCTGTTCGACAAGAAACTTGACGACAGCCTCGTGCCCGTTCCTGGCAGCCAAGTGCAATGGCCTTTGATCAAGACCAGATTTAGCTTCCTTGTCAGCGCCCTGTTCGATAAGAAGCTTGACAACATTCTCCTGCGCATATTCAGCAGCCAAGTGCAATGGCCTTTGATCAAAATCATCTTTGACCTCCTTGTCAGCGCCCTGTTCGATAAGAAGCTTGACAACATTCTCCTGCCCATGTTCAGCAGCCAAGTGCAATGGCCTGCTACCATACTGGTCCCCAGCTTCCTTATCAGCGCCCTGTTCGATAAGAAGCTTGATAACATTCTCCTGTCCTTGTTTAGTAGCCAAGTGTAATGGCCTGCTACTATCATTATCCCCAGCTTCCTTATCAGCGCCCTGTTCAATAAGAAACTTGACAACATCCTGGTGCCCAACTATAGCAGCTAAATGCAATGGCCTGTCACCATATATGTCTTTAGCTTCCTTGTCAACGCCCTGTTCGATAAGGCGCTTGACGATAGCCTTGTGCCCAGACAGAGCAGCCAAATGTAGCGGCGTCCGGTCCATGGATTCCTTTGCCTCCTTGTCGATACTCGCCCTCTCCATGAGGACTTTGACCACCTCCTGCCTCTCCTCAACACTGCCCTTCTCCCCTATCACAGCCAGATGCAAGGCCGTCTTCCCGTTGTGGTTGCGCAACTTTACATTCGCATACTCTAAACACCCCATCAGAGCTTCTTTACTTCCCGCATACGCAGCTTGGTGCAGTGGGGTATGTCCGAACCCATCTACCGCGTTTACATCTGCCCCGGCTGCAATCAACAATCGCACACCCTCGCCACTCTTAGAGCAAGCTGCATGGTGCAGCGGTACCATTCCATCAGCATCTCGTGCGTTCATGTCCGCCCCTGCCCGTAGGAGATCCTGCATTTTGGACGCAAGGTGGCGCTGGCAGGCATAATGCAATGGTGTCCGTCCGCGGATGTCTTGTGCATTGACATCCGCTCCATGGACTAGGCAGTCTTCTAGCCTGTCATCTTTGGGCGAAATGATTGTATAGTGGAGCGGTGTCCAGTCGAAGATGTCTTTTGCCTCCAACCACGCCCGAAATGGGCCACGTAGAATAATATCCATGCCCCATTCATCGGGGTGGCCGAGAGCCCACATATGCTCGCGGAAATCCTTGAGCTTCGGAATCAAGTCTGAAGTATTCCAACGCTGAGGCCATTCGGGCGGGGGACAAATCCAGGGCCGCCCCTGTAGCTGATATAGCCCCAGAAGGAACGCCAACACACCGCCAACAACCTCCCCCAGCGCTTTTGTAATCTTCCTCCTGTCATCCTCCAACGGCCGGATCCTTAAGGGGTCAACATGTTGAGTTTTAAGTAGTTCAATGGCATCGACGGTAGCCCTCAGGCAATCCATCAAAAGGGCAGCTGCCCTGGTAAAAATATCTCCTTGTAACCCCTTCGCTACCCGAAGAAGCCACAAGTAGGCACTGGCCGCGCCGCCTCGCTGTCTCGGATGCCCATGTGGATTGGCATGCTTTCGTGCCCATTCAACAATGGCGTCGGGCTGTGGTAACTTTCGTTCGATGCTCAGAGGCGGAATGATGGCCAGGTAAACGTCTTCCAGGCTTCCAAGGCCGGTGCCTTGGATGTCTTGGGCCATTTTGTGAAGTTTAGCGTTGCGCAGTGCGAACGACGTCCATGTCGAAGGAGCGTTGTCCCTCTCCGAAGGCCGAATATCTGCTCCACCAGGAATGGGCGACTCCATCTTCTTTGCTGCAGCCCACATGAAAGCGGTAAACATGTGCTGGGCAAATAAGGTGGCCAGGGGGGTGGATGAGTCGGTGGCTATGGTCCAGGTAGGTCTATCCGTGTCAGGAGTAGAACTATCATCGCCAGAAGTAGAACTATCATCGCCAGAAGTAGAACTATCATCGCCAGAAGTAGAACTATCATCGCCAGAAGTAGAACTGTCGTCGTCAAAAGAAGTGGTGACGTTGTAGTCGATAGGGGTCCCATAAATATACGAGCCAGGGCCCCAGTTGGAGGCATATCCAACAATGCGATGGTTCTCCACCTCGATTATGTTGCTGTTGCCTGTCCGCTCGCTGTCCACGCGTACCCCGATGACGCCGGTATTGTCAAGCCTAGGTAACCACCACCCGAGGTCCCGAACCAGTGTCTCAGTGGACTGGCCTAAGAGTCGGAGGCTAGGCTTTGTCTGTTTTCCCTTAATTCGTAGCCACGTGTCATCTTTGGATCGCATGGGCTTGAACTCGAGGTGTCCCCCCTCGCTTGTTCGGCGATCCCCGGGTTTGTTTTGTTGGTCGTCGCCTCCCACGTTATCCTCTGAGGGGTCTTCGAGCTCGGCCACCGAGTATAGCCACAATGAGAGCGCAGCCTCGAACTCGTCGGAGAAAGCCTTCCAGTGCCCGGGTTTAGGTCGCTCCACACGAAAGGTTACCTTTTCGCTGGGAGAACCCTCCGAGGAGCTGGGAATGGGGAGATGCCAGATAAGTTTATCGTTTCCTGTTGATTCTGTGTCGAAGAGTGCGTCCATGACGATTTCAACAGCACGAGCTAGAGCGATTGCCTCGGTGGACGCTGGTCCCTGCCAGCCTGCCGCCTCACCAAGGTCTCTCCTTAGCATCATTGCCCTTTGGGCCCTCCCCGATCCATTGGCGTCTTGATGGGCTGGGAAGGTTGCCGGATCCTCAACCGCAGTGGGTTTCCAATCCCAGGGCCTGCTCTGCTGATTCGACTCCCCGCCGTTCTGGGGGCCATCTCCGTCATTCCCGGCCCGGGTATCCCCATCGTCCTTGGGAAGATTCAACCAGGAAGCTTTCGCGTCATCGTCGGCGAGAGTCATGGCCAGCCAGTCCATTTCGTGGCCTGAAAGTAAGCGGCGAGACGCCGGCAATTGTGCGAGATTGCGGCGAACCAATGCTCTGAGGCCCACCATGATGGAAACTGCGATTAGCTGGGCGATCGATGACGACCAGTGCAGACCGCGCAGCCCAACAAACTGCGCGACGAAGCCACAGAGGCTGACCATTGCTCCGATGACGGCGACAGTCTCTCCAAGTATGGGTTTTGAACCCCCAACGTCCCAGCGCTGGGACGTTGTAAGTAGGGTCTGTGGTTGCCGGGGGAAGACGGCGAACGACTCGAACGCCTGGTCGTTGACGGTACCAGACTTTTGTAACCACACGACATGGGCCTCGCCCTTGACCGGCTGGTATCTTGTTTCTGATGTGCTTCCCTCGACAACATGAGCACAAATCAGCACACCGGTCACCAAGAGCAGGGTGCCCGCGGCGTTGCAGGGAAAGGCGTAGTCGGCGGCGGGGTTTCCATCCTTGAACCACCTAGATCTGAGGGCGGGGTGGTAGCACACCCGGAGAAGACGAGCACGCCGAACTGAAGAAGAGTACCGAGCACCGCAACGAGGTACAACTCTCCTCTGCTTAGTTGGTTTTGTACGTTGAGCGTGAGGCTAGGGGCGGGTGCGTCCAGATTCCGAATCACGACGACCGGACGGCCGTCAGGTTTGGTTCCAGGTCCCGGATCGTTGCCCGTGTTAGGCACATTGGCATTGATGCCATTAGGGGTCTCGTGCAAAGCAACCTCGGGATCTCCGCTGCGTAGAGAGTTCTTCTTGAGAATTGATTTGAACATCCCGACTATCTTGGAGGGGTCGAAGATGCTGTCTTGAAACGTATGCACTAGGACAACGGTTAGCACTTAGATTCGGCAGGCAGCGCAGGCTTGGGCTGCTAACCGTGTTTTTTGAGGTACTGATCCTCGGCCTCGTAGTCCTCAGTCTCCTGATCCTCGTTCTTGCAATCCTTCAATCCTTTCACCTGGATCTCCTCTACCGGCCCTCGATCCTTGCCATCCTCCCCGGGTAACAAGATGATGAATTCACGGATGGGTCCCGCTCCCATTACCCTCACAATTTCCCGACCATTCCAGAGCTCGCACACCTCGTGCGAAGTCGAGGACATTAGTTCGGCCTCAACGACGGCCCGGCTCTCCCTTGCCCTTCCAATGATGGCTCGAAGCCACTTCGGGCCGCCGACCCTAATGGCCCCAACAATCGCAGTGATGATACCCAGCGGGGCCATTGCCAGGATGATGTTGTCGGCCCATCCTGTAGATTGGCTCATGAACTGCATGGTGACCCTCTCCCCGAACAGCGCCAGCAGCCTATAAATGAGACTCGAGTCAGCGCCATATCATTCCTAGCACGGTCTGAATCCCTCACGTACGGGGCCAAGTCAGAAAACAGGTTGTTGGAGAAATCATCTCCGGCATCAGCGGCAACGTATGCCACGAGGGATGCTCCGGCGAGGAGCCGAAGCGGTTTGGCTGTGACCATCTCGAAGTAAGGGGCTTTTGCATGGGCAAATCGATGTCAAGGCTCACTCGAATGAGGCCGATTGTGTCGTCGTCTGCCTCGCCATTCAAAGCTTGTGTTGCGAAGGACAGAGCGGTATTCACGATGACCGAAGCTTTTTGGACAGTCCTTGCCATCTTCAGGGGTATCCACGGCGCCATACTCTCTCAGCCGCAATGTCAAAAAATTGTGTCTCAAAGCGCTGGCCCTCGGAGCCTGTAAGTGCCAAGTGACGTGGCCGTGTGTGAACAGCTGAACTTATCCTTGCATATGTATCATGCATGCGAGCCCTGTTGCCGAATCACAGGAGTTCGAACTTCGAATTGTGAGACCTGCCCGAAGATACCTCCCTCACTTGCACAAGGTTCCAAGTTGCTGGATCATATCTTCATCCTGCGACCGTAATAAAAAAAAAAAAAAGAAATAAACATGGTCGTCACCAACCCAACTTCTTATTCGGCTCTCATACCACAGCCCCCGCACCTCCCGAGACGCACCTCCCGAGACGGGATCGCCGCCGCAGCCCAGCGCGCCGATGTGAAAAAAAAAAAAAAAAAAAAAAAAAAAAAAAAAAAGAGAAAGGCTAAAGAGAGAGAGGAAACCAAACTGAAGCGTAATTTGGAACGAGAGCTGGTGAATGGTACTACATGCGCGGTATCAATCCGCAGATTCATGAACATGGTCGGGGTCTGGCCAGGTACTAACTACCTAACTGGGACAAGTTTCCATATTCGTCGAGCCGACTCCACCACAATCGTGTCGCTGACACGATAAGTCACGTGCGCGGAAATGAGCTCTTCCCATACGAAGTATCTATCTCTCATCCATTCAACCATGTGGAAAATGCCAATATGGCGTCGATAACAAACACGGCGGGGCAGCTAAATAACGGATGGTGGAGAATATGAACCCTCAGCCCAATGACTGCGATACCGATTTGTCAGCTCACTGATCAAGCCACAAAGATAGCAAAGGGCAAAACAAGTTCGGATGCCATTTTCCCCGGTACTATAAAATGCAGCGCAAGACAACAAGAAATGAGGCGATACTATGAATCCCAACCCAAACACACGGCTAAAGAAACAAGACCAAACCACACCACGCATAGCTTCTCAAACCATCACCCACGCAAACTAATCTCCCTAGTGAATAGTCTCCGGATTCCCCGTCCCCGACGGCGCAACCGGCTTCTGCGCGTTCTCCGTCGCAACAGCATCGGCCGGCGCGCCACCGGGAACATCCTTCTTCTCAGACCCCTCAGCCGCAGCAGCCGCCCCCTCCGCACCGCCCTGCTGGAACCGGCCCAGCACCTTATCCAGCCCCAGCCCCTTATACAAGCTCCCGCCCGTCTCCTCCTTCTTCAGCTCCGCCAACCGGCGCGCCTCGGTGTGGATATCCTGCACCTGGCGCTGGCTGGTGGTATAGAAATCCACAATACGCTTGCCCGTCGGGGTGTTGGAGGCCTTCTCGAAGTAGGAGCCCAGGCCGGTGAGCAGCGAGTTGGCCGGGGGGATGACGTAGTTGCCGTAGCTGGCGTAGGCGGCCTGGGCGCGGTCCGTCGCGTGCGTGCGCGCGTCCAGCTGCCGCAGCGTGCCCACGAAGCGCGAGCTGATGTTGTGCTGCTCGTCCAGCGCGATCGCCTTCTGCAGCCCTTGGTCGGCGACCAGGTATCCGTGTGCCAGCACCTCGGCCAGGATCCGGCTGCGCGGCTTTTCTTCCTGCGTGAGCACCGAGTCGCGGTCGGTTTCGCTGGTGTCGGCGCCGGAGGATTCGTGAGGTGGGGTGGAGATGTTGTCGCCGGTGACGGTGATCTCGTTACCGCCGAGCTGGGTGTGGTTGAGGAGGAGGGCGGTTCGGGCGGCCGTCTCCTTCTCGAAGGTGACGGTGGCAGACTTCAGACTGCCCTCGGTGGTGATGTCGATGGAGGAGATCTTGCCGCTGGGCGGGGTTAGTGTACTGTACTCTGTGCGACGGGAGGGGGTAAGCTCCCAAACAGGACGCAACTCACCAGAAGCTGAAAAAGTCCTTGATCTCCTTATCGTCGGTTTGACTGCCGACATTCTTGACGTAAACGGTAGTCGCCATCTTGAGAGCTGCGACTGGTGATGCTTTGCTGGTATGCGAAAGTGGAGTGTTGAGTTGGAGTGATGGTTGTGTGAGTGTTTTAAGGATCTGCCGCAATTTGGGTTACGCAAAACGACAATCGTATGATGTTTCTGGAAGGAAATATCCAAAGCGCAAGATGTTTCGGCACTTTTCTAGTCGGCTGGGAGTTCGGACGCGCGTGTTCGCTGCCAAGGAGGAGCTGTTCGAGGGGGAGGGGCGAACATGTCGTCATCTCCTGATTGCGGGGCACTGCCCGCTCTGTTCACTGTGGCTGAGCTGCGCGCGTCTTCGCTTCATGCATGTGATTGTGGATGAGGGAGAGGGTCTGCCACAGGAGATGACGATTGTCCAAAGGCAGAAATATCCACAATGAGGACGTGTTCATTACGAGTCACTACTAAATTTGTTGGGAAGTATTTTGTACTGTGGTTTTTCAACGATGTTCGATTGAGACATGCTAACTTATGGAATATGGAATGAAGGTTCGCTGCCAAGCCCCAGCGCTAACTGAACAAACTAAAATGTCACGACGAGACTACCACCGCTCATTGACCCGGGTGGAACCCCTTCTCAAACTTCTTCTCAACCTCGTCCTCCATGGGTCCTCTGGGGTTGGATGTCAGATGCTACTCAGTGTTAGCGCAGTGCCCAGAATTTTAGCTCCAGAGGAAAGCCAACCTCAATAGCCTTCTTGTTAACGTCCTCCTTGTTTGTGGCGTCGTCGATTCCCTTGCCGGACCCAGGCGCATCATGCATCTGCTTGCCTGTGGACCGCTCCGGGGGAGGTGATTGACCGCGCTCAGGCATTTTGTATTTGTTGTGAGTATCGGACTTGTTAAAAGTACTTTGTAGATGGTATTGCGCAGTCTTGCACAGCTGGGGTCGCGATGTGTTAGACCAAGTTGCCAAGAACAAGACTCGTCAAGCTCACTTACATGGGAGATGATGGGTTTCGTTTGCAAAATTGCTTCGGTGTAATTGTTGTTCAGATATAAACTGAATCCAGAGCTAGATCTAGAGCTGTCCAACTTTTATATGCGATGAACCTGCCCTTTGACATCAGAGCTCCTCTTCATCCCGTCATCCAAAGTGCATTACATCATGACCTTCGGCAGTACCTTGCTGGCTGCCGCTGGCCTTCAGTGGTCCGATCTTCTTGGCATGCAACCCCTGCCGGTGGACTCTAGGTGGGGTCTTCTGTTCGGTGTAACGGTTGGGTGGGGCTCTCTGCCGTCCTCCTCCGCCTTCTCCAAAACCACCACCACGACAGGCCGCATAAACGGCCATAGTACCATGCCATTCATTGACTAGCTTATTTGGTCTCTTTTGTTCTGACCGCCAGCTGGTGAAACAATCCTTCACGCTCGCACTCGAGGTCAGAACTTGGGTATCCACTGCGACACCGCGATTCATTCCCTACTCGGGTTAGAGGTGGACCGACAGTACAAAGCCGTTGCTCTCCCATCCAACTCGTGTTTTCGACCTTGACCGCCAACGTCGCCATCAACCACGACCTCACAATGCCCGATCTGAACTCCGTGCCGCCCTCACCACACGCACTCGCAGGATTATCGCGCCGGGCATCTTCTCAACAAATGCCGCCCCCGCCCGCGCCGGGCTCGCCTTCGCTCAACATTCTCCCCTCGAATCAGAGCACCGTTAACGCTTCCATTCCGCCGAGTCTGCCGTCTCCCGGTTTTCAGGCGTCGACCTCGTTCCCAGGCCCTACAATGAACGATAATACTGGTGTTGGGCCCGGGCCCGGACCCTTGCGGCATCCGCGCCCCTTGACCGCGGCAGATCTCCATCTCGAGCTCGAAAAGGAACAAGAAGCGGTGGTATGTAAACATTGAGCATCAACGCCCTCCCCCACACCAGCTACGCACCAGCTGACACTGTATTGCCCAGGTCAACCGCCTCACCCGCGAACTCTCGATCCTCCGCGCCGCGCAGAACGCCTCGGTCGTCTCGAACGCCTCCTCCACCTCGGCCAGCGCGTCGGGTACCGAGCCCGGCCAGTGGAGCGACATGTCCCAACCCAGCCTAGGCACGAGTCACTACCAACCGGTCCGCCACCAGCGCACCTCGTCGAGCGCCAGCGCCCGCAGCCTCACCGCCAACGCCGGCTCCGTCTCCACCACCTCGCTCGCGGGCATCTCCTCCCCGGTGCCGGTCCGCCCCACCGCCCAGACCCCAATCGCCATCGGCGGCATCGCCCTCAGCCGGCAAAACAGCAGCGCCTCCCGCCGCAGCCGCACGGGCTCCCCATCCCCCGCAGCCCACAGAAGCAGCAGCAGCAACCACCCCTACCACCACCACCACACCACCCCCGGCAGCGAACCCGGCTCGCTCCCAGGTTACTTCACATCGCGCATGCCCATGCCGATGCGGTCGCAGTCGGGCACGGGCACCGGAACAGGAACAGGCACGACCCCCACCTCTGCCGCCGCCACCCCAACAACCGCGAGCGAGCTATCACCGGGCATCCTACCGGCCACCTCGCGGTACGAGGAAACGGCCCTCCGCCGCGCCGAGCTCGACGAGTACAAGCGCGAGAACGAGGCCCTGCGCCGCCGCGTTCGTGAGCTGGAACGTCTGGTCAGGGACGCGTCTGCGCTTAAGGAGGAGGGGCGTGGTGGGTTGGCGGACGCGCAGTCCCAAGCACAGTCACAGTCACAGTCACAGCAACAGCCGCAGCAGTCGCAACAGCAGCCTCTATCGCAGCAGCAGCAGGCGGCGCGGCATCGGGCTGTGAGCACGGCGAGTGCCGCGGGGAGTGCGGTGGGTGTGGGCGTGCCGGAGGAGGAAGTTGGTGTGGGGGAGAGTGCGGCGAGTGGTAGTGCTGGGAGGGGGAGGAGGGTGGGGAGGGGGGAATGAGGGGGTTTGTGTTGGGGGGTGCTGGGGTGTGAGTTCTGCAGGGGGGGTGAGTTGTAGGAATGGATTGTGTTAGGGGGGTGAGCTGGGCTGGGGTTTTTTATATGCCTTTTCTGTCTAGGGTCCGTTCTGGTTCTTTTTTCCTCCGCATTTCCTTTTCTTCCTTTGGCTGGGTTTAGCCACAGTGCCTGGCTCAAGAGGCCAGAGCATCTTATTTTTCCTCTTCTATTTTTCTCTTCGCCGTCCGCGGGCCTCTGGGCATCCGCGCTTGCTGCTACAAGTTCTTGTGGTGTTTGTCTTGGGGTTGTGGCCTTCCTCTGTTTGGCGTCTGTGCGTTGGGAAAAATTGGGGTTGTCTGGGGACTTTCTCCCTTTTTTTTGGCTCTCCTTCTTTTTCTCTCTTCTTCTTCGTCCGTTGTCCCCGGGGTTAAATGAGCTCCCTCGCATCTATCTTCCACTCTTTACTGATTTGCTTGGATGGGATGGAGCTGCTGAGGATATTGGTAGGTATCGGGAACGGAATGGCCTGATGGATATCAGGCTTTAGCTTTTTTATACGTGGGTTTTGTGCTATGGTATACGAGGTGTTGCTTTGTTCCGCCACAGCGAGGTGGTGCGCTCCGAAGGTACCTAGTAATATTATTTATTTCCAAAGGAGCGAGTCAGTCCCTAAGATGGCGGTGATGGGGGTGCGTTGGGGAGATGCCCGTCCAGTGGGCCAAAGTGGTCCGTGCATTTAAACTTGAGTCGTGGGACTGTTGAAGTGGGGCCTGAACTGGCGCTCCTGATCACCAATGTTTGCGATTCCCGACATCTAAATCTCCCATTCTTTCCGCAACCCGACGGCCATCCCCAGGGTTAGGCATGGATTGAAGACGGGAGCGGCCGCAAACCCTCTCCAGGCTACGGGCATTCTCGCCATGAATCCCGTATTGACGAGCAGGCAGGCCGACGAACTGTACGTATGCATTGGGCAGCAGGCGCACGATCCGAGCTGAGACGATATCGGTAGGCACAAGTCGATCGTTGCATACCTGACGGCGAATAACCTGTCAACCACCGCCGCTACATTGAGGGAGGAGTTGAGCCTTGGAGAAGATGTCTTCGATGCGGAGAAAACAACCAAATACCAAAGCCTACTCGAGAAGAAATGGACAAGCACGGTCCGTTTACAGAAAAAGGTATGTTCTCAACAGCTTCGCCTCGTGCTAGACTCCCGCCGCCCTTGGCTGTTGTAGGGAATAATGTCTAACTGGATATTCCGCTCAGGTAATGGATCTTGAGTCCACAAACGTTGCATTGCAATCCGAGCTCGAACACTCCACGCCGGCATCCCTCGCCAAACGCAAAGATCCCACGAGCTGGCTTCCAAGATCGCCTCCTCGACACTCGCTAGAGTCCCACCAAGCCATCGTCAACTGCCTTGCGTTCCACCCGGTATTCTCGTCACTGGCCTCTGGGTCTGATGATTCCACTGTCAAGATATGGGATTGGGAGCTGGGCGAGCTGGAGAGGACACTAAAGGGTCACACGAGGGCCGTACTAGACGTCGATTTTGGGGGCCCAAGAGGCGCTATCCTTCTCGCGTCTTGCAGCTCTGATTCGACTATCAAGCTGTGGGACCCAGCAGACGAGTACAAGAATACCCGGACCTTGACCGGTCATGATCACAGCGTTAGTGCGGTTCGGTTCGTCGGTGGCAGGCCCGGATCCGAGAATCTACTTGTCAGCGCGAGCGGAGACAAAACCCTGAGAGTATGGGACGTCACGGCCGGGTACTGCGTAAAAACACTGCAGGGCCACACCGGCTGGGTACGGGACGTGGTCCCCTCACCGGACGGGCGCTTTCTATTGTCTGCCGGCACCGACCAGACGGCTCGGTTGTGGGACATCTCCGCGGCAGACTCGGAAAGCAAGCTGGTTATGGTCGGCCACGAGAACGGTATCCGGTGCTGCACCTTCGCCCCGCCGGCTTCCTACGGCCACATGGCAGCGTTGGCCGGGATGAAGAAGCCGCCGCCTTCGACCAGCACGGCAGAGTTCATGGCGACCGGCTCCCGGGATAAGACCATCAAGCTGTGGAATTCCACGGGCACCTGCATCAAGACGCTGGTAGGCCACGACAACTGGGTAAGTGGTCTTGTATTCCACCCAGGCGGCAAGTACCTGCTTTCGGTGGCCGACGACAAGACCCTGCGATGCTGGGATCTTGGTGACGACGGGCGCTGCGTGAAGGTGCTTGCCGACGCACATGGGCAATTCATCACCTGTCTGCGCTGGGCACCGGGTATCGTCAAGAAGGCGGCAGATCCCGGTGGTGAGGATACAGGGCCGTTGGAGAAGACGGCTCCATCGGAGGTGCAGATCCGCTGCCTTGTCGTGACGGCGAGCGTGGATAAGGTGGTGAGGATCTTTGCGGATTAGACTTGCGGGTCATCTGCCTAGCGTTGGAGTTTGACTCTGGGTGTATTTTGACATCCTGGCCAGGATATTGAACTAATGATACCTATATGACACTGATGAGACCCGCGCCAAGCACCCATGTTCATTTGCCTGTCCCCTGCCTCCGGCTGTGAGATCCATGAGCTCAGGTATTCCATAAGACAGCCTCATTAACATCAAAGTAAACGTGCAAATAACCTACCACACCACCTTGGCAACTTCGCTCATCTTTATCTGATATCTGGATATCCCATTGTAGGAGAATTCCACCTACAACCTAGGCGCCTTCCTCTAACATTTCTACCTTTAGTGTCTTAGTACTGATAAATTTGTTTGCTGTTGATGCAGGACACTATTGCAAGTAATCAAAAGAAAGGCAGTAAAATTTTTTGATAAAGTGTCGGCCGTCGACTGTTCGACAGTGCGTTGGGTGCTTCGTACTATTGGGCGAGTGCGAGCAGCGCTTGGGTCATGTCGCGGGTTGTTTTGCGAAAGCCAAACAAACTCGGCATAAGGTAACCAGGCAGCTGTAGATAAGTGAGTACCTGGTGCTGGGTTGTGGCGTCCTCCTTGCGAAACAGAGTATTTGAACGTCTGTTGTAGAAAATGCACCAATTCTAAGCTACCTTTATGTTCTCAGGTTCTGGTTGAATGTGTTACTAAGTAAAAGTTGGGAGGTTAGGTAGGTACAAGTTCAACTTCTCCGGCTCTGAGAACTAAATTATGCAGAGTGGATTCACGACGGGAATAAACCCACAGACACCCCCCTAGAATTACAACTCCCTAAGCTGGCATAGCCCCCCTGCGCCTTGAATTTTGTTGAATGACCTGGAACCAACAGGTCAACCCCGAAGGCGCTTAGCAGGGGTTCGGCGGCTCCAGGAAAGCCTTGCCCCCCTCTCTCAGGCCATGATCCCGCCAAAAGTGCTCCGGCACACTATTTTTCCTCTCAGTAAAAGCGAGTAGTTATCACGGTTAACGGAAACGCAATAGCCTTCGGGGCTTACTTACCAAAACTGTTTACCTACCTATTATGATGCAGTAAATCTATAACAATATGCGAAAGCCTCGTTCTACCAACGGTAACCGGTGAGCAATAAGGTGCAAGGATTTCCCTGTTCTGTTGGGGATCATCTCTTTCGAGGCGCTTTTCGTACAGCCTCAACGGTGCTGGCAAGCAGACAAACACTGTACAATTGTTGTAGGTATGAAGGGCGAAGCTCCATGCACAGCACCAACACACACAGTGCTAGTTTTAAATTACCCGTATACAGCTACAAAAGGCCCACCACCAGGGGAATCCGCCGTTATCGTAGCGGTGAAGGCTCTTCTAGTTAGGTCTGGAAGTGCCCCAGCTTAACCCAGACGTTCAGCGCCGTCGAGATAGGAGAGTAAACGGGCGAGAGAGACTCTTGCGGTACCTCTAACTCTATTGTGGGATTGCGTCTTTGCCAACGCAGTTTCCTCTCCCTTCTCCCAAGCACTATCTACTGGCCCTCCGAGTTTATGATCTGAAACCCGGCTGGGGTTAACCGGCCGCGCTGGACGTGGCCGATACTACCCACCCCGTTGCTTGGCTGTAGGCCTTGCCTAGCGCATTCAGCTGCATCCCGAGTCTGCCTTCGAGACTGGAACATTGCTGCTGCCTTTCCAGTTTCTTGTTTTCCTCGCTTTCTCTGCTTTCTCTGCTGATTTTGCCGTGTATTCCCGCCCTTGCTACCGCCTTACGGGCGTCTATAAAGGAAGCAGCATGTTGCCTCGAACTTTGGGGCTTGGCTTCACTTTCTCAAGTCACCTCTCCTTGAGTCCTTAATACTTAGCTTCAACCCTTGAGCTTGGAAAGTTCAACCGCCAGTCTTCCCCTATCATGGAGCAACTCCCCGACAGCGATGAAAACATTATCAAAACCGTCCACCGCTCTCTCCAGGACGGTCAGGAGAAGCTGTACCACGAAACCTCGGCTAAGGCAACTTCCCGGGGAGAGGACCGAATTATCCAAGCCACCGAGTCCGCCATAAAGGAGGGTAGTGCCACAATGGAGGCAATGTCCCTTTGGATACGGGGCAACCAAACCGAAGCCGAAGCCGACAGGCTTTGCCGGGCCACAGTGCTCGACAGACAGGCCTTTGGTCAGAAGATTCGCGAATCCTCTCTCAGACACTGGTGCGAGAAGGGAGGCTTTAGAATCTCTCCGATTCTTGGAGATTTCCTCAGACGCTACATGATCGAGCCGGTTACCCTCGACTCCGACTCGGACGACGATGAAGAGCACGATGCGTCGGACAGTGAAGAGAGCGATGTTTCGGACGATGGCGCCGCCCAAGCAAACAACCATTTACCAACTAGGAGCAACGACCATCGGCCAAATCATCACAAGGTTTCTCTCTCCCCTTGTTACGTCAAACTTATAAAACGTTGCTAACTCGTCAAACGCCACAGAGAAAACGAACCCACGACGGCAGACCCAACTCTCCTGAGTCCCAACCACAAAGGACACGGCGAGGCTACGAAGGGCCCTCGAACACTGCTTATGATTTTCCCTCGCCCGAGGCCACCTCGAACCCGGTATTAGTCGTTCGATTTACCCCCAAGACCCCTACACCACATCCTAACCATGAAGCTTGATATGCTAACTGCATCCACGGCAGAGAGGCACCATAAAGGGCACAATACAGTGGGATGAGGTTGAAGGGGTTAACTTCATCTTTCCATACCCCGCGGCAGGGCCAGGTTATTACGTCGTTCAGTGCGAGGGCCCCCGCTATACGCATGTGTTTGAGGAGAACCCGTTGCAGTTGAAAGGGCGCAAAAGCCCCCAGCCCGTCATGGTCAAGCACTTCGCCAGGGGATGGCCTAAGCCAAAGTGCCATGAGAAGGAAGAGGCTTGCACATACACCACCGACGAAATTGTCATGAAATTTGGTTACCGAGGTGAGCTGTATACTGACTATTCCATGATCTCCTGGCCAAGTAAATATTAACACCACCCACCGACAGTCGTCGACGACGAAGAAGCGGACGTCACCGCCGAGTGGGCCGAAAGAAGCAACGAGCGTTTGGCTTTGAACGTGGGCAAAGCCTCGAAGAGGGTTCAGGCCAACAAGAAGCAGAAGGGACCATCCGCACCATCCGCACCACCCGCACCACCTGCATCATCTGCACCACCTACACCACCTACACCACCTCCACCACCTACACAACCTACACAAGCACCATTGCCATCTTACGGGCCTTCATCGCGGGGTGGGTTCCGGCAAAGACAGGTTCCTGCTCGGTCGAGTAGGTCTGGTGCCAGCGCTTCGGCCACCGACTTTTGGAGCGCTGGACCTTCCGAGAGCAGAGAATTCGTGCCTGTGGCTGACATGGACTATGGTGAGCTGTGGAGCGCCCAGGTGCACATCCCCGGCTATTCCCGCTGGGACGAGCCAAGGCGCGGTGATGATATGCCTCTGGTATGCTTGGCCTCTTCTCTTAGTACCCGCCGGCAACAACGGGGTTCTTATTCACACCAAACATGGCTCCGCTCCCATCGTGATCACCACCTAACCTTTCATTAGGCCCGAGTTGAGAGCGACCTGAATCCAACACACCGATAGACATCAATATCCAGGCCGAGGCCTGCCAGCTCGCCACACTACCTTCGGTGGCACAACACCTTCCACGTCGACCCTCTATCACCCTAGAGATGACCGAGGCTCAGGCAACCCTGGGAGCCTCTGTACAACAAAGAGACAGAAAAAAAGGAGACAGGGAGGACAAAAAGGAAAGAAGTCCTCCAAATTCGGAACAAAACTGGTGTGAGAGAGAAAGGAAGAAATCGGGTCTTGTGAACTCACCTTGTGCTTTATACTTTTTCTAATATCTCTGAAACGGACCATTAGCTATCCGTTTCGTACTAATTGCCATCCTCTTCTTCCCCCCATGGCCGAACCCGCCCATACCAAGGCCAAGACCTTGGCCCGAGCAACATGATGCAGACTGGACCAACTTATTCCTTTCCCACCCACTTCGCCTAGGTAGTAGATAAGATCTACGGAAATGAGATCTTACCCTGCCTTGAGCAAATGGCAACCGATATTGGTTATATTAGAAGCTCGCCGAAGGCCTCTCAAGTCCAGGTTCTTCTAGCCTATCGAGAATCATCAAGTATTCAGCGGGTGTCGGGGGGCACACAACACCACCCTTCTCTGCTATGGCGGCTGCAGTCAAATAGCATCAGAGAAGAGGCAAGCTATCCTCTCAAACATTCGTCATCATTTCGAAGTGAAGGATACACACTCCGCGATACGACGTCCACATCCGCAACAGGCCCTTTCCATCTAGTCCGTTCACCAACCCAACACTCACAAAGGCGGCGGCACGTTCATAAAACAGCTCAAGTTCTACAGGTCTCAGCCATGGTAGCAAGCAAGTACGACAGACAAACATCGGCGTGCCGAGGGGAGTTTTCCGTCCCTGGTCCGCCCGTCCACCCAACCATTCAGGTCCCTCCCAGCCAGCCCACCGAAAAACTCCGACTCCATCCCTGCCTAGCCAGCCTAGCCAACCTGTACCCCCGTCCGTTACCAGTTAACCAGACCCGCCCACCAGCCAAGCCAGTCTATACATAAGACGCACACATATCTGGCCCAGACACGGCCAAGATCCCAGCCGAGTTATATATCCTCGCTGCCCCCGTCATCATCAGCAATATACCCCTCCCCCCAAACCAATTCAATCTCATTAAATAACCAAAAGAACCACCCATCCCATCCTCATCACCCGCCCACTCCCACAGTCATCTCACCGCATCCCATCCCACCACCCCTCACCCATCAATCCCACCACCACACCTCACCTCAACGCCCGCAACCCCACCTCCCCACTACTACTCCCCGGCGCGCCCTCCCTGACCTCAAACACGCCAATCCCCCCCTCCGCATCCCCCACAAACAAAAACCCACCATCCGCCGAAAAGCACATCTCCGTCACCAGGCTCAAATCCCCCAACGCCGCCCTCACCCCAGCATCCTCCCCCGAATCCAACAACCCCGCCTCCGGATCCGGCCAGCACCACAACTGCCGCCCCGTCATAGCATCCACCAGCGCGAGACACCCGCGCGCCCCGCTCTCCACGCCGCGCGCATCACAGTACGCGACAAAGCGACAATCGGGCGAGACGCACGAGGTGGCATTCGGGATGCGGAACGTCTTGGTCGACGACGCGGCAAAGTCCCAAACCAGGACATGGCGGTGATGCACGGCGGCGGGGGCCAGGTTGAAGCCGCCGCGGCCCGGGATGGGGACGGCGCGGTAGGAGGCCGGGATCCAGATGGAGACGGCGACGGAGCCGTAGGTGGCGAGGCCCGAGGGCAGGGCGGTGTCGAGCTCGGCGTGCTGCCAGGGGGCGACGACCTTGTAGGGGGTGTTGGAGGTGGGCGCGCCGTCGTGGATTTCCCAGGCGGTGAGGAGGGTTTCGCGTTCTGGGGGCGGGTGGTCGGGGCGCGGGGGGCGCGGGCCCGAGGCGGTCACGAGGAGGGGCCCGGTGGCGGAGAAGGCGAGTTCGGGGAATTTGGGCAGGATGGGCAGGTTGGTGGCTTTGCTGAAGTCGATGGAGCGGGATTTTTTGAAGGGTTTTTTGGGGTTGTGCGTGGCCGAGTAGAGGTCGAGGGTGTCGGTGTTGCTGTTGTAGGTTACGAGCGGGCACCAGCCGGATTCCATGACGTTGGAGCGCACGGCGGCCCAGCGGTTGGCGTTGTCGATGGTTTGGAGGCGCTTCTTCTTGCTCCAGTCCCAGATCTCGAGGGTGTCGCCGAAGCCGGTGGCGATGGCGATCAGGTTGGAGGTTTCCGAGAGGATGGCGTGGCTGCGGACGAAATACTCGCGCGAGCGGGGCTGGGCGTTGGTGTAACACGATATCTTGATGTTATTTTGCACCTCGCCACTGCCGACGGACCATATTCGGATGATGTTGTTGCCATGTTTGCTGGCGAGGGTCGCGGAGGAGGTGGAGATGTCGAAGAAATAAACGGTGGGTTCTTTGAGCTGCTTGTCCTTGACGGCGACGAGTTGTTTCCACGGTACCAAGTGGACGGGCGAGGATCCGTGCTGCGGTTGCATTGGCTGCACCGGTTGCACCGGCTGCATCAGCCGCGGCCGTGCACGGTACTCAGGCATGACAGGCGAGGGCCCCAGAGCGGCTGGAGGCGACGCGGCACTGCCGGATGAGGATACCCGCTCCAACGTGCTCCCCCTCGACGACTGCGAATACCTGGACGTGTCACCGGATCCCAGGTCAGATCCGTCTAGTGATGGTTGTGATGAAGCCCGATGCGAGCTCTGGCGGTTCAGCACGGGGAGCGGCGGTAATGGCTTGGCTATGGGTGGTTTGGGGGCTGCGGGGTACAAGCTGTAACCGGCTGAGGAACCCTTGGATGGCCGTCGTTCAGAGGCGTACGAATCTTTCCGGTGAAACTGTGGTGCCCTTGGTGTTCCGGGAGGCTGCATAGAAACCGAGTTCGCGGGACGCTGTCCCAGCTCGTAGGTGGGCATGCGATATACGTCGTCCTGGCCAAGGTAGCGTGGCGAGTCAGGCGTGCGTGGCACGGGCATTCCACCGGATGGGACTCGTCGCCGGGCGTCATAGCGGTCGTCTATTGATGATGCCATTGACGATGTATGACGTGACGAACTGGAGTCTCTCGAGTTCAAACGGCCTAGCTTATTCCTGCATCGGATCATGTTAGCGGCCGCTGCTCCACGGTTTCTCGCGAAGAAACCCTGACTGCAAGCTCCCAGGTTCAAGCTCACACCATGTCATCCATCTCATCCGCCGTGTGGGCGTATGGTTCCATCTTTGCGTCAGCTCTGTGCGGTGTGTGATGTTTCGCAGAAAATAAAATTTGGAGTGAGCAATCGGCTGGATTCGGCTGTCCAAGTACTAGCTCGAGTCTAAGATCGGCATGCGGCACGCGACGACAGCGGATCAACGGGAAGGTTCCGTTTGACTGAGGCTGACTCTGATCGCCCCTCCACTCGTTCGAGGGTGGCACTCAAGTCAATGAAGCAACGACGCAACGAAGCAACAAAGTCACCTCAATTATTTCCGGTTGAGACAAAGGCGTTCGGGAAGCCACGAGGACGGAGCGGCGCAGGGCACACGAGGATGGTTAAAGGGAACTAATGAAAGATGCCGCCAAGGGTGTTGCAGTCGGCTCCTCGCGTGGCAATGAGGGGGAGGGGACCTCGAGGATGGAGAGGGTGAGGGAACAGGAACCCGGGAGGGGAGCACGGGCCGGACAATGGAACGCAAGGAATCGCAGGCACACCATGACTATTCCCACGGCTCGAAGCTCAACTTGTAGTGTCGCTGCTCGTTGCTGTTGGTCACTGCCCCTCCCCTCATTTGGCGGCTTTCAGGCTAGACATGGCTCGCAACCACTGGCAGCCAATAATTGCTGGCGGGGAGCGAAGGCAACCCCCCTCTTGGTTGGCCCTTTCCTCCGCATCCAGTCAGGGGCCTGTGCAAGCCACCCCTGCCTTAGCTGCTCCCTGTAGCCGCTTGGCACACTTCAAACCCGGTACCCCAACACCCCGGGCTCCAGGCCGGGCTCCAGGCCGGTGCCACTGCTGGGGTGAGTGGTGGGGCTTGGACTCGATAGCCTGTCTTTCCTGTCTCCCCGGCTTTCTTTTGCATCTGACTGCAGAGGGGGCAGCTGCAGTGAGCTTCGAATTGATGGAACCCCGATGGAAAGTGGAAGACCGATCCAAACATCCAACCCACCCATTCTGCCATTCTCGTTTTTCATGCCCGACACCAGGCGGTGACCATGATTGCATCGACCTGCCCTGCTCTTTTCTGTTCTTCATTTCCTTCTTTGGAAAATACCTCATTTGCTCCATCACCCGGTTGGGTGGTTGCACCTGCACTTCCTTGCTCGCATCATTGTTTGTTGTGTGTGTGCTTGTTGTGTGTTTTGTGTTTTTCGCTTTTTTCGCTTTGACAGTCTGGGCCCTGCAGTCGGGGCAGGTGGGGCGGAGAATAGACCTGGATGCGGTCAGCATCCGACAAGTCCCTTGTTGGGCTGACGCAGTTCCAGACGTGGTTGAACCTGGTTCTCCAAACAGTCACCAGCGCGGAATTGAGGTTGCCGGTGTGCCGGTTTCTCCCCTCATTTGTTATCCACAGACAGATGTGTGTTGGATGTCGTTGTGTGAAATGTGAAGTCAAGATGTGTGTGGGATATGTCGCATTTCTTCAAAAGTGAAACACACGCACAGTTCGCTGCAGACCCAAGAAAACGGCCCGAAGCATGCAACCTGTTCGTCCACCTGTTTTCTGCCCCGGACCGTCCAGGTTCGGCTGCTTCCAGCGGTGCTAACCTCAAAACAGCCTCAGCCTTGCAGATGTTCGACGGTTGCCAGCCACGTTTTGCTGCACGCCATGCAGCCACCGTCCGTTTTCCCCCTTTCGCAATGTCGATCCCGCAACAAGCCGCAGGACCTGGCTCCGGAACCACGTCGGTGGCTCTCTTGACGATGCACCCTCAAAACCCCTCAGAGCCCCTCTGATACGTACGTCGTTATTGTGGAAATCCACACTCTGGGGGATCGCCCCGTTGAATTCTGTTGATCGGGGAAGTGGAGATCGCAAGGCGTTGGACGATAAAACAACGGAGCGACGGACAGCGGCCCCGACGATTGGCAATTGAAACGGAGCACTGACTGCATCTGGGATTTTCGATTTTTTTTTAGTTTTCCCGTCTTTGCTTTCCCACCACACCACGCCAATGTTGAGCTAGCAACCCACCAGCCCAAGGCTAAATTACCCCAAGAGTCCACTTCGATCCCAAGCCAGCGGGAATGCCACGCTACCCCGCTGCTCGGGTTTCTAACCAAGCCTGGCAGTCGCCGAAGCGATCTCTTCTTTTGCATGTGCTAGGTCTGTTCCTGGAGCGACTCGACGACTGGTGGGCGACTGGTTGACTGGCACTGGGCGATGGCACTGACCGGGTTCGTTGAGCCGGAAGTTGACCGGTCGGTGGTTGTTTTGGGCAATTTTACGAACCGATGCCTGTTGGCTCCGACGCCATCAGAGTTAATATCCGTTGGTTCGGGCCACCATCGATTCAGCGTATTTTTATCCCTCACGGCAGACCAGAATGGCACGCAATGGATGGCACCTCATGGGAAAGGAACGGGTGTCAGCGATATCGCCCCAGCGCCCCATCGTCCAATCGCCATGCTGCTCGAAAGTTGCACGACAGCAAACCCGTTCTTTGCGTGAAGTGGGAACGGTGATCAACGAACTCCGCGTCTTCAGGCCGCAGCAGGTTGGAGACACGGACAATATCCCGTTCTGTCCAGGGTCCGTTACTGCAGTGTTCTAGCAGCATTCACACAATCCTCCACTGCGCCCCGCGAATGACGTTTCACCACAGATTGTCTCCAATTTATTTCGCCCCTCGCGAGTTGCCGGGGGCATCACCTCAAATGGATATGTGTTTTGGCCGGTTCGGCATATGCCTGGCAGCAACCACTGCATGCTCTGGAGGCCATCAATCCAACGAAAGCTTCACAACCAGCCAAGCTGCTGACATCGACAGCCGTCCCAAATCCAAGATGGCGGCGCTGGATTGTGTGGATACCTAATCGGTCCTCTGGGTCCACTACCCTTAGTAACAGTTCTAGATCGGTGGCAAACACGATCGAAACAAACCATCAGCCCACACTCAGGAGCAGTCATGTGAATCCGTGATGTCAACGTTGAATAGGTATAGAGCTATTCCTCGAAGGAAACAAGGGATGAAAGACCAGCGCGTAGTATTACTGACATCGTATGATTTATTTGTCGCCCCGAGCGTGGAAGGACATTGCATAGCACGACGTCATCATCATACGACTCCAACGAGCATCCGCAATATCACTTGACCTAGGGAACGATGTTGGCAAACTTCTGTGTAGGTAGGTATGGAGGTATGCAGTTACTTACCTAAAGCTAGGATCAAAAAAAGAGTCACATTTTTTCAGCTTTGTATGAGGAATTAATTGTATGGGGAAGCCCTTGATGATAACTTGAACCCAATGCAGCTACCCACCACAAGTGCTAAAATGAAGAACATTGTTTTGCCTAGTATTTTAACATAAGACTACACCTTTTAATATTTCTTTTGGATATTTAAAAAATTGTTGGTGGTGGATTTCATCGAGTGATGAACCCGAGTTGGGGGGGATTTGGGTGTAATTTGAGAAGTGTGATCTTATTTTTTGACCCTGATTTGTAGGCAGCCATGCCATATTAGAGCGTACAAGTAAGTGTCTTACTCTTGAGAATGTGATTTATTGCTATATTCAAGTCCTTGATAGCTAACCACATTAATTTAGGGCTTCAGACCTAGAGTTGCTCATTCTTTAGACGGGGGGCACTCGTGACTCGTCTGATCAACTCGCACTTCATTCAGTTGTCCAGAACCACCAGACTTTATGTCACTACGGTCATGGGAAGAGGTCATAAGCAGCCAAACATCAGTCCATGACGCGGCGTTTACGTTCCAATGGCGCCACTCTCTTCTCTGATGATAGGTATATAGGGATGGCATCGGTGACCAGATACGCCCAATCCTTTTTCCTTCTCTTTTCATCTTTCACAAACCAAAGTTCAAAAAAGCCGAAAGGACAGAACCAAAGAAAAGACAAATAAAGCAAAAAAGAAAATGTCTTCCATCACCACCACCAACCTTCCCCCCTCCGACTCCCAGGCCGGCACCCTACTAGCCGACGTACGCCGGGAGCTGGATGACCTGTGTGCGCGCGCAGACCGCGCCATCCACGACGCCTGGGTGCAGCACCGCGATGTGCGCGCCCTGCTGGCCACGCCCAGCCACCTGCAGCGGCAGTGGTGGGGCAGGAGCAACGCGCGCTTTGGGAAGGCCGTCTCCAAGGCGGTAAAGGAGTTCAATGTGGGATTGTGGCGTCTTTGTAGGTTCCTTTGCTTCCTCCCTCTTTGCTTCCTTCTTGTTCCAGCTGGGAGAAGCGGTGGCTGACTGGAGGTTAGATGACGATACTGCTCGGGGCCATGGGGATGAGCTGGCGGAGCAGGTGTGGGAGACCCTTCGCGCCGACGATTACGCGCCGGCGAATTACCAGAAGGTCGACGGGGGCACCACCCATGGCCTGTGGGAAACCCTCGCCGCTCTCGAGGGGGTTCGGCTTCCGGTCGACGGCGGCGGCGGCGGCGGCGGCGGCGGCGGTTGATTCCACCGCGGGGGCGGGGCGCCGGAAAAGGGGGGGATGGAACCGAAGTCGGCTCGGCCTTGACGACACTGGGAAGGTACACGGGCGACAGTCTGTCACGCCCTGTGCCACAGTATTTAGGTATGTATGAGTGGGTGTGGAGAAGAGGGTCGAAGCACATTCTAATATCGTTCAGGTTCCATTTCCGGGTCACGCTTGACGGCGCATGCGAGATGGGAGGGGGGCAGAAAAACTGCCATTTTATAAATTGTCATTCCATAATTTGAAGTTAACCAAATATCATTCCTTGGCTTTTTCCGTTCCTCATAATGCGTCCCTCATAACCAACCATCATCATCGTGACCATGTCCCAAAACGCCCCAAGATGAATGCAACAGGGAAGATAAACCAAAAAAACATGGAGAGGGAACCAGAAACAACCCGCAGACAAATGCACCACAACACATCCGAGCAGCCCCCCAACCCCCAGAACAAAAGAATCCCAAAAGAATCCCCCTCAAAAAAAAAAACCATCACTCCCTCACCCAAAACCCCTCCCCATCATAAAACTCCCCCACCACCACCACCCCCTTCTCACCCAAACCCGACCCCGACCCCGACCCAAAACCCACCCCCTCCATCACCACCGCCCCCTTCACCGACCCCCTCCTCCCACCCTTCCCAACCCCCACAGCAGTAAACAACCTTGACGACGCCATCGCCCGCAGCGCCACGCCCAGCACCATGAGTGCCTCGACCCCGAGCAGGCCCATCCAGATGTGGTTGAGCAGCTGGTTCTCGTCTTGGGCGGAGAGGCGGGCGGAGAGGCGGGAGGCGAGGTTGATGTCGAGGATCATGGTTGTTGTGGGGGATTGTGTTGTGGTGGTGTGGTGGTGGTTTTGGGGAGGGGAGTTGTGGGGGTGGTTTTTGAGATGGGGGGTTGGTGGTTGGTGGTTGGTGGTGGTTTGGTGATGGGGGTTGGGGTGGTGTTTTGAGACGGCGGGAGAGGGAGTTGAGGTCGGAGATTTAGGACTCGGGGGGGGTGGGCTGTTGATGGTTGTGGCTTTTGCTAGGTGCTCGCTGCTCTCCGGGAGACTTGGAAACGGTGGGTGAGGGTGAGGGTGATGGCGGCGGGGCGGTGAGGGCTCAAATCGTGGAGCATCCAATGGGTGGGGGATGCGGATGCCGCTACTCTGGCTCGGGCTAGCTGCTCGTACGGCGTCGTTGTGGTCTGGGCAAGCGCAGCAATGTGATGGAGCTGGCAATTTCCCGTTAGCCAAATCGTGGGTATGAAGCTTTGACTTGGGTGTAATCCCGCTCACTTGAGTGTTCGAGGATGTTGAGTAAGATAGGGGAAGGTCGGGAGGTGGGATGCGTTGGCGCCGGGGTGGCCGGGGTTTAGTAACCCCTGCGCAAAATGCACAAGCAAGGACTCTGGATGCGGTGAGGCCTAAGAGTGGAGGGTAGGATGTCCACACACCGCCATTAGGGCGATAGAGCGAGAGTGCGAACCCTCTGATGATTGATCGATGTCTGGTGTGGTAGTAGAATTGAAAGGCACGGTGACAACAGCCCCCTGCAATTTTACAAAGCTTGTTTAGGTATCGAGTCAGATCTTAGCGACGCATCGGTGCCAGTACCTCTCTCTTGGAAGGCATTTGTGAAATCTGGACTTGCCATGGGGAGGGCTGGTTTATCTCAACCTGCGCAGCCTTTGTCCTTGTGCCGGCCCAGTTGAGGCCAACATGGCCATTTACCCGATTTGGGTTTAAGAGTTAATATGGGTGCCACCCGTGACAAGCCTCGGACTGCAGAGTCACTTTTGGAGCCGAAAACTTTGGCTTGGCATGAAAGCCGAGGGTATTGATGGATCATCTTCACGGATCTCTTCGTGGCCCTCACTGGTCCCTTGGAACATCCGACTCTTCCTGTGGCCCATGACGAGATCCCTTGATGTGAGGAGACCCACGGCGCTTTTCTCATCTTGTAATGACAACATGTACCGGCCATCGCAGCATGTTGATTCAGCCAGACCAAGGAAGACAATTTAAAACCGGTCATCTACATCCCGTGGCGTACCAGCTGCAGGAAGCCTCTCATTCCCCCATATCCTAGAATAACCAGGCGTATCTCGTCTCCTTTGTTCCCGACGTTGCCACAAAGGAGAGCGCAGTGATTAGGTAGGTACCTGGGTACACGTAGGTAGGTAGCTTGTGACTATTCACGATTGTCTCAACTTCAAGTCACCGGCCATGGACAGGAGTAAGTGGAGATACCTTAAGTACCAAATTGGACAGTACAATCACTATTAATTAAGAAACCCTCCCCGCCGTGTCTGATTTACCCGTGCCCAACTTCCCATCAGCATTATGATGATGTCTTAGGGCTCTAGGCTCGGGGACATCATGGATGCCCGGGCATCCTCGTCAAGATTGAACTCACAAAGGCACGTACAAAAATAGCTGGAGTTCTTTTTCCTCATAGCTCAATGCAGTCTTGCTTCCGGGGCTCTGATACTATTGTTGCCGCCAATCAAAAGCACCGCGCAACAGTTCCCCATGTTTTCTTTGTTTTCGCCGGAGGTTAAAGATCGGCCTCTCAAACCCCGTTACTTTCACGAGGTAGGGAGTTTTTGAAAATATCTATCAACACTCTACTTTCGCGTCACTCAGCCCGTACCCTGCCCAAGGCCAACCTTGCCATGTCGACCAAGCCATCGACCCGTCGCCGGACGCCGTCTCCGCCCCCCCCAGACACGCCTGACACGCCTGACACGCCTGACACGCCCGACACGCCCGACTTCCGTCCCAACACCGGTGATCCAATCGATAAAATAATTTCGATTTGGTGGTTCGTTGTTACCTACTCGCTTTGGCAGTTGACCTATGAAATGGTCCTGCTATCTGCGGAAGTTCTACCTGTCTTGGTTCGGGCGCTGGGCCCGCTCTATTCGGTCTTGTCCCTGCTGGGGGTCTTGTATCTCACTTTGAGACTGGTTTGGGCCGTGTACCAGGACTTCCTAGCGCTGAGGAGAACGAAAGTGGTGGGGGGGGCTCTGGCGCTGCTCATGTTCTGGTGCGTATTCCTCCTGTGGTTTACCATAGTCGATAGGCCTTGCGTCGCATGTGCTCTTCTGGGAGACTTCTTCCACTATATTTCTACCTATCAGTGCCTCCCAACATCTCTCAGGGCCTTCCTGCAGACTCTCGCGCGCCGGCTCTGGAAACTGCACAGCGCCCCCTCTCGGGTGGCTCGTTGGCTCAGCAGCCCCTCCAAACCGCTAGGGCGCCTCGGCCGGGTCTGCCGGTGGTCTTCAATTGCCTACGCCGCATGGCTGGGCTTCACCTATACCACCTTGTTCGTCTATCACCACCGCCGGGACGCACTATCGACTGTGGTTTGTGCTACGCCTTACGTTGCCCCCCTACTCGTGCTATGCCAGCCGCTGGGGTTGCCGACCCCCGACCTCCTGGCTGGGATAACGCAGACCCGAGGGGAGCTTGCTGGTGCCATGGGGCAGGTCGGCCAGGGCTACAGCCTTGTGCCTCAGATGTCGGATCCTCAAATCTCAACAGCCCTAGTTGCTTTCGGTTCCTACGTTGAAACTAGCCAACTACCAGAGGAGGATAAACTCGAACTAGGAAAGGCCTTGGGTTCTCTGCGAGAAGATACAGATACTACAGCCCAGTACGTCCCCAGTCATCACCCCATCTACACACCACTTCCACTAACACGTTATATTCCAGGCTATTTGCGAGCTTCACGAAGTCCATTAATAATACCGTCGGTGTCATAAGGACGCGGGACAGATCCGCCATCACTGTGCTCGATAGAGTTTCGCAAGAGACCCAAGTCCAAGTCAAACCACAAGAGGCGGCTGCGACAGTTCTAGATCGTGTACTAGCGGCTATACACCCGTTGGCGGGACTGACGCCGGACATATCGCCCGGGCTGGAAGTAAAGTGGCTGATCCAAAACACCGAGGACCACTTTGCGAAACGAATCGACTGGCTACTCCGTAAAGCGGATGCTCTCTTGACCACCCTCCGTAACATCCATGCCAACCTCGACCAGATTAAAACCTTAACCAGCTCTATCGAGGGGCTTGGCAGCACCTCCACGGACACCGTCCTCCAAGACCTGTGGGTCTTCGTCGTGGGAAAAGAAACCGGGGCGGAGCTCAAGGGGCACAAGAAGCTGCTGGGGGAGATCCCTCTGTTCTACGACGCCACAGATGCTGTGGTGCGAGATATCCAAAGCTCGCTCCTTCAAGTCAAGGCCGAGATGAAATCCCTCGCTTCGTTGCCACACATAGGGGGGGACATTCTCCTCGAGGTATGCCCACCTCACCTCGTCGCAACCACGCTGCGGAGGTCGGCGGAGGTGCTGGAGGCGAGCACGCAGGAGTTTGAAGGGAAGAGTGCTAGGGTTGCTGAGATTATTGCGAAGCAGAAGAAGGGAGTGGCTTAGGGGGGTTTCGATGTTTGGAACTGGAACCTGGAGGAGTGTACTGTGTGTCCTGGATTCTGTTGGGGGAGAAGAGGGTGCTAAGGGATGTGACCGGGAGTTTGGGGTTCGACTTTCCCGTCTCCTCGAGGTGTGTCCGGCAGGCCTTTGAGTTATCAGATAAGATGTAACGAAGTTGAATTTGGCCAGGCAAGGCCCGCTGTCCCACGCCAGAAAAGACTTGGCACGCTCTTGGCGGCTGGAAACACCCGTGTGGGTTCTCACGTGAGACCTGGAAAACATCTTTTGTGTACGAAGCACGGCTTCAAAAGTGAATGAGAACTTGAGGTGGCGCCAAGCTAGGCCCATGCCAGCGTGCGGAATGCTTGCGTAAGGCTGTTCGTGCTGTAAAAGGTTCGCAGTCGGGTGGAAGGTTGGCCACAGTGGCTGCAGTGGCTGCTGGTGCAGCGGGGCCAGTGGGTGCAAGCGGCCCTGTCAGCCTAAACCCAAGGAAGGACGGGGCGAGGTCTGGGCTTCGCGCTGTCACTCTTGAAACGGTGATTTAACCCGACCTTAAGTTGAGGGGATCATGCACTTTTTACTTGCAAATCAGATCCACCAGCTTGAGGTACTAGCGGTCGGTTGGTACTTAGGTACCAAGTCTACTAACATGCAGTCTCCAAGGCTCCACAGAAGGCTACCGGCGTTGTTACTGTAATTACCTACGGTATGTAAGGCGTCAGGCAACCTACATGTAGGCGACATTCTTGGTCCTTTCCAGGCAGCACCATTTTCGCACTCTGAGCAATGTTTGGACAATAACACCAGGTGACAAGAAAATCTTTCATAAAACCTGGGAGGGTCCGAGCGAAGCATGTGACCCGACCCCTTCGGCACGATTCCATGAGTTTCCATCCAGAAAATCCCAAGGGGGGCAGTTCGGCACGATTCCGTGAGATCCCTTGACTTTTAGTATTGCGATGGGCGCGCCCGTGACGGGCTCTTTGAGGTCGTCTCCCTAAGTCTCCATCCCGTTCGTCGCGGTCACGGGTATGATTCTTGACCTCACCATGATTAACGTCTGATTTGCTAAGTTGCTCCTGGGTCGTTTCTACCTAGTTGCTCATTTATGGGTTACTTGTTGAGGGAGTGCTCATCCTGCGGTAGCTCGTTGGCAGAAATGAGGAGGGCTTCCGCCGACACCATGAAAGGCTGATGGGCATTGCGAAGCGAAATTAGAGTACTAGGAGACTACCTTACCTACCTACCTAATATTAAGATAAATCAAATGTGATGTCGCTATCAGAAAAATCAAACATGTGAATCTGGCTGGGGCGCCGTGGGACGTCGGGTGTAAATAGCAACAGCAGCAGCAACGCAACAAGCGAGTCCAGAAACATAGGTAGCTAAGGATGGTGATTGCCTTAGCCATATTGTTAAGCAGCACCTACACCGTCAGGTTTACTCTCTACTTCGACCCAGGGCCCCTATTACACAGAAGGTCACCAACATAAGACACCCAAGAGACCGAGATCATCATGATGTGAAATATATATTATTATTATTATTCATACTCCGCTATGCCCTAGGGCGTGCCGGACCCTCTGCTATTTAGTGTACAGGAAAACCGTGCCCTCCCGGGCCGGGTGAAAAACCCCTACCAACAATCAAGGAACGATGCGTTCTGGTGAGTCTACGTATACAAAGAGAGGAGGCCTCCTGGCCTCCGAACGGGGGCGCTTCAGGCCGCCGTTTCCAGCTCGAGCCTCCTGGCCAAGCTGTACATCGGCAGCCTCCCCGAGTCCATCAGCCAGTCGAGGATCCTCCTCGCAAGCCGTGCAGTCGTGGGATTGATACCGTGTAGAACTGAGTAAAAGTCCCGTCGTGTCCGAATTCCAGTTCTCTCCCATCTTCGAGTCAACGGTGGGGCCAAACACCACACTACCAGGTGTTCGGCAGTCTCTCGTCCCTCGCCACACTCGCAGGCAGGCGTCAGAACCTCCGGGACTTCCCGTGTAAACAAGTAGTCCCGTAAGCCTATTGCTCCCGTCCGGATTTGAATGAGCAGTGAGCTTTTCGCCTTGCTGAGACCGTCATGCCTCCTTAGGGTTTCGTTCCGGAATAGCGTCTCCCGCTGATGGTCAAAGTCGTCCGCCGGCCTGGTGATTGCTCTGCCGTCCCGTTCCTTTAACCACCTGTGAAATATATATATAAACAACATCATATATTACTCTATTTTTTATTATGCTTCTACTCCTTGCCCTTCTTCTTCTTGCTGGTGGTCGGGGCCTGCCCGGCATCCTTCCGCAAATGCACAATTAACCGTGTCCACGACTCCTCCTTATCCCACTCAAAGCCCTTTAGGTAGGGCAGCTCGAGCTCGTCATCGGCCTACGCATGTCATATTAGCGCCGTGTGCATGCAAACTGCCAGAATCGTGGGCACTCCACTCACCTTCTTCCGGAACTGCTTGTGGATGGCATCAAGGGCGTCCTTGATGGTGACGCCCTTGAGGTTCCGGGCGGTGACCTCCAGGCCCAGCGGGAAGTGCAGGTCAATCTTCTTGACCGGGGGCGTCGTCAGGAGCTTCTTGAGCATGTCCTTCTCCTCTACTGTCGAGGGGGACTTGTTGATCTTCCTATGCGTGTGTAAGCCTGCCGGTGCACACCACATGTTTGAGTTGTACTTACCACCCTGTAGCCTGGGTCTCCTTCGCAATTTCCAGCTCAATGCCCTGTTCCTCTGTTCATAAGTTAGTGTTGTTCGAGTCAAACTTGCGATGTTATTTTTGCGTGACGCAACGGTCTGCTGTGGCACTAAGAGGCAGTAGTTGCGCAGAGGCGCAAGGTTCGAACCAGACTCCGACCGATGTTTTTCGGGAGCTTCCTGATAAAGAAATCCTTTGTTGGAGGGAAAAGAGGAGTAGGAGACTGATAGTGATTCGGATCTCGTCTGGTTGTGTCGATCTGGCGGATGTATGACAATACGAGGTGCAATTGCGATGTCGTTTTTGTGGCAATAATCCAAGAAAGCCAAACTCAAAAGGGGGGAAGAAATGAAGAAAAGATAAGTAAAAGAAAACCAAAAAGACAACCAAAAAAAAACCTAAAAGAAGAGGAAAAAAGAAAACAGAGCAAAATGGAGTAAATAAAAGAAACCGAGTCAAATGACAAGTAGATGTTGAGAATATATTTACCCAGATCCTTAATGTTCATGACGCCATTCGCCGAGGAGCTCGCCCGGCGGTGCTTGGTCTCCTTGACCTCCGGGGGGACGTCGAGGCCTTGGACGGCAGAGTCGACCTTGGTGAGTGGTTCAGACATGTTGGTTTCTAGAGCGGATTGGTTTCTAAGGCGGGCTTGACGGATCTTTGTGTGGGCAGTTTTGGGTGGGCAAAGTGAGAAGAAACTTGAGATGAGCGGGAGGGGGAAAAAGGGGGGGAGGCTCTCTATTTAAGCCACGCATGTCAGCGGTCCGAGCTCAAAGTGATTAGGAATTTGGGAGGAATTAGGATTAAGCGCCCCCTAAAGGTACCTACCAGGCAGAGGCAACAGCCAGCAATCGAGATCACTGCTTGCAATCAGACCGGGCGGGGTAATGCTGCCAGGACAATGATCACGTTGGCTTGTCCCACGGGATCGCGTGACAAGTACATGATGATGGAACGACATCCTAAACAAGGCAAGGTACCTGGCCCGAGCGTCTTGCAGGACACTAACAGCCTGGCCCACCTTGGAATCTGGGGTAATCCGGGGTACCGGGGCCATGCCCCACTCCTGTCATCCAGCACTTACACGTCATCCTGTAGTTCAAAAAGTTATCAATTGGAGCCAATGCTGCGTCGCAGCCGGTAGGGTCGAATCAATTTTTTCCCAATTGATCTCGGGAATTTCCTCAAGAGATGCAGAACTTCGAGAGTTAGGTAGGAACCTTGGGTGACAAATTGCCTGGTCGAGCCGGGGATGTCCCGCCCCTGCACAGCTAGTGGGGCAGAGGTGGGGTAATGCTCTGCTTCCAGGCTCGCACGACCTGTTATCGCCGGTGTGCTTTCGTACTGTGTAGGTACCTGGGGATAACATTATCGCCCAAATGTGTTAGGTGAGCAGGCCATTGCTTCCCGTTATCGGCTAGGTGTAAAAAAAAACAAAGAGAAACCCAAATTGATCAGAGAATGGTGAGATCAAGAGTCAGCCGTTCTGACTTTTCGCCTTCGTCGCAGCTGTGCAGCCGAGCCGGCCTCTGATTCCCTGGCACAAGAGACCAACGGCGGCTGTGTAACTCCAAGACAGAAGCGGGGAAGCTGCTCATCAGGGGCCGCGTATCATTCAAGCCCATTCGACAATTGGACCGTCGATCAACCGGGACACACGCCACACCTGCTCGAGAAGTGGCACTGTTTCCGTTTCATGCGGCAATCGCCCTGAATCAGATGCCCCGTCCCTGGCCACCAATCCCTCGAGTCCTTTGCTGTGGAAAGCATCTTAGACTTGTATCCTCGGCAGTCTTGTTGGGCCGGATTGTTTCCATAATTCTCGTGCCGCTGCCGATTTGGACCTTCTGCTTGCTGGCCTCCAGCTTATTTAAGGAACTCCGGAGGGTGACTGTCATGGCATCGAGAGGCGAGCAAGGCGGCCAGCTGGATGCACTCTAAGTTCAAGTGGTTCCGCTTAGCCTGGACATAGACTAACGCTAACAGGATGTCCTGCACGGCGGTCGACGCCGCTCTGAGAGGTTTGGAAGACCCGCCAGCCGCCTCGGCGTGTTCTCAGTCGTATACAATCACTTGTAGCCCTCTTCTTTCTTCAGACGGCCCCACAGCGTGTCGGAGATATCACGGGGGGGGAGAAGGGAATGCCCTAGTCGATGTGGTCCTTGGTGGTTTTGGGAAGCCTTTGAATGTCATCAATCTCTTGTGAGAGCTTGTCGACGTCCTCGGATGGTGTCTGATCGTTTGCGCAATGGTGATTCGGGTCGCCTCGATGTCATCCTCAATAGTGTCGCGGGCTTTGAAGCCGGTGGGCAGATATCGCCTCTAGAACGGAGCTTATAAACACCATTCTCTTACTGCGCCCGTCCGGCTTGATCCGCCCCTCGATGAAACGGAGCGCGCGTCTTTCGAAACCATGGAGGGCATCAACAACGTCGGTGAACTTCCATGATCGCGACCTGGGAGAGTGGCTTGGCACATTGGGGTCAAGTGTCGGTACCTCTAACTGACCAGGCGATGGGCACTGCTGCAGTGTTGTCAGTGTCGGGTCATTGGAGACTATCGGCCTGCGGCTGCGGTTTGCTCTTTCAAGAGTTGCAACACTTCCCCAATTTTGTATTTGTCCTCTAGTGCGCTGAACTTAACACGAACTTTCCGGTCAGGAATGATAGAACGATGGCGAAACAATTCATTCGTAACATTGTTGTCTTGCCCAGGGCGCCGCATGACCACGGCAACTCCTTCCTGGGGCCACGTAAGTTGACGCGTGGATATCACGATCGTAGACGGTAGGCCGGTGGGCGTGGTTACGAAGGGTTTCGCTGAAAGCCATTTGTGGTGTTTAGGTAGTGTTGCTGTTGGTGTGTGTGTGTGTGTGTGTGTGTGTGGGCGTGTGTCCAAAAGTCCCACTCTGCTTCGATAACAGATATTTCAAGATAATGATATCGGGCCATGCAACGTACCCAGGTTCAAAATTGCCAGAGGCGCATTCAGACGGTCCCATGTTTGTGATTCGGACTCGGGATCGGGAGTCGGGATCGGCCACGGCCCGAGTTGTTAGTGGGGTTCAGACAGTCCAACGAGCGGCCTTGGGATGGGCGGCGCATACAACCGGCTACATTCGGCCTTTACAATGGCCTCCCCTCCCGCCCAATGTGCGGAATTGGCAAGCTCGGGAAAGCTCCCAGTTGCAAAACCGAGCGCGATGACGGCACATGCAATCGGAGGTGCGACCAAACTGGTAGGATGGATCCCTTATTATTCTACTCCCCTCTGTGGCCCCCATGTTTCCGATTGCTTTCGTGATTCTCTACTTTAACGTCGTCGAGCCGGCCCAACCACCACTAAAAGGCTAAATAAACCCAAACCAGCAACACAAACACAAACAACAACGACAACGACGACCACGACGACTCTCCGCTTGGAGCCACCGTCGCAATGCCCGTCACAAAGTTCGACCTCGAAGAAAAGTACCAATACCAAAATGGCTTCGACTCCTACTTCGAGTACGCCTCCCCCCCAGCCAACCCAACCTCCCCCCCCCCCAAGCCAGTCCCCATCCCCCCTCCCCCCACCAACCACCACCACCACCACTAACCACCCCCACCCCCCTCCCAGAACCGAAGCCGTCCCCGGCGCCCTCCCCCTCGGCCACAACTCCCCCCAACAACCCCCCCTAGGGCTCTACGCCGAAAAGCTCTCCGGCACGGCCTTCACCGCGCCGCGCCACGAAAACAAACAATCCTGGCTCTACCGCATCCTGCCCGCCTGCGCCCACCCGCCCTTCGTCCCCGCCCCTGCCCCGAACGAGTCTCTCGGCCTCGGCGGGGCGCCCTTCCGCAACATGCACTACATCCCCAACCAGCTGCGGTGGGACCCCTTTGACCATGATCCGGAGGCGGACTTTGTCGGGGGGTTGCATCTGGTGGCGGGGGCGGGGGACCCGGCGCTGAAGCAGGGGTGTGCGATGTATGTGTATGCGGCGGGGCGGTCGATGGGGGAGAGGGAGGTGTTTTATTCGGCGGATGGCGAGGTGTTGGTGGTGCCGCAGGAGGGGGTGTTGGATGTGCGGACGGAGATGGGGTGCTTGTTGGTCAGGCCGATGGAGATTTGTGTGATTCCGCGCGGGGTGCGGTATCAGGTGCGGTTGGTGGGGGGTGTTGCGGCGAGGGGGTATGTGTTGGAGTTGTTTCAGGGCCGGTTTGTGCTGCCAGAGTTGGGGCCCATTGGGTCGAATGGGTTGGCGAATGCGCGGGATTTTCAGGCGCCTGTGGCGAGCTTTGATGAGGATGCGGAGTTTGGGGCTACGGCGTCGGATGGGAAGCATGAGTTTGTGGTCACGGCTAAGTTCAACAACGCGCTGTACCGCACCGTGCAGCGGCATACGCCCTTTGATGTCGTCGCCTGGCATGGGAACTACTACCCGTACAAGTACGACCTGGGCCGGTTCAACACGATCGGGTCTATCTCGTTCGACCACCCGGACCCGAGCATCTTCACGGTGCTGTCGGCGCCGTCGGACCACGTGGGCACCTCCGTGGCGGACTTTGTCATCTTCCCGCCGCGCTGGCTGGTCGGTGAGGATACCTTCCGCCCGCCCTGGTACCACCGCAACACCATGAGCGAGTTCATGGGCCTGATCCGCGGCGGGTATGATGCTAAGAAGGGGGGCAGCGGTGGGTTTGTGCCCGGGGGCGCGAGCCTGCATAATGTCATGAGTGGCCATGGGCCGGATGCGGAGAGCTATGAGGGTGCTCGCAACGCTGTGCTGCAGCCGGCCAAAGTTGGTGAGGGGAGCTGTGCGTTTATGTTTGAGAGCTGTCTGATGATGGGGGTGTCGGACTGGGGGCTGAAGACGTGCCAGAAGGTGCAGGCCGAGTATTCGGATCATAGCTGGGGTGGAGTCAAGGTGCACTGGAAGAAGAAGACTGAGGGCGCGTAATGGGGGTGGAAGAGTGCTAGTTGGGGCGTGCCATGTCCAATTCTGAAGCGGCGTTTACCTCTCGACATCGTTGATGTATGTACTAGACAGTTCTGCCCTTACCTATCCCCCAGATGCCAGCAGCGGTTTGTTATCAACATCACAGGTAGCCAGTATATGGTTCAACATTATGGTATTTTGCTCCACAACTCACCCCGACATTGCCATGCTATATTGGTATCTCGCGACCGTTCCCCCTGAAAAACTCCAGTATTATCATGCCCAGCTTGGCCAAGCGTGCAACCCGCCCCCTTCCTGCCATGCAATATGCTCAACACAAATGCAAGGACGCCGACGCTAGTTTGCTTCCAACACCGCTGATATGCTCCAAGCCCCCTCCCGTTTCCTTGTGCCCGTCTTATTTATCGATGATATTATGCAAAAATGACCCCTTGCGGCGCAACCTTTAAGTCCTTGTAGAATATCGGAAGTCGTGCGCGTCATGCCGTGAGTTGGTTGGTTGTTGATGTCGCGGCGCGGGGACGGCTTCGTCTGCAACCCGGGAGTTGGCTGTGTAGAGTGTCTAGCCGAGGCCGCGACCGGCTTTGCAGCCTGTGCTGCCGAATCCCAACAGGCGTCTGGTGAGAAACGGTCCCCCCGGGATGGTATCCACGCTCCTGAAAAGCAAACCCCCGCCGAGAAGCACGCCGGCAACGCTACGCGGCTAGCACGGCGTAGCAGCACTGTCGTGGGGACCTGCCCCCTCGAACAGGCCCTCGGCCCCTGGTAGTCCAGCCGGCTACCGCCATGTCGTTGGAAGGCTTGGTTTGACCCGAGCAGAGTGCATGGTTCCCCTCCCCAGCCCCATACCGCCCATGAATATCACTCACAACCACGCTCAATCCACCGGCTTCCTCCCCCTCACCACATTCAGCGTAAAATACGAATGCACGCCCTGCTCCATCAACGCCCTCCTCACCTCCACCAAAAAGATCTCAATCTGCACCGGCGTCCACCCCAACGCCGTCAACGGCCGCCGACTCAACCCCCGCAACCCATCCATCAGCGTCGTCCTCAAAAACAACCCACAAAACCGCATCCGCTTGTCGCGCGGCCACACCCCCACGGGGCACTTGTGCGTCGTCTTGCGCACGTCGGCGAAGCCCGCGGCGCGCATCCGCTCCGGGAGTGTTAGGATCGCGTGCGCTTGGGATCCCATCACCGCCATGCCGGCGGCGAGGTAGTGGATGTAGTCGCGCAGGGCGTAGGGGGTGTCGGGGGTGAGCGTGTCGTCGTCGGCGACGGGGTCCGTGGCGAGTTCTTGTGCTTCGAAATAGCCGCCGGGTTTGAGGTGTCTGGGGGAAGGGGGGGTGATGGGTTAGTATGGTGGGCTGGGTGGCGATGTTGGGATGGGAGGGGGAGGGAGGCGTACTTTAATACTCGCTGCAAGAGTAGCTCGACGTCTTGGACCGAGTGCAGGGTGTGGCGGATGTGGATGAAGTCGTACTTGTTTTCGGGGTCGAGCCATTCTTCCTCAAAGTCGTCGACGAAGAAGTGAACGTTTTCAGGGACGTAGTTGGGTTGGATGGGCGAAAGGTCGATGCCGGTGATGGTAGAGTTGGGGTATTTGTCGCCGACTGGGTGTGTTAGTTTACTTGGTCTGGATGATTTTTATTGCCCGCCAGCAATGTTTGACAAGACCGCCTCCGCAGACTCGACTCCTCGAGTTTCACCCGGTCTCCGCACTAGTAAAGCGAGACACAGGCGCGTCAAGCCGTGGATAAGCACAGCATGTGAGACAGGTGATGTGCGACAGGCGCACCGACAGTTGTGCTCAGATGCTCAGGGAAAGGAAAATTCAAGCCACTTACGCTCCATGGCCCAGATTCCGGTTCCCGTGCCTGTTGTGTCAAGTCAGTCTTTGTCTCTTGGGTGGAATGCCATAAACCAGAACCCGGATTTGAGACTTTTCCCAACCCCAGCATCAACCTCCTTCGCCTTCCCGATCCCACAGCCATTACTTCCAATCAGCCACTCCCTCCATCCATCCCCCATCCACCCATTCCTCCTCTTGCCAAACCAGCTGCGTCCTCTCCCCCTCGATGCTTCAACGCCAAAGAAAAAAAGAAAAACCAAACCAAAAAGAACGCAACATACCCAAATCCAGCACCTCCCCCCCCTCCTCCAGCACCTTCTCCACCGGCGCATAAAAATACGCGCCCCGACACAGCATCAGCGTCATGGTATGCTTCATATCATCCCTGTTCTGCTCGGTCTCGTCGTTGGGGAAGGCGTAGCGGCCGGCGCGGTAGGCGTGGTAGCGCAGGCCCCCTTCGTAGACGTGGTCGCGCACCGAGCTGGTCATGGAGGCTGGGTAGCGCGACATGTCGCGGTCGAAGGCGAAGGCCGTGGTGAGGTCCATGTTTTGCAGGTCTGACTGTTGCGGGTCGTTGTCGTCGTCGGGTTCGTCGGGGTTGGTGCCGGTTAGGGGGTTGAGATCGTCGTCTTCTTCTTGTTGTTGTTGGTCGTGGTGCTCGCCGCCGGGGGTGGTGGAGGAGGTGGATGCAAAGGGGGGGAGGGAGTCTTTGGTGTCGGTGGCCTTGCCGGTTGCTCTGCTGAGGCTCCCGGTGAGTCTCAGCATCGACTCCCGCATGGCTTCGGCCGTAGCGTAAAGCTCCTCTTCCGGGGTCCCGTGCATGTCGACGGCGATGTGGGTTGAGCTGGAAGAGGGGCGCGGAGACGAGATAGTCTCGGGGGATGGGTTGGGGTAGTTGTCGTCCGGCTCCATGGTGGTGGACATTGTATGGGCGGCCTGGTGTGGGTCTAAGCTGGAAGGGGGTGGTGTGAAGGGGCTGTGTGGCCGTAGGGACGGCAAGAAGGACGAATCGAAGAGTCGAGACCACTCTTGGCCCGGCTGCTGTCGGGTCGCGGGTGACTGGCTCTCGCTAGTTACGTGGAGTATGTGTGTGGTACAAGTTTGCCCCAGACAGAGAGGGGGAAGCGAGACGGGAGGTCGATGGTTAGTTGTCAAAGGGCAAAGGGCTGAGCTGAACGACCCTGGGTCCCGAGAGTCTGGTAACGTGTGGCCCGGGAAAGAGGTCAGGAATTGTCATTGGAAGCGAGGGAGGGGAGGGGCGGCCTGGTTATTGGCGAACGGCTCCCACGCTTGGCCCACTGGTTTGGTTCCGTTCCGGCGGCTTTGACAGTCCGAGAGCGAAACAACATCGGGCCTTGCAGCACGGGAAGGGGAGGGGAAAGCGGGTGCTGGGATCACTGGTGGACCCTCCCCGTTCCGTTGGCAGGTCAAGCAGGGTATGTTCTTGCGTGCGCAATAACTAATCTGTACTGTAGTATGCAACTGTATGTATGTAACTACAAACTGACGGGGGCATTGCTTTGCCAAGTTGCCAATGCCCGGGCAGCCGGGGAAGCAGGGAGGGTGATAGCGCTGTGTGTGCTGTGCAGCGGTGCAGCTGTGCTATGCGCATCACTCTCCCATTATGGACCCAAAGACGCAATCATCGTGGTGCGTCATGGGCCCCCCCTCACATGTGAGAGGGTGAGTGAGCAGCAAGCGACAGACTGCCGGGAGAAGCAAAACCGTCCCGCCAGCTCGGACACGGTTCGTCGCCATGGTCGGCATGCACCCTGGTTGGCCACAGATGGCGGTGAAGAAAAAAGCTCGCGTCCCAACAGTCTGGTTGCATGCCTTGGCGAGGAGGTACCGCCGGAATGGACTGGGACGGGCTGGGATGAATTGTGGGAGAATTGGGATGGGTGGGTCATCTGTCGTCTGTTCGCCATGTTACCGTGACTCGGGGGTGGTTTGGCAATTTTGTTCCAAATGTTCTTTTCCGAAGCTTCCAAATTCAGGTGGATTATGAATCAACAAATGCCGAGGTGATAGCCGCAAAAATGCCTGTCAGTTCGCGGCTTGCCCGAAACAAACATGAGCAGTTGCATTGAACAGCAAGGCAAGCAAGCAAATGGCAGGTCGCAGGCAGCCCGGAGCAGTTCCCCCCATTTCCGCCTGGGGTGGTGTCAGAGAAAGTCTGGGTCTGACGCGCATCCAAACGAAATGCCCCAGCATCCAAGGAACCCCAGCCAAGTGGGACGGAAGGAAAGAGCAGGACCTGATCGGAGTCTCGCATGTGGCGCCCATGGATGGGATGCCGAAATTGAGATGGCAGGGAAACCGCGTCCCAGTTGGCTGGGCCCAGGTGGGGCAACAGCTCGACTCCACGGTCTCCACTCAACCCCGACGCACTTTCCAGTCCGGTTCTCGGTCACCGTTGAAGAAGCCAATCGCAGAGGGCAACGCCAGCCAAAATCTGCTCTCTCCACCTGCTCCTGCTGGCTTCCACACGCCCCGTGCTTGAACCACCCACGGTCCACGGAGAGAACGGAGGTTCGGAGGTAAGATGAAATGAAATTATCTGACCTATCTCGTATTGTTGGCCGAGGATTCGGATTCTGGAAAATTGGTCAAAATTGGTTAAAATCAGAGATCAGTTATCGAGCGAGGATCGAGCTGGCCAAAGAAGTGGGAAGAACCATTGGTCATTCGAGCCGTTGATGCAACTCTCTCAGACACTTCACAGACGCGCTCCCCAGTTAGAGCCATGCTGGCACCTTGTTGAACACTGCACACTGCACACAGCGGCACAGAGGGCCGAAAATCATCGGCTAGCGCGACAACTTTGTCAGCGAATGGCGAATGGTCAGAAGTGAATGTCAAAGATGACGCTAACGAGCTCTCCTGTTCAAATCCCAGGCGGCTCTTTCCGTGCGGGTGGGCAGGTCAGCAAAATTCTGCACCTAGGAACGCCAGCGTTGCATCCGCGGCCGACGGCATCCATTCAGGTCATGGAAAGTCACACCGTGGCCCGGATTCAGCACGGCAGAGCCCTCAACCCGCCGAAGCCGACCTCCCCACCGGTCCAATGGAAGCTGGCGGACCAGTGACCGTAACCCGACGTCCACTCAGACTGTTTCCCGTCCGCTTGGATGTTGCGGTCGTTGCAATGGTTACAATGGATGCAATGGATAATATTGAACAGCCGTCTGGGCTGCACTTGACCTATGAAATCTGCGCGGCCCCCGTTTGATTTTCCCGGGACAGCGGATCGGGAAGATCGCTCCCTCAAGAGCAGGAAGAATCTCATCGTCAATCCAAGTGCGGTGTGGGATGTCACAATCGAGAAAAAAGACGGGCGTACTTTTCGTACCTCGTACAAGTACGTAGAAAACAACTAAAAGAACTAAATGTGATGATCGTTTTTTTACGACGATCAGTTCCCCGAAACTCTTCGTTAGTTACCTTAGCTACTTCTCCTCAGCCTTCGGAATCGCGTCCAAGCGTCCCCGAAACCTCTGGGTCATCCTCTGTTCGGTAATTCGAAAGATGTCAGGGAACCACTCTCTTAGCTCCTCACCATCCCGGCCCTCCATCATCTCCACCAGGGCTCTGGCGCACTCCCAGCACAAGGCCATGCCGTGCCCCTGAAACCCGCAACTGGCCCACAACCCGCTCTCACCAGGCACTTCCCCAACAAACGGGAGTCCATCCGGGCTGAATCCCATGATGCCAGTCCACTCGCTCCTCGTCCGTCCCTCTGGGTGATCCTCCCCCCAGTCGGGTCCGAAATACCGCCCCGTTGTGTCTCTCAGGTAGTCGGTGATTTCCTCGTTCACCGCGCCATCGTCCGTCGTCCCATACTCCATCAACCCTTCCTCTTGCGCCTTGGCCAGGCCGCCTCCCATGATGATATCCCCAGGAAACCTCGATCCCTCCGGTTGCGAAACCATGTACTCGTAGCCCCTCTCATAGATAAAACTATACGTCCTGTCCAAACACCCGCCCGCCGGCATTCCCCGGCCGGGCCTATGCGCCGTGACCTGTCCGCGCAGCGGGACGACTGCCCCCTGGAACCGCGGCCACACGCCGGCCGTGTACCCATTCGTGGCGAGTACCACCCGCCCGGCCCTGACCACTCCCCGCTCCGTGTTCACGTCCCATTTCCCCTCTCCGTCAGTAGCAGAGGAAGACACGGCAACAAGCCCCGTCACCGGCGTGCCCGTCTGCAGATTCAACCCCCTATCAACGCACGCCCTCAGAACCCCGATCCCAAACTTGTACGCCGACAGCGACCCGGCAAAGTATCCCACGCCGCCCTGCACGCGCTCCTCCCGCCCCTCAAACACACCATCGTGCACGGGAAACTGAGCCAGGACCTCCTCGCGCGAGTACAGCGTATACCGCCCCTCCCCGCCATCCTCCCCATCACCCCCCTCCCCTTTGTCCCCGTCCTCCTCTTCTCCCCCACCACCAACACCCCCCAAACCCAGCCCCTCCCCCTCCCTCTCTCCCTTACCCCCCCCCACAACCGGCGTCGTCTTCAAAAACGCCGCCCGCAACCCCCTCACCCCCTCCCGCGCAGCCGCCCACTCCCCCGCATCATACACCACATCCAGCGTGTCACACGGACGCAGGTCGCAGTCGATGGCATGGTCGCGCGCAAAGGCGTGTGTGGCGCGGATGTTGCGCAGCTCGAGGCTCGCGATCTGCTTCGCGGTGGCGAGGCCGTGGGTGCTGGCGTGGTGCGGGAAGGTGCGGTAGGAGGCGGCTTTGGTGTGGCCGCCTGGTTTGGGGGCGTTAGTGACTGGTGGGAAGTTTGGGGGGTGGGTGGAGGGGTTCGGTGTGGTTAGGGGAGAGAGGGGAGAGGGGGGGAGGTGAGGAGTGTTGGATGGTGTTGTGTGGGTAGGTGAAAAATGTAGAGGAGAATATGAGTTGGGTGTTGGAGTGAGTGCCATGCACATACCGTTCCGCCCTGTAGCGCCGGAACAAGCCTGTCGCGCCTCGAGCATGAGGATGCTACTGGGGTTCGGGCCCTGCAACAGCCCCCATGCTACCGCAGCCCCGGTGATGCCGCTGCCGATGATGACCGTGTCGGCGAATTTCGGGAGATCGGGTGTGCTGCGATGGTCGGCGAGATCGTCGGGCGGGTCTTGCCAGTAGCTGACGGTCGGGTTGGTGCTCGGGAGGGAGACGGGTATTTTGGCGCGTTCATCCATTGTGAGATCAGTTACTGCGGTAGCCGACGAGGTTGATATCTGATCAATAAAGGGTAGATTTGCAAACGGTAATCCAGAAGAGCTCGTCTTTGGTGTTGAGGGTTTGTTGAGTGTTGGGAGCGGGGAACGGCGCCCAATGGGCAGCGGTTGGTGGAACGGGGAGGGCGTGGGGGTATTGTCTGTACACTGCCGCTTACACATTGTGTGTTACTTGGAATCGAAAGATGGAATCATTCACAATTACACCTTGGTAGTCAAGTCGGCGCTTGTAGGCTTGTAGCAGTGTAGTATTCACCGGTATCATATCCCATCCATCAATCAAGTGCTTGAAGATTTGTATCCTCGCCATGCCCATTGAATCTATCCGAATGATCCATGCAATCCGATCCAGGGAAGAAATCAGCCCATTCCAAATGACCCCGAAAACGCCAGTACTTCAGGAATAACTCATGTATGTCCTGGTCCAACCGTTCTTCTCCGCCCACCCCAGACTACCCTCAGATCTCTGCCCAGTGCCCACCCCACCATCTCCATCAGCTTCGCCTTCTCGGGGGCGTTATTCTTCGGGTTCCGATCCAACTATGTTGTTGTGTGACGGAGAGAATGGGGGCCTTGGGCTACTCCAGCGGGAATTCCACGATGGTAGCATCATCGTCGTCGGGGAGGTCGTCAGGAAAGACGGTCTCAGTACTGCCAGCGTCGGATTTGATGTCGTGGTCACGTTTGCTGGTCTTCTTGTCGGCGCTCTTATCGGACTTGTCTTGACCGAGCGCCTTGCTTGCGGCTTTGGTCAGAAGAGCCAGGTTATCGTAATTCTTCTTTGGGACAGGGAGGCGCTTCTGCTGGCTGGCAATCTCTGCGAGAACGTCCAGTCGGTTGGGCTCGTCCTGAGCCCCGGGGCGGTCGGGGTTTACGTTGGCCATGGTAGCAGATCTGGCTCTCGCAAAACGAAGGGATTGATGTTGGTCAAGATTTGGTCAAGAGAGATAGGTGTGGGTGCAGTGTTTGTCTTGGGCTGCCGTGACGGTTCAGTGCTGCTGGAGCGGGATGAATGAAAACATGGGCAACGGGGCCTCCGGATTATTTGTGTTGCTATTTTGTCAGACCTGCGTTTTACATTTGCACTGTATCTCGTAAACTACTGCCCCACGTCACGCTTGAGCATCAGCCGACAGCGCTGTTCTCCCATAATTCTGTGTCAACTATCTGGTTTACGTGGGCCCTTGATATTCGACCCGTGTTCGAGACCTCCGCACGTATGTACACGATTAGGAAATAGGGTTCAAGATGTAGATGAAATCCATACATGTAGATATAGCACACGTTTGACACTTAGATGTTCTAGCACACAACAGCAACTAACCGAGAAACACCAGAACATCCTCACACCCCCCATTCAAGCTGCACCAGTCGAGATCAATATCTAGATGTTTATTTGGATATCACTCCCGTGCAGTATTCCTACACAAGACTGACGAGCACAATCTACTTAAAAGGCCGTTCCGTCTCTCTCTCGTCCTTTCCTCTGGGCAGCTTGCACCACACCTCCACTCGTCCCCTAGTCTCCGCCCGCACCAAATCTCCTCAGGAAACACCAGGTTGTCCCTCTTCCACGTCTCCACATCCGAGATCACTCTGCTAGACTCCCGCATGTCGCCAATCATTTCGCTCACACCCTCCACCATATCCTGATTGCCAACATCCTCCACATCGCCAGCATCCTCCTCGGAATCCATGAGTACCCCGCGAAACACCCCACAATGCATCACGATCTCCTGGAAAATCCAGCCCACCCCCAACAGACCCATCCGATAGACCGCCGCGGCCCGCATCAGGCGCGCCTCCTCGGATCTCGCCCTCACTCGCGCGGGTGCGAACTCGACGGCGGCGGGCCGGTCCAGGTTCAGCGTCGCCAGGAAACGGCGCTGCTGCTGGCGGAGGCGGGCGTGGGTGGGTTCGGTGGCGGTGAGGAGGTGGGCGCGGGTGGTGAGGTCGTTGAGGTGCTCGGCCGCGGTTCTGAGGAGGGTGGAAAGCCTGGGGGGTTTGGTTGGGGGGGTTGTTGGGGAGGTGGGACCGGTGGTGGTGGTGGTGGTGGTGGTGTCGGTGAGGGAGGGGGTGGAGGGCGTGGAGAAGAGGGGACAGGGTGAGGGGGGGGGGAGGCTGGAGCATTCGTATCCTTCGATGGCTTCTCCGTTGGCTTCTCCGTTGGCGGACTCTTGTAGAGGCGTGTCGTCCCACACGATAGGTGCAAGGATGGGTTTGCTGTGGATCATTGTGCTCGTGATTTCGGTCATACTCGGGGTGGCCATGGTGTTGGTGAAAGTAGCAGATGGATCTGGTAGATGTAACTGCAGGGTCGACTGGTTTTGAGGATTGTTTGGTCGTTGAGGGAGTGTGCCAGTCTGTTGCCAAGGCAGTGTTATATATATAACCGCTGGCTCCTATTCAGTAAGCATGTGGTTACTTAGGTAGACAACGCTGTTGTCTATGGACAGCCTCGTTAAGGAAGACCTATAATCCCTACCCCTGTTCCGGAATTACGCTCTTTATATCACACTAAGCAAAAGGACATCCTTACCCGGCAAAGGCCAGGGGCACCCTATATACTGCGATACACCCCCCAGCGCTTGGGGACGCTTTACTTACAAGTTACAAGGGCTGCCTAATGCATATCACTGTTTTCCCGCTTAATACTTGCATAATTCAGGGACAGCGCGCCTGAATCCACACCAGCGTTCGCAACGCTAGGGCGGCGATGGTCCAACAATGCCGGTAAATGCCTAAGAGTACGGTCGGAATGTAGTTCGAACTATAGAGCTTTGCAAAGTGTCTGTTAAGTACACGCAGAATTGCGGGGGGAGATGCTTGACCGCTGCGGGAACCGGGCTCATACTATTACACTGAGCAAAAGGACATCCTTGCCCGGCAAAGGCCAGGGGCACCCTATATACTGCGACACTTTGTCCCTATCTCACAGTCGAAATCAATATCTAGATGTTTATTTGGATATCACTCCTATACAGTATTCCTACACAAGATTGACAAGAACAATCTACTTAAGCCGTTCCGCCTCCCTGTCTTCCTTCCTCAGCTTGCACTATATTGCCCCTCCTCCACCACGACTCTATATCCGAGATCCTCTTCTCCACCTTCTGCAGGTCGTCAATCATTAGATTCGCGCCCACCGCTGGTCGAGCTGGGCGACGGCGAGGAGGTCGGTGCGGGTGGTGAGGTTGTTGAAAAGGTTGACCGCGGTTGTGAGGAGGGTGGAGAGGCTGGGGGGTTTGGTTGGGGGGCTTGTTGGACCGGTTGGAGTGGGTGCGGTGGTGTTGGGGAGCGAGGGGGTGGAGGAGGTGGAGACGGAGGAGTAGGGTGGGGGGGGAGGGAGGCTAGAGGATTCGTTTCCTTTAATAGCTTCTCCGTTGTTGAACGCTTGTAGAGGCGTGTCGTTCTGCATGATGGGCGCAATGATGGGTGTTCTGTGGATTATTGTGGTCGTGATGTTGAATATTGTGGTTGTGGTGTTGGTGAAGGTAGCGGATGGGTTTGGTGGACGTAACGGGGGGTCGACTGGTTGTGAGGATTGTTCGGTTGTCGAGAGAGTGTGCCAGCTAGTACCTAAGGTATGTTTCTAAGGCAGTGTTATATATATAACCGCGGGCTCCTATTTAGTAAACAATGTGATTAGTTAGACAACGCTGTTGTCTATAGACAGTCTCGTCAAGGACCTATAATCCCCATCCCTGTTTCGGAATTACACTCTTTGTCCCTGTCTCACAGTCGAAATCAATATCTAAATGTTTATTTGGATATCACCCGTCTTGGCTACCGCAAGTATGGCGTACGCCGGTGGGATGTGGTCGCTGGACCTGAATCGAGAGGTGGTCCGCTAGTAAACGTCACATCAGCTCCCGTAGTGGAAGCACAACGTTGCCGTCGGCCGATAACCTAACCAAAGTACCCGTTGCTTCAAACTGAGCGGTTGTTAAGTTGCAAGGGGCCTTGATGGACTCGTGCCCTGGTATTATCGCGCTTGACAAGATTCGCCAGGCTCAGCAAGGGGGAAGCGAAGGAGGTGGCTACCACCCGTAGCGACAGAGCATAACTTCATCGGGCTGATCGAAGGGAAGGCTCCATGGTAAACTCCAGTCTCAACCTCAAAAGGGTAGAAAGATGGCGGGCGTTGGTCTCGAGGATGAAGATTGTTTGCGAAGTAAGAAAGTCTATTCGCGAGAAAAACAAGGTAAAAATAAAGAGGAATCAAGGAGGAAAATGATGGAGAGATAAAAGCAGAAGAAAACCAAAGGGGAGACAAGAAAGAAAAGAATTGAAAAGAGAGAGAAAGAAAGGGGGACGAGATGTGAATACGTGGGTAGACAGGTACTTGGTCAGTGGGGAGGGGATTGAGGCTACTGTGGAATCTGGAAGAAAGACTAGGGTTCAACCCCTCAAATATCTCATAACCCGTCGCTCTTGATGACAAGATGGGCATATCACACGAATACTGTCCTGGCATACAAATTCCGTTATTTTACTTGTTCCCTTCTTTCGTGGCCCTATACCCCGATCTCCACCCCTCCACCCCACAAGTCAAGTGTGTTATAAACCGTCACCCCCTCTCCACCGTTGGTGTATCATCGTTCAAATTTGAAGTAGAGAACACCGAGTTAGTTCGAAGGGTGAGAGCCTGCCTGGTGAACGAAACGTAGATACTGTTCGCTCTGGAATCAAAGAATCGGCAAAACACAAGTTCAAGTCAATTTGCTCCTCAGCTAGCAACCTCGAGTGCTTGGAAGATGAGTCCATCAACCAAGCGGGGGGCAGGGCTCCCAGTAGAGTGGCCATGGCCACTTGTCGAGAGTCTCTTGTGCGCCATTGTGTGAGGGTTGACCAAACCACGCCCTCGCTGACTACACGCGAGTGCTGTATCATCATAGGAGCCGGTACCTCGTTGGTGAAAAAAAAGGTCATCTCTATCCATGCCTGTTCCAGGTTGACCAAGCCCAAGGCAGTAGCCCCCCAGTAAGTCCTGGCTTTATCTCCGGCGACCCAATGACCCGGAAAGCCTCCAATCCCTGTCAGGCCTCTCGGCCATCTAGGAACCGCGGTATGTACAACGCAAGGGCTGACCTCGTGCCACTTGCAGGAGTCGTACAAGGACTGATTCATCATTGGAATTTGGGGGCCAGGCCCGCAGAAATAAGGAAAAGAAGGAAAGAAGGGGGGGAGCAAAGATAAGCAAAAAGGAGTAAACAAAAAAAAAAAAGCATACACAGCTAGGTCCAGATCACGCTCCTTCCCCAACTGTGCTGACTGGGACTAAAAGAAAAAAAAGGGGGGAGGGGAGGGGAGGGGGGAGGGAAGGAAGGAAGTGAATGGAATGGCAGATTGGGTTGTTCCTCAGAATGTCTGCAGCCTCCGATGCCCGGGGTGAGCGAGATCGAGAGGCTGAGAAGTTCTCGTCATTGGCACCACTGGGCACCTCGGAGAATGTGTAGGCCTTGGCGATGGAGCTACCCAGGCTCCTCGCTTCTTGTGGCTGTACCGTTGTGTTCATCACTGGAGCTCTGCCATGAGAAAAGGAAATTTCCCTGCTCAAGAGGCTGGGAAGGCTTTGCAAGCTGGGAGTCGCGATGGTAAGGAAGGGGGAGTGTCTCGCAATTCAACCGATGGGTGTCGAACGCGAGATTGACAATCGATGATTTGTTGTGGCAAGCCCAGTTGAAAGACTTTTGGATTGGGTGACGGGCGGGAAACAGGAGAATGCCGGGCTTCCTGTCCGTGAGACGCAGTGCAAATCGCGATCCCATGTGTGCGCGGTCTGACTCGGCAGACCCGGTCGGTCGGATTGACCGGGGCACCCCCGCCAATATTGAGGATGTTGGACCCGCGTTGCGGGGATTCGGGGCAAAACCTTATATCGACGATGACCTTGTCAATCGACGACATCTCTTGAATAATATGAGGTCGGCATGGGTTGGGCAACGGCTTGGTGATAGCACTGGGTGACCCTTTGCGCGAGATTTAAAAAAGGTTCCTGTGAATGTGAACATCATTAGCTGCTGGCTTCACACATGAAATGCAAAAGGAAGTATTGTGGGATAGCTTCAGGAATTGCGACTTACTTGTGGTAAATGTGATTGATTCGCAGCACAAAACACAGTCATGCGACCCTGAAAAGAAGGACAGCTTGGTCAGTAAAGCATTATTGTTAATGTGAAAGAGAGATTTCAGAATGCAAGGGAAGAAAATCAGAAAGAGGTATGGTGTGATCATTTGCCCTAGGGCTCACTTCAAGCCGATGGATGGTAATGTAGTTCATCATGTTGTGTGAAGAGGGGAGTGAAAAGTAATGGAGGACTTACCGAAGAGGATGATGTGCCTGTATTGGTTGCGGTCACAGTCTTGTCGCGTCGCGTCAAAGGTGCTGGTCCTGGTTGCTGCCAGGTGAACAATGGGGAGAAAGGGTTGCTCTAGTATGAAAACAGCGATGAATTAAAAGGGAAAAAAGGGAAAATTGGTGAAGATGTGTGTTGACGATAAGAAAATGCAAAGATAGAGAAAGAAGAAAAGAAGATGGAGGAGAAGATGGAGGAGAAGATGGAGGAGAAAGAAGATGGAGGAGGAAAAAGTCAGCATCGACTTATGGAAAACGTTCGCCAACTAAATAAAGAGTGAAAGAAGCGAGTATTGTAAAGGAAGAGGAACTGAGAAACAATAGGAGCAACAAGAATAAATAACTTTTGGGAAGTAGTGGATGTGGGAGAGGTCAAGAAGATGGAGGAAGAAGAACAGGAATAAATAGACGTGGGAAGGTGTAAAAAATTGGAGGAAGAAGCCTGCTGGGGCTGCAGGCAATTTGAACAAGAAGACTGGAGGAGCCAGGTGGGAAGAGGAAGAGTGGGAGAGCAAGAGTGGGAAGAAGAGGTGGGAATTTTATACCTGGTTGTGCCCGCCGCCTTGCCGGGGAAACTCTGGAAAGGCTTGAAGGATTAGGGCAAGGGCTTGAGAAGTGTATAGACTCGAAGATGGGAAAGAATGGGGAGCGCCACAAAGTTAAAAAAAAGCTGGCAAGATGTGGTTGCCTGGGGCCACATACCTGGCAAGTCCGAAGATGCCTTGCCAGTGTGACAACTGATGGGTGCTCCTGGCTTGGTTGTGGCCAAGAACGACTGAAACCGTAATGAGCACTGGAGCAGAAAACGGCGGCTTAATAGTAGGGGCCAAGAAGGGAAGAGACGGGGAAAGACGAAGGATAGTTTAGAGTAACAGCCGCATGCTACGCAGAGGCGTGTAAGTAACATTCTGCTGTCTGCTGTCCATGTGTAATTGTAATTAAACTGGAACGCATTCGCCACTTACGGACATAGTGCCGCCACGATTCGAGTGTTCAACCACTAATACTTTGAGACCCAGCATTGCTTTTCAAATGAAGGCCGGTTAGAAGCATCAAGCTTCACATTGCCCCGGGAACAACAAATGGTGGGGAGAACAACAGTGTTGTCTCTTTGATACGAATATTCTGGTCGTTATCCTGGACACCAAAGGCCTACCTCAGGTGCCTCGGCAGGTAATGGGTAAGGCATGGCGGTCAATATCGCGGTCCAGGGTAACACTCTTGTCGCAGAAATTAGTCAACTAATTAACTAACTAATTATCCAGTCGTGTCAAAAAAATTGCAAGCCAACACCGAAAGCACGAAAGAAGCAACAAAACGCCTGAAACTACCATCATTCGATCGAGGTTGGAAAGCTCTAACCGCCGACGGTAGTTTCCCCGTTGCGGGATCTGTCGCGCCTCGTCGCGATGGCTCGCAAAGGAAAGAGCAAGACCGCGCCCGGGACAGCGAAAAATGCTGCACGGGGGGAGCCTGCCCCACCTACCGAAGGAGCTCAACCAATCACAACGAAGGACAGCGACGAAGAGATGGAAGATGACATTTACAATGGCCCCAACCCTCTACACGAGGAATCAGACGAGGTACTTGCAGGGACAATAGTTCACTTGGCCAAGGAACCAAACGAGGCGGTCTCCCAAGTAGTGGCGGACGAGATCATGACACGGCTGCGGAGGCTGCGTAGACTGGAAAGCGGAAAGGCACCAGAGACGGGAAGCGAGGGAATCGACGTTACGAGGATTCAAGAAAGCATCGTGGACGCCGTGGTGGACGGTGTCGGACAAGGGACAGGGAGGGCCATGGAGGAAGTGAGAAAACAGATGCAGGAAGTCCGGAAGGAGATGCAGGAGGTCCAGAAGGAGTTGCAAGAGGCCCGCAGGGAACTGCAGGATCAGAGAAAGAAGCAAGCTGCTGCACCAGAAACAACGGTAGCCCGGTCGTGGGCTGCAGTGGTGGCTGGGGAAGGGGAGCTCCCGAAGAAGATCATACCGGGGCGGCTCAACAAGGAAATACTGGTGAGGGGATCTATAGAGCCGTCGCTGACCCGGAGGTCTCCACAAGAGATCGTCCAGGCGGTCAACGGGGTTTCCGAGAGGAAGGGAGCAGTGGCAGCACGCAAGCTCCCTAGCGGGGATGTTATCGTCACTTTTCAAGATGCGGAAGCGAAAGAATGGCGCGCGAAGAACGGAGGATGGATCAGAACGGCGTTTGGAGAGGTGGCGAAAGAGGCAAAGCGGACATTTGCGGTTTTGGTGAAAGGGATGTTGAAGAGAGACTTGAGGGACGTCACAGAAGCGGCATTCGGCAAGCAGCTGGGGCTGCAGTCGGTGGAACGAGTCAAGTTCCGAATTCCAACGATCGAGGGAGTCACGAGAGCGACGGCACTGGTTACTATGACCAGTCAGGAAGAATCGAAAAGGGCCTGCGAGGAGGGAGTGGTTTGGCGGGCCCAGATGCTCAACTGCGAGCCGTACTGGTCTGCGCTGCAGGCTACCCAGTGCTATAGGTGCTGGAAATGGGGTCACACCCAACGGTTCTGCAAGAAGTCTGCGCTGTGCCCGCGCTGCGGCACAGCGGCCCATGGGGGAGGCGGGAGGGCGGGGGAAGCCCAATGCCCAACCCACGGCAACGAGATTCCATACTTTTGTCCGTGCTGCTCAGGGAAGCACCCGGCCTGGGTACGGTGGTGCCCGGAAGCAGTGAAGGCCCGGGGTGCGGCGAGGGAGGCATACCATTTCCGGCCTCGAACCTTTGAGCTTGCTTTGCAGCAACAAACACAACAGCAGCAAGAGAGACTACTACCGAGGATGCGGAGCGTCACATTCCGGGGTGCGTCCACCCTAGAGGAGGCCGACGATGGCTTCCAAGAAGCTGGAAAAAGGAAGAGACCACGGGGCCGACCCCCCGGCTTTCTCATAGCCCAGGAGGAGGCTGCAAGGAGTTCGAGGCAAGGAAAGCTGACCTTTGCGAGGAAGGTCGATACGGATCTGACCGGAGACCGAGGAGACGGTGTTGGAGGCCTAGGGGTTACGACTCCAGAGGCCGCGGATACCTTGGAGGCGGACGGTCAGGATGTCGGAATGCAGGGAGCTGGGTAGGCTCCCTTCAACCGTAGCACGACGAATTCTGAAGAGACGGGCCAAGGTAACATCGGTACAGGTTTTTAATCCGACTGGGAAACCAGGACGGTTTTCCTGTACAACTAGCTAGATAGTTGGACCGGCGAGCCCAAGGGCATAGCGGTGTAGGAATAATAATTATCCAGTCTCGAGCAGCAGATGCCACCGCTATTCTCTACTATGCCTTCAATTTGACTGGCTGAAGCGCGATCGATTTATTACGCGAGTAACGACGAAGTCAACAACGTAAAGGACGCGAATTCTCACAACCATCGACCGAGGGAGAAACATCCAGCCGGGGCCACGGCATACTTGGAAGAGATTATCGGACTCTTCGCTCTTCAACTCACTTTGGGCAAGGAAAGCACGACAGACACATTCAAGAGTCCATACTGCAAGTCACCGGGAGCCGCACCGCAATCGAATCAATACAAGGAGGGGAGGGACTGGCTGGGTTTTATATCAAAAAGCTACAAAAGTACAACGTTCGTACATGGAACACAAATAACGAGCGGAGAGAAGGGGGGGTTCCTTTGAGACAGGGACAAAGAGCGTAATTCCGGAACAGGGATGGGGATCGTAGGTCTTCCTTGACGAGATTGTCCCGGGACAACAGCACTGTCTAACTAACCACATTGTTTACTGAATAGGAGGCCGCGACTATATAACACTGCCTTAACAACATAGGTCCAAACCCATCCGCTACTTTCATCAACACCACAACCACAATAATCCACAGCAAACACATCATTGCGCCCATCATGCGGAACGACACGCCTCTACAAGCGTCCACCAACGGAGAAGCCATCAAAGGAAACGAATCCTCCAGCCTCCCTCCCCCCCAGCCTCCTTCTTCCCCACTCCCTCCACCCCCACTCCCACCGCCCCAACAACCCCCTCAACCAAAGCCCCCATCATCCCCAGCCTCCTCAGAACCGCCGAAGCCCTCCTCGCCGACCTCGCCCACCGCATCGACCTCCTCGCCGTTGCCCAACAGGAGGAGACGCGCCTGACGCGGTACGGGAGGAGGCTTTATTTGAAGGGGTGGGTGAAGAAGAATCGGTGGAAGCTGAGGAAGCTAAAATCGTTTTTGCAGTGGGTGGTGAAGCATTGTGCGGCGAATGGGGTAAGGACGAGGGAGGCGGAGATTGGGGAGGATGGGGACGGCGCTTTCAATCAAAATCGTGTGCAGCTTGCGAAGGATATGATTGACTACCTGCAGAAATTTGTTGCCGTTCTGCAAAAGTTTGAGAAGAGGGTCTCGGATATGGAGTCGTGGTGGAGGAGGGACACCATAGTACAAGTGTAGAAAGGAGGACAGGGAGGTAGAGCGGCTTTTTAAGTACCTTACCTAGATTGTTCTTGTATCTTGCGTAGGAATACTGCATGGGGATCGTGGGAAAACGTACGCAAGTCCGGGTCGGACGCGCGCATTTCACATCATATCCTCCGGTGCCTCACTCGAGAGGCATAGTCGAGAAAGACTTTGTCGGGTAGGCAGGCTTTTATCATATTCTGCTCTCTTTCGTTGTATTTCGTCGCGCTGTCTTGTGTGTTGTTTTTCTTTCCTTGTCTCTTTACCAAATAGAAGATCCTTCGAGGGCTTGGCCCTATTTCTCAGATTTACTCTTGCCCCCCAAAACTTCTGCTCGGGGATTCATCACCAAGTATTGTATCTCAACGAGATAACCGGGATATCCAAGGTATTTCTTGACAACCCATGAATGGGGTGAACACAAAGGGTAGCGGTAAACCAGGACTACTGTGAGTCCCTACCGGTGAGATATCGGGGATACCGGTCATGTGCAACGGCACCGGGAGAAGCTAGATCTAGCTCGGCATGTGTAACATGGAAACTGCCCAAGTGACGAATGGAGTCGATGACGTCGACAGCTATTTCGAGACTCGACGATTGTTGTCCAGGATGACCAAGGAATCTTCGTAGGTCGGGCTCCATGCCATAACGACCGCCTCAGGTGCCTACCCACCTCGGACTTTCTCTCACACCTACTTACCCTACCAACCAACCATTCCCAGTCTAACAACCACCAAAAGCCGTTAACCTAAGGCCTCACCAGCACCAAGGCCGGGCCACCACAACCCCCAAACCCACGTCACACCACCCCTGCAACAACCATGCGGCTCTTCCTCACAAGACCTTCTTCCAAGGACAAACGCATGCACCAGCGCCCTCCCCCAGCGACCTCCCCGCACGACCTTCAAGAACCCCACAAGGCCCGACAAGGCCCAACAAGGCTCTCCAAGCACGCACATGCCACGAGGCAACAACCCCAGGCCAAACCGACCAGGCTACCGACAGCCCCCACCATCTTACGCGCATATCACGTCGCACAAAGCCAATGGACAAACCCCATAGCTCCGAAACAGGGCTTGCAAAGTGCACCAAGCCGAGGAAAGCTGCCTGTCACGGGTTCGACCGAGTCGCGTCGGGGTATGTCGGTCGCCGTCTGTGGTCCGCCCGTCTGTGGGGGATGTCGCCTCAATCAGGGAGGCAGTAGAGGACGCGCACTTTGTCTGAGGCGATAGGAGTTAGGATGTTGGGGCAATGGGACAAGGTAGGAGGCCTCACGACATTTGAGGAGAAAGGACAGTTGAGCACAAGACCGGAGGCAACCAAGGTCAAGAATGCCATTATGACTGGGACAATATCCAAGATGAGTCATCGCAACGAACGGACAAATGGACATGCGCGGCTAATATCGTCAACCCCAACCGGCGAAGGTCAACAATTCCGTCTCGGGCGTATCACACCAAAACCCCCTTTCCCCTGAGAGCTGACGTGAACATCGCCACAGATGAACATCGCCACACACAAACAAGAGGCAGCAACCGTCTGACGCATCGTTCCCCGGCTCCAGCCCTGTGGTAACGCCAATCCCCAACCTTGCACAAAAGGTCCAGGGATGGCCTTGTGTCCCATTAAGTTTAATTCGACCTCCCGACAATGGCATACGTCCTCATCCGAGTCCCGTGACAAGTTGCCTCTGCAGCTTGTGAAACAAGGCCGGCCTATCACCGGAAAGCGAGCACAAAGGTCCAGCACAGATCTTCGAGAAAAGGACAAAACCAAGCCCACAGTGCCTCGACACGGTGCTGAACCAGCCCTCAGTGACCTCCAAGCCCGACCAGACAAGAGTCAAGCCGAACAAGTCCAACCTTTCTCAAGGGCGTGAGGATATCACGTCGGGAGAGGGGGAGGAGGGCTGGTTCAGGCACAGCCCATGCTGTGCAGACCCCGGGGGGAAACAAGCCACCCGGCACACCCACTGGATGGAGTGAGTGACCAAGCGGTCCGTTAAGATGACTGACTTTCACCAAAAGTGAGGCCACTAGCCCATGACTGGATGACGTCTCTTCCCAGGCATGACATCGAACAGTCCCAAAGTTCCCAAATCAGGCGAGGGTGAGAGAGAACCCCGATGATAGGTCGGACTACCACCCACAGCGAGAGTGCCGTCGAGCGGGAGTGGTTGACCTTGGGGACAGCCAGCTCAAGCAACGGCAGAGAGGACCTCTCGGCACCACACCGACACTTGCCGCAGTGCAGATCAGTACTCAAAAGGTACGCACCGAAGGAAAAAAAAAAAAAAAGTGGAAGAGAAAAAGGTCAGCCAGGCGCTAACACTGGAACACTTTCTGCAGGAACGAGCGGGCTCCGTCATCGTTGGGTCGCAAGGCATCGGGCCAGACAACCAAAGGCAGGTCAAGGTCAGGTCGGATGGATGGACGCCCTTTTTCCATCCCCCCCTCCTGCCCCTCCTGCTCTCTGAACGGCTGTTGCCTGGTTACCCCCATGCCCCATCGCCATCATCACCACACCCACCGCCAGCCCAGACAGCAAGCCAGCTCGGCTCAACCCCGGGATATCCCTCCTTCCTTCTCTGACAAGAGTGGACGTAAGGAGAAGCGGCAACGTAACCGGCACCGGCGCAGCCAGCCCCAGCCCGGACTTCCGGGAGGACAGCAAGGCGTCAACAGCCCACGGCAGAGTGGCGAAGGTTCGGGGGGGTGTGGGCGATGGCATCGTGCCAGTGTCAATGCCAATGCCAGTGTGCCAGTCGCAGCCGTGTTCCAACCCACCCCCGACGACGGGCGGCCGGAAAGGGAAGCACACGGCGAATGGCAGGCGCGGGATAAGGTGAACAACACAACACACACAAGCACGCACGCATCACGCACACCGCCGAGAGGCCCAGACTCAAGAGATGGGCGGCACCAGATAGCCAGGGTGCCAAAGGGAATCGGCGGTCGAGAAGACGAGGCGGTGTCGTGCGGGATATCGGCCCTGGGTCGCAGGACGCACGGGAGGCGTGTGAGTCACGATAGGTAGGGCTGGCGGTCGGTCGGGTCGACCGGGGGTGGGGGTGCCGTGAGGCTGGGACGGACGGACTGCCGGGATGGTTGCAAAAGCTTGATGGATGAGTGTTGTTCAGTGGTCGACGTTTCGAGTTGTCGTCATGGTGAATAACCATCATGAGCTGCCTCCGTGATGGCGCAAACCTGCGGCGACTTCAATCAAGACCAGAACCGAGGCATCTGCAAACTGAGACCCCGTGACCACACTGGCGGCAAGAACTGAGACGGTGAGTCAACGGTAGCCATGGCAATGAGGTGAGAAAGAGAAAGCCCCGGCCCCAGCCACAGGGCAGGTAAACCTATTGCGGCCTAACGCGCGCTTCAGAGTCCCCGAGCTCCGAGCCCCGATCATCTCTCCGAGGACACACCACATGCATTAGATTTGACAGATCGGGGGTGTCGCTAAAACTGGTAAAAAATAAGGGAGGATGAATGGAACCGAGTGACGCAGCTTTCTTTGGAGCCGACGAATAATTCCCTGAGTTTACCAAATGCTTTCCGTCCAAGGGGTGCCGTCGTTTGTTTCGAGAAGGTTGGGCAACAAAAACCCAAAATTGCGCCTAATCCAAGATCGAGGTTGGAAGAAAGATGGTGGACCGTGCATCGGGAAGCACAGCCCCAACGGTCCGTGTGGCTCACCACAAGGTAAATCGGTTGCTTGAAAAGGTCAGACGAACTGGTTGTCGAATCAGGGATGCTGCCGGTTCGGCATGTGGAGTTTATCCTGGGTGGCGCGTGGGAAAGAGAGCGACAGGGGACCGAAGCAGTGACGTCGCTCGAGCCACCATGTGGCTCGCCCCGAAGATTATGGGAACCAAACGCTCGGGATCGGGGCTTGTCCGAGTTGAGCCTGATCAATGAGGCTTGCATGCAGGCCATCTCCAGCTGGCTGCTAAATTCCCCGAACCCTCGCCAAGGGGCCCACTTGGGGGAGGTCATGGCTGCCCCTGGTTCGTCGTTCGTCTCGACCAGAGGAGTCAGCTCTTGGCAGCTTGCCACTCTGAGTCTTTGCTTCTTGCTTGTGCATTGGGCCCTTCTGCGCTGCGATGCACTCTCCTGCGTGACACCGAGCGGCCTCGTTGATGCGCTAGTGCGCGCATGGAAAAAAGGGGGAACCGGAAAGGCGTAATGCAAAGTGCGACCCATGGCGTGTAAGTGGTTGACGGCTTGAGGCAATTGAGATTCGAGAACCCCAAATCCCGCTTTCTTTTCCATGCTCAGCTGCACTGCATCATCCACCAGAGTTTACAGCGGGCTTGGCGGCCCCCTCGCTCCATTGGGCGCAACATCCTGTAGGAAAAGTTGCCCACCCGGAAGCTCGCTGTACACTCCTTGTTCCCTGGCATGTGCTTTCGGAAGAGGGCCAAATGTCGCCTCCATCCCTCACCGCTGACGAATCCTTTGCCGTCTCGTTTGTCGTCCCGTTTGCGACTTGTTTTCATTGGTTCCGACTTGGGGTTGAGGGCGCCAACTGGGCTTTTTGCGCGCTGGTATTGGGCGGTGATGCCGGACCATCTGACTGGGAGTGCGCATCTCAGCGGGGAGAGTTGAGCGCACCCACTCCTTTTGACTGGTCCGGTAGGCCTTCAGGGCAACCATTCCACACGGTGAGACCGTTTGTCGTACCTCAACGGCCTCCTCCATCTTCACGAGCGGCGGCCTCGGCCAACTTGAGAAGAGGAGGCGTTGTTCACGTGTTTTGCCGGAACGGTTGTCGCGGCTTGTTTTGTTTTGGCTGCCCCTCTTTCCGGTACGAGGGGCGGCCTGTCGAGCCGGCCGTTGAGTCGTATCTCTCGGTCTTGAAGGGGCCCTCGCGAAACGTTGGATATGGCCGCACCCGCCCAGCATTTTCGCATCTCCCCCCGGTTTCCGGTGAGGTCACCTTTCCTGCCTCTTCCCTCATCTTCTGCAGCCGCCCTCGGCCGTGGCTGGTATTGGACAGAGATATCGTCAATTTCGCATTTTGTCGAAAATTTTGTGCGCAATGCAGCGACGTCAGAGGCCCTGTCCAGGGTCGGGACTTGCCCGACGTATGGGATGCTGCCGCGCACCTCCTCCCACCCCCCTCCCGGCATGAACATCTGCACCAACCTATGCACCTCTGGGGTCCTCTCAAGGCTGAGGAGAGTGTCGGTGAAGGCCAAACAGGGAGAGAGGTCGGTTGATTTTGTCCCATATCCGCTAGGAAGTTGCCTATTTTTGACGTCCATGAGGGGAGTTGCAGGGGAGCATGGCTTCACCTTGGAGCATGTGGATCCCGGGCGAGGAGGAGGAAGGCGGTATTGGTGCGTCCCCCGCCAGACAACCGTCCGGCTACTCCAATCGGGGGCCGAGAACGCTGCATCCAGAGCCTGCCGGCCTCCACCCATTGGCCATCCAGTGGTCAGGATCAAAACAGCCTGCTCATATTGGACATCAACGCAGCAGACGACCGGCCCAGGCGAGCCATTAGGGCACCAAAGCATGCGCCATACATGACACTCGCCCGTTTTGTGACTCACGGTTGACAGAGCCAGATGGGGACCGTCCTCAACATTTCTTCTGCCTCCCTGAACGAAATGAGAATCGCATTGGCAACAAGAAAATCTTTCGTGACGGTGAGCCGAAAGGGGAAAATTGATCAAAGCGGAAAGGTGGCCGGGGGTGAAGCAGAGCCTAAAAAGCTATCGGGACGGCCAGCGACTCGGTAGGGGTGGGTGTTCTAGAAAAAATTAAACCACACCCCAGGCTCGACCAAGGGAGTGAGAGCTGCCAAGCCAGCCAAGGTCCGAGTTGAGAGGTGAGAAAAGGTGTGTGCCCCACTAGGAGAGCCCGGGGGACTAGCCCGTGTGTGATTGTATCCTGCCTCCTGCATGACGGTCGATGCCTCTTTCAGCAAAACTCGTTTGATGGATTGACCCGCGGCAGTGGGCGTAATGTGGTCTTCGCTCACCACGGGCCGACTCGGTTGACGGTGTCGCAATACTGTATGGAGAAGCCCACACCGACGGTCGGTTCAGCCGAACACACGGTGAGAGGCCGGGAGAGCTAGATATCATGAGCCCAGCCATCGCGAAGGCGCAAGCGAAGGGAACTCCATCCGGGAAGTCTGGCAAGGGCCGTGACAGAACGAGACGGAAGGTCTCGTTAGCAATGAGGTTGAGTGAGGGAAAGATGCACAGCACTTGTAAATAAACGGAAAATGTGGCGAAAAGTCGTGTGTGGAGGTCGGTATGTTGTTCTGCGATGGTTGGGAAGGCGCGTTGCGCCTGCAAGATTTCGGTCGACGATCGAGGAAGGACCCGATTCGAAAGGGGCGAGCTGGTGGGAAAAATCACCAAACACAGCCTCTTTTAAAGCCGGGGATTCAGAAGGCTCAAGTGAGTCTTGGTCGAAGATTGTTGACTACCTGGCGAGCAAAAAGGTGGAACTGCGTCAATTACACAAGTGTGCTCCTCATAAATGCCTCTTGGTTCAAGTGTCAACCGTATCGGGAAGCGGGACGAGAGTGACGAAATGGTTGAGATGTCTTCTGTTGTCATTGGCTCAGGAGGTGGCATGCGAGTGCTGCTGTAACCCCCGCCTGGACGGCCTGCAAGCTCGTGCATCCGGGACACGCGAGCGCGAACCGCTTCGCATATTGAGGTGAACGGAGGATCCGCAACGACGCTGCAGCTGAGATCAGAGCCAGCGGCCAACAGGACGGATATCGCAGTGGATGCGCAAAGCGCTTGGCAACCCCGGATTCTACTATGCCAGAAAAAATTAATGGGAGAGTCTAGAACTGTGGCCTCCCACGGCCGCATGACGGCTTCTTGGAGAATATCTATGGCAACTCCATGCGTGGACGGCAGTCGCAGTCCACCACCCCGCACACCGATCGCCGGTTTGGTGAGGGGCCCCTTCTCCTCTTGGAAAACGGCTCGAGGAGAAGCAAAAGATTTCAGGTTTTGAAATTCTGCACAGGAGGAGGTCCGCGCTTGAAAACATTGCAGGGGAGATGTTGGGACGGCGCAGACGTCAGCTCGCTGTCGCCTTCGCTCAGCTTCAATCCGCAATCCCGCCTCCGCTAACTATCCGGGTGATCCGTGAACCACACCACCACACCACCCCCTGCAAGGTTTTTACGACGCTATCAATCCCATCTTTACCATCAGGCCAGTCTCAATGGCGGAACTCTCGAGTCTTTAGTTAAATCTCGAGCTGGCGGCGAGTTTCTCCTCCGCCCTATCCATTCGGCTATTGCCTTTTTGAACACCAATCGGCGGGATAGTCCAATGACCGTGGTCATACCTGGGTGATAAGGGAGGTGGCCGTCGCATTGAAGTCAAGTCACCCATGCCACCCGAGGACAGATTACGATGCAGAGCTTCAGTTGACTCGGACCACAACTTCTTTCTACGGAAACTAACTACTGTGTATAACTAGTTGCCATTGCACAGCTGCGAGCAAGCCACTTCCCGAGACTTCCGTGAAGCTGGCCGAGGCGGCTCGGCGACTTTGGGAAAACAAGTCGCTCCCCGTCGCTCGACTCATCGGCCCTCTCCTTCAACACGACGGAGTCATTGCCAGGTCGGACTGCGGTGTTTGGCTCTTGCCGCGGGTCGTCAACAGCCTGCTCACCGGCCCTCGCTTTGATCGCCGCCAAGTTCCAAGCCCCGGTCGCTTGCCCATGAACGATGAGAAAAATTTTCACGGGCCGTTGGTTTTTGAAGAGATCCCCTGCCCGAAAGCTGGAACTTCCCAGTCCTAACCTGAACCAAATTTCGCTTAGCCCGTCAGAGGCTTTTTGTCCACCGCAAATCCGGGAGGACTTCCCGTTCGCAAGATTGCACCGCGCAACTGAACCAGGCAGAGGTGCCAGGGGAGAGGATTGTTGAGTGAATCATTGAAACAAGATCATCGCTAGACCCTACTCGTAAGACTCATACTGTTGTGGCTCGTCGCTATCCCGTGCCAGAAGGAGAGAGGAATCACAAACGGCGTGTAGGCGCGCGACCGAAACGCACCGGAATTCATTGGCCGAAAAACGGCCCGCCCATGCACAGTGCCAACAGAAGCGGCTGGAACTGGGTAGAGGGGTGTGGTGACTTCCTCATGCTTGCTGACAAGGTCTGGAAGGAGTGACTAATGCCACACCAACCAGCAGGGATCAAGGAACAAACGGTTACAAGCACGCCCCCTCCATCAATTCCGTCCAAAATTTCACAGACAGGGATATCCAAAGCCATTTTTCACGTTCCGCCCCCTGCCGTTCCTTGGTGCCCCTCCCACCCTGATTGCATCTGGTGCGCACACCTTGGCTGAGTTTTAAAAGCGGCGCCAACCTCCCAAATTCCCATTTCCTGCCAACTTTGGCTTCTGCCAATGCACTTCATAAACTCCTAGCACTGCTCGATCCCGACGACTGCTCCCCACCGAACCTGAAGTCTGGACCATCGACGAGTCCAGATCCTTCCAGAAGCAGCCATCAAAGTCGCTACTCGACTTTGGTGCCCTCCCGTTCTCCAGCTGGAGATAAGAACACCATATCCTTGACATGTTTGCAATCAGAAGACGGTTTTCCTCTCCTCTTCCAACCGACCACAGACCAAGGTGACGGGTGTCACTTTCTCCCGCGCAACGACACAGGCGCGAACCACCAGGGATTTTGAACTGAGCAAGATCACCACCATCCACCCCACGCAGAGGCAGAGGGGTTTACGACATAATTTTATTTGGAGTTGAAGAAAAAAAGAGTTTGGATGTCTCGGAGGTCATCGCAAGAGCCAGATATCATGGCCGGCGCCTACTCCCCCTACGGGTCCACACCCGCCCAGGAGTACATCTACGACGAGAAGAAGTTTCCCAGCCCGTCCCCGACCCCATCGCCACGGGGACCGAGCTACTACTACGGCGCAACGCCGCAACGGCCCGCGACGCGAGCTCACTTCCGCAACGGGAGCACCAGTGGCATCAACAACAGCAACACCGGCTACGCTAGCCCTCGTGGTCCGTCCTTCTCGCCGCGGTACACGAGCGACGGCCAGTACGCCACTGTCAATGTGAGTGTCTCGCGGCCACGCAAGCCAAGTTTTTCGGGTCCGCCGCGCCCCTCGCGCGAGCGACGCTCCTCCTTTTCCTACCATCCAGCCTCGGTCTCCCACGGGGAATCCGACGAGGACGAGTTCATCGATCTCGGCGGCCAAACCTTTGTGCTGCCGGGACGGTCGCGACCGAGACCGTACAAGGATCACTTCACAGTCAACGCTGGTGGGCATGGAACTGATTACGGCTACTATGCACAGGGCGGTCCAATCTTCGACAGAGAGGCTGGGTTTGCGTCGGCAAGGTTCGAGCCCGACCGCAGGCCGCCGCCGCCCGCTGGCCACTCCCGCCGCAGCTCCACCTCGATGCCTCAACGGCCCCAGACCGCCCGGCCCTCCGCCAGCATGCACAAGAAGCCACCCCCGGTCCCCGCGTCTCGCGTTGCCACTGCCGAAGATGCCAAGCGGCACAGGATTCCCGCTGGGTACTCGATGAAGAACTGGGACCCCACCGAGGAGCCCATCATGTTGCTCGGCAGCGTCTTCGACGCCAACTCCCTTGGAAAATGGATCTACGACTGGACCGTCTACCACCACGGTGCCGGCCATGCTATCAGCGAGCAGGCCGGCGAGCTTTGGCTCCTTCTTATCCAGCTTTCCGGGAAGATCAAGCGTGCCGAGGAAACCGTTCCCAGGATCAGGACCAAGGACAACCGGGAAATGATCGAGGAGTTCATCGAGGCCGGTGACCGGATCACTGACAAGCTCCGGAAGCTGCTCAAGGCCTGCGAGGCCCCCATGCTCCGGTCCAGCGCGAAGCCCAAGAAGGAAGGCCAGCTGGGCAAGAGCGCCGGCGTCGAGTTCGTCGAGACCTTGTTCGGTCACGACCGCGAGAAGGACAAGACGGACCGTTTCATGACGTCCGTCCGTCTCTGGAACCTCCGGTTTGACACCAACTGCGAGGAGATCCTCAAGAAGCCGACCATGTAATACCACCATCACCTCCCATGGGACTTCATCTTTCTCGGTCGGCTTCTTCTCCATACTACACCACACCACACACGACCCAGTCCCAACAACACCACACAAAAAGAAAAACCACAAAACACAATCAGGATACCCACAAGCCAGTCTGTACGATTAGGTCTCTTTCGGGGTCGTTTGGTCAGCGGGGTTTTTGTTTTATTATACAGACGGAGTCTCGTTTCCTCGTCTCAAGTCGCGGTCGGCGGATTTCTTTTCGCCCTCAACTCGATACACATTCCGTCGGGAGCAGTCCCGCATCACGGTGGCCGTCTTTTTTGTTTCGGTCTTTCAGAGATACCCAACGCGCGCACGATCGTCGTTTCTACAACGCGACACTACTATTACACGCCCTGCTCCACGAAGCAAGGATGGATGCTACGGATCACACGATCACGTCATCGCAGCCGCAGACATGGTTGCCCACTTCTGCCTATTACAGGTGTACAGGAACTCCAAAAGTTACCGGTGTTTTTCTTCCCTTTGTTTTTTGATTTGAAGCGCGTTTTCTTTTTTGTACGGATGGATCGAATGATCATGGAATGGTCAGGAGGATTTCAGTGATGACGGGTGGCACGCACTCGAGATTTAATGGCGACTTTTGCTCGGGCCTCGGAAAGAAGGATTTGTTTTTTTTGCGATCTCGCGTTTGTTTACTCGCAAGGTCTCGCTGGGTGTACGAGAGCCTCGTTCATTTTACATCGTGTCCCGCGACGTGCTCCGACAATTATAGCGAGCCGTCAGATTTTTGTTTAGTTTTTTGTTTCTCCTGGGTTTCACAGGATGGATATACCCCCTTTTCGAGTTATGCTATTTTATCGGATCATAGACTAGTTATTGGTAGCAATTAGACGGATATCTGGGTTTTGCAATCTTTACAGTTTCTCGTCACATTTGGTGTGCCATGTTCAGGCAGCAGCTGGAACTTGTGTGTGCCCAACCAATGTCGCTTCGCGCCCGCCCGCCTGTGGTGATCCCACCACATTCCTCCAACCGAACGGACGCGACCACGAAAATCAAGGCATCTGTGCAGAAAAATGCCAAAATAAATAAGACGGACTTGGTGATTGTGTCCCGTTTTCGTGTCTTTTCCTCTGGCCATTTTCCCGGCGCAACCCTAGATCTCAGCCCTAATAAAGCCGGGCGCGCCGCCTTCTCGGTGCCCTGGCATTATCCGATGATCTTTAGGCCCTCGCAGGTCCGTCCGTGTCTTGCTCATTTTCGTATGGCTCGTGCACTGCCTCCCAAACATCTGACGGTATGCTTTTTTTTTCTTGCCTGGCGCCATCAGATTTTTCCTCCCTCTGCGCCTCAAACCAGGGGCGGGAAGGTTCAGATGAAACAATCGCGCACCCCCCTCCGATGCCTGCACAGTCAACCGTGTCCGTGGATTCTATCTATGTCGGCTGTCTGCCTGCTTGGACAATCGTGTTCAAGGTAAATAGTTACATCGTGGAGGATTGCGCCCGTCGCATCCATCCATGGAACCAGCTATCCCATGTTCCGTATTTTCTTGTTCGGGGAATTACGGTGTATTCACATCAGCGTCCATGACGTGACCTCCGAACCCTGACCGAGGCCAAGGTCAGGGGTTCCCACCAAACGTGTCTTCTTTGCTGGGATTTTCCGTCCCTCTCTCCCTGGCAGAAGACAACCTTTCGGCTGGTTTCCTTCCGTGCACGGACAGACACACACCCACTTCCGTCGAGACTTCGCCAAGCCAAACAGGAAGGAAACACTCTCCCTCCCATCTTGTCGAGCTTTTTTCTTTTTTTATTATTGTCAAACTTGTCATTTCTCGTTGCACACCACATCCCTTTTTTCTCATTCCTGGAGGGCGGGTACATCGGTAGGTGGGTTTGATACTAAAACGAGAACTGAGCGCACGACGGCGAACATGCACGTCAGAAAATGTCATCATCCGACGCGGGTCCCCGTTTTTGCGAGCGTCCATGGGTCTCTCGCTGCACAGTACATTTTTATTACAGCGTTGTTGCACAAGACGGACAGGGCACGACAGGCCAGACTAGGCGGGTAGATGCCCCAGCAGTACGTCTGCATACAAATTACAGCGGAAGATGGGATGAACGGCCCGGGATGGACCCTTCTCCGCCTTTTCTTTTTGGCTTTTTTTTTACCGCTGTCGCAAACCGAACCCTGACTTCCATGGGCCTGGCCTGGTCTGCAGCCAGCACATACCACCACACATGCACCAGACAGAGACCACCTCAACCCGCGTATGCAGCCAGCCAGCCGGCCGACCATCCTCGCCTCGCCGGGAACGAACGAACGACAAGCCGGCTGGCTGGTTGATGGAAACGGCCGGGGGGAGGGGGCTGGATATTGTTCCCCCCTTCCCTCCCCCGCTCCTGGGGGATTTTTGTGTGCATATATTTGTACTTGTATGTGTTTACTTTCGTGTGTGTGTGTGCGGGGTCAAGGGCTACACGAGAGGGATGCAAGGCCCGAAATTCAGGCCTTTTTTATCCCCCCAAGTCCGTCTTCCTCCGCTGTGCCACGCGGTGTTCGAGCTCGTTCATTTGTCGGTGACTCCCAGGAAGGAAGGTTGCGAGGTGCGCGTTGTGCGACGGGGATTTGGTAGGCCTTGGTAGGCTTGGTAGGTTGTCCTCCTCCGTTGGTTTGTGGGATGGTCGTGTTGGGTCGTACGGTCCGATTGCGCGGCCGATAGTTGGGGTGTTTTGTTCGTGGTTTTTGGTCGGTCGTATTTCGCCTGCCCTTTTTGGAGGGACGATGGTGGTTGGGTTTTTTTCTGCCCCCAACTCGCACGCAGCCCCCGAATTACCCTTCGCCATGTTTTCTTTGTTGAGAAGGACTACCACCTACACAGTACACAGTAGCAGAAGGCCTCATCCATCGACACCCCTTCGTCATGCTAGGTAGGGATGGATGTTCGTCCCAACCCAACAAACCAACCCTGCACAACCCAGCAACAGCACAGCACGAACTCCGCCATCACACCGAACCCAGCCCTACAGGTGGACCCCGCCCCGTGGATCTTCGCCAGCTAGCGCCAAAACCTTGAAACAGAAGCCCCAATCGCAGCCACTGTGCGATCCTGTTTAGGCGCGCTCCGGTGTGTGATGGGCAGGACGAAGCGCCAAACACCCGCGCGGCGGTGGTGCTTGAGGACGGCATACCTGCCGACCTCGTGAGTCAGTTCCAGCGCGCTGGGTCACCCGTCAATCCTTTTGGTAGGCAGCGACGTCATACGGGAGGCAGGCTCTGCGGCGATGAACGACTTGGAGATGGATGCCCGTGCCGGGGGCGGGTGTAAGTGGGTTAGGGTTACTTGGGTAGGGGGCTGGGAAGTTCCCGGGACCATCACCAACCAGCGTCCCCCTTTGGTGATATTCCTGTCCGACCCCAATGGCTACTTGGATCTTAGTGAGCGCGGCTATGTTGTTGTCACCGTTTGACTCACATTTTTTTTTCTACAAGTTTATCTTCATCCTGCCGCCTGCCTGTGTGCGGCGCGGAGGGGAGCAGCACGGTTTTCGTCACTTCTAGCGCGGCGCATGGAAGCCGGGCGGGCGGCAGTTGCGCGCCCCGGGCCCGTTTTCGCGGCCTATTTTAGGGGGGTTGACTTAGGTAGGCGACTTAGGTTGTGTGAGGGAGGGGGCGGGTTGGACTTCATTGGCCCTCTTGCAGGTCAGTCAGTTTTCCCCGTCTCTCCTCTCTCAACCTTAAAAGAAAAGTCGAAACGGCGCAGCCTCGCATCGGCACCGACCTGTTCTTTGTTTGCTAGCCGCGTGGCTCGGAAGCGGGCCCGAAGGACTGACGCCGTTTTTTATTCTCTCGGTTATCTTTACCTCAGGAGGTGCTATGCAAGGAGGCCCGGCGACGACATCGGCGATACCGCATCAAGTCTTGGTATGGTTTGTGTGTGAGAGAGAAAACATGACATTACCGCAGATTGACCCTCGGTTTCCTGCACTTGTGCCACCGTGATCCAGAACACAGTATCGCTAGTCCCAGGTTGTGTCGCGTGGCTTAAGCACACCCCCTCCCCCCCTCTTCGGCTCCGTGCCTCACAAATTTTGCATCTTCAGCCAGGCCGTGTGTGTGTTTGTTCGCTCACATATTGGAATGTGGATCTCTCTATCTACCCACCTATCTCCCTGTCGCACTCGTCTATGGCTTCTAGCGAGAGATCTCCGGAAGGGACGACGCAGATCTGCCGCCGTTGCTAGCTCGGCTGGGTCAACCGGGTAAAGAGGCCTTGGTCAATGTGCAGCCGTCTGCACTATGTTACTGTCAGTGGCGGGTGGCTTTCTTGACATGCGCTCACTCAGATATTGGATGCTGTGCCGCGCACCCCTTACGCGGGGTTGAGGCGGGAGGCTGGGCGGTGGGTGGTGTGTGTGCGGCATGTCGGGCAATGTCGATCCCGGCTCTGGGTTTGGCTCTGTGGTCGGTGGTCTGCGGTGGCTGGATTGTTTGCTTCAGCCTTGTAGGATTTTCTTCCCAGACATTGTTTCACGTTTCGTCTGATCTGTGTCTGCAGAGAGGGGCGTGAGGGTGAAATCTTGTGTGTGTATCAAACCTTGTTGTTACTCACCCCTGGCAGAGCAGGGCGACATCAACCCGGTTCTTGAAGAGTCACGACAATGCCGTCCGCTTGAACAAGTAGGGTCTTTGTCACATGACAATATATGGCTTTGGGGGCGCCCAATGTTTGTACTCTCAAGATGCTTCTTTGTGCTGTTTAGGGGTAAACTCGGGGCCTGTCTCTTGGTTCTTGGGAATCATGGTGACAATAGCTTTGTTTCCCATGGACCATTAACAACAATCTCTGAAAGTGGACAATGAACGCAGCATATATATCTTTAGGATCCTAGAAGTACACACCATCGAATGACTTGTTCGAAGCCACTAACCAAGACCCAGGCAAGTTAGCACTAACTCACAGCAGCAGGATCCCGCCGCGATGCCTTCCCACGAGATGAACAACAGCGGCGACTGCCTCAACATCGACTGGGAATCGATCACATCCAAGGTCACCTACTATGGGCTCGACGGAATCCCCGAGCCCGTCCGCAAGTTCTACCTCGTGGGCCAGGTGATCGCTAACTCGGCCGTCTGCGATCGCCACAGGATGAACCTCCTGATGGGGTACCTCAACGCGCTCGACGATGCGTCCTACTGGGCCATCCCGGAGTTTTGCGACCCCGAGTTTGCCAGTTTACAGGCGGACTCATCCGTGCCCTCGGTGGACCGGTGCCTGATATGGATGGAAACCCTCGCGGCTGAGTGGCCGCTGCCTGCCTCGATGTTTACGGAAGCGAGCATGTACATGCTGACGGAGGAGCAGATCTGGATACAAGTGTTCTTCTGGTGCTCGGGGTGTATGAGCATCTCGGGGCAGAGCAAGGATCAGTTGTGGGCATTGTTGGGGTTCGCGGCGCCTGACATCGTGGCCGATGGCCGTTGTATGGTGGATGGATTCCAAGGTGAGTTCCTCAAGAACGACTTGCCAAATGTCTCGCAGGTCGATGCCGTTTAGTTCCTGGGTTTGTAGTCCACAGTTCCAAGCCGCTCCAGGATATAAAAGACAGGAGAAAAAGGTAGGGGTCTACTGTAACGTTTGGGTTAGTTAGTGCTAACATTAAATACCGAACTATGAAAGGGAGGAGTTGTCCTCATCCTAGAGTCGGATAGTAAGTAGGTACCTACATAGCCATAGCCGTAGCCATAGCCTCTAGAGAATTGACTTTTGTTTTCCTCTAGAGGCTGGAGCATTTATTCCTTTCCTGATCAACCAGTTCCATCATGACACTGCTGAACATCAACGTTACCAACCAACTCGGCCATGTGAATTCTCAACTCGCAAAACTGACCTCCTCGAGTGGTCAGCCACCCCATCACCCCATCACTCCATCTGAAATATATTAGCGCACCATCGATGGCTGATGTCTGGATATGGATACATGTCTGTAAGCTGGTGGTGTGCCTCGGTGGGCAGGGCAGGTCGTTGCGGGCGGCTATCTGCAATTGCGTGCAGCAGTGGAAACCAGGGGCCAATCAGGGCGCTGTGCCAGGGCCCTGTCCTGCCTGTGTCACAGTGATGAGGTCTCGGCACAGGCGTGCTGGTGTTCACACCTTTGCCGCTTTAGGACTGTTCACCTGCACCTTCTGCCTCTCAAAGGCCTCATTCAGCTCCCACATGTTTCCAGAAGGGAGAAATACAGCGCAGCCCAAAGCTCGCGCTAACAATCAGGCTCCCAGAATGCCACCTCGATACCACGAGGGTTGCAAGCATCCCATTGCTTGCGTCCAATTATTTTTAGTGATGACGGTGTGGCGTCCCCCCCCTCTAGTTTGTTTCCCACTCCTCTGCGCCCACCGGTCGTCGGGCGCAGCAGCACCAGGCCAGTTGGGGTTGGGAGTTGAGATGGTGTGGCTGTTTCCACCCCGAGTCAAACAGAGTTGCATCGCATCCCATCGCATTCCCATCGCTTTCTTCTAATCCCACTCCCCCTCCTAACTAACTAGTGTCTAGTCTTCACAATAGCCCCCATCGAATGATTCTAGCGCGACCCAGCTAACGGATTCGAGCCAAAACTGCGACGTCAAACCCTCCGAACGCGAACACCCACCCCGTCTCCTCCGAACCTTCGATTCCGACCGAACCTTCTCTCGTCAGCGCCGCACCGTATCCTCCACACAGTGCCCACCCCCCACTACCGTCCACCACCTTCACCGGCCGCGACCGTTACAGTCGCAGTTACGCGCGTCTGGACAACCCTAACCTATCGACCCGGGCATGACCTTCAACCCGAAAGTATCCACGGATGTCTCGGGCGGGGGCGAGAACCAGAATCGGACCCTGTCTCGCATCCCCACATCGGCTGCACAGCACAGATCGATCGTGTCAGCTGGGAGATCTGGGTTAGCCGGGGGCGAGGGGAGAGGGAATAATATGCACACATTGCCAGATGGTCACATACTCACCTGATCTGCTCACCACGATTCACACCCCATCCCATACAATACCCAAGCGCCGGCCGAACCCCAGCTTGGGGGTGCACATTCACGACCTTACCTACCTGACCTAGTCTGCTAACCCATCTGAGCCCATCTGCACATACCTGTGCAGCGTCGATCACCACACCCCGGACTGGCCTGCTTGGTTCGACTGGGTTTGGGAGGAACCAACCCCATCTGTCAAAGTGAAGCGGGGTATTTGCTCAGATTCTGTCTGGTTCAGGTTCTGTCTTGTCTGGCTGGGTCAGGTTCTGGCGGGAAGCGCGGGGTCAATCAAACCCGAACCTGGCAAGCCGCCATCCATGGCCTGGAAAGGCTCGGCTGAACGGTGCGGGGCGGGGCATGGGCGGCCAGCTCCGGGCCGCCCATCTCCTCTCCTCTTCCTGAGTTTGGAGTTAGGCTCCTTGCCTCACTCTTTCTGAGACCACCTCTCCCACCAGTCAGTCCAACAAAAGCCAGACACCGGATTACTGTTTCCAGATAGTCCTGCCGTAGCGACACTGAATCGAGAGAAACGGTTGGTTTGACGTAATCGCTTCTTTTCCCCTCCGCATTTCAGCGCTTGGTCGACCAAGCTGAGGGGAAGGGAAATCTCGAGCTACCCCACAACCCCGCGTTTCTTCCTGAATGTCGTGCATGTTACCCCGCGACGTCATCGGTCACGGGCAGGGGTGTGTGCTCGAGGAAATAGACAGCACTCAACAACACTAGTGTAGCGGGGGGTTTGAGAAGGGAGTGCTGTCTACACTACTTTGAGATGAGCTAGTCCAGGTTCGAGAGGGTGTGAGTAAAAGAGATGTACATACATGCATGCACACGCATGCGTCAAGTTTTCGAGCGTTCAGCTGGGAATCCTTGGGGCGTAATTCCGTCCAGCAACTCACAACATCAAACCATGGGTAAGTAAGCAACCCAAAGTAAACAAACCCCTGAATGTGAGGTGATGTGATACCTCTAAGTCAAGCTCCGCTATGGATTAAAGCTGCCAACAAACAACAGCAAACAACCAATCTATGATCCTCCTAACAATCTTTCACTCCCACCATCATCCATGTCTATCATGGCAAACCTGAATGTGATTTGATGTAATACCTATAAGTCTAGCTCCGCTATGTATTAAACGAGCCGACAAACAACAGCAAACAGCCAACTTATACCCTCCTAATAACCTAGAATCATCCATCTCCAGCATCGTAAAACTGAACGTGACTGTGATACCTATAAGTCTAGCTCCGCTGAGGATTAAACCTACCTCCAAACAACAAACAACACAAAACAACCAACCTATACTCATCCCAATAACCCTTCCCTCCCACCATCCTCCATCTCTATCATCGTAAACCACGCTTCCCTCACCTTTCCCCTCCACTCCTCCCGGGTCAACCCCAGTCCCGCCGGGACAAACCTCTCGACCAGCGCCTCCGTCTGCGCTCTGATCCGGCCAATAAAAGAAGCATGCCCCTTCCGCGGGTCAAGGCTCCCCCCCTTCCTGCTCACAACCTCTCTCCCGCCGCCTTTCCCACCACCCCCTCTCTCCCCTCTCCCACCTTGACCACCACCATCCCGACCACCACCATCATCACCACCACCACCATCACCACCGCCACCGCCACCTCCATATCCCCCACCGCCACCACCCGCATCATCATCATCTCCATCTTCATCATCCTCCTCCTCCGCATCATCCCCATCCCCATCCCCATCCTCATCCACCTCCCCATCCCCATCCTCATCCACCTCCCCACTCTCACTCTCACTCCCACTCTCACTCCCAGTCCCGTCCGCCCTCACCAACCTCCCCTCCCCCGCCATGATCCGCTCCAGCCGCTCAAAGTCCCCATGCCGCGGCGCCGTCCACCGCCACGTCACCATCCCATGATTACCACCACTCCCACCCTCACCCGCACCCACACCCTCAATCAGCGGTTGGGGTGCCGGCGGTGCCAATCGCGCGCCCCAGCCGACGCGTATCGCGTTCAGCATGAGGCTACCGCGGCGGGCCATGTCGTTGAAGTTTGTCTTGGAGAGGCGGGCGCGGGTTGGTGGTAGAGGGGGCGGGGCCGGGTGCGGCTGCTGGGTTGCCGGTTTTTTGCCTTTTCCTTTTCGGGGTTTGGGTTGGGGCGGTTGGGATGGTTGGGATGGTTGGGACGGTTGGGACGGTTGGGGCGGCGGTGGCGATGGCGATCGAGTGAGTGACGGTAGGGACGGTAGGGACGGTAGGGACGGTAGGGACGGTAGGGACGGTAGGGACGGTAGGGACGGTAGGGACGGTAGGGACGGTAGGGGCGGCGGCGGCGATGGCGATCGTGTGGGTGACGGTAGGGAGGAGTCCGGTAGTGGGAGGAGCAATGGTGTTAATGATTGTCTTGAAGAGGGATGTTGTAGAGATGAGTCCGGTAGTGGGGGGGAGAGCGCTGTGTCTTGGGGGACGGGGGGGTGTGGCTGCTCGGTCCTGGTGATGGCGAGGTTACCCAGCGGGGTTCCCTCGGGCGTGAAAATCCTCGTGCTTCCTGCACGGAGGGTCGAGGATGAACGGGCCGAAGTGGGTGTGATGGGGGGTGAAGCGGGTGTGATGGGGGGTGGGAGGGATTGCCCGGCCGCCTCCGCCTCCGCCTTCGCCTTCGCCTTCGCCTTCGCCTTCGCCTTCGCCTTCGCCTTCGCCTTCGCCTTCGCCTTCGCCTTCGCCTTCGCCTTCTTTTTTTGTTCTTGTTCTTCTTACCACCTTTCTTGCCGTCGGTCGTTTGGCCTGGTTGGTTTACTGGGGCAGCGGCCGGTCCTGTTGTCTCCGAACCCTCGCCTTTACCGCGTTGCTCTGTTGGACCCGGGTCCTGGGCCGGGACTTGTGCAGACTTGTTCGCTTCACCGCGCTGCTCTGCTGGGTCAAGCTTCGTGACTGCCTTCGTGAGATTGCCACCCTTGCCATGTTTTGGGGGCTTCTCGGATTTCGGAGCTGGAGCTTTTGTAGAGCTGCCCCCTTCAACATGCTTTGCGGGCTTCCCCTCGGATTTCTCAGCTGGGGTCGTTGTAGATTTACCGCCCTTGTCATGTTTTGTGGGCTTTTCCTTAGATCCCTGAGCCAAAATATCACCCTCACCATGGTTTTCGAGCTTCTCCTCAGACTCCAGGTCCGGAACTATCTTCAGACTGTCATCGTTATCATGCTTTGACAATTCCGCAGGTGCTTCAGCCGGTGCCTTTTTTCTCCCGCTCATAGCCTCGTTGCCCTGTCCTTTCTTCTCCGTCACCTGGGCAGTGTCCGTTGCCGAACTGCCACCCGGACCCTTTTCTCTCCTCGAGCCACTCGCCAGCTTGTCATCCTGGGACGACTTTGAGTTTCCTGGCGATTTTCCTGGCTCGTCCTTGGGGAGCTCAATGAGCTGCTCCAGGGCGCCGAACGTATTCTGCTTGGCCCGCTGTTTCCTCTTCCCTGATGACGGCTGCTTGGTCTTCCCTGACGATGGTTGCTTGGATTTCCCCGACGACGGTTGCTTGGCTTTCTCTGACGCCGGTTGCTTGGCTTTCTCTGACGCCGGTTGCTTGTCTTTCTCTAACGCCTGGGAGGTCTTTTGGTCCACATGACCCGGCCGCTTTTGCTTCCCCTTTGCCTTTTCGGACAAGGATGTTGGGAAATCGTCCTCTCCCATGGCAAAAGACCCAGCCTGGTGCGGCTGCCATGCTGTCTTTGGTTGATCGGGGAGGGCTGACGGGCTGCCCTGCTTCCGCGCCGGCGTTCCGCCTGCCTCCGCTCCCCCCCCAACAACCCGGCTCCACAGCATCGCGCCAAAGGGAGCTGCAGTCGGAGCCGGAGCTGGAGGAGGGGGCGGAGGCCGAGTTGAAACCGGAGCTGGGACTGAAGGCGAAGCTGGAACTGAAGGCTGAGCTGGAGCTGAAGGTTGAGCTGGAAGTGAAGGCCAAGCTGGAGTTGGTTTCGGAGCTGGCGGTGGAACTGAAGTTGGTTCCAGTGACTCTCGGTTCGCCAAATGAAGTTTCGGTTTCGCCTGTGTTTTCTGAATTGTAGGCTTCGCTGCCTCCACTGGCGTCGCTAGTACAGCAGAGTTCCCTGGCGCCCCGGACTTCTATGGCGGCGGCACAGGGGCCTGTGTTGCTGGATCCTGGGTCGGAGGCAGATTCCTCTCTTTCTACTCGGAGAATCCAACCTCAGGGTCGTCGTCTGAGTACTCGTTCCAGTCAGCCAACAACGAGCCGCTGACCGTTGCCGGTGGTGAGGGAGCCGCCCTATATAGGTCGTCGCTTTTGACTTTTCGGTCGGGTTCCGAGGCAGAAGCCGCGCCGTAGCGGTATAACCCTTTGTACTACTCCGGTTCCTTATCTGGCTCTGCATAGTACTCAGACTCTAGCTCCTAATCTGGCTCTGGGCACCCCTCTGGCAGAACGTGCTGATGTGACTGCGGTTGCTGTGTTGTTTCTGTCCCCGCCCACTGCTCAAGTTCTGAATGCGTCTGGGGCACTTCAGCCAGCCAAATCTCCGGCTCCCGAGGCCACGTGGCCACCCAGTGTACCACCTCTTGCTTCCGATCCTCGATGAACTTGTCAAGAGCGGGATCACCCCTCTCCTTCGACTTCTGTCTCGCCGGTGATCTGCTTCCCGAGCCCTCTGCAACAGACTCCAGATCCGATTCCGAACTCGAATGGAATATCAAGAACGAGTCGCTGCGCGTTGCCGGTGAGGGAGCCGCCCTAGATATGTCGTCTCTTTCGACTTGCGGGCCAGTGTCCGAGGCAGTGACTGCCCATAACATGGCATTCCGATCAACGGTAGGAGTCTCGATGGGTTCGGCCTGTGTAGGGGCCCTTGCCCCAGGCGAAGCATCCAATTGCTGGTGGAAGAACGTCTTCTTCAGTTTGTGCCGTTTGGGTTTTCTGCATCTGGATACAACTTCCCTACGCCAGGTATTCGGTGACATAGGAGGCATGAAGGACGATTGATCAATGGTGTCCGTCGGGTACCGGGTAGTCCGCTGCCTATTCGGGGAGTAGAGGCGCCCGACTGGTCGATCATCGGCCGGGGAAGACCTCGTTCGCCTCGATGCCATTTCCCTTCGCCACGTACCCGGCGACATGGGGGGTACGCACCACGGTAGCCTGATGATGCCTGTTCCGGGGTCTGTAACTTGCCCGCCCTGTGGAGGGGTAGGGCGTTGGGCGGGTTCAGCATCAGTTGGGCCGCACCAGGTACTGGGCCCCGGTGCCGAGATTCTGTTGATAGCCTCGGCTTCATGGGCCCTCGGGTTGTCCGGGTAATCCTCGCGTGACGTCCTTTCTAACGTTTCTATGGGATTGTCAAACATTCGTATCGGCCGTGGCCCGTAGAGTGGCCGTTCGTGTGGCGTGTTGGGGCGGTCATTCGGCGGAGGAGGATGTTGCGTGTGTTCAGCGGGGGAGTCGAAATCTTGGTCTCCGGAGGCTTCTACCAAAGGCGATCGAGGCGGATCACCCGAACATGTCGAGCTTGGTCTCGTAACTGAGTCATTTTCAGGTATCTCTCCGGAAGTGGGGGCTGCCGTGGATTGTAGTTCACCCGAGGACGGCTCTTCGAGAACCATGAGCGATATTCTAGTTTCTATTTCTTGGAAGCGCGGCAGCTGAGTCTGGAAATAGCTCAGCTTTTTAGTTATACTTGGTCCTGGGCTAGTAGAGACGCTGCCAAACCGTGGCTCTGAGAGTAGTTGCAAAAGTTGGTGGGGAGAGGGAGCCCGAGAAGCCGCCGAAGTTTGACACACCGTAGCATTATCACTAAACGCCAAATCTGGTTCAGTCGTCGGGGTACGACCAGAGTGTCGAGCGGCCACGTCGGTGCGAGAAAGTCGCCGCGTCGAGCTAGGGGAGCGGTGTGGTGATGTCTGTGTGAACGCATCGACATAATCGACAACATCTCGGCTTCTTGGTGTTTGCGTTAAGCACATGGCCGTCCTTCTGGGCCTTAAAACTCGAGGGGATGATCGGCACGAGATACTCGCGTGGAGAGGCGGTGCTTGAACAGTTGGTTCTCGGATAGTCGGTTCGAGTCGATCAAATCGTGCATTTCGGTGGCGTAAGATATCCGGATTTCGAGGTTCAGTGGCGGGAGAAGTCGACTCCGTAGGTATCGAGGCCGCAGAGGTTGCTAGTTGCGGAAGCGATGTCCGCCTCCAGGTCTCTACATAGGTAGGCAGTGATTGCATTTCCGAGAAGTTGCGCAATATCTCTGCATTGGTTAACTGCGGTCGTGTTGGCAAGCCTCGTCGTGATGCTGAATTGGGCCAGGGCCGGTGACCGTCGGGCGGCTTCAATATTTGGCCAGCGGACATGGACGGCGGGCAAGCCGGGTTGAATTTCGAGGAACGTAAGCTATTACCCCCTTCCGACGAAGATGATAAATCTCCGGCGCACGCCCGGTCCGAAGCGCCCATGGGGAAACATGCTCGGTGGCTCGCCCGGCTCAGCTCTGAAGCGTGTGGAGTGGCGCTTATCTGCGGTGAAGTGGATGAGGATCGTAATGGTGGCCCTGGGCTGAAAACTTGGCTCGGCGTTGTTGCCATAGGTGTGGTGAGAAAGGGGGTATTTGAGGCTTGAGAAGGACCCGAACGAGTGTTTCGCTGAAAGGGGGTTGAGTAACACGACCACCTTGAGCTACACATAGGGTCCGTATTCTCGCGGCGTGAACTTTGTGCTGGAAGCATCATAGAACCGGGTTGCCTAGGTCTCCATGGCAATGCTTGATTTGGAGCACGTGTCCCGGTATGTATGCTCACAGGGGCATCGGGCGTTTCATCCTAGGCTACGGATGCCCTTCGAGGACGCCGATTTCGTCTCGGAAGTATGGCCCATGTATCTCCACCCCATTCAACCAGTCGCAAGTCACCGTCCGAGTTCTCCTCTGCGCCGAGACGCGCTGCGACGAGAAGCTCGACGAGTTCGGTGCGCGACGCAGTTTCTAGATCGACTCGTCTCCAACGGTCCTCAAAGTAAATGGGGGGAAGGGGTGACCTATGGCTGCGCGTGGAACTCGGTCCCGGCAACTCCGCCAATGCCCGCCCGTCAGATTCACAGAGCAGGATGGCGCCAGCGAGATCATCCCAGAGGCGTAGGCCGGCGGCGGGCAGGAGCTGTGTGAATTCGATAAGCGTCAACTGGGACAAGCTCGTAGGTTGCCAGTCGTCGCGAAATCTGGGGGCGGCATCGCGGTATACACCTGCGGCCGGGTGGAGGGGGGTAGACGGTTGGTAAGGGTTCCGTGGCTGTCTGGAGCTGGTAGCCGATCTTGAGTGTGTTGGCTGGTCCAAGTACCCGGCCTCTTCCCTCTAGGAGTGCGCCGCCGGAGATTTCTAGTTCGCAGCATGGCTGTCCTTGGGGTCCATGGCTGGCTGTTTTCCGGTTTCCCTTGGACTCGGCGATGGAAGCTTGTTGACACCGGACGGAGGCTTGTCGACACCGGATGGAGGCTTGTCGACACCGGATGGAGGTTTGTCGGCATCCAATGTAGGGGTATCGATCTTTGGTGAAGGGCTATCGACACCCGGTGTAGGGCTATCGACGCTTGATGGAGGTGTGTCGACACTAGAGTGTGTCGACACTAGATGGAGGATTATCAACACCCGGTGGAGGCGTGTTGACACCCCTAAAAAGAGTGTGAGAAAGGATATTTTCTAAATACGTGGACGAATGTTCGCTGGTAACTAAGGTAGGGATAGGCCCAAGATGGTGTTGGGGAGTGGAAGAGGGACTCACTGAGGACGAAGGACTGGGCCCCCTATGGCTCCTCGCTGTGGCCAGGTGTTGCGTTCCGAGGAATCGAGAGGCTCAGATCCTTCCAATAACGGCTTGAGAGATAGCATTGCAGTTACCACTTTTCTAACTAGAATGTTTAAATAGGGAAGGTCCAGGGATGAATCTGGCTTTCAATCCAGGAGGAAAGCGCCGGTGTTATAGAAGGAGAGTCGGGTGAATGAGAGCCGAAAATAAAGTAGGTGGGGATGATGAGATCGAGCAAAAAGATGAGACAGGCAAGCCGTTCTCAACACATTAGAGATTGTGGCCAGATATTTATGCTGCCTACGGACTTGTTGTCGTCATCTCATCGGCCAACAGGCGTCATACCGTACAATCCAAACGGCGCTGGTGGAGTCCGGGCAATCAAGCATCATTTCCAGACACTTGCGCTCTCAGTTCCAGACCTCTTTCCCGCCTGATAAGTTGCATCGAGCGACTTGTAAAGTTCCTTGACCCTAGTCACCTCATCGGCCAGACAGTTCCGAGCGTCATCGTCTGATATGTCCCGGAGGAGATCCGCTACACTCTTCGCAGTGAAGAACTTGTTCGTGCGGTTGTAGAGCGGGCGGGCAGCCAGTGTCTCGGGCGTATCTGAGGGGCTGGGAACTTGGAAGACCTGTTCGAGGATGTCGATATCGTAAGGGATGGAGAACATATCCCGGCTGTCCTCGTAGGTGAACAGATAGTAAAACTCGTTGAAACCAGCCCATGTGATGCCACTCAAGCAAAGCGAGCAAGGCTCGTGGGTGGAGAAGAAGATGCAGTCTTTGGTGGCTGGGCGGCCCTCGGGCGCGGAAGCGAAGAATTCCTGGATGCAGTTGATCTCGCCATGCAAAAGTGGCGATACCCGTTCATTGTTGGTCGAGACTGTCACTGGGGCGAGGCCTTGACGAGCCAGGATAGCAGCACCAAAGACTTTACTACCGGACGAGACTCCAGCGTGGGTCAGTGGTATGATCCGATTTTCGGTGACGTCGAGGATGACGGATACCAGTGCGCTTGGCGATTGCATATTGGGAGGGTTGGGAATGAACAGTGCGAATAGGAACAGGACGATCGGATGGTTGGTGTTTACCTGCGCTAAAGGCTAACTAACGCCTAGGTCGAAATGGGCGAAACCGATTGCTTTATTTATTTACTTGTTGCTCCTGACATCCCCATTTGATGAGATAAGGGATGTGGCGATGACCCGGCTCTCCGGCGAGGCCCGCATTGCGGCGGCGAAGGCGGGTTGGGGTTCTCAGGTTTGGGGGGATTGGGCGGAACTTGGGAGACTCACAATGGAAGGTTGAGAAAACGTGGGGGCGGAAGGGGAGCATCCTTATCGGGGACTGAGTGGTGTTGCTGCTGGTTTGCTGCGAATAGGAGATAAATAAACCCTAACCCCCAATAAGAATTTGGTATCCGACTGGTTAGCATCAGAGATTTCCCATCGCATCCCATGACACATTAGGGCAGCTTCGATAAATCGATTCCGCTCGCGATAACAAACCCAAAGCCCAGTTTCCAAGTTGATCTGGTCCCTCCAATATGCATTACATAAGATTTTGTCGGCCGCCCGAGGTCCAAGCAGGCAGGCCCCATGCCACGGTTAAGGTCGTACTTGCCATCACCACCGACCTGAGCGACTCCTTCCTCTCTCCGCGCAACCCCATCCAGCTCGTTGTTATTGGTGCATACACTGAACACAAGGATGGGAAGGATCAACTCGTCCCAGTCGTTTTGACGCAGGGAAATCCGCCTTCGTGGCGGGCCGGGATGAGAGTGCTCAAGTTGGACCTGCCACTGCCCCCGCAACCGATCGAGACCATTCAGATACGGCCCCTAGACCGGCAGCTCACGGCGATGGGGACCGGTGATGTTCTCCCCGGGAAACAAGGTCTGATCATGGCCGTTTATGCGGATATGCCGCGGCCGGGAGATGGACGTGCGCCTTCAGTGTGTTTCCGGAGCCTGCGACTGTCCGCTGGAGATGCGGCCGCTGCTGGAATTGCTGGTCAACCGCTGCAGATTGAAGAGGATCTGGGAGAGAGCATTGCGCGCCATATTTGGGATTCGGGTATCGTCATGGTCTCTCTCCTTGCGGATATGTGCTTGGATAGCACAGTCAGTGCCAAAGACAGCCCGCTGCCCCTCTTTCGCAGCATCCTCCAAACACCAAGCCACCCGCTTAGGATTCTAGAGCTTGGATGTGGCGTCGGAGTCATGGGTATCGGTTTGGCGCGCATCACGTCATTGAAGCGTGGAGGCAATGCGCCGCATATTCTCATCACAGACCTTCCCGAGGCAGAGGAGAAGGCACGAGCGAATATGGCCCGTCAGGCAGGCAAACTCGGCGACTCGCCAGCAAGACTCGATTTTGAAGCCTTGGACTGGGAAGACGGGAAGAAAGGTGTCTTTGGCGAAAAGGCCGCTTCTCGCCCATGGGACCTCGTCGTTTTGTGTGATTGTACCTACAACACCGACACGCTGCCCCCCCTCGTCAAGACGCTCTCTGCGCTCCACAGCCACTCTGCGCAACACCCTTCAACTATCGAGCTGCCCGCCACAACCGAGGTGCTTGTTGCCACCAAGACCAGACACTCCTCGGAAAAAGTCTTCTTCAACTTAATGGCCGAAGATGGATGGGTCATTCGGGAGCAGACGGTGCTGCCGCTCCCTGTACTCGATGGCGAAGGACAGAGTGTGGAAGTTTACCTTTTTGGGAAGGCTGGCTGCTGAATGGGACCTCTTGAGACGAGCGAGAAGAGCGACGGTGCAAGTCTTTCGAGCAAGGCACGGCGAATGCGGAATGAAGAGGTCCAAGATACCTCAAATCGGCCGAGTTGAGTGAGAATACGCACCACTGTGGCGTAGACAAGCACGTATAACCCCAAGTGAGTTGGGGTTGGCTTCTCGAGCGGGTGTACGAGGAAGGATTGGGCGCCACAGGTTCAAACCTCTGCGCCGAATGCTTATCCCCCCATTTTGGCGGGTTTCTCATCTCCAGAACGGCGCGAACCGTAAACGTTGCCAAAATACCCGCGACAACTTGCTCAGCGGCACATGCGACTGCAGTGCCCCGACAAACGAGCGGGTTTCCTCCACTGCAGGTTTAGGTCGTGCGAGGCCAGGCAGCCACCCTGACAACGCAGTGGGAAGTGTTCCCTCTTCCTTCCCTAGAATGTTGGATTCAGCAGTGATTCTAGCGGGGCTTGGATATTGACGTCTCGTTCCACCACACCAGTTGCGGGTATGATGTCGGCCAATGGCACCCCCGGAGTTTGGTTGAGAATCGACAAGATCTCAAATACATTCTCTCCCATTGGTTAGAATTTAACGGCTCAGCCAATCAAAGAACCAGCGATGACCCGATCTGGTTGCTCCCGCCCCCGAAGCGGCGTTGGGAATCCACAGTTTCAGCTTGCAGCCTCGCCGCCAACAGCCAGGTGTAACATCGAAGACTCGAGAGGAAACAGGAGTATAAGTTGAAGTCCGTTTCGCATCCTCTATGAACAACAAGTTTTGACATTTCACATCAATCAACTCCCATCTTGAATATCCGTGGTACCTAATAAACCTGCCAACCGCTCTTCCCCTGCTCAACTCAACTCAACCAAACTCAATCCTTCCACTTGTCAAACGTTCAGTAACGTTTGCCTCACTTCTTCGACTCTCGCCTTCCCAACCGCAGTCTACAAACGACAACCACAACAACCACAGCAATGGCGTCCAAGCCCTCCACCTGCTGCGGCAAGAGCGCCGAGTGCATCTGTGGTAAGTCTACATCTTAACCCCCTCCGACTCGATCCTCTCTCCTCTTCTTCTCTGCCCACCGCCATCCTCCTTGTCACCACCACCATCAGCGGAAGCGAATCATTTTCTATCACTACTCCCCCCGACCACGGCACCTAGAATCTTTCCCCCTTTCTGTCGACCCCCGCTAATCATATCGCCTCCCCCCCCCCCTCCCCCCCCCACGACAGCCCAGCAAGCCACTTGCTCGTGCGGCAAGCAACCGGCTCTCCAGTGCAACTGCGACAAGGCCGCCGCCGAGAACTCGGTTGACGGCTCCCGCTGCTCGTGCAGTGCCCGCCCTGCCGGCCAGTGCAACTGCGCGCGCGCCGATTCCGAGAACGTGGCGTCGTGTGGTCAGGACTGCAACTGTGGCTGCCGTGCCTCTGGTGAGTTTTTCTTTTTTTTTTTTTATTCCTTACCACTTCGTCACAGGATATCTTCAGTAGCTAATGCAGACATACCAGGCCCCTGTGACGGCTCTTGCAACTGCTCTGGCTCTGAGGACGGTGCGTTCGACCCGTCAGAGCACGAGACGGATTTCACGACCAAGAAGTAAATCTTGGCCGGCTTTGGACACGGAGCCATTGGTGGCCGGTCGTTGTTGATTTGCAATGAGCCGGGTGCTGGACCGGCTGCCGTATCAGTTGATAGACTGGTTGCCGGACTGGGTGTTCGAGGTGTTTGAGGAGTGCGTTGCGTTGGTAATTTGTTTATGGGAGGCTGATGTGGAAGGGGTTCTTTTTTATTTGGGACGCATCTTTGCAATGATTTTTGGGGCCCCGCCCAACCCGGACGACGACGAACCGGTCATGCCAGTCGACTTTGTCACCCCCCCGGTGAGGTCCTTTTTCCTCACCACGACTCTCGAGCAGGAACAGCAGATGGAACTGTATCTGCAACACTGGCTCGACAGAGCTCGAGGGAAACCATGGGGTGTTATCGGCCGGGTCAGAAAGCCGCGGAATAGTGCGCAAAGAATCAGCCACCAACTCGGTTGCATGCGTTTTTGTCCGGCGAGATAGCCGATAGACGGGTATCCTTTTCTTTTTTCTTTTTTATCAGCCACATCGTAATCACAAGCGAAGATTTCTCAGGATGATGCAAGAATCAGTGAATGACTGGTGACCTGGCGAATTGATAAATGGCCTTACAGCCAACATGCGTGTTTACCTGGCCCCAATACCTTGCGGCAAAGCACTCGGAGGTGTTGGCGCATGCCAAACATTCCAAGACACGACGCGTTGGCAACATTGTGTTTGGCGGCGCGACGACGCCCAAAGTGGGTCATTGTGCAAAAGCTCAGGCCAGGTGCTCGCAGAAACCCAGAACTCCTGGCATCCATTGGAAAGAACAGGGGAGTTCCGTCACCGCCTGGCAGTATTCTCCAAAATTTGGAGACGACTGGGGTACCCGGGTACCTGCGGCGCACGGAACCTATGAGCTCATCCGAATTCCGGACTTCGAGTTGGGGCCAGATGGGATTCGAGATCGGGGTCAATTAAGGAATAAATCCGATCAATTGGATAATCCGAGACCCAAAGCGCAGAAAAAACGAATGCTATTGTTCCGATTTTGACAGCGGCAAAGTATTATTCAATCCGAATGACAATCGCCGGATGCGGAATGGAGGTTATTGTGGAACCCCACGTTCCCTATTGAGGCGCTGCGCTGATGCCCCGGGAGCCAAAACAAAACTCGGGTTGGGGCCCAAAAAAATGGTCGCGCCTTGCCAGTCAAAATTCCCCAACCTTCTTCACTGAACTCTCTCCCTCTCTCTCGAACAACCAACTTGTTTGCCAACAACTGCACTTTGAACAAAAGTTGTTGCATTACTGACTTGGTATACCGGCTCGATTTATACATCGCGTTTTTTTCGCTCAAATCTACCCTTTTTCTTTGCAATTTATTGCATCGTACCACTCTATACATTCCGCGCATCAAACCACATCCAACGATGCCTCCCAAGAGAGCTGCCGCTGCGGCGAGCGATGCCGCTCCGGCCCCCAAGAGAACTAGAACTACTACAACAAAGAAGGTAGTCGAAGAGCCCGAGGCCGAGCCGGCCAAGAAGGCTGCCGCGCCGAAAAAGACGGCTACCACAACAAAGAAGACTGCTGCCCCCAAGAAGACCGCGGCGGCTAAGAGTGCCCCCAAGAAGGCTGCTGCGCCCAAGAAGGCCGCCGCTCCTAAGAAAGCCGCCGCCGTTAAGAAGGCTGCTGCCCCGGCGCGCAAGAACGCCGCCAAGGACACTGAGGAATCCGACAAGGAGAACGAGGCGGAGGTCGAGGCCGCCAAAACCAATGGCGTGAAGCGCAAGCTCGACGGCGAGCTCAGCGAGGCCGAAGATGACGTCGCGGACCATGTCCAGACTAACGGCGCCGGCACCAAGCGCGCGAAGAAGACCGAGGCCGCCGCTGCCCCGGCGAAGAAGAAGGTTGCGGCCAAGGCAGCTCCCAAGCGCGTCGCGCGCGTGCTCAAGACGATCAACGAGCCTCCTTCCCAGGTCATGGACATTTTTGTGTTCGGCGAGGGCACCGCTGGCGAGCTCGGCCTCGGCAGTGTTCGCGTCGACGGCAAGAGGCCTATTGACGTCAAGCGCCCGCGTCTCAACACCAACCTCAAGGGCGTCGTGCAGGTTGCCTGCGGCGGAATGCACGTTGCCGCCTTGACTAACGACAACAAGATCCTAACTTGGGGCGTCAACGACCAGGGCGCGCTCGGTCGCGACACCACCTGGGACGGCGGTCTGAGGAATGTTGAGGACGAAGATGAGGATTCTGATGACGAAGACGACACCGGCATGAACCCCAAAGAGAGCACCCCCGCTGAGGTTGATATGACCGAAGTTCCTGAAGATGTCAAGTGGGTGCAAGTCGTCGCCAGCGATAGCGCGACTTTTGCCTTGACCACGACTGGTCAGGTTTACGGATGGGGCACATTCCGAGTAAGTCCACCCATGATCTATTGATTGGCGCATACTAACAAGTGTTTATCAGAGCAACGAAGGCATTCTCGGCTTCAGCAAAAGCGTCCTGGTCCAGCGCACTCCGGCCCTTGTCCCCGAGATCTCCAAGATCAAGCAGCTCGCCGCCGGCCTGAACCACGTGCTCGCTCTCGACGAGAAGAACAAGATCTACGCCTGGGGCGCCGGCCAGCAAGCCCAGCTCGCCCGCCGCCTTCTCGAACGCGATGACAGCGCCGCGCTCTATCCCACCGGCATTGGCGCACTTCCTGGTCGCGCCAAGGCTGACAAGCTCGCCTGCGGCTCATACCACTCGTTTGTCATCGACACCAAGGGACGCGTCGTGGGCTGGGGTCTAAACAACTACGCCGAGCTCGGCGTCGAGGACGAGGCTGGCCAGGACGGCGGCTTTGTCATGCGCCCGCAGCTGATCACCGCTCTCGAACCGTACGAAGTGACATGCGTCGCCGGCGGCGAGCACCACTCGCTAGCCTGCACCAAGGACGGCGAGCTCCTCACGTGGGGCCGCATCGACGGCCACCAAGTCGGCCAGCCGTCCGGGTCCTTCTCCGAGAGCAACGTCATCTGGGACGAGCGCAACCAGCCCCGCATCCTGGTGGTGCCCACCATCGTGCCGGACATCAAGGACGTCGTCCACGTCGCCGCGGGCACCGACCACTCCTTTGCTATTACCAAGGAAGGGAAGGTTTACTCGTGGGGCTTCTCCAGCAACTACCAAACCGGCCAGGGCACCACCGATGACATCAAGGAGCCCACGCTCATCGACAACACCGCCATCCGCGACAGGAAGATTGTCTTTGCTGGCGCGGGTGGGCAGTACGGTATTGTCGGCGCATTGGCTGAGGAGAACTAGAAGAGAAAAATGAGGACGGTGGAATGGATATCAGGAGAGTCCTGCTTGGCTTGATGTCTTTTGGAAGAAAGACACTTGGATGGGTGTTGAGGTTAGGATCCAACACTGGCGCGAAGGAAGCGCCGACGCCGGTCTCGTCTTGTTGATTTCCCCGATGGACTCGGGTGACGGTTGGACGGTTGCTGGCATGCGCAACTACATGCATACATGGTCGAAATGATGGTTTGGAGATGGGCGTCATCCACCTTTGCCCCGACTTGACGAGTCGGCGAGGGGCGCCTTTGTTGGCTCTGGGACCCAGGCTGGTAATGGGCCTTGTATTTCTCTGTTGCTGTTGCTAACTCTTTGCTTTTGGGGCTTCATCATATCGGGCCTGGTTTTTGATGATTGGGGGCAGGTTTTTTTCATCTCGGGTTTGACGCAGGCGCGCGCTCCATATCGCATTATTGAGCCTGTATCCGAGTTTCTTGCTATGGCCCTGCGGCTTGGGGCGAGGGAATTGCTATTTTGCTAGGCGTATAGGACGGCATTGGCTGGTGTTTAAAGATCAATGGAATCAAGTTCAATCGATTGTGCTGCCGCTGCGTGCTCGCTTACTCTGACGTAGTTGTCGAGGCGGCGAAGCTGCCATCGTGATGGTGTTGGCAATCGACGTTCGGCTCAGTCCTAGGTTGGAGTGATGAGCTCCTCCATCCGCTCTGTTCACCTCCCCAAGTTGATTCCTCTTTTACACATGTATAATACCCCCATTGCTCACGTTCTCTCTCCCAACACGGTCCCAAGGAGACGGTATCATCTCATCATTGTCTCGATATAACACTGTCGGCACCACACCCCCTTCCCCACGAGCGTAACGTACAACAAGCTCTATAGTTACAACCCCAACCAGCAAACCTTTTCCACCGCACTATCAACCGTCAGTCCCCGATAAACCAAACCTAAATCCCCCCCGCAGCACCCGCAGCACCACCACCCCCACCCGCCGCCGCCGCCGCCACCTTCACAAACGACCCACTGCCGCGGCTACTAAACACAGCAATGATCCCAAACCCCACATAGAACAGCGCCAGTGGATAGGCCACCAGGGCGCGCATGCCGCGCATGCCGCCGACCGCGCAGAAGATGCCGCTCGCGCTCCACGTGCACCACATGATGGCCGCGCTGGTCAGCGTGATCCCCGCCGGCTTGTCCATCGGCATGAAGATCCCGACTAGGCTGGTCGTTACCAGCGGGAGCAGGCAGTACCCGAGCACGGAGGCCGAGCGCGCGAAGGTGAGGTTGCTGCCGCCGGTGGTGGTGCTGGAGGTGCCGGGGGGGTGGGTGGAGGAGGGGTTGGGGTTGGAGGTGTTGCCCATGGCGTAGGAGGGGGCGGTGGTGGTGGCGGGGCCGCCGGTGGTGGGGTCGAGGTGGTGTTGGCTGGGGGCCATGAGGGATAGAATGCCGTGGAGGAGGACCGAGCCGAGCACGGCCAGCCCGTAGATGTACCCGAAGTGGACGCGCCCCGAGAGGAGGAGGAAGGTGCCGTAGAGGAGGAAGAAGAAGAGTGGACCGGCGAGGTCGCTGTCGTCCATGAGGTGCTGGTCGATGCGGCTGAAGGGGTTGAGGACGGCGAGGGTCTGGTTGGGAGGGTGGTTGTTAATATGGGGGACCGGAGCGGAGGGAGGATCATGGGGGGTTTGGGGGGTGGTGGGGAGGGTGGGCATACCTTTGTCCCGATGTGTCCTACGTTCACGCCCAGCTCTTCTAGCAGCGGTGGTTCACCGGGATAGCCCTCTGTTGAGAAAGCGGCGAGCCAACCCGTCCGGAGACCGCCCTGCTCGCCCATGCGCCCGGACACGTCTGCTGGGTCTCCAAAACCGGAATTAAAGGAGGCGGATGCGCCGTAGGCTCCCGACGAGGGCGCGCCGTAGCCGTAGGATGCTTGTGATGGCGTCGCATGGCCCGAGACTGGCTGTGCATAGTTGGACGAGTAAAACTGGAGGTTCTGAGCGCCGGTTGGAGTGTACCCTTGGTTCGGCGGTGCGCCGTAGTATTGTGACATTGTGGCGAGGTCGTAGAAAGAAAAGTTGTTTGGGTTTGACCAGCGTGTTATCCCGTTAATTGGCGGCTTATTGGTGGAGAATCGTCGAAGTAAGGAAACGTAGATTAATGAGCGTGGTGGTGTTGGCGGTAGTAATTGTGGTCGACAGCGCTGACAGCTTCGTTGTTCTATGAAGTTGCGATCTTGCTTCTCCAGGAGTACGCATGCCTCAGAAGCACAGCACAAGCTCCCTTCAACCCTGGTCGAGCCCGTGGCAGCTGAAGGCTTGGCGGTCGAACGCTTATTGTCAGCTGGCAACCAGCCCAGCCAGCCAGCGAGGGGCAAGGGGCCAGCCGGCCGAAAAGATCCCGGCAATCGGCGGCAGGGTCACCTTTTGGCCGACAATTTTTTGAGCCAAGATGGAGGCTCCGTCATGCCATTTGCCGTTCCACGGGATTCGAAAAAACATCGCGACACTACGACGACGGCCGCACCCCCAAAGGCCTCCCCGCATACACTCTCTTACCAACAAGACGGCGAGCACAGCGGCCGACGCTTGCGATTAATTCACCATGGTGAGTGAGCATGAGGCCCCCTCCTCGCATCTCCGGCAACAGTTGTTACTGTCACCATCGCCGTCGTTGCCGTTGCAATCGCAATCCCCCATTCTACGCCCCCCTTTCCCACAACCAGCAGCTGACCTCAGATTTCTTCCAGGCCTACCGTCTCATAACCCAAGTCGTCATCGTCGGCACCCGCGTGGTCGGCCGCGCCTTTGCCGAAGCCTACAAGCAAGCATCGGCCTCGAGCCAGTACCAGCGCGCGCAAGCCAAGTCAGGCAACGGCGGCGTATCGGGGCGCGCCAGCCTTAGCAGTGGCATGACCCTCGAAGAGGCCTGCAAGATTCTCAACGTAAAGCAGCCCCAAGGCGGCAAGGCCGACATAGAGGAGGTCATGGAGCGCTTCAAGCGTCTGTTCGACAACAACGATCCTAAGAAGGGCGGTTCCTTCTATCTGCAGAGCAAGATTCTGCGTGCGCGAGAGCGGATTGAGGCCGAGGTGAAGCCCGCAATAGAGAAGGCGGCACAAGAAGCAGAAACAAAGGAGGGGTGGAACCCCAAGATCTACAAAGACAGGTAGTCGGGTTCGCCTTTTACCGCCACGCCCGCCTTCTGGTCCTAGCAACACTTGAATACCAAGCTCAAGAAGGCAGGCATGGCGGACAGAAAACAAAAAGAGGTGCGACCGCGGGACGACGATATCTCCCAGCAAAAGAGCGACGGGAAACGGTTCTCGGCGGCGTACCCAGGGGGGGCTCGGGGCAACAACCCCGCGGCTCCCATGTACACATCTTCACTCGACTTTGGGCAGGCCTGGCGTTGTGGTTGGGATTTAAGGCGGTGGACATCTGGAGCGCATTGGGTTAGACAGCCATACACTGCCCGCTATTCACCGTTTTGTTTTCATAAATGTATCATATCGGTGTAAGCTAGGCGATGTTGGCCGCAACCTACGGACGGAATGGTGCATCTAGACAGATGGAGGCAGGAGTTGGGGCTAGATGGGGACGAAAGAAACGATTAGTCTCGAAGGACTCGGGCCTCGAGCCGCTCGCCCCTTGCCTTCATACCATTCACCGTTTGATTCCGCGAATTACCCACAGGGCTCGAGTAGGATATGTCAAGTCCCGGGCGGTATCCGGAAACCGGGGGCCCGTCCGATCCTCGCGGCGATCACGCAGCCAGTCAACGGCACAAACTACGGCGCTGACTTGGCGGTGATCATGCAACGAGGCTTGAGTATATGACGTCGTCGGTTGCTTTGGACCGTCACTGATCAATTCCAACCATCCACGCCAGCCACCAGTCTGGAGTTCAACCCATATCCAAGCAGCGCCATGCCGATAGTGCAACAGGCAGGGGGCTGGGGAAGTAAACAGATAATTCTACAGTCTCCTCTCACCACATATTATGATATCTACAATGAAAATTATCTACAATGAAAGCACTCTCTCCGCAATCATCTCATCCCTCACCCCCGCCTTTAACCTGTAAAATCGACCCCCGAACCCCAGCCAAACAATTCCACCCCCACCCCTTTCCACACCACCTCCTCCCTTCCCTCCACCACCTACACCCTCCACCACGCCTTCTCCCCCCCAACCCCCAAATCAACCTCACTCCCCCTCTCACTCGCCACACTCCACCCCCCCGAATCACCACCCCCCACCCTCCCATCCCCACTCGCCGGCGACTCCCCCATCCCCCGCCCCGTCGGACTCAGCGCTTCCATGCTATACCCCCTCTCACTCTCTCGGGAACTTGCCGCTACCCTTCTCCCTCCCTGTTGTTGTGTTTGTGCTTGCCGTGCCCGCGGCGCCGCGCGTATAACGATGCGCACTTCGTTTGCTCCTGTTAGGCCGGAGTGGTTGTCTTGTTGTGAGGAGGAGAAGGAGGATGTGGTGGTGGTGGTTGAGTTGGAGCCGGCGGCGGCGGTTGGAGTGGGAGCAGTTGCGGTTCCGCCGGCTGCGTAGGGGGTGGGGGTGCGTCTTACACCGGGGGCGGGGCCGGGGCCGGTGCGGACTGTGGGGGAGGGCGCTGCTTTGTGCCGTGTTGCTGCCGCTGGTGGTGGAGGTGGTGGTGGGGGTAGTGGCGGTGGTGGTCGGGGTGAAGGTGGGGGTACTGCGAGCTGTTGTCTGATATTGGCTTGTGCTCGGGCACGGCGGAGCTTCTGTGTGCGCCGGCGGAGTAGGAGGGCGATTAGTGCGAGGATGAGGAGGAGAGCTAGCGCGGCGCCGGTTGCGATGCCTGCTATTTGGGCTGTTGTTAAACGGGCGCTTGTTGCCAGTGGTTGTGGGGATGGTGGTGGTGGAAGCGGGTTGGTCGGGGTTGTTGTCGGTGAGGAACGTGATGTCTGTAATGAGGTTGATGAGCTAGGAAGAGGCCGGGTTGTTGTGAGCGAGTTTGTGGGGGGTATTATGGAGTTGCTGGGCCGTGGGGAGACCGTTGTTTGCCGAGACGATGATGTAGTCGACCCTGTACTTGAAGGAGATGGCAAGATTGCCGTTTCTATAACGGTAACTGTGGTCTCAGCATTGGGGGCGACAAACGTGGTCGAGAACACGGTTGTGGCAACGGTGACAGTGACAATCCTCGGCTTAAAGACTGTTGTCGTCACAGTGACGGTAGTGGTGACAGTAACCACGGCTCGCTTCTCGTTAGCCTGGACAAGAACCGAGGATACCGACGATGGTGCAGTTTGGCAAGCAGTCACAGGCGCCCGTCTTTCCTTGGAAAAAGATGTGGCTGTCGTGATGGATGTTTGCGTCCGTTGGAGAGGATCGATGACGGTGATCACCTCGACTTCGGTAGCAACAACGACTCTTGTTTCTGCTGTTCCCTGAGACAACGTAAATGTGGAGGTAACACTTCGTGTCCTGGTAGTCGTTGAATTTGTTGGGGCCAGTGTAGCATCCCTGCGTCTCAGTGTTAGCAATCTAGAATGGTGGCCCGACTGACACAACTGACATAGAGGATGACTGAGTGCAGTCGTCTTCCTCGCATGGTGTTCCATCTCTTTTCTTATTCCGACTGCCCCGCACCCAATCAATCTTGTATCTGTAGTCTGCTCCCTGTAGACTCGTGAGTGATGCTGGTTTTGTCCCTCGCTCCGTCTCTTGCTCCGTTCTTCGGACTGGTCGTTTGTGGCTGCATCTCTCACATAGCGGTTGGGTATCTTGTTTCAAGACAGAAATGTCCCTGAAAGCGGTAACAAAACCTCCCAATAGAAGGGGTGCTAGACCTCGCGCAACTAACATTTCCTATAAGCTCATCGTGGAGGCAAGACGCCGGGGGACAGGAATAAGGTTGCCCTGTCATGATAAATAAGAAGATAGCAGGGGGCAGAGCCTTGTTGACGGCCCGGGTATATCAAGCATGTAAAAGGCAAATAGTTTCTTGGTTTTGGGGCCGGGTAAGACTCTACTAAGATTCTACCAGAGGCAATATAGGCAACAACTGTGGGCAAAGATTCGTTAACCCCCGAATCAAGAGCGGGAAGACAGGGTTCAGGCATAAAGCCGTATGTGATGAACATTCTCAAGCCAATCCCATGCCGGAACCAGACGAGGACCAGAATCTAAGACCAGAATGGCGCCGGGTGCGATGTGAACAGTGACTCGAAGCTATCTTGCGCAGGATCTAAGGCATAACGAGGAAGCAGCTGACGGTGGGTCGACCGCCAACACTCCATAATAGATCGACAACGATTAGGTGTGCTCATAAAGATGGGACCGGCATCCGGGTGTTCCCTCATAAGCTTCTAGAAAATGGGATGATGAGACGGAATGTGGCCACACCTCCGCCAGGTTGGGTCCGATGGCATGACAAGGGTTACTTAAGGGGAAGCGCTGCTGATGGGGATCGGAGGAAGCCTTCCCTGGATTTCGGCCTCGTGGTAGTACACGACGTTGCTGGGAGTCTGTAATTGAACCCATTAACTTGAGGCTCTGCTGTTACACGGCGAAATGCAACGTCTAGTCGGGGTCCAACAACGTACGGCGGCTCCGCTTGTCAACCTAAGTACACCATCTTAGGAACTCAAGGTGAAAAGTTCGTTGGCCTGACTCTCGGTTCGGACGCTCAACTTCCCGGATCCTTCCAAGGGACGAGAAATGAAGTCATGGAGGCCAGGGCTCGGACGGATCTACGGTTTTTGCATAGAAAAAGAGCGGCCCGAACTCGTGGTTCATGCATATCATACGTCTATCTGGTGGCAGCTGTGATCTTCGTTCTCCGGCTGTCAATTACCCCTTTTTGCCAAGCCCTCCCTGGCGTCCACACAGAAGCGTGTGTAAGTCAACGAGTTCGGCATTTTCTTGGAGGCAAATGACTTTCGGATAACAGTGGAATCACACAGATTATAAGTGTACTAGGTCACCCAGCTCAAGTAATTGGCATTGGGGAAATATGTAACATGATGTCGTAAATCGTGAAACGGGTATTCTTCACCATGCATCCAAACCTCTCACCCCAGTGTGTCCTTCTCATAATGGCCTCTAGCCCCTCTCAACTCTGCCTTTTCAGGTTCGCTCAACCCTGATACTGGGCTCATCCGCTTTGGACTTTGCGGGTCGTTCATCCCAAGGACGAAGCTTTCCTGGCTATCCACCCACCCTCCGCTGTAACACCGACTCCCCCGACTATGCCGTGCCTCGGCCCTTGCCATGTAAGTGCTCCGTCTATTTTCCAGATCACCGTAGCCAGCAAACTGTTCATAATACGCCTCAAACCCAACCGAGCTCCTCCTTCTCGAAGCTGTCCCATCGCCTCCCCGGTTCTCCTCCCCCAACAACCCTGTCCTGTCCTCTCCCTCCAACCGCCCCCTACTCCTCGGCGCCATGCCACTCACAAAGCTCCTCAAACTCAATGTAGTCGGCGTACGATGCATAGCCATCGCCGGCGGTGTCGGCGGAACAGGTGGAACCACAAACACCCCATCACCGGTCCGCCCACCCGCACCCACCACACTCGCCCTCTTACTCCCCGCCCTCGACGCCGCCTCCCTCATCCACGGATACCCATGATAGCTCACCACACTCATCAAATCCGCACTCCCCCTTCTCACACCACCACCACCCCCCCTCACCCCCCTCCCCAACTCCACCACCAACCCCCCCACCCGCGGCCACATCCTCGCCAAAACCGGCCTCAGCGTCGGCGCACTGGCACAAACAACCGCCACATCCAGCTCCAAAACCGTCATCACCAAAAACACCACCCCCAACCCATCCCCACCGCCACCACCATTTCCTCCCCCAACCCCATCCCTAGTTCCAGGAAGAAGCACCCCCAACCTAACCCCCCCCGCACCCACCCCCAAAACCCCCCCCAAACTCAACACGCACCCCAACACCACCCTCCTGCGCAGGCACACCTCCCTCAATCTTGCCACGCACGGGAGGATGAGGGCGGCGAGCCAGAGGTCGGTGGTGGCGTGGAGGGTGGTGGAGGTGAGGAGGAGGGGGCGGAGGGGGAGGCAGTGCGCGTTGGTAGTGGGAGTTTGGGGGTGGTGGCATTGGAGGATGGTGAGGGTTAGGAGGGGGAGGAGGAGGAGGGGGAGGAGGAGGGTGGTGAGGTGGGTGAGGGTTTTTTTGAGGGGGCGGGGGGGTTTGGGGGGTTGGGGTTGGTTTTGGTTTGGGGAGAGCTGATGTTGTTGGGGGTGTTGTTGTTGTCGGGGGTGGTGGTCGTGGTGGGGTGAGGGGGAGAAGATGCGGTGGTAGAAGGAGAGAATGGAGAGTTTGGTGAGGAAGAGGGCGAGTTGGTAGAGGATTAGGGAGATGTAGGCGCGGGTTGTGGTCGGGGCCATGGGTGTGGTGGCTGTGGTGGTGAGGAGATTGAGGTCGCCGTAGGGGGGTTGCTGAGACTGGGTCTGTACTGCGATGCTGTAGATGATGCAGACGGCTGTGGCGAAGGTCCAGGCCAGGAGGATGAGCGTGTCGTCGAGGAACCACTTGCGGAGGAGGAAGAGGCGTGAGTATGTCCGGGCCAAGACAATCACGGTGCAGAATATGTGCGGGACGAGAATGCCGAAGAGGGCGTTGGACATGATCTAGTTGTGTTAATGCCAAAGCCAGTTCAGAAGTTTTAAGAGAGGGTCACCTCATATCCCCTCATGAGATCGGCCATTGGGATGGTATCGCCCGTCGCCAACGGGTAAGTGAGGTTGAACTTGGTGTGACCCATGTCCGTGATCATTTGGGGGGACATCTTGCCCTCAAATCCCCACGGGGCATGAGGTTCATGGAAGTCTTGTCCCGGAGTTCCAGATTACGATGTCAAGTTCTCCTTGGTTGATCATCTAGTTGACAGAATGAGTCGTTGATGAACCGAATCCAGTTGCTATTTGTTTTCCGTATGGCTCGTTCGCAACCCAAAGGGTATAATATCGGTGTCCAACATGAGATAACACGAACTAAGAAGCCGACACGGTGACCGCATTGTATTTGACCTCTCACCACACCCACACCAATTCAGCAGGTCATCAACGTAGATTGTCCGTCCACACACGCTCACCCGGACCATTCCACTCCCGGCAGGGCACGGAACAGCACTGACAGGAAAGCTGCAAGTCCTGCATCTCTCGAGACACGGAACGAGAAACACCTCGTGCGCCCGGAGCAGCAGGACATGATTGGCTCCCGGCGCGGCATCCGATATGGGGTGCAGCGGGACGGCGGCAGAATTCAGCATGCGGGGACGGGGACTGGCGAGGTGTCACTGTGCGAGGGAACTATACAGGTCAATGCCGGGGCGGGGACGTCTGCTCTCTTTTGGCGAGCAGGGCAGAGCTGCGTCATTGCTTGATTGGGTCTGTACGAGAGCAGGTCATTCTTGACACCTTTCCCATTGCACGGCGATAGTAAGCCCGAAGCGGGCCGAATTCAGTGTCTTGGCTTCGTTCGTCAGATGGGAGAAGAGGACGGTAGAAGGATGGCAACGAGCTGCTCTGTTTGGTAATAAGCCAAGAACGCAGGGGCTATCACTTCCTCCCATCTTGACATTGTGAGGAATCCCTCCTTCCTGAATGTGGACGCAACGAGCGTGCGCATGCGCGGGTGGCGATGTGTTCAACCACGTTTGGATGGAGACAGAGGGACGGCCTGAGGTGCAGCAACAACTCCTGGAATCCAACCGTTCGGCACACGGGCGGGAGGGCCGCAGCCGTGCCCCGCCGGCAGCTGACTAGCAGCAATTGATGTACAGTCCGTTGTGGGATAATGGCAGAACAAGATAATTGTCGTTGTCCGTGTGGTATGTGGGATGATAGTTGACTCATCGACGCCGTTGCTAGCCCACCACTATCTCCAGCCTCGCCCTAACCTCAGCCGTGAATTCATCACCAGAACCATTTCTGGGAATGCCTGAGACCACGAGACGACCAGATCGGGGTCTGAACGTGGGCAGCCCCTCCTCCCCGCAATGTAACCGTCCCATGCAACCACTTCCCGCCCATTGCGGGGAAGAAGGTCAGAGCTCCTTTCTCTTTCTGACCGATTTCCTGTCTAGCCCAGCAACAAATCCAGATCCAACGTCCCAACTTCGATCCCATGTGGGAACGCACGGAGCCACAACCCACCCCAAACAGACAGACCAACGAACGCGCACACGGCAGACCGTTCGGTAGCGACGCCCGTGCTCGAAACCCCAACCCAGCCGATTCCTCCCCTCCCTCCCCCCCTTAACCACAAACGCCAACGCACAGGGCCTCAGATCTTCCTCTTGACGAGCCCGCGCCAAAAGTCAAAGCTGTTCTCATCGCTCTGCAGCGCCCACACCTTGCCCGTCGCGCGCAGGGCACCATTAATCCCACTCTCATCCACCTCCTCCGCCATCAACTGTCCCCAGTCCCTCGTGATGCCGACGACGCGGGCCCTGACCCCGCCCTCGGCCTCGAGCGTGACGATCTGGTTGGCGTGCAGCCAGTGCTGGTAGTACCTGCGCTCCAGGTCGCGCGAGAAGCCGTCGCGGCAGAAGGCGCCGTACAGGGCCTCGAGGCGGGTCAGGATCCGTGCGAGCAGCCGCTCGATGCGGAAGGGCTCGAGCTTTTTGCTGCTGTTTTCGAGGAGGGGAAGGAGGGCGTCGAGGCTGGTGGTGGGCCGGGCGTTGTTGGTGTTGATGCCGATGCCGAGGACGACTTGGTAGCTTCCTGACGAGTAGGCGCAGTTTGCTAGGATGCCGGCGATTTTGACGTAGGAGACTTCGTTTGGCCTTTTGGGGTCTCTGACGTAGACGTCGTTGGGCCACTTGATCTTGATGGGCACATCGGCGTAGCCCTCGTCGTAGGACTTGACCGCCTCGACAATGGCGATGGCGGCAAGGTACTGGATGAAGACGATGGGCCGAGTTGCAGCGTAGTGGGCGGGGTGGTTGATGACGGTGGACATGATCAAAGACCCAGGGGGCGCGACCCAGACGTTGCCACCTCGGCCGCGGCCGGCTACTTGAGTTGTTGCGGCAAGGGTAAAGCCTGTGGGCAGCTTTGAGAGGAGGTGATGGTTTCTAGGCCTGGTTAGATCACTGGACATCCGCGGCCGGAAACAACTCACTTCTCGAGTAGGGTGTTGGTGCTTGTGACGACCTCGCCGTACATGAGCACATCACCCCATGTTTCGGCTTCGGTCTCGTTCGCTCTGAACTCCCGAAGGCTCGAGTAGAAGGCTGAGTGGTTGAAGTATGGCGTCTCTTTCGGTTCCGGCCAGGCATCCTCGTGAGAAACGATACGTTTGGGAACGTGGCTGTAGTCAGCCGTAGGGTCTGGAGAGGTTCGACCGGTCTTCTTCTTCGGTCCGTCAAATTCGCCCAACAAGGCTTCACTGAGAGAGGCCACAGACCATCTAGAATCCGGCTTCTCGAGATGGAACAGATCATTGCCCCCTTTGATGTACTCTTCGTCTCCATCTCGAGTGATGATCTCCTCAAACGAGGACAGAGTCTCGCCGACATCGGTGTGTTTGAGGGCAGAGAGGTGGATCTTGGACAAGCTGGGCACGGGCGATGCTCCCTGGCTGACTTCGAGGCCGAGCTTGGTGAGACAGGCTCTCAGAAAGGAGGTTCTAGCTTCCTCGTCTGCCTTCAGCGCCTCGATGAGATCTTCATAACCTGGGACATCGGACTGCTGACTGAGATTGACTGCATCGAACCTAGACGTGTTAAAGGGGTCAAACTTTAACCATAGGCCACAGTACTTACTCTGGATGGGGCCCGGTAAGAATCGCGGAGCCTTCGCCTACTTTGCAGTACACTATTGCGGCTTTGGCAGCGCCAGACTCAACGTCAAGATCCTCGGCGTACTCAGCGAGCACTTGAACCTTGCTAGAGCCGCCCGTGAGCTTGTCGGCATCCAAGTACACTCCACCGCCGTTGTAGTAGCACCGGAATTCGTCGGGGAGTGATGCCTCAGGGAAGGCCTCCTTCGATACGGTGATCTTGGCAGCCTTCGCGCCACGCTCACTGTGGTACTCGAACCCCTTGAAGGCGCCGCCGCGGCACGTACCGGGGAAGAAACCGAGCTCCCGGCTACCTACAACTTCCAATTCAGGGTTCCCAACCTCAAACTCGCAACGACGAGATCCATAGTAACCACCGGCACAGAAGCCTAGGAAGGCTCCTCCGAGACGGACAAATTGGGTGATGTTGCGGTTGCCGGTGCCGTTCAGGACACGGCAGTATCCGAGGTCGGCGCCTCCAGGGAAGACAAGGAGGTAACAGGTTGGAGCCCAGGGTTCCTTGAGAAGTGCTGACTCGGCGATGGGGTTCACGGCGTAGTTAGGCCCAAGCAACCGGCGCAGGGAGTAGATGCAGTGGCGAACAGATTCAAGCGTTGATCCGGTGCCTGTAGCAGGTTAGCAGAAAATCAAGGAAAAAGTCGAAGCCGTCCTAACCCGTGTATACCAGAACATTAAGCTTTTGCGGTGCCATCTCAAAGGGTTGCCCGATCCGGTAGGGGGGTTGTTGACTCGAGATGGGGATGCGGGAAAATGAGTGGAAATGCGTGAAATGTGAGCTCCGATTCGGCAGACCACTTAAACTCTCAGAATCCCCAAAACAACATTCAACAAAAATCTCCTCCACAAGCTTCGTCAGCTCGTCAACTAAATGATATCACCAATGGGGACATCAACGTCGAAAGAAGTTACGCCGGAAAAGGTAGAACAGCAGGCGCCTGCCACCGAGCCAGAGGATGATGAGCCAGATGAGTGGTGAGTTGATGTTGCCCGTTGAACTAGTGCCCGAAGTGTGATGAGTCGCTGCTTGCCGCTTTTGGCCCCCCCTTGGATACAGATTTGTTGCTCACTCCACGTCGCAATCATGCAGGGACAAACGGATATTCAGCACTGGCTGCGCTGGTATGTAAAGAATTCCTAGGCCGCACATATCCGGAGCCCCAAAGCCTCCTGCCGATTGTTGAGATCCGGAAGAGAACGCCCGGCGGAGATTGCCGGGGATGCCGTTTCCCAACATATCAGCCCGCAGCTGACGGATGTGCATGGCAGATGAAAATGCAAAAATGACCGACTGTTACTACGAGGCAAAGGACTGGAGGGCCTGCAAGAACGAGGTATGTAAAGTCCAATTTGAAGGCAAGATTGGCACTCACGCAGCTGTTGGTTAGATGGAGAGGTTCAAAGAGTGTTGGAAGGCACAAGGGAACGATAAGCGCACCAGCACGAAAGATGCGTAACCTGGGAACCGAATACAGATTACAACCTCGATTGTTCACTCAGTTCCGTATCATCAACCGTGTACAAATGAATATTAATTGGGTAAACCAGTAAATAAAAAAAATAACACCAAATTCAATTCTAAATACCAATTCTCGGGCGGTATCCTAGGTTTCGTCACAACCCACAATGACGACATAGATTACGCTTGGTAACTCACCACCAGCTGTGTAAAATACAGAGCCGCTGCAAACCCTTGTCGCCAAGCCTTCGACAACCTTGACGACCACAGGAGAATTTCGAGAATTCCAGACCTCCAACAACATCCATCGCAGCCAGAAAATATGCGGTCCCACGTCCTCCAAGCGATTCGCCCCGTGCGGGCGGCATCGCCCAGCATAATGCCGGCACAATACCTCCGATCTCCTGCCCGGCGGTCGCCTCTCCTCAAACAACTAGCCCGCGCCGCCTCCTCGTCCTCGTACACTCCCAGACCGCGAACCGCAACATCCTCAATACCCGCATCCCGTGCCCGTGCCGTGTCAGCAGCCAAACCCGCCACACCGGCGGCCGCGGCCCCTGCGGCCCCTACCAACCCCGTACTCGACCCGCAAGCCGCCATGCCACCGCCAGCGACCATCGAGGATGTCGACCCCCAACTAGCCGCCGAGATCCCCACGCCCGAGTCGTCGGGTACCAGAGGCCCCTCAGCCGCCTTCACGACGGCGCTCAGCGGGGGCCCGCACGGCAACGGCAACAACATCGACTGGTCATCTTCGTTCCACGGGCTGTCGACGACGCCCTTCAGCCCCGAGACGGCGTCGGTGCTGATGCAGCGCCTGGACCCCTACGACATCGAGGTCAAGCCCGACGGCATCATCTACCTGCCCGAGATCAAGTACCGGCGCATCCTGAACCGCGCCTTCGGCCCCGGCGGCTGGGGGCTGGCGCCGCGTGGCGAGCTCGTCGTCGGCGAGAAGGTGGTCACCCGGGAATACGCCCTGGTCGTGCACGGCCGGTACGTCACACCCCCCTCCCCCCACTCCCACTATCACCCACCTATCCCCCTGTTCCCCCTCCCTCCTCAAAGAACCCAACACTAACCCCCCCACCCCCCGTTCACAGCTTCATCGCGCAAGCGCGGGGCGAATGCCAGTACTTTTCGGAAGAGACGATCCCGACGGCGGGCGAGGGGTGCAAGTCGAACGCGCTGCTGCGGTGCTGCAAGGACCTGGGGATCGCGTCGGAGCTGTGGGACCCGCGCTTCATCCGCGACTTCAAGAAGGCCCACTGCCAGGAGCTGTGGGTGGAGCATGTGGTCAACAAGAAGCGCCGCCAGATCTGGACGCGCAAGGACGGCGAGCCCGCGTATCCCTATAAGGCGGCGGGGAGGGCCTAGAGATAATGGGGTACCTTACTAGGTAGTGTTTTTGAAAAAATGGTTCGTCATGTCGTCATGTCTGGGATTAGCATAGAGGGCAGCGGGGGGGGATATCGGGCGGATACACTGCTACCGGGCTTGTTGATAGCCTGTACACTACTGTATGATACATAAATCTCATCCATTAAAAGCCACTGCGAGAGTTCATCCATCCATCTGCGTCAGGAGAATATCAACCCGTGTCATGTGACTACCCAGGTCTACCCACGGCCTTTATCTGAACTGAACCGAACCGTACCTATGTGGTGTGGAAAACCTCGACAAGAGCAAACGCCATTACCCTTACTTGCCCTATCCCATATGCATAAAGGTGTAAACCCATACCATAGCCCCCGCTACACACGGCGGCATGCAAACCATCCATGAAAAAGCCCCTTTCCATAACATAAAAACCCCAAGTCTACTTCTCCATCCTTGAACTCCGCCCACCCTCACCCCCAGCACCACCAGCACCGCCGCCCCAGCCCCACGGCATCCACCCAGCGGCACTCTTCCCCGCCTCCACACCCCCCCTCCTCCTCACCCCACCACCAGCACCAGCACCCTCCTCCTCCTCCCCCCCACTCGGCGCATCCAACTTCTCAAAATCCCCCTCCGACCGACTCTTACTCAGCCCGCTGCCCACGCTCTGCTCACTCACCGACTCCCGCTTCTCCCAAACCCCACCGCCACCACTACCCCCATATCCCCCACTACCCCCCGAAGAAGTACCCGCAGCCGCCGCCGCCTCAGCAGCAGCAGCGTCCTCCTCCTCGCGATCCAGCGCCGACAACACAAACCTTAGCCGCTCGCGCTGCGCTCGGACAAAGGATACCCGTGCGGCGGCGCCGGCGGCGCGGATGGCGTCGGGGATGATGCTGCCGCCACCGCCGGTAGCACCAGCACCGCTGCTTGTTCCGGTGGGGAAGCCTCGCGTGTTGGTGGAGGATGTGGTGGAGGAGGAGGGGGTGGGGGTGGTAGCCGCGGCGGTGACCGAGCTGAGGAGGGCGAAGAGGTCTGTTGCGAGGCTGGCACCGGTGGCGCTGGAGGATGTAGGGGGCGCGGGGGTGGTGGTCCAGCGCGGGGAGGGGGTGGTGAAGCGGGCGAGGAGGGATTGGGTGTAGGACTGGGCGGTTTGGGGCTGCGGGGGCGCGGCGGCGGCGGCGGTGGGTGGGGAGGGCGCCATGCCGAGGATGTTGGTCTTGAGCAGCTCGATGGCGCGGTTGAGGTAGGCGATGCCCGTGCTGCGCAGGCGCTCGTGGGCCGAGGCGATGAACTCTTCGATGGCGGTTTCGTTTTCTTCGAGGCGCGGGTGGATGTATTCTTCGTAGATGAGGCGGGCGCCTTGGGTTTGGGGGAGGACGAGGTAGAGGAGGAAGAGGAGGCGGATGTAGGCGTAGAAGGGGATCCTGAGGTGGTGGGTGGTGGTTAGGATGGGGTTGTTGGGGAGGGTTGGGTGAAAGGGGAAGACACGCACCAGACCAGGAACCAGTCAATCCACGATTCAACGAGGAGCCCGCAGGCGAGAACGACCCAGTACATTAACCATGGCGTCAGCTGGGCTGGGTCGGATGTTTTGAGGGCCTTGTAGCTAGCAAACAGCGGGAAGAGGAAGGACGCGATCGAGCTGTGCAACGACAAACAGAGGTCAGTCTAAGCATCGTCCATGTGTTTAGGAGGCCATGATGACGTACGAAAGGAACTTGGCAAAGATGTCGAACATGGTGTCGGCTCCGTCGCGGCGGCACGCCGAAGTTTGTCAATTTCGCTGAAAGGTATCTATCAAGTATTGCCGCGAGAAGCAAGAGAAAGGTGTAATTGTTGAACAACGACAAAGGACCGCGGCTTGCCGAAAGCCTGGGGGGTTGGACCTGAAATTCGAGCAACGGAGCAACGGACAAGCGCAGGCGAAGCGCGGCACGGGAGCAAGCCAGCTGACGGAAGCCCAAACAAGGGCCGGATGCGGTGTGCCCCACTCAACAACAGGGCATGCGGGAGGTTGGGTTTAAACGGCTTAAACGGCAATTCAGGCTTCTTTTTGTGTGATTTGTGCCCAAAAGTAATCGCTTCTGAGCTCAAGCTTTTGCGGTTTCGTTCAATCCAAATTTTCTCAAGCATTCGTCCCTCGTCGAACATCCACCAGGATGTTGCGTAACGGCCCAGGTGCTGGGTAGGAGCTCTCCTGCCCCGCGATGGAGCGCCCCCACTGACACCCCACGGCCATCGACGTAATGCGGGGCACGCGAGCTCGACTGACACGGCAGCACCGAAGAAAGTAACCTCCACTCTTGAGAGTTGGGCTCGGTGACGAGAAAAGAGTCAACCACGACTTGTATTAGATTTCTATCCTTTATCTTAGCTACCTTATTTAGTGCCTGATCCGGCCCTTGGATGTTGCCTGGCAATACCATGACGCGTCCACGAGCCACCACAACGTGGCTTCCCCCAGGCCTTGTCTTCACAACGGAGTGTCTCAAACTTTCCCTTTTGTGATTGGCGAAGTCGGCCATCCCCATTCGGACCACCTTTATCACCTCCTCTTTGATCGAACAACGATACAGGAAGTATCTTCTGAACCCGACGTTTGCGGCTCGTCCTCTTCAACAAAAGCTCCTTTGTCGTGGCCCGCGTCTACCTCGTCTGCCTTCCGGGCCTTCGCCGACAGCACGATCGAGTGCCTCGCCATGAACCGGTTGATCCAGTTCTTCCCAACCACCCGAGAGTCGCCCTGCGTCTTCAGGATGCGACCGGCAAACTCTTGGATCTAGACCTGCGTCGGCGGGACGCCTAACTCCACCTGAGCCGATACCCACTGGCAAAGGCGGACTTCCTAGGACCGGGAGAGAATCTGAAGCCGTTCGAAGGCCACGGAGCGGGGCCGGTGACCATCAAGTCGGTTGCGGAGAGTGGAACGCGGATCCCGAACTCGTGAGCGACCCCCCGTAAGGAGTGGCCCCCTTGGTTGAACTTGCGTAAAGCCCTTTGCATGTTATCCTCGGTATATGTCATCTTCGGACGGATTATTGTAGCTGTGAGAGGCGCTTGGCTGCCGAAGTTGGGCAGAAGAAGCGGTGTGTTGCATTTGAAAGCTGTTCTGGGCCAAATGTGGGGTTCAGGCCGCCTGGGTGCTGGCATCTCAGCTGAATACCTCGAGGTACATACCTACAATGGATCTGTCCGGCAGTTCCATCATTCCCACACTCTCAACCCATAAGCAAAAGAAGGCGGAACTCCAAGCGTCAATATCAACCAACCCTTCGACGATAGGAACGACATAAAGCCACGCGGAATCCGAAAGAAACCGTCTCTACTCCATATCATTCCTCTCTTACTCGATGTATCTTCTTCACATGTCTTTTTCTTTTGCTGTTTCTTGGGATAGTGTTTAGAGTTGAGTCGCAAGTTGAATCCCCTACTAGATACCAGAAAGAAGGCGAACCGTCTGGCATTCGACGCCACTGCCCTTTGATTATATTCTTTTTTCAGACCCTGGCTTTTCACTTTGAAGAGTCTTTGACCTCAGGTGCAAAGAAATCTTCGAGCCAATCAAACACTGCGTCTTCGTTTGGTCGCACAAGGATCAAGATTTCCTTGTTCCAAAGTCCTTATATGCCGTTGGTTCTTAACCCACCCCGGGCTTCCTCTTCGGACCAACACCACTCTCACTGAGCCGGCACTCGCACGTCACTGCAGCCTTTGATCCGATCATCCACTCCTGTATTCTACCTTCAATTCATGTCCTCATCCGAGTCTGATAGGGAGGACGAGCCCATCTCGCCGTGGCTCAGCCCCATGTGTGGTCTCAGTGCTGGTACATGTCTGCCAGACAGGCCCATGACCGACGACGAGAAGCGCAAGAGACAGATTGAAGCATATCGGCTGATCAAAGAGAAGTACGACGCCGGGGTGCCTCTTTTCACCAAGGATTTGCTGCGTGATATTGCACGGCAGCTGGAAGACAGCAGCAGCGAGGTGGTTTCCGTGACTGGCCTCGACGGGGTCGCAGCCCAATATCCTCTCAAGAAGGCAGGCTGGGACGAGGATAAATATCCGTATGGGCCCGACTACTTTGGTATCAGGTATGGATGAATTGCGATTGTTTTAGTTCTCTAACCAATGTTCCCTAGGTCAACGCCAGAGCTCATGTATCACAAAATCCAGGACCTACTAGAAGTCAAGGAATTGGAGCGGTACAGGGACAACTATGCGTATGTGTCAGTCGGGATCAAATACAAGCTCGAGATACGGAACGTACACACCAACAAGATTGCGAACTACACGCCGGTCTGCGACTATGATACCGTGAGCCGGGCCTTCGAGCGGAAAACGCAATCCTTGCAAGATAGCGAGCAATTCACCCAGCTCAAGGCCACTCTCGCCTCGGCTGCAGTCCCGTCTGGCATCAACAAGATTGTTGCGTTCGCATGCTGTACGATGACCGGGGAGGCGAATGCCATCCAAACTTCGCACAGCATGGGCCAGCACAGTTTAGTTGTGGCGCTCCGAGCCTTCTTGGCCAGTAGGGGCGGAACGGCGGCACCCGGTGAAAACCGTTCCGAGATCAGATGCTATGCCCAGGACCCAATCTACACGTCAATCGACAAACAGGTCCTACGCGACGTTGGCATTACCGTGGTCGACGATCCGAAGGGCTTCCTCGAAGTCGACGAAGCAAGTGTCGTCTTTTGCTCCTACCCGAACATTCCCATCAGGCAGATTGTGGCGGATCTTGCCCGGCCTGCACTGATCATCTGGAACGGTGTCGTCCGAGAAGACAACGGCCTTGGCGCGTAAGCTCATGCCTTATCCCTAATCATTGTTATGATCTAATCAATTCGCGTTAGCTGCGATCCCGAGTCGTCCCGTGTCTGGCAGATGATGGAAGAATATATCGAACTTCCGTTTCCGTTCGACGGCAAGTACGGGCTTGATGGCAAGCTGGCTATGTATGTTAGAAAAAGCGGCTGAAAGGGGGAGTGAAGAGGAGAGTGAGATCGGGACAGCCCCCGATTCTGCCACGCGTTTCTCATTGTTAGGATTGAATAACTCAATCCTGTGTACACTAGAGGTCTAGAGGTAGCTCAATCATTGATGCGGTCCACAAGTTTGAGAACCCAGTACGGCCCAGGAGGCAAGACTGTCAACGTACATGCACTAAGAGTCTATTTGCAGACTAGGAACCGCAGGGACGCGGACGGCAGATGAGTCGGGTGCCGAGTGGAGGTGCTCATGGTGGCTAGCTCAAGGACCAAGGACATGACAAGTTACTGACCAACGAGAGGCCAATATCAAGAAGCGTTTTGCGCCGCCAACCTTGGCGGGAACCATAACCAAGGAGGCTGCTGTGGGATAGTCACGACACACAGTAGCGGGCAGTTGAGGCCGGGCGGACCAGATTTCCGGAATTGATGCCAAGACGCCATGTTGGTGGCGGACCCTTGCAGAACCTGGAACCAAGTCCAAAAATTGGAGAGCTGAGAAATGCGACCCCATATTCAACGCGGGGTCTGGAACATGGATGGAGTTCTGACGAGGTTTGGGGGTCGAGATTGTCCATCCAGAAGCTCGCCCTTGAAAACGATGGATGTTGCAGAAGGCTTGGCGCCCCGTGGAAATGGAGCTTCGATTGCCGCCTCCCACAACCCGGGATTTGCTCGGCTCTTTTCGGGCTAGAACAGCGGGCCCCAACTGTTCGGCTGGGCTTGGCTGGTCGGGGTAGGGCGCCAAGGATCGGGGGTTGCGGGGTTCGCCGCCAGTGGCTGAGAATGGCAAGTCCGCATGGCAGCTCTGGCAGCCCGGGTCGTGCCTTACTAACCGCAAATCAGCAACATGGCCGTGGCGGGTCCCGTTGAGAAATATCTTAGAGGGCTCCATTTGCAGCCCGCTTCCGACGCTGAGCCTGCCGAAGTCGACTGCCGTCCACCCACCCACACAATCCACCAACTTGACACCATCACCGTTACCCCGGTCGGGATTCCACTCGGATATTGGATATTGGATACTGGATACTGGGGACGGAGGAGCGTGAATATGGGGAGATGGGGCAAAAGTACAATTCCCCATGGGGTATTCGATGGGGTACTTGGTCAGCAACGGGGTTCGTGATGGAGAGCAGGTATTGGATCAGCGGAGATGGCCAGGGTTTGCCCACATGGTAGGGTACCATGGAAGTCAAGTAGGAGGTCATCGAGTTCACACCAATAAAAAGGAGTCCCAACTGCCCATCCATCATCAAGGGTCTCGCTCTCTCTCTGTCCGCTCTTCTCCCATAGCCTACTCGACAAGCAAGCCAGAGTTGAGTTGCACCCATCCTTACCAAACCGACGCCGTCCCAAGACTCGGTGGTTTCTGTTTCCACAATCGCCCCCGTAATGGCCGACGAGAAGAGGGATTCCTTATCGGGTTCCTCCAAGGCTGGAGCCCACCATACCGAGACACCCGGCAGCGTGCATCCCATCCCCACGGATCAGTGAGAACCCCCATGCAAGGCTTATACCTCGCCGCTCAGGTTCGATATAACATAGAGAGACTGACTAATCGACCCAGGAATGGCCAGCCCATACCACAGTTCGATCCCAAGGCCGAGGCTAGGCTCCGCAGAAAGCTAGACTTGTATATTGTTCCGACTGTCTCATTGCTTTATCTGTTCTGCTTCATTGACAGAGCCAATATCGGTAAGAAGAGGACGCAGAACTGTCATTCGAGCGCGCCTTGTTTCTGACGGCTGGTTCCATGTTACAGGAAATGCCAAAATTGCTGGCCTCGAAGCCGACCTGAACCTGAAAGGCTACGACTACAATGCCCTCCTATCCGTCTTCTACATCTCCTACATCGTGTTCGAGATCCCGTCGAATATCATGTGCAAGTGGGTTGGGCCAGGCTGGTTTATCCCGGCCATCTCGCTCATGTTTGGCATCATCTCCCTGGTTACGGCCTTCGTGGACAACTTTGCCCAAGCTGCCGGTGTCCGTTTCTTGCTCGGCGTCTTTGAGGCCGGTATGATGCCGGGAATCGCCTACTACCTCTCTCGCTGGTACCGCCGTTCCGAGCTCACCTTCCGCCTGTCGCTCTACATTGTCATGGCGCCCATGGCCGGCGCTTTTGGTGGCCTCTTGGCCTCTGGCATCCTGACGCTCGACCACGTCGGCGGTGTTACCGGTTGGCGCATGATTTTTGTTGTTGAAGGCGTCATCACCATCGGCCTGTCCGTCATTAGGTGGGTCGCCCTGGGTTTATGTCCCGGCAGCCCCCCCTGAATCGCATGTTAACCTTGACAACACCAGCTTCTTGACCCTCACCGACCGGCCCGAAACCGCGAGGTGGCTCACGGCAGAGGAGAAAGAGCTGGCCATCGCCCGCGTCCGGTCGGAGCGCGTGGCCACCACCGAGGTCCTCGACCGCATGGACAGCAAGAAGCTCATGCAGGGCATCCTCAGCCCCGTCACGCTGTCGACGTCGTTCCTGTTCCTGCTCAACAACATCACCGTCCAGGGGCTGGCCTTCTTCGCGCCCACCATCGTGCGCACCATCTACCCGGACAAGTCAACCGTCATGCAGCAGTTGTTCACGGTGCCGCCCTACGTCGTCGGCGGCTTTTTCACGCTTGCCCTACCGCTGGTCAGCTGGTACCTGGACAAGCGCCAGATCATCATGATCCTGACCACGCCGCTGGTTATTGTCGGCTACAGCATGTTTTTGGGCACCACCAACCCCTCCGCGCGCTACGCCGCCACCTTCCTCCTGTCCAGCTCGCTGTTCGCCATGGGCCCGCTGGCCAACTCCCAGGTCAGCGCCAACGTTGTTTCTGACACCGCTCGGTCTAGTGCTATCGGGTTGAATGGTGAGTTTCCGTTTTCTTTCCCTCCCCCTTACCCCCATCCCCACTTTCGTCCTTTTCTCCCCCCTTCCCTCCCCCTTCCCCTGCCCCCCCGTTGCCCTCTCACCCCTCAACCCCCACCCCCCAACTCCCCCCAACCCAACCCAACCAACCCCCCCACTAACCCTCCCCCCCCAATTAGTAATGATGGGCAACATCGGCGGCCTGATCGCCACCTGGAGCTACCTGCCCTGGGACACGCCCAACTACCCGATCGGCAACGGGCTCAACCTGGCCGCCTGCTGCACGGTGCTGCTGGTGGCGTCGGCGACGCTGGTGTGGATGAAGTGGGACAACCGGCGGCGGGACAACCGCACCGACCCCGAGGCGGATTTGGCGGGCTTGTCGAGACTACAGGTGCAGGATCTGGATTGGAGACATCCGGGGTTTCGGTGGCGGCCTTAGGGGGCGGGGGCGGCTGCCGTGGGATGTGGAAGGAGGAGGAGGAGGAAGGGGGGGGGGGGGGTTCGTTTGGCCTGGTTTGTCGGGTTATGGAAGGGGATGTGGGGGGCTTGCTCTTTTGGGGCCGGCTGGGGTGCGGGTGAACTTGGGCGGTCTATATGTGCTTGTATATGATATGTGTATCTCGAGCGTGGTATCATCCTTTGCGGTCTGTGTTATTATGGCCGTTGTTTCGCTCATGCCCGCCTCTGTTGATGGCGCCGTGCCCCGTCGGTGCATGCTTCTTGCGGCATGGCGTACGCCGTGGCGCCCCCCTCTCCTGCAGCTCAAAAGCCGTGCCGTGGTATGAGACATCATGCCATCCGAACTCTGCCTCGCCTGGTAGTTGCCGTTCTGTTTGCCGGATTGTTGCCGCTGTTCGACCAGCTAGCTTGTGATCATGCACGAGGCCGGCAAAACGCTTATCCTCGGCCTGGGCGGAAAAATGTTTGCCAGGGCTGCCTGTGTACTTTGGGCAACATCTGTTTCGCTCTCGGTTACGGCTTAGGGAAGACGTGAGATACAAGTACAGGCCATTGTCCCAAAGGTTAGCCCCCCGTTGTTGGGCAGCTCTGCATCAGCACTCCAAATCCACCAAACTCATCCGAGTCTTATGAGAAGTACCGCCGCCTAGGCTAACTGATCTTGTAGCGTCGGTGGTTGTGTCAAAGACTGGGACCGGGATCTAGCCAACTTTGGAAGAAAAGCAAAACAATTCATTTGGTATCTCGAGCAAATATAAACAAAAACCTGATCCCGGTAAAGCAAATGTTCATGCCCATCTCGTCATCCTTATATATCGCTCCCTTCCCTTCCCTGATCAGTATCGACCTTGCTCTACCCAAAACCCATCAGCCCTCATCGTGAAAGCGCGTAGCCTTAGACGTTCTCAGTTGTCCTTGGCTGCTCCTGAGTTTGTTGCTGGTGTACCGGCTGAGGTTGTTGGGGCTGCTGCTGCTGCTGCATCTGTTGAGGTTGTTGATGCATTTGCTGAGGTTGTTGCTGTGTCGGCTGGGGGTAGTAGTAATATCCTTGCTGCTGCCCCTGTTGCTGCTGTGCGACCTGGAGATACGCCGGCATGCCCTGCATCGGCTGCTGCTGCTGCATATACTGTGGTTGCCCCGGTACCATGCCTACGGGTACTTGCCCCGGGGGGTACGGCATAGTATGGACGTACGTCACCGTCGGATAGGCCCAGTCCGGCTGGGGTTTGGACCACAGGCCGGTGGCCTTGCGAATGGCCAGAGCGAAGAGCATGACTAGTACGACGAACATGAGAGTGAAGTGGAAGAAGGGCTCGACAATGTAGACGACGGCCAGGTCGACGTAGCCCTGGGCAAAGATGGCCATGTTGATGATATGGCGGATGAAGTCGAGGATGGTAGCCACCAGAAAGATGATAGAGCCCTGTGAAAAACACTAAGTATTTGCCCGACCATGGGCAAGGGAGAGGGGGGCCATACGCTGCGGAGGAGCTGGTGATTCTTGGTCTTGTGGACGGTAAACGAAGCCAAACCGACCATGGGGATGCTAGTGATCCACAGGAGGACTCTGACAGCGAGTTCCATGCGCGTCATGGTCATTTGGGCGCTAAAACTAGCCCCTGTGTGATAGCCGTCATATACATGCGCGTATGTGACGGCATACGAGTGGTGGAGGGCGAAGACGGTGAGGACCATGGCGAAGAGGACAACGCTCCATCCCAGGATGCTGATGCGGCCGATTTTACGGGTTCGGCTTGTCTCATGGGGGTTCTGAAGGCAGAACATGTAGCCGCCTGCGAGCTCGACGAAGGTGATGAAGAGGAAGATGCTGGCAAGCTGCAGGAGGAAGTTGCCTGTAGCAGAAACGTGATCAACGGCTTGCAGCACGACCGGCAAGTCACTGTCGTAGCCGTTCTCGTCATACCGCACCCAAAGCAGCACGCTGCCACTGGCGAGAACCAGCAGTAACCCTCTTTTCGCAGAGTCAGAGCTGTTAGTTGCGCCATCTTCAGGAGAGTTCGGGAGGCTGCACTCGGAACTTACAAAATCCAGAGGGGAAACACAGCTTTTAACCAACTGATCCCAACGCGCGCGGGGTCATGTTTCCTGGGCGCGAGGCAGAAGCTGATGAACCACAACACAGCCAATGGCGTGATATACAGTGCGGACAGGGCAGTGTAGCCAATCTGGTAGCCCGCGACGGAAGACATGGCTGCTTGGAGATGGGGTTGCTCCTCCGGGGTTTGATGGTGCTGCTCGAGGGGCTGATGGATAAAAAAGGGATAAAAAAGAGAATGCAGAGCGAGGCCAGAGCCAGACGAGACGAGACGAGACGAGACGAGACGCGCAGGGGTTTACTAGTTAACTAGTGTGTGACGGTCCCAGCAATTGAATGCCTGCGGCTCTGCCTCAAGCACATGCACTCGCTAAATTTGCCGTGTGGGAGCAATAAGCGGCGCAATGTCACGCCGTGACCAAGTATAGATCGAGCGTGCCCAAAACGCCAATCTTGGGCCATACTGTGTAGGCTGGCTCGCTGAGCATCCCGCTGTGACGGGAACCTTGGCAACTCGGTTCTCTGTGAGGCAGTTTGAGAAGAAAAATAACAAATACAGGAAATAAGTAAATGGTAAAGACAGATCCATCGCCCAGGAATCGAAGCCGCGCGTTAACCACCCAGGTAATCTTTCTTACCGCAGACATTCTTGTACACGAAGTGGTTGATGTGATCTCTCTCATCTCCAAGCAGCAACGAGTTCGTTCGCCCGATTTCCTCAGGACCTTGGGAATTTCCAGAGAATTGACCCGCCTTTCATCCCAACTTGCCCAATCGTGGCAGTGCTGCCAAGCCACCTCGCGCCTCACACCAAGCCATAAATGGAATTAGCGCCAATCCTCTTGGAGATTAGTTAACCGATTCCAAGCTCTGTTGTGTTGTTGCACGGCACCCATGAGCTTGGCAGGCCTGGGTCTTGGGTCTGGGGTCGCTGCCGGCCGGGAATCGGACTCGGGATCATCCCAACGACACTTTCCGGCCGTGTGTTCCTGGTGTATGCTCGAGCGCCGGGCGCCGGATTGTGAGGAGCGGGCTGTTGAGGGAGGAGAACCGGAACCCGGGAGGTTCGCTGCCGATGACCGGACGGGGAGGTTAACTACCCACCTTAGGTGGTACCTAATGGACCTTCGGCTACCTTACCCCAGACAGCACATCGACTCGTCACCACGGCCCCAAGCGCAAGCCCCTCTTTCTTCATCATGCGCCGGCAGCGTCGGTGGTTCAGGATGTCAGGTTTTGATCCCGGAGACAACGAGGAAATAAATGTATCCTGTGCGTGTGAGGTCGTGTGAGGTACGGAATACTGCTCCTGATAGGCGGGGCAGGGGTAGTAGTGGTGGCGGTGCATCCTCCGCAGCTACAGCCAGGCTGTGACATACCACAACTACTAGTTACATACACACTGCTCTGCACTCCTGGCTGCGCTGGATTTCCCTCCGACGCTGCTTCTCACCTTCCAAGACTTCAGCATGGCAGACGAATTCCCCTGGACCCCCGTGCCCATGCAGTGCGACGGCGCCGCACAGATCGATCCTCACTACAACGCCTACCCCGAGTGCGCTCGCCCATGCCTCGGGTGCCCTGACTACACTTGGACATACCAAGGCTCCAACTGCGCCAAAGAACAGCACAACTCAACAGTCCCGACCCCGTGCTGCCCAGTTCCCCAACACGCATGGCGTTCATATTATCCCGAGGTCTGGGAGTGTGTGTGGACACAATGCGCAAAGGAGGAACCTGGTCAAAACCACAAGAGCCATGAAGTTGCTCAAGCCGTGTTTACCCAGTTTGGGAAGTTCTGCGCAGAGGACATGAAGGAGCCGCTCTACGAGTACTGGAAGGGCTCACACTTCCACGGCGGCTACGAGATGAAGGGCTTCGGTGAGATGATGTGATCCCCCCAGGCAACCCCTGACCTTCACTGAGCCAGCCTCTGCAGACTTCGAGCCCCTCCTCGACCCCGAGGTTGCCGTCTCGGGGTACTACGGATGGGGGGTCCTCGCCGCGTGGCATCTGGGCCTACTTGCCGCCGTAATCGCCGGGCTCCGGCACATTCCGTATTCCAAGCCCCCGAAGCCCACCGACCCGACCCAGCGCCCCTGGAGCCCGTCCGTCGTGTACAAGCGGGTAGCGCACGAGATCCGCTGGCTCTGGCACGCAGACACGGAGCTCATCCTGGCCCTCGTCGTGGTGTGGATCGCCATCGGCGACATCTCGCTGCGGGGCGAGAAGCTGTCCCCCATGGACGTGCTCGTCCGGCCGCGCATCGACGCCGTGCCGCCGGGCTACGACCCCATCCTGGCGACCCACCTCCTGACGGTGCGCGCGGCGATGGGCGTCCTCGACACCTTCATCAGCGTGGCCGTCTTCGTCATCTTCACCAGCTGGCTGACCCGGCCCGCCCGCGGGTGGTACTGGTGGCCGCTGTCTTCGCGGCGCCTGCATTTCCGCGTTTTGGTGACGCTCGTCACGGCCGTGGCGGGTATTGCCGTGACTGCGAAGCGGGGTGTTTGCCCGGATCATACGAAGGGATTTTGTACGCCGAACGCCATGCTGGACGCTGTCATCTCGCCCTTCGGGCTGAGAAGGTTCGGCAGCCCCGCCGGTCAGGCTTACCCCGGCGCGTTGATGCATTTCGTCCGGGGCCTCTGGGTTCCCCCGCCCTTCAGCCCCAACGACTCGTACTCGGAGTGCTGGACTGTCCAAGCACTCTTCATGTGGTGCTTTGGACTGATAGCCGGCTTTTTTATCGTCCTGACGTACGCCCACTCAGACTCGCGCTCATCGTACTTTGGTAGGCTCGAGGCGCTTGGTCAATGCGACTTTGCCATTCTGAGGGCGATGTACGTCATTCTTGTGATCGTGGGGCATCTGGTGACACTTTTCGTTGCGAGTGTGTTGCCTGGTATCATGGCGCTAGGCTGTGTCTTTACGTTGTTCTATCTTTTCCAATTGCTGTTTGGACCCAAGGATATTTTGGGACCGGCCCCGAACGTTTCGTTTCAGGAGCTGGACCAGATACTCGCAATCATTGTTGGGGGGGTCACGGCGATTATCAGCATTGTCGGTTCTGTGTTGTCGTTCATGGAGGAAAGAACGAGACTGAAGGCAATTCCGTATTGGAGGTTGCCAGAGGAAGAAGAATAGCCAAGTATTGACCATATACCCGATAGACTCGCCATATTTAAACTACTCCTTTACCACCCTACAGAACAATGGCTTGATGGATGTAACTTAAGGTTCGTCTTTGGCCTTAAAGAATCCTATTTTCCACAATCGTGCTTTTCCTATCCGGACATCTTGAATTGTTTCCGCTTGTGCCGCCTTCAAGTTCAGAGGGAAGTCAGACTCCAACTAGAGTGCAGGAAGCTGCGCTGTTGCAAAGTGAACTGGCTCTTGCCTTGCTTCGGATATCGGTCTATGCCCTAACCCAGGCCGCATGTACTTGCTTTACCGTGACCTTAGTTCTGGATCCCACATTCGGATTTCTAAAAGGAAAAAAAAAGAACACAGGAAAGTTGGTGGGTACCTAGCCGGAGGTGTGAAACCATTTCCTTTGCCTGCACTTCGACCCTACTGAACCCTCCCATACTCAACAATTGCAACACCTCTCACAATGAAGTTCGCCGCAATCCTACATGCTACCCTCTTGGGTTCAGCTGCCGCCCACTCTCCCCTCATTGGACCATCTGACAAACCCTCCCTCCCCTCCGTGCGTCGCTCGCGCCTCACCGACCGCCTCAACGGCGTCTCCTCACAGGCCTCCCCCGACGACCTGCCCGGGGTAACCTACAGCAAAAATTGGGCGGGCGCCATCCTCACGGGCATCGGCTACCGGTCTGTGACGGCGACCATCCACGTCCCCTCCATCCGCCTCCCGATCGGCGCCCAGAGCGACGTGCTACACGCCGTTTCGGCCTGGGTGGGCATCGACGGCGAGCACGCCTGCCCCAACGCCATCCTCCAGGTGGGCGTCGACATGTACATGAACCACAGCGACCCGGCGTACTGGGCGTGGTAAGCAGCTGTTTTATCCCCTGCCCTCTCCGCTCCTCCGTCTGAAAGGATACGCCGGCTGATAGTAATATGCATGGCACAGGTTCGAATGGTACCCCAGCCGGTCCACCTACCTCACCGACTTCTCCATCAGCGCCGGCGACTCCATCACCCTAAACGTCTCGGCCACCTCGCTCAGCTCGGCGACCTTTGGCATCACCAACCACAATACGGGCCAGACGGACATCGCGACGCTGAACGACCAGGCACCGCTGATGTGCGGCTTCAACGCCGAGTGGATCGTCGAGGACTTTTGGGACACGGACGGCGTGCCCTTGGTGGACTTTGGAAGCGTCGCGTTCACCGGTGCCATGTTTTCCACCGACCTGGGCATCGGGGGCGGCATGGAGGGGGCCAAGATGGATGGGATCAAGGAGGGGTTGGTCGGGGACCCGGTCATTGAGTGCGAGAAGCTGGGCGGAGACGCCATGAGTTGCAGCTATAAGGGGGGTAAACATCCCTGAATGTGGTCCGGAGATGAGGACGCAGGAAAGGAGGAAGATAACACATGACTGCAATGCGGCGGTGGCTCAGCCCGTCCCTCAAATCGATGTTGTCTCTTCTGTGTATTTCCACAGTTGCTTTGTTTGAGTGAGCTCCATGTGCCACTGGACTGCTCGCCTCTTGGTGATTGCGCTAGACCAAGGGTATGTACAACGACCACCACCCACCGACCGACCCCGCGGCCCCATCAACACGAGCAACACTCAAGGCTCCCCCTCCTCATCAATCAACGCTCCCTCGGGGGCTACAAACGGCGTGCTGGCAGCCACGGCTTTCGCAACGAACCTTGAGCGGTGTTAGCAAAGGGGGACCCGGCCCGGCTTCGTATGGTGTCACCCGTCGTAGACGCAGACGTAGACTTGGGCACCGGAACCGGCACCGGCTCCGGTTCCAGCTCGGATAGGGGGAGGGGGCCCCACTTTGTGTGGCTGCCGCGGGCAACCATGTTTCGTTGAGAGTCCCAGAAGGTGACGCGCGTGTAGGCGAGGGTTTTGCCGACTGTGGGGGTGGGGGAAAAAAATGGTGGGGTGGTTAGTTGGTGATATAGCTGTGGGTGGGGGGGGAGTGGATTGCTTACTCCAGTCGCACTCCGCGGTGCCGCGTAGTTTGTCGCCTATTTTGCCGCCGCTGCTGAGGTAGGTGACTGAGAGGGGGGCGGGGGTTGTTAGCGGCGGTTTTGAAGAGGTTGAGGCGAGAGAGGGGAGGGAAAGGGGGGTGGGTTAGCGTCCGTAATGGTTAGCGTCCGTAATGCATGCATCCGTCATGCGTTTTGTGGAAGGGTGGATTGGGTAGGTAGGTAGACGGATAGGGGGGTAGATGGGTAGGTGGGTGAAGGGGCGGATGTGGGCGCACTCACCGTTCAAGTCAGTCGAGACACCGGTCATGTAGTACCCCCTTGAGGCCACCGCCAGTGAGCCTCCGAGGTCGACTAAGCTGGCGATGGTGCCGCCGTGGATGATGTTGAGACGGTTCTGGGAGGGTGTTAGGGGGTTGTCATGGAGGGTTTAGTGGAAAGGGGGGTTGGACACACCGTGTGGTCTTTTGTGATGTGTAGTTCAAAGTCTACGCTGCCCTCGGTGGCGTTGGAGATACGGAGCTGGATGTGGTGAGCTTGGGGGTTGTACTTGGGATGGGGGGTGGTGGCTTACTTGTTTCCCTAGCAGTCTGGACCGTGGTTAGTTCTACGGGGCTGCGTGCCATGTTCCCAAATCAGGGGTATGTGTTTACCGCGGCTCAAGCCCCGAGTCGGCCATGAATGAGTTCAAGACCTATGGATATGGTCAATAAATTACAAATTTTTAGTGCTACAATAAAATATAACACATACCGTCCGGACGAACCTCAGGGGTTTTAGTTTGGTGCCTGCACTTGTTGCCATCTTGATACTGCGTCTTGTTCGGTACGGAATCGGCGGTTGAAGAAGCTCATCGGTAGTTCGTTAATCTGAGCCGAATCCCTCAACAAGCCGAGCGACCCCCACTGTGACGTTCCCTGAACCGGCATTCAATTGCCCGATTGGCCCCTCCCTGACCCTGTTAACAGCGCTGCAAGGCTCCACCTCCACCCGCCACGCTTGGTGCCGTGCAACCTGAGAAGGCTTCCTCGAGGCTGAGACCAGACCTAAACCTCAAACTTCAACCCTCCATCTTCAACAAAGCCCATCCACCCCATTATCGCGCCGCCACATCACGGCCCCTCGAACGTGGGATACTACGACGACACCGATAATGCGATAGTACATCTCCGACTCTGCTGCGTCACGCAAGCAATCGCCAAAATGTCGGGCGGCCAGCAGTCGTACCAGCTCTCCGAGTACCTGGAGAAGTTGCCAGGGACTACCTTCCGCAAGCTCTACCAGCAGCCGTCGACCGCCTTTGCCATCTTCCGCCGCATGCTGCCCCCCCTGGCCAAGGTTTTTGTCCAGGCTCTTCTCTACATGCCATCGCCCCTGCTCCTCTCCGAACTCGATGTCTGGGTACGCGCCGAGGGCAAGATGCAGCGCGACCGCGCCCTCTCCATTCTCCGATCGCTGCATATCATCCAAATCACACCACCCGGGAAGGACAAGCCGCAGGAGATGCAGCTCACGACCAATTTCAAGAACAGCCTGCGCCTGGCCCTCGAGGGAGGCGGTTCCCACAACAGCTTCGGCGTGCCGAGTACCCTGCCGGTCGCCCCCCGGATCGACATCGCCCACCTCGACGGTTATGCGCGGAAGAAGTGGGAGGATATCTTGCACTACGTAGTAAATAGTGTGCCGGCGCAAAACGATGGAGGAGGCGGTGTTTCCGGCGGAGGCCCCAAGACTAGTGTGAAGGAGCTTCTGCTGATCGGCAGGCTGGTCGAGCGCCGGCATGACACCCAGGCGGGCGTTGGAATTACACAGGCCGGTTTCACCTTTCTACTCCAGGAAGCGAACGCTCAGGTCTGGACGCTGCTCCTCCTTTGGCTTGAAGCGGCCGACCGCGCCAAAGGAGAGGCCAAAGGGGCAGCGAACACCGACAGTATCGACATGTTGTCATTCCTGTTCATGCTGGCGTCGCTCGAGCTTGGGCGCGCCTATAATACTGGCGCTCTCACCGAGACCCGCCGCAATATGCTTCCCCACCTCGTCGACTTTGGCTTGATTTTTATCCCGCGCGAAGACACGCGACAGTACTTCCCCACCCGTCTGGCCACCACCCTGACCAGTTCCGCCTCATCCCTCCGCTCCGTCTCGTCCGGCTTCAACGCGGCGACGGCGAACAACCCCGGAGACGCCTCCAGCCTGGGCACAACCCCCGAGACCTCGGCCGCCAGCAAGGGCTCCGTCATTATCGAGACGAACTACCGTCTCTACGCTTACACCTCGTCACCCCTGCAGATCGCCGTCCTGGGCCTCTTCACGCAGCTCAACATGCGGTTCGCCGGTATGGCCACGGGCCGCCTGACGCGTGATTCGATCCGCCGCGCCATCGGGTTCGGCATCACGGCCGACCAGATCATCAGCTACCTGGCGTCGCACGCCCACGACCAGATGGTGCGCGCCGCCGCGGCCACCGGCAGGCCCGTGCTGCCGCCGACCGTGGTGGACCAGATCCGGCTGTGGCAGCTCGAGAACGAGCGCATGCGCACGTCGGCCGGCTTCCTGTTCAAGGACTTTGACTCGCTCGAAGAGTATGTCTCGCTGAGCAGCTACGCCGACGAGGTTGGTGTGTTGGTGTGGCGGAGCGACAAGAAGAGGATGTTTTATGCCAGCAAGATTGAGCAGCTGAGGGACTACCTTAAGAGCCGGAAGAAGGCCGAGTGATTTGGGTGGAGTGCCCCGGAACGGCTGGGCGTTGGGATTACCGCATTAGGTGGAGTTGTTGGCGTTGAAAAAGGGTTTGTTTTTGACCTTTCAGTGACATATCCTAGGGAATCATGAGTTGATGAACGGGCTGTGTAGGGCTCGCCAATGTAATATTGCGGTCAGCCTGGTTGCCTATGACAAGCCAGGTGCGACTAATGTAACAATCCTATTCCGCTTGATCACAGCAGTGACCGTGCCAGGACTACCCTATGGTTTTAACTACCTATGACACACCGGGTTCACCAACCGTAGAATGTTCCAGTCAAACGTCGAGCCTCAGGACTCCTCCCTCTGTAACCCGTAAGAAACCTAACTCCAGAACTCGGCAATGCAATCCATCAGCCATCCATCCGAAGTAAACAAATAACCTGACCAACACGCCAAACAACCAAAAGCCCAACCAAACAAGCGCTATCAGAAGAAGCTGAACTTCCGCCCCCCCTTCCTCCCCTTCTCCTTATCGTCAATCGCCAAACTCTCCAAGTCCGCCATGTACCCCTCCCCAGGCTCCCCATTCGTACGGCTGGGTCCGCTGCCGTGGCCAGTTCCGATCATCATCTCCCTCTCCCCATCACCTGGTTTATCCGCACCGCCACCGCCGACCAGACTCCGCTTCAGCCTTCTCACCATCTCCCTCCCACGCCTGCCAAACTCGTGGCCGTGCCCATGGCTAGGAGTATGAGTATGAGCATGTCCATGCGCCCCGGACGTGCTCGTTGCTCCGGTATGCTCGCTGCCCCCACCCGCGCGGTCAATCAGATAGCCGCTCGCCTTCCGCCGGCCCTCTCCCGTTTGAGCCCCCGTCACATTGGGGCTGAGAAACACCCCTCCCACTGATCTCCCACGTATATGCACCCCCGACTTCAAACCCGCCCCTACGACCAAGCCCATCCCCACCGGCACCCCTTTCTCCGTCCCCACACGACCACCGCCAACACCACCCCCAGCCCCACCACTCCCAACACCACTCCCCCCCGCAACACCACTCCCCCCACCCCCATCCGCCAAATCCAAACCCAAATCCAAATCCAACGGCACGGGTAAGAACTCCTCCCTCCCCGTCCGCCGCGCATACGCCACCCGCCACTGGCGCAGCGACAAGCGTGCCGCATCTGTCTCACACATGTATTCCAGACGCAACAGCACGCGACGCACGCGGGACGGTTCGTCGTCGGCGAGGTGCGTGGTTAGGACGCGGTTTTGGTGAGGGTTGGGGTTTTGGTGAGGGTTCTGGTTTTGGTTGGTGGGGGGTGGGTTTGTTTTGGGGGGTGGGTTTATTTTGGGGGTTGTTGTGCTTGTTTGGGGGACGGTGGTTGTGGTTGTAGGGGGGTATTCGGGGATGGAGTTTTCGTCTGTTGTTGGGAGGGGGTGGTGGTGGTGTTGGGGGTTTCGGCGGCGGTATGATGCTGTAGTTGCAGTAGTGGTGGTGGGTTTGCGGGTCGAAGAGGTTGCTGATACCGCGTGGAGATTGGATAACGGATTGGGCTGCAAGTTATAGGATGTGCTCTGCAGGATGGCACCGCTCGTAGCGGACTGGGGGATGCGGCTGCGGCTGCTGCTTGGCTGTCGCGGGGGGCTGGTCTGGCTTTTTGCCGTGGATCGGGGGATGGAATAGGCCGATGTTGACGGGTTGTTCTGGGTTGCGGCCGACGCCAGGCGGGTGAAATCGGCGAGTGGATGGGCCGCTTGCGCTTCGCAGAGCCGGGTGAGGTGGTATGGTTCGAGTAGCTCGTTGTGGAAACGGTCGTGCAATGCCATGAAGCGTCCGGCCCAGTACTGCGGTGGCATGGCCGTTGAAACTGCTTCGATGTTGTTGGACTGGCCGGGAGGCAGGGTCGGCGTTGTTGGTGCTTGATAAGTTGAAGCTTGTCGCGCTTTGCGGCTCGGAGTATGTTGGGTAACGAGCAGGTGGTTGCTAGCTTGGTTGTGAGCTTCGCTGCTAACGTTTCGACTGCCCCCCTGACGGGGAATAGTGCCGTGGGAGAAGGACTGAGTAAGGCTGGAAATGACGCTGAATGTTCGAGATTTTGGGATTCCTACTCCAGGTTGCAATGTTTTAATACCCCTTGGGTTTCCTTCAAGTATCTGCCCCTCGTCGTTGCTAGTATCACCAAGGAAAGATGAAGAGCTGGGGTAATGGTTGGCATAGAGGGGCCGGGGCTGGTTGCTGATGGCCATGTTGGCCATCACTGGTTTCCCGCCGAGCTTGATCTCGTCGGCGGAGCCATGCCTTCGAGTCCAGGAGCCTTTCTGGCTCGGGTCCCAGCCAGCTCGCTTTCTTGTGGCATTAGCCATCCTTTGCGGGGACAGAACCCAATAATCCAGCTAAGTATGGATAACGTCTTGAGCAAGATAACGGCCCCGCCCAGAATGACCACTCTGGGGACTTCCCCGGCGAATGGGTGCCAGGGCTGGAAGACTTCGGTGAAGATGAACCAGTTCAGTGTGATCGAGCACAGGAAGAGCCTCAATGTCGAGTTGAGAATGACCCTCACAAGCCCAAACGAGCTCCACAAGAGCTGGCTAAAGAGAGCAGATAAACTGTAGCGAGGGCTGGCAGCATTTATTCGCGAAACGGCGGCGCGCGGCTTGTCCTTTTTCGGGGGTTGGGTGGAAGTTGCACGCTACGCAACCGAAGTGGTCTTTTGGTCGATGTGTGGTGAATCCAGAACGTTCGTGGTCCTTTCAATACTCGTCGAGATGTTGGTAAATGGCCCGCAGCTCTGGGTAAGCAGCCCTGCGTATACACATGAGTGAGGAACGGCCGACATCTGGAAGATCCAGGTAGTTAGGGACACACGTACTGCGGAATGAAACAGAGAGATTTATCTCTCGAGCGACGCATGTACTTGATGCAGCGTAGTCGACCCCGGCCCCGAGAAGTCGTACGCGATGCGCTGCTGCCGAGCACTTCGAACCAATCGAGCTCTTTAGGCCTTGGTATCGGGATTCCGTAGTCCGGTCGTCACGATCCGAGTACAAATCGCTCGACCTTGGCTCGGACGGCGAGCTCCTCTCAGCACTCCGGACGCTGAACGGCGATGTTCTGGTCATGGTAGGTTAGCATGGAACTTAATATACAGGTAAAAGCATATGAAGATCAAAGCAGACTTTGGGGAGCCTATTAACGAGTGCTTGATGCTGTGCTTAAAGTCGGTCAACGGGCTTGGTCGCGGGTAGATCGAAGTTGAGTCAAATCTGCTGATGGCCCGAGTTGCGCTCCAAGGTGGTGATGAATACGTACCTTCCTAAGATAACAACAATAACAGAGCGCTTGGCTGTAGCGCTGGATGATCGCTGAAACAAACATGAGGGGAAAGACCTGGGTGGTGGGGAGAAAGCGATGTCAACAACCAGAATAAACTACCTAGCTAGTGGTTGGTGGGGAAGAGTGAGGGAAGGACCTGGGATGGAAGAAACCACCTAACTCCTCGAGAAAAGGAGCGCACCGATGGGCAGTGGTGGCCGGGCCAGAACAGCAAAAGGAAGTGGCACCACTACCTGGTCGATCCACGAACAACATACTTTTCTGACAAGTAATTGCTCTCGCTGTAAACATTAAACCTAGAGGGGAATATGGCTCTAATGATAATCGCTAAAATGCTCCTTTTCAAAACCCACCAACCAACCGTACACCAGGAGTTTCCAACAAAGTCATCCAAACCGGTGCCCCCCCGAACACCTGGAACAAGTACTCCAATCCCAACGCTGTCCTCAGCCGGCCCCTCTAACCCAAAAAGAAATACCGTCTTGTTCGCGTGGAAATCGTAAAATCGGCAACAGCAGCTTTGAATGGGCAACTGCTAGTTGGCCAAGACGTCCCTCTGTTCCCACCCCTCGATCTTAAACTTGAAGGTCTCGTCGCCTTTCCCTCTCGGTATCGCATGGCCATTGCAGTCCCACAAGGCGCGCTCGATGTAGGTCACGTTTCCTTCCCAGTCGACAAGAATAACAGTCTGCCGCTGGGTGCCGTAGAGGCCGGCATGGAACCCGTTCGGCTGCTCCGGGCGGGTGGGGAGCTTGATGGTATGGGCGGCAGGTGGGTGGTGCCCATTCATCTCTGCATAGCCGTATTCTTGCGCCTCGCACATCTCTTGCTGGTGGTTCGTGTTGCCGAGGGCCGGGATGAAGATGGAGTGCTTGAGAAGCGGGATAACCTCTTCCAGGTCGAGGGCGTGATCGCCGGGGAAGTTGTCCGTGTCGAGGATCTGGAAGAGCGAAGCGACGAGTTCCTCCTCGCTGCCGCCGGCGGCCACGGCGCGGCTCAGCAACTCCCTGCCGTCGCGGATCTTGGGCCAGAGCCTGTCCTTGTCCTCGTCGCTCTGGTCGAGATAGATGGCGTTGCTGAGCCCGTGGACCGATCCCCGCTCCTCGCATATCCGGGGAACCTGACTGGCGTCATCACAGCGGTTCGAGATGATCGCCAAGGGGTCGATGTTCTTCTCGCCCGCCACCTTGCGCAGCTTTCCGCAGACCAACGAGAAACCACCAACGCCCTGAACCCCGCCGTCGCTCAAGATGCGATCCACGAACTGCTCCGTCGACTCGGCCGGATCGGCTGTGAGCCATGCCGTCACCATGGCGCCGCGGCTCCGCGTGCCACTGACGGGATGGCTGGCGTCACCGGTGTCGGTCTCGCGGTAGTTGGTTAGCACCGCGAAGTTGCCACCCTTGGTGATGCCCATCCACGTCCCGCGCTCGGGTCTTTGGAGGTCAAGGCTGGAAAGGGCCTCGATCTCGTGGGCCGTCGCTTTTGTGGACGACCCGTTGACGCCGTTTGGTGACCCGTTTGCGGCGTGCGAGTCGGCCTTGCTTGTCCACCAGTGCGGCCTACTTGTTGGGCGGAGGATATACTCGTCCCGGTTGTCGATCGCCACGAGGGCGTAATCGGGATGCGCCGTTGTAAGGAGAGCGATGCACATGTTGTATAGATAAATTTAATAAATTTGATAAATTTGAAGATGTGTGGGAGAAGTAAGCGGATGTTTGAAGTTAAGGTGTAGTATGTGTGAGGAGGATAGTTATCGAATGTGCACTAGATGAGAGAAGAGTTGTTTTGGAGGCAAAACGCGGGCAGTTACCCAGGTAATCGATCGTCTGATGACCTACGCTGACGGCCGCCTTCGATCTGGGGGCTGTGGGCAGGGATCCCATGCTTAATTTATAGCTGCCTCGAGACTCTGGACCTCCATGACAAGGTCTCGTCAGACCACCGTTATTCAAGATGCGCTGTTGTCGAGCTAGGCTCGGTCTAGACACGACAATACATCAATAAAACATCACCTGACAGCACACCAAGCTGGTGGTCAAAGTAGCCGAAGCGGCATCGGGCTGCAGTGGAACGTTGGGTGTTGCGTTGGTCAGTGCCTACTCGGAAGAGTGTACCGGAGCATGGCCCGGGCCTGGCCAACCGTTTTTCACTGGGTGTGGGCGGGCTTGGCGGGCAGAGCGGGGTGCAGGGCTGACCAGATGGGACCGCAATTGCTGACTCATCGAACCTGCCGGACCAGGCCATTTTCCGTGCCTCCAACACCGGCGACAGAGACTGGGAAGTGTCTTGGATTCCATCATCGGTATCTTCAGAACGCGTCATGCGCATTCACGACGGGGGTAAAATGCTAGGTTCTAGGATTCTAGGATCCCATCCGATGTAGGGACGCCACTCGCGTTTGATCTCGCATATAACTATGTTTATTTCCCTTCCCGCATCCGCGCATCCGCGCATCCGCTACACTTCCTGCGTTCTTATCCCTTCACAATGCCTACTTCACCACTGGATATTCTCCCAGTAGAGATTCTGGCTCTAGTTTGCGACTATGTCGAACTTTCGCACCGCCCCAGCCTCCTATCCTTCGCACTTGCCAGCAAGCGCTGCCATTCTGTCGCCAAGAGGCTGTTTTTTCACACCATCCGATTCTCCCCCAACAACCCGAGCGAGTTAGAACTGGACGTCGACGAATGTATCCGCATCTTGGAGCGAAATGCGTCAGTCTCCCATGTCCGCACGCTGCTGGTTACGGGCCCCCTCTGGGGCCACTATTACAGCACGCGTGCTCTCATCTCCGCCAACGACGGCGACAACCGGACTTGGTCCTTTGGCCTCCCCGTGAGCTTATCCGATATTGTCGACGGCAATAAGGACGGGCTACCAGGCCTTGAGCCCCAGTCTGCCCTCATCCCAACCCACTCTGATAGGCCCCCTGAAAACGACACCCTGACGGACGCGGCCTGGCAACCGCTGGTCCGCCTTGTACAGCTATTGCCGGGTCTGGGTGACGTATTATACGCGAACCGCCACCGGGTGCCGCCCTGCCTTCTCCAGGCGCTCCTCCAATATCGGCCACGCTGCCGGCTCCATGTGTTCAGTTTTAGGCTGCACAGCCTACGTTTTCCGGAAACTGACCCTGACGAGCTGGCTCCTGTGACAGCGCCATGCCTCTATAGCATCTGGATGTGGTACTGCGGCGTGGATGGCTTTGACGATGGCCACAGTGAGCCCGAACCCAATTACCATGCCGAGGCCATTGATAGCATGGTGAGGGGTCTGGCACCAAACCTAAAAGAAGTACACCTGTTTCTCCAACCGGGGGGTGCCTATGAGATGGACAACAACCCGCTACCGCCCCGCCCTCCATGGAAGGGCTTCACCAACGTTGGGGCGGACTCGACCTGCATGCCCGCCCATCTCAAATCTCTCGAGCTGGGACTCGATTTCCATTCTCCCATTTCCTTAGAGAAGGAGGTTGCGGACAGGTGGGCGGCAAATAATCTGTCCTCCCTACGCGCCTTGAGGCTAAGACGCTTCGTCAAGCCTGAAGCGCTTGGAAGTCACCTGCAGGCCAAGAACTTTCCGTATTTGACAACGTTGCTATTTACATGTGCCGAGGACCAAGAACAAGCGTACTACGACGACGTTAAACACTTAATACACGGTCTACCCCAACTCACCAGCCTGGAGATTATATCATGGCCACCCAACCTTTCTCTCGCGGCGGCATTACCCCGTCGGCTACGGGAGCTGTGGCTGTGGACACGGGACACGCTAGAGCACAGCCTAAACGAAACAGCCATCCTTGAACTGGCGGCCTGTTGCCCTCACGTCGAGACTTTGGCTCTGAAAATCCGCCGTTCTCGAGGCAGCGCCACCGAGGTTGCTCTGTACAAAGCTCTCGGCCGCTTCGCGAAGCTCCGCCGCCTTGTCCTCACCCTCGATGTGTCACCTGTCCCGTGGTTTCCGATAGCGCCTTCCCACGAACAAGGAGACCAGTTTGGTACGAGGGCTCTGGCTTTCGACACCGCAATCGACCCGTCCTTTGACGAATCTGATAGGCAGCATCTGACCACTGGCCTGTACCCGTACCGCAACGGCCACATCCGCGACGCCTTCATCAACACGGCCGTCGACGAGACGCTCGCGCGGGCCATCTTCCGCACCATTTGCGCCGTCAAAGCCAGCGTCTACGGCCCCAGCGCGGCACTCGCACTAGACCGCATGCTGATTGAGCCTGTAGGGGCCCTGTCCTTCCCACACCGGAACCCCGCAAAGCCGTCTCTGGATTTGCGTCCCTATGAAGTCGCTCTCGGCCGTCGTTGGCTGCTGGAGCGCGACATACGTGACGATGCCCGCGGGGTGATCCGCGCGCGGGACGTTGATAAAAAATTCCGTCTCCAGTGGGTGAGCTACGTATTTGAGGAATACCGGGGATACTGCCGCGAAATGACATATATGGCCATCTTCCGGCGCCTTTGGCCCGAGAGGCCGGGCGTGTCGACCAATTGGTACGACGATTGGCACAGCTGGCCCCTGGACGAGACGGCGTAGGTTCGGCTTGGAAGAGAACACAAACTAGGTAAGTGTACCTGCGTGCTTGTGGATGCCGGTACTCGCTGCCCATGACTGCTACATCATTCCAGGTTTGAAACGGTATCGTTGCTAAGGGATGAAGATTGCGGCAATGTCGAGCTTAGCTTCTAGGCATTGCTCCGTGAAAGATGCCTCATTGTTCAAGGCTCATGTTACACAACTCCAATATGACTCTTCATTCCACAACCTCTCTTGTTGCACCTCGAAGGATCGGAGAATGGGGTCTTCGGCCCCGGATTCCAGGGGGAGGTAAAGGCACAGGCCAACGGGTCCACAAGCGGTTCGGGGGGGCAACATCGGCGGTGCGGGGCGGCTATCGGGCTGGTCCATGTGGGATGGAGTGGGATGGAGTGGGATGGGACTTGACCTGGAGGGTTCGCTTCCATGGATGTTGGGAGTCATTCACACCACAATTCGGTAACTACTTCGTACCTAGCACCGGCACCGGAAGCACAACAGCTGCACAGGGGCGGGATGGCATTCTTCGATAGGAGGAAGAATAGGTACCTAGCACACACGAGCAGCTGCAGAGGATTGCCCATTTCTGCCGGTCCGCATTTCTACCTGTTTGGTAGTGACACATTCAGGGCCCTCCAACTACCTACCTAGCGAACAAATTGGGGACAACGCCGCTGTGGTCCGACAATATGTTTGGTTTTCTCTTTTTGTTTTGTTTTTTTGATTCTTACAGTTTCTCTCAGGTACGGACTCGAGCCCAGATCCAGGTTCTGGGCGCCAATGCAACCAACGGGGAGCCCGAGGTTTCATGGATCTTTTTCAAGATCCATGGACGGGTAAAGCCCGCAGGGCGCGGCCTGTGACGTGACGCAAATCGCCGTTTCCAGACAGCCCGTCCAATCAAGTCAGTCGTTTTAGGGCCCGTCTCGAGATCTCCAGGGCACTGTCGAGTGCCACTGCGGGGCAGCTGCTGCGGTTACAGGTGCCGACGAAAAAAATCTCTGCTTGAGTCACTCACACTGGGAGGGGCACAAGGAATCGACTATTTCAAGCGACATCGGGAAAGCTGCCCGCTTCTTTCTCATTTCCTTGCATCTTTAGACTTCTTCTTTCCCCAGATTTTACGTTTGCTCCTGCAACAAGATACCCAGACTCAAGCTTCCCATTCGACAGACAGAACAACAGTCACAATGTGCGGCACAGACGCAGCAAACGGCTCGAGCAGTGCCAATGGTGCAAATGGGGTATGCTTTTCCCCCTGCCCTGCATCAGCTCCCCTTATCACCTTATCGACACAATTACCACCTCCCACCATCCCCTTGTTAGCTGCCGATTGCCGTCGTGATACTAATGCCTGCGAATATAGGGTGGTCAATTCCGGTCGAGCCCATACCAGCCGGTGGGCGACTACCTGTCCAATGTCAACAAGTTCAAGATTATCGAGTCGACTCTGCGTGGTCCGTAACCGGCGAACGATTGCCCCTCTCTTTCCCCGCTGACCCCTGATTAGAGGGCGAGCAATTCGCCAACGCCTACTTCGACACCGAGACCAAGATCAAGATGTCAGTATTCCCGAGCCCCTACCGGTGAATGGCCACCGGGAATCACTTGCTGATTAAGTTTTGTGAATAGTGCCAAGGGTATGACTCCAACAACAACGATTGCCCCGCTCGACAATTCTCCCGCCCGCTAACACGCGACCCGTATACAGCCCTCGATGAATTCGGCGTCGACTACATCGAGCTGACCTCGCCGGCCGCATCCGAGCAGTCGCGCAAGGACTGCGAGGCTATCTGCAAGCTCGGCCTGAAGGTACGGCCCGCTCCATCCCCCCGAACATACAGGATTTGCCGGCTAACAAGGCGCGCAATAGGCCAAGATTCTGACACGTGAGTCACCGATTTCGGCGGCGCACCCCACCACACGCACCAACTAACGAACCCACAAGATGTCCGCTGCGATATGCGCGATGCCAAGATCGCGGTTGAGACGGGTGTCGACGGCCTAGACGTCGTCATTGGCACCTCCAGCTTCCTCCGGGAACACAGCCATGGCAAGGATATGGCCTACATTGAGAAGACGGCCATCGAGGTGATCGAGTACATCAAGTCTAAGGGGCTTGAAGTGCGCTGTGAGTCAAGCCCGGTCTCCAGATCCAGCCGTTGCCCAACCTAGTAGTCGGGTCGTGGCGGTTCGAATACCCGGAATTCTAACACCCAGCAGTTTCCAGCGAGGACTCTTTCCGGTCCGACCTTGTTGACCTCCTGTCCCTGTACAAGGCGGTCGACAAGGTTGGCGTGAACCGGGTTGGTATCGCCGACACTGTTGGCTGTGCTTCTCCCAGACAGGTTTACGACGTAAGTACTCGGTAGCTTGAGCAAACCAGTTTCAATGCTGACTCGGTGCAACAGCTCGTCCGGACGCTCAGGGGCGTTGTTTGTATGTTGATCTGCTTCCAAATTGGAGGATCATGCTAACCTCGGCAGCTTGTGACATTGAAACACACTTCCACGACGACACTGGCTGCAGTATCGCCAATGCGTATGTCGTTTCTCCGCCCTCTTTAGTTTCCAGTTTCTGACTCCGTCCTAGCTTCTGCGCGCTCGAGGCTGGTGCGACCCACATTGACACCAGTGTGCTCGGCAGTAAGTGCACAAGATCCTTTACCGTTTGGTGGGCTATTTCTAACCAATTTACAGTCGGCGAGCGCAACGGTATCACACCCCTCGGTGGTCTCCTTGCCCGCATGGTCGTGAGCGCCCCTGACTACGTCAAGGGCAAGTACAAGCTCCACATGCTCAAGGAGGTGAGTCACATTCAACTGATAATTTTGAGCCACTCTGACCTTACCCCTTATAGATTGAGGATATGGTTGCCGAGGCTGTCGAAGTCAACACTCCCTTCAACAACCCCATCACCGGTTTCTGCGCCTTCACCCACAAGGCCGGCATCCACGCCAAGGCGATCCTCAACAACCCCAGCACATACGAGATTCTCAACCCCGCCGATTTCGGGTTGACCCGCTACGTCCACTTCGCCTCGCGTCTGACGGGCTGGAACGCCGTCAAGACCAGAGTCGGACAGCTCGGCCTGGTGATGACTGACGACCAAGTCAAGGAGGTGTATGTAGACCCCCCCTTGAGTTGGATGTGTATAATACTGACAGCCTTCTCTAGCACTGCCAAGATCAAGGCGATGGCTGATGTGCGGCCGATTGCCATTGACGACGCCGATTCGATCATCCGTAGCTTCCACCTTACGCTGCACGAACGCCCCGCCGAGCCAGCAACCAGCGTTCCGGTCGAGGTTGTGCAATAGACCGGCAGCGGAGGGTTTTGGGTTGTATGAGAGGATTTCCATTTTTACTTGGGCACATGATTTCGGAGTTGATTGGGAAAAGGCGACGCTTTGGTTCCATATATTTTCGCATAGTGCACCAGATCCGGGACGCCAAAAAGTTCTGCATGGTATCAGGGAGGCAAAATAGGGGTTAAAAGACCGCGACTGTCTATCTCACTAATTTGGTCTTCGCCGTTCCGTCCCATTTGTGAATTGAAGTGTGTGAAGACGGCGACTTAGGCTTAACCATCCAGCCATTTTTTGGGACAAAATTTGCTGAGAAGGGACGTCATCGTGCATGCAGGCAGAGTGAGCACAGCCGAGGGCGCTCCAGCGATACTGGAGTTATCGACCAAAAGATTATCTTCGAGATGGATGGGACGGAGATGCCCGAGATTCCATTTGGCAAAGGCCCCTAATACGACTGACGGTGGTAAACGCGGGTAGCAACAAATTACCTAAAAGCAATAGTTCATGGAGGTGGCCAAGAGTAGTATGCATTTTCTATGATCCAAGCGAGCGGTGGGCTTTCTCGGCACTGACGAGTTCCGGTGCCTCTGTGTCTGAGACTTTGTGGATTTCGATTTGATGCCTCAACGTGCTCAATGGATATGGACCTGCCACGAGAATTCTCGGGCCTCAACAAACCCCAGAAGAGCTTTAGACCCAGACGATCACTCAAAGGGATGCGATGCAGTCCTTGTTGAACCCGAGAAGTTCGAGGCTTCCTGAGAAAACGAGTGGGTCTCCAAGGTCTTCGCGCCTTTGCACTGCCGTGAAACGAACAGGGGGCGGCACCCGGACCATTCGCGTGCCAGCTGGAGAGCCTTGGCTCCCTCTCTGCTTGGTGGGCCCCGGTCACTTTGTGTCGTCATAGGACCAACATCTTGGACTCAAGATCCATCGAGGAACCCTGCACTCTCCTGCAACCCCTCCCCTTTTTCGGCACCCGAAATAAATTCCATCCGAACACCTGCCTACAAAACAACCAACCCTCGTCCCACATCAAGATATCGCCCGGAGCGACACCAACATCCCAGCAACACGACCGGGACAGATCCAAAACGAGGCAGGCAGGCTTCCTAATCCCCGCACTTACCATAAACCGGAGCCCCACCAAACCCAAAACCAAAACCCAAACCAACAACCCCTCCTTTGCTCAACCCCCCACCGCCACAAGACCAGACCAGGCCCGGCCACCAACCCCCACCCCCCTGCCAAAAGAAATGGCCTACCGAACAGCAGAACGCGAGCGCGACCGCGACCGCTACTACGAGCGCGACCGCTTCAGCGACGCGCGCGAGCGCTTCGAATCCGCCGACGACGACGGCCCGCACGTGTACACACGGCGCAGCGGGAGCCGGCGCGGCCGGCGCGACGACGAGCCCCCCCTCTCCGCCACCGCACGCCTGCCGCCGCCGCCGCCGTGGGAGAGATTGGCGGAGAGGGAGGTGCGGGAAGGGTTTAGGGAGAGGGATGAGAGTGCTGTGGGGCCGGCGCCGCCGATTATGGAGAGGGATCGGGAGCGGGAGAGGAGGTTTAGGGGGGTGGATGGGGAGGTGGAGTTGGAGGGGGGGGATGGGAGGGGGGGGGTTGTGGTGAGGGAAAGGTCTAGGGAGAGGAGAAGGGTGGTGTATGATGATGATAGTGATGAGGGGCCGCGGCCGTCGCGCCTTCGGAGGCCGGTGTCGCCGCCGTTGGGGCCGGAGGTGGAGAGGTCGAGGCGGGTGGTGAGGAGCCCGTCGCCGGGGTTTGGGGGGCGGCCGCCGATGTTGGTGCGCAGGCAGTCGAGCTTGGATACTTTTGATCGGAAGCCCGCGGGGAAGAGGTATTGGGAGAGGGAGAGGGGGGAGGAGTATGGCCCGCCGGCGAGGAGGAGCGAGCAGCGCGTGCCGCATTATGTGGATATTCCGCTGCCGAGGACCAAGGCGCTGCCGCCGCCGAGGGGGTATGTGGAGAGGGAGACGTTTGAGCAGGATAAGTTTGAGGAGATCCAAATCTCGGATCCGCATCGGTATGGGGATGAGGATTTCCATGCGTATCCCGAGCGCGTGCGGGAGAGGGAGGTGGTGAGGACCCGCCGCCGCGCGAGGAGCCGTGATTCGAGGGCCACTAGTCGCCGCCGCGGCCGGTCGAGGTCGTCCAGCTCGAGCAGCTCGTCTAGCGAGAGCGGACGAACCACGCTCACGTCGAGGAGCGAGTACCCCAAGAAGGGCAAGACCCGCATCCCCGCCCGGTTGGTGTCGAAGCGGGCGTTGATTGACTTGGGTTATCCTTATGTGGAGGAGGTGAGTTCGCACCCGTGGTGAATGAACTGGATAGAGAATGCTAACAGATACAGGGCAATGTGGTCATCGTGCAGAAGGCTCTCGGCCAGCATAATATTGACGAATTGCTCAAGCTCAGCGATACCTACAAGAAGAGTTTGTTTTCTTTCCCAGCACCAGCACGCCACTCAGCTAACATCGCTAGGTGAACTCGAACTTGTGGCTCGCTCGAGCGCAGACGACATTATCGAGGAACGCATCGAACGCCGAACTGAGATCTACGAATCCAGCCCTGCTCCGCCGCCGCCGATCGCCGCCCAAGTCATACATGGCGGCTCGGGCCCCCTCATCATCGATGCCAACCCTCCGCACCACCACCACCACCCGCCCGTCGACGTCTCGCCCGCCCGCTACACGACCACCTCCTACGACACGTACGACACCACCTCCTCCTACGACACCTACACCAGCAGCGCCCCCACCATCGTGCTCGACTCCCGCTCGCGCGAGGTATCGGGCCACGTGCCCGTCGGACCCGTCGCGCTGGCCGGCGACCGCCACCACCGCCACCACCGCCACGAGTCGGACGACCTGCGGTCCGAGATCCGCCACCTGGAGAAGCAGCTGGCGCGGCGCGACAGCCGCAGCCGCCACCGGCATAGCCATAGTCGGCACCGCAGCATGAGCCGCGGCGACCTGGTGCGCGCCGAGCGCCTCGGTACCGGCGAGCTCGTCCTCTACGAGGAGGAGATCGAGCAGATCCAGGAACCGAGCCGTGCTGGGCCCCGCCTGGAGAGGGATAAGCGAGGTAGGATGTCTATTAGTGTGCCGAGGTATCGGTAGTTGTCGTCGTTGCTGTTTTGGTTATGGTGGGTTTGGTCTGTCTGTTGTCTATGTTATGTGTTTGTTCGTGTGATGCTATCTGTACTTTCTCATATGCTTTCTGGCTTGGCCATCTATCTCGACTTAATAATTGGCCGTTTCCTTTTTCGTTTTCCTTTCTTTCCTTGTGGGTATGGTTATGTCCTGGCTGGATCACTGGGCGTGCCAACGCGGTTTGCTGATTTCTTCGTGTGTTGATAGGTCCTCCCCCGAAGCTGATGAGAGCTATGTTGGCTACTTTGACATGAGAGGGACATGTTGGGGTTCGAGGAACGGTCTCACCTGTAGCGGTATTGGATGGCGCGAGAACATTGGGGTGTTGGTTGTAGCACACGACGCTGGATGAGGTCTGGTGTTGGGATGCAAAGAGCATGTCATATGGTAACGATGAGTGATGACGTGATGATGTCTTTCTTTGGTCTGTTCATAAATAGATACACGATGTAAATGTGGATATGAGAAGGCTTCCGTTGTGTCTCAGTCATGACCCCGACAATAGCAAACAATACTCGTGTGACCCCTTTTTGATTCCGGTCTCGGGCTGATGATTGCGTCGCTGACGGGTCGCTTAAGCCATGCAGACGCGGCAGGCGTTGGTTCCGGGCCGGTCTCACAGGACTTCCGAAAAGGATCAAAGGAGCAATTCTCGGCTGAGCCCCGGAACCAAACTGATTGATAATCACGGTTGGCTTCACGATTCGAGAGTCGGAGATAACTTAGCCCCACCGTTACGGACTTAGACGCGGTGGTGTACGTGACGTCGGGGGTTCGACGTCGATTGATGGGAGATACATATACGCATACTGCATTCACCATGTCTTGTCGTCCTTTCCGTTCTCATTCATTTTTCACATTCCCGCCTTGACCAGCAACATTTGCCCTGTCGTTGAACAGTCACCTCCAAGATCAAGATGCTTCTCGCCAAAACTATCGTCGCCACCGGCGCCTCCTCCGGGATGGTACGTGATGAGCACCCTACAACACCCTCAATGTCCCAGCCCTCACTCTTAATTTCATACCCATGCCCCCACACTCTCAACCCCCATCTCAACCCTATGCGTCCCCCAATGGCCGCTCTCCCCCAATCCCACCCCCTCAACCCCATCAACCCCACCAACCTCATCACCCCCCCCCCCATCCTACCTCACCACCCCTCCCCATACTAAGTTAGCATAAACAAAACAGGGCTTCGAACTCCTCAAACACCTCCTCACCACGCCCCCCTCCCCCACCACCCCCTCCTACCGCATCATCATGGGCGCACGCGACGTGCCCCGCACCCTCGCCGCCTTCGACACCATACACTACGACACGGCGCGCCACAGCGTGACTGTCCTCCCGCTGGAGCTGTTCGATCTGGCGGGGACGAGGGCGTTTGCGAGGGAGTCGTTGAAGAGGTTGGATGGCGATGGGGGGGTGAATGGGGAGGGGGGGAGGGTGGATTATTTGTTGTTGAATGCGGCGTTGGGGGAGCCGAATCGGAGGGAGAAGGCGGGGCCGTGGGGGTGGGGGGAGGGGGCGGTGGTTAATCATTTGTGTGAGTTCCTTTTTATTTTCCGTTGGTTGCTTGTTTGGAGCTGGGGGAGGGGGGGTTGCCTGGTTTGTTGGGGCCGGTTGGGGTTCAGTTGGAGTATCATGATGGGTTTGCTAACGGGTGCGGTTGTAGCGCAACATTACCTGCTGCATCTGTTCCGCGACAAGCTGGTTGAGTCCAAGTCGAGGGTGATCATCGTCTCGTCCGGGGCGGTGAGGTTCGTGGGTCAGACAGGTATGTCCCAGTCCGAATATCTGACGCGAGTGAGAGTGGTACTGACGATGACGGCAGAATCGCTGGAGAGGGACCTCCGGGCGGACACGGTCATCGACCTGTATACGACGTACTGCCAGACCAAGTTTGTCCAGCTGGTCAGCGCGCACTGGTGGCGGCGGGAGTTGGCAGGCAAGGCCACCGTCGTGGCTGTCTCGCCGGGCTTCATCCCCGGGACGAACCTCGTCAAGAAGTCGGGGCTGTTCAGCGAGGATATGCCCGGCGCCCAGTCGATTGCTGAAGGTGAGTAACTGGAGTCGCGTATGTTAGGGCGCATGGCTGACGAGTACAGGTGCACAAAGCATCCTCCGGGCTTTCACGCGCGACGACTTCCCCGCGGACCCGGAGCAGATCCTCCTCACCAGCTGGGGCCAGTGGTGGCCCAAAGAAGTCTACGGGCTGACGCTGGACAGGGCGCTTCAGGAAAAGTGGTCTCCGAGCAAGGAGGCCATCGAGAAGGAGGCTGGGCTGTCCGACTGGGCCGAAGCGCCGATTCCTCAAGCCATCTAGGTGTCACGCCTCATTACCGTTGGTGCGGAGACGTAGGAAGTCACGACGAAGACGACTAGAGTTGGCCTTCGCAGGAGGGAGAATGTGCATTGGATCACCTAAGCGCTTGATAAGAGCCGACACAGTTAGCAGTGCTGAGTGGGCAGGACCTGAGGCGCGAGCGAGTAGAGGAGCGGCCTCGCCAACCTGAAGCCCGTTCACGACCGATGTCCCGGCAGGCTGGAGCAGGTTTAGGTACCTTGTCTAGGCGGCGATGGCTATGTTTGATACCTTATGAAGAAACCAGTTTCCCACCTCCGTCTCAGACGTAAGACGCCAACTTCGATGACTGGGAGGAAACGCGCGTTCGTTTAGATGCAGCCTATCCCCGCCCTGCAGGGAGAAATGCGTCGGAGTTGGCGGCGACAGAGCCGTTTGTTATTGTTCTCAAAAGCCCGTATAGTCTCCCGTCTCACGGACGGGATTGTTAGAATGTTGGTCAAGGAGGTCATCCCACAACGGCCATCGTAATACGCCCCGAAAGACTTCGCGCGAATTGGCCCGGCACTCCAAGTGTATGTACGAAGTAAATGCCGCCGATCCATTTTCGACGAGATTCGGAAGCCCAAGGTTCATTTTTTCTTTCCATCTCTTTTTTTTCTTTCTTTTTCCCCTTCCTTGCTGTCTTTTATTTCTTGCTCCCCCGAGTTCGGCTTTTTTTTGACTAGAGGGTGCTTGGCACTTTGGGTATCACAACCAGCAGATCATTCACGGACCCTCACAGATGAGTTATCACTCGAACCTCCGCAAATTTGCAGAGACGCGTTGAACCAACGCGCAACAGACAAACCCGCCTTATAACATGACGACCACGCTGGGGTTGCCCTGCAAGGCATGCCGCCGGTTCTATTCTGTTATGTGTTTGTTGCAGAAGCTTACACAAGCTACCAGCTCAACCTCTCTTGGAGCACCATCCGCGGAACAGCCACATTTGTCGACCCCGACGGCCGCCATCGCCACGTCTTTCGCCTGCGCGTTCGTCGCACCCCGTTCGACACTGCTGTCCGCTGGATTGCCAGCTTCTTCCCTTCCCCGGTACGCGCCGGCATCCGCGCCCTCCTCCCCGGCCCATTCCTCCCTCCAACCATCATCGTCAAGCAGCTCAAGCCCACCTGGGACGCCGAGTTCGACGCCGAGAAGCGGATTTACCAAAAGCTCGCTCCCATCCAAGGCCGCGTCATCCCCACCTCCTACGGTGAAGGGCGCGTTTACAATGATGATGGCACAGGCACCCGAGCCCTGCTACTTTCCGATGTGGGCGACAAACCCCTACACTCGGTTGCGGCCGGGGCGCTGAGCAAGACGGCGTTGAAGGCGCGGCTCAAGCCGGCCGTGCGGGCGCTGCTCGAGCTGGGCGTTGAGCCGGCCGACCAGAACCCGCGCAACTACCACTTGGTCGGGGATCGGGTCATGCTGCTCGACTTTGAGGACACGGGCGAGGTGGATCCGGCAGAGGTGGACGAGCTCGCTGAGGCGGTGGCGGATGGGGTCGCGCATTGGACCACGTTTTATCACCAGCACAATAGTGGCGACAGTTAGGTTATGATAGACACGGCTCACCCGTCGGGGTGTTATTCATTAACATTAAATTGCGTTCTAGCGAACAAGTAGGCTACCACTACTCTAGCTAAACAACAAGCTCTTTTTTGGGTATCAATCACGCCATCTCCTTAGTCTCCCCGCGCTTTTCCGCCTCTCCCGCAACAGGCACCCGAACGGCGGGGGCGTCCTGGGCCAGGGTCTGCTCGTCGTTCAACTTGGGGTTCCTCAGCGCGGCGGCAAAGGCGATCAGCGGCACGCACAGGCAGATTCCCGTGATGGTCAGCAGCCGCTGGGCGTACTTGTACGCCTCGATGACGGCCTGGCGCTCGTCGGTGCCCACGGCGTACTCCCCCGCGAAGCCGAAGGGGTTGGCGTAGGCGAGGGTGGGCAGGGTGGCGTTGTCGAACTGGGCGAGGCGCTGGCTCAGCTGGCCGGGTAGGACCTGGGTCCAGATGGCGCCCGAGACGGCGCCGCCGAAGGCCGAGCCGAGGTTGTAGGTGGCCAGGTACAGGCCGGTCATGACGGCGAGGTGCTCGTGCTTGAGCGCGGCCTGCAGCGACGCCTGCGCCGGGTAGGGGAACATGCCGCCGGCGAGGCCGAGGACGACCTGGGCGCCGATGACGCCGGCCCGGCTGGACGTGTCGGTGTCGCCGCGGTAGCGGATCAGCAGGCCGAAGGCGACCATGAAGAGGCAGGTGCCGGCGACGATGAAGACTTTGAGACGGCGGACCTTGTAGACGACGAGGCCGAGGATGCAGCCCGAGACGACGCTGAAGAAGCTGTAGAAAGACGACACGCGTGTGGCCGTCATGGTGTCGAAGTCGAAGGCGACCTGAAGGACCGTGAACAGGTAGTCACCCTGCATGTACCAGGCCCAGTTGAGCAGCATGGCGATGCCGAGGGCGCCCCACACGGCGCGGTCCTTGATCAGGTAGAAGGGCACGAGCGGGTGCGGCGCGCGCAGCTGCCAGAAGACGAACATGGGGATAGTGCAGACGCCGACGATGAGCGGGCCGAGGACCTGCGGGGCCGTCCAGGAGGCCTCGAAGCCGCCAGCAATGGTCATGGGGACGAGGATGAGGGCGAAAACGGCGATGAGGAGGATCACACCGATCACATCCAGGCGCCAGAAGAGGTCGACGAGGAAGGGGCCCCAGGGCTTGCTCTTGACGGCCTCGCTGTACTTTTCCATGAGGCCCTGCTTGCGGGCGCGGCGGCCGACGAGACTCAGGCTCACGATCAGGGGCATGGCGCACACGGGGTAGATGATGCACCACATGCCGATACCCCAGTGCCAGTCCGTGACTTCGAGGACGGATTGCGATACGTTGCCGCTGACCCAGGTGGTGATGAGGAAGGGCATGGCCGGGACATAGCTGAAGATGAGACGGGCGCGGGTCGACGTGATGTCGGCGACGATAACCTCGACGAGCAGCATAATCATGGTGTAACCGATCTGGTAGATGATGGCGCCCGCGGAAAAGGTCGGCACGTTGGTTGCCACCGTTTCGATGATGGTGCCGAGGACGTAGAAGAAAACGGAGAGCATGACAAGCTCGACGCGGCCGAAGATATCGGCGATCTTGGCCGAGGTGGGCTGGGCTGCGGCAGCGATGACGGAGCGGAGGACATTGACGGTAGCTAGCAGCGAGTGCTGTTCGAAGGAGGCGGTGGCCTTGGGCTGGTAGGCATAGCGAACGGTACCGTCGAGGCCGTAGGCGAAGGCGACGAGGAAGACGCCCAGGAAGATGCACACGCGGTCCGTGGTGGTCAAGACAGCAGCCAGAGCCTCAGCACGGCGGACACCGGCGGATTTCTCATCGGCGGGGGAGGCCGAGACCGACGAGGCACGGCCGGGTAGGTCGGAGTGTGCGCTGTCCGCCGTTGCGGTGGCCTCGAGGGGCGGGTTGTCGTCGCCGCTGCGAGCCATCGTTTGGTCTGTTTGGGGGTGTCGATGCAGCACAAGCACAGAGACACAATGGCACTCACAGCATCAAACAGAAACTGGCTAGGTAGGTATTTAGCAGAGATCAGCAGTTCCCACAAGCCATATTTATGTTCTTGGGGGAAGTGGAGGTCCCCATGCAACGCCCACGTGGGAAATGTCCCTGTGTCCCATCCGGGTATCTTCGCCCACGCAGAATTTTAATTGTCGCATCATTTTCAGGGCGAGGGATTCCCTGTGGAAAGGTGCACCAATTGACGTGCGACCACTGCCGGCGGAAATCCCAAGAAGGGGCGGCCGAGTCCGATGCCCGCCACGCCCAGGCCCGAACGCCCCTGCCGCAAACCAATAGATCTAATCAGATCCATCTGATAAGGAGCTCTTTTCCAAAACGGGCCGAATCAGCAGGGACTTGGGGTATTCTTCCAGCACCGAAGCTACCCCTCACGAAAATCCAGCACAGGGAGCACAGAAAAAGATCTGATAACTCAGATTGTTGGTGAGTTTTGTTTCCTGGAAGGCGCGTGACAGCCGGGGACCGACAGCGGGGCAGTGGGTCATTGTTTTTTTCTGTCTGCATGTTCCATTGCATCCATCCTCCATTCCTCCATGTTTCGCCGGCGGAATACGACAGCCGCCGAGCGAGCCACAGCGCTAGTCCTCAGTTGTGCATCCTTCCACAGTTCCACTGCAGTCGGCCCACCGGGGCTCACTGTGGTGCAGACCGAGGCCCGCTCACTGCAATATTGTCGGGCCTGCAGCCATGCTTGCCATGGTCCTATTTTTTGTCGTTGTCGCCACTCGAAATCCTCGTGCCCGGAAATCGGCGTCTCTCTCTGATACCGGTTTGAGCTTGAGCCTTCTAGCTTACAAGTGCAATGTATGTGGAGATGTGCAACTAGATCCCCAGTCTCGAAAGGACAACGCGTCGAAATCGGAGATCTGCCACTACTCCTTAGATTCATCGCATTTTCTAGGCTTGCCTGCTCCCATATGGCAGCCCAACACCGCCCATAGCACAAACAAAGCCCTAGGGTCTTCCCCTCGATATCCAACTTCATTAGCCTAGCCATAGATCCAGCACTAAGCTTGAACCATGAGCATTCAACGCTACTCCTATAATATCACCAGATCAACAAAGACAAAAAGGAAACCTTTTCCTCCGTCGACTCGACTTCTTCCGCCTTGCCCCGCCGAGTGTTTGAACCGCCTCTTCTGTCTCATCGATACTTGGTTGAGTCGGTTTCAATGTGCTTTGCAGCTCTTTCCCGAATTGCGCCCTTGGTTTCCCATATTCTCGCAAGCCTGCGAGGCCGGGCATTTCTGACAAGCGCGCTGTGAGAAACTCGACATCATATCCCTCTTCCTCAAATTTTTCCAACAGGTTCTTCACTTCTCGCCGGGTGAATCTTCGTTCTCCCTGGTTGCAGGTCCCACCGTGACGGAGCAAAATGTTGCATGTGTCATATCTCCCCTTTAAATTCCATTCCTTAGGCATGTAAATGAAATTATCGGGAAGCCGGATGGCCCAATCCAGCGGGGTGCATTGTTCGCGGTCGGTCGTGTTTGGCTTCGCGCCGTGGAGGATCAAGTCCTCAACGAGTTGTGGCGGCGCGATATGTATGGGAGGGGCATCATATGGGGAGATATCGGAAACCAAGTCGCTTGGATTTGCCCCATAAGCAAGAGCGAGGCGAATAATATCGTGTAGGGCTTCGTCGCGGATGAACTTTTGGCTGTCTTGACATATTCCGACCCATGTCTCTTTCATGAGCCGGTGAAAGAATTGGGGTTCTCTCTTTGGCGTATAGCCATTCTCAAGCAGTAGTTTGATCGTGGTCAGATCCCCCGCGCCGAATTCTCCCTGTGAGGGGGCAAAGACAAGAGAGCTGAGAAGAGGGTAGGGCGGGATCGGTCTTCGGAGACCACGATCGATGAAAAAGTGTGTTCTTATTGGTATCACCAGCCTCTCCAACTCCCCTGGCTTACTCGCGATCCAATCCCGTAGACAGAGGCTCAAGCCACACGAAGCGACGAGGAACACAAATTCGCTGTCATATCTCTGACTCGCGGTACTGTTCGTATCCTCATACTCGTCCTTTTTTATTGGCAGTGGCATCCTGTAGAAAAATTCAAAATGGCTTTGCCCTGTCGTCAACTCTGATTGCTTCGCGTGATAGTTCAGGTATCCTAGGGCTTCCTCGTCCTTTTCGTCCATGTCGCCGTGGTAGGCTCTTTCAATGGGTATTATTAATCCCCAAATCGGGGAGTCAAGCATCCGGATTGTCGAGTGTTTGTTGTTTATAGCCCATTGTGTTTGAGTACACCAGTACTTCAGGTGGAAGGAATGGCCATTCTCGCTGATGATACGGGTCAAGTCACCAACCACAGTCTCCTTGAACGAAAGCCCCATGGCAAACTCGAGAACGGTTTGGTGCATGAGCTGGGGCCGATAGACGGTCTTATTTTCTGTTGCCTCGCTGGGGCCGTGCTTCTTGATCTCAACCAGCCCTCCTCCCCAAGAGTAGATGTCGTTGTTCGCCTGCTGAAGGTAGCTTTCAATCCCAGAGAGCGATGATCGATGGGAACTAGCCTCGAGCACACGCCTGGCTTCATCGTAGGTAGGACATTCGGAGACGAGAACAGCGTCTCTGAGTTGAACTGCGCTAAGTGGAGGACCATTATGGCGGATGAGCAATTCAAGAAGGGCATATGTTTGTCTTCGGCTGGATTTGCTGATTCGTTCGATGATTAGCTCGTAAAACTCGAACAAATCGGCTGGCAGTGTCAGAAGCTTTGCTTTTAGCGCGTCTGCCGAAATCTGACCCCGATGGGACGAAGCTTGTTCGATCAGAATAGTCAGGGCAAGCCTGACCCACAGGAACACCCCGTCGGCTTTGGCGATAACAAAAGGAAGAACCAGGGCAAGAGAGTGGCCGGAAATGGGAGAGTTTGCCACTCTTCCCGCTGCATATCTCTCAATATCCGACTTTGTGTGGTCCTGCAAAGCAAAGCCGGGGTATTCGGAAAAGTGATCCTTGAGTTGTTTCCAGGGCCGACTTGAGAACAAGACTTTTACCCGCGTCATGGACTTGGTTGCTGGGGGGCGGGCGAGGTCTTTAAGGAAGCGACTGATGAGATCAAGATTGCCGTCAAACTCGTCTAAAGCATCAAAGAAGAGTACGAGATCCATTTTTGTCACTTTCTGCTCCAGTAGGCGGCGAAGGAGACTTTCGAGCGTTGATATAGACCAGTGCCCAGTCTTGGAGGTGTCAGAAACCATTGTTTCCAAGAACATGGTTAGCGGGCTGGTGCTGTGTTGTTCAAAATCTGCGGCAAGCAATGCAATCGTGTCTGTGGATTGTTGCAGCTCTTGTTTCCGCTCTTGTTCGATCTGGTGAAGCTTGGATTTCAGTTTTGGCTCTTGCTGCTCGAACTGGCGCAACTGATACTCCGATTCAGGATCCCGATTTTGTCCGAGATGCTCCCTCTGCCTAGAGATTTTCTGCATGGTATCCGATTGTTCCTTCTTGCGTACTTTATACTTCGCTGTAATCCTCTTTTGTTGGCTTTTGATAGACTCGTACTTCTGCCAGGTAGGCCTGTGCTGGCTCTCGTAGGCGACACGGTGCGGGCTGAGAATTTGGGTTATGAGGCTCCTTAGGACGCCTTCGAAAGACTTCTGAATCGTAGTCCCACGGTAATGAAAGAAGAAGGCTGCCGTCACTTCGAGGGAACCCGTTCGCCAATTGTGAAGGAGCTCCCAGGTTGCCTTGTTGTGGAAAATGTACTTCATCAACGTTGACTTTCCAGAGCCTGGCTTCCCATGGATCCAAAACAGGTCGGACCCTGTTCGCAGCCAACGAGAGAATTCATCAAGCTCAAAGACAAATTGAAAAGTATCCGTAAATGGGTCCTCAATTTGATCGATACGAAAGTCCAGCTCGGGGGAGTGTAATGAGTTGTGCAAATCTGTCGATGAAAATATTAGCGGGAACCGGGTGGCGTATTATTCCCATGCTGCTTTTAGAAGCAAATGTGGCTGGAAAGTGTTTGGGTCAAAGGAACTTGGACGTACCATCAAGCCCATTAATCACCTTGCCCAATATCTTAAGTGTTTCTTCACAGGGTAGATCTGGAGGCGCAATATCTTGGGAGGTATCATCCACGACCGCCTCGCCTTCAGGAAATTCCACAAAAACACCGGCATTCATGTCGGAACGCTGGAGTAGGTTGCTGGGGGAACAAATTTCTTTGATCGAGGTTATAATCGTTCCTATGGTGGCGTCGCCCCGAGAGAACTTGACCATGTTGGAATGATTTTGATTAATTGGGATTGTCGCTGATTTGTTATTGCGAGAGTGCCGACATGTCGCGGAATCCCGACTCACCAAGACCTCGGATGGACCGTTACGAGACCAGGAGCCGTCTTTAAGCTGCTATAACGAATTAGGGCAAGCAAACTGATAGAAATACCCTCAAGTACACCTACAACAGTAGTTGGGGTCCGCTCGGTCTCGTACGCCCACATAATTCGAGCTGTGCTAAGGAAGGCTAGACTTTCAAATCGTTCGTTTAGCCGGACTAGGTAGTTGCTATCTCCATCGCGGGACAGGTCTTGGACCAAGGGCTCAGTCGGCCGCCCTTCTACCATAGCCAGGAGATGGGATTGCTCCATGCCCAAGCTAGGAACTCCAAACATAATGGCGCCCAAAACGTTATCCAGAATGGTTGCGACAGATTTCTCTCGATCCGCCATTTGGACAATAGCCTCCTTGAGCACCAAACCTCCAAGGCTGTGGGCGAGAAAAATTGTAGGCTTGGAGGATGGCGAACTCCATCCCGCGGCCTTGAGTTGTAGGGTCAACGTTCGGGCCATGTCACTAATGGACTGGAATGAATTGCTCCCCACCAACTTAGAATCATAGCCGTAGATAACAGTTCGAACACCAGGGACGGATTTTGGGATAACATCTCTGATCCACATGAAAGACTTGTCGGGGCCATGGGGCTGCCAGGACCCGAAGGGATGACTTGCTAGACCAGAAATGGCGATGCAACTGGAGACTCGGAGAGGTCAGAGCCGTGACAGAGCAACGGCCGGGAAAGAGACTAGAAGCGGGGTTTCACTCACTCTGCCCGATGTTTTGCAGGCTCAACGTCTCCAAGCGCCGTCATCACCCGGAAATGAGTGTCAAGAAGTAGGACATCATTATGGGAGCCCTCGGGGATGAGGACCTCCCATTCGTCGTCATTGGGGGCTTTGGAGATGCACGACGGCACGCTTGTTAGCTGGAGGGTTGCGACCTTGGATGGTGGTACTTCGTATCTGTTCGACGTCTCAGCGAGTGAGAAGATGGTGATGCTCTTGACTGGTATGGCCAACGCGCCGCTGAGAAGCTGGGCAGCCTCGGCGGGGTTAGAGATGCCATTTGGGATTTTGCGTAGGCGGAAGACCGGGCGACTCCAGTCTTTGGTCATTTTGTTGCACCTTCAGCTAGGTAGTTAAGTGTTGGCGCCGGGTTTGAGATGGCATCACGCCGGCGCACGGAGAGCGTTCGGATCCTGGGTTTGAGCTTTTGGGGATTTGGGATTCTCATTTCCCTCAGGCACCCCAGCCGCACCCTCGATGCGACCCTTCGATGCGACGATGCCCGATTGATGCTGGCGCTTTGCTGGGAATCATGATTGGCCAAATCTGTCAGCGAGCTCTCCCGATTTCTCACTGGTTTGGTCTTTCCACGAGCCTCCTTCCACAAGCCGCAAAACTTTCTGATTTCCCCGGTCCCTTGACAGTGAAGCGTGCAAACCAACAAATGCCCGGGGATGGAATTGTAAACTTGGGTACTCTTTGCCTCATTTTACTGTAACTTCAAATTCCAGACGCACCCAGCAACACGCATCCTGCGGGACGAGTAGCGACAATGCATCTTCCTCCTCGGGTTTTTGACTCGGCCTTGGCAAGATATACCTATGTACCTATTGGCAGCAGATGTCGACGGCAATATATGGCATCAGCAGTGACGGATATCCTAGAACTAACTGGCACTTTAAATTACCTAACGACAGATAAATCGAGTACATGTAGTAACAGGATTTTTGTTCTTACTAGGCCGGCTATCCCTTCGTCAACAAAACAACCCCCGAACTCGGTGGGTTACCAGGTGATTCCGCCCAGAACGGTTGACGCAAGATAGGCGCGCCCCCTCCCCATAGTTAAGTACAGAAATGCAAGACAGAACAGAACAAACACAGCCTGGCATACCCCAGCCCCGCCACCAAAGCCACCACTCACACCATAAACCCATAAACCTCAGTAAACCTCTCCGGCTCCTTACCCTCATACCCCCTCGCCGCCCTCCTCGCCGCCTCCTTCACCACCGCCCTCATCCCCTCCCCCTCCCCTCCACCCCCAGCCGACACCTGGCCATCCCCCCTCCCAACCAACCAAAACGCCACCTCACACCCCCCCGCCCTCAACTCCTCCACCCGCCCCTGCAACGCCTCCCACAAATCCCGATTCCCATACACCCCCCTCCCACCACCACCACCACCACCACCCCCATTACCCCTCCCCCCACCAACCGGCTTCCGTTACCGCCTCGCCACCCACCGCGGCAGCCAGCACGTAGCCCCCCAGACCACATACTCCAGATCGGTCAGCACCACCACGCGCCGCCACCCCTCGCCCCCCCACGCCCGGAACTGCAGCGCCCCGATCACGGCCCGCAGCTTGGCGCGGTTCGAGGTGTGCTCGGCGCGCAGCCCGGAGGGGCCGTGCCGCTCGAGGGGGAGGGCGATTTGCCCTGGGGGGGTGGAGAGCGGGTCGTTGTTGGGGGGGTAGGAGGAGGATGATGCTATCCCGGGCGCGGCGGGGCCCTTGAAGAGAAAGGCCCAGCCGGCGGAGGGGTCGGTGTGGTGGTTGGCGTGGCGGCCGTTGTTGACGCAGGAGCCGTCGACGACGAGCAGCATCTCGCGGCTGTCGAAGCGGTTGATGAAGCGGGGGAAGGGGGCGCGGTCGGGGCCGGAGACGGTTTGCAGCGGGAAGTGGGCTTCGGGGGAGAGGGAGGGGTCCTGGGGGTGGAAGATGGTGGCTGGTTGGATGTGCGCTCGCCGGGTGAGGCGGCGTGCGGGGCGGCGGTGGCGGTTTGGTGGGAGGGCGAAGATGGCTGAGTTGGTTGCTGCCATGGTGGGTGGTGGGTGGTGGTTGTGGTGGGATTGGGGGAGGAATTGAGTGTTGATCGTAGACTTGTACGGTGAAATGGGAACAAAAGGAGGGACAGGAGTGACGACGAGAGGGACTCATCTCGTTAGGATCCCGAGATAGTGGCGCTCATCTCGATGCCCTTGGCGCTCCAGGGACAAACCCGGTTGGCCCCAATGGTGTGGTGAGGCCCACTATACCCCACGCCGGGCTTATTGCTTTTTGTTCTAGAAGCTGTCGTCGTTGGTGAGGCCATAACGATTATGAGAAAGTCGTGCTGGAGGCGAGGCGTGTTAATTAATTTTTTGTCTATAAGTGGAGAGCAGGGGATTCCACCTTGGGAACTCGGTGGCACTCAAGCGGGTCAAGGCCTCCCCCATCTTTGGTGGATGGTATTCTTGCCTGCTCCGGCATGTGGGTGGAAGCCTGTCCTTGAAATTGAAGCTCGTGTGTTGTATATCCCTCTACACCTGGCCGGCCGCACACTACTTCATACCCCGTCCAACCGCCCGAGACCAGGTGGATACCGAGTCAAGAACCCACCCCTCGGCTCCGACAGCGCGGAACGGTGCGGCACGGGATAAGTGGAGCTTCGGCTTGCATCGGGCTGCCCCGCGGAGGCTCCGTGTCAACGGCAGACATACATAAAATATCACAACATCAACAACCCTCCCGAATACATCAGGGTGCGGAATCACACACATCATCTAAACCAACATACCAATTCAAGATGGAAAGCTCATGGGTGCCAGACATCGACCCGGCCAGCGACTTCTCACTGGCCAACATCCCCTTCGGCATCATCTCAACCCCCGATGACCCCGCGCCGCACGCCGCCATAGCCATCGGCTCATACGCCCTCGACCTCAAGGTCCTCTCCACCGCCCCAGACCTCCTATCCCAGCTCTCCCCCAACATCCCCGGCCTCGCCTCAGCCTTCTCCCAACCCACACTCAACACCTTCGCCTCGCTAGGCCGGCCCATCCACCGCCAAGTGCGCAGCGCCCTCCAAAACCTCCTCTCCACCACCACCACGCACCCCTCCCTGCTCCGCGACAACCCCCCGCTCCGCGCCCGCGCCCTCCTCCCGCAATCCACCATCCGCACGCACCTCCCCATGGCCATCGGCGACTACACCGACTTCTACGCGGGCTACCACCACGCCTTCGCCGTCGGCGCCATGTTCCGCGGCCCCGCCCACGCCCTCCAGCCCAACTACCTGCACCTGCCCGTCGGCTACCACGGCCGCGCGTCTAGCATCGTCGTCTCGGGCACCCCCATCCACCGGCCCACGGGGCAGATCCTCCTCCAACCGCCCCAGGCTGGCGAGCAGCAGCCGCAGCCCGTCACGGGCCCGTCGCGCAAACTGGATATTGAGTTGGAGCTGGGGTGTTTCCTGGGGCGGGGGAATGAGATGGGAAGGGGGATTGGGGTGGATGAGGCGGAGGAGTATATCTTTGGGTATGTGCTGCTGAATGATTGGAGCGCGCGCGATGTGCAGACGTGGGAGTATGTGCCGCTGGGCCCGTTCAATGGCAAGAATTTTGCGAGTACGGTTAGTCCGTGGGTGGTGCTGGCGGATGCGTTGGAGCCGTTTCGTACGAGGGGGGTGCAGGTGGAGGGGAGGCCGGAGGTGTTGGGGTATTTGAGGGAGGGGAGGGCGGAGGGGGTGTTTGATATTGCGTTGGAGGTGGATTTGATGAGTGAGTGTTTTTCTCTTTTCTTTCTTCTTTTTTTTCTTTGGTTTCTTTTTTTTCTTCGTTTTTTTCCGGTCTTGTTCAATTGTCAGCGACTAACACCGTTTACCAGCCGCCGAGGGCGACACCACCACCATCGGGCGCACCAGCTCCAAGAACCTGATCTGGTCGTTCCCGCAGATGCTAGCGCATCACACGCTCGGCGGCTGCCCCATGCGCGCCGGCGATCTGCTCGGGTCCGGTACCATCAGCGGGCCCGGCGGGGTCAACGAGCGCGGCAGCTTGCTGGAGATGACCGAGAACGGCAAGAAGGACGTCCTGCTGGCCGGGATGGATGCAAGAACGTTTCTCAAGGATGGGGACACCGTTACGCTGCGTGGGTTTTGTGGGGAGGAGGGTGCCAGGGTTGGCTTTGGGGAGTGTCGGGGCCGGATTTACAGCGCTTTGCAGTAAACAGCCCAGGAATTGACCCCGTTATTGGGTGTTTCATTATTTCCGGGTCTGATGCCAGAAAGTTACACAATAAATAACTCTAAGAAGCAAATAATGGTGGCACTCATTGCTGCAGTGCAGCGCAGTGCATGCACTGAGTGCACACTCCCTTTCCGTTCAAACACAGCCCACTCCAATCTCGAATTTCTGCCAAGAATCGTGAAAGGCCAGACGGGCTTGATGATGACCCGTGCATCATCCAAGAAGATGAAAGGAGCAAAACCAGCGGCATCACGTGTCTCTCCACTCCAGGGGCTAGGCTTGTGGGACAGCGCCCTTGAGCCGATGGGCGCGTTCTTCCTGTCGGCCCACGGCGCGGTTCTCGGCAAGTGCGGAAAACCCGAACTCCTGTTCAGCGGGTGATTCTGGCTTCTGGGAGAGGAGCGGCACATTTGCGCACACTGAGCCACTACAAAGGTAATGACGGTCTGTGTCAATGGATCAGCTCGAAACCCAGGTCAGCGATTTGCGCTCGTTCCTGGAGACGACAGCGGCTCCGCAGGGTCCGGAAGCAGCCCAACAGGTCGTGTCGCCGCATGATGTTGGTCCACATCGCTCCAACAGTCATCAATCGCCCTTTTCCGCCCCCGGAGACAATTCCGCACCTCAGCACCACCACCCCCAGTCACCGCTCGATGCCCATGCCGCCGGCAGCAGTGCCAATGCGAAGAGGAGGGCCGAGGAGGATGATGATGGCCCAACTCGGCAGCAGAGAAGCAAAAGAAATCGAGTAAGCCTGTTTCTTATTATTGTCGCTGTCGTTGTTGTGGTTGTGGTTGTGGTGGATGAGGATGTGGTGGTTGTTGGTTGTTGTTCGCTGTTCGCTTGGCTAACCGTCGGGCTTTGTCGCTGCTCCCTCCCCGTAGTACATATCGATTGCATGGTGAGTTTTTAAGCTTTCGAGGTCCCTAGCCCCCTCCCCCTGGTGCGACGGTTACCCGCATGTTGGTGCATACCAAGCAGCGGCAGCAGAAGCACCCACTCATCCAACCCACGCATCTCGCTTGCGAACCCTGAGAGACACTCAGCAGAGATTGGAGTTCCTGACTTTGCCTTTTCACCCTGTCACAGTAACGAGTGCAAACGCCGCAAGATCAAGTGCAACGGCCAGACGCCCTGCCAACGATGCGGCCACCTCAATCTGCAATGCCTCTATGCTCCCAACTGCTGTTCCAACTTCAAGGACTCGGATGAGTTCAGGCAGATGGCCGATCAGATCAGACAGCTGCAGGACCACGTCGACACCCTCTTCAATTCCATGAACTCGCTGCGCCAGGAGACGGCGCGCCTCGCTCCTTTGCAGGAACGCGTGCTCCCCCTCCCCTCGGCCGCTGCCACGCCCTCTCCCTCGGCCTCGTCCAGCACTTACCAGCGGCCTGCCCTCCCCTTCCGAGTTCCCTCTTACTTCAACGGGCCCACCAGCCTCGCTTTCACCGTCGGCGTCGCCAAGAATACCCTGCATAAGATGGGCTATTCCGGCGTAGCGGACGGCAACGGGGACAGCAACGAGGACAGCGGGACACAGCCAGATTCGACGCCCCACGCGTCCCCCTCGCTACCCCCCGTGTTCCCCGATGTCCCCTCACAGGGCGCCGTCGACCCCATCTGGGAGCTTGACGAGAACGAAATGATGCGCCTGCTGGACGTCTTTTGCGAGGAAATCAACGTCATGTACCCCGTGACATCCATCGGCATCGTCAAAGAGCACATCAAGCACCTCACCTCCTGGGCCGACACGGCGCGACGGACCGGCGCGGCGCCCCCGCCCGGCCTGGAGCAGATCGTCATGGACCCCAAGACGCTACTGCTCAAGATCCTCCTGTGCTGCGCGCTCGTGGTGGCCGAGCACGGCAACAGCGACCGGGCCGTGCGGCTGTACGACAGCGTCCAGCCCACCGTCGACAAGATGCTCACCAGCGAGGCCGCCGACGTCAGCCGGCTGTCCTTCCTCGCCCTGTGCGCCGGCTACCGCTACCTTTCCAACGACGAGGTCCTCGCCTGGCGCCTGATCGGCCAGGTCTCGCGGCTGTGTTTTGAGCTCGGCCTGCACCGCCGCGAGGGCCTGCAGAAGATTGCCGACCCGCAGCTGCGTCGGAACGCGCTGCATACCTTTTGGTCGGCCTACGTGCTGGACCGCCGGTGGAGCTTTAGCACGGGCCTCCCGTTTGTGTGCCACGACGACAAGATTGATCCGAGTTTGCCGTACCCGGTAGGAGATGCCGAGAGTGGCCGTTTTGGTGGCATTGCTGACATGCTTTAGGAGGGTCATCCGTTTCTGATAGCCATGATCGGGTACTCGAGGCTCGGTGCCAAGATCTGGCGGCTGGTCGACTACTTTGAGCCCGCCGTCATCCGGGAGCTGAAGCCCCACGACTTTGACGAGCTCGACCGCGAGATCATGGAGTGGTACCACAGCGTGCCCGAAGAGATGCAGACGCTCCCGTTGGACAACGGCGAGCCGTCGGTTCCTTCGGGGTCGTTCGACCTCCAGCGGCTGCGTGTCTGGACCTGGCTGAGGCTGAACCAAGTATGTCGCCGTCTGTTTTGATCTTATTTCCTTGGCTAACCGTCCCAGCTGCGAATCTGGCTGTACACCCCCGTTCTACACAGCGCAACTAGTATTTCCGAGAACGTGCCACTCGCCCGGAAGGCCGTCGACCTGGCCCAGCAGACCATCCGCCTCCTCGCGCACCTCAACAGCGAAACCGACCTCTACCGCCGCATCCAAGTCTTCTACCACCAGTTCCTCACCTCGGCCATCGCAGTGCTGTTCCTCGCCTCGACCCACGCGCCCCTTCTATTCAGCGCCATGTGCCGCGACGAGTTCTACATGGCGCTCGACCTCGTCAAAGAAATGTCCTCCCGGTCCTGGGTCTCCCACCGCCTATGGCGCACCATCCGGTCACTACGCGCGTACGCACCCAAACTCGGCCTCGGGGACAGCTCCGCCCGCCTCCCCACCGCGGCCTCCCCATACGCGCACATCAGCGGCGCCGGCAGCAGCAGCGGCAGCTCCGGCTACAGCCCCAGCGGCGTGCCGGGCTTGTTCCACAGCGGCGATCCCAGCCGGCCGGGCAGCAGCCGCGGCCGCACCCGCAGCGTGGCCAGCCCCCCCGCGCCCACCCCGGGCACCTCCCAGCCCATGCAGCTCGACGACCCCCTGAGCAACGGCCAGCGGCTGCAGAGCGAGATGCTGCGCATCTATGAGGGTTATACCGGCAGGACGGCTGTGGCTGCTGGCGGCGGCGGCGGCGTGCCGGGGCCGGGGACGGCGGATATGGGCTATGGCAGCCCGGGGCTTGGCATTTCGGGGGGTTTGGGAGGGGGGGAGGGGTTGGTGGGACAGAAGGATGCGAGTGTTTATCAGCATTTGAAGGACATGTTTTGAGCGCGATGGAATGGAATGGATGTCATTCGCCTTTAAACGATACCCAGAACTAATTAAAGCGTTTCTCGGATTTGCGTCCTGGCAGTGTTGCCTGCATTGCGAGGCTGACTCGGCTGATTCTCCCGATCCCTGCCCTTGCCTTGGGGCGCTGTGGCTCTTGGCAGCCGTCCTCAATGCACGAGTCCGGGGTCGATGACTCGAGTCGGTGGTCAGTCATACCGTCATACCGTGCTTGTTGTGCTGCAAACGGGATCCAATTGGTGAATTGTGTCGATGGGAGACCCAGCTTGTGGATGTGGAGTGAGGGGATGGAAATAGCGTCGTTTGCTTAAAGGTAGTCACGCCAGTTGCCGTGCGGTGAACAACCAGTTCCACCACTTCCATCTGAACTTGGCTGAACAACTTCGACTATGATGCAACAGATTCCCTCCATCACCGATTCACATTTATACTCCCAACAATCCATCGCCCACCATCGCCCACCATCATTTACCATCACAACGTCAACCAATTATGCGGACATGGCTCTTATCGGTCCAACAATAACAGGCCTCATGGCTCTCGGAACCCATCGCCGGGAAACCAGCTCTGACGCCAGCCCAACAACTCTGACAAACAAAACCACAACCACGATGGCGCCCGAGAGCGACTGCGGGGTAGCCAGCCTCGAATCCCCCGATACCAACCCTAGCACCAGCTCCGATCCGGATGCTACAACAACTACCACAATAACAACTACAGCAGCAGCCACATACCCAACGGCAACCTCAACAGCAACAACAGAAGCCCCAACAACAACCGCAATGACCCTCACAACAACCGCAATGGCCCTCACAACCCCCACCACAGCCCCCACCTGCCCCAACCTCCACACCCTCCCCCCCGAACTCCTCCTCCTCATCACCACCCACCTCCCCTACGCCACCCTCGCCCTCACCCTCCCCTCCACCTGCCGCACCCTCCACCTTTCCCTCAACCCCGACACCCTGCGCCCCCTCTCCGAAAAAATCGCCCTCTACCACCACGCCGACCAGCACTTCCCGCAACACCTGACCCGCCTCGTCTGCTTCACCTGCTTCCGCTTCCTTCCCCGGGATGCGTTTGGGGACTCGCAGCGGTGTGGGAGGAGGGGGAAGTGGGGGGGGGATGAGCGGGGGAGGACAGGGAGGTTTTGTTTTGAGTGTGGGGTGAGGGGGAGGAGGTACGCGCATTTGAGGGGGGTGCGGTGGAGGGGGGGGAGGTGGTATCCGTGTTGGAGGTGTGGGGTGGCGAGGGTGGGGAGTGAGAGGTGTGGGGTGGGGGAGTGTTGGGCTGGGGGGAGAGGGGTGGAGGGAGGGGGGGCGGTGGTGGAGAGGGTTATGGGGGGGAAGGGGGGGGAGAAGGTGTTGGAGGGGGTGTGTGGGTGGTTGGGGTATGGGGATTTGTTGAGTCTGCGGAGGGTGAGTCGGTTTTTTAGGGGGGTGGTGGAGCCGGTGAGGATGTGTCGCGATGTGTATGGGATGTGGAAGTTTGTGATGTACATGCATCGGCTGAGGTACGTGGAGTGGCTGGAGTCGTCGGACTGGTCGCAGGGGTCGCCGCGCGCGTGTTTTGGGTGTTTTCGCGTGCGGCAGAAGGAGCAGTTCTCGCCGCAGCAGTACCACCTGGGCGGCCGGGCGCGCAAGTTCACCAAAGGCGAGTACTGGCGCCGGCGCTGCTGGGAGTGTCTGAGGCGTTTCTATCACCCGCAACTGGCCGACGCTGAGGCCCGCGCGCGCTTCCACAGGCAGGTGCTGTGCGGGGTGTGCAATTGTCTGCGGTACGTCGACGAGGACTGCCGTGGCTGTGTGGTCAGGAGCGCGCGCATTGCCGAGTGTCGGAGGTTGAAGGAGCTCAGCGCTAAGAAGCGGAGGCCTGGCTTCGACTGGATGAAGCGCGCCAATGTCATGGTGCCTTCGTGGTTGGACGAGGAGGCTACTACTGCCGAGGAGCCCGACGAAGCGGAGGTAACGGAGCCCGACAAGGCGGCCATGACAAGAGGAATCTACTTCTTATTGGGTTCGCCCTGGGGTTGAGGATCAAGGCTAACATCAAGCGGGCCAAGGCTGGCCGCTCCGGCATCCCGGCTCCCGATATCAACGACTACGAAGAAGGCGGGAGTATTGGAGACGCACTGCTTGCTCTGGCTGTTTACAAGTATTTACGGGGCTAGAAAGATTTTAGGGGTGAGAGGGTCACGGGTTCTCAAGAAAAGGATCCTATTAGGAGCTCTGAATAATCACCATGTGATCTTTAGGGCCAGTTTGATTTTAGAACTCAACCACCGAATTCCATGCAAAATCAGCGCGTCAACCGTGATGCGCCCCTGAACAAACGTGACCTGGTCCGAAAACCCACTTTGGCTTGATCATTGTTCGGATCGGCGGCCAAAAGCCGGTCTGCTGCGCCGTACCGAGGCCACCACCAGAGGCCAATGGAGGCCGTCTGGGCAATTGGGGGTATGAAGAACCGGCGATTTAGCTGATGTACGGCCGCGGCCGGTGTAAGCGGCCCGCCAATCAAGCAAAATGAAACTGGGAGCAAAAAGCCATTGCTATCCGCTCACCTCCACAGGGGCATCTTTAAATGCTTTGTCCCAGCCTCGTAATCCTCCGACTCTTCAGACACGACAGCTATTTTATACTTACACATCAAGAGCATCCCTGGTTGGACTCTGATTAATATAATATACTTAATCTGGACCCCTAATTCGACCACTACACCCAGTCAACAACCAACCCTGACAAAACCAACCCATCACGCAACAAGAGAAGCAATAAAAGAACCCCAACAGAAACCTCGATAATCCCCGCGAGCGGCATACACTATACCTCACCACCCACAATGCCTCTCGCCAACACTCTCCCCACCGGCTCCAAGCCCAGCACGCCCGGCCTCGCCCCATCCACCATCGCCCGCGTGACGCTCGCCAGCGGCTACCGCGCCTACCACCCCTCCGGCGACAACAACAACAGCATCAAGGACAAGGCCGCCCAGCCGCCCAAGCCCAAGAAAACCGTCCGCTTCGTCAAAGGCCACATCACCATCCCCGACATCCCCTACTCCCAGCTCCGCTCCCCCGCCGCCGCCAACCACCACCACCACCACCACACCCCCACCACCAACATCCACTACACCCCCTACGACGACCCGTCCACCGACACCGACGACGAGGAATACTACTACCCCCCCACCACCCCGGGTACACCGCCCACCCCCGCCCTCGCCCGCAAACACAACCCCAACAACATGATGCACCACCACAACGCGCACTTCTCGCGCCTCGAACGCCCCGACGGGAGCACCGCCGCCTGGCGCAAGACGCCGCGCTTCCGTGGCAGCGGGTTTGTGCAGGTGTTGGACGATCCGGTGGCGGAGGGGGTGGCGCTGGCGAGGGATGGCGCGGTGGGGTTGCCGAGTGATGGGTGGAGGGGGGTGGTGAGGAGGTTGGGGGGGGTGCAGGTTGTGGATGTAGATGTGAATGAAGGGGAGGGGGGGATGGGGTTGGGGTTGGGGGTGGAGATGGAGGGGGAGTTTTTGATGCGGGATGTTGGTGGGAAGGGGGCGTGGGGGGATGGGGAGGGCGGGTATGTGGTGAGGGTGGTGGCTGCGGGTGGGAGGAGGGCGAGGTGGGGGAGGGTTTCTTCTTCTTCTGCTGCTGCTGCGGAGGAGGTTGTTGGGGAGGAGGAAGGGTTGGCGGAGGAGAGCGCTGCGCTAACGGAGGGGTCGGATTCGGAGGATGGTGACGAGTATGATTTTGTGAATGACTTCTCGCTCGAGGAGGCCGAGGGGTGGGTGCCGGTTATGGTGGCGGAGGAGGACCACGGAGACGACTGGATGTCGCTGACGGGCTCTTGGATCAAGATGGGGGATGCGCCTGGCGATGCCAAGAAGGTTCAGGAGAAAGTGGTCGCTGCTTGACTGCTTGTCTTGATTAATTAGGTAGCCAAGGTTAAAAAAGTTGGCCGCCTGAACCGTTGAATAAATATTAACAAAAGGATGGATTGAATTTGGCTCAGTTGTTGAGGAACTCAAGTTGAGAGTTGGCAGTGAGTTGGCAGTGACTAAATTGGTTCCGATCGATAACTCAATTGAAGTAAACAGTGACCGCTTTGGATCTGATGATCTCACTACCTGCTGGGGACCAGAATCTACCTTGTGGCGCCCCCGAGCGAGCGGGCTATATGTAGAAGTTCTTTCCTGCAAGTATTCAACGAGGACCACCGCCCAAGCGGCAGTGGCTTAATTGGCACTGGCGGTGGTCCTCCCGCCCCGGGTCGCTGTTCGCTGTGTAATTCCTCCAAGAGGTTGCAGGTTCGAGCGATACCTGGGGCGAAGATTTAAGGGGACTCGCCCCTTAAATATCCGGAGAAATCCCACCGGGGGTTTCGTAGCCGGCCACCTCCCTTCGCGAAGGGGGCTGGCCGGTGAGCTTTTGCTTTTTCTCCCTGATTGTTGTGCCCTCTCGTAAGGATTTTCTAGTCTGTTGTCTGGTCGCGCGTCTTCGTCCGTTGGGCCAGTTGGGAGGAGCGATAGGAGGAAGGTTGAAGGACTGTTCTCCCGGACTTTGTGACACTTGTCTGAATGTTCAGTCTCTTCCTTGAATACAGCGGGGCGATGTTCAAACTCGGAGAAGAGGTCTTCGCTGTTGAGAGATACTTCCTCAAGAAGACGGTCATTGCAGACCAACGACATCTTGACACCACGGGGGTGCTGCAGTTTGCCAAAAGGAATCGATCACCAGCGACGAAGAGGAACGGCCAACTCCTTGACTTCTCCAAGCTAAACATTGAGATGAGAATCACCTACCCTGCAATCAAGCGGTCAAGAATCCAAAAATTTGATTCCCAATCAATCTATTTCTGGAACTCCTGAAATGAAGCTTTGAAGGCTGACCCGACTCACGATATGGACTCCACAAACAAGTTGAGATCCCAGATCGTCAACAAACGATCAACCTCACGATAAACCGGGGTTAGCACGGGCATACCACTGGCAAGATGATCCGGAACGGGCAAGCCTGACGGTTGGAGAATGCAATGCGAGCGAAAGCATCAAGCGCCAGCCCAAGAGGGCAGCGCGAAGCGGCTCTGCATCGTCAGACGGCATGACCTTCTCGAAGATGAGCGATGCTAATCTGGGACAGCCGATGCAAGCCACCAATCCGGGGGGCAGAAAGAGTGGCGCCTCGCTGCTGGTTCGCTGCTGGGGTTGGTTCAGGTCTCGCACTTGGCCGAGACGGGGGCACTGGGCCTGCAGGGGAGGAAGGCTATCTCTGGGGATTTTAGGTGGAAAGGCGTTGTGTGAGTCCAGATTCCCCTAGCTCGTGCAGAAACAAAATAACGGACCCTCAACGGAACCGAACAAAAATATCCAGCCCGCCAGTAAGACAAGGCATGAGTCGGGTTGACTTGCCCCGATTCCCTCCCCTGCCCCCACTCCACACGGCAGACCGCAGGGCTGAACTGGATGGTCCAGGTCGCTGTCGTCTCAGCCCTGTTCGGATAAGCTCGCCAAGTGTGACGGCACGGTCTTCTTCATCTCCACCGCCCCACAACCGTCGTGGCCGTGGCCAGTCATGGCCGAGTTGGCAAACACCATGTCACGAACTGACGGGGAAGGACTGCCGCTTGGCGATGGCCTGTCTAACTCTGGTAAGGAAATCAGAGCGAGAGCCACATGGGGTGTGAGTGACGGGCGAGGACCGGGAGAGCTCCCGATATAAAATAGCATGGCGTCCCTCAGTCACCTTCTCCTCGCCATCCCATTCATCCAACACCGGCTCATCCAGCAAACAACAGTTTCAAGTCACTCATTTATCCTTTTCCGTCTCAGCAGTCAACATTGATACCCGGCCTTTGCCAACCCGCTTGATTTCTCCCCTTTAAAACCAAACCTTCAAACACAACAATCAACACAATGGCCGCTCCTCAGCAACAACAGCCCGCCGCCGCCGGCCCCATCAACAACGATGACATCGCCGACTGGACTGCCCGTCTCAACGATGTGCTGGCCCGCCCCGGCGAGTACGTCAACTCCAAGTCGCCGGCGACCGCGCAGCCGTGGTACAACTCCTTCTTCGGCTGCTTCGCCCCGGTCGACACCTGCTTGATGTCGTGGTGCTGCCCGTGCGTGGTCTTTGGCCGCACCCACCACCGCATGCGCAAGGGTGCCAACCTCGAGGGCTACGAGCCCATCAACACTTCTGTACGTTCCCATCCAGTCCGAGTCGTTCACCCCCCATCACAACCTCAACTAACAACTCCCGTCCCAGTGCCTCCTCTTCTGCGCCTCCTCCTGCGTCGCCCTCTGGTGGGTGCCCATGGCCATGCAGCGCGCCGACATGCGCACCAAGTACAACCTCGAGGGCAACTGCATCTTCGACATGGTCACCGCCTGCTGCTGCAACTGCTGCCAGCTCGCCCAGGCCGACAAGGAGGCTGCCCACCGCGAGCCGCTACTCGTCCAACAGGGCTACCAGGCCCAGGCCGGCATGGCCTTCCCCGGGGCTAAGCAGTAGACTTGTTCGAGGTTATCGGTTATCGGTTTTTGGTTAAGGAATGATAATGGGAAAAAGAGACGCAGACAGTTAATGTGGGGTGGATGATGCTTGGGTTGGCGGTTTTGGTCTCTACCGGGTCATATTTCTCTACTGCTCAGCGCATATGATACCTTTTCTTGCCTAAATCAAAAGTGCTTTCAGATCAGCGGGTGTCTAGATTCCTAAAGTGAACCATGTGGCCCAATCTTCAACTTCTCAACAAGCCTCTCACGAAATTGATGAAACGAATGTGAACAATCTCAAAATCTGCCAAACTGTCACAGTGATCAGCCCCTTCAACCCCGGCACTCCATGCATTAGCTCCTCTTGGCACAATTAGCGTTGATGGGCTGAATAACCCCTGTCCATTAATTTAAATCCCAGCACTTCAACTTGTCTGGAAGCGGCATCCACCCCGACAAGTGCCAGGTCCCAAACACGCCAGAATCAGAAAGTCAGACATTCCACAAACGCCCAAACGGCTCGCCTCTGCGTCTCCCTGGTCTTTGGTGTGTCCGGGGCCGCCGAGACTTTGGGGTGGTCTTGGCTTCTCAGCCCCTCGACGCCCTCGTCCCCTTGTTGCAGGGATTGCCAGGGAAACATGAATCACGGGCAGTCCGAACTGAAAGAGCTCAAGCTCTCTGATAACGGGTCTGTTTAAGCGTTTATTATCCTAAGTCTGGGTTCTCTTGAAGGGTAAATTATTGAATATCTACCCCTAAACCAAAGGCAAGCGGTAAAAAAGGGGAAAGAAAACAGGGAAAGAAAAAAAGAAAAAAAGAAAAAAATAGAAGACGGAAAATAAGAAGGGAAGAAAAAGAGGAAAAAGAAAAACCAAGATAGCCAAATACAAACCGATTGCGTGCTGTTATTTTGAGGTTTAATAGAAATAAAAGCTATAATTCGAAAGATACCTCTGTAATGCCATTCGTATCTTGGGGAGGTGTCCAAACACATCGTGTCAAAGCCAATGTGACAATGCTTTATCCCTTAAGTACCTAGCTTTCCGACTTTCTGCATCGTCTGACCATTGTATCCCCTGAGTCGCCACTGACTCCTGCGGCAGCTCCCAGCAAGACTCGTCACCTACCGTGACATTCTCGAGTAATCAAGGGTTGACAAGGAGGGAATAGCAATATATAGAAACGCAAGTAGGCTTAACTCTGGCCGCTATCATTTTGATGACCAGCATCAAACTACCGTGTCCAACCCGACGTACCCATCACGCCCTTCCCCCATACAACTCCAACAAACGAGCGAGAAGGCCCAGAACCAGCCGCGACCAACCCCCAACCAACCATAAGACCCACTCACGACACCCAGGGTGGGTGAGATGCCCGATATCCGACTTCACTCCGGAAAATGGCGCGGACCGTTCGGACCGCAGTACACGTAGTTGCACACCACGAAGGGCAGGACACCGCAGTCGTCATTAGGGCACAGGTAGACTGAAGCGTCGACCTCTCTCCTGCAGTGGAAGCAGGTGAGCAGGTCTCTCATGATGGGGCCACCACCGCCACCGCCACCATGCGATCCTGTGTTGGTAGACGCGTGTGCGGCGGGTCCCGTCGCAGTCCTGGGGTTGGGGCTTCCAAGGGCTCCGCTCGTGGACTTCCTCATGGCGGCCGATGGGAGGGTTGATGGTAAAGTGTAGCGTGTAGAAAACCTAAACGCCGAGTCAGCTCAGGGCGGTCTTCCGCGAGCTGTGGGTCTGGCTGACAATCGGGGGTGGCTATGGTAGTCGCTTGCAAGTTACTGGAGATGTGTCGGACGTGTCCGCAAAGAGAACAAATGATGGCTATCAAGTTGAAGAGACTGTAAGGAAGTGACAAGGACAGTAATACGATTCGAGCTGGTAAACGAAAGCTTAGCGGTGCAAGGGGGCTATCCAGGAACCGGGACACGGTCTTAAACGGCTTCTTCGTTGAAGTCGCCCCTTCCTATAAGCCGTAGGGTAACCGCCTTCGAAGATAAGGGCCGTCGACTACCAGCTCAAGGGAAAGAGCGAGCTGTGGATGGAGCGGATTAGGGGCTCCAAGCCGGCAACCTGCCGTTAACCACACGCTGAATGGCCGAACGACATCCACGAGTTGCATTTCCAACATGGCATTCAAATCTACCGTTTCAATACTCATGATTCGGCTTTTGGATGGCTGGCTCAAGGTGTGTTGACTGTAGTTTGACCGGTGGCCCAGCCGATTAGGCGCCAACCCAACCACCGATGGGGTTGGCCAAACAGAGTTGGGTGATGATCAAGTGATGGAGAAGTTGTAATCCGAAGAATTCGTTGCTAACAACCTGGTTCGCCTGAGCAACGTGATCCATGAATTGGTGGCAACTTAGAAGCATACCTCATACGAAAGACGGAACTCACAGCAAGTCACCTTCGCCGTCAGAAATTATGTACTGGAGGAGGGAACGTAACCACCTAGTGATTACGGATCATGAGTGAGCCAGTTGACCTGTAAGGCATCGGCCAAGGCATGTGTATGGCGGCTTACGGTCCCCAATGTGGGGATGTAAGTCACAGCAGAAACATAAACGATGCTGAGGAAAACAGGTACGTACCAACCAACATACCTATAAATACCTATCGCCTAGCACAGCTGCCATATCCTACTTTCTCTTCCAACTTAGACTCCCTTTCAAATTCAACTATGATCAGACCCCCCCAGACAGTCTACCAACTCCGGCGGCGTAGCCCGATGGCCGAGTTTGATTCGGGGTCAGGCCCGGCCGATGTTGAGACAAAGAAAGTAGAGGCACCGGCGAGTGAGAACAATGGTGTAAGTGTTGGCATGACCATTTGGGAGAGGCATCGGCAGCTGTCATCGAGTATAAGTAGTTATCGAGCCGCCGGGTACCCAAGGCCTTTTTATTCACCAGTTCAATTCACATCATCACACTCTTCACTTCGCAACGGTACTCTTCAACAGCCCGATAGCCATCGTTTATTCTTTTGTGGACACGTCTGGCACATTCCCCCGTAAGTACACCATGACCACTCCCAACTCACATCATCCGAACATACCCGTCGAGGCTCGCGAAGGAAAGCTGACTAGCGGGGGGGTTTTATTTCTCTAGAAATATTAATACAGTCCCTCAACTACATTACACTTTCCCACCAACTCCACCGCTACCGTCCATCATCACAATGAGGAAGTCGACGACCGGAACCCCCAGGTATTCCAGCTGGGGCGCCACCTCCAGAAGCTCTGGCTCCAACTCCAGGAGCTCAGCCTCCAATTCCAGGCGCTTGGCCTCCCATTCCAGGCGCTCCGGCTCCGGTTCCGGCTCCGGCTCCGGCTCCAGCTCCCGGAATGCTCGGGCCCCCACGGCGCACGGGTCCTCGACTAGGTCAGGCGGTCGCAGCGGCGGCGGCGGCCCCGTCGACCAGCTGTACCCGCTCAACTGCTGGCACTGTAAGGCAAACGTCGACAGGTCAACCCACATCTGCCCCGGCCCAGAATGCGGCTACTACCCCTTTATGCTGTGCAACCACGAGTACTGCGGTCCGAACAGCCCCCGCCATCAGCCGGTCTAGTAAGATATCGGGTACCATAGCGGGTCTTGTGGTTGGTTGGGGGTTGGCCGCGGCTGGTTCCGGGTCTGCTCGCTGGTTCGAGTTGAATTGGATGGGGGAAAGGCGTGATGGGTACATGTATGTAGGGTCAGAGACGGTAGTTTGATGCTGGCCATCAAAATGAAAGCGGCTATAGTTTATTCGGGTTGTGTTTCCATATATTGCTGTTCTTTCCTCGTTAGCCCTTGATTATAGTACTGTAAAATGTAGGTAACGCGTCTTACTAGGAGCTACTATAGAAATTGGTAATGGGTTAAGGCATATATATATATAATGGTTAGAGGATATAGAAAGTTTGGAAGCTATCTTGGTACTTGAGGGATAAGGTATTGCGAGACTGACTTTGTTTGATACTATATGTTTGGAGACCTCCCTAAGATATTGGTGGGTGTTCAAAGATATATATTTCAAGTTATAGCTTTTATTTCTTGGTATCTAGAGACGACTATGGTGAAATGAAAATGTGGTAGGTCAACAGACCACGAAATGCAGGCGTGAAACTCGGTCAACTCAGGGGCAGAAGCAGCCAGTTAGGTACCTGACTTCCCTACCAAGTTGTACAAGTACCTTGGTGCCAAATACACAGCAAAATAGTCCCCCTCCGGATTGACTCAACGACGAAGCCTCAAACCAACGACAAAATCTAGACCAAAGCAAGTGGTGGGCCCTGGAGGCTGGTGGGCGTGGTGGCCGAGCGATAGGCATACTGTATTTAAAAACACTGCATTCAGTGTTGCCGTTTCAACCCTCGACGGCTCCACCCCAGGTCCGGGATGGTTGGCCCAAGGTGTGGTAACGGTACACAGTACGCCGACGACCGGAACTCCGTTTGTCCATTCCGGTGGCTGTGATCCGACTGTTGGCCTCGCTGGTTAACAGAAGGCGTCCGCCAAGGCATGTAACCCAATAATGTGGAACCCCGCATAGCGCCAGACGGATGTAAGTCAGATCTGAAACATGAGCGGTGCTTCCCCATGTAAGGTCACTGAAGTGGCGCAGAGAGCCGGGTGTTACCAACCAACATATAAATATCTCCGGGCACACTGCCAGTCCTGATTGCTCATATAAACCCGTTTCCCAAGTGCCATCATCTTCGTTTTGGATGCTCTTCCAACCTTGGCTCCCTTTCAAACCCAGCAACGACCAGACCCCCCCCCTGACCCGACACCTTGCACTTCACCATGGTCGTCTCCGGCTACCAAGAAAAGGAGGGCTCATCCCTCACCCCCTTCTACAACCTCATCACCACCAAAACCACCCACCTCAAACAAAGCGTCCACCCCTGGAGCAAAACCCACAACAACAAGCTAGCATCACGAGTCTACAACACCGAACGCATCCTCAACGCCGCCACCGCCCTCCACCTCATCTCCACCAGAACCACCATCCCCGTGCCCCGCCTCCTCAGCTCCGACACCAACCCCGACGGCAACGCCTGGCTCGAAACAGAACGCACCCCCAACGGCCTGTGGCTGGACGTGGTGCGCGACCGGTGCCGCATGCCCGCGGGAAAACAGCACGTGGCGGAGGGCAGCGAGTGCGACGAGTGCGACCGCATCGCGCGCGCCAACGCCCGGCGTTTTGTTACCGATGAGGTGCTCCCGCAGCTGAATGGGTTGAGGTCGGATGTGACGGGGTTGGGGGGCAGGGTGATTCCGCCGTTGTGGGTGACTTTTCATGAGGAGGAGCCGGGGTGGGTGCCGAAGAGGGTGGAGGAGGGGGTGGAGGGGTATGTGTTTTGTCATGGGAATTTGCATGCGCATAGTATACTGGTGCATGCGGAGACGTTGCATGTTTTGCAGATTGTGGATTGGGAGGAGGCGGGGTATTTTCCGAAGGAGTTTCAGGTTTGGTCGGTGACGAGGGAGGAGTATGAGGCGCTGTATGAGGATGAGGAACATAGGAAGAGGCTGACGGCGCTGATGGTGTAGGTGGGAGGGCTAGCTTCTTGGTTGTCTGTTCGATGTATGTAGTATCGTGAACTCGGAAGGGTGGGATCTGGACAAACGCGAGCAAGGTGGACGGACGAGTGTGAGAGAAGCAAGAATTATATCAAAATCGAAACCCGTGATATTAACCATATTCGCAACCATGTTGAACACAAAACAGTCTGAAATGATGCACCGAACCCACCCAAAAAGCACCCCTAACGCCATGAACCAACACGAATACAAACAAAGCAAAAGGAAAATCACCGCCTGCCCCCAAACAACCCCCCCAACGACCTCGAATCCTGCCTCGAATCCTGCCTCACCCCCGGCGGCGGACCCGTGGGCTTCGTCACCCTTTGCTGCTGCATCGACCTCGGCGTGTTGTCCGCCGTCGGCCTGGCGTTCGGAAGGGGAGTGCGTGCGGGAGCGGCGGCCAGCGGGCGCTGGTGTGTGTACCGATCTGTTGGCGCTGCTGCTGGTCGTGGGTTGACAGCAGCGGGTGGTGGGGGCTGCTGGTAGTAGGGCATGTAGCCCGGGTTTGCCTGGCCTGCCGGCTGGGGAGCGGCCGGCTGATGCGTGGGCTTGAGTAGGTTCAGGTCGGCTGAGGTGTACACGCGGGCAGGGTTTTGGTACATGGGGGGTTTGGGCGGGAGCACGGGGAGGTTTTGCCTGGGGGCGTTTGCTTGGTATGGGTTGTTGTATTGGGGATTGGGTTGGTGGTGGACCGGGGCGTACATGGAGCCGGCCGCTGCGTTCATTGCTAGGTCCTTTGCTGTTTTCAGCCCGGGGGCCCCTGAGACCGTTTGCATGGCCGGGTTTAGCGATGGGTTCATTGATGCGGGCCTTTGCGGGATCTTGGTGAAGTCGTCGATGTGAGTCCGTACCAGCTGCGCCGCTGTCGGGCGCCGGTCGGGCTCGCTCATCATGCGGGCCAGGGCGACGGGGATGAGGGCGTTTTGAGCGAAGGAAGCCACCCTGTGCGGCCAGATCTTATGCTGACGGTCAAGCCTCGGATCTTTGTGGACGAAGTTGGTGCAGCCATAGGCGGCAAGCTTTCTGTTCCAGAAATCGGGGCTTCTTGTCAATTCATTGAAGCACCAATAGCGGCGGAACTGACCGAACATAACGCCCAGGGCCCATATGTCCGATGCCTTTGTGGGGGTTCTGGTGCTGGCGATTTCAGGGGCGTTGAAGAAAGGGGTGCCACCACCCGGCGCCTCATTTTTCATCACGGCTGCGGTCTTGGACAGACCAAAGTCTCCAAGGAAGAAGTTCACATCGCTGCTTCCGTGGGCGTGGTCATACATGACGTTCTGAGGCTTGATGTCCCGGTGGACTATCCCCTTTGCGTGGAGATATTCGACGGCCGAACACATCTGAACGACAAACCTAGTCCAGTGAGCCGGCTCGCCACTGGTCGGACCGTCGCACGAGTGATTGTAGATCAAATCCATGACATTGCCCTTATATAGTCCGAAAAATAGTTGGAAACGGCCACCGATTCGGAAGTCTTGGTAGGTCTCGAAATGAACAATGTGGTCCTGCATGCGCCCATGGTCAGCGGATTCGTTCTTGTCTGCCGCGGGGCGATTTTACTCACATGACGAAGCGTTAGAAGAATCTCGACTTCGGCTAGGAAGCACTGCTTCCAATAATCATCTTTCGTGTCTCCCTTGATCTCTTTGACCGCCCACAGCTCGCCCGAAGACAGCTCCACGGCCTTTGACACTTCTCCAAACGTGCCTGAGCCCAGCACGCTGTACTTGTGGATGGGCCTGACGTGGCCGGAAAGGGACGACCCGCCGGAGGGCGTGTAGCGGCTGCGGAGCTCGCGAGAATGATGCATGGGTGGCATGAGTGTATCCTCATCTGGGGCGGTGAGGGTCATGCCACGCATGTGGAGGGCGAGAGCCTTGTCGGCGAGCTGGCCCTGGACGACGAAGTCTGTCATGTCGGCGTCGTTCTGATACCCACGAGCCCACTTTAGCATGAAGCAGGTGGAGCTGCCGAACGTGATAAACACGGCCCGTGTAGTCCGGGGTATGACGCGCTGGCGCGGGTTCTTCCCGTGAAGGGCATACAAATATCCCTCTGTAGAAGTGGAATTTTCGAGCTCGATGGCCGCTAGGCACGGCGATAGGTCGCGGAGGATGAGCTCGCCGGATGGGGCGAGGAAGAAGAAGAAGTGGTCGTTGCGGTAATTCCCATAATTCCCATGACTGCGAGCGCGCCTCCCACCGTTGGCATTGTCGTTTCTCGCTCCGGGGACGGGGGGTTCCGAGGGCAGGCGAATGTCGTGTGCCTCGTTGCGGCCGAATGACAAGAGCCGGCCTGGAATCTGGGAAGGATGATCGGCATAGCAAGCGAGGACATCGGACCCAACAAATTGTGTGACATGGTCGGGGTTCATGGCCACGATAGCCCTTGCCTCTTTGTCCTGTGGTATGAGGGTAAAAAGCAGGTCCTTGCCTTGCCTTTTGGGGGGGACATGGCGCGGAGGCATGGTGGTGATGGTGTAAGGAATAATACGAATGGACTTGGAAAATACAGCAACAGAAACAAAAGAAGAAGAAATGCGAGGTATAGTATAGTGACTGGGTGGGATTGGAAGGTCTAGTGGAATAGAACGAGGAGCGGCCAGTCCTGGGACTCCTGAATGTCTTATACGCCCCGAGGCCCTGAACCCGCAAATACCTAGCTGGTCTGAGTGTATCCAGCCTCAGTGCTGGCAGATCAGGTAAGGCTGGAGAGGGAAGGGGGACATACTGGACCCTGGCCTCTGAGACCTGGGGTCGGTTCACCCTCTTCCTCCTCCTCCTCGCTGGCGGGCGGGTAATTGTGTCATATTTTTGGCCCAAGGTGTCCGCCATTCGCTTGTGCAGGGTTGATGGGAGTTTGGATATCTGTGCAATGCGGTTCGTCAGTGGCATCGTCACTCCTCAATCCGGGCAAAAGGCCCTGGAAGGCGGCGCTGAGCGGCTGTTGATGTTTGATCCGGACTGTTGGGTCGATGGACCCAATCATCATGGAACTCAGCCGCCGGAATGGCGCGCTGGCGGGCAAGGCGGATACAGACCGCGTACGACTTGAGTAGAAGATTGAAGGTAGCATTAGGGAGCCGATGTCACCTTGTTTAAGCGCGCGGGAGGTTGAGTGGTGCCCGCCAAGACTTGGGGCCTGCAAGACGCGGCCGCGGGCGCTAACAGCAAGCCGTTTCCGCGTTGCAGCACGCGGGGTGCGGCGGCTGTAATCCTCATTCAAACAATTCGTCGGTACTCGTTATTAATGGCATTGTTCGGTCAGGGGCCGCGATAGCGATTCATTCTCGACAAGACTGTGTTTTTTCTGTCCGTGGCACTTCCATGCTTTCGTCATCATAGACTGTCGTTTTGAATTTTCGCAATATGTCCAGCGGCGCACCATCACAGAAAAGCGCTGAGGATGCCTCCGGTGCTCCTGCGCTGACCCGTCACAACTTGAAAAGATTCAACATAGACAAGCGAAAAGAAACCGCGCGCCGGAGAGGACGGTCGACCCCCTCGGCGTCGCCCGACCTCCATAGTTATTGCGAGACCGTCTCCTCTGCCGATCTGCCCCCTCCAAGCCAGCGGCTCATCCTCAAACGCCCACAACGCACCGCTTCCGAGATAGCTGCCGATAACGCGGCTTGGGAAAAGTGGTACGACGAGAACCTTCCTCCCAAGTCACCCGTCGCCCCCTTGAATCCCGTTCAGTTACCACCAGAAGGGTCCCCGGTGCAACCTGACAGTCCCCGCCAGACCGCGGCTGTACCGGCGAGTGTGTCAGCAAGCAGACCACGGAGCGCGCCCGACAACGGCGCTCCCCAGCGCAGTATGGCTGGCGATGCGGCTTCGAAAGTGAGTTTACACTCAGGGCCAGCTGAGCTAGTCGTTCCTGCCAAAGACGACGGCCTCACTCCTGTGGGGTATGACAATGGCCATTCAGAAGGCCAGTATGGCAACGGACACCCTGTACAATACAACGACTACCCTCCTCATTATGGCTACCCTCCGGGGCAACACTTGGGTTACGCTCTCCCTCAACCCGGCCTGCCGACTGACCGGCCCACCATCCCCCGCCAACAGCCCTCCGACGGCGCCCCCGGCGACGCGAACCCTCGGTTTCCACCCAACTTCCCTGCGTACCACTGCACGCAAAACATGAACGAGATAGCCGCGTATCTGGCCAATGCGAGCTACGTCGCTGCACTCGGCGGACCCCCTCTCGCCGACCTGAAGTACGGGATAATCATTGTGCCGGCTGGTGAAGAGAGGTTGCTGTTCGGTCCCCCGTCTCAATCCCTCCTCAACCAAGATTTTGTCGATGCCATCGACGACGCCAACCGCGACTACGACAGGGCGTTGCGCATGCACGACCCGGACAAGGACAGCGAGGAGTTCGTGCGCCAGCGCTTTGACGACGACTTTGCCTCCGTGTCAGCTGCGGCGCAACACAACGTTGACACTACTCTGGCGGACGAGAGGGGTGGGGTAGATGAGCATGGCGCCGAAGACGATGATTCTACCACGGCGGACGTGGAGGAGCCGCAGCCAAAAAGGCCACGGCGGGGCCCTCAGCGGAAATCGACTCGTGTCACCGCCCGCGAAAACGCCAGCGCTCGCAATAATGCCGCCTCATCCGGAAGAGCAAGCATTAGCCCCAAGCGAGCCGCGCCCGCTGCGGACACGGTAGAGCCACAAGGGAAACCGAGGGCCAGGCGTAGCCCGAGGGTGGGTGGCAGAGGAGCCGACAGCCCGTCGAAGCCAGCCGCAAAACGGACGCTCAGGGGAAAGAAATGAGGGAAGGCCACAGCTGAAGCTTACAAGGAAGGACGCCCAGGCGAAATTATCACGAACGACACCCACAGCGGCACCGGGCCACGGGATGACCGTCCGCTCCATCAGTCGTGGAGTGAGGCCTGGCAGGGCCGCTCACGGGGGCTTGGTCAGCCTGACTCGGCGAGTAGCAAAGCCGGCGGTCAGCAAATCTGTGCGCTGCGCTTGAAGACACGGCATTGGTTAGCGCCAAGATATCCTCTCCGCATGCATAGCTGCCCAGCGTGGTTGTTTGACATCGTGCGGAAGCAAGATGTCGTTGACACGCATCACACGAGGGATCCAGCCGTGGGACTTGGCTGTTCGAAAGGGGTGTGTGGACGACGTGCACGTCTTGCCTAAAGAGGCAGGTGTGGGATGATGTGGCCGTAGTAGAGACGAGGCTGATATTGAAATGAAGAGTTTATGGGCTGTTGATTGCGGCGGAGAAGGCGGCACGTTTAGTTTTCAAGGGATGACTCAAGGGGAAGAGAGAGGAAGATTGAGAAAAGGAGGATGGAATGTTGCAATCAGATAGACCGGGTGACCAAAAAGAGCTCAGCTGGGCGCACTGCTCTGCCAGTGTCCTGCGGTCCTGACATGCCACATGCAGTCGTCAATCGAGGGTCCATCTTGAAGGGATCTTGTTAGGTGAAACGGCCGGTTGACTGAGTGAGCGTGAGATGACAAATTTCGATAACTGATCGACTCGGCTTGGGATAACAACCTAAGTTGCTTTTGTCTTGATAATGTATTACTTCACACAAAACAAAGGTCCTCATCGCAACCAAAACTTTATGAATCCGTGTCTTCATTAGGATCGGACATCGAGGGTTGTGTCTGGGGCAACCGAAACGATTCTTCCGTAGCATCTGTGTTCTGACCCGTGACGACTTCGGCTCCCCCAGATCTCACCAGTTAGGTAATTAGGGTGTAGCCAAAGATGAACCGAGGGCGAACCAGGGAGCAAAACTTGAAGACACGGGACAGATGTAACTCTTTTTCTGCATTCAAAATCAAATCAAGAACTCTCCAAAGCGAGTCGCAGAAACTGCCATGCCCAGGTACATGTAGGTAGGGAGGTAGGTACCTACATGGTCGGGAAGTAAATAAAGACGACGGGCAGGGTTGCTTCCTCAAGCCTCGAGGGACTCGACCCCTCACCCAAGTGTAACCTCCTCACGCTACCATAAACACCTTCTAACAACACAGCTCTGCAGTCCGTAGTAGCTCACCAAATGCAGGTTGTGACATGACCACCAGATTCGTTTATTTTGCCATGTCACAGTTGCATCAGAGTCATAGTATGGGTTCTGACAGGAGGGCTAACCTATGCCATGTAGGTGATAGGCGATGGCAGAACGATAGAAACCAGTTTCTTTGGGCAGAAGGTTATGTGGGCAACGCATCTGCAGCCAAGCGCGGCAAAGGCAAATTAAACAGCTGAACGACAAAACGCGGTGTTTTAATACCGCAATCTCCATCCGGCAATAATGCTGTCATTACCTGCACGTGCGTAATACACACACAGTGGCCGGTCTCGATAGCTGCTACAGCGTGCATGGCCAGCGAGGCTCATTCGTTGGTTTTTGTCAACGGTGGCAACTTCGAAATGCGGTGGACTCCCTCGACTGCAGGCAGCCCATCTTATCGATGAGGACAGGGGTCTGAATTAGATTTTCGGAGCCATTTCAGGAGGATGGTGTGTGTGGTTCGTGATTGTTGTGGTTTTGGGGGTTGTGGTGGTTGTGTCATTGATGTTTGTGGACCTTGTCTTTTTTCCTTTTTCCTTTATGTTGGCTTTGCGTGGCTGGAGAATTTCCAAAACGCGGCAGCCGCTTGGTCGAGCTTGCTCGGGATCTGCAACAGTCAGCTCAGGCGAAAACAAATGAGAAGGCAAACGGGGCACGACTACATAATCCTAAATGGAAAGCGCTCCTTGACTCTTCGCCAGCAGATTCTTTTCCGTCCAGCCGCGAGCACTTCTGGGAACATAGAGATATCACCCGCTCTAACACTAAGGTAGGTAGGTATCTTAGACTAAATTGCGCATTCTTTCTTTCTCTTTTCTTTTTCTTTTTTTTGGCTTTTTGGGAAGTTTTCTAACCAAGTCAAAATTACCTACCTACTTAATTGTTTGCCGCGCTTCGCAGCGATCAACTACACCACTACCTATATTGGTCCCTCGTTGGGGTTGCAACGGAATGTCTCTTACTTGATTGGACCTTGGAAAGGTCTTGCATGTTTGCACTATCCACTATCAAAGTGTGCGGTTTTCCAAAGGGGGCGTCGATGAGTTTCCACAGGACCGTGTCCAATGTGCCCAGTCACTGTCACCTTCCAACTCTTGTTACCTAACTGCTTTGCCATCCTCCCAGTTGTAATCCTCGAGGCGCTTATGGCGGGCGGTAAGAAATTTAACAGTAATAATTCCAAGGATAAAACCTACCTTAAAAAAGCTCTGAACGTCCTTGAATTTCGGCCCCAAAATTCCCAAAGCTTGCGTTGATCGAAAGCTCTCGCAAAGCCCTATCTAGCCACACCACGTGCACCGACGCGCAATCCGCAGCGCGGCCGCAGTAGGCGTGGAAAGAAGGGCGATCCGGGACACGCAGTGGCCCTGGAAATCTCTATCGCCCACGCACGGACCCACGAGCTACCCGACCCACCCACAGTTACCCAGACGACCACGCCCCCCTGAACCCCTGAGTGGAGGCGGGATGGCCGGCCCTACTGCCCCAGTCCAAAGGGGAAGAAGTGGGCTAGAGCAGTCCCGACACTTGCCCCCCACCCCGCCCCTCTCACCCCCACCCTCCGACATAGAGGTTATCAAGAAGATGGTTGACGAGCTGGTGGGACTAGCAGACCCCGAGAAGAAAGGGACAGCCAGAGGCATGGGACAGGACCTGCTAGCAGCCGTCCGGAAGGTGCACAACGCGTCTCAGTCACAGACTGGAAACATCTCGCTTGCCAACCTCCGCAAGGTGGTGGCCGAGGAAATGAAGGCAGCCGTCAACGGAACCGGAGCCCAGGACAGAGGATCCTGGGCCGCAGTGGCCGCTCATGGAGCTGCCCCCTCTCAGCCGCAGCCTAACACGCCGACAAAGATAGTGCCGACCCGCATAAACAAGGAGATTCTAGTCAGAGGCAGAGGAATGCCAGCCGATCTCGCCAAACGCACCCCGCAAGAAACCATCCAGGCCATCAACCGGGTGTCTATCAAGAAGGGAGCAGTGGCGGCCCGAAGGCTCCCCAGCGGCGATACAATCGTCACATTCCAGAACGCAGGCGCGAGAGATTGGCACTCGATGAACACCAACTGGATCAAGGAGGCTTTCGGAGAGCAGGCCGAGGAGAGCAAGAGAACCTTTGCAGTCCTGCTAAAGGGCGTGTGGAAGAAGGACCTGCAGGGGGTCACCGAGGAGGAATTCGGGAAACAAACAGGCCTCCACACAGTCGATAAAGTGAAGTTCAGAGTGCCGAGACACAGGGAGGCGACCCGGGCAACAGTGCTGGTTGCTTTAACCTCCCAGGAGGAAGCACGCAAGGCGTGCAACGAGGGAGTGATCTGGAGGGCTCAACTACTGGACTGCGAGCCTTACTAGGCTGCCCTCAGCCCAACACAGTGCTACAAGTGCTGGAAGTGGGGACACACACAACATCATTGCAAGGCTACCCCATTGTGCCCGCGCTGCGGGACGAAAGCCCATGGAGAGGGCGGCAGGGACGGCGAGAACCAGTGCCCTACTCACAAAAACGAAATCCCGCTCCGATGCCCGGCCTGCGGAGGAAGGCATCCGGCGTGGTCAGGAGAGTGCCCGGAGAAGTCGAGGACCCTCGCCAAGGCCAAGGAGGCCTACCAGTTCCGGCCACGGACTTATGAGACCGCAGCGGCGAACTCTGCCAGCACGGCCCCTACGAGCGCTCCCGCGTTTAACTTCGAGGGCGAGGAGAGGGACGACGACAGCTATCAGGTGGTAGGCAGGAAGAGGTTGAGAGGAAGACCGACGAATGCGGCTGCGGCCCAACGTCAGGCTCTCTTAGACCCCCAGCAGACCAGGATCAACTTCGAGGCTCCGAGGGTGCAGTTCGCAAACCCGGTAGTCAACGGTGTCTACACCGTCGCTCCGCCGCCCCGGGCGCCCGAACCGGCTACCGGACCAACGCCTGCCGTCGCCGCCAACCCTGCGGTCACTGCTACTCCGAACCAACGCGACCCCGAGGGGGACACTACGATGGACTCGATCACCGTCGCAGGCAATGAAAATTAAAATCCTACTCTGGAACACCGAAGGAAACAAGCAAACACTGGAAGTCTTGCTGGAGGAGGCCAAATACGACCTCTTGGCGGTGCAGGAACCGTGGATTAACAAGGAGACGAAGTCTACATACTGCCCCCGGAGCAGCAGATACCACCTGGTACACAAGCTCGAGGGGCGGGCAGCGATATACGTAAGCAAAAGATTTGAAATCAGGCAGTGGGACTCCGAAGCCACGGAGAATTGGTGCCGCGTGTGGTTTCCAGAGGCGGACCTCGGAAGGGAAGACCCCGGATTCGAGCTTTGGTCCATATACAACCCTCCCGGCGGCGAGAACGTACCGAGAGCCCTGCAAGGGCGGCCAAGGCCAAGCCACCCGGTGGTTCTGGCAGGAGACTTCAACCTAAAGAACCCACTGTGGGACAAGTTCGGACGCTACGATAGGAAATCGGAAGACCTACTGCAGCTGGGTTCCTTGTGGGACCTCACCATCAGAACTCCAAGGGGGGCGACAACGCGAGCTCCCCAGGGGCGGCAGCGAGGCCGCCCGTCAACCATCGACCACTTCTGGACTTCGGAAAACCTCCAAACAGTATACTACGGGGAAGAATGCCGTGGAAAGTCAGACCACTACCCACAAGTGCTCGAGGTCGGGGAAGGGCATGGGCCGAGACCAACCCAACCGGATGGCTGGGCCTGGAAGAAGATGGACAGGGAGAGGGTGAAGGCTGAATCAGAGCTGCTATGCAAGGCCATGGGACTTACAGACCCGGGACCGGACGGGCTGCTGGCCAGGACCCGAACAGTCGAGGGTCTTGATAAAGCTTTCGGCAGCCTGGTCGAGTGGCTCACCTGGGTCGCGGGGGAAAGCACTCCAAGGAGGAAGGCGAGCTGTGGCTACAGCTCTCCTTGGTGGACAGTGGAAGTGCAGCAGGCCGCCCGGAAGGCCAGGAAAGCCGAGAGGCTGGCGAAGGAGACGCGGGCAGAGTACTGCTGGGAGGAGCTCGGCGAAAGGCTCAAGGACCTTGCCAGAACAACGCGCGAAGCACGGACGAGGGCTTGGAGGAACAACCTGCAGGAAGCAAGCGAGGCAAAGAAGCCCGATCAGATGTGGAGCTTGGAAAGATGGGCCAGGCTACGGAGCTTTTTGCCGCCGGAACCACCGAGACTACCGGCATTCAAGGACTCGTCCGGGCAGGTAACGGCCGAAACGCACGACCAGAAGGCTAGCGCACTGGCCGAGAGGTTCTTCCCGGATCCACCGGCCAACCTAACGGACGTGGAAGATCAAACCTTTTTGGGCAGCTGGAACCCGGGCTTCGACGTTGTACAAGCAGTGACGCCGACCGAGATCACGGAAGCGATAGGAAGAGCAAGCCCCTGGAAGGCGCCAGGCGAGGATTTGCTCCCGATGGGCCTTCTGAAGGCGTGCGGAGCACCGTTAGCTGAAGTGCTCGCCCTTCTGGCGACAAGGTGTCTGGAGCTAGGATGGTTCCCGAACCGTTTCAAGAGGGCGAAGACTGTAGTACTACCGAAACCAGGAAAGGCTCCGCCGGTGTATCAGACCCCGGGGGGATACAGGCCCATTGCTCTGCTGCCAACCCTAGGGAAGGTAATAGAGTCAGTGGTCGCCAGGAAGGTCACTCAAACTGCAGAAGTCAACGGCCTCTTACCAGATGAACAAATGGGGAACAGAGCACACCGCTCCACAGAGCTGGCTGTCCGGCTAGTAGTAGCCCAGGTCCAGGAGGCGTGGAGACAGAAGGGTGCGGCGTCCCTATTGCAACTGGACATCTCAGGAGCCTTTGACACGGTCAACCACACCCGGCTGCTAGCAACTTTGCGAGAAATGGGCTACCCGAGGTGGCTGGTCCTCTGGACGAGAGACTGGTTGACTGGTCGAGAGGCCACCCTTCTTTTCGACGGCAAGACGGCGGCACCGACGGCAATTCGGGCAGGGGTCCCCCAAGGCTCACCCCTTTCCCCTGTTCTCTTCATCCTCTATATTTCCTCATTATACAAGCAGCTAAAAGACGAGCACCCTCACTTGGCTATAACGGGGTTTGCGGATGACACCAACCTCCTAGTGTTTGGTCGAAACCCCGAGGCCAATGTCCGGCAACTGGAGGCGGCGTGGGAAACATGCATGCGATGGGCGGACAGTCGGGGGATGAAGTTCGCCCCGGAAAAGAGCGAACTGATCCATTTCAACAAGGGACGACGGCAGTGGACAAACCAGCTGGAACTCACTAACCCAGGGGGAGGCACCAGCCCCGTCAGACCGAAGGAGTCTGCCAGGTTCCTGGGAGTCTGGCTGGACCGGAAGCTCAACTGGGAAGCCCACCTGGCGGCGGTGGAGAAGAAGCTGAGGACCCAGAGCTATGCCCTGTCGAGGCTAGCGGCATCGACGTGGGGACTGGGTCTAGCCAAAGCGCGAGAAGTGTACACAAAGTGCATCCGGTCAGCGCTGGCCTATGGCGCATCGTCGTTCCACATTCCCACGGATGTGGGAGGCGAACCGGTGAAGAAAGGCATCACCAAGGCCCTCGGGAAGGCCCAGAACAAGAGCCTGAGGATTGCGGCGGGAGCCTTTAAGTCTACCCCCATCCGTAACCTCGAGACAGAGACGTGGGTACCACCGTTGGACTTATACCTAAACAAACGGCTTGCAGATTTCGAAAACCGACTCCAACAACCCGATCTGGACGACGGCCAAGGCGGCAAAAAGACGGCGGGGAGCGTTATCCTTACCGCCTGCCGCAAGATACAGCAGAGACTCAGCTCGAGGAGGGGCAACAGGGGCCGACCGCGAACCTTGAGACCTCAAGGGCCCACGGCGGTAGAGAGAGCCGCGGGCACGATCATGCGCTGGACGGGGGGAACCATAGACACGGACAAGGCAGTAGAAGAGGCCTGGAGAGCGAGGTGGTTAAAGGAACGGGACGGCAGAGCAATCACCAGGCCGGCGGACGACTTTGACCATCAGCGGGAGACGCTATTCCGGAACGAAACCCTAAGGAGGCATGACGGTCTCAGCAAGGCGAAAAGCTCACTGCTCATTCAAATCCGGACGGGAGCAATAGGCTTACGGGACTACTTGTTTACACGGGAAGTCCCGGAGGTTCTGACGCCTGCCTGCGAGTGTGGCGAGGGACGAGAGACTGCCGAACACCTGGTAGTGTGGTGTTTGGCCCCACCGTTGACTCGAAGATGGGAGAGAACTGGAATTCGGACACGACGGGACTTTTACTCAGTTCTACACGGTATCAATCCCACGACTGCACGGCTTGCGAGGAGGATCCTCGACTGGCTGATGGACTCGGGGAGGCTGCCGATGTACAGCTTGGCCAGGAGGCTCGAGCTGGAAACGGCGGCCTGAAGCGCCCCCGTTCGGAGGCCAGGAGGCCTCCTCTCTTTGTATACGTAGACTCACCAGAACGCATCGTTCCTTGATTGTTGGTAGGGGTTTTTCACCCGGCCCGGGAGGGCACGGTTTTCCTGTACACTAAATAGCAGAGGGTCCGGCACGCCCTAGGGCATAGCGGAGTATGAATAATATATAATAATTCCAAGTCTATTCCCATTAACAGAGAAGTTGGGAACACGGAGGGGCGTTCTACTAGTGAATCAAATTCTATTTAAATGATGAGCCGCGCTGTTTGGAATCCTTCAATCCATGTCCTCAGTCTTCCCTCAAGCTCGCCTCATTTCCTAGCTCCCATATCCTGATTCAAGCCTCACGACACAATCACCTTTTCTTTCTTCAAAATGATCCCTTCCCAGAGCGTCTGCGCTCTCGAAGCCGGCTGTGGACGCAAGTTCCTGTTCTTCGTGGATAAGAACCACAACATTGCCTACTACGAGCGGGACATAGCCATCGAGTCCAACTACAAGGAGTCATCGACTATCGCTCAGAAACTGGCAGGCGACGCAACCAAAACCACAATCACCGTTTCGTCCAGATTCATCGATGGTGTCACCTACAGCAATGGTACCAAGGTAAGCTCCTTGAACGGCCCTGGTTTTCTTTATTTCTTTAATCCACGCTTAGCTATCAGCATGATTTCTTTTGCTACAGTCCTCTTATCGTTTCCCTTTTCGTTCTATGCATGTATCTTTTCTCCGCATATTTTCTCAAAACCTTAACTACCTTAGTGTCGGTGGCTAGTCTCCATCATAATTAGTAACTGTCTCGCTGACGATTTGCCGCCGATGAATAGTTTCGCATTTATTACATCCAAGAGAATCCGGACGACGAAGGCAACTATCTCCTAAAGGAGGCCTGCTGCAACGTCGAAGATGGCACCACAACCCTGGAGTGGTATCCAGGGGCCATCGACGACAACAACATCGCAGTAAGGAATGACTCCTTGCTTACCGCCATGTCTCAGACTACGGGACTCCCAATGGTGATTTTCCAGGCGCCCGGCCATAAAGCGTCCCTCCGCGCGGCGTTCATGGCAAATGACGACGACACTCGTGAGGAGAACTGGACCTCCAGGGTCTTGAACTTGACGCCCGACCCTAACTAACGTCAACTATCGTTGTTGGTTGACGTTGACCTCGGGCGGTATGGGGAAAATGAGGGTACGCACAGCAGACCTGCGCACGGAAGCTGTCAATTTTCGCGGTGGCTTCATTCAAGACCCGTGGTAGCTTTGTTTTCATGCGTTCTCGCATCATTCCATTCATTCAGTCTTTTCCTTCTCAGGGCGAATATCGCCCAATCTCGAGTTTAGCAACTGATCGGGAGCACAAATTCAAACACCCCATCGCCGCCTACTCTACGCTTTACCACAGTGCCTAGCTACGTACTTATGAAGGTGACATACCATGTTGTTTTGCCCCAAAGTTGCCCCAAAGTTGGCCCAACCAACCCCTAGTCACCCACACGGCCCCTCGCCGTTTAGACTGAAAACGGACTCTGAGGCTGTGCAGGCCCAGCTTAAGTACCTAGGTTAAGCTTAGGGAAGAATCAGGGAGAGCTCAGGACAAAGCAGCCACAGCTCACACCAGCTCACACCAGCTCAGAATTGTGAACGGAAAAGGAAATTTCATGTGCCCAGATTTGTCTCAGAATCAGGCGGTTGCATGTACAACCAGTCTTAGCAATGAAGCCATCGGCAGTCTGGTGATGGCCCAATAAAACCGGTTTAATCCTGACTCCACAACTCCGCACATTCAGCCCCGACTACGGAGCTGCCAGCCGCTTTCCACTCAGCTCTCAGCTCGACATCATCCCCACTCTCTCCATTTAGCAAACACACCACTTCAGCCCTCACTTTAGATTACCATAATCCCGAATCAAATCAGACAAAATGGCCGGTTCTTCCCTTTGGCTGCTGCCTCCCGAATCCCGTACGTCAACCATTTGGCATTCCCCCCCTCCCTACCCCCAGTGCCCCTTTTCCCTCACGCCCGCTCATCAAACTCCCGCAACCACCGCGCTCTAACCCCCCAACCCACAAAAACACACCCACCACTCCCAAAACTAATATCTCCAACCCCCCCAAAAAGACCCCCTCCACGCCATCCTCCAAACCCTCATCACCACCACCCTCCCCGCCCGCTTCCCCCGCGAAGCCGCCTCCGCCCCGCGCGTCGTCCCCCACTTCTTCCCCGCCCACCTCACCCTCACCAGCGGCATCGACCCGGCGACCACGTACGGCGACGATCCGCAGGGCTGGCTGGATAGCCTCCCGTTGGGGTTGGCTGGTGCTGCTTCTTCTGGTGCTGGTGCTGGTGTTTCTGGTGGGGAGGGGGAGGGTGCAGCAGCGGAAGGGGGGGTGAGGGTCAGGTTTGAGCGGGTGGAGGGGCAGGATGTGTTTTATCGGAGGTGTTTTGTGCGCGTGGCGTTTGAGGGGGTGAGGGCGCTGGCGGGGATTGCGAGGGCGGTGGGGGCGGCGGGGGAGGAGGTCAAGGTGGATGCTGAAGGGGTGGTGAAGTTTGGGGAGGAGACGGAGAAGTGGTGAGTTTTTATTTCTTGGCTTGCTGTGTTGTGTTTTGCGTGTTGTTTGCGGTTGCGGGGTGGGCGGTGGAGAGGGCGTTGGTGTGGCTGACGTGGGACACTACTGGATGTTGATGCTGACACCGTGTAGGCTCAGTTCGTGGAGAGAAGAGTTTGGACCGCATGTTAGTCTGGTGTAGTAAGTCTGATTCGGCTCTCTTCCGAAAAATGCAAACTAACAGAGTCCCAGCGGGAACGAGGCCATCATGGATGGCGCCCTGAGGGAGATCACAGTCATCGTGATGCAGGCCGGAGTCAAGCTGTCAGAGGAATCGCTCGCCGATGTAGAACAGAGCGATAGCTGGAATGGATGGGATGGCGGCGTGGTGTGGCTGGTCCCAACGGACAAGCCAATCTCGGAGTGGGGGAAGCCCCTTGCCACGAGACGCCTCTAGAGGGGATCGGTCTCACCTTTCAAACCCAGTCCCCTGATGGTCTACAATTGATTGTATTCAGCAACTGCTTCTAGTGTATTTGCTTCTCAACTCTCAGATCAACCACCTCACCCCCTTGAACCGTGACATCAACCACTCCCACCCCCCCAACCCTCACATCAAGCACCCCACCCCCCCGATTCAACCGCATATACTCCAACTTCTGCGCGAGCTCGCCCTCCGTGCCGCGCCAGGTGCGCCCCTTGAGATGGCGCACGCACAGGCGCCTCCCTTCGTCCGGGTAGTGCAGCCAGCAGGCCCACTTGCGCCACTGGCCGTCCTTCATCTCGGTGCGGGCGCGGTGGCCGATGGTGTCCTCGATGAAGGCACCGCGGGGCAGCGCCGCGCGGTCCGGGAACAGCCGCGCCAGGTAGTGCGCCGTCTCGGCCACGTGCGGCTTGTCGTGCCAGAAAAAGAGCGGCGTGAGCGGTATCTTTTGGGTCGTGCCGCCGCCGCCGTCGTCGTCGTGGTCCGGCTGGACGACGGAAAAGTTCTGCTTGTGGAGGTTGGTCAAGGCGCGCAGCGCCGGGAACTGCATCACGTGGTCGGATTTGGCGTACTCGAGCATCCGGATCGAGGGGAAGCAGACGTATTTGACGGGCACCTTGGCGGTCTCGAAATCGTCCAGGCTAGCGGCGGTGGGCTGCGAGTGCTGCTGCATGATGGTGAGGAGCGGGCGGAGGGGGATGTCCGACACCAACGCCCAATCGTGCTGCTGGATCCAGACGTAGGGCGTCCTGGTCAGTCTGAGGGCCGAGCGTACGGCAAGTCCGAAACCCAGGCGCTGGAGGGGCTCGACGAATGTGATGCGCTCATCCTCGGTTTTGGTGATGGCCAGCGGCACCGTGTTCGTCTGTTGCGCATAAGCGGTGGAGCCGTACTCCGCTTCGTCGTAGTCCTCCAGCAAGTCCTCTAAGCGGTGTTCCTGTCTGCCGGGCGCGTACTCGTCGAGAATAAGCCGCTTCGCGTTATTCTTGTACTCGGCATAGTTTCTGGCACCCTCTGCCGTGACATGGCCTTTCTTGAGCCGTGCGGTCGAGCTGATGTGGTCGTACGTGTCGAGCACCAGGATGACTCTGCAGCGGCTCAGCTCGGGGCAGAATTCACGGAACGAGGCGAGGATCTGGGAGAGAAGATCTGTCGAGGGTGCCGAGGGGGTTGGCGACGTGGTGATGACCAGAGTCAACAGGTCGGCAACCGCATCCTCAGCGGGCTGGTCGGCCGCTGCCGGAGGGCGCGGGGTCTCGAATCTCGTAGTCTCATCCAGGGCCATCTCGACGGCGACGCCAACGGCAGCTATCGCCGCCTCCGCTAGGGCCCGTGCAATCCCGTGCAACCAACCGGGTTCGGGGGCCGGAGGTCAGTCACGAGAGGGTGAAGCGGCGGCCATCGATGGGTGGTGGACTCTAAGTTAATTGTAGGATGAAAAGATGAGAATTGAGGACTGCTTGGTTTCGTTTGAGACCCATACAGTGTGAAGTGTACAGTTGTACCCGGTGAGAGCTGCTGCAGTAGCCCACGCATGCCCTGTTGATACAGTACGCTACACAGTGCCAGATAAATCGACCGAATGAAGGCTGAAGGTGCCAACACCAACGTCAAGCAAACCTCTGCTCCAACCGTATACATAACTCCGTCGAATCATCCGGATTTTGTTGGGATCTTCTAATGTTTGTAGCAGAGAACAACAGCGTTGATTGATATCCAATGGTCAATGCAATGGTGAATCTGATGGTAAATCTGATAGTTAATCCAATTGTCAATCTGATCATGTGATGGTCAATCTAATGGTCAGTCTGATGGTCAATCTGATGGTCAACCTAATGGTCAATCCAATAGTCAATCCAATTGTAAATCTATAGTTACTCTAGATAGCCATTCTAAAGGTCAAACCCCCCACCAACCCCAAAACCAACTTTAAAACGGGAGTCCTCCCTCATTATTATAGTTTACCCAAGGCGGACCGGTCTCCCGCCAGATAGAAATCTCCTTCCACAGCCCCACCAAGAACCACAACCCCCACATGGTTCCGGCCGCCGCGAGGTACCCAACTCTAAGCAGGGTCCAGTTCCCAGAAATCCACAACCCCAACGCACCGTTCACGATGCCCGCCGCCATAAAGAGTCGGCCGTTGAGTAGATGGATATATGTCCAATACTGCCGGCGCCGCAGTCGTCTGAAGCGTTCGTGGTGGAGGAGTCCGAACGCCGGCTGGAAGATCAGAGCAACGAAGACGACGATGCCGACGATGAAGTGGAAGTTCAACTTCGGATCCGCCATCTGGTACACCGCGTCAGCAAACACCAAACAAACACGTGACCCAGAGCCAAGCGAAGGACTAAGGTGGGACCCAAGGGCAGGCAAGCACGTGCACTTACCAAGTCGACGCCAGTCTGCCCGCGCATTAGCTGCACGAGGTAGATGCCCACCGCCACGGCGCTCGCCAGCACAGCGAGAGACAGCATCTGCATTAGGGAATGGATCCAGAATCCGCCGCGGCCGGGGATGAGGCGCACGAGGATGGCGCCGCTGGGGAAGAGGGCGGCCATCGCGATGACGGCCAAGATGCCGTGGATTGCCCGTATCTGCGTGGCCCGCGCGCGATCATAGCCGGGGTGGTTGGGCCGTGGGCCAGGGCTCCCGCCTACCACCGGTCCGGATGCATACTCTGCACTGGAGTTGAAGCTGTAGCCGGTGGAGTTGAAACCGTAGCCGGTGGAGTTGAAACCGTAGCCGGTGGAGTTGACGCCGTAGGTGCTAGAGCTGGATCCGTCGCTACTAGAGCTGGATCCGTCGATGCTGCACTTGGGAGGCGCATAGCTGCTCATGTATGCTGCGAGTGAGGAGTGGCCAAATAGCCGTGACTGTACTTGCGTAGCTACGGCGGCGAGGACTGTTCGGGGGGTTAGGTCAGTCGCGTTCTGACGAGTGCTGGGCGCCAGCGGTCGACAACGCGATTGGGAGATAGTGTACTTACATAAGAGAGCAAACCGATAGGCTCTCCGTGTTTGTGTTGCACGACCCATGATTGAGGAGACGAAATATATACGATTGAAGATGGTGTTTGCAAAGGCGTACGGGCGAAGTGCTAGGAGGAAGAAATGGTGTAAGTTGGGATGTAAGTGAAAAGTCTGGGACGCGAGGTGCAAAATCTGGCTCGGTTTTGTCTTCCCACTGCTGCGGCAATCAGACTCCAAGTCCCGTGCCGGACCGCTATGGGACGACCTGGCAGGCAACTCCAACCTAGCAGGCAACTCTGCCTGGGGCCTCGGCCGCCTTAGACTAGGTAGATCTCCTGCTCGTCGCTGCAGACCGGCGTCCCCGTGCCATACCTCGGGGTCCATGCGCAGGGCGAATGGCTCCAATGGCCGAGCCCCTGAAACCGGCGACCAACTCTCCCAAGAGCACCACAGCCGATACCTCAAAGACTCCTTCAGCTCCTCCTCACGTGGCCAGCAAAAGTGACGTCGAGGATGAATTCCCGTAATTCGGTGTCGTTGTCCAACATCTCAACCTTGATTCCAGCCTCCTCCAGCCGCACGATCCCCTCATTCAGCTGGATGAACGTATCGGGTTCCCGAATACCGACATAAACCGCCTTGATCGCGTTTCCCAATGCCAAGATTCTCTCCACGCACGTCCGGCTCCCACTCAACCTCTGATTGCACGGTTCCATCGTGGTGTAGAGAACCGTGTTCCCCGGGAGAACCTCGGCAACATCAAAGTCGTGAACGCCGTGTCGGTCGGCAACCTTGATGAAGCAGCAGTGCTCGGCATGCGTCGATCCGGGGTCGCCGGGGCGATCCCGCGGCAGCTCTTCGGAGTAGCCCGTCGAGAGGATCTCGTTTCGGTCGGCATCGACGAGGACTGCGCCGACACAGAACTTGGACGGTGATGGTGGGGATAGCTGTGCCTGCTCGGCTGCATACTTCATGTATGCTTTGTGGTCGCCTGGCGGGAAGGTTGGGTGCTCATGGGTGGCCATGTTGATTGAAGTTGTCGAGGGAAGCCTCAAGAGGATACCTTGTACTTTCAGCGGTTGTAACTTCCAGGTTGTGCCACTCCTCAGGGCTCAGGTTGCCATCTTTCGGCTTCCCTTTTTTTCGGCAGGAGCTTATGCATGTCTTTCTTGGCACTTTGCGTGGTAAAGCACGCTCTCCAAATATGCATCGAGGCAATTAAAAACAGAGAGAACTTGGAAATAAGGGACTTTGGAAGACAGAAAAGAAACTAAGGTACTCAGCCTACCTCACCAACTACGCGCAGATCTCTTCATTACTGCAAAGCTAACCCCCCTATTAATAACCCAGCTCTTCGCTGTTTGATGACAAGCCAAGTATAGCAAGTTAGCAACCCACCCCCCTTCCGAAGACTACAAGTTAATTACTGATTGATTTCTACCTTAATTACTCCATCGGCCGTATGACTCGTATCCGCTTGCCCCTTGTGGCAGTATAGGTAAGGTGCAATTGCTAACCCACAATTGCAACGTAGGTTGCTTTTGTGAAACTGTGACGCCCCTTAAGGTAACTCCTCATCCGGAGCAGGAGCTGGCAAACCCCCCCTTACCTTGTCGCGGACTTTCGAAACTGAGCACAGGTTCCTCTCCCTTCAATATCGACCGGCCCGGGTTCCCTCGTGCTGAACTTACTGTATTGGATTGTCAGCATGTTGCCCCGCCGTTTATTTTGGGATATGGTATGTACCTACATACACATGCACACGAATCCGCGAGCATGCCCAATGTCGTCTCCCGGTCACTGCAGTTGCGGAAAATAATGGGGCTGACTGAACCGGCGGTAGAGCAGATACATCGTGAACGATGTGACGCCATCAGACGCCCTGAACGCTCACGAAGATACAGAGGTACCCAACCCAACCTCTCCTGATGAAAGAAACAGCTCTACTCAAACGCTCTGGTTCGCTATTCGAGAAGTAGGGTCCACTGGGTGGGTGGAGAAGGCCGGCTGTGTCATGCCAACCGCGCCATGGCTTGCTGAGGCACAGCAGGTCATTGACCATGGAAACCGTGCTTGGCCAGCCCTGGCAAGGGAATTAGATATCATGTCACGCAATTGGGGTGGGAACAAATTCGTGGTCAAGTCATGCCCGCTTCACACCATAACATAGCGACCTTTGAGCGAGATTGGACCCTTGGATTGTCGTCCTACATGTAGGCAATCATGGTACTACTGATTGTCCCCACCTTGGAGACATCAGCATCTTGGTCATTCTGCAGGTGGTTATTTATAGCTCTTGACTCTTGAATCAATCCTTTGTGACGTGGCCATGAATCCCTTATAGTCGTTTGTAGTCGTTCTTTGAGTATTCTTTTCCGTCTCTAAATAATTTGAGGGTTGGCCAGATCGGAAACTAAACGACTATAAACAAACAAACAAATAAACGTCCACAAATGTCCACAAATGTCCACAAACATCCACAAACGTCCACAAACGTACCTATGTCCAGGAATAAGTAGGAATAACCAGAATGACCAAGATAATGACGTATCGAAGGTGGGGGCAATCAGCAATAACATGATTGCCTACATGTATATATGTATGACGAGAATCTAAAGGTCTGATGTCGCTTAAAGGCCGCTATGTCCTAGAGAAGCGGGCAGGCCGACCGAGCAAGCGAGCTACGATTGCGTGATCAGAAACTCATGTGTCGAAAATACCCGATAGCAGAGACCTCAAGAAGGTTGCCACTGGCTCGCCTGGGCGTTTAAGGTCTCGACGTACCCAAGCAACGAGAGGCATTCGATGACGGCGACGCGGCGAGTGGGAGGGATTAGCTGGACGAGCATGGGCATGCTGGCCAATGTAACAAACCCTCGGTAGGCTGGGGCTGGGCACCTAGACAGTCAAACAATCAACAACAGACACGGGGCGGCGCCCCTTGAAGGGATCTGATTGCCGCACTTATCAATATCCACTCGTGGATTCTAGCTTGCCAGTGGCATGCTTCCAGTTTGATATTCCGTACAACCCGATCCCTTGGGTTATCACCCATGAACTTGGAATAACCCTCAGCTCCGAATCGAACCTCCCCGAGTATTGAATAATACAAATGGGAATGACCCGGTTCGATATTTACGCTACCTACCGATGTACTAAAACAAATGATGTTCCCTTGTATGGTTAGTAGACACGGCGTGCCTTTACAGATCAGTAGTCGAGTGGTTCAGCCACACTCTCGGAAATTCCAGAGGCAACGGTATGGTGTAAGTAATATTAAGGGGAATGAAGATTTCGATGTTTTTGTCGGGACTCGGTTGTCGCCGGCCAAAAGGCCTTGAGGCTCGAGCGTCGAATACTTGATGATTCATTTGTATTTTAGGGGACGCGTTTGGATACAAGGCCTGCTTGTTATTGGTTGTTAGTCTTGGTTTGTTTTCATGGGATGTCTTCATTGGACAAGACGTGGTGGTGAGAAAATCCGACGGGAAGGAATTCGGCGATCGCCGTTGGTCCGAGTCGCAGATCAAGCGGCACCTTCCACTAAACGTTAGCGCCTTTTGCGCCGGGGTCACACTGTGGACCCCCGAAGGAGCAGGCCCGGCCTCCGCCAACGTGCAAGGCCAGCGACGGCGACTTTGTTCGGGCGGGGATCCTGGTTTTTTTTCTCCTCTGCCTCAGGCCCGGGGTTCGGATCCAATCATGGTGGGGTTGAGATGGAAGGAAACTTTTTCTGCCTTCGAGCATGTGTTGCTCACAGCTCTCCGACTGTGTATTTCGCGTCTCCACATGAATATATTCTCTGTTCTTCCTTCGAGTGTTCTGCTCTGGTGAATCGCATCGCCTACCTTTTCAGATTCTCCCCGCACTCGCTAACCTTCCTGTTAACGAACAAAGACAACCCCGCCATTCCCCGAAAAACTCGACGAAAAGACAAATCACCCCGCCAACCGTTACAATGGTCGAAAAACTCTACGTCACGTATAACGATGTAGGCCGCCCGGCGAACCGTTAATTTCCCACATGGGGACGGCATGGAACTAACGGGTCCGGCGTGACACAGGTGCACAAGCTGTGCCAGGAGGCTGCACCGCAGATCCTGGCCGACTTCAAGCCGCAGCTGATGATTGCCATCGGCGGCGGCGGCTACGTGCCGGCGCGCATCCTCCGCTCGTTCCTCAAGCAGCCCGGCAGCCCCAACATCCCGATCCAGGCCATTGGCCTCTCGCTTTACGAGCAGCTGGCGGGCTCCACCGACGCCGATGTCGAGGCCGCCGGCACCAAGGTCACGCGCACCCAGTGGCTGGACCTGACGGCCCTGGGCGAGATGGCCAACCTGGTCGGCAAGCGCGTGCTGATCGTCGACGAGGTCGACGACACCCGCACCACGCTCGAGTATGCCGTCAAGGAGCTGCAGAAGGATGTCGAGGAGGCCCGCGAGAAGATTGGCAGCGATCTCAAGACCGAGTTCGCCATTTTCGTCCTCCATGTGCGTCCCCACCCGCTCTTTTCCTCCTTGTTATAGCTTGTTATCGAACCCGTGCTAACCAGGCGACTCGACCGAACAGAACAAGGACAAGCAGAAGAAGGGCGTCCTTCCCGAGTCAATCACGAACGGCCGGTACCTGGCCGCCCGGACGGTCGGTGACGAGTGGATCTGCTATCCGTGGGAGGCCATGGACATCGACGAGCACGACAGCAACTCGGCCTCGGCCAAGGCGAAAAACGGCTTGTGAAGGACCCTCAGGGAAAGACAAAAACGAGGGGATACCCATAGGCCGTAGCATATCCGCGCATCACACGGACAAGAGGCAAAGGCAGGAAAGGGCCATTTGGGTCGCTCGCGCTCGGCTCCTCAGAGCCGCGGCGTCTGCGATACGTGTTTTCATGAGGTTGATCGTGCACTCGCTGCGGGGAGTGTTTTGACAACGGTGAGCATTGTGCAGGAGTTTATCGGACGGGAAGCATGTCGCGACGGCACATTGGCAGTCGCAGAGCAGGTCTGGGTTTCGGGATAGACAGCAGAGAGGCGTCGAGGGAAGCGTCGAGAACGCACATGGATAATACCATACCAAACCCCGACCGCTCCGCACTGAGTGATGACGGTTGATTATGGGCTCCGAGCCTCCAGTCTATCGACCACCTGGGAACCATAATTATAACACACGCCAGCGGCATCTATCCCCCCACAGTCCCCTCCCGCCGATGTTTCTCTTTGAGTCTCTTCTCATGCTTCATAAACTCCCTAATCCCCACCGGCACATTTTTATACAATTCCTCGTCCCAAAAATCCTTTACAATCCTCCCACCCGACGCCAACGGCGGCGCCGCCGACCCCAGCTCCCAATTCCCCACCGAACCACCCCCATCATCATCCACACCCACCACCCCCCGATCCACATCACCATCATGCACCCCCAACTCCATCCCCCTCCCCCTCTCCACCCCATCCATCGCCTCCTCCGTGACCCCCACCACGCCACCCGCCGCCTCGGCCGCCAGCCTGCGCTCGGCCTCGGCCTCGCGCGCCGCCCACTCCTCCATGTCGTCGCGGTAGCGGTCCCACACGCAGTTGACGCACCCGCTCATGCAGCAGTTGTCGGGCTCCTCGGGCCGCGGGGGCACCACCACGCCGGCCACCACGCGGCTCTCGGCGCGCAGCCGCGCCAGCCGCTCCGCCCGCTCCGCGGGCCCGGCTAGGCTGGCCCCGAAGACGACGCGGGCCCGGGCCTGTGGTGAGGAGTTAGACCGCGGTTCTGAGGAGGATGATGGTTCTTGGTTTTCTGAGGCTGGTGGTGGTGCTGGGGGAGAGGAGGTGTCTGGAGAAGAGGAGGAGGAGGGGACCGACTTGGCCTTGGAGCTCGGGCTGGTCTCGTCTTTGCCGGGCTGCTTTGCCTTGCGCGGGCGCCGCGCGGGCTTCTTGTCTTCGGCTTCCGGCTCGGGGGCCGCCTTTCCCTTTTCCTTTGTCTCGGCCGCGGGGGCGGCGGGCTTCTCCTGCACGGGCTTGGGCTTGGGCTGCTCGGGCGCGGGCTTGGGCGCCTCCTTGGGCGTTTGCGCCGGGGAGGTCTTGGATGTTACCGGCGGCTGTTCGGGCTTCTTTTGCGGCAGGGGTCCGGGGGTGCGCAGAATGGCCTCGTAGAAGGGCCCGACAGGGTGTGCCTGCTCCTTGGACGGTTCAACGGGCGACGGGGGTGAGTCGCTCTTGATGGGCGGCGTAGCAAAGGTGCGCCGTGATTGTTGGCCGCCAAACGCACGGTAGACGGCGCTCGACGGCCGGGTGCTGATGAAGGTTCTCCGCATATTTGCTGCGTCTCTATGAAGTGTATTTTTATAGGACTGCTAAAGGCAGTCGTGGATGATGCGTTATTGCGATGTCATGGAGTGAGCACGGTCGAGGGGTTCAGTTTGTGGGACCGTTTTTGGACCATTTAATTGACGATTTCAAAAATCTGCAGGGGCCCGACGATTGCGGGAAAATGGGAAAGTGGGATCCCGCTCGAGGACATTGCCGAGGCCAACGTCATCGGGCAAAGTCAGGTACCAGATGGTCGGTCACGTGCACCCGTACAACCATCAACTGTTCCATTCGGACGCCGTCCTCGGTTTAAAATCAACAAACCTTTCGGTGTTCCAGGATATTTACAGTCAAATAAATGGTGGGTTCTTTGGTGTGATGGTTCGAACGGATTTCGTCTGAATTATGGATTTGGGAGCATCTTGAATTGCTTGATTCGGACAAGATATGCGGGTCATAAAGAACAGTGCCATGTTAAACCTGGCGCACTGTACCCTCGCAACCCCCAAAGCTGCACTTGCCCAAACAAAACATTGACGCCCCCACCATCAGCTATAAAACGAGACCGAACCACCCCTTCCGACGCGTCATTGACGGATATTTCGCGCTGTATACTCTCGCGACTATGATTGTATGAACAGAAAGTAGATTTCGCCGCGATGGAATCTCCGGCGCCTAAGAGGCGAAGAACCTCGCCTCGGAACGCAGTCCCCGTCGAGCCAGAACCCGAGTCGACGACACCTCAAGATGCGTTGCCTCGCATAGATTCGTCACCGAGCCGTCCAATCTTTGCGTCCCCGACAAGAGCAATCCTCGAGCGATATAACCCCGACATCCTCAGACGTCGAGAGAGCCAGCCTAGACGACTGCGATCCTCGCCCGATGCGCCTCCCTCTCCCTCGCGCGCCGCTACACCTGATAGTGCGGGAAGCTTAACGCGCGCCATGCAAACCCAACTTGAGCTGCGTTCTGTGGCTCGTGATCGGAGGGAACAGGCAGGTTCGGAAGAGGACGGCGTTCTACGGTCTCCGGCGAGACGGCTAGGTCTGGGTAGGACGCCCACGAGACCGACACCGAGGCCACTTCCGCCACCGGCTCCCGAGGAGGACGACGAGTTATTGAGGGCAATTACTGCGCGGCTACGGACAGGCGTGCCTCCGGGAGTGCTTCCAGAGGTCGTCGCCCCCGAGCCTGAGCTTCCACCAACGCCCGAGCACCCCGACCCCGTTGTCAGCACACCTCCTTCCGGGATACACAACACGCCGTCGAGGCGACCTAAGCGGAATCGCGCGCTGGCTGAGAAGCTTAAGAGTTCTTCACCGCTGAAACAACCACCACTTCGGCCCTCGGAGCTACCGGCGCAGGACGCTGTATCATTCGGACTGCCGGCTAAGACAGCGCAGGTCCAAGCCACAGCCCCGGCAGCCCCGGCGCCAACAAACGCCGAGTTACGCGGCCTCAAGCCGGTCGACCCCGATGCCGACAAGAAGAAGCTCCGCGACTCACTACTCGCCGAGATGAACCAGCTCGAACGAGACCTAAACATCGCAAGCAAGGAAAACGAGCGTATCCGCCAAGCGCGCCTGTCCCGCCAAACCCCCTCCCCTCCCACCAACGCCGACGAGATCATCGACCTCCTCGCCCGCCATGTCCTCCCACCGGAAGCCACCGCCCCAAAACCAGACCCCATCGAGACCTGGCTCGCCTCCGCCCTCAACCCCATCGCCTTCCTCCCCTTCAGCAAGCCCTCAACAACCGGCCCCCCCACCCTCCCACCACCACAACCAGCCCAACCCGCAGACGACCTCCCCCCTCCCGTCTCCCACCACCCCTTACCCATGACCACCACCGAAGCCCTGCCCTACCTACAAGTCTTCACCCCACTCACCTTCACCGCGCACGTCTCACCCCTCCCACAACCCGACCCCACCACCGATCCCTCCACCACCACCAACGACGGTCCACTCCTCCAGCAGCACAGCATCACGGCCTCATCCAGCGCCCCGCGCGGGCTCTTTACCGCGCGCATCGACATGACGGTCAACACCAAGACCATGGCCATTACAGCACTGGCCGTGCCGGCGCTGGATCCGGCGGCGGAGGCGGAGCTGAGGCCGTTTGTGGAGCGCGTGACGGGTGGGAAGAGGACGGGGGGTAAGAATGGGGATGGGGATGGGGGTGGGAGTGCGCCACGGAGTAGTGGGTTGTATCACAATGTTGCGGTGCTGGGGTGGGCGATGGGGGAGTGGTTGCGTGTGGCGCGGCAGCGGGCGGGGGTGTGGATGGTGTTGGAGAGGGAGGTGGGGAGTGGGGAGGGGGCGTTGGTGGAGATGGTTGGGCGGTGGAGGGCGGAGAGGGGGAGGCGGAGGGTGGGGAGGAGGAGGAGAAGGAGGGAGGAGGTGGAGGAGGAGGAGGGGGACGGGGAGGGAGAGGGGGGTAGTGATGGTGATGATGGTGATGGGAGTGGGGATGGGGTGAGGAAGGGTTGGGGTGTGGCGGATTTGTTGCCGTTTATGGGGCGGACGGCCACGGATTTGGAGATTCCGGTTTTGGGTGGGGGTGGGAGGAAGCGCGAGGTGTCGATGCTGAGGGTGCAGTGGCGGATTGGGTTTGACTGGACGGGGGAGGCGCGCAGTGAGATTGGGGTGTTGGTGGGCGTGCCGGGGAAGTGTGAGTTTCGCCCTTTTGGTCTCTTCTTTTGCTGTGTGTTGTGAGTGCTAACCCCCAGTAGGGCATAATCAGGACGAGAGGGGGCGGTTGTCTGGTCTGCCGAAGCTGTTTGACCAGCTTATCCAGGCGGGCGAGGAGCCTCTCGCGGCTGTCAGGACAGTGGTTTGTTTACTCGCGGGTGAACAAAGGTCCTGACCCTTGTAAACGTAGGCTTGAGGATGCGGATTTTGGAATGCGTTGTTGTTATATATGATTCCCCCATTTTGTACGATCAGGGTGTTCAGCACGGCAATGAGCGTACGGACGGCCGTGTGTTAGGTACTTCATATGAACCACCCGAGGATAGGTGAATACCACCCCTAGCGGATACCCACCCCTTTCGTCGGATCTCCTAGCTTGGTGAGGTTGTACCTGAGCTAGCGGCCACCAATCCCCAACAAAGTGTATCCCATGTCCAACCACTTGACGTAGATGGGCATTATTATGGAGTATCTTTTCTTTTGTACAGACGCAACAGCAGCAACCTCCCACAGCACCCAACCCGCCCATCTTTTCCCTCCCAAGACCAGGACTCCCCTAACCAACCCAATCCATCAACCCCCTACCAACCAACAACCCCTTACTTAATCAACATCCACACCCTTCGTCCTCAAATCCGCCTTGGCCATCTTGATCTCGTCCATCAGCTCGGCATATGCGTCGGGGGTGTCGCGGAAGGTGAGCATGCCCCAGCCGAGGCGGAAGAGCAGCCAGGCGCCGAACGAGACCAGGAACCAGAAGGGCAGCTGTTGTTGCGTTAGTTTTCATATTCGTTATATGCTGCTATCCCGTGAGGGGAGGGGGGTGGAGTAGGGTAGGTGGGAGTGTTGTGCGACGTACGACGGGGACGATGGCTTCTTGCACGGCGGGCGGGAGGGGCAAGAGGCCGAGGTAGAGGGAGAGGTAGAACTGTTGTGGTTGCCGCGCGCGCAAAAGGTTAGCTTGGTTGGGATACTGGGGATGGTTGGGGGAGTGAGGGTTCGGCACGTACGGAGCTCACGAGGAGCGCGAGGGAGATGGTCTGCTGTGCGCGCGCCATGGTGTTGTCTATCGCCTTGTGTCACAAAAGGGGAGAGATGTTGCGGGATGCGATGGCTGTTGTCTGCGTCGGTCGGTTAGTTGATTGAGGGATTGGTAATTCGGAATTCGGTCGCGTTCTATCAATGCGGTCAAGGCGCAATCGTAGAGCGGGCAGGACGTACGTAATGAATGACTGCGGTTATCGACGAGGCGTTGGGGTGGTGGTTGTCGAGGACAGGTAACTCGTGAAATTCTGCCAAGAGCTCCTGAAGTCACCAAGCGCGGCGCGTTCTGGTTGCGAATTTCAGGGGGTGGGAATAGCCATGGGGGTTAGGGTGTGCGGAGCAAGAGTGCAACACAAACTCATGGGCGCAGGGGGCAGGGGGCAGTGTCGTCTCAACTCGAACCTTTCCTTCGAAAGTGTTAGCAACATTTGTAAACGCCATCCATTGCTAAGCATCTCAGCTGGCTAGGATTTCTGCACATCTCACATGGTCTTGTCCTTTCGCGGGTGATGCGGGTAATGTACACAGTCCCCGACTGAATGAGAAGACAGAAGGGAAAACAGAAGGGAAGTCGGGTCTGCTTCGGAGAAGAGCGAGGAATGCCGGAATCGGCTCCCCGCCTACCCGCCCTGAGCCCCCTACAATCGGACTCGCCGCCAACCAATGGGCCTCCAATAACACAGAAACCCCTCGGGTGTGGCTTGCCCTGCCCCATCCTCCCTCGAGCCATCCAGCTCCCTTGTTCGAATGTTGAAAAGGAAAACAGAATCCATTGTGTAGGTAGCTAATAATGGCCGAACAACTGCCCCGACATCTCTCCACCTTTCGAACCTCTCTCTCCCGTCAAAGCACAGGCACTCCAAACTTATCGCAAGCATGCCGCCGCCCAAACTTTCAGAGAAAGTAACCTTATATGACTTATTTCCAAATGTCGACTTTAATTTTATCCCTAATCATTCGGCGCTCGATGAGCCAACCCTTCCTAATAGCGATGATTATGATGAACATTCTCCTGAGCCTGTATTTGATGTTGCTTTGAGCATTCCTTATTGCATACAACATACCGGTGTTTTATATTTTACTCCTAATCCAACGGCTTTTATTGAACCGGTCTTTTTCAACATCAACAATAATTTCAGTTTCTCACTCGCCCCAAACATTCCGCCCGAAGCACCAGCTGCTCAACATGCTCAACATAATAATGGTTGCACCAACGGTGAACCTCGGCTCAACATCTGCAGCACAACCGAACACCGGTCCGAGTCTCGAGCTGCGGAGGCCGGGGTTGTGGCATTGTCGTGGAACACCTCAAACAACGACATATATTGGATTTGGGTCGGCCTTGGATTTACCTTGAATCACTTGCTGGTCAAGTTATGCGCATATTATCTCAACATAACGTAAGTTTCACGAGGCAAGCTCACTCCAAATAGCTGGGGGTTGACCTCAGATCAGACAAAAGATCAAAACTTATACCGACGCACGCAATCCTTGGGACGCCGAGTCCAGCGACTGTACAGGCGGGGGTGAAGTCAACAACACCCTCCAAGCCCTTCACCAGCCACGCGGACCAGCCACGCAAGCGACCCCTTTCCCGGGGCCTCATGTTGCAGTGCCCCGGGAGGGAACAACAGCCAATATTGATCATCAAAGGGAGCCGCTCACCATTGCTACCGCCATTCTCGAGCATCAGGAAGCCATGCCGCATGGATTGGACAAAATGTGCGAGAAATATTAAAGACAATGAAAAGATTTATCAGTATATACAACTTAGAGCCATGACATGGAACAGCATAATGCCACGACCATGGAATGGATAGAGTATAAGGAGGATGGAATAATGCAATAAACTTATAACTCCTGATTCTGCGGTTTCATCGCGTTCTCTCACTGCCCACAGGGAAAGCCGTCAAAGACCGTTCAATTGACATGGCGCTGCTCTCTTGAATCACTACAAGTCCAGAGCTCAGGTCGCCTACCTAAGTAGTGCAACATCCAAACCTCAAGAGATTTGTCAAACAAAAACGAGCCAATGCTGAAGTTTCGCTGCAGATGAATACCGACCATAACCATACCAGAAAGCCGGCTAGGCCATCCACCACCCCTTACCAACAACACTGCAAAACATACACTCCATCGTAGTTAAAAACCAAACCACCCCAACCCCACCCATCACCCATCACCCATCACCCATCACCCATCACCCATCACCATCACCAACCCACCAACCGCCTAAACCAGTTAACCGTCGAGTCAGCAAACCCTCTCAAATCCTCAACCCTCATCCCAAACCAACCCCAAAACACCACCACAAACAGCCCAACCACCACAAAACACACGAGCATCACCATGGCCGGGATCGACTTCATCCGGGGCGGTTTCCCAGCAGGCCTGTCCACCCCCTTCCCCTCCCCCTTCCCCTTCCCCTTCCCCCTCGTCATTGTCGTTGTCATTGTCGTTGTCGTTGTCGTTATCTTTGGTTCTGGTTCTGGTACTGGAGCCGTGATTGTTATGATCATTGTTGATGTTATTATTGTTGTTATTATTGGTTGTTCTTCTCTGGCCATATGCGCGCGTAAGGGGTCCGTTAGCGATGGCGATGACAACGACCGGTCGGGAAGGAGGGCGGGTATGGTTGTGGGGGCTGGGCAGCTTGGGTATGTGGCGGGTGTCGTGGTGTAGCGGAGGCGCTCCATTGTTGGTTTGGTTTGGGTTGCTTTAGTTTGGGTTGGTTGTAGGGGTGTTTTGGCTGGTTGGAGGTTGGGTTGATGTGCGTGTGGTGTGTGAGGGAGTTGATGCTGTTGGCTTTGTTGGTGATATCAAGGGGGTATTGAGCTGGCCGGGGGGCTCCAGATTTGTTCGTTTAGGCCGTGAAAAGGGGAGTCATTTAACGTGTTGGAGAGTGCGAGTGATATTCCTAGGTAAGTGTCTGTCTGAGCAATGATATCGGGTGAGCTTGGGGGGGACACTGCTTGGAGAGGACTGTTTTTGACTCTGCAAAGTTCTTGCCTTTTCCTAAACTGCCATGACAAGCGAGAAAGGACAGTGGCACTTGCTATATTCTACCACCACAACAGGCAACAATGGAATTGTCTTCAATTATTCTTTCCATCTGGGATGTCCCTGGCCCGTTTTGAGCCCTCTTGTCCAACCCTGCCCCAACCAATCCCTCTATCCCAAGCTAACAATACAGCAACCGCATCTTGAATGCTTCCACAACATAAACGCATAGTGGCATCGAGCCCCTGAACTAGGGGTCATATCCAACCATGACCTATTACAAAAAGACTGGTTGGTATCAGTAAGATTAATACAAGAAACGAAAAACGCTAGAAGGCCGAAGCAGGCAAGAAAGACCACGTCGGACCCTCGGCAAGAAACCAAAACGAAGAAACAAAAAGCAGTACCCCAACCCAAAAAAAGAAAACAAACAACACAACCAAACCCCCTCCCCATAGATTAATCCACATCCTCCCCATCCTCCCCCTCCTCCCCCTTCCACGCCCCCATCTCCGCCACCGGCACCCGGCCCCTCAGCCACCTCAGCGTCGCCTCAGTCCCCCTCTCCAGCACATTCCACCGCGGCACGCGGAACCGGTTCCCGCTCACATCCAGCCTCTCCAAGCCGGCGCCCTGCTGCCCGCCAAGCAAGCCGATGCGCGGATTCAGATGCGCGATATCGTTGTTGGCCGCATCCACCACCTTCATGCCCCTGATGGTCTCCGGGTCGAGGTCCGTCAGGTGGTTGTTCGACACGAGCAGCACGGTCAGGTTGGGGAACATATCCCGCAAGGTGGTGGCCGGGGGCAGGGCGGTGAGGCGGTTGAAGGAGATGTCGAGCTTTTGCAGTTGTGGCGCGCGGAGGTGGGTGGTGAGCGGGGAAAGGCCGGTGATGTGGTTGTGGCCGAGGTTGAGCTCCTTGAGGGATGGCAGCTCGAGGCTGTCGTTGCCGCTGGCACCGCCGAGATACGATTCGCCAATCAGTTGGTTGTGGGCGAGCGAGAGCGCGGTGAGTGTCGTGGCAAAGAACGTGAGGGATTCGGGGAACGCGGCGAAGAGGTTGTGGTGGAGCTGGATTTCGTGGATCTTGTGGGCTGTGGCGAGCTTGGAGCAGATGACCGGGTGGAGGGAGGACGATTGCGTGTTGGAGCGATCGATGACGCCGCCGGACTTGACGGGCCATGAGGCCGTTTGAGAGCGCGCCCGGGCTGGCGAGGCCGGCGTAGAGGTTGGTGGCGTAGCAAAGTTGTCCAGTTCTGAGCGGCTGTCATCATCGCCGGCAGCGATACTAGTCGTCGTATCGTCCGCGGTAAAGTATTCATCGTTAGCCCCACCAGGCGCCGGTTGGGCTTGCTGCTCGTCCTCCTCGGGGGATGGCTCCAGCCGTTGGGCGAGAATGGTCTTCATCTCATCTGTGCTAATGGTGCTGAACTTCTTCTCGCGCAGCGGGTTGCCGCTCAGCCGGAGGTTGACCAAGTTTTCCATCTTCCCAATCTCAGAGGGAACAATGCGGATGTCGTTGCTAGAGAAATCGACTGATTTTAGCTGCTGGAGGCCGGTGAACCCTTCCGGAATGGCATTGATGTTGTTCTCGTCGGCCGCGATGGTAAGGAGACTGGCCCAGCTGCTGATATCAGGCAATGACTGCAGTCGGTTCATGGAAACACAGAACTGGTGCAGGGCGGGCATTGCCACGGTCTTGCCGAAGGAGCAAATATGGGCGAGCTGGTTGGATGCCACATCCAATGTCTGAAGCGTCGGCAGGGCGTCGACAGTGTCCTGGATCAGCGTGCCATGGAGTTGGTTCTTGCGAGCAATTAGCTCCCTTAGCGGTAGGCCAGCCAGCAGTGCAAAGGGCAACTCTTCAAATCCGTTTTCGCTGATGTTCAATATTCGAAGACGCGAGAGCTGACTGAAGGTTTCGGGCAACGATGAGAGATTGTTGCCGTGGAGGTCCAGAATCTCGAGGCTCGCCAGGTTGGAGAAACACGGGTCAAGCGGGCCGTACAAGAGGTTGCCCCCAAGTTTAAGATCCTTCAGTGAGGTAATATGGCAGATCACCTCGAGGGAGCTATTCGACAGCCGGTTCAACGACTAGCAAAGGTTAGCAACATGTCTTCCGAGAATGCCATGGGTCTGCTACGAACCAGATTGAGGGACGTGAGGAAAGCGAGGCGCCTCAGACCCATCGGTAGGTTAACCAAAATGTTACCATGCAGGTCCAGCGTCTCGAGGCCAGCAAAAATGTTCCCCTGGCTGTCTTCGTCCTCGGCCATTTCCTGTGGATCAACGTCTGGGAACACAGAGTCGCTGAGCATCTCCAATTCATTGTCGGCCGCGACAAAGCGGGTGAGATCCACGCTCTCGGCCCATGCGCTACCGGATTGGCCGATGGATTCGAGGTTGTACATGTCAAGGACCTCTGCCGGGATATCTTTCAGGCCCATCGCAGCGATGTTGAGTCGGCCGCTTGTCCTCGCAGTACCAAGCCGGGTCTGGAGTACCTTGGCTTGTGACTTGTCATCGCGGTTCTGGTTGAACGGATCGTTGGATAGGCCAAAGTCAAAGCTAGAGTCTGTGGGCACCAAAGTAGAATCCTCAGAGACGGCCGCAGCACCAGCAGAAGCCTGTTGGAACGCGGCTTTCTTGGCCGCTTTCGCCTTGGCAATTTGCTCACGTAGAGCTGCCGACGATTTCTTCTGCGTTGGGCCGGGCTCAGCCGAGTCCGCGGTGATCCCCGTGCTGCCCGACGCAACAGACGCGCTGGAAGGGATCGTGCCATCCCAAGACGCCACGGACGAGCCACGTGAGACCAGGGACGCTTTTCTGGGCGCCTCCCCGCCAAGCTTGGACTGTGACGGCTTCTTGAACAAGCCGTTGACCGAAGGCCGCTTAGTTGGCGGTCGCGGGGCCAGAGTCTTGGAGGTGGACTTGGGAATCGAGACTTCGGGTCCACGCTTTCCCGGACTGGGAGTCCTCGTTCGCGGGGCGGCAATAGCGCTAGGAGGCGGCATCCCATACATGGATGTTCGGCCTTGCTTTGACGGGGTGGCTTTCACCGATGGCGATTGGAAAGACTGGATACTACGCCGATTCCTCAAAGGCGTGCCTTCGATGGGGGACAGCGGGTTCTCGTATGTGGCAATCTGGGAGCGGAAACTGGAAATAGACTCTTCCAAGCCGGAGCTAGAACCGGGCCTGCTACCGGTCCTAGGTCGCCCGCTTGATGTGTCCGACTGGTGGCTAGATCCCGGCCGAGATGTCCTACTTCCGGGGCGCGAGGGCGGCCTTCCGCTGGTCGGGTCGTAAAACGACGGCGCGTCTCTTCCTTTTACGGACGGCGAGGATGGCAAACGAGAGAGCGTCTCCATAGTCCGTTCTGCAAGCGAGGGCCCCAGTTTGGAGGGAGACTCTGGCACAGTGTCTTTAGCAGTCGTCCCATCCGCCATCAAGGTCCCGGATTCCCCTGAACTAGGCTCCTCTTCTGGCATGGCTGCTGCGGAGATCCATTGTTGCGACGACTGACGGCGGAGCAAGCCCGTAGTCGCCGAGCTCGACCTCGCAGCCTGACCAATTGCCTGGGTGCCTCCTCTTGTTGGCCTTAAAGATTGTGCTGACGATCTCGGTGTTAATATTCCCGTGTGTGTATTGTCTCCCGAGGGTTGACTGAAACCCGCCCGGCTGTGAGGTGATGAGACGGCACGCAAAGGAGCAGTGCTGGTCGGGGAACGGCTCTTAGCTCCTGTGGGAGTGCTAGGCGACGGGGCAAGCTGGTCGCGCGAAGCAGCGGTCCGGAGTTTCGGGTTGCGCAAGCTTCCTGCCCCGGCGGCGGTTGCCAGGCCTTCCCGCGATGGGGAGGTTCGGATCGAGTTCGTGCGTGGGATCGGGAGCTTCGATGTTTGCACGGGGATCTTGGACGGACGAGGGAGGCCGCTCGGCCTACTCTGGCGAGTCTCGTCCATGCTGCTGCAACTTCGGGAGGTTATTCAGCCAAGTGTATGCGCCGAATTGTTGCAGTGGGAGCTTCACAACACACTAGGGGTGGGAGCTCCTAGCGCATTGAGGCTCAAGTAAATAAAATAACCCGTTTTTGGTACGCACAGGCGACATCCAAGACGGAGTGGTCGAAAACGTCAGAAGCTGAAGACGGGAGAGGAAAGTGCCCCGAACATGACAATCGAAAGAAGAAGTTGGCGCGGACCCTGATGCATCCCCCAAGGGCCCCAATGCACAAATGCAAGCTTGCAGAAGCTTGGGGCAAATTGCAGATCGGCAAGAGCTTGGCATGGGAAGCTCAGGGATGAGAGTGGGCCTGACTCGACGCGCTGAGCTCTCACTCGCGGGTCCCACGTTCTCAATGCTTGCTTGCCACGGCCCCCAGGCTCCCAGAGATGCGGTTGCTGTCTCGCCTGCACCTGCCTCACATCATATTTTGACACCGGCGACCGGCACGCGCCGTTGCCCTTTCCCTTTTGGCAAATTTCCCAAGAAACCAGGAAGTGGCTCATCACCCACCTGGAGTCCTTCCGTCTGTTCAATGAGAGAAAAGAAAGCAATAACTACCCGGTGGGGCGGCACATTCCAGCCGGTCATTTGACATCTTCCTAGGAAGTACCCTGGTCGTGTTCTGGAAGCAAACCGCCAAAGGAACAACGGCAGCCCCCAAATTTACGAGGACACAATTGAACCTTACATACTTGGTTCTGTTTCCAGAGAGGGAGGTGGCCTTCGTACTCCGTGACACGGGCGCGAGTAACACGACAATCTGACGGCTCATGGTAAAAGTAGGAAAGAAGACATTGATTGGGAAGGGGAAAAGAAGATCACGAGATGTGTAATTTCCCGCCGAGTAAGCCGGACTGGTAGCCCCACTGGGCGGGCCGTACCCGGTCTTCCGAACGCCCCACTTATCCGGCCAACCGCCCGGTCGCCGACGGACCATACCTGAGACACACAAACCCAGGTCTGGCCAGGAGAAGGCGTTTCAACACGTGCAACGGGCAAACCCAAATCCCATCACTTCCAGCAGTGCGGCAGCGGGGTTGAAAAGCACGGAGGTGCCACGGAACGGGATCACAGCCATCACACAAGCTCAAAACCCCGCCACCACGCCCCAGTTGACTTTTATTCCGTAGAAGAGAAGTAGAAGATTTCGATTTCGCTGGTGGTCGGCCAGTCGTGGCCGGTAACACACTTCACTTGACGGCCGTGACCAGCCCTGCCCCGCGGGCCAGAGTGTTTTCATCACCATGGAGGATTCCACACAGCCACTCTTATAGGTGTTGACCAACTGCTGCCCCCTCGTCCACACTTTGCCTCGGTCTTGTCTTTGACCTTTTTGAGATTGCATACACAAGCACCGCTATCTTGATTCCCACCCACTGCCAGTGACAAACAATGCAGCCGCGAAGGCTGACGCTGTCGTGAAGAGCAGCACTAACCCGCCCCCCGAGCTTGACGCGAGGGCACCTGATCAATGAGACCAGCGCGGGGCCTGTTCCCTCTGCTAACCGTGGCCGCCGCGGGCGTTGGAGTTGCGTCCGGGCAGTTCACCACCTCAACGGCGCCAGCTGTGCGTCTGCCCATTCCCCAATGCTCCCTTCGTCCCCCGCTAACATGTCCCGTCCAAACCCAGCCGGAGGACCTCGCGCCGCGCCACAGCGATGCCGCAACCCTCGCCGCCCGTGAACACATGGAAACCGTCCGACGGATAATCACCCGCACCGTAACCCAGAACAGCCGCCAACCAGCGCCCACAAGAGACAGCAACGACCGCGACGACGAAAACGACGACGACAATGACAACGATAACAAAAACAACGAGGACGACACAACCAACCGCCGACCAACCCTCGATTCCACCACCACCACCACCCCAACAATAACAACCCCCACCACCGCCACCGACACCATCACCAACCAACCCCAACCCAACACAACAACAAACAACAGCCTCTCCCCCGGCACCGCAGCCGGAATCACCGCCGCCGCCGTCGCCGGCGTGGCCATCATCGCGGCCATCGCCTTCCTCTTATGGCGGCGCCGGCAAGGCGGGATCCGCGGCGCGGTCGTCACGGGGGACTACCCGCGGAGTATGGGCGGGGGGGGCCGGAGCCGCGGCGGTATGGAGGGCGGCGGTATGGAGGAAGGGGGAGGGGAGAAGATGCTTCCCCCGCCGCCGCCGCCTCCTAAAGGAGGGGGTCAGGATGATTATGGGGATGGGGATGGGTATGGGTATGGGTATGGGGAGGGGGTGGGGTATGCGGCGAGGGGGGTGGGGGAGCAGGATTTGGGGGAGGGGGGGAGGAGTGGGAGTGAGGCGGCGTTTAGGGTGCCGCCTGCGGGTACGATGCCCGGTGGCCAGGCGTTTGGGGCGCCGGGGGGGTATTTGTCGCCGCAGCCGCAACAGCAGCAGCAACAGCGGCCGCAATTATGGTTAGGGGGTGACCTGGGCGAGCCGCGCCCCGTCAGCGCGTTCACCGTGTATCCGTCGCCGGGCCCGATTCTGCCCGTGTCGCCTATGACGCCCTACCGGCCTGAAAGCAGTATTTTGACCTCGGGACAGCATCCGCAGTCGCGGGTCTCGTCGTACTACCCCGACCCAAGCAGTCCTGGCCCGCCGGCGTTTCTGATACCGGGGGGCAATAAAGCGCGCGCTATGAGCTTCTCGAGCGTGTCGCATGTTGGCGGCGGGCCGCGTGTGGCGGAGCTGGTTGGGTCGCCGCCGCCGCCAGTACCGTCGATGATGGTTATCGTCGAGGGAGAGCCGCCCGCACGGCGCAGCCACGCTGAAATGCCATGAGGGTGAGGCGCATAATTGTATGAGGCGGCGGGCTTGTTGTGTCCGTGTATTAAAAGGCGTCGAGATACCCCAGCAATGATAATCCCGTTTACTGTGTTTCCAGCCGGTGCCAGTGTCCTGGATGGCCCGGTATCGAATGACACCTTATGCGTCCCAGTTCATGTCAAAGAGCCCGGAGAGACCAGCCATCCACGTCTCTCCATCTTCTGGCTGAAAGAACGGCACACTCAACCCCTCGGCGCTGTTATCGATAAATGCTTCCGCCGCCGTGGGTGCGCTCGAGCCCGCGTTTCCCTCAGTTGCGGCGAGCTCAGGGGCCCAGTTTGCCTTCATCGATCGAACCATCTTGGAGAACTTGGAAAAAGGATCGTCGTCAACTGTTGGGCCAGTATCGAGCCGTCGCTGCGCTGCGATCTCGTCAAAGCCGGCGTTGACTTGATCGAGGGTGGCGAGCAGGTCGATTCGGTCTCTTACGGCGCGGCGGTTCCAAGCCGACTCGTCAAGGATCGAGAGTCTGTTCAGTGTGAGGAGGCAGTGGGCTAGGTTCCACCAGTAGGCAAATGTCATGCCAATGTAGACATAGCTAGGGATAGAAAAGTGCCTATCGAACCAGCCTCGGACAGCATCGAGACATGCTTCCATCGCCTCATAACGGTTCATGCCGGACATGATGGGGTTAAAAGTCGGCTTTGGTTCAGCGATGGCAGGCTCGTGGATGGCGAGTTCAGTGTAGTATATGTGGCTGAGGATAGTGTCGTTGTGCTGCAGGTGGAGCGGAAGCTGGGCTCTCATGGTTTGCAGCTGAGTCCGGAGCGCAGAGCGAACGTAGCCTGGAGGAATGCCATCCGCAGACTGGGACGCGGCGCGAGTCACTTGGTCGGCTATGAGCTGGACTTTGACTTGGGCCACCAGTAAGTCGTCTCCTTCCCACTCTCTTTGCTGCGAGAGCGTTTGCAGACAATCGTCCATATGAGGTGTCCATGCCAGCGCGTCTATCCGCTTGATGGAATGAGATATCCTGCGTATGTTAGTCGGTCTCTTTGCAATAGAAGATCGTCAGAAACTCACTGTGAGGTAACAAGAAAGCATGCCAGAACGGCCCGCTTTTCTTCGAGAGTCTTCTCCTTTACGGGCGGGTGTAACGGGGTCTTCAAGCAAGAAGAGACGTATGACTCGCTCGGGAGCTTGTTCAGGGACAGGTCAAAGACCAGAGACTTGGCGAGAGACGCCATAACGGAGAGTATTGGTTTGTCCTTGTTGAGGTAGTAATGCGCCCTACCAGATCAAACAAGTCAGCACTGTCAATATGAATGAAGCCTGCAATCGGGGAGGAACTCACCAGCCCATGATGACAATCAGGCCAAGAAGCAAGTCAAGGCTTTTCTCGTGGTCAACGACCATCTTCTGGGCCAGAAACTTTCTTGCCGCTTCATTCATGGCAAGACGGCGATCCGAATTCTTGCAGGTCACAGTCATGATGCTGAACCATAAAAACGGATGCGACTCCTTGAGCGTCTCGGACGTCACGGTGACAGGCAAGTGTACCAGGGGCAGGAAGATGAGCATGTACTTGCGGAACGTGTTGAGGTCCTCGGCAGCTTCGAAAGGGTTCGGCTGGTATATGCAAGAGGGCATGGAGGGTGGTTCTTTTGGGGTTGCCAACAAGTCCCGAGCTGGGGGTTGGAAAGCACTTCCGAGGGGAGGGCCGCGGGGGTCAAGGGATTGGAGGTCTTTCCCAGGACCACGATCGGGTTGTTGAACCGGTAGGATAACGTGAGCAGCCGAGTGGGGGGTACTTTCTTCAGATTCGCTCATCGTTGAGCGAGAGCTCAGGGTAGGAGTTCCCGTGGCGGCATTGCCAGCCCCGTCGCCGGGAGGCGGCCCTTTGTCTGTCGGGGTGGCCTGGTGCCGGAGCAGGGTGACGAGATCCTCAAGCTTTGCCTCCAGCTGGGCAGCGCGGGAAACATGAGCCCTCTTACCATTGCGCTTCCGGATGGTAACTGAGGGCACACATTCTTTCCTTAGCCGATGGCATCTGCTCTCTGTTAGATAATGGAATAGTGGAGGAACACGCTTGGTTCTGGCGTCGTTGAACAACCAGAAGCGAGTGGTATCATCCATACCTTTCACAGTCTGTTCCGCCAGGCCGGTAAATACACCTGCACTTAGCACGAGCACAATTCGTACAGGCCCTCCCGTAAGGCGCCGGCATGCCATTTGGTGCCCCAGTGGTGTCGGATTCCATCGCGGTTCCCTGGCGAGTCACGCGGGAGGGTTAGGGTTGGATGCCGTGACGCAGAACAAGAAGATGAGACGAGACAGTTCGAAGTCCGAAAATGTGAGATGAGACAGCCTTCATGCCGGGTCTGTATCCCAGTGATACAACCGATGATAATGGCAATGCAACTGGTTGCACTTGATCGACGGCGCAGGCGGTAAAAGAAAAAAAGGCGGCTGGTGTTCCAGTTTCCCTTCTCTCGAGCGAGTGTGGTTCCGAAAGATTCTTGCATCAATGAGTTCAAGATTGGACCGGACAGGCCTGCAGTGTCGGAAACCTCGAACCCAGTCAACGCGGCAAGATCCATGGATCCATTTTCGCGCCCTCTCGGATGCCTCGGTCCCTCTTTGCCAAGTCGGCAGAAGGGTTAGGGTCCATTGCGGATCATGCCACGCCATGCCAAGAAACCTTAACTGGTCGGATCAACGCTCAACACCACCACCAAACAAACGACCGCTAGTGCTTCGGCGGCTAGGAAATGGGTGAATGAGCCGGACCGGCTTCCCTATCACTAAAATGTCAAAAAATAAAGCATACGATTAATGGACCTTTATCACATATATCCTTGCTGCCAACCCGAGGTTGCGGGCCTCCCGTCTACCATCAAATCCCCCTTGGCTGGCAATGCGGTGATGAAGTCTTGGTCGGACACACGGCAAACACTGGAAGCTTAAGGGTGAGTGGGGATGGCATGAACAGCGGTAAAGGCAACTTTTGTTTGTGGCAGTTATATGCCACTCATTTCCGAACAAACGCAGGCACCGTGCCACCCAGGATTCACTAGAGATTATACACGTTGCCTTGTTGCGTGCTGTTGCCGTTGACGGATTGAGGAGCAAAGAAATTCCCAATGCCTACATTGTCCGTATGAGAAGGGATGGAAGAAAAGAGCGCCGGCACAGTACAGTACAGTGCCTGCACCAGAATGCCGTGGTTTGGGAAGTTGCGATCCAGCCTACTTGACTAAGAGAAACAATTACCTATTCCCTGAACACTCAACCCCCAAACCCGACCCCCCGATTTCTCGAATACCATCCAGAACTCACCTAAATATTCCCCTTATCCCTCGATTTCCGAAGCTAACAAACAATTACCCCGCTGCTGCATGTGTACCCTGCGCAGTCACACGTCCTAGACCATGGATCCGACTGCGCGGTCGGCGACACGGCGGCCCCCCGATGTTGACGCCTATTCGCAGCGAAATGAGGAAAAGGAATCCTCGCCAAGGCCATCAGTGACCGAGCTCTCACACCATCGCGCCAGCCATGGTTCGGAGGCAGGAACCTCTGCCGCTGCTAAGAACGGGGAGCAATGGGTAACCGGTGTGAAGCTCGTCGCTCTTTCCATCCTGCTCGTCCTGGCCATGTTTTTGATGATGCTCGATACCTCAATCATCGCGACCGCAGTTGGTGTCACCCTTGCCGTTTCTTGAAACTGACTCTGACCCGTGCGACTTAGGTCCCGCGTATCACGGACGAATTCCGATCGCTGCAAGATGTCGGTTGGTATGTAACCATCTACCAATTGGCCAACGCAACCCTCCAACCGCTCTGGGGTAGGGTTTACGACAAATTCAGTAATAAGTCCTCATTTCTGGCTTCGCTAGTCATCTTCGAAGTGGGATCACTATGCTGTGGAGCGGCAGTGTCCTCCAGGATGCTAATCGCCGGGCGTGCGGTCGCTGGCGTTGGCAGCGCCGGCCTTATAAGTGGCGGGTTGACCATCACGGCTTCTGCTGTGCCTTTGGAGAAGCGTGCCTCGCTGACTGCGATGCTCATGGGTGTCGCTCAACTCGGCATCGCCATCGGCCCGCTTCTGGGCGGCGCGTTCACTTCTTACGTGACGTGGCGCTGGTGCTTCTACATCAACCTCCCTGTCGGCGGCCTTCTCGCCCTCGGGCTGCTTTTCCTCCCGATCCCCGATCAATACAGCAAACCAAACCCGCGGTCGTTACTGCGAAGGCTCCACCGCGAACTTGACCTGCTCGGTTTTGCTTTGATCGCCCCGGCTTGTATCCAACTCCTACTCGCCTTGTCTTGGGGCGGTAGCAAGCACGCATGGGATTCTCCGACCATAATAGGGCTCTTCTGTGGCGCGGGGGCAACAGGACTCCTCTGGCTTGCTTGGGACTGGTATCGGGGAGATGAAGCCTTGATCCCCTTCTCCATCATTGGGGTAAGGGCGGTCTGGTCAGGTGCGCTCACCCATTGCTTCTTGTTGACCACCATTTTCTGCGCCTCCTTTTTTTTGCCTCTCTACTTCCAGGCGATTCAGGGCGCCGACCCCATGAAAAGCGGCGTTTACGTGCTGCCCAGCATCCTCAGTCAGCTGGTCGCGGTTTCCCTGACCGGGTTCTTAGGTGAGCGCCCTTCACTATTCTGACAGACCACAACATCGTGCTAACACGTATGGTAGTGCAACAGACAGGATATGTCATTCCATTTGCGATGCTTGCTGCCGTTATCGGTTCCATTTCTAACGGCCTCTACTCGACCTTCTCCCCGACCACGCCCACCGGCAAATGGATTGGGTATCAAATTCTGAACGGAATCGGCCGCGGTGTTGGCATGCCAATGGTAAGCAACCCTCACTACACCAGCCGCAGCTGATGCTAATTATGGAGGGCAGGCGATCCTCGCAGTTCAAGCCGCTCTGTCGCCAGCCGACCTCGCCATGGGGAACTCGGTCGTCATCTTCGTACAGAGTCTCGGTACTGCCATCACACTCGCCATATCCGACGCCATCTTTCATGGGAGCCTGCAATCCGAGCTCCCCAAACAGGCGCCTTTAGTCGATGTTACTGCAATCATCGCTGCCGGGGCAACCGGCTTCCGCAGCATTGTCGAAGAGCAAGACCTGCCTGGCGTGTTGGCAGCATTCTCCATTTCGATCAGCCGCGTCTTCTACCTGGCCACCGGTGTCAGCGGCTTGGGTTTGATCACATCGCTCGGCATGGGATGGGTGGATGTTAGCAAGAAGCGCAGACGTGCCCAAAACGACGACATCCCGCTACAAAATCTCGATGCATAAATAACGCCCTGCGACGAGGGCAGCGAAGGAGGCGCAGGTGTAATTTGGTTGGGATGTGGGTGTAGAGTCGGAGATGGCAAAGGATGCCAACAAGACTTGCAGATGACTATACCTGGAGGTCATGTCGCACATCTTTCTTGTGATGAGTTTGTAACTATGGTCTCGTTTCGCTACAATTGAGTAATAAAACAATGATAATAATGAATCTTGCTTGACTAATCGAGAAGGACGGCAGGCTTCAGAGCATGTGGCGAGCCGACCTAAGTCGGAGTTGACCATGACGGAGTGGTGAACCAGCATCGCCATGGCAGACCGGAAACCAAACAACCAAGACCTTCTTCTCCATGTCGCGACTGCAGCCGCGATCATAGTGAAAAAATTGGTAGCGTCTCTTTGAGTAGCGTGTCATCCTTAGTGCAGGGGCCATGCTAATCTTCTCTGTATCGTTTCAAATTGACCAAATGCCCCGAAGGGCGAGGAAAGAAAGAAGAGAAGAGGAGGAAGATGGGGTGCGGTCGACCATTGTTTTATAGGCGAAGGAGTGGCCTGTGCACAACAACTGCAATTGACAGAGCTCGAAGCCACAGCAGGACAGCGGGGTGGAGAATCGAAGCACAAACCAGTGTGGCGATCTTTTCGTACCTGTGGAGCTGTGGCGCGGTTGTGTGGCACTGTACTGAGGACGGCCTTGTGGGTCCGGCGAATCAACGCCAACCTGGAACGGACAGCTTCGGCCTCGAGTTGCATTGCATTGCCCGTCGCAAGCCCGCCCTGCATGGCGACAGCACCTCTCGTCTACCATTAGCATCGCCGACGAGGCCAGCCAAACCAAACCACCATGGCGCGAATACCGCTCGCCATTGTCCTCCTCCTAGCCGTCCTGGCCACGCTGGCCAGCGCATGTGAGTTCTGCACCATCCCTACCCCCCGTCGCAGATCCTCATCCGCACTGCATTCACCACTCCACCAAACAAACCCTCCTCCCTCTCTGAGCTAAGGCCCAATGAACGAACATCACCACTGACGCGAGACCAACCCAAACCCAGCGGTCCCCTCCTTCTGCAAATGCACCTGTTTCCAAAACAGCACCATCATCCCGCTCGGCCCGCAACACGACAACCAACCACCCCCACCACCACCGCCTAAGAAACCATCTCCCTCCTCCATCAACAGCAGCAGCAGCAGCAGCAGCAGCAACCCCCTCTCCCCCTCCTCAACAACCCCCACCAGCACGACCCCCGCCCTCGCCCTCGCCGCGCGCGCCCTGCACGCCCTCCACCCCCGCGAATCCTCCACCTCCTGCAAGCAATGCAACCGCGCCTTCTGCCTGAAATACAACCTGCCCATCTGCAAAGACGCCGAAGAGAAAGACATCAAGACGAGCTGTTTCCAGCGGGACAGTCCCAAGGACCGGTTCATCGTGTGGGGCTTCATTCTGGGCACGGCAGGCCTGCTCGGGTGGGCGGCGTTGCGGCGGGTGATCGACTCCGCGCGGGAACGAAGGCAGCGGCGGTTGCAGCAGCAGGGGGGCAGTGGTGGTGGGATGGGGATGGGAGGGGGTAGGTTTGGAGGGTTTGGGGGGTTGATGGGTGGGAGGAGTGGTGATGGTGGGGGGAATGACGGGGGGTTTAGGCCTGTGCCGGGAGGGAGGGCGGATAGAGAGGTGTATAACCCGTTAGAGGATGGGCATGATGAAGGTGTGACACGGGGCCCGGGGTGAACGATGGATGTCAGGGTTGTTGTGCTTGGTTTGAAGGGGATGTGTACAGAGGAATTGGATTCTGTGCGAGACATTCCATAATGCGCCGTTGTGATGACCAACTGGTGGTAGTTTTACCAATCTGTGATGTTGAAAGCCCCATTAGGTGCCGTATTATTTTTCTCTATACGAAGGTCATATCCCCAATACGCATAAGGCTACCATAAACAGTGTAAACGAGGTTACTTTTGTCCAGCCCGGCTGCGTTGTGCCCCTTTTCCGCCCGCGGGACACACGACCATGCTCATCTTGATCACACTTTTCACCCTCTTCAGCCCAAAAGACCAACGTTGGCAGACGGTTTAGAAAAAATAGGAAGTAATGTTAACCATCACCACTTTCGTCACTATAACCGGACAAAAGGGATGGTTTAGTCCTCCTCGAGGGGCGTGGTCTTCGGCGAGCCATTGGCGGCACCCGCGACCAACCTCCGGCGTTCCCTAACAGCAGCCGCGAGGTCCTCGAGAACCTCGACGGTCGACTCCCAGTTGATGCAAGCGTCCGTGATGCTGACGCCCTTCTTCAGCGCAGAAGGGCCCTCGGCCGGTACCTTTTGGTTGCCTTCGTTGATGTTGGACTCGATCATGACGCCGATGATGGCCCTCTCGCCCTCGCGGAGCTGGTCGGCGACCGTCTTGGCAACCTTGGGCTGATTCCTGTGGTCCTTGTTCGAGTTTCCTGCTCGGGTTAGCAAAAATGCGTCCCATGGGATACTGGAACAACCTACCGTGGGAGCAATCGACCATGATCGCCATCTTCTGGCCCTTCTTGGTCAGGATATCCTTTGCCGCCTGGATGCTGGCCTTGTCGTAGTTGGTGCCCTTGGAGCCGCCTCTCAGGATGACGAAACCGTGCTCATTGCCCTTCGTCCGGGTGATGGCCGCCAGACCCTGCTTCGTGACACCCATGAAGTGATGCTTAGCGGCCGCCGCGCCAATAGCGTCAATGGCAACGCCGAGGCTGCCATCGGTCCCGTTCTTGAATCCGACGGGGAAGGAGAGGCCGGAGGCCAGCTCGCGGTGCAGCTGGCTCTCGGTGGTCCGCGCGCCAATGGCACCAACTGAGATGAAGTCGGCGAGGAACTGGGGGGAAATCGTGTCGAGCATCTCGGTCGCAATCGGCATGCCGGTCGAGGTAAGGTCGCAGAAGAGCTGCCTTGACACGCGGAGGCCCTTGTTGATCTTGAAGGTCTCGTCGATATCGGGGTCGTTGATGAGGCCCTTCCAGCCGACTGTGGTCCGGGGCTTCTCGAGGTAGGCGCGCATGACAACGACGAGGTCGTCGGAGAGTTTCTCCGAGAGTGCCTTCAAGCGGGTGGCATACTCGATAGCAGTCGCGGGGTCGTGGATGGAGCAGGGCCCAACAATGACCAACAAACGGTCATTCCGGCCCATGATTACACCCACGGCCTCCCGTCTGCCCTTGACAACCGTCTGGAGGGCCGCATCGGGCATAGGAACTTCGGAGATGAGTAGGGCAGGCGGGATGAGGGGATCCTGGCCCAACACTTTCGTGCCGAAAGGGTCAGCGGTGAGCATGATTAAAGGTTAAATTAGGGATCAAAACACGAAAAACAATGGCAAACGCAACACTCAGAGAGGTCGAATTGCGATGTCGACGACCATGAGCAGGTTAGGAGCTCGAGGATCAGGATTAGGGGGAAGCAGTACCTCGCATGTCATCGGCCTGGAGGGGCGCCATTTCGGCTCCGGGCATCGTGAAGAATTTTCTTGAGGATATCGGACGAATGAAGGATTGGTCCCAGCGGAGGAAAGAAACGCGAGGTGAATTCGCGCTCTCGGGGCCGTAGGAGAGGTTGGTGGGGTAGTTTGGAGCTCAAGCAGTTAAGGAGAGCTCGTCAGGGGGCTAGGGAAGTATCTAGGTAGACTTGGGAGCGGGCCTGAATAGGAATTGAGACGCAGCTGTAGGAATTGAGAGTTAGGTCGAGTTGGTGTTTAGGAATAAGATAATTGGCAAAGCAGGGAAGCGGACGAGGTTTAGGTGACTCAGAGAGCTCCAGCAGTTCACGGGCGAGGTTGGTCCGGCGGGAAGGCGAGGACCAAAAGTGGAAAACGGGCGGCAGGGACGGCGGGAGACAAAGCAAGCACATTTAAGGGACAGGGAAGGAGGGAACTTGGAGGGAAGATGCCTGACGGAGGGCTTCGGGTTGATCAACCACTTGGCACCCTCCTCAGCTCTCTGTTCGTGGCCGAGTACGGAGGTACATGTGACTGAATTTAGGCCCAAGTTCCTAGGCTCAGTGCGAGCTGGAGGTCGGTCGGCGCTGTTGTCTCAATCGAAATGTTGCATTGAGAAGTGGGGGAGGGGTCAATTTCTGTCCTGGGTGTTTCTGCCAGTTTCACCGCCTTCCCGCATTTTTGTAAAATTGTTGCCATGATTGGTGTGCTCCAAACTTGAACCACGCCACAAATGCAAACACGCCGCCCAACCGCAGGCTCCGATTCGAGCGCCCAAACTCCTTGAGGATGGACCAAAAGCATCGGTCCGCGTCCCTCTAAGCCATCAGGATCACGAAGCGGAAAACTTGCGGTATCGGGTTTACCCGCTCCCTGGCGATGTCGAACGCCAGGCAATTAGTTATGTGCTCCTCTCATATGGCCTTGGTGTCTCGGTTGCGCTGAGTGGTCATCTTTATCTTGCCATCAACATCGTGATTGACCGAGGTGGTGGCGGTTACACCGAGGTGGGCTTTTTTAGTCAGCGGAAGCTTGGACAGTCCGGTCCCCGTGTTCCGCTCCCACTGCAGCCGATCACGCGTCGGCTCCGGTCCCAGCCCTCCGTGATGCCGTGAACCGACCAAGCGTTCTATTTTGGGGCTCCATTTCGGGGGTAGTTCGCTAGATGATGCAGGTAATATGCTAAAGCTGACCCGAACACACATGGCCACCTGGCGTCTAGCCCAATTGAATCGCGATTCACTCTGTGGTCGAAAGGCGCAGCAACGCTCTATGAAGAACCTTGCGCAAATTCATATTAGCGGCGGTCGTGGTGAGGTGATGATGTCGACACACTATCTCTCCATTGCTGGGCTACAATTGCTGGCAAATGGATGTCGACTCGTCGCTTGCTCGATGTTTTGCGGGGACGACGTGGAGATCCAGTTCGCGTTTCTGGGTGGTAGCCATCCACACCCTCTCACCAAAAAGAAATAAATAAAAAAAAGAAAGACCGATTCACAAGGGGAGCAAGAAGAAAAGGGAAAAAAGCAGAAAAAAAGAAAGAAAAAGGAAAGCGAAGAGGTAAAGGGGAACGAGTACAAAATAATCGAACAAAAGCACTTGAGTTGGGCTTCCGATAACTTTCTTTCCGTTCACCTAGTCGAAGGTTTTTTCGGCATTTAAACTTGGAGTTCAGCTGTTTTGGGCCAGAAGGCGACATCTCCGTCACCTGGGCCGATTCTGCTTCTTTCACACCCATTGACTCCGAATCTTCTAAAACGTGCCATCCTACACAAGGTCCTGCCGCGCATTCCCGGCACGCGCAATGCACTCAATTGGCCCTCTGACGGGAAAGTTGTGGTTGGCTTTCTCTAAGGCACGTTTGTCTACCCGACCAGGGTCTACTCTGAGCCCAGATGACGTTGTGAAGACGGCTATCACAATTTGAAGGTTAAGGGCCGCCATGGAATCGCTTAGACGGATACCGTATGGATCATGGATGCTTGCGTGTGGACAGGAGTGCGAGGATTGGGGGGGTAATTCGGGTGTGGCTTATGTGATAAGAGAATTGTGAGTGGTCGGGAGTGCTGCTTGGTTGAAGATGCGAAACATCGTAGTTCGGACTCGAGCCAGTGTATCTATTAACCACTAGCTCAGCTTACTGTACGACCGGTCCCCTTTTCATATTCCCCTCTCTCTTGCTCGGCACTACGTATACGAGAGAAACCTGGGCGATTCCGTTTCAGAATGGGCTTTGGGTGTCTCTCTTCCTGCCACTCAACCCGCCGAAGTAGACCTGCTCCAAATATCCTGGTTCTTGATTTATATTGATCGCCAATGCCCGGGAACAGGGATGCGTAGATGACTTCCGACAGGCAGCGAACTTTGAAGACTACACCCTTTATTATCATTTTCCCTCACTTCATTTTCTGCATTGCCCTCTCGGTATAACGGAACAGGCTCGCCCTTCTTCCGCGAGCAGGAGGTCTGTCAACTGCTGTTCTTTTGTCCTTTTATTCTCAATTCGCCCCCATCGTAGAAAGATAGCGGCAACAAACTTAAGCCAAAGCACTGGTTGGTACCGGAAACATGGAGGGTCGTTTGTTAGTCTATTTTAGACTCCTGCCATGCCACAAAAGAAAAGAGAGGAGAGGGGAGGGATTCTACCTGGTTTGTTAAACAACTCGTCTCCGGCCAAAGTCTGGCAAGCATCATGGTACCTAGCCAACGCCCGCTTGTCTGTGGTGCAGACCATCCTAAATGTTAAGGAACAAGAGTGCTTCATTTTCAGCCGTTGTAAACTGGGCTTTTATTCCAACCACATCGTAGTTGGTCCTATCCCTTGCATAACCGGATCTAGCAGCTTTGGGACGTTATGGTGAAGGCAACGGTGTGTCCGTGGCCAGCCGGAAACCTACGGCATGAGTCGCGATGCACCCTAAGCATTTCGGATTCCCGGGGCGAATGGTGCATAGCGGTCTCGATAACTGGCCCGCTCATGGTCAACGCCTGAAAACTGACCCATCAATTCCGTTAGGTCGCTCCTTTGCACTGCCTGTCTTATCCAAACAGACGACTGGTGAACTAACTTCTCTAAAGTTGGATTAGGCTGTGTTTACTCCCCTCCCCTATCCATATTTCAAGGCCGACCAGATAATCTACTATCTGCGGAATAAGCCCTTCCCGTCTTTCAGGGGGTAGCTCGGGATATTCCACCGATACTGGGTTGTTGCGGACTTGGATGCCGAATCTTTCTTCCGAGATCTAGAGGCGCGTACCACGTGGGCTTCAGAAAGGGCACGAGAACCAAGGACGATTTTGACATTAGGAATATCGTCGTCCGGGTTCTTACGGCGACGCCCCAGCTAGACCAGCAGGCCACATAGCAGCGCCTTTGGGATGCCCTCGAGGTCCGACCGACCGGGTGGCACCCCGGCCGAGCCGTCAGGCTCTACGATACACTACGACTGTGTACCCCGCGAAGGGAGGCGGTGGCGACAGCGATGCAGGCAGAACAACGCTGTCGAAAGGCGTGCTACGCTCGAGATACTGTATAGGCAGTACAGATCATGTATATTAGCCCTAGCTCAGCATGCCCTCACATGCTTTAGGCAGCTGGGGTGGCCGCTACGCGACCACACCCCCGGATCTTAAACGCAAACAACAACAACAGCAAGACATAAAGGTTCTGCTGCTCGGGGCAAATACCCAATCCCAACGCTGACTACCTGTAATCCATGCGCCATATCGCCAAAAATTCCAAAATGGCTGTCATGATGTTGACTAGCCTTTACTGCATCGTAGACCTCTGTCTCGACGGGATAATATTGTCAAAGATTCTCTCAACCAAGATATGTCGCTTCAGGGCTGCCTGGCCTCCACCCCCCAGCGGAAATCAAATCGATATAACGAGACCCGAAGCCGCTCCTCAGCCTCCTGCAGCCAAGTATCCGCGCGCGACTTAGCACGAATGTGCCGCAGCGCCGAGAGGACGGTATAGCAAAAGCTGGGAGGGAGTGAATCCATCCGTTCCGTCGGCACGTGTTCGTGGGAGTCGGCAATGTCGACAACCATCTTCGTAATTGTATCGAGGGCCGCTTGTGAGCCTCCGCACCATTCGTCCAGCGATTTGAACTTGGCGCTCACCGGCTGTGGAGGTTGGTCGAGGATGTGTAGGTGAAGCGTAAACAGGGCTCTAATACTCCGAAATGAAGTCGTTAGCAAGCAGCTATCACGCTAGTCACCATATCGTTTTCGGGTGTAGGATTTACCTGAGAGCCAGTGATATTGCGGCGCAAAAGGGACCCGGCTCGCCGTGGGACTGCTGCAATACCACCGTTAAGAAGGTTTGCAGGGCGGAATCTAGTCCGTCCAGATGGACCAGCCGGTCATCGAGGCTTGAGATTTGAAAGCTCCTTAGGACCCGGTCCAGCAGAAGAGCGGCTTGGGCGGCCCGGCCAAACCCGCCGACTCCTTCCGACATTAGTGAAGTCTCAGAAGAGACGGTGATATTCGACCTCGGACAAGGTCCTGGAGCGCCAGCCTGAGTTAATGCCGCTGGCTCGCTCGGGAGTCGGGCGTTCGCGCTAGGGATAACCGCAAGCAACGGTTGCTCTGGGACCGTCACGTCGCAGAAAATGGTGCTACCGTAGTTAGTAAGAAGCTGGTCGCAACATCACCCAATGAAACGCTGAAGAGACGGCCTTACCGCTCGAAGATGATGAGACCCCACCATGTATTGGCGGCCTCTTCGGCCTGTAGGCACGAGGTGGCCAATTTCGTTGGCGAATGATTGAGACTCGCATGCGGCGGCTGGAGTGGGGAAACACTGGCACTGCGCCAAATGTGGGCGGCATATGCCATGCGAACGCACTCGGCGAGCGAGGCATTGGCGTCGTCGGGCCGGCGCCGGGCATATTCGTAGACGGCTAGCAGTAGGCCCGCTTGAATTAGATGGACCGAGGGTGGGGACGCCACTCGGACCTGGGCAAAAAGAGACCGGGCGGCGAGGTGAAGAGTGGCCCGGTCAATGGTAGCCCTGTTGGTAGCCCTTGCGGGTTGCAGGGCTGGATCAGGGAGGTAGGTTATCAAGCAGATGACCACAAGTAGGACCGAGAAGTCGGGTGCCGGAGCGGTTTCTAGGGTGAAGAGATTGTTGTCGAAGGTTTCCAAGCAAATGACGGGAAAGTGACTATGGATGCCGAGGCGGTAGCGGGTGAAAATCTCATCGGGGAACTGGCCAGTTGCGCGAATGAGGCGGTTAACCTCAAGATAGAGGCTCGCCGCGGCCGCCGACGGTTCGATTGGGACCGTATTCAACGTGAAACGCACGTCAGCCGCTAAGGGCGCACAGCGCAGGCCAGATGCATTGCGAGCAGCGGGGCTTGCACCTGTGCCTGTATCTGTGTCTGCATTTGTGCTTGCGCTTGTGCTAGGGCTCGTGGCCCCCATCTCCGTCGAAGGTGTGGGTAAGGACGTGTAGGTACATTGCACCCGTTTACTGGGACGCTGTTATTTTAGAGTACCATCATCGATGCCGTCCCCGTCGACGTGGTTGCGGCAGTTCCCGTCGATGTAGGGTTAGGTAGGTAGCTTACCCACTACAGTAGCCACAGGAGGGCAAGACCTTGTCGCATTTCTTCTTCCGGGTTTTACAAGTGAGGCACACGAGGGCCGCATGAGCGGCCGCCATTTCGGATGGGAGACGGCGAACGAATTCGGAATGGCGGTTGGCGGATATCGGATTCTGGAAGACACTGGACAGTCAAACGCGACTCAATTGCGGAAGCAAATTTTCATGTTGCTGGCCCCAAACTCCCATGATCGTGTGGGTTCGGCGACGAGGAGGAGAGAAAGACAAGTCGGGAACAATGGCGGGAAGGCGGCCGCTCTGTCGGCCGCCCTGTCAGCTCTGTTGGTTCTCGAAATGCATGTTTAAAAGGACTGTGCCAAATGCTATACTTGGCTTAGGTAGGTAGGTAGGTAGACTAAACTAAGTAAGCGATTAGGAACTCCGCATCTGGCAAACACGCTCATCTACCAGTCCAGCCCACCAAAACTCATTTATAGATTATCTTATTCCCGAAAAATGGCGGGTTTTTGCCATACACTTTCATAGCTGTGGATAAATGCCCGCCCGGGCGATGCCAGTACAGTGCGGTATGTTAATAATGTTATGTCCAAGTGGATCATCTTCCTGGTAGTCTCTTTAGCGAATTGCAATTGCTTCACTGCTTGCAGGGCTCCTTCCGTCGGCCGCCGCTAGTTCCTGCCGCCGCTAGTTCCCGCCGCCGCCGCCCCCACTTCTGCGCAGCTGTTAGATTTCTCCCGTCTTGGCCGATCCATGGCTGACAAAACACTTCTTTGAGAGAGATTGCACCATGTTGGGATGCCTGCATGACCGCAAGACGGCCGGACGGGCTGGCGGGGGATGACCGGCCATATCCGTATAAAGGTAGGGTGGCATTCCGATGCCCGCGAGACAACAAGTATCCGGTACTGTGTAGATGCTGCAGTAGCCGCCGATCTGTTGGTGTCCACGGTTCGACCCTTGCCGCAATAGCCTCCGATCCCGAGAACTGCTCACTCAGCCTAGGTCCATCGTCGCGCAGTTTGCACCGTGTTGCACGGCCCTGGGAATAAGGAGGGAAAAAAAAAAAAGGGAGGAAGAATCACTACGGCCGCCGCCCGCGACTTGACGGCGCTCCCAGTTTTAAGTTCTGCCTTTCCGGCTCCTCCACAAGCTTCCATTTTGCAGCATCATCTTCCAGCATCAACTTGCCCTCAGAAATGTCTACCGAAGCCGCCATGAGCGATCAGACCGAGAGCAACTCGGATAAGGTCCCGGAACAAACCTCGGCTAAGACGGGCCCCGAGGAGCACGAGCTGCCCCCAGAGGAAGGAGTCCAGGGCTGGCTCTGCGTTGCTGGCGCCACCGTCTGCCTCTTCTGCAGCTTTGGCTTCTTGAACGCGTAAGTCGCCCCCCCCCCCCCCTCAGAGAATGTTGTCAAGCTGAACTCAACTCACACGGGCACCGCAACATACAGAATCGGCGTCTTCCAAGCCACGTACCAGCAAACGTCACTCCGGGACTATACACCGTCCGACATCGCATGGATCTTTGCGGCGCAGCTAGCCCTGATGTGGGCGCCAGGACCTCTCTTCGGCCGCCTCATCGATACGTACGGGCCCGCCCCGGTGCTATACCCGTGCGCTTTTATGTGCGTCTTCTCGCTATGCATGACGAGCCTGGCCGACCGTTATTACCAGATCTTCCTAGCGCAGGGCCTCGGTTTTGGTATCGGGTCGGGTGGCGTCTTCACAGCCGCCATGGTCTGCGTCGGCCAGTGGTTCGTCCGCCGCCGCGGCCTGGCCACGGGCATTGCTAGCACTGGTAGTAGTCTTGGCGGCGTCATCTTCCCCGTCTTCTTCGATCGCGTCATGCAGCGCGTCGGCTTCAAGGGCGCCGTCCGCTACACGGCCTTGCTGATTGGCGTCCTGCTTGCCTTGTCGTGTTTCGCCGTGCGCTCGCGCATGCCGCCCAAGAAGTGGAACCGAGACGCCAAGTGGTTCGATGTCGCCCTGTTCAAGGAAAAGCAGTTCGCCTTTTACACATTCGGTTCCTTTTTCGTCATGTAAGCCGACCCCCCAGTGCGACCCCCCGCTCCCCGCTCCCCGCTCCGGTCGTTAAGTCAAGCCTTCGGCTCCACCCGCAGTGTGACGGCGCTAAGCGGCCTTGGCGACGGGAAGATCTGCCGGAGTTGAGCGGCCCGCTAACAAGTGGCGGCACGACTGCTGCTGTGCGACAGGTGGGGTTTGTGGGCGCCCTTCAACTTCCTCTCGAGCATGGCACTTAGCCGCGGCTTTTCGCCCGATCTGTCGTTGTACCTTATTTCTATCATCAAGTAGGACTTTACTAGCCCCTGATTCAGCGATAAGGAAGAGAAGGGAAAGTTGCGGGCGAGATGGGCTAACTGGTCAACCTCTCATATACAGCGCGGCTTCGATCCCGGGCCGTATCCTGCCGCCCCACCTTGGAGACCGCATCGGACACTTCAACGTGCTGACCGTGTCCGCCCTGTTGACGGGCGCGTCCATTCTAGTCTTGTGGTTGCCCTTCAACTACCACACGTCGCAGGCGGGCATTATCGTCTTCGCCCTCGTGTACGGCTTCGTCAGCGGTGCCTTCGTCTGCTTGCTCATGGCCTGTGTTGCCAAATCGGGTACACTGGACACGCTTGGCCAGCGGTTCGGCACCTTCCAGACGATTATGGCAGTGAGGTCAGTGGCTCTCCCTCTCCCTTTCCATGCGTTGGGACCTTTTGTTATCAAGAACCAACCGTCCCTTCGGGGCCGCCGAGAGGCTGACACCCTGATACGTTGGATAGCTGCTTGACTGGCCTCCCAATCATGGGAGCCCTTCTTAACCGGCAAGGCGATACGGATTACTCGGGGCTGCAGGTCTTTGCAGCCGCCAACTGCCTGATAGGCAGTGGCTTGCTAGCCGCCTCGACATACTATATGGGCCGGTCGTATAAAACGTGGAAAGTCTGAATTTGCAGCCGCGGACCAATTCCGCGATGGCAAGATTCAGTGCGCCACGGTTGGAATTGGATGGGTACCGGCGGCCGCGGCCGGACCGACGCATTTTGCAGATTTGGCGGCGGCCGATGCCGTACCGTGTATGAGCAGCGCCTTGGAAGTTGGAACCGAGCACTTGCAGAAGTAAGCGAATGTTTTTCCAACCAGTTAAATGCACACTTGTGGAAGTAAGCACCGGATTGATTTTGCTAGAAACAGAGGTGGTTTAGCGAGTAGCGAGAGCTTAAAAGTCGCGCGCCTGTGGGTTCGGACACACAATGCGACATTGCCCACAACTCCCCACGGGACAAGTGGGGGTCTTCCCAATAGGGGCTGCTCTGCGGGCTTTCGGCGTTACGAGAATGTACGAGAGTGCGCGCAAATGGAATTCTTAAAGTCGGACCCTTATCTTCTCCATTCACCGGGCCGCCGCCCTTTCGGGAGGAACCACAGACCGACAGCCGAAATAATACGCCATACCCATGCCTCTCCCAACTCCAGCACCCCACGTCCAAGAATCGGCAGTCGCACGGAACAAGGCTTGGAAGCAGCCCCCAAAACCGGCCGGCCGGCTGCGCTCTGCCTGCGACACATGCCACCAATGCAAAATCAAGTGCTCGGGAGGCACTCCGTGTGTGCCATGCCACGTTTCTCAGTCGAACTGCGTGTACAGCGTCACAAATCGCCTCGGCCGGCCCAAGGGCAGCAAGAACAAACGGACCTTGTTGCAGCAGGGAAAGGGGAGCAATGGGGAGGCCACCGCCGAGCGCGGACCTGGCCACGGGTCCGGGCCCGTGAACGACGACGCTCGGCAGCAGACCCTCCCCTGGAACGACGACCAGCAGCAATTACTCGATTTTGTCTCCGATCACGCTTGCGACACGGCGTCGACGCATCAAAGCCTCGTCCCGGGCCACAGTCCCCAGGCACTCTTCAATCCAGACCTGACTTCACTGATGGAGTCAATTGGTGTTGGGGAGGACTCGGGTATGGATGCCATGTTTAACCATGTAAGATACGCATCAGCAAAAGTTGCTGTTTTTGTCGTAGCAGATCTGACCAAGTAATGTCTTGGAAATAGGGTCTTAATGCGCCATCACCACTCAAAACTCGTCATCAAGCCGCAGATTCCGAGGCGCTTCTCTCGTGCCAAGGCAGCCGCAAAAGGCACCCAGACAGCTTAGTGTCCTCCAACTCGGCCACGGGCGCGCCGAACTCACCAAGCCCGATATTTTCTCCGAGAGGTTTTCTAACAGGGAAGTTTTCCGAGTGCTTGTGCCTTCAGCAGCAGGTCAGGCTCGTGTATCAGCTGGAGGACCTCCGGGACTCGCAGGCGGCCAGCCCATCCGTCGACAGCGTCCTTCACGGAGTCCGACTGGCCCAGGGCCCCTGGGACAACTTCATGCGATGTCTGAGGTGCAGGAGCGAAGAAAACAACCGGTACGTGCTCATGTTATTTGCCATGAGCATCCGCGTCCTGCTCTCATCGGTCCAGAAGCTCCGTGCAACCTACTGCCCCGCCGATGTTGCACCCTGTGGCGCTGCGACCACGTGGCAACACTTCCCCGGCCCCCACGGAACCCCAGGGATTCCCGACATAGGAGTATCCGTTGGCAGCTTCCAGCTGACGGGGGAGACCAAGAATGAAGTTATTAGCTTGGCAATCCGCAGTGCCCTTCGGGAAATCAAGGCCGCATCACTCTATCTGTGGGAATGCACGAGGTCGTGTTCCGAATACAGCGAATCCGAGAACACGAACAGAAGCAGAACCGGAAGCAGCGCCTCTCTGGAATCTCTTCTCAGTATTGACGGGAACGTCAACACCGCAACGGCAGAAGCATTGAGAGACCCGCTCACCCCGGAGAATTGGGAGCTCGAGGATATCGAATCTCTGCTGCTCGCTTTGCAGCGCATAATGGGCCTTATGAAGGAGGACTTGAGGTTATTCGCTGAGGGACAATGAAAGAGGGCCACGGGGGACATTGGGCGCGGGACTGGATATCAGGGGTCATCCAGAGCATCATGGCGACGGCGGCTCATACCGGGGTTGTTTTGCCCAACACAATAATCGACTTAAGACGATAGATAGATTCTTTCGTCTTTTCTTGTAATTATGTACATACACGATTCATGCATTTTACCTGACGATAATAGATGTTTGCTTTTTGTGGCCAATTAACCCAGCGCTCGGGGCGGCCCGCCTCGGCCTGCATTGCCCAGGGGAAGAGGGGAGATATCGTCCTTTTCCAGACCTTAGAGATAAGAGATTAGATACAAGAAACAAGATACTATATCACCCCGTGTTACCCAGCCGTGTTACCCAGACCTCGAAGTCACACAAAGTTCCCCGTGCGGCCAGTCCCGCCGGTCGAACGATGCCTTGAGCCAGTCGTGTCACCCACCCTTCTTGGACTTGCCGGATTGATTAACGCCGTTGAGAATTAGAGAACGGCCTTAACGCCGTTGAGGATTACAGAACGACCGGCACTTACAATTTACACCGGATAAAAAATAAATCGGGTAAAACCGGACTCAGAAGAGGAGAGCAAAACAACAAAAGAATACGCCGCCAGGAAATCGCCGAGCAAAATGCGCCGAAAGGGCGCCGGCTAAACTGTACTGCGAGATGGGGTATGATTATGGTAATGGTGTGCTTCGTGTGGCAAGAGTAGGAGATACCGCCGGCTGCGGTTGGCCTCAAACTCGGACACCTGGCGCGGCGGATCGTCCGAGTCGAGAAAGAGACACATCACCAACATCCTTACCTATACCTGGTACCTTTCTGAGGCGCGTCCCAAGGCCCGAGCGCGCCACCTACGGAAGACACCGAATGCTCTCTCACGCCAAAGACTCAGACTACCCCAACATGCCCCTCCAAGTCATCGTCGTAGGCGCGGGCATCGGCGGCCTCTGCACTGCCATCGCCCTGCGGCAAGCCGGCCACTCTGTCCAGGTGAGGCCAAACCCCCTTCCCCCCTTCACCTCTCCCCAGCTTCCCAGCCGTGCCATACCACAAGGCCGCAGGGCCCTGCCCCAAGCCCCAGAAACGAAACCACCAAACCACCTCCCCCCCTCACCTAAGAGAACACCACCACCACCCAAAACCAAAACTTAAACAAAACAGGTCCTCGAAAAATCCACATTCACCCTCCCCCAAACGGGCGCCGCCCTCCTGCTCACCCCCAACGGCGAGCACGTCCTCTCGGCACTCGGTTTCGACTACGCGCGTGCGCGCGCCGACGAAATGACATGCTGGGAAGTGCTCGACGGCGCGACACTCGCCGCGCTGGCCCGCACAGACTTGAGTGATGCGCGTGAGCGGTTTGGGGCGGTGTTGCATACGGTACATCGGGCGGATTTGCATGGGGAGTTGTTGCGGTTGTTGGTGGGGGAAGAGGAGGGTGGGAAAGGGGGGGAGGGGGATGGTGGGGTTGGGGGGAGAACTGGAAGGGGGGGTGGTGGAAACTTGAAGGGGGTGGGGGCGGCGACGTTGCGGATGGGGGTTCGTGTTGTTGGTGGGGATGCGGAGAGTGGGGTGGTTGAGCTGGAGGATGGGGAGGTGCTGCGGGCGGATCTGGTGGTGGCTGCGGACGGGTTGCACTCAGTGCTTCGCGGTGTGGTGCTTGGGGATGAGGGCCGTGACGCTGCCCGCGCGACGCCCTCCGGCCTCAGCGCGTTCCGCTTCCTCATCCCGACGCCGATGTTGGAGGGGAATCCGCACTTTCGGGAGCTGCGCAAGGTCAAGGGGAAGGGGTCGACTGTGTTTGCGGATACCGCGCATGAGTCGGAGCGCCATCTGGTGTGGTATGATTGTCAAGGGTAAGTTACGTCCCCGAGTAGGCTCCCCCTGGCGGCGGTTTTCAGGTTCCGTCGGGTTGGAGAGGTGATCTTGTCCATGGTCTGGGTTTAGTTCAAGTGTCTCACCGCCGAATAGGGGACAGGTGCAGAATTTCGTGGGCATCCATTCGGCGCAACAGGAGTGTGCTCCAGAGGGTGAGAGAAACCCCAAGATCACTGGAGGAGTGAGTATTAGATGGTGATGGCTGACTCGAAATTCAACGCTGCCACTGCGTATCTCTAGACTTAAAGGCACTCATGTTGAGTGAGTTTGGGCATTTCCACCCCAGCTTGAGGGAGATCATCAAGTAAGAGTGGTCCTGCGAGAGCGGCATTGGACATTCTGCTGACTCGGCGGCGAAACCAGAGTTGCGCCGACCGTCACCGACTGGCCGCTGGGCATTCACGATCCTCTGTCTACCTGGCATCGACAGAAAATTGTGCTGGTCGGAGATGCAGCCCACCCTGTAAGAACTGCCTCTTTCTTCATTTTTGCCGCGTTTTGGTTTACTAAAGAATTGTTAGATGCTTCCCTTCGGAGGGCAGGGTGCTAACCAGGCGATCGAGGACGCCGGTGCGCTGGGTGCTCTGCTCAAAGGCGTCGAGTCCGCGGCAGCCCTTTCTGAACGCCTCGTTCTCTTCGAGCACGTCCGTCGCTTGCGAGCTTCCAGGGTTCAGATCATGTCCAAAACACGCCTGGGCAAGGAGAAGGATGTGGAGGAGGAGCTTCGGCAGTTTGCCGACCCCATGAATCCAAGTAATTACCTCGCCTTCCAACCCTTTCTCTGTGGTCTCACATCCATGCCCTTGGGTAGCTCGCTGCGTACGGATGCTAATACCGCTACCCCATCGAGCAGCTGTGCCGACGAGTTTTCCTGCGCGTTACCAGCACGACTTTGGGTAAGCCCCCAATTCCCGAGAATTCGCGACCTGGTTTTAGGAGACAAAAAAGCTCACCTTCTACAAGATTTGATGTATTTGATGCTTGTAGAAAAGCATTGCTCCAGGTTCCGAACTAAACACCGAGGCAGGAACTCGATGCCCGGCTAATCGAACTTCATACTTCGAGACCTATTAGCTAAAATATAAACCAAACATGGTATGACTATTTGATAAAAGTTGATGGGTAAGTCGTCCTATACATACGGATACCTCCATATGTATTTATTACGTATATGCTAGAGCATCGCGTATGGGTGTCATTTTGCCTGCTATAAGAGATATCAACCGTTTGGGAAAAAAAGTAGAAGCCTCTGTGGCTGGACCGAAGTGAGGGATATACAACATTGCTCGTGGTCAAGTCCGACGTTCTCCACTAGATGTACCCGTGGTGAAAGCTTGTTTTATACAGTTCAGCCTCAAGTCACCAACTGTCAAATAATTATCCCTTGACTATCACGTCTATTCCCCGGATATCCAAGGTTCCATTTAAAAAGGGGCGAATCGCTTTGAACAGAAAACGAGCGTTTCAATTGTTGATTAAATAAACTGAGATGCTCTTGCTAATAAGGAAAGTCGCGTGTCGAGGGTTCCTTCCCTTAAATCAAGCTTTCTTAAAATTCTTCCCCAACTCATTTTTTCCCTACCTAAGCCGCCACCCCACGGCTCCCGAGCGAACCCGAGCTTCCCGACATAATAACAGCCCTCGACCCCAAGTTCCAACGCATAACCGCCCCGACTCATCACCGAGTAGGGCCGGGGACAAACAGTTGGACAGGTGCAAGGGCGACGGGAAAATCGCCGATTACGGCTATAGCCAAAACCCCATTCCACATGACACTTTCCATATGGAGAGAAGCTGTGGAACCGTGCGATCCATATCGGGTTCCTGCATCTCAAATTTGGATTTTACGGTGGTTATTCACTGCTCCTTGAAAACCGAGCATCTTAAGACACAGAACCACCCAAAAAACTGACGAAGATGCTCCCAACAGACACGTTCGTCATCGATGCGGTCAAAACGCGCGGCCTCGTTCACGCCGCAAACTTAACGGAAGAGAGCGCTGCAACCGCTACGGCCCTGCTCAAGGAGAACAATGAGAAATACCATATATTCTTCACTACCGAGGATCACATGGGTGTAAGCAACCCTGGGACGCACAGAGCAAAAGTTTCTCCAACGGCCCGCAAGCTCATCAAACACTCAAGGTCTATCTGCACAACCACATCGCCCATCACGACCTGACGCTGTGGGCGCTGGGGGCCAAACCGGAGGTGCTGGTTTCTCAGCACCAGCGCAACACGCGGTACATGCGAGATGCCATGATTGTGGTGGAGCCGCTCGTGTTGGACCTGGAAGACGACATAATCTTCACGAAGTGCCTGGGCCGCGAGGAGAACTTCCGCAATTTTGAGAAGTTCTTCCTGGGCCAGATAAACCGGCATGGCTACCAAGCCGTGTTACAGAAGTATCTGGTCGGAGGGGGACAAATTGCCAACGACATGATGTTCCGCATCTACATGGGCAAGTGCTGGCCCGCGTGGGTGAGGCTCCTTACGATCTCTTACAAGAAAGCTGACATTCACGCCTGCCGGGCAACTCAGGCTACGTGCACGGGTTAATTCATATCGGCTTCGCTCTCGAGTTCCAGCAGCCCCTGCTTCTGGCGGAGGGGCTGGCACAGGCCGCCGTGCACCACGACATGTGGTACGTCGAGTATCTCAGCGATGCCGAGGCGCTCGCCGCCCAAGCCCTGGAGACGCCTCTGCCGTTGGCCGACCTAATCGACATGGAGCACGCGGACCCCAAGATAAGCACGGCTTCCAGCCTAGACTTCCACACGCAGATAAGGAAGCACTCGGGTGGATGGGCTATGGACAAGGAGTTTGCCCGAGATGGCGTGCTCCCAAATGCCAAGCCGGAGCTGCTTCGTCTAGCCGCGAGGTGGCGTGTGGATCCAGATGACCTTGAGCGGACTACGGCAGAGCTCATCAACACGGCCGGTAAGTTCGAGAACCCCCCGCGGGCCCTCCCTAGTACCCCCATTTGTGAGACGGGAGGGAGCGCAGCTTTACCACGGAAGCATTCCATGATACTTGAGTCCTGACACTTCGCAGTGTACATCACGGCGGGCGCCCAGTTGCCACCGTACCAGTGCACCTTTGACTTCTATCTACTGCACTGCCTTACCTCCAGCATCGGCCACGTCTCCTTCCTACAAGAGGACTCGATGACCAAAGCACAAAAGGCCCGCTTGCTCGAGTACAGCGGCCGCGTCTTCATGATGACGTACGCGGGCATGGGGGCACCGAAACTACGGCTAGACTACCTGTGCGCGCACCGGTCGAAGCTGCCTAACCAGGGCTGGGCCGAGGTGTTCAACCGGGCGTGCTACCACGAGGACGACGGGCACATGTCCAAGATGATACGCTCCACGGCGCTGTCCGAGGTGCTCTCGGGACCGTACGACCACCGACCCGAGTTCCGCGTCAAGCAGCACATGTTCCTCAAGGCCGGCATTGCCATGATCGACTCGGCTAGCGACCAGCCCATGACGTGGACCAAGCATTGGGACTTTGTGCGCGGTGCGGGATTTCCGGATGCGTGGAAGAGGTTCCCCAAGCGAGACTATTGAATACTGAGCAGTGAGGGGCGGCCAATATCCGGGAATTAACTTAGGGGGGGGGGGCAAAAATAGGTACTTCGGTATGTATCTACCTGCCTCGGTTGGAACGCCACAATATAAAGCCTATCGCTTGCAACCAACCCCCCAATCGGTAGGGTATCACCGTAGGGGAAAGCGGTTACGGTTCATAAATTTGTAATCACCTGTCTCTCAAATGATTAACTTCCTATCTGGCCTTCGACCCATTATCTCCAGTTCTACCTTTATTAACGCCGAAGATATCAAATCAAGGGAAAATGCATGAGTATACACGACCTCGAGGCGACGTCCCTCACACATCGACGCCCACTTCCCAGGCCCAGTGTTATAACCCTAACCCTAGACCTGGCTGGCCCTCAAACTGGCCATCGGCCGCTTGAAAGTTTTGATATTCGAGATCTTACTAACAAGATCATGCATGTAACCCTACTCCGCTAGCTTGCGACACCATTACGCAACAGTAAAATAGCATTGCATACTCTGGCTTTCTTTTGAGCCTTGTAATGAGGACCCATTGTTGCCCAGTGAGGATAGTTGGATGAAGACTCGGAAAGACCGCTGAGCAACAGTATAGTACGTTCTATTTATCGTTTTATCGTAATTGGCGACGTGATCGCTACCAAGAACAGGGTGACCACCTAATTTTTTTAGTTCGATTATTCCATCACCCACTTGCCTACCCTCTAGCACTGTCCCTTCGTGTATATCTAACTTCTTAACCTGTTGATGAGAGAACACCGAAGCTGAAACGTTCGACGCTTCTTGAGCATGCTCATTTGCGATTTGCGATTTGCTTGGTGATCTTGGCCAAAAGCGCCACGCTCGGCCGCACACAAGCTGTTTGGTCACCCCGCCCAGCGCCCAAAGAGACATGGCGAAAACACTGCACGCTCGACCCATCTGGGAGCACCGCATCTTTAACCCCGCAGATCGACACTGCGCTTGACGACAACCATTTCAGTTTGTAACGACATGGAGGCGGTGGGATGTCACACTACTGTGGATAGGGGAGCTTTTGGTAGTAGAGAATCTCAGCTTGTCAAGGATAAAATGTGCTATATTCTAAATAAAAGAGAGCCTAATTATCTTCAAGTATGTAGGTAGGTACCTACTTACTCTACTACTCTCTATGTAGAGCTGGCACTGCATAAAAGAACACCACCGTTCCTATAGGCCAAGCTCCCAGCTATGTTAGAGTTAGGAGCTATATTGATTAGCCAATCCCAGTTATCCGTACAAGCCTCCATAATTATGTCCTTTTTGGTGGTCATGCGAAAATCTCGCAGCCCGAATTCTCGGTCCGGGTGGTGCATTTTGCCGCGCTTCCAGCGGCCGGCCTAGCAAAAGAAAAGTGGGATTTAGACTGAAACACTACACGTGTACATACCACATTAGTTAAGGTTGGTGGTGGCCAACATACCTCCACTGCGTATGCTTCATGTGGCCCCCTGCTGCATTTTGTCAAATAGGACTTGCAGCACTTGCCTGCCCAGAGACTCGGTGAGTTCTGATCATCATCTCTCGTCTCCCGCGCTTTTCCTTTTTTTATGGTGCTGGCGCCTTTGGCGACAATAAATCCTGATCTGGTGGCGGATCGGATGTCTCATTTGGAGTATAAATATTGACAAATAATTCCCTGTCCCAAGAATTTATTATAGTAGGTACACAACAAGTCAAGCAGCAGCGAGAAATCTGTAAACCCGAAACTCCAAGCAAGAAGCACACATTTATTCCCCCCTGAGCACTCACTGTAAGACCCCGCCACTCTCGTCTCAAATGTCCGCTCCAACTCAGGTTGTGTGTCTGATGTCTAATGTCTCGGGTTGCTACCTAATAACTAGTTGGCGCCTCTCACGATGCAGATCTCTGGATTTATGAGCGGGGATCCGAACGGCAACTTCAACTTGAGCTTCGCCACGGACAGTGGCCTCCAACGGCAACTCAGCGGTAGATTCTTGTCTGCCATCCCCCCATTCTCTGCTAGCCTTTCCACTGCAACCGTCAATGCGGAGAGCGACATGAGTGATGGCACCTACGAGATTGATTCGGGTGCGCTTGTTGGACCTATGGAGGTTTCCCTCCCCTTCATTAACAAAGCCACCGGCGCCACCATGACTATTACTGGCACTCTTGTCCCGCCCATGATGCAGGGATATAGTGTCAAAGGGGCTGGACAATTGCTCATCTCGTAATTGAAAGCCACGGGGTGGATGCCTACTGCCGGGAAAAGGCGTAACATTGCTGGACGGTCAAGGGGCTTTCGGCTTTTGTCGAGTGTGATTCAGCATGCGCTCTGAGTGAATGTGGCATTTCCATCTACATTAGGTACTCTATAGGCATAGAATGAATGCATTGGGAGAGAGAGTTTAACGCAATTTCGATGAGTCGAATATGGCAAGCCACATGTAAAAGCCTGGCATCAACTGTGGGCGGATTACTTGATGTGTGCGATTGCTCAACTACTAGCAACGGGGCAAAGTCCAGATCTAGGACAAGGGGCTGTCTATCTTAGACCCTGGAGACCAAAGATCTCTCCCTCAAGTGGTTTCCTCCAGAGGCCGCCACTTTAGTTCCCCCCGAGCTATCCCACTCAAGATCGTCTCTTGATGGTTACTTGCAGGCCCCATTGTCGGAAAAACCAGCGGTTCTCTGTCTGAAACTTCGCAGGATCCAATATCGTAGTCTATTATGCTCATCAGTTGGGCCTCTCACCAAAAACAAAGGGGTGGCGTCACAAACCTCGTAGTTCAGCACCAGCGCAGCCGTCAACTTCTTCAGCTCCAACAACGCAATGTTCTTCCCGAGACAGACACGCCGCCCAGCCCCGAACTAATAGACCAACATGCTCAGCCCAACCCAACACCAAGTTTCATCATAAAAGGGGTCAAGAACCTACCGTCAAAACACTCTGCTCCATCCGCCGATACCGATCCGCCCCCCCTTCCAACCATCGCCCCGGCCGCCACACATCCGCATCCTCCCCAAACGTCGGCCGGTGCCGGTTCACCACCCACGGATTCATCCCCACCACCGTCCCCCCCGGCAAGAAACGCCCATCCCCATCCCCACCCCCCAGCAGCATCCCCTCCCGCGGCACAATCCGCTCAAAGGGCAGACAGAAGGGCGGGTGCAGCCGGACCGCCTCGTTGACGCACGCGTCGAGGTAGGGGAGGGGGGCGACTTCGGTCCAGGTCGGGTAGGGGCGGGTGAGGGGGGGTTGGGCTTGGGCGGCGTGAGTGAGTTCGTGGGTGAGTTGGTGGAGGGAGGTCGGGTGGCTGAGCAGGTTGAACCAGAGCGTTTTCATGACGACCGCGGTGGAGTCGGAGCCCGCGATCACGTTGGAGAAGGTCCATGCTGTTACGGCCCTGTTGGTTGGGGGGGTGTTTAGTGTAGTCACGGGGTCGAGAGTGAGAGGTGAAAGGGGGGGGGGGTATGAGGGCTGGGCTTACCAGGGCGGTACTGATGGGTCGTTCATCTGGACGTGGAGGAATCGTGAAAGGAAGTCGCCTCGGTTGCCCTCGTCTCCGGTTGGTTTCGGGTTCTGTTCTAATTTTGCTCGTCGCTCCTCGATGGCGCTTCGGACGATGTTTAGGATGGGCATGCCAGTTGTCGGTCGCAGGGCGGCAACTACGGGGTTCTTGTACCACACGAGATCAAACCAGGGGATTTGAGTAATCTGGTGGTGACATCGGATCAGTCATCTCTACCAAAAGCGAGGGGGTCAGGGTCCTCACCGGCGCGGCCGTCTGCATGAAATCCCAGATGGCTCCCAGCAGACCGTTGCCGTCACACCCTTCCTCGAGAAACCCATACTGGCGAGAGAAGGTCATGGTGCCCATCACTTCGAACGCGAAGAACTGCAGCCAGTCGCCGAGGTCGAAAGGGGTTTCACGTCCGGCAAACCGCTGGTCCAGCTGAGTGAATAGCAGCTCGAGGATCTGATCAACAAACTTCTCAAAAGTGAGCACATTGGAAAGAGAGAATATCGGCGCGATGGGCTTCTTCATCCTCTTGTGGAGGGCCTCGTCCCGTGTATTGAAGACGAGTGGCAGGGCAGCTCCCTGGCGCGAGTAGGGCATGAGAGACCGATAGAAGTTGCCCTGTGGAGGTTGACAAACACCACGTCAGCATTATCACCACTTGGTAAGGCCCATTGTTTTCGTGTATCCTACTTTTGGAACCCCCGGCCGAATGGGATACACGGCCGGAATCAGATTCGGGTCGGAAATGGAGACCATGTTCGGACCCATCCGCACAAAGTCGCCATAGCGATTGTGCATTTGCGTATGGATCTCATGAGACCGTGCGGTTTGCACCCAGGAGACACGTTGTAGGTTCGTGAAACGGGCGATGAAGGGACCGGGGAAGTGGCGGAGACGGTAGTATACCCGTGCTTGGTGTAGAAACGCCCAGCACAGCAAGAGAAGCCCGAGGCCCACGAACACCGCAGGCGTCACGGGCTGCAAGTGGCCATCTAGCATGTTGGGAGGTGACCAAGGGTCGAGGGGCAGCCTGGGACCAGAGTAAATGTGTGGAAAATGTTTGCGTGTGTGAAGAAAAGGGGGAGGGTCGCCTAGATGTCCAAGGTAGAGCCATTTCCTCGTCAGGGGCTGCCGACCAACCCTGAATGCAAGACGGAAGGAGTGGAAGCAAATTGCATCCGACTTAGACGAGTCCCCCTGGGCCGGCTTTGTAAATACTTCCCGTTATTTGTTACTATGTTACTCGCATTTCTCGTATTGCCGGCGGATTTTCTTATCTGGCCAGTAAGGTTCGTGAAAAGGGGAGAAGTCAGCCGAAAGGGGCAATCCGGGGCTACACATAAAAAAGCCGAAGTCGAAAGAAGTCGCCGGTATTTTTCCATTGCAAGGTATGGACGGCGAACAAGTTAGATAGGACGAAAAAGATTCGGGTGTCCAGCTAATCGCTGTGTATTAGGTCAACATCTTTACAAAAGTCGTGATTGTGATCAAGTTCCCAAAGGCTCAGGGGCAGTCTTTTAACAACGGACGTTCACCCCCTCACAGCGGCCAAGGTCTCTAAGCAACCTCGCCGAAGCTCTGGAAACGAATAAGTGTTTCAACTACACGATATACCGACAACACGGCATTTTAACGATGCACGCAATGGATACAAACGGCAATAGTGATGGGTTTACGGAGGGCACGCTGTTGCTCTTCGGACCGCAGATGACACGCTTAACTGGATCTCATCTCACGGACCTTCGGACGACCATCCTGGGGAATACAGAACTCGACTTCCTCACCAAGGCTGTTCGAGCCTTGCCTTCGCAATGGGAGGCAACAGTGCAAACGGCTTGCCCCGGCCTCGGAGCGGGAGACCTCGGCGCCACTCAGACCCAGCAGCTGCAGCAACTCGCCAACTTCTTCGACACCGGAGAGCTCCCCGCCAGCGAACCGCCCAACAACGTGGTCCTCGCCCCACTGACCGTCGTTTCCCAGCTGGCCGAGTACCTCCGCCTTGGCCGCCGGGGCCCCGTTCAGGGGTTCTGCGTTGGTTTCCTAGCTGCGACCGCCGTGGCCAGCTCGCGGAACAGGGAGGAGCTGGTCCAACTGGCGGGCGTTGCCATTCGGCTCGCGGCTTGCGTCGGAGCCGTGATCGACCTTGAGGAGCACAAACAATTGCGGCAGCCTGGATCCCTGGGGCTCAACGCCGCGCATTCGGTCCGCTGGACCTCGAGTGAGGAAAAGGAGCACCTGGAAAAGACGCTCGCGTCATTCCCAGAGGTAATTTTGTCCGAAAGTTCTGTGAGATGGCGAATGAACTGGCTGACTGACGTGGTCCCGTAGGTTTACGTGTCTTGTGTGACGGACATCGACCGAGTCACCATCACGATCCCCGAGGGCCTCTTGGCCGAAGTTTCTCAACGACTTGCCGACGGTGGCATGGTAGCCCAGCCAGTTGGTTTATATGGTCGATACCACGAGGCGAGCCAGAACCGCGAAGTGCTGGTGCGAGAGCTGAAGTCGTTGTGCCAGCAGAACGTGGCTTTCCAGTTCCCAACGGCCGAAAATATGGTTCTACCTCTCCGATCGACTGCCGCCGCCGATGGCCCGATCATCAACCAAGGGGCGCTATCCAACATCGCCATAGACAGCATCCTTGGCGAGAAGTGCGAGTGGTTTGAGACGGTCCGCGCGGCCGTCGCGGCCTTTGGCGACCGGTCTCCCATCGACATGACCCCTATCGGGGGCCCCGGAGCGGTTCCTCGATCACTAGCCCCCGGCAAGGCGGGCGAGAAATCTGCCCTGCCTCGTCAGCCAGTACTGGTCAATGGAACATCGCGATCCAGCGAGCCAATCCCTCGCCCGGTTTCGGAAGGACCTGTCAGGGGTGATGCCATCGCCGTTATTGGCATGGCGTGCCGATATCCCCAGGCCCCATCACTCGATGAGTTTTGGTCGCTGATAACCTCAGGACGGAACGCAGTCGGGCCTGTCCCCCATAGCCGCTTCCGGGCCGAGGAGCTGTGGCGGGAGCCGAAGGGCCCCTTTTGGGGGAACTTCGTGCAGGACCCGGATGCGTTCGACCACCGCTTCTTCCAGGTTTCCGCTCGCGAAGCCGCATCCATGGATCCCCAGCAGAGGCTGATACTCCAGGTCGCGTACGAGGCCATCGAGTCCACTGGCTACGCACCCGGACATGGTCCGCAGCGTGTTGGCTGTTACATGGGGGTTGGTTCCGTCGACTACGAAGCCAACGTTGCCTCGGATAACGCGACGGCCTTTTCGGCCACGGGCACGCTGCGGGCTTTCATCAGCGGCAAGGTCAGCCATCACTTTGGTTGGACCGGGCCGTCGGTTACCATTGATACCGCGTGCTCGTCGTCAGCCGTAGCCATTCATCACGCGTGCAAGGTAAGCACTTACCTCACTCACCTACCCAGAAAGGCTAAGCATGGCTTTCTGAACGACGAACTAATGAAATTGGACAGGCCCTTCAAACAAAGGAATGCCCCGTCGCCATTGCCGGGGGTGTCAACCTGATCACCAGCCCCAGCCTCTACCAGAACTTGGCGGCGGCTTCGTTCCTGAGCCCGACCGGCGCCTCTCGAGCCTTTGATGCCCAGGGAGATGGATATTGCCGCGGCGAAGGCGCCGGCGTTCTCGTCCTCAAGCCTCTCGCCCAGGCTTTGGCCGACGGGGACACCATCTTGGGCACCATTCTCGGGACAGCAGTGAACCAGGGCTCCAACTGCACCCCCATCACGGTTCCAGATTCTGCGGCCCAGAGCGAGCTGTACGCGCAAGCCCTCGCCGGTGGTGGTGTGGCGCCTACGGAAGTCACGTATGTGGAGGCTCATGGAACGGGTAAGTACTCACCGACCGAAGGAGAGAAATCCTGAAGGCTTATGACTGCCTTCCACTTGACATGCCGTGCTGACCAAGGTGTCTGAACTGGCTTAGGTACCCCTGTGGGAGACCCCATCGAGTGCGCCAGCATCCGCAGCGCGTTCGGGGGCGCCCATCGTCAGCAGGAACTGACAATCGGGTCAGTGAAGGACGTGATCGGACACACCGAGGCCGCGTCCGGCGTGGCCGGATGCATCAAGACGCTGCTCATGATGCAGCACGGCGTCATCCCCAAGCAGCCCAACTTCACCCGTCTGAACAGCAAGATCCCGCCCCTCGAGGCCGACAAGCTTGCCATCGCAACGCAGCGGCGCCCCTGGGAGACCGTCAACCAAGCAAAGCGCACGGCGCTCGTCAACAACTACGGCGCCGCCGGGAGTAACGCCGCCATCCTCCTCCAGGAACACCGTCTCGAGCCGTCGGCAGACTTACCCACCAAGGCGGAGAGCGCCGACACCATCGAGTACCCCGTCGCCATAGCCGCCAAGACCCCCGAGAGCGTGCGAGCCTACGCCGCCGCGCTCAAGGCCTACCTCGACCGGCAGACAACTACGCCCCCGGGCACCACCACCAAGACCCAGCCCTCCCTGCAGGACATCACCTTCCACCTCGGGCGCCGGCTCAACCCCTCCTTCCCACACATCGCCACCTGGACCACCTCATCCCTCCCCGCCCTCCGCCAAGACCTCGCCGCCCTCGCCTCTGGCACCCGCCCCATCACCACACCACCATCCAAACCCACCCCCCTCCCCATAATCCTCACCTTCGGCGGCCAAACCGGCCTCACCGTGCACCTCTCCCCCTACCTAGTATCCCACTCCCCCACCCTCCTCACGCACCTCACCCACTGCAACAGCGCCCTCCACACCCTCCACCTCCCCCCCCTCTTCCCGCGCATCTTCGACCCCACCCCCTACGAGCCCGACGACCTCGTCGCCTTGCACGCGGCACTCTTCTCCGTGCAGTACGCTACCGCGCGCGCGTGGCTGGATGCGGGCGTGCGCCCCGCGGCGATGGTCGGGCACAGTTTTGGGCAGCTGACGGCGCTGTGCGTGGCGGGGTGTTTGGGGGTGGAGGAGGGGTTGAGGTTGGTGACGGGGCGGGCGCGGTTGATTGGGGAGTTGTGGGGGGGGGGATAGCGGGGGGATGGTGGCGGTGGAGGGGGAGTGGGCGGTGGTGGAGGGGTTGTTGGGGGGTGTAAAGGGGGGGTTGGATTTGGCGTGTCGGAATGGGGAGAGGAGTTGGGTATTGGCGGGGGAGACGGCGGCGGTGGATAAGGTTGAGAAGGCTGTTCGGGGTGGGGGTGGTGGGAGTGGTGTTCGCGTGTCGCGGCTAGCTAATAGTCATGCGTACCACTCGCGGTTGGCCGATCCCATCTTGGATGGTCTCCGCGCCGTGGCAGGGTCTATCACGTGGCGGCCGCCGACCATCCACGTCGAGACGTGCTCGCCGGGACCGAAGAGCTGGGCGACGGTCGGGGAGGCCATTGTGGACGCCGCTGACCTCGTCACTGCGCACACGCGCGACACGGTCCATTTCTCCGCCGCCATCGAGCGCATCGTCCGGCGCCACCCCGCCGGGTGCGTCTGGCTTGAGGCTGGCTCCGCCTCGCCCGTTGTTGCCATGGCGCGCCGTGCCCTCCCCTCGACGACCACAGCGGCATCGCACGTCTTCCTGCCGCTGGACCTCGGCAGCGGCAGCAGCAGCCCCTCGTCGGGTCTGGCGCGGGCGGTGACCAGCCTCTGGGCGGCCGGGACCGCGGCCACATTCTGGCCATTCCACGGGCGGCAGTACCCCTGGGTCGACTTGCCGCCTTACCAGTTCGCCAAGTCGAAGCACTGGATCGACTTCCAGGCGCCTGGGCGGCGGGACACTGTCGAGACGCCGGCTCCTGAAGTAGGTCCGGCGGAGCTGGTGCGTCTGGTGCAGCACCACAAGGCGGGCGGAGAGGCTCTCTTCGCCGTCGATGCGTCTCACGACGACTTCATCCTGTGCGTCAGCGGCCATGCGGTCCTGGGACAGAGCCTGTGCCCGGCGTCCATGTACTTCGAGCTTGTGATCCGCGCGATGAAGGCGGTCCAAGGTCCTCCTGCCAAGGGGGTTACGCAAGTGCCTCGTCTCGAGAACTTGCGCATTCTGTCGCCCCTTGCGCTGAAACCCGACGGCCGATTGTATCTGTCCCTCATCCCGGCCGCCGGGAAGGGAGACGGTAGTTCGACGTGGAACTTCTCCTTATTCTCCTCCCCCTTGACGGGGCCGACGCTACCCTCGCCTTCGTCCCCGCGAACTACTCATGCCCTCGGCACTGCCGCCTTCATCGAGGCAGACTCCACCGCTGTGGCCTCCCGCTTCCGGTTTCTCGGACGGCTCATGGGCAGTTCCAGATACGAGCAGATCGCACGGTCGCCAGGGGCGAACCGACTCTCCGGAGACATCATCTACAGGGTCTTCGGACGGATCGTCAACTACGCCCCCCACTACCAAGGCGTCCGGAATGTCGTGGCCGGTAACGGGGAGGTCGTGGGCGACGTGGTTATGCCGGACTCTCCAAAGCCCGGGGCCCGCCAGTCTCCGTTGGGGGTGTCTAATCCCTTGGCCATCGACAACTTCCTGCAGGTCGCGGGCATCCACGTGAACTGTGTGACCGGAGACGGCCGCGAGGACGATGTCTTCGTCTGCACCGGGATTGGGGAGGTGCTCTGGAGCGACACCTTCATGCATGGGCCGAGCGGTGGCGACGGCGGCAAGCCTTCAAACGCGCCTAGCTGGAAAGTCTACTCCAACGTCGATGCCAAGCGCAAGAACACCGTCGTGAACGACATTCTCGTCCTGGATCCCGCCTCTGGGGACGTCGTCCTCGCCATTCTGAACGCCGAGTTCACCCGAGTTTCCATGTCATCGTTGTACAGAGCCTTATCGAAGCTCAACGGGGCCTCGGGATCCCTGCCAACGCCGCCACCTGAGCGAGAGCCAGTTGACGAGGTAAAAGGGACTACTCATCCTCAGGACCTTCCGAACGGGATATCGCCGCAGGCTACACCCCCACAGGGCTCCGTGAATGGCCACACTCCAGGGCCACGCCTGATCGATGCCTTGAGAAACCTGCTGAGTGAGGTCCTGGGCGCCGAGCTCGCGGAAATCCAACCGGCTTCTGAACTAGCAGATCTGGGTGTGGACTCGTTGATGATTACCGAGCTTGCCAGCGAGATCAAGAAGCACTTTTCCGTCGATATTTCACTGAGCGATCTCCAGGAGCTGACCGACGTCCAGTCGCTCTCCCTTCGCCTCGAGCCTCTGGTGTCTGGTTATGAGTCAACAAGCGCCCCAACTCCTGCCGGCTCGGATGCTCCTCCGCCCGTGATCAACGGAGTGGTCCGTAACGAAGAACCTAGCAGCGGCAGTGAAAGTGCCCTGGAGGAAGTCGGGGTGGCGGACGCAGCCAGTGAATGGCTCGCGAGCAACAGACAGACGTACGACACTGTCGTGCAAGAGAGTGGACTCCAGAACTTTCGCGAGGATGTGTATCCCCACCAGGCTCAACTCGTGGTGGCGTACGTAGTCGAGGGGTTGGCCAGGCTCGGCTGCGACCTTAGGACCCTCCAGCCTGGGAATGGTCTGCCCAACGTCAAACACCGACCGAGGCACGAGAAGGTCATGGCGCAAATCTACAGGATCCTTGAGGACGCAGGTCTCCTAGAAATCAACGGCGACGGGACTCGCAGGCGAACGGACCGGCCAGCGCCGCAAGCCACCGCGTCGGACCTGCACGAAAGGATCCTACAGCGATTCCCCCAGCACTTCTCGGAGCACTCCCTCTTGCACACGACGGGCTCCCGGCTGGCAGAATGTCTCTCCGGCGACGCGGACCCCATCTCCCTGCTCTTCGGCAACGCCGAGGCGCGCCGCCTGCTCGGCGACGTATACACCCACGCGCCCATGTTCAAGGCCGGGACGTTGTTCCTCACCCGGTTCCTCGCGCAGACGCTCACCCAACACCTGGCGGACCACAGCGGCCGCGGTGAGATCCGCATCCTCGAGCTCGGCGCCGGCACCGGCGGCACCACGAGCCACCTGCTCGAGCACCTCGCGGCCTCGGGCCTGGGGCACAAGCTGCGCTACACCTTCACCGACCTCTCGGCGTCGCTGGTGGCGGCGGCCAAGAAGAAGTTCGCCCAGTACCCGTTCATGGAGTACGCCGTCCTCGACATCGAACAGAGCCCGCCGGCCCACCTTCTGGGCCGTTTCGACATGGTCATCTCCACCAACTGCATCCACGCCACGCGGGACCTGACCCGCTCCTGCACCCACATTCGCCGCACGCTGCGCGAGGGCGGCCTCCTATGCCTGGTCGAGCTCACGCAGAACCTCTTCTGGTTCGACCTCGTGTTTGGCCTCCTCGAAGGCTGGTGGCTCTTCAACGACGGCCGCAGCCACGCGCTAGCCTCGGAGACGCTCTGGCAGAAAGACCTGCTGGCGTCGGGCTTCGACTGGGTGGACTGGTCGGACGGCGCGAGCGCGGAAGCGAGCATCCTCCGCTTGATTGTAGCCTCCACCTCCCCCCGACCATACCCCTCTCCATCCCCTCCCCCCCAAATCCCCCAGGGGCCAGGAGTAGCCGACTCCGACACCACCACCGCCGTCTCCACCCCCCTCGAAACGCTCGAAACCGTCACCTTCAAGCACGCCGGCCCCCTCGCCCTGCAAGCCGACATCCACTACCCACCCACACCCGACCCCCCCAACAGCAAACCCCGTCCCGTCGGTGAGGCCCACTACTAGCCCCCCCTTTATCTTTTCCATCAGACCACCCACTCACCACCCCCCTTTTTCCCCCCCTCAACAGCCCTCCTCATCCACGGCGGCGGCCACGTGATGCTCTCCCGGCGCGACATCCGCCCCTCCCAAACGCGCCTCCTCCTCACCGCCGGCTTCCTGCCCATCAGCATCGACTACCGGCTGTGTCCCGAGACCACGCTGCTCGAGGGCCCCATGACCGACGTGCGCGATGCGCTCGCCTGGGCGCGCCACACGTTACCCGATGCAGAATCATCCCCGCGGCGGCACCGGTCAGATGTGAGTGTGGATGGGACGCGCGTGGTGGCGGTGGGTTGGTCGACGGGGGGCATGTTGGCGCTGAGTTTGGGGTGGACGGGGCCGGCGGTGGGGGTGCAGGCGCCGGAGGCGGTGTTGGGGTTTTATTGTCCGAGTGATTATGAGGATGGGTGGTGGGGGAGGGTGAATTTGCCGTTTGGGGAGGATGTTGAGGGGGGGTTTGATGTGTGGGAGGGGGTGGAGGAGGCGCCGATTGTGGAGTATAACCCGCCGGCGGCGGCGCAGGCGGCGGGCGGGTGGATGGCGCGGCGGGATGCGCGGTCGAGGATTGCGCTGCATATGAATTGGCGGGCGCAGACGGTGCCGGTGCTGGTGCATGGGCTGCGGAAGGGGGAGAAGGGTGAGAAGGGGACGCCGATGCTGCCGTGGCCGGAGCCGGAGCAGGTGGTGGCTATTAGTCCCCTCGCGCAGGTGCGGCTGGGGAATTACAAGACGCCGACGTTTCTGGTGCACCCGGTTGATGATGACTTGATTCCGTGGCAGCAGGCGCAACGGACGGTGGATGAGCTGCGGGCGAGGGGGGTCTCGGCGGAGGTGAGGATCGTGGACAAGGCGGTCCATCTCTTTGATCTCTATCGGCGTTATGACCGGCATGCGGGGGCCGTTGCGGCGATTTCGGATGGGTATGAGTTTCTTGCGCGTTCGGTGAGATGACCAGGCTGGGGTTTGCCTAGGAGTTTGTTTTTTAAGTTGGCGTTGGCTTTGCATTTGTGAAGAGTGAGTTGTTGTAATTGTATACAGGAAGGTAGATCTAAATTTGAACTAGGGGATCATCAATTAGCTACTTCACTCCCGGCAAGACTTCAAAAGTCAATCTCAAGCCAACCATTGACATGTCGTTGAACACATTCGCCACCATACACTCCACGACATACTCCGTACAAATTACACAGACGCTGTCAAACATCTCGAACGGCTTTGACCGCGCGCCGGCCAAGTTCCGTGACCGGCCCGGCCTACTCTTCATGACGCTCGAGCCCGTGATGCGGGGTCACCAGAATGGTGCATACGAGGTATGAAGTGTAATTGATGCTGTCGTTTGAGGGCTGACAACTTGGGATGAGGGGTGGTCCTGTCGGCCCGGGGCCCGGGGGCCCGAGAGTACCGACACACCCTCTGGCCCAAAAAAGCCAGACTTGAAAGGGAGCAAGAAATCAAGAAAATATAAGAAAGGAAACCAAGAAAAAGTAACCGAAATTAAAGAAAACAAGTCAAATAAAAAGTAGGCTTTGCGCTTCCGAATGGCTTTCCTTTCGCTCCTCTAACCGTTGGTTTCGGCGGCATCTACGAAGTACACAGCATTCGTACACTTGGAGTCCGGCTTTGATTTTCCCCATGTGGTGCGACGTCAGACGCAGCAGGGGTCCCCAGACACAAGAGACTACGATGACCAACCTAAAGGGGGAGGATGACCCCCTCTCGATGGAAACCGTGTTTGAGTATTGTGCTTTTGAATTTTACAAAAGCGAATAAACTCAAACCCCTCGTCGGATCTAGGCCTAATACCTACTCACCGGGCAACGATATGCTGTGGGAGAAAGGTGTTTGCTTGCCACTTTCATGCCCTGCAGGGTGCGCAAGGATCCTCAATTGGCCGCAGTGAATGGTGGGGAGGTGGGGGCGGCAGCGGGCGGTCTCGTGGTCGCAGGCGGTTCAGGTTTGGCCCGGCGGGCTGGGAAGCTGCCCACCAAAGAAGTTGCCCTGTGGAGGGCGGTCGGTTTCAAAATTGCTTCAAGGACGCACTGGCGGCCACCAATTGAAAAACCCTCCAAGACAGTGTAACCGTCATCCATTTGCGGTTTCCGACGGGGGCTCCTCGTATTTATTTGCTGATAAGAATGAGAAAGTAAAAGGCAGGGAAGGGGGTGAAGAATGAGGTTGAATTATTCACGAAAAGAAGTTGGATTCAACCGCCGATCCACGAGGCTTCCCAGCCATCGTCAGCCCCACTCCGCTGCTGCCTTCCCCATCCCCGGCTCCCCCCCACCCTTGATTCAGATGCACCTTCTGTCTGAACTCCCTGGGAGGACCACAACAACCATCCGAACCATTACTGCCGTCTGCCGCCTTCTTTCTTCCCCTGCCTGCTTCGTTGCCCTGCCTCTCGCTGGCCTGATTTCTTATAGCATTTCCATATTTCCATAGCCTCTCATTCATTAACCGCCCATTTTAACTAGACAAGCTGGCCAGTCCCACTGATCGCCCCGGTTCCGGCGCTGACCGTCACCATGATGTCCGTTGAAGCCCCGTTTCCAGATTATCGTCGCAAGAGGATCAGAGAGGAGGAGGATGAAGAGGCGTCGGATGGTAACCCGGTTGGGTTCACTGAACACAGAAGCGTAAGTGGGTTCTTTTAACTATGGCCGGCCTCCACCACTTTGGGTTGCTGCGGTCAACACGCCGTGTTCCGCCTAGCACCCGGGGCATGCCACCAGCAACTAACATGGCTACTACAGAAACGCCTCCAGTCACTCCCGCTTAGGACTTCTCCGAACTCGAGACGATGGAACAGCCGGCCGAGCTTCCCTCAGACAACCCCGACTTTTGCCATGGCCTCCCAGGTCCAGGCTATCACACCGCAAGAGCCAATTCAGGAACAGGCTTGGGCCGATGAGCCCGAATTGGTTCCTGTCGGAACATCGGACGGAATGTCTGGGGGAGCAATGGATGATGACATGGACATGATGGATACGTCAGAAGCCATGACCGGGCATAACCAGCCGTACCTCGAAGGTTCCGAGCAGGGTTCAATGCAAACGGACCCGAGCGGTTCCAGCGTCGCGGGTCGCATACCGACACCGATCCACTGCAGCTTTGCCGCACAAGTACGGGGTAACAACTGGAAAGGCGGCAACCCTGCGCATGGGGACATGCTGGCGACGACGCCGGAAGAGCCGAATGCGGCGGCCTTTGCCCATAACGGCCTGGTGGACTTGTCGCGGCAGAAGTTCCACGCTGAGACCGCTCCGCCTGCCGTGGCGGACTGGGCCATGATCGAGAACCGGCGTCTGCCGTCGCCTATTAGTGAATGTGGTGCGGAGGACAGCCATGCTATCGGCAGGATGGCTCTCGACCAGATGTACCCGTCTCATGGTCACTTGAGCCACCTGACACACGAGCATCCCTTGGTCGCCGGGCTGCCGCCGCGAGCAAGCTCCGCCATGGAGGCACGGGCCGTACGCGAAGGCACACCGGCGGCCGAGGGCCAAAACGGAAACGCTATGGATGTCGAGCCTGCGGCTACACCCTCGCCGAAGAAGGGTCACACTAGGTCGAAACATACAGTGAACTCATGGACAGCGCTACAGCCCGGCATGACACGATCATTCAGTATAGGGTACCGAACTGACTGTGAACGGTGCCGAAACAAGGTACCCGGCCACTTTAACCACATCATCATTTCTTAGGAAGGTTATGACGGCCGACATCGGAGTATGGTTGAACCGGCGTCACACAGGATTCAGAAACGCCCACAGGCCCGTTCCGCGATGGCTTGTTGATGGGATGAAAGGAATTGGGAGTTCAAAGCGGGGAGGGTAATCGAGGATGGCATTTTTAACTTATCGCACATGGGGGAATCGTCACTCATTATATTTTAGCGTGGGAAGCGCTGTCGACAGCGCAAACATGGGCTTGGGATACGGTTGCTATTGGCGTTTCCTATGGGCTAGGATCGGTCGTTTCTCATGATGGCTACGGCGCATTGGTTGGGAATGGGTTCATTGGGAGGAAGCGATCAGGGACGAGCACCCCACCATGCCAGCACAACAAAGTTCCAATTTGAATGCGTGTTTTGCTGTCTGTTATACTTTTATACAACGCGCACCTGGCTGAGCCGAATGGGTGCTGGTGCAGATGGAGAGCGTCAAATGTCCCGCCATGTGCGTGCGCGTACATGCACCGATTCCCAGCCGAATAATGCACATCCAAATCCCCTACACTATGATACAGTCGGCCCTGCATAACGCCCGCTCTCCACCTGTGCGACTGACGGAAACAACATGCCAGCCCCCATTCCGATACCAAACGGACGGACGGACGAACACCTCCCCTACCACCCTAACCATCTTCACAGCCCATATGGGGAACCCAATCACCACCACCACCCCTTCTTCTTCTTCTCCCCCTCCCCACCCTTCCCCCCCTCCGCAGCAGTAGCAGCACCCTTCCCCCCCTCCCCAACACCCTTTCCATCCAACCTCTCCTCCACAACCCCCACCCGATCCAACAACCCCCCCCTCCGCTGGTTCTCGCGCTCCCGCTCCAGCGCCGCCGCCGCCTTGGCCTGCAGCTGTGCCTGCCGGTGCTCCACCGCCCGCGCCAGGTCGCTGTCGCGCACCGCGCCGCCTGCCGCGCCGTCGTCGTCGCTGAGGGCTTCGTAGCCGAGGCGGGATTGCGGGGTCGGGTCGTCTTCTTCGCGTTTGAGGTTGGATGTTAGCCAGGTGAAGAGGGATGACTTTGGTTGGGGTTCGGGTTCTTGTTGCTGTTGGTCTGGTGAGGGGGGTGGTTGGGATTGGGATTGGGTCGCCGGTGTTGTGGAGGCGGGGGGGCTCTCTGGCGTGCCGAGGACGCTCATGTCCTTGAAGAAGGACGTCTTGCGGCCCGACTCGCGCTCGCGCTCCAGCTGCTCCTCCACCAGCGCGATCTGCTCCTCGTCCGCCTTGCCCGTCATGTAGGCGATGCGCGCGGCCTCGAGGCTGTCCGCCTCCAGCTTCATCTGCGCCTCCGCCCACTCGGCGCTGCGCTTCTTGTTGTACATGATCATGTCCACCGCCGTGTACGCCGTCAGGAGGCCCGCCAGCACTGGTGGGGGTGGGTTAGTAGGGGGTCCTGTTTTCTTTTTGGGGGGGGGTGAGGGGCAATGGCGCTTGCTTACCCGTGAAGCCTATCAATCCCGCGACCGTCACCTTGTGCGCCGAGTCGAATACCTTCCTGCTCGCGTCGACCACCTTGTCGAACTTGGACACCTTCGCCGCCTTTGCCCTCTCGTGTGCCGCCCGTAACCGAGCGACTTTTTGCTCTGGGGTTTCGAACATTGCTGAGGGTCCGCTGGGGCCCCCGGAACCCGCGGGGCCCCCGGAGCCGGCCTTGGAGGGAGGCCGTCCGGCCCCGGCCTTCGAGGGGGTGAATCGGGGTGGTGGGGTGGCGTTTTTGGAGCTTGCATGCAACGTCGTCGCCGTGAATCGCGTTGCGTCAGAGACGCTGCGCGGGGCAGCGCATAACCGTAACGCGGGCTTCATCGTTACGTTCTGTCCACGTATCCTGTCGGGGCCGATGTGGTGGTGCCCGAGTGTAGCTAGAGTCCGGGACGGTGGCAATGCCGGTGTGAGTGGGAGCTTCCGAGCTTTCCCCCTCCAAAAGTTGGAGCTTGGTCGTCGACCTCTTGGATCATCCAATGCCAAGCCAAAGTTTTTGACCTTTCGTCCAAGGGCAGCTGGCATGCGCGGGCAAGCCACTCCCATTTGCCGAAACCTGTGGCTCACCCCTGGCAGACCCACCCGACTCTCCGGCAACCCTCTGTCCAGAAATTTTGGCGGGAGCTCACTTGCTTGCGGCCCGCGGCACGAGAGCACGCCAACCTCAACAAGCCGGCAATTGAGTTGTCCTGTTCACATACAAACATGCGTCGTGTACCAAGGTTACGGGCGGCCCTTCCGACGGGCATTGTCCCGTCGTCAACACCAGCCGGTGCTCTTCGCACACCCGCAGCAGCAACCCCCGCCTCGACCTCGACTCTCTCCCTAACCTCGAGGGCACGCAACCCACAAACCCGGCGCTACCTCTCCACGACCCCCCTCCGCTCCTCCCAGCCCCAAAACGAACCCCAAACCCCAGCCACCACCGAAACCTACGAACCCTACGAGGCAGCCTACCCCCCGACGACGACCGCACCCGCGCCCCCCCAAACCCAACTGGTCTACCCCCGCCTGATCACCACCGCCCCCGCAGCCGCCGACGTCACCGACCCGGCCTACCGACCGGCAGAAACAGCCGACGGGCTCGAGGAGGTGGGCGGCATCGGCGGGTGGTGGGACGAGCCGGCGCACTGGGGCGGCGCCGGCGGCGCGGCGCAGTTCGTGCAGTCGGTGGTGACGCCCTTCGGCGGCCCCGCCCACGGGCGCGTCTCCGACCCGGCCGTGCTCGAGGTGCTGGCCAAGCGGGCGATTGTGGAGGCGCTGGTGGTGGCGCGGTTTGCGGGGGCCGAGAAGAGGAAGGCGGTGGATCGGCTGTTTGCGCATGCGGGGGGTACGGATCGGCTGGGGAAGATTGTGCGGGCGGAGGTGGTGGCGGGTGCGGATGGGGCGGCCACGCTGAAGGATAAGGCGGACTGGGCGAGGGTGTGGTCGGTGCTGAAGTCGGCGGTGATTTTGGCGAGGGAGCCGCAGCAGATGCTGGAGCAGCAGCAGAGGATGGAGAGGATGATGGGGCAGGTGGAGGGTGAGGCCGCGGAGGCTGCGGAGGCTGCAGAGGCCGCGGTGCCAGAAGTTGAAGCGAAGGGACCAGCGCCCGCGCCGCAACTCACTCCCAAGGTAGCCAAGACCTTCCTAGGGACCTGGAACAACGAGTGGAAGAAGGCTGAGTTGAGGGACCCGGTGGTCAAGTTCTATGTGAGACTCATCACCCGCCATTTCGCATGTTTACGTTACTCACACAACATCACAGGCTGCAAAGCGGATTCTGCAATTGACGGGACACCGCATCCCCGACGGCAAGCTGGTCATGACCCACACCATCGAGGGCCTCCTGCAGCAGCTCGTCGCGCCAGAGAAACCCAAGAAGCTCGCCGAGCTGATCGAGACCAAGGCCGTCTTCAAGGACCTGCCCAACGTCCGTGTCTACCCCAGGAGAGTCACGCCCATCGACAAGGAGCAGATGGTGGGTCGCTGGAAGCTCATTGTCAAGGAGCTAGAGAAGCACGACTTGCCTGTCCTTGGCACGGGCGACTACGGTCCCCCGGTCGAAAAGAAATGGATTGAGGGAAGGGTCTAGGAGAGCGGTTGGTGATGGCCCTGTACATGTCATGGCTGCGGCTGTGTGCATCCCGTGTATCATTTATAATGTAGACAATACCATGCGCTTGTGGACGGGCCTGGCGTCACTGTGTCTCTCGGTTTCTTTGCCCCGGAGGTGTGCTGGGTTTTCTCGTAACAGTTGGCGGGATGCCCAGCTCAAGATGGCTTCATGTGAGGTTCGCTCAGGCTCGGGTCAGGGTTAACTGTGGATACTGGATTACCGCTCGAGGGTTGGATGGACGTCCAAACGGGATGCCCAAGTGGGGTGCCTGAACCACATGCGAATCAAGTGCATCCATCAGCTTCCAAGTCTCACCCCTCTTCAACAAACAGCTATCATCGAATTTGATTCGATAACTTGGGAAGACCATTAGTGTGACAACAACATCTTCGGCCCACTAAACACCCGCCGGACAACAAACCACAGCCCACCCGAAAGAAGAAAGGGGGTGTGTACTACTAATACATAACAGAATCACAACGGCTAATTAATTGCTACCAAATCTCCAATGAGTTCGTCACTGGATAGAGTCTCGGAGGTCCTTAGCGGCCGGGAGAACGGCGGAGATGACCGTTCCACTCAGTTGAAGGAGGAACTTGCGGAGCTTCAGAAGAAAGGGGGAGACGACCTAGCTGTTGTCGTTGAGAAACTTGCCGACAGAGCAAGAGATGGTGAGTTTGATGGCATGGATTAAAATGGCCATTGTAAGGCTAAAATCCAGTTCCTAACTTCCAGCGTCTTGGAGGCCACTTCTTGGGGAGTCTGGACATTTGGAACTTGTCCTCTCTCTCGTGCCTGTCACGGAGGTGCCACAGCAACCCCTGAACAAACAGGCTCTCCGCCTGGTTGGTAATGCCTGTGCAGACTGCGGTGAGAAGCCAATACCAGATCACGAAGCTAGTTGACAACAGAGCTGATAGATCATAGATGAGAACCGGGCCCGGGTTGTTAGATCCGGGGCACTCCGCAGTTTCGTCATGCACATTATCGAAGACCCGAAGGAAAATGGGTTTCTCCCATTCGCGATAGCTGCAGCTCTAAACATATGCGTAGACTACAGTCAGTTATTACTTGACTAGCACATTTATGCACAGAGCTGACTGGATGGTAGAACCCGCGCAAGAGAAGGCGTCAGAGGCTGGTTTGAGCAAAGTGCTCGTTAGCCTCATCTCTGGCGACCGGTTGTCATCATGTCTGAACTCTCTCAGCCATATCATGACCATCTTGGAATTGCTCAGCAACCAAGGTAGGACAATTACACAACGTACTGGGAACATCACTTGGCTAAGAGTAACTAGACACCGAACCCAAGGTTGCCAACCCGAACACGCCCGCCCTCCTTCTCGGCCTAGCAACCAGTGAGAAATACGATGCCGACCTTGACACCTTCATGGAGATCTGCGCACCAGCCTTGGCCTACCTGACGTTCGGCGACTTCCAGCCAGTATTTGTGAAGAACGGAGGCATCGAACTCTTGCAATTGGCGTTCCATCAGTTGTATACCCGCTTCGATACAACAGATCCGGATCCCGATACCGCGAGCCAGCTTAAGCAGGTTGAAGGGGCTTTTCTCACTATCTTTGCCGACATCTCCGATATTCCTGACTTCCGGGCCGCCTATCCTCTGGATAGTAAAACTGTACAGACGCTGGTGGAATGGTTGGCATCACCAAACCTCCCTAACCTGCAAACAGCGGCATGCCTCGCCCTCGGAAACCTCAGCCGCTCTGACGAGTCCAGCACCGCGCTTCTCCGGCGTGTCCAACAACCTCTGATTGACATCCTTTCCCGTGCCATCCCTCCGACTCTCCAACCTCAGGACATCAAATCCCCGGCACCACCCCTCCAACTCACCCACGCAGCCCTCCATTTTCTCAAAAACCTCGCAATTCCGCAGGCCAACAAACCAACACTAGGCGCCGCCCTTCTCGAGCCCGTCCACGGCCTCCTCCCGCTCCTCTGGACATCAACCCGCACACAGCCCCAGCTCCAATTCACCGCCGTCTCCCTCACTCGTCTGCTGTTAGCAAACTGCCCCGCCAACATCCGCCACATCTGCACACCTACCCCAATCAGCAACGCCGCAGGCAGCAACAGCGACAATAATAACCCCCCCAGCAACCTCGCCCTCCTCGTCGCAACCGCCTCCTCGGCCGACGAAGAACCCATCAAGATCGAAGCCGCCCGCGCAGCCAGCCTCGTCAGCCGCGCGCTACACTCCCTGCCCACCACCGACCTGCTCGACCCATCCTGGACCTGGCTGCCCCCCGCAACTCAAACATCCACCGAATCCCCCACCCCACCCTCAACCCAGCCCACCCCCACCCTCGCCAACACTGACAGCAACACCAACCCAACAACCCTCACACACTTCCACACCGCCCACGCCCCCACCACCACAACCCCCTCCCTCCGCCTCCTCCTCACCAACACCCGCTTCCCCGCCCTACGCTCCGAGACCATCTTTGTGCTAGCGCTGATGAGCCGCGCGGGAGAGCAAGGCGCGCGCGCCGCGTTGGAGGTGCTCCACCCGTCGTCCGGTCAGGGCAGGGACAAGGATAGGGAGGGGGCGTGGCGGGCGCTGGGTGAGACGATTACCGCCGGGTCGGAGGGGGTTGAGGTGGAGGGGTTGGTGGCTGCGTTGACGGCTGTTTCGGGGGTTGTGGGGGAGGTGGTTGAGGGTGGGGATGGGGGCGAGAAGAAAGAAGAGGACGGGGGAGTGACGGTGGAGAAGCTGTCGCTGGAACCTCAGCAAATTGGTGGTGGTTTGAGTGTCCCCGGGCAGACGCAGCAGCCGGCGCAGGTGGCCAAGATGGATCGGGAGAACGGAATGGTGCTGGTTGCGGAACTGCTGAGGCACTTTCCCGAGGAGCTGTCGTCTCTGAGGAGGCCCCTGGAGGCAGTCCTCAACAAGGGTGCCGAGTTGGTGGCTCAGGACCGAGACCGTGATAATTAAGCACAAAGATCCCACAAAGATAGCGCAGCTCATCGAAACGTCATAGCATAAACAAGTCAATTAGACCCCAACACCAGACACGGCTTACTTGGCCATCAGTCATGCTTTTTCCTGTCCATTCATTTGCGATGCTCTAGCAAATCCCTATGATGCGTGTAAACTTTCTGAACCCTGTCCTGACGCAAGTCCCCGAAACTACACGGCCATAGCAGAGGGAATCCATGTTCCTCGCCCGGGATTATCAGGAAAAGCAGAAAGCGAGACCAGACCAGACCAGCCAAACGAACACCGGGAACCGTCCTACCCGTCGCCACCGACCCGTGGGAAAACCCTCTATTTCTTGGCCTTCTCCTCCTCGGCCTTGTCCTTCGCCCGCTTCTCGCGGACACCCTGCAGGCGGGCGGTCGACCTCGCGTTCCGGAGGGCCCTGTAGGCACCGCCCTCGACGTTCTGGGGCAGGTCGCCCTTGGAGATCTCGGAGATGCCGGCGGCGATCGGCTGCTCGACGCCGAACGAGGCGCGGATGTGCTGTGTGGTCTCGGCGGTCTGCTGGTCCTTGGGGGTATCGGCCTTCTTGGGCTTGTTGGACTTGCGGGGGAAGACGATGAGGCGGGCCTTGTACTCCTTCAGGCGCTCAACGTTGATGGCAAGGCCCTCCTCCGAGAGGTTCTGGCGGCGCGCATCGACCGAGATACCGATGGTGCGGGCATAGTGCTTGGGGATGCCGGCAGCCTATTTTGATGTTAGAGTCCCGCCCTGGATGCCGTTCGCAAAACCATGTCTTCGTACCTTGATCTCAGCCAGCGTGAAGCCACGGCCGAGGCGTGTCCGGCGGTTGTACTTGATGGTGCTGTGGATCGCAATTAGATTCGGAGTGTCCTTCATGATCGGGTTGTTCGGGGGTAAACTAACGGGCATCGGACGACCGGGCGGAGCTTGTCAACCGGGCGGGGAGCGACCGCGGCGGCCTTGGAGCGGCGCGCCAAACGGCGGGTGACCTTCTTGCCGGGCTATTTTCCATCACAGGTCAGAATTGTGGTCTATCTCGGTTGTCGTGCGCCTCCCAATATCACGAACCTGGTCGAAGTGGCACCGCACACGCCGCTGCCACTGCTTGCGGAAGTCTGATAATTTCGCGTCAGCGTCCTCGTCCCCCGCAAAAAATACTCCTCGTCGCCGTCGGGTCGTGCTCACGGGTGTTGGGAATCGTCTGGTTGTGCTTGATCGCCTGTGTGCCGGAAATGCATCAGTAAAGCGTCGCAAACGTGAAGATGATACGCAATCGCATCTGCCATCGCTCGAGAAGTATAGTACTCACCATTGTGCCGGTTGTGGATCAAGCCCTCGGTCCCTCTAGTTGTCGAATAAATCACCGGTCGTGAAGCAGTTGCAATTTGGAGGTCGCTCGCTTGGGGAAGCTCGCCAAAATTTTGGCAGGGCTTGGAAACCCTATGAGGGCGGTGTGTGGGTCCAATTCGCCAAAATCAGCCATGGTGGGGCAGCCACAATCCGAGTCGCAGTCAAGGCGGGGCTTCAGCTGCTTGCAGCTGTTGCCGGCTGCCCTCTGCGCACTGCAATTGAAGCTTTGGGCCTTCACCATGCGTTCAATTGCTCGATTTCTCGCAACAGAGTCCAGAGTCTCGGTGTTTGGGATGATCAATTCCTCTTCCGTTATTTTGATATAGCAATTAAAAAGGACGCAATCCTTTGAATACTCATTCAAGCAGTGTTCGAGCGTGTCCTGACAGGTCCCCGGCGCGCGGCTTGATGCCAACCTAGATAGTAAGAGGCGCACATATGCTCGTCTGCCTTTCAAACTGGGTTGGTATTAAACAAGCATAGTCGGTATCATTTGACGGGAAGGATCTCAGGAATCTGTATTCCGAACCATCCATACCTTCAGACTCGAAAAATATGGCATTTGCTGACGCCCCACTCTTTCAACCCATTTTCGGTTCTCTCAGAGAAGTCGTTCCAAAGCCGCCGCTGCTTTTCCACCATTGACTTACCCTACGTCGAAATGAGACGTTTGTTTTGCACATGACCACCGTAATGTATCACTCTAACTTAGCTTACTGCGTAGGCTTGCTCAACATTGTCAATAGGACACTGTCCCGCACTTAGGAGCAGGACAAGCTAACAACCGGCTGTGAAAGCAAGGCATGAGATGGGTTAAAGTTGTGAGCCTTGCAGCGAGGGATATATGAGATTTTAACAAAACGATCGCTGTCACTTTGTGGGTGTTTGCTCTTAAATTAAACCTTGAGGCGGACTTGTCGGATACTATATTGCATGGCCATGAACTGGGCCTGGGTGACCAACTCTCCGTAGTCTGAACGCAACAGCCCCGAAACTGAGTTCTCAGCCAACATCACCAGGCGCTCAGGCAAAGACGCCGCGCCCCCGCTGTCGCATACCCAGCGCCTTCACCTCCTCCGCCTTGACCGCGCTGAACCCATTGACCTTCCCAGTCACAGGGTCTCTCGTCAAGCCCGCTCCCATAGCCACCCCGCCCGCTCTCTGAGGCAGTCTCGCCAGCGCCTTACTAACCGCATCATACACCCCATAAAACTCGTGCACCCTCACATCATACCGCCTGCCCAACACCTGCGTCGCCAAACCATGGCCCATCGTAACCCCCCACACGCCCCCAACCAAGATAGCATGCGCATCAGCATCCTCATCCCGCTCCAGCAACACCGAGTACACGGCCCCCGTGTACCGGACCGACCTCGTCGCATGATCCCTCGGAAACACCCACTTACCACCCTGGAGCAGCTCCACAGGATGCCACGGCGTGACCAGCAGGCGGCTCCTCCCCTTCCCAGACGGCCCCGCAGCAGCAGCAACCAGACACATCTCCGCCCTCCTGACCGGCATCCTCAACACAGCCGCCACCTTCCGCGGTCCACGCGGCGTAACCACCTCCATCCCCGCCCTTAACCGATTAATCCTGGCCACCCCTTTCCCGCCCGCCAACAACACAGGCGAGCACCCCGCAAAACACCCATTGCCCACATGATTATACCGCGCCATCGACACCGGCGCGGTATACGTCTTCTTCTGATTCCTCCCACCAGGCCCGCTACGCCGGACGGGCGGCGGCACGGGGGGCGGCAGGCTGTCGAAGGCCTTGTCGAGGCGGTCGCGGCAGCGCTGGAAGAGGGGGCTGTCGACGCCGTACTGCAGGGGCCCCGCGTCCTTGAACGAGTTGCACGCCTGCCGGGCGTGGGCGCCCGCGAGGGAGGCCAGGTAGTGCCGCCCCCAGCGGTGGTAGAAGGTCGGGTCGAGGAGGGCTAGCGCGACTTGGCCTGTCCAGGAGGACGGGTTGGTGGTGGGGACCGGGGCGCCGCAGATGTCGGTGAGGAGGGAGCGGCAGCCGGCGTGGCCGCCTGGGGTGGTGGTGAATTTCGGGGAGGTGGCTGGGAGGGAGGCGACGAGGGATTGGAGGAGTTCGGCGCTCTCGGTGGGTGGGCGCCCGCGGGGCTCGTGCTCGTGTTGGACGTTGAGGGGGGAGAGGGTGGCGAGAAAGGCGATGAGAGCGGCCCGGGAGAGGTGGTGGGCGATCTCGCCGGGGTCAAGTGATGGGGTAGAAGCGAAAGGGCTTTGGTGGGCGACGGCTTGGTGTACAGTCGGGCTGAAGTGCTGGTACTCGAGAACGGCCGTGATGGCGGGAGGCGGATTAGCTCCGGCCTCCTTTCGAATAGCTGCTGCCGGGTTGCCATAGTGGAGGCAGATGTCACGAGATTGGCCATACTGGATGTTGTCGATGGGAATGGTCAACGAGGTCATGGGCTCCGGGACGTCGCCTTCCAGCTCAACCGGCTCTTGCCTGCCGACGGCTTCCCCTGTCATCTCCTCGAGTTTGAGATAGCTCGGATATGTGAGGCGCAGCTTGGCGTTGTTGGCAAATGTCGACTGGAGATGAGCAACAGCATGGATAAAGACAGTACCCTGCGTTTGTTAGTTTTACGAAAGTGGAATATTTGAGCTCCTGGACTCACAAGCATGCCAGCGTCCGGAATGAAGGAGTAGTTGCCGCCGCCGACCTCAGCAATCGACTTCAGCAGCCCCGACCTAAGTTCATAGCCGAAGCCAAAAGTGTGAATGGTGGCCGGCAGTGGCTCCATGCTCCGCAGCATCGGAACATATCCCTTCGGGGGGCACATGTGATTCGGCATGCCGTCTGTGAGGACAAGCAGGGCGGGTACCCTGCCGGTTGAGCCGCCTTCGACCTCGGAGAACAAGCCGAGACCATCGCGGATGCCGTGCCACATGTTCGTGGAGCTTAACGGTTCCATATCCTCGATATTCTTAAGGGTCTTGGCTTTGTTCTCGTCCGTCATGGACATGAGGGGTTGGAGTACCTTGTTTTATTTAGCAGGGTGTCGCTGCACACACGCGAATAGTTCCTCACCTTAGATTGGGTTGTAAATGTCACAATTCCCAGGCGATCTCTGGAATCCAACGTCGCCACGATAGTTCGAGCCGCGTGTTTGACGAGGTCAATAACCCTCAGGCCAGTATCCTCGCCCGCCTCCTCTCCGGGCTTTGAAGGCGCAGGGGCCTCATCTGCCATACTGCCGGAGATGTCGATGGACAACACAAGGTCGCAAGGAACATGGTGAAGGTCGGTGTCCTCCGGCTCCCTCGGCGGCTGGATCTTGACAATCAAGCCGCCTGTCTCATGCTCTGACGAGAAAGGGTGCAGTTGGAGCTGGAGCGAGTTGCTCGGTTTCTTTGGCCCGACGGCGAGCGTCAAACCGTTCGCCATCGCAGCATTACCGGCTTCGTGGCTTGGGCAACCGCCGACTATCTTGGTGAGAACCATAGCGTCGATCTGCCAATTCTCTTTTCACGACAACAGGAAGGTTGGCTCGAGTACTGTTGTTGGCGATTCAAGGCCGAGATGAAGAGGAGAAGAGCTAGACTCGGCCGCGGTGCATGGGAAGGAAACCACCTTTATGCATCTTCGACATCGAAATCAACATGCAACGAGGGGTCAGGGGCTTCGATGTTGATTCGATGCCGATTCCGCCCAAGCCCAAGGCAGCCTTTTAGGCATTCTCTGCGACAACTAGGCAACTCAGCCGCCATTTGGTTCGGACATTGACTGTGTGGCTCTCCGCAAGGCGGCAGCGCGGTCTAGTGACCCCACCGCTCCCCGACGACTCACACTGCCGGGCCACGGTGCTCAATTGAGAACGCCGGAAAGCCGTCTCGCCGGTCTGACATCCGATCCGGCCAGTGACCGCAAATCCCAAGAAGCGCCTTGGCCCACTGCCGAAAGAGGCAGCCAGGCACTCCAGGAAAGGATGGGCTCAGGAGGCAGCAAAGCCGTCCTTGGGGCCCTTTTCGGTCATTCACCGCAGCGCACTTTCCATCTCAATGAATTTTGTGCTTCCAGATTGTTTGTTGATTCCTTCCATTCCGGCTTCTTGTCTTTTGTGCTCAAGTTTGTAGAAGGAGCCTGTGTGGCTGTGACTGGCCGGACAAGATCAGGTGGGGCTTGTGGGTGGATCCAGTTTTTGTCTTTGTGTGCGTGTTTGATGTTCAAGTCTGCCACAGGAACAGCCCCCGCTTTTCCAAATTATGACGGGTCCAGGTCTCTCTTCGGGGCCTTCCGGGTCAGTTTTTGGGGTGCTTTACGACAAGGTCCGCGAGCGACGTCATCTCCTGGCACGTGAGCAACCCCAAAATCGGACGACGTTCGTAACACGCATGTGATACGAAAGCCAGTGTGGTATGAGTGACGCCGCCTATCAGAGGTGATCATTTTGAAAGCAAATGTGCGAAGAAGGCTCGGCCTTGAGGCAGTGGAAACCTGGACTTGGGCATGCACACCCGCCTGTTCCAAAACGGGCCACGAAGCTCAACAACTGTCAATCCCGTCGATCTCCAAGTTCCTAGATCAGGGCCTTAGTGTTCAATTCGTATGCTGTTTTCTACTGTCCCAATTATTCTTTCTGTTTACTTCGATGGCAGTGTGATGAGGATCTCGAAATGGACAGGTGGCACCCGGCACCCACCACGCTCGAGGTGTGTAGGCAGGGACGCCAGGGTACTGAACCCCCACTGATGTCATCGAAATTGGCAACGGAGAGTACCGCCATTCCCCCCACAGAATACCACTTAGCAAATGTTTAAACCTCATGGCTTCCTCCCATTGGAAGCAGCTTGTCAGTCCGGCCAATCCGGGGTGCATGATAGGCCGTGGGGATGCTACGATGATCCCTGAGCTCAGGGAGGCAGGCGCAGCACAACCGACCACACTTGCACCTTCTCAGCCGGCCACCCCCAAATCCTCGAGCCACATTTCCCTCTCTAAAACACATCCCGCGGCGCTGGAGTTGTGCTGGGGCGTCTTGGGCGTGTGCCCGGCAGCCAGTAAGCTGGTGTGCCTTGCAAATGGTTCCGACTTTTGCCGTACCCCGGGGCGCCATCCCACAGTCGAGCTCTCTCATTCGTTCCCAGATGAGACAAAGGACTGAGGCTCCCGGGACCCTTCCACCACCATTGTGACAGGGTCAAAAACTTTGCCACTCTCCCCTCCCCCCAGCTGCGAGCTGCAAAGGTATATATTATCTGCTAGATCCCCCCCCTCTCTCTCTTCCCCTCCTTCACACCACTCGATCAAGCCATCAAACTTCCGCCTCCCTTCTGCAACATCGCATCAAGCTTGCCAGAAATTCCAAACAAACACAATATCGACCTTGATTGGCATCAACCCCAAACCAAACACACATCCACCAACAACCATCTATCACACCATGTCTGCCTACCAACCTCGCTGCTGCAAGTGCGGGTCTATGCTCGTCATCAGCACCTCTTGCGCCCACTGCCAGCATAGCCAATGCACCGACTGCATCTAAATCTAAACCGCCGAGCCCCATCTCGACCTCATGCCGTTTTCCCTTTTTTTATTGGCGAGCCGCTTCGCGGCGGCAGTCGATGGCATTGTCATCATCCCCACGAGGATGACGCCAGTTACCGAACCAACCCGCCTCGATCGGTTCATTTGCGTCGAGCAAGTACCAACCATGTACAACACCACATTTTCACCCATGAGCTCTTCGGAACGGGGGTGAGGCTCGACTTCAGCCGCATCATCTGAGCCTGCGCGCTCGGATTCCGAGTCTCGCAGCTCATCGGCCAACAAGACTCTTTTACGGGTGGCTTTCTTTGCGATTTTTTGCCGGAGTTCTAGGATGGGCGTCATTGGATTTAGCGTACGACGGACAGTTCCGTTTCGGACAGGTTGATACCCCGAGGACTGGTCTGGAATGGAGATGGGAATTAGTCGATTGGCATGTTGGGGGCGTTAAATATGCCGCCATTCATAGCTCAATACAAAGCACTTTGCCTTGCATATTTGGTGCCCTGCGTTACTTGACCAGGTTGGTTCATTGGTGCAACACCTTATTTTAACTCCCAGTTACACGAGCCTATGCCGTTCATGGTCATTCAACCTCATCTGGTAGTTTCCAGTCTTGCCGTTTACCACCGCCTCAAGCTACTCCTGATGCATCTTCTCCCATCCTTGCCGCTCTAGAAAATTAACAATCCTGTTTATAAAACTGCCACCACAACCTAACCGTCGAGTACAATGATGGGCTTGCCAACTGTCTCGCTTTCTTAACGTCAAACAAGTTCTAGATATTGACTGACTAAATCTTGTGTGGATCATAAAATACAAACTTAGAAAACATAACACTGTTAAAAATATGAAAAGTGTTAATTGAAACTGCTCTTGCCAAAAGTATATTCTAAATTTCATTGTCGGTGACATCCACCCTTTGTATTTTGTAGTTTAGGTAGCATTCTAGAGCAATGTGTATGCTAATTCCACATAACCAACTAGGGAACACCCGTGCCTTACAATATCCCATCCCACATCTTACTCTATTGGCATCACTCTGGTACCTGGCGGTGTCTCGGTCTGGGGCCACACGAGAGCTTGACAAAACGCGGCAAGCTAATAAGTCTGCATGATCTGTAACCGAGTCATGCTTAGCTTTTCACATATCTTGAGGTAAATGACTTGACTGACTCATTTACCGTGAGCCCGGTACAGTACATACACAGTCCAACATTCCATGGCAGTTGTTCAAGTTTCTGATTTCGTACCTATTGAGAGAGCGACACAACCCTAGGTACATATAGTTATAGTAGCGGTATCAAAGTAGCTGTTTAAAATACAAGACAGCAGACACCGTCGTGCAGGCCCCCTGTTTCATATCTGACTCACTCATAATAGGTTATATTCAACCCAATCAACTGCGGTTCTAGTGGTGGGAGCGCGTTGTGACGTTGGTAGAGTACAATCAGCAGCATCACTCAAAATGACAACAAACCCCGGTCAATATGAGCATGGCTCAAGCAAACGGGGAGTCCCGAACTCCTCCCGAACCCGTAGGAACAAGGAGGGGTAAGGCCTAACACCTCCGTAGTAGTGTAGCGTAGCAACCCGGGGGGCTTGGGGGTTTGGGGTGGGCTGGACGCGAAGATCACGGCCCATAAGGCATAGGGCGACAACAAGCGCGGCTGTCTCGAATAAACGTGGGTGTGAGGAGCTCGCTCCACGACCACTCGGCATGCCCGATTCAATTCATCTTTCCTCGAAGGATTGGTTCGCTTGGCGGGATTGGTGGAATGGTCAGATGTGCCCCTGTTTGGACCCCTGGTTTTGGCCCCCAGGGCCCCTTGCCGGAGAACTGGCTTTCCCTCTTTGGAGCAGGGCTAGTGATTAGCGTGAGCGGCACAGCGGTCAGTGATCATGCAGCTGGGTTGATTGGAAAAGTGTGAATGCAGCTGTCAGCTTCAGCAGAGCGTCTCCATTTTTGGGCGCAGGGCCAAGACTCGTAATTTCGTCTTCACCAAGATATCCCCCTTGGACAACTTCTATTTCCTTCGTAACTTCAACTCCTTGCTCGCTTGAGTGCATTTCACCCCGTCCCGGAAGGTCAAGAGACACAGCTCTCAAAATCCCACTCCGAGTCACAACCTCTTGGGCTAGTCCTGGTCAAAATGAAGACGCCCTTGATATTTCTACTTCACCTTGGTCTTCTCCAGAGATGCCTGGGCAAGAAGTGCTACTACCCAGGAGGCGTAGAGGCGCCCGGCGACTTACCCTGTGATACGGAAGCCGAGAATAGTCCGTGTTGTGCCGGTGGGAAAATCGCCGGGGCCTGCCTTGCGAACAAACTTTGCTTGGCCAAGGGGAATCCAGACTGGTACGCTCGGGGATCGTGTACCGACCCGACATTCGAGGCGCCGGAGTGCCCCAAGTTCTGCTTGAGTGAGTCCGCTATATGCGTGCAGAATACCCACTGGAAAGACTCTCCCTGCTGACTCGGATATTCCAGGCCATGAGGGCCGAGGGTGGAATTTGGATTACTGCTTTGGTCAGACCGGTTCTGAGACAGCTTTTTGCTGCGAGGGGGATCCCAACTGTTGTGCAGCAGGCCGCCTGGAGATCCAACCGGCGCCTACAAACGTGTGGGCTTTATGGAACGGTGCAGTGTCACGGTACGACGTCGTCACTCCGCTCGCAACAGCAAAGGAGACATCATCCACTCCGACGAGTTCTGCTTCAAGTTCGGGTACGACCTCGTCCGAAGAAACCACCTCGGCATCAACCACCGGAACCGCAGCAGGAGGAGACCAGTCAGACGCCACGGGCTCCGCAAACTCCAACTCAAACGCAAACTCGAACGAATCCACCGGACTATCCACCGGCGCTCAGGCAGGAATTGGGGTTGGTGTCGCTGCCGGTGTTCTCCTCCTGGCGGCCGTGGCATTCTTGTGGTGGAGGATGAACCGGATGCAGAAGGGCATGCTGGCGGCCCAGCAACTGGCGGCCCAGCAACAGGCGGACCGGCAACAACCGCCCGCCGCGTACCCGCTACCGGAAACGCCTGCGTACTATTCCCGGATCCCTGCTGAAAAGCACGAGCTCACGTCCGACAGGCCTGCCCAGGAATTGGCAGGTCAACACTATTATGTCCAGGTGGACACTAGGAGTGCCGCCGAGCTGAGCAGTCAGCCGGCATACACGCCGGCTGAGTCCCCAGCCGTCGGCCGTAACTACGGACCATGATGAAGTCGGCGTTTGTTGTACACATCTGAGCCTTCGTTGTAGATAATTGGATCTCGGTGGTGAGGTGAGGCATGGGAGATAGATTTCCCGTATTAATGACGATATAGACCATCACCCCCATGTGTTGCCTCCCCCTAACCAGCCGACAGCTTACTCCCTCACAAACACGCCCGCCATCCCCATGCCCGTCCCAATACACATACTCACCACACCCACCTCCCCGCCAGTCCTCCCCAGCCCATGCATAAGCGTGCTCACCATCCGCGCGCCCGTCGCGCCCAGCGGGTGGCCCAGCGCAATGGCACCACCATCCGGGTTAACCTTCCCATCCACCAACGCCTGCTCCAACCCCAGCTCCCGCACGCAGTAAATCGCCTGGCTCGCAAACGCCTCATTGATCTCCCACCGATCCACATCGGCATTGCTCAGCCCCAGCTGGCCCAGCACCTTGGGAATCGCCAGCGCCGGCCCCACGCCCATCTCATCCGGCTTGCACCCGACCACCGACGCCGCCACAAACTTCCCCATAATACTATCCGCCAGCCCCAGCTGCGTAGCCGTGCTCCTCCGCATCAACAACGTCGCCGCCGCACCATCACTAATCTGGCTCGAATTCCCCGCCGTGCTCGTACCATCCTCTTTAAACGCGGGCTTCAGCTTCGCCAACGCCTCCACCGACGCCCCCTCCCTGATCCCATCATCCCTCGTCACCGTCACCACCTTCTCCTCCCCCACCTTCTCCCCCTTCCTATCCACCTCCTGAAACCGCGTCGTGACCGGCACAATCTCCGCCTCAAACGCCCCGGCCTCCCGCGCGCGCGCCGCCCGCGCATGCGATTCCACCGCAAAAGCGTCCTGCTCCGCCCGCGACACGCCATACCGGCTCGCCACGTTCTCGCTGGTCAGCCCCATGGGCATGACACAATCCACCGCATCCTTGACGGGACTCTCCCGCAGCGCGGGCCACACATCGACGGGGATGGCCTTGGAGGCGTAGTTGCGGGTCATGCTCTCCATGCCGGCGCCGATGCCGACGTCGATCATGCTGGTGCGGATCTGGGCGGCGACGAGGGCGATGGATTGGAGGGAGGAGGCGCAGGCGCGGTTGGCGGTGTATAAGGAGGTGGAGGTGGTGTTGAAGCCGACGTGGTTCATGGCCATGCGGGCGGCCTTGGAGCCGCCGAGCTCGTTGAGGACGACGCCGACGGCCACGTCGTCGATGGCGGCGGGGTCGAGCTGCGGGTTCTTGTCGAGGGTGGCGCGCAGGACGACGGAGAGCAGTTCTTCGGGGTAGGCGTCTTTGAGCTGGCCGCGGTAGGAGCGGCAGATGGGGGTGCGCAGGGAGGAGAGGATGACGACGTCGGTGGGGGCTTTGGTGAGGACGGCCTTGAGGCCTTTGGGGAGGGCGGCCATGGTGATGTTGCTGTTGCTGTCGTGGGTGAGGTTGGGAACTTGTGGTGTTGAGTGAAAGGAACGACGTTGAGTGAGCTGGGAAGCTTCAATGGATGAATAGATGCAAGTCACACAGAGTTTCGGCAGTTGGGTTCAGCCAGATACGCGAACGAGAGTTGGCACCTCCAGTCACTCGACCACTTCATAGAAAACAGTAATGAACGCTGACTGGAAAGATAAATAAACCAAAAATCCACAAACCTTCCCGACGGCACTACGCTCGGGACAACTCGGGGCCGCGAGGCCGACGAAGATCCAAAGCGAACCTCGCGGCAAGTGCAATTGCAGAGGGGGAAAACACAATCCCGGGAGGCAAAACGGCGGCAATGCAGCTCGGCAGCGTGTGGTCCCCACCGTGGGGTACCGAGTCCGAAAGCCAACAGGGGCTCTTGGCGGCGTCAGGGCCGGATTCAATATCCGAGTTATGGAACCGTCAAGTGTCACAACAACAGTTCAAGCCCTGATATGTTACTAGATCGGTGCTTAAAGTCCAAGAGCAATCGTGGTTCAATTGGTGTCTGTCTACCCTACAAGCCCGCAAACCCCGGAGCCAGTCTGAGGGGCATCCTCCACGACCGAGTCTGCAAACCAAGCCTCTGAATCCCATCGCCGGCCGCTGACTGAGCGCCGTTTTGCAGGTATCACGTCCGTTTTGAGAATAAAAATGCCGTTGCGCCGGTACTCCATAAGGATAAGCCCCAAACCCATATGCCACCACCCGAAGCTACCTGAAGTTAGATCTCTCTGCCATATTGTATCCCGAGGCCGACACGGCCAGGGTCTCTCAGCCCGCCGACCTCGCGCAACTTTTTGGTCGGGCTCGTGATGCGGTCATGCACCGAATACCCATCGGCCACCTCGCCATGATGGGCGCTGAACTTGCGCTTCCCCTGCGACGGTAGCCCGCCCTTATTCAAGCCGCCAAACAATTTCGCCTGCAGTTTGGCGCTCCTGTCCGCCGCCGCCGGTGTGCCATCCCTGGAGTTCCCAACCGAACCGGCAACTTCAAAACTCTCCCGCGCGTCACGCCGGAGCATCTCCGAGGCCGCCTGGCTGGCCTGGCTCTCGTAAATCTCCGCTTCTGCCTCCTCATCCGACAGACGCCGCCGCGAGGTTTGCGAATGTTGCGAGCCGCGGGAGACAAAGGATTGCAGTGCCTGACGGGCAAGCTCCTGGTTATCCTCGGCCGAAATCGTGCTCTCTCTGCTCTTGCGCCGATCCCGGCCCTTGGGCGTAGCGGGCGCATCGGGCACGAAGCGAGGTTGGCGCTGAGGCGGCTCGGTTTGTGGTACGAGATCGATCGACGGGAGGAGCCCTCTGTTGTTTGCTGGGGTACGGGCCATCGGCGTGGACGGCAAGGAAGACATGGACTGGACGTTGCGAGTGTGCTTTAACGGGATACGGGGTGCTGGGCGTTGGCCGACGACGGGGGTCGAAGGGGCGCTATTGTTGTCTTGCGTAAGTGCTTGAAGCAGGACGGCAAACCCTTCTTGGCTGTGGTCCCGATGGTTGTCTCGGTGCGCTGCCCTAGGCGTCTGCCGCGGGGTGGCTCGTTGCTGCTGAGGGCTTGTAGCTTGGGGCTTAGGCGTCACGGCCCCGTGAAACATACCTCCAGGGCTGCAGAGCAGGTGGAAGTGTTCGCGGTTCTCCCGGATGCGGTTCAGAAGCATCTCCCGATCGTCTGTCAGGGTGGCGATCTCGTCCTCCTTCTGCTGTATGACCTTCTTTGCCGCCTTGAACTTTTTGTGCAAAGTATCGTTTTCCTCCAACGCCAGTTCATGCAAAGCCCTAAGTTGCATGTACTTGGCTTGTGTCGACTCCGAAGCAGCGGTGATGTCGCGGCGAGCTTGGCGTGCGCATTCGGCTTGCTGCAGCACTTGCACCTCCTTCTTGGTCATCTCGTGCTCGACGGCGGCGCGTTTTGTGTCTTCTTCGGCACGGAGGGCGAGCATGTTAAATTGAAGCTTGTGGTGAGCGGCTTCCATCTTGAGTCGTGCCTGGTCAGCCATGCATGCCTGGAGCAAGCTTCGGAGCTCTTCGACAGACGCATCGGCAATCTGGGATTGGGTCGGGGAGATAAAATCGCCCGGCACGCTTTCACGCTTGACGCCGTTGATACCGGTCGCCGGCGGCGAAAAAATACCGGAGCGTTGCAGATTGACCGCACCGGCGCCAACAGTGTTGGTTACCTGGGAGGAGGGAGGCGGGGTCAGCGACGATGGGATGACGGACGTCGCCGCACGATCTTCATTGAGCTCGGTTTTGAACGAAGACCCCGGGTCTATCGGGGAACCCGGCGCCTCTGTCGGGGGAAAACTCTGCTGCGACGAAGCAATAATAGAATCATCATCGAGCGGAGTGGTTGGTTCGTCGATAAGGGCGACCTGCCCCGCGTCGGCGAGGCCATTGGCCATCTGCGCAGATGGCTCAGCGTCTGGTGACATCTTGAATGATAGAAGCAAGCTGATTATCGAGTGTATCAGTTGATTTTTGGGAAAGGTAAAGGGGCCAGAAATGTATGTCGACCAGGCGTTGCGAGATGCAGCAGCAGTTCGGCTGTCAATTCGCTGAATGCAGCTGCGCAATGGCACTGGACCACGTCACCCGACCTTCTGTAGGTGGCAGAAGAGGGGACCAAGCGATTGACCAGTGGTGGTAGAGGTAACACGTAAAATCTCAGGAGTTGATAAAGACGCTTTTTTTCCTGAGTTCTTGCGCTCGCGATGTTGGCAATCCGAATGTTGATCCGAGCAAACGCGGGATGGCAGCGGGAATTGCCAGTGTTGAGGTGGAGAATCCCCAGCCTGCTTGGGATGTGCCTGGCCGTTGCCCAGTGGATGAAAGCTGAGGGCAAGAACGAAGGGGCTGGCCTGCCTCCGCTAGCCCAAAAGGTCCAGGATACCGCCGACTGCCACCGCCTTGGCTTAGTGGGGCATTCCCCAATCTGTCAGGGGCTCAGCGCCGAGGAACCTGGAATTGAGAGTTTGGAGACAGCATCCATGTTTTTGTTTTTTGAATGTGTGAAGCCAAGGGCAACAACAATGGCACAAATACTTTGTACATATAATCCCAACCGTGCCATCTCGCGACAACAGCTCCCAACAAAATCCACAGCGATAGTTCCCATTACAATCTAGATACTAACCCACACACTACAGAAACACACAACTCTGTTCCACTCACTCAACCAACCAACCTAAGCCAGCACCAACCCAGCCGCCGCAACACCCGCTGCCACAACCCCAAACACCGCCTTGCCAACCACCGCCGCCGTCGGCACCGCAGCAGCAAGCGACACGGTGCTCTGCGCAGCCACACCCTCACCATCGCCCTCACCCGTCGGCACGGGTCTAACCACGCCATCAACCGTCTCAACCGCCGTCATGACCTGAGTCAACGTCGCCATCGGCTTCCGACCTCCACCCGTCGCCGTCGCAGCCGACGACTTGCCGCCCTCACCATCATCCTCATCCTCATCATCACTATCACCCCCAGCCCCCGCCGCACCCGTCTCCTCGACATCCTTCGTCCTGCTCGCCGTCCGCGACACAGCTGCGGTACCCCCACCCAGCGTGACCGTCACCGTCCCCTTCGCCCCGCCCGTCACACCCACACTCACACCAACCCCATTCCCACCATCCTCCCCCTCCCCATCACCCCCCTCACCCTCACCCTCACTATCCTCCCCATCATCCCCAGCACCACCCGGCACAGCCGTCGGCGTAGCCTGCGCCCCCTCAAACCCCTCCCAAAACTTCGGCGTCACCGTCTCCGTGCCCTTATACGCCGGACACCCGGGCACCGTCTTGGGCGGCGCGCGCCCCCCACCACAGTCCACCGGCTCACACAGCTCTCCGGTGCCGGGGACATACCAGATGGTGGTGTGGGCGGCGGGCAGCGCGGTGGAGACGCAGCCGGCGTAGTCGGTGCGGGCGGCGACGGGCTGGCCGGAGGCGGCGAGCAGGGCGAGGATGAGCGGGAGGGCGGTGGTGAGACGGGTGGTTGGGTTGGCCATTTTTGTGTTTGGTTTTGCTTTTTGGTTGTTGGCTGTTGTGTTGTCTTATTTCTGGTGGTTGGTGGTTCTCGTAGTTGTGATGCCCGCAGCGATGCTTTCCTCGCAGTGATCGTGGTTGTTGCAGTAGTAAAAGAGTGTCGTTGTCCGCCTGTAAACGAGTGACTGATGCCGTGGCAATGAGCGAAGACAGTTGGATGAACAAAAGACAGAAACAGACAGAAGACCTCGGACGGAGAGAAGGAAATATCCGTGAGACACAGGTTCCGCTCCGCAGTTAGGCGGTCAGGCTCAAAAGAGTCATCTCGCCACAAACTCAGCTAACAGGGGCTGGCCCCAACCAACGAGATTGTCATCAACACTAACTAGCAAACACAGACAAAAAGGAAAAAGGGGCAGTGTCTTGGCTGATATCCGATTCTATTCTATGCAAAAGCACCAAGCAACGCTGTTTATTACGCTGTGTATACCGTTAACCATACGCCAGAAAAGATAAAAAAAAACAATTCCGAGCCGACGCCTTCCGTCTCGCCTTAAAAACACCACTCTGTGCAGTTGGTGGCACGCACACCGACACACTTATTGTGGTCGTCAAAATAATGATAAACCACCGGCGCCCGCACCTCGTTCCCGTAGACGTCACCGCCATACGAGAAGTAGTTCTGGCTCGCGTCAAGCGGGATCGAAACGATGTCATCGGCATTGCCGACGACCCAGAGGGATTCCATGCCTGTAGCACCGGGGATGGTCAGCAAACAAACACAAGCCGAATCCGCATAACTATGCAACTAGTGCCAGCATAACTCACCCATGAGCATGTGGCCAAGAACATGGCAGTGCACCATCCACACGCCGGGGTGAGACATGCGCATGCGCCACGCCCTCCACCCGGCCGGCGCGCCGGGCTCCACCTGGCCGTCGCCGTACCGGTACAGCATCGTCGTGTCGCGCCTGATCGGCTTGTAATTCAGTTCGGCCAGCTTGGCATTGTTCGCGGCGGCGTCGTACTCGCCCGGTCCGCCGCCGACGTCGTAGTAGTGGATGCCGTGGGCGTGGAAGGGGTGCGTCTCGACGATGCCCGCAGCACCGCTGTACTGTGAGCCGGTGTTCTGGATCACAATCTCGAGAACCTCATCCTTGCGCGCAGGGAAAAGCCTGGTGGCCGGGTCCCAGCCGTAGTTGGCCACGGCGGCGTCGTAGTCGGGGATGGCGGGCTGGCCGCGCTCGTAGATGTCGACGAGGACGGGCTTGTCGCGAGTCGAGTCGGTCCAAGACATGTGCGCGAGCTCCCACGTGAGGCGGCCAGTGGTGGGGTCAAGCTTTTCCTCAGCGAGGAGGGTTACGCGTCTGGTGACCTCTTCGGCAGTGGGACAGGAGTTGCCAGCCTCCGGATCGAGGGGCTGGAGGGTGTATTCAAGCCAGTTGTTGACCTCGGTAGGGAGTTCGAGGACCGGAGCGGGGGGCGCAGCGGGGACCGCCGAGTCGAGATTGTACCGGAGTACGCCATAGCCGCGGTAGGGATCGGGACGGTCGCGAGTTTCGAACTGGAGGAAGTAGGTGCACCTGTCTCCGAGCTCTTCGACCGTCTTGGTTTGCAGAAGGACGTCGAATCGCTGGCCTCCGCCGAGTTGGAGGCGGTCGATGGCCACTGGCTCGTTGTACTCGCTACCATCGACTTGAATGACGGCCATGTTGTGGTGATCCTCGAAGCCCATCGACAGGAGGGACAGACCGGTGGCACCGATGAAGCGGAACCGGTATGTCTTGCCCGGCTCAACGTCGATAACCGGGAGGGTGCAGTCGCCGGAGGGTTTGATCTGGTCATCGCCCAGTTGCCCATTCCAAGAGTCCGAAGTCCCGTTGACGGCACCAGAGCCGAAAAAGCGGCGGCTGCCGAAAAATCCGTTGGCTTCACCCAGCGGGCCCTCGATGGCCGTCTGGTTCAGGGCAACGCCTTTGCCGTTCAGCACGACGCCACTGGTCTCTCCCATCCAGGTGAATGGGTTGGCTAGGAGGCCCTGGATCATGTCCTGGTCCTTTCGTTGGAAGTGGTCCTGGAACAACAGGATTCGCTCATCGTCGTAATCGTAAGGTGACCCGCCACAGTCCTCAACGATTAACGGGCCGGTGCAGCTCAGGGCCTGCAGGCCAACGTGCGAATGATAGAAGTAGGAACCAGCGTCCTCCAGTTCGGTCGCAATCTCGTAATCGAAGAAGTGGCCCGGGGGAATGGGCCACTGGGATGCTCCGAGGGTGCCGTCCGCGAAGGGTGCGAATCGTTGGGAGAGGCCATGCCAGTGCTAGAAATCCGGTCAGCCAAAGATGCATTGCCATGAAGGTGCGTCTCTGCTTTGCTTACCATGGTGAGGTTTTGATCTGGAATATCATTGTAGACTCTGATCCAGGTCCTCGCCCCAGGCAGCAGACGAACAGCTGGTCCCGGGGACGTCCCATTGACCACCACACTCTCTCGACTCTCACAAGCAGACGGCACTTCGGCGACGGCTATCCTGAGTATATGGTCTGGCTGGAACTGGTCATCGTGGACGACAGTCTCAGCAAACACGGCGGCCAGAGAACCGGCAAAGAGAAATGAAGAAAATTTACTAAGTAACATGTTGACTGTGTTTGCGAGATGATAGAGATGGTAAAGTCGGTGGTGACGATAAGACGGAACGGAGAGAAGAGAGAAGCTGGTCCGAGGCGAGCGACATTTTGACCTTTGGGCACCATCGAGCCTCGTTCGGTGCGCGCTTGCCCTGTGTTTGGTGTTTGAAGAATTCGGCAAGACATTCCGAGCGGCTCATCTGCCGGGTTGGAGTTGCACCCGCCGGGATGGTGCAGAATATGAGAAGGACGCTCTTTCCATGTCAGGAGGCGGGAAAGTTCGACTGCCAGTAACTATGGTGAACGGAGGCTCTCGGAGCGGAGTGCTGTTCCTTGGTCGAAGAGGGGAAGGCGCGTGTGTTGAGGACGGGAGATTAGTGGCAAGAAACCACACGGACGAGCTCTGGGGTCTCTCAAGGCAGGTACCCGTGATGTGTTGATCAAAATGGCTTGCCCGGTCAAGGCGATCGCTCTGGGCTCCATAGCTCCGTCGTTGGATATATTCATTCACCTAGCTCACCATTTGGAATGCAACCGGATGGCTAAGCTCGAAGCAGTAACCGTTCAAGATGTCGGTCGGGTGGAAGCATGTGCATCCTGCCTCGGCGGATGCAGTGTCCGGACTTGAACTGCAAACATGTTGCTGGCCTCCTTTGAGCTCAAGTCCGAGCTGCGCCTGGCCTGGCACTGCAGTCTGCAAGTCACCCACGTTGTGTCACGTTACTTGACATCTTTGCACCAGTCGTGAGACTCTGGAGGGTGGGGGGGAATAAGATAATACCTATTTAAGAATGCAATCGTCACGGAACCTGTAGATAAAGCAATGGCGGCATCTTGTGAGAGTGAGAACTAGAAACCATCCACAGTTGGTTGGTGTCAATTCGGTGGTGTTGAAGTGTTCAGAAGCGTACTGATCGGCCTGACATGGAGGCAGGCACGTGGTGGGGGAGGAACGGCCCGGGAGCCCTAGAGGGGTGCTGACAGGGGGAGGGGAGCACCCTCTGGCCAAAAAGACCGAACCTCGCAAAGTACCTAGGTAAGCAAGAAGCAAAGAAAAGAGGAAGAAATGAAGGAAATTACGAAAAGGCAGAAAGATGAAGAAACCCGAGCAAAATAAATCCAATAAAAGAAACCGAGTAAAAAATAAAAATAAAAATAAAAAAAGTAGATTTTGGGCTTCCGAATGGCTTTCTTTTCATTTCTCTAGTCGAAGGTTTCGCCGGCACCCACACTTTGAGTTTGGCTTTTTGTGCCCATGGGGCGGGGAGAAAGTAAATTACAGGGCCGGGCAGCTGCCCCTCACAAGCTCAATCCGAGGCTCGACGTCACACCTCAGCAAGTTTCTCGCATTGTAGAGGCTCTCGGCTGATCACCAACTCCGTCATTCCAGCTTACCTAGGTAGAAATTATTTCTTCTAGCATGGCTTGCTAAAATCTTATATCCTCCAAACCCCGGTAATGAACCTCTTAATTTTCGTGAGAATATTATCCGTTCATCCTAGAGATTATCATCATCATCATCATTATTATTATCGCTCGGCCTAGAACAGCCCTAAACTCCTCGACTCGCAGCCTCGCCACGTTTCAATCAACCCCGGAAAGGATACGTCAGCATGGAAGCCCCGGGAACAGATGGGCCTATGGAACATACCATTCTCGCCCCTGAACCCTCCACAACAACCCTAACTCCATCCCAACTCCATGCCCTCTTCGATATCCTCACCCATCACGAAACCTATGCCGAGGTAGAAAGCTTCAAGGACCCCCGTGCCATATCCGAGTATGGGTATCCGTTTGCTCGCCGCTCCTCCGAAGCCGGCAGCGCGCCGTCATACGCCGTAAACTCGGCAGCGCCATTGCTCGCCGACTTCCTACGAAGCGTTGTGTTACCGTTCCCAGGCGTTCGAGATCTGCCTGCCGAGTTTTGGCATATAAGGTTCCAGGGCATCCTTGAGAAGCTTGCGGAGGCGGAGCTTTCAGAATCATACGACAAAGGTGTGTTGGGCACTCGAAAGACGCTGGCTACTGCGTTCTCGGCGATCCACGAAGCCGTTTCGAGGGGGATCCTCGGGGGGGTTGAAAATGGCGCAAACCGAAACCTCCACGGAGAGTATGACCGGTCCGAAGCCCAAGATCTGGCCCGAGCATGGGAGGACGGCGTACAGGAACTCGTTTACGGGGATTTGATCGATGAACTATTCGCTTGCGCGGCCGAGAAGAATAGTCTTGAGGAGCACTCCCCAGCGGTCCAGGCTGCTGCAGACTACATCATACTCCAGTGAGTTCGAACGGTGCATCAGGCGGCTAGAGGTTAACCTGAGTTTAGCCTGGCAACCTTGATACACTATGTCTTCATATTGTCACCCGAAGGGCCCTATCTGTTGAAGCTGCTGGAAAACGTTCACAAGCTGCTACCGTACTCCATGGTCAAGCAGACACTCCGCATCGGCAACGCAGCTAGCATGCTGAACGGGATGGTACGTCTGCTCCTAGCCAAAATGGGCGTAGGCGCCCTGTCGAACTGGGTCGGCCTGACACAAAATGCCGACGACGGCATGAATCTGCTCCAAAGGTATGGGTTTATTGGTTTGATTGTTGGAACTCAAGGTTAACTTCTGCAGGATCGTTTGGCTAGTTTTGTCCTGGGACGCTTCCGAGTTTCGCAAATCCGCTGATGCCATCGAGAAAGCAAAAGGGGCTTCGAAAGAGCAGCTTGCTGCGATCAAGGAGTATCTCAATATGACCAAGGATGAACACAACGAGATCCGGAAAGCCAACACCCAAAAGGCTCAATCAATAGCTGCCACAATTTTGGAGCGCTCTAACCCAAGCCTACTAACCTCGCTCACCGAAGCCCAACACACACAGTGCTTGGAGTACCTCTCTGCATTACTTGCGGCCCGAGACCGCGATGAGATCTCCAACGCGTTCTGCCGCCAGAACCCCGATCTGTTTACCCAGGCCGTCAAGGATGCCGTGTCAAGCTTCGAGTCCATAATCCGGGCCATCCACCAGAAAGTCGATCTCCGCGAGCACCTATCGGCCGGAGAGGGGTTCATAACTGCATTCATTAACGTCACCAGAGGCAAAAAGGGCTCCTCGGGCCTCCTGGGCTCGTTGACGCCGACCAAAGGCGATGCATCAGAGGCTCGGACCCCCTCGGTGGAGGACTACGTCGCCCTCCTCAGAAACAACCGCCAACTTCTCTACAACTGGCTGCACCAAGTGGCCAGCCAATGCCCCGAAATCCGGGAGGACTTTTGCGCCTGGGCCAAGGACACAATCACAGTGTTTCGGCAGCCCGACAACCCGCAAATTTCTGGAGTTCCCAAGTCTAACAACGAAAGCCGCCGCCCCGGAGCCGCAGGTGCCTTAAGCATCCCCCTACAGCATCTCTTCGCCGCCCTTCCGCCCCCAACCCAGGCCCGCGTCCTCCCTGCCATAGACGCCCACGCCGACTACCTCTCTCGCCTGGAAGCAATATCTCTATCCCGCATGCAACGCATCCTCGACAACATGTCCACCGACACCACCACCCTCAGCGCCGAAACCTCCACAACCGCCACAACCCCCACCGACCCCTCAGCCACTTCCGCAACCACACCAGAAACCACTACCACCACCACCTCCTACTTCTCCCCCTCCTACTGGTCCCGCTCCGGCCGCACCACCCCCCGCTCCCCCAGCCCGAACCCCACCACAAGCCACCATTCACTCGCGGCCCCTGCCCCCACCTCCTCAGCCGAAACCAACAGCAACACCAACAGGTCCTTCGCCGGTCCGGGCATGTACCTCGCCCGCTGGCAGCAGCTCATGGACGACACCGTCATCGCGCCGGCCAGCGCCACGCCGGGGGGCGGGCTGTTGAGGACGGGGAGGGATGTGAAGGGGGTGTTGGCGCGTGGGAAGACGGGGTCGGGGCGTGCGGCGGGGTTGGATGCGGGGGCGGTGGTGGTGGTGGTGGATCGGGGTGAGGAGGAGGAGCCTAGGGCGGTTGATGTTGCGTGCGTGGTGGAGGCGTTGGGGGAGGGGTTTAGGGGGTTGGTGAAGGGGTTGGTGAAGGGGGGTGGTGGGGGCATGGGGGTTTCGAATGCGTAGGGGTTCGTAGACGTGGTGGTTTGTATAGATACGAGTAGGTTAACCTGGGCTCAGCTGTGCCTACCGTGTGACCTCGCATGTGCAGCTCCCGGAATCCAGCATGCTATGGAAGCTGAGCACCTTGAAGCCTCGTACATCGACCAACTAACCGGCCCTGAATCAGTTGTCCGAACGGCGGGGGATGAATAAACTTCCAATCCCAGATTTACTAGGTCTGGCACTTGCCGTAGGTGCTTGCGTAACTGACTCCGTGAAGAAGCCTGCGCCTGCTCATATGTATTTCGTCCCATCTATCTACATTGTTGCATGGTATGATATTGACGTCAGATCGGGGCTTGAATAAGATGAATACAACTAGCGCACTTTTCAAGCCAGTATAAGAACCCTTCCTTTTCTCCCTCACCTTCCCCGTCTTTCTCAGTCCATCTTTCTCAGTCCATCTTTCTCAGTCCATCTTTCTCAGTCCATCTTTCTCAGTCCATCTTTCTCAGTCCATCTCCTAATTCCATCTCCCTCAATTGATGAGTTTCCCTTTATATATCCCCTTTAATACACCTCCTACATTGGTGTCGGGCTTAGTTCAAGGGCTATCGAAAGACTAGGTAGTAATACTATCCTATTTCTTCACACGAAATAAAGAACTCCGTTTCCATCAACAGCGGTAATGGCCTCGGAAACTGCCATGTCGGAGCAAGCAAGCACTACGGCAACCATCGACATAGCTCCGGGAGGTGATGTTGTGTTCATCGTCGGCCCTACCCAAAGAAGGCTAAGAGTCCACTCACTCTTGGTCAAAGAGGCATCGCCGGTTATGAAGGCAATGCTCGGTCCCAATTTTAGGGAGGGACACCAGCTCACCAAGAAGTATGAGGAAACAATTGACCCCGTACTGCTCCGGGACATTGCATGTAAGGGCACGCCTTCTAGTTGGGAAGATTGCACTACTTACACTGAACAACTAGTGATGCTGGCGGAAGAGCGGAACAGGCTGCAAATGAAAGTGTTAACGAGCGTGTTAGACACCTGCTCCTACGCCTCAGTCTTCTTTGGGGACTGGGCTTGGGCAGACAAGGTCGGTAAGTTCAAAGAGGACGCCGACGGGTTGGGGGGCAGGGGGAGCCAAGGAGTTAAGCCAACCGCCAAGGGCAATGACTTTGCATTTGACCAGCCAGCTCGCCGCTTTCAAAATATAGCGGCCTGGCTGGCACCGAAGCAGCACAGAACTGCAGGCGGGCTATGCTTGGGGTGCATTCGGCCGGGGTCGGAACACAAGTCCCACGAAACGGCACCAAAGAAATGGGGTATGTTCTGAGTACATTTGCTGCACGGCCGAATATTGTAATATTCTAACCATCTTCCTGCCCCTTCAGTTTGTCAGTTGTCTTAATGCCACATGCAGTGCATTGGGACATCTTCTGAGATACAATAGTTGCCGTTAAAATAACAACACGACTTGTATGTTAGAGTTACATGAGAAGGCGGACTCTTTTCGTTCACGGATGGAGATGATTTATCCTAGGGTCTACGACAACCCCCTTCTCCTCTGGCTCGCTTCTCTCTCAGCAACTGGATGATTCGCTACATCAAATAGGAAGACGTTGGGCTACTGCAGGCGTGACTAAAAGTTCCCAACGTCCCAACATGGGCAAGCTTTCAACTACCGTATCCATAGCCCGTAGGGTTTCGAACTCCCAACCAGCACTCTCGAGGCTTTTAAGAACGGGACACGTCAGAGTGGAACGTCAAGGCGCTGTTGATAAGCTAGTGATTATCCATGTACATACGCTAGAATCTAAACTGACGGACCGGTGGGCACAAGAATATCACCCCCTTGTACCGGCACCTTCAAGTCACAATCTAGCCCGTAAAAGTCCCTCCCAAACCCTCCCAACCAGTTGTAGGAGGGTTCCAGCCCAACGCACCCCATGCCTTGTGATACAACCCATTGTTAGTCCCCAGCCCAAAAAGATCAAGGCGCTGGTCGGCCCAAGAGACGACCACGGGGGCGCTGTTGAAGGTGCCGCCCAACGCCTCCCAGCCCGTGACGGAAGGATACCATGCACCGCTCCACCAAGCCTTGTGATACATTTGGTAGTCCGTCCCGAGGCCAAATATATCGATCCGGTTGCAACCCCAAGACACCGCTGCGGGGGCGCTCGAGAAGACGCCGCCGAGGGCGTCCCACCCGGAACCCCAGTTATTGCCGTCCCACGCTTTGTGGTACATTTGGTTGTCAGTTCCAAGACCAAACACATCGATGCGGTTGTGGCTCCAGGAAGACACCGCCGGCATGCTGGTAAAGACACCGCCGAGGGGTTGCCAGCTAGAGCTCCAGTGGCAGCCGTCCCATGCCTTGTGGTACATTTGGCGGTCAGTTCCAAGACCAAAGATGTCGATCCGATTCTGGTCCCGGGAGACAACGGCCGGGGGGCTCGTAAAGACGCCACCGAGAGCTTCCCAGCCGGAGCTCCAATTCCTGCCGTCCCACGCCTTGTGGTACATCTGGCTGTCGGCGCCGAGGCCGAAGATATCCAGCCGGTTTTGGCCCCAGGAAACGACGACCGGCTGGCTGGTGAAATTACCACCGAGGGCTTCCCAGTTGGGAGTCCAGCTGTTGCCGCCCCATGCCTTGTGGTACATCTGCTTGTCGGTGCCGAGGCCGAAGACGTCCAGCCGGTTCTGGCCCCATGAGGCCACAGTGGGATGGCTGGTGAAGACACCTCCCAGAGCTTCCCAGCTAGAGCTCCAGCTACTGCCGTTCCATGCCTTGTGGTACATCTGTTGGTCGGTCCCGATGCCGAATATATCGAGGCGGTTAGGACCCCATGAAACCGCGGCTATTGGGGAGTGTTTGAGCATTGAGGTAGTCATTCTGAGAGTGGTGTTGCCTGTTAGCAGACATTGAGGTGATATGGCCAACGAAACATAATCTGGCGTCTCCACAGGGTTGTGAGGAATGATCTGGCTTGACTGACCTGTCAGATTTTGTTTTTGTTGCTTGCTATCACGCTTTTTCTTTTCGTGGTTGCTGGTGAGTGCAGCTCCTGGAAATACCCTTGTTGATGCTACTCGGGACAGAGGGGAAGTTCGGGACGGAGACAGATAAAACTTGACCACATGTCTACCTACCTGAGTAGCACCTACCTACACATGGGTCTCCCCTTTCGGAAGGATCATTCCGTAAATGGTAACAGGTCTTTCTCCATGCTGTGAAGACTCTACTCGCATTATGAGAGTGACGCTCCAGGCGGCTGAGAGTGAATGAAAGTTCCGGGTTTCTCACTCATTCCGTTTCTGTTGAGCTCGAGGCCACCAGTATGTAAGTTAGTAAAACCTCGACGCCAAAGCGACAAATCCTAAATTTATAATCGATCCTAAGCGGGCTCAGCTCACATGAGGCCCGTCCTTGCAGCCCCTTTCGGCGTACACACACCGAGACCACCTACGATCGAGGCCGCATTCTCTCCCCATCATGCTGTCCCCCCGCCCGTGCTAGGCAGTTCCGGGCCACCGGCAATGTCATTCAAATAGAAGTCATTAAACCCCGAAACACCGCTCATGAGACAGCTTCCTTGTAAAAGAAACGAACTCAACAAGTAGAAGAACGTAAATGCCTCCCAAACGGCCCCATCATCTTGGCATACATGTACCTAAGGTATGAACTTTCGACGAGAACGGGAAAGACCGGGTAAACCAACTAACCCGGAATTAAGCTCGAGCCCGACAGGCCTAACTCTCCGGGCAGAGCACCCCACATTGGGCTTGGGTCTGAATCCTGAGCAGCAAAAGGGGGGGTTGGGAGCTGACCCTTCATCTTCCTTTCCCTCATACAAGAATACATGAATCGAGATATAGTAGTAATCCACCACATCACCGGGATCAAGGCTAGGTACCTTACGTCGCTCTCTTGATTAAGCAGACATTCACCATGCACTCAGCTGCTGTTCTCCTCAAGGAGGGCGGTCCATTAGTGATCGATGAACGCATCACGCCTGAGCCCGGCCCTACCGAGGTTCTCATCGAAGTCAAGGCCGTCGCTCTAAACCCAATGGACTACCTCCAGCGCGATACCAACTTCCCACCGATACCCTTCTACCCCGCCGTCATCGGATGTGACGCCGCCGGTGTCGTCGTCAAAGTGGGTTCCGACGTCTCCACGGTTGTTCCTGGCACTCGCGTCCTCGCCTTTGTTACCCCCTTCTACCAAAACGGCTCGCCCGACTACGGCGCATTCCAGAAATATGTCTTGGCCCCGTTTGAAACTGCCGTCCCGCTCCCGGATGCCCTCTCATTCGAGGAGGGCGCCATTCTCCCCGTCGCCGCCGTGACGGCGTTGACCGCGTGGACGACCATCGGCATCCCGATCAACACCAGATACACCCCACAAGATAAACAAGGCGTATTGATCTGGGGCGGCGCCAGCAGCATCGGCAGTTTCTCTATCCAAACCGCCCGGATCCTAGGCTTCACCGTCTACACCACCGCCAGCCCCAAACACCACGGCTACCTGAAAGGGCTCGGCGCCGACGCCGTCTTTGACTACAAGGACAACGACGTAGTCGCGCAGATCATTGCCGCCGTCAAGAAGGACGGCGTCAAGCTGCACACAGCCCATTGCGCCGTCCCCGAGAGTCTGCAGCCCACGCTGGACGTGCTCAAGGAGACGAAGGGGGACGCCCCGGCCAAGGTTGCCCATTCGCCGGTCCTGCCCCCGGACCACCCAACGCTTGACAACACCGAGATCAAGTTCAACTTTCCGTCGGTAGACAAAACGGAGAGGGATAGGTATATGTTCCAATGTTTCCATGAGTGGCTGCAGGAGAATCTCAAGTCGGGTTCTGTTGTCCCGAGCCCTAGTATTCAGATTGAGGGAGGGGGCCTCGATGGGTTGAATGCCGCGTTGGACAAGCTGAAGGCCGGTGTTAGTGGGGTTAAGATTGTTGTGCCCATCTGATGGTTAGCCAGGCTTGATGAAAGTGAAGGAGTTTTCGATGGAATTGCATTGGATATCGTCAAAATAGACCCCTGTATAGTAGAAGGAAGTGCCCAGGATCACGGCTAAATTTCCTGGCATGTTTCACAGAATCCCGGCTGCCTAAGGGGTCGGTATTATCCTTCAAGTTTGATGCTACTAGGACGCTGGGAGATAGTAATCGAAGGAGGAAGGCGGAGGGAACGCATTTGGTATTATTTAATGTGACGTCAACCCACCACCGTCGAGCGTTCCCAACGACGGTCAACTTTATGGCCATGATATACAAGCCCCGAGGTGACCCAGGAAGAATACCAGGTTATATATCCATCCCCCCCCCCCCCTCCCGTAACATCATAAGTTCCAATTTTTCATCCATTCACCAAACCACCTATCAGTGCGCAGGCTCCGGCTCACCAAGCGCACGTAACCTCGTTAAAATACGAAGCTGTACAGTTTGTCCCGTCAAAATCACCGGGGCACTTCACCTCCTCGTGGAAGAACTCGCGCATGCAGTGCTTGCCCTGGTTCTTGAAGCGGTAGTGCATGCGGGGCTTGCCCAAGGAGTCCTTGCCGACGAGCCAGTCCATGCAGAACTCGACCATACCCGGAATCGCCGGCAACCGGCAGCCGTCGGCGGCGTTGACTTCGTACATGTCGTACTTCATTACGAACAGCCCCTTGCGGCTGCAGCCGAGCGGGTCGCAGTAGTTTCTGACACTCATTGCGTACGCCGCCGCCGTCGCCGCGCGGGCGAGTGAGGTGGCGAGAGAGGCGAGGTGGAGCTTCATTGTTCTGTCTGCCAGTGTGGTGGGTGGTTAGAAAGCTGACATGGGATGTGTGAAGGGGAAGGCTGAGGTGGGCGTACGGCTGGAATGGAAGGCTGTCTTGATAGAATAACCGAGGTGGGTGATAGGTCTTGATGATGCCAATGAAGACTGTGATGGGAATGGGAATGAACAAGTGAGGGGAAATGATGCAAGCTAGAACTTGTGTTATTATATACGTCCGTGGTGGCAAACCTGTTGCACTATAGGCATATCTTGGTAAGCTCTCAAAAGGGGGATGTCCTTTCTAGCTCCAGCTAGCCATTTCCTTTTATTGAATATATAGCAATTTTTACGGACGCGCACCCTTGCCCAGCCTAGCGTACGCTGCATTTCACGCATCATCAGACGTATTTTCGCCGCGAGGTACGGTGCTGGACGGAGGAATATATGATAGAGCAAGTCCGGCCATTGTAACCTGTGCCGGCTGGCTTACTTCAGGCTACTCGACATACCTACCGATACTAAGCCCACTAGCAAAGACAAGCCCTTCCTCTTTTTCACACCTACTTCCCGTTCTCGCTACGGTCGCTCGGCGCCAAACCCCATCACGGCGCCTGTTTGGGAGCGTCTTGCATTGATAGTTGTTGTGACATCGGGGCTCTGGAATATTGACTTGAGGTTATGAGATAATAGAGCTGAAGGATGGGTTCCAGCTGTTATCTGTGGTGTTAGTAACGGATGAGAAAGGGAATGAGGAGGCGATTTTGGTTTGACGATGGGAGCGAGGAGTCTGCGAGCGCAGCGGTGCACCACGTCATGGGACGAAGGGCAGTTTGCCCCAGCAGGGGTGGACCTGGGCTGACAACAAAAGTCTGCCTACGTGCGTCTCGTCGACCGTATGATGTATCATAGAGGCGACTATCAAGAGAGTCTGAATGGGGATAGTGGCTCGCGAGCTCCTTCTAGAGCCCGGGGCAGACTGGAACGAGCTGGAAACAAATGGCGACATCGCGTAGGCGCATCACAACATCAAGAGACAGACAAGCATTACACTCGAGCGATGAAGCGAAGTATCATTTCGGAAACGACTGGCCAGAACTGCAGTTCTTCTTCATTCGTGCATTCCATCAAACATAAATCATGAAATCCGTCCCCCCGTCCTCCGCCCCGACGAGGTCCATATTAGCACCAACTTGCTTCCAAAACCACGTTGCCGCAAGAGAAACCCGAGTGTTGCAAAGTCAGGCTCGGGCCGTCGGCGTGATGGGTGGGTTGGCTTCCTTGTCTCTCAGAGAGAAAGGGGAAATTTAATTGCAGCCGGAGCAAGTGCCTGGTGGTCGGAGGTTAGCATGATCAGTCGGAAAGATCAGTCAGAAGCTGACTAGCCAGGGGGGAAACTAACAGCTAGAGCCGCAGTTGCAAGCCGACTTGGAACCGCTGCAGTTGCAAGGAGACATTTTGAGTTTGTGTTGTTGGGTTGGTGAAAAGTGGTAGTTGGTTTGGGTGTTTTGCTTTGAAGGAGGTTGATGAGCTGTGTGTGGATGGAGAATGTTGGTGGGATGGAGAAGGGTTCCCCGCTACTTATAGCCCAGGCAGATGGCAAGTCGGGAGGTCAGCTTTGGCAGTGCTTGCCTTGGTTCTTGCGTGGTTTGTGCGGTGCGTGGTTTGTGCCTTCCTTCACGGGTCGGATTGCCTTGGCCGCATCCACTCACGACCCACGCCAGCGGTCAGAGCCGGCAGGTTCGATGACCGGGTTTGTCACACCCATTTCGTACATGGTAGAACTTGCCCGTCGCTGCTGGACCACCCTCGAACCACCATAGGCTATCGGGATGATGACTGCAGGGGCGAGCCAAAGGAGAATCCCGCAGCAGTCACAGTCCCACGAGGCCGCCCCCGTCACCGTGGCGTTCCCGCCTGCCAACTTGAGAGCTCAATGGCGCTCGGTGGAAGTGGTTGAGTCTGTGCCAGCTGCGTTGTGGGCCCACCCGAGGTTGCCCCTGGTTGAGATGATTGGCCGCGCCAAACTGAAGACCTGGTCCCACCGCAGGCCCGCGCCCGCCTGCGAGATTTGTGCGTGAAGCGTGTCCAGTCAGTGTGCACGGGGTTCAGCACTTCCGGTCGCCACGGCCAATCTGCCCTAGCGTGCCCCAAGTTCCCAAGTACTAGTGTGTCACCGGTGACGGCCGAAGAATTGCCTTCGTGCAGTCAAATCCATCCTCTCCTTGGGAGGGATTTCTGCGGAACCAGCATCGGCTTCTTGCTCGTGCAGCCCCGAGTGAAGCGACCCACTCGTCGGAAATTCCCTGGGATTTTCTCCCTTGCCGACGCGACCAAAGTGACATACTGGAATACTCGTCATTCTCCACCTCTAGATGAGGGGGTCGTATAATCGTTGATATCCTGACAACAGTTGGTCTCCCCTACTGTGTAGGATCATCCAGCCACAATCTAGAGTTGATGCAGTCAGGCAGGCTGTTATCAGTACTGATCTGGGAGCCTACCACCATCGAGTAATGTGGTATGTGGTATCGCAGAAACTAGCACTCACGGAAGAAATTTCCCAAGCCGGGATGCTCCGATTACCGGGGCCGGGCGCGACGCGAAGCCTCATTCTATTTTGTTTGACACAAGTACCGAGCAAGTCCGAAAGCTGATAAGCTGGTTACGACTCTGCACATGTTCCATGTCATGGAAGCCAAGCCCCCCCCAAACTCGCAGCTGCAGCTCGTGGAAGACAAACTCACCCACGGTCTGTCTCGGTGGCCCCCCGCACTGCCGTCCTGCGCGGCGGACCATCATCAGTCTATGGTTGGTCAAAAAAGCTGATAGTTTCGACTGGCTTCTCTGGCGCGGCGGAAGAGGGCTGCCTGCTGCCAAACACGGGAAGCCATGACATCAGGATTGAAGACCGGTCTAAAATTCTGAATCACCCTGAACCTTTGTTTAGCAATCCCAGAGGTCGAGAGTAACGGTGAGGTAACTGTTCCGAGATAGAGATTGCAACATGGTGCCACAAGTGGTACTAAGATCAACTGCCACGTCAATGTCACTCCTGCTGCCTGCAGGCTGCAGGCCAACTGTCATTGTGTGGCATTCCCGCCATGACATTCCCGCAGCAGGCGAACTCGAACGACCCTCCAGTGACAGTTCTGTGCTCCCGCTTGTACCCAAAGGCGTCAACCCGGCGCCACTGAGAAGTAATACCGCCGAAGCAAACACCAACCATTGCGGGTAGACCACCGGCACCAGCCTTTGGTCCTGGCATTTGCCCAAGACAAACACAAACATCATGAGCACCTCCAAGTGATAGCGGAGTCAAGACAAGAACAGACCCAACACTTCAATGCCATTTCTATAGCAACTAGCCCGGCAATCAAACGGGTCTTCCCGTTGCTCGTGCTTTTGGGGTTGGCCTTGTCTTAGACAAATGTCAACCACATGCCAACTGTGTTTTAGAGTCAGTTCATCTCGATCAAATTCCACTGGCTTGTTTCTTTTGCTGTTGACGAGGCCTTGATCAACTCTTCCAGTATGATTAACTAGCCGGGGTCTCTCCGAGCATTCCGATCGTAATACCTGGCCGATGTCGACGGTCGGGAGCACCCGAAATATCGATGCCTCAATGCTTGTCCTGAGTCAACTACATTCTTACCGTGCTTGTGGCATGAAATGAATCCAAGGGTTACCATGTATTTAATTGAGCGCCCTAAAGATGATATTTTCAAGCGTACCTAGGTAGGTATATATAGCCTGGCTCCCTCAACTGTGTTTCCAGGAGCAAAAGCCAATTGCAGCTACAATAATAACTTCACTCGAATTATTCCTTAATCCATCAGACTGTTTCTCAACAGTTCAAGTTGTCTTCCAGCTCAAGCATCCGTCAACATGCGTTTCTCCATCCTCACCGCGCTGGCCGCTCTAGGCTCAGTGGCAGTCGCCCAAATGAAGGCAACTGTGGTGGTCGAGAACATCCAAGTTCTCACCGTCAAGTCCCAGAAATTGATCCAGCCAGCCAAGGAACTCACCCTGGTCAATGCCCTGTTGCTTATCATCGGCCAGGGCCCATGGCCGGTTCGTTCCCATCACTTTGCACCTTCTTGCCTTACCACTGACATGAAAACAAAACACAGAAAGTCATCCTCGGCCTCGGCGATATCGTTGCCACGGCCACTCTCGATGTCAGTGCCATGTCTGCCGGCCCCAAGGCCAAATACATCGGTGTCGAGGCCACAGCCATCGCCGATGCGTTCCGCCTCTTTGTTAAGACACACCAGACGCTCCTAGACGCTTTGATCGGCGTGGGCGGCTTCATCACAAAGATCCCGTTTGTCGGGCCCCCCGTGGCCGCCGTGTTGAGATCGGTGGAGAAGGTGGTTGATGTAAGTTGCCATATTTCTTTGAACGTCTTGTATAAAGACAACTTTCTAACACGCCGTGTGTAGACGCTTGCCTTCGGCATCATTGATACACTCGAGGCCAGCGTTGCCGCTGCGTTGACCACTGACTATGCCGGCTTGAAGGCGACCATCGGCACTGCTGTTACTACGTTCTCGTAAAACCGAGAGCGAGGGTAAGCCTCGGGCGGTTAATCCCCGACGCCGCGGAGAAGGATCCGGAAACCGGAAGAGCGCATCGAGGGATGGCAACTCAGAATAGGAACGATCGGCAAATACTCGTTTTGCAGAAGTTGAGGATCGAGTACGTAATGACAAGGGACGAAAAGCCCAGGATGGATTTTACTAGATTAAGATATAAGATTTGGAATAGAATAAAACAGCTTCGAAACAAACCATGCTCATAACGCCATACCAGTGTTACCGCACCCGACCTGGCTGTAGGATCAACGTACACTTGAACCAAGGCGTCAGACATCCGGCTCGAATCCTTCCCACCCCCCATCTCACCCAGTCTAAACCCCCGTTCCCCCCAAGCATTGCCCCATAAAAAAGAACCTCACCTCATCTCAAATCACAATGATTGATTGAATCACACCATCCAAACCCTCACCCCCTCCTTGGCCCCCAACCCCCCCAGCCCACCACTCCCGCTCCCACCACCACAGCCACACCCCCCGGGCCCGGGCCCCAAGCCCTCCACCTCCGACCCGACACGCCGGCACGAGCACAGCGCCACGGCCGGCAACAGCAACACCACAAACCACAGCCCCGAAACCTCCACCACCGCCGGCGGCATATCCAGATCCCCATGTCCATATCCGGCCCCCAACCCCGACCCCAACACAGACCCAAACCCAGACCCAGACCCAACCCCAACCCCAAAAAGATCCCCATCTCCATCCCCATGCACACGCCCACTGCTCCGCCGCCGCCAGCGCCACTGGCCCAGCGTCGGGCTGATCTCCATCTCGGCCTCGGGCGCCACTGCCGCCGCCTGTAGCAGTTGGTGGGTTTGGTTTTGCTCTGTGCGGCGGTGGACTTCGGAGGCTGCCCAGCTGGTGGTGGATGCTGATACTGCTGCTGCTGCTGCTGGGTTGGGGGTGGTGAGGTTGGCGCTAGTGGTGGTTGGGGTTGTGGTTGCGCATGGTGGTCGCCAGTCTTCGCCTGGGGCGAGGGCTGCGGCGGGAGAGAAGGGAGTTGGTGGCGGCGGCGGGGGGTGGTGGTGGTTGTGGACGGAGTTGGGGTGGGCTTGGGTTTGAGTTTGGATTTGGAGGTGAGTTGTTGTGTGGTCAGAAATCGATGCTGGAGGGGTTGCTGGTGTTTGCGGCTTTGCCTTGCCGCCGTGGAAATTTGGGATGGCTTCTTTCACCCCTGCGGAGGAGTCCTGGGCAGCGGCGGTGGGCGCTTGGGGGTTCTCTGCGTCTGGTTCATGATCCGTCCCAACCAGGCTTTGCTCGGCAAGAAGCTCGCTAATCTGTGCCTCCACTGCCCTCTCCAACCGCAAGCAGAAATACGCCACGTCAAGACCCTGCAGCTGCACGTAGGACCAGGGTAAAGGGTGGTGCTCGCCCTGGTTGCCGTTGAGGAACTGAGCCCAGTCGTATCCGGCTAGGATGTAGTCGCCTCTTGTCTCGGCTTCTGTTTTGGGTCTGTGCGAGTTGATGGATTGTAGCCCTGGCTGAATTGCGGTGGGTATCACTGCTAGTCCGGGCCGCTTGGACGGGGGCGGTGCGGCGGCTTTCCGTTTTGCGGCGCGGGCGGGCTGGATGCGGGTTGGTGTTTGAGATCTAGTCTCGATTGTACGAGAGGAAACGAATTCTGAATCTTTATTCGGCGATGCTGGAGTTTCGTTTTCATGTACGACATGTTTCGAAACGGCCGAGTTCGAGGCGGGTTGGGACATCTCCTATTCGTAGTAACGTGTTGGTTAGGTCACGGCGCGTTTTGGCCCCCAACGGAGATCTATAATTACTTACCTGTTGTACAGTTTCGAAGTGGATATTCCGGTCAATCTCGGCCTTGTACCATGCCTTTGCCCACCTGAAGAAGTCGTCCCTGTCGTACGCCTCCCCCCTTTTTAGGGCTGCAAGGTCATGCTCGAGTGCATCTTCGGTGAAGTAATACTTCCCGATAGTCTTGGTCGCACGCTCGCCGTTCGCATCAATGTAGAAACCGTGGTTGCCCTGTTTACAGGGAGGGATCAGTCTGCAGGGGGATTGTGCCGCCCTGGCCGCAGCTGGGGAGGTCATCACGCCGCTCGGGGATATTCGGGGATTCCCTAAACGGAACCGCTTCCTATCTGATGTCAATATGCTTTTTGGGGCTACCGGAAAGGTATTCAAGCTACTTCAAAGCTGTCGATGACATGCAAAGATTGGAATTTGTACGGAAGGATGCAAACATGAAATGAGGCTCTGAAAAATCACATTTCACCCTTTGTCTTTTCCGTCACGTCGAGCTCCTTTGTCCGCTTGATTCCATGTTCCCTCGTTGTCGGCCACGGTCATGTTCTACAAAGACGGAATTGGCGTCTCTCATGATAGCTGAAATGAGAGCGACTTGCCAACATCAAGGCAATCACCAAATAGCATTGTCATGTCATAGCCTGGTTTTGTGATATGAGGTTGCATTTTACCTGTCTCCACGAGCCTGCCCGATTTCTATTCGAGATGCTGGAGAGGAAAAAGTGCCTGTTTCTAGCCAAATGTGGCCAACGATAGAACGGCAAGGACCAAATGACAAAAATATAATCTTGTGATGTCCTGGAACTTTTCTTAACCCCACCCCTGGCACGCCCTCGACTCGGCCACTTTTAACCATCACGAATACTTGTATCACCAACAATGGGCAGTGCCGCAATAAATGCTCATCGGTGGCGGGAATTCCATGGCTGCTGGAGTAGGTTTCATACTTTCATCAATCGGACGGCCTCCCGCGCGGCACGCAACGGATAGCGGAGAGCTGAAAGTCTGAAACACTGAAACCCGTTCGCTACTTGCGGTGTCGTCCGAGTCTCGATGGAGGCTGGGAATAACGAATCGAGCGAAGAGCAGCGCATGGTACGAAAGTAGTGCCACAACCCGGCAAGCCGGCCTACGAGACCCCCCCCCTGGCCAAGACCGGTTGGGTGATTTCAGCTGGCGTGATAGGCTGCCCGGGCCCCATGCGCGGATAATCTTGACCGTCCACAGTTTATCTCGCTTTCTTTGCCCGGGCTAGAGGGGCCGCCAACAACGCAAGCGGGAATGCTCGGCCCATGGTCCGCCAACATTGGCGGCAGCCGATGGCGCGGTGACTTACAGCTCCAACGTATGTCACCCGAACTTTGTCGCACTGTGGACCATACAACCAAGTCGACCAACCACCCCTGACCGATGTGCAATGTCCTAGTCAGGACCAACGTGCACGCGCAGGGAATGTGGTGGTTCCTGACGGCGGTGATGGCAAACATGCAAGGACTGCAAGACTGCAAGATTGCAAGAACTGTCCAGTGCGGTGGGGGATTGGGAGTCCGAACTGGGTGCCTGAGTGCGAATCATTATTCATTTTGTCGTCATTTCCTTCATCAATCACCCCGTCCGAATTGGCCGAGCTGGACATGGACTCGGCAAGATGGGGGTTCCGTGCTGATGACTGGCCGGCTTCCGTGTCTAACGAATGGTGCCATTTGTGTTACATCGCTAGTGCCCTCCACTATCGAGATGGCACCGGGCGTTGTACAGCACCTGACTGCCTAGATGCTATGACACCGTAACGGTAACCGCCTTTCGGCCGCGCGTCGGGGGTCACTAGAGGGAGGTCATTCGCGTTGGGTTAGGCTGCAGCTTGAACGTCGTCGGGTGTATGGCGACTTTGTTTGGTAGGCACGAGGGCGACTTGAGCGGGTTTATTTGCCCCCTCCAAAGAAGACTGCCTGCTGCGCTCTGGTTGCTCGATTGGCAATGAGGTGGCGATGCGGGTAGGCCACCCCGCCTGCTAGCCCCAGACTAGGCTCCAATCACGGATACAGCTCGAGGGGAAGGTCGTCGAGAGTAGATCATTCAATGCGGTCACATGTGGCCTAGAGCAGATCGATGCGGTTTTATGCAGCGCCGATGATTTGTCATTGAAACTGGAAAGGTTAGAGTCAGAGTGGATGCATGATGGTTGACTTATCGGCCTGGGTACGATTGAACGTAAGCTCCATCTCATAATCCCGTCTCTAATCGTACCGCAGTAGACTTTTGTCTACCTGCTATTCCCACAAGCATACTCGTATGTGAGCAATGAGTAAGCGGGGGAGCAATCCGGTTAGATACAGGGATGAAACACATGACGATTCAGACTGGGAACGACTGGGGGCTGATTACGATCAGCGAACTGTGTTTCGGAAGGCACGGCGGCTGCACACCGCTGGTGCTCACTAAGTGCGCTTTTGTACGCGCGACGCCACTTGTTTGGTGGACCGACGCACTAATTACGAAAAGCGCCAAAAAATCTAGCCAATATAACTTGGGCGCAGTCATGATAGGGAGACTCGGATTTTGTAAGGGGAAGGGAGGGCGATGGCGCGGTGCGGGTGGGGCTGAAAAACTGGGAAACTGGAGCATGGATGTAAAAAAGAGATTCGTGGCAAACCAAAAAAAAAAAAAAAGAGTAAAAAAAATACGTCCTTGCATGCATTGTACGGATGGATTACTTCGGACCTGACCGTGTCCCTCGAGGGTCGCTATGGGCGCAGGGTTGCATGCGCATCCAAAGCGATAAAAACGAGATTCCCTTAGGATGCAGCCAGTCATTTGTTGGGGTACTTCCAGATTCTTATTTAGGTATCGTCTGCCGCTGGCTTCGGCGCAACACACCGAACCCGAACGTGGAAGGATTTTGATTATCCGAGGGAGAGGGACACTAACGGGCGATGGTGGGTTCCCGGCGCCTCGGCAGCCATGGATCGGATTTTCCCAACCTGGAAGTGCAAGGGGCCTCGTGTCCACGGAGCCAAATGCATGGGACATATCACACACACGCCGAGCAATCAGCCCCCGGGCCAGAAGCGCGAATGAATCATGAATGCCCGACGAGGGGTCCATCCCAACAACCTCGAGTCGCTCGTTACTCGCTAGAGTTAACGAGAGCGGCCAGCCAACCAACCAACCAACCAACCAACACCCACCTGACGGCGCCTGCAATGTCGCGCACTCGATTCACGAGTTTTGTTGCCCAGTCGCGCTGGTTGTGCAATGACCCGTTTGTTGTATGATTGTCTGTCTGACAGGAAATCTCGTCTTTGCTTTTCCGTTACACCGATGCTAGGGCGTTCCGGGCGTTCTACCCGTCTTTGCTAACACCGGGTGGGCGACCTTTCGTGCTAATCTTATACCGCTGCCATAATCCCTGTCACACCTCTCGTTCCCTGGGTCCCAGCCCCAATGGTTTTTCTCGCTAGTCCGCGCCAGCCCTTCAGAATCGAGCCTAGCCCCCCACCGTGCCTCAGGCTGGGCGCCCCCGGTACAGTGTGGTCTACAATCCCATACACGGCACCTCCCACCCGCTGACTACCGTCCACTTTCCTAGCGGCCCAGGGTGATACGGGGGCCGCCGTAGAGGAACCTGGAACTCACTCGCATTCCCGAAGCCCCTTACTGGCGCGATTAGCCAAGCTCTAATAATAAGCAACTGTGGCTATCTCGACCATTTCCTTCCACGTTGCCTCCTTCTACCACCCCCATCCACCTATCCCCCCCCCATATCCCCAACCCCATCCACACGCGATCCACGATTTCATCGTCGCCTCCAGTCGCATCGCCCCTGTCGCGTTCAGCTACGTGGAAGCCGAGTACGCGCCGTTTTATAATATCAAGACCAAGAGGTAAGCAAACTCACTGTTGATCTTTTCTCCGATCGAGTTACCGAGGCGCGTTTTTTTGTGTTGGCTCGAGTCGCCACTCATGAGGGCTCTAGTCGGGCTGCTGGCGTTTGCGGACAAAACCCGTACTTTTCTCTTGCGTGTGTGGCCAAGATGACTCCTTCGTCCACTGATCACCGCCCTATTGTGGCGAGAATGAATGAAATGCTTTACTTCAAGTGAAGTGGCTCCTCATTCCTTCGCACCATCCCGTCCCATGGCCTCAGTTTTGGGTTATTTTATTTTTCAAAAGTTCTTTTGCGCTCGGCTGTGCATTGCCTAATCTAGAAATTGTGCAGCAGGAATCGGACTTTGAACCCCGTTCCTTCCCACTAGATTCTGCGGGCAATTTTTCAAACCACGCCCTCACAGACGAGCGGCAAGGGCAAAACAGCGCCGCAAACTCACATTCTGTACGTAAGATACGTACCTCACTCAGGCTGACAGCCCTGGTCGTACCTATTCCTGGCCTCCACCTACTTGCCCGGCCTGTAGTGGCTGGATCTTTATGGCATTTGTGTCGCCAGGCGCGGTCACACAACGTTCCTATCGTTCCCTTGAGCGGCGCGGCTGTTTACTGTTACCCATCTCTAACATTTTAGACCCCGCCTCCAGATCATCCAAACCGGGCTCAGATAAACTAAACTCCCCGTGCCCCTTTTTGGCTGGGTAATCTGCTGCCGAGACCATCGCCGTCTTTTACCTAGGCTCACGTTCCAGACAGCGCATGGTCGCATCGCAGTTGTCTCAAGATGTCGGGTTTGCTGCTTGAGACGAGGAAGGCCGAGGCCGACCACGCCGAGATACAGCACAAGATCGATGAGCTTGTTCGCCAGTACGATGCACAGGAGCAGCAGGCACTCGCAGATGTGGACGAGGGGTCACGAGCAATCGACGCACAGTTTAAGAAGCAGCTGGCAGGGATAGCCGGAATTGAGCCGTCGCTACGGCAGAGCATGGAGACAGTTCTTCAGAAGAATCGGGATCTGGAAATCGCAGCGCTACGGCAAACGGCCCAGGAGAGGGCAAAGCAACGAAGGAAGCATTACGACGAGCAGAGGCAAAGATACGACACAGAACTCTTCACGGCTATTACGGCCTTGATAACTGCCGGGGTAAGTGATTGCTGCCCAGCATATTTCGGGTTATTGCTAATTGTACCAGCCCGATCTGAGCCCAAGTCATCGGCCGGCATTTCCGGTCGGGCCGTCAGATGCCTTTCAAACAACAGTTCCGGCGGCTGTTATCTCTCGTCAATCCACCTCCACTGAAACTTCTCCCGCACCACCGACTGCAGCCGAGGGTCCATCGCAACCCCAGCGAACCCCCTTGCCTACCCCAACCCCGACGGAGGCGGATAGGCAGCAGATCCCGTTCCAAACCACCACCGCTTATGATGCACAGGCGAGATCGTCGCATAATCGCGGTGGCCACAGCCAAGAAACGCCAACCCCGTTTGCTTACCGCCGCCCCACACTCGAGGACCATCCAGACCGAGAGCCCCCATCTGCCCTCCGATCACCAGCGGGTCCAGCCTCGATCCCAGGACAGGATAACCTCACCAAACAGCCCGCCGCCTCCGCATCGCCAAGCCCCAAGTTCGACCATGACCTGAAGCGGAAAGCCAATGGTGAGTCAACCCACGACTCACCCGCGCCGTCGAGTCGCGCGAAGCGTGTGAAACTGGAGAGCGCCAGCGAGGCCACCAAGCCAAGCACTGGCCAGCCCCCATTGGCCGTCGACGAAGAGGATGAGAGGAGCGAAAGGACCATCACATTCGCCCAGGTCTACGGCACGCCCGAGAAGCCGGCTTCATATAAGCATGTCATAGTTCAGTATCCCCCCGCGACCGGTGATTTCTACATCCTGAGGTGTGATGAACATGGCGTGCATTTCGGTGAGCATCCCCTTCGCGGCGCGGCAAAGCATTTGGCGAGCGCGCAGCATGGTTTCATGTCGAAAGCGCATGCGACCGCCATCGAGACGCTTGGACATCGGGTCGTCGATTGCACGAAGGAGCGAGCAAACCAGAACAATCAGGTAGTGCTGAAGGCTTTCAAAGATGGGTACAAGGCTTTCAACGCGAATAATCTGAGTCAGACGCGGCGCGCTGAGATGGGGTACCCTCCTCTCGACCCCCTAAATTCCCAGAAAGCTGCCCTGCACCGCAAACGCATGGCCGGCATCATCAACCCCCTACCCTGCCGGTTCTATGTTACGAGTGGCGGGGACTTGAAGTGCCCCGTCATGATTCTGCCGTGGGACGACATCACGCCAGCCGGCCTGATGGGCAAGCTGGCGGACACGGGTATTTTCCGGGAGACTTCGGAAGACGGGCGGCCGCTGGGCGTGCCCAAGCCGCCCAGGTGCTACGTGTATCGCGAGGAAGACGGTCGTATTACGGGTATCAAGAGCTGGGCGAAGGGCTATGAGGACGGTGGGCCGCTGGAGAGGAGGCGGGAATTCCCCGTTTTGTGTGCTGAGAGCGCCGATTGGTAAGGCTTCTCGTACCCGTTCTTACCCTCTAGATTCAGCTGACCCAAATAGTCGTATGTGGTGCGTCGGATGGGTGGCATCAGCCCATTTGTCGAATCTCGACTTTGAGGACCCGAGTTCGCGAGATATTCCCTTTGTTCGAGAGGCTCGGAACTATTTCGTCACCCGGGTTTTGCGCCAGCCGGTCACCGCTGCGCCGCAGCGACCCCGTATCCCGCCCATCAACACCACCGCAGAGGACGTCGAGATGAGGGACGCAGGGGACGTGCACGGCGATTCCGACCGGGATTCCGTCAGTAAGGGCGTTTCGGGGTCTACCAACGCCACCAGCTTTTCGAGGGGGGATGATATCCGGGGGGCTGCCGACATCCCTTCTGCGCAGCACATTGCGGCCCAGGCGCTCGGTTTGCAAGGGCCACCGCGCAGCGGATTCACCGCTATTAATGCTGGCGGGAGTGCTGATAGCACCGCCTCACGGAGTGCCCGTGCGAGCCTCGAGCCGCCGTCAAGGGCCGGTTCAGTGTCGAGCACCGGAGGGGGCCACAAGCGGGTGTTTAAGATTCATGCCCGCAGTAGCAACCGACACCCTACCAGTCAGGCCCACACCTCGCCTTCCATGGTATTGCCCGAGAGGCCAGCTGACACCAACATGCCAAACAGCGGCCCAACACAAGCCCATGGCGAGGTGAGGAAGCCCAGCCCGGCCAGCCTGCAGAATATTCTGCAGGACTTCCCAGGCCCCACCGTTATGGCTCCTCGCCCGAATTCCCAATCGCCCAGGCCGGCCAATGCGCGAAGGCCGCTTCCCTCAGGCCCGATGCGGAGCGGTTCCCCTTCACGGTCAGCATTGTTATCGGGCGTCACGGCGAAGCTTGCTCAGCCACTGAGGGACAACAGGGCCGGATCCGCACCGGTACAGCTACCCCAGTACAAGGACCCAGTGGCGGAGGAGATCCGGCTGTCGGCAGCTCCCGGCCCGAATAGACATGTCACGATAGCACCAGCGCCTCTAGCAGCGTCAGCACCATCATCAACACCAGCACCGACATTAGCGTTGTCACCATCACCAACACCAGCACAAGTACCATCGCCAACAGCGGCATCCGAACCCAGCCACCGACGGGACCAAATCCCGCCCCCGATCCAACTACCACCTCCCCAAACGACCTTCCCATCCATGCTCCACCTCAACACCACGCCGCTCGCGACCCCAACCACCAGCGCCACCAACACCCGGGCTAATTCCCCGGCCCTCGGCCACCACAGCAACAACAACAAAACCGGCTCACCCAACCCCAACAACAACAACAACTTCTCCAAGCCCGAAACCCCAACCCTCACCCCAACCCTCGCCCAAACCCCCACCGGCAGTAGCAGCGGCGGCTTCCTCCCGACCATGGACGTCTTCGACCTCGCGGGCTTCATGGACGGCGACACGGAGCTGTTCCGCTCCGCCCACGCCGGCCAGTACCTGCGCCTGATCGACGACCACCAGAGCGGCCTGCTGACCACGCCGTCGGACGCGCCCGTGGCCGTGCGCATCGATCCGCGCAGGGTGCGGAGTGCGGAGCGGGTGTCGGCGCAGGGGGGCGCGGTTTGTGTGGTTACGGTTGTGTATGGGGCGGAGGGGGAGGGTGGTGCTGGTGGGGTGGGGAGGACGCAGACGTTGGTGTTTGAGAAGGCGCGCTCGACGGCGAGGGGCATGGAGAATGGCGCGTTGCATGCCAGGAGGCTGTGTAAGCGGTTGAGCTCGTGGAATAATGCGGTGGAGTGTCCGGCGCCGGGGTACTCGTGAGTCTTTTTTTATGTTGTTTTTTTCTGGTGAGACTGAACAAGGCTGACGTGATGGTGATGACAGATTGGACTCAACCAAGTGGCACTTTAGCAGCCAGACGCCCACGCCGTTGTCGGCTGGGCCTAGCGCTGGGGAGGAGTTGAAGTAATTCTGCGAGCGGCTGGGCGACAGCATGAGCGACTGGGTGGCTCTGCGTCTGCAAGCTCAACGCACTCACTCACTCCACCATCGCGACGGAAATCGACAAGTTCGAGACCTCCTTCGAAGAGATCCTGCAGACAGCTAGGATATTCTTGGGAACTGCGGAGAGAGTTACATACTCTCCTTCTCCGGTGATCGTGACCAGCCATCCGTGGTCAAGACTCTTTGTCACTTCCTTGCGGCGTCAAATGCCATACTCGAGTTTCTCAACTTTCAACAGATGAGGGCCGGCCAGGAGGGGATGAGTCCCTAGAGAGACAAGTTAAACGAGCTCAGCTTTTGGTGGAAGAGCTCCTCACCAGACTTTGGTTGAAAATGGGAGCGAGTTCATGATGGGGCGACCATGGGTTGGCTGCTTTTGACTGCGGCGTCTCGCGGTCTTATATATATTAGGAGGCGATCGTACATACATTGTTGTAATCGGGAATCAATTGTTTATACCTTGTGGGAGTGGTTCTTAATGTTCTTTGGCTGTACTTCATTTCTAACACTGGCTGGAAAGAACGGTTTTTTTGTTGATGATATTACGAGCCAAGGCGTTAAGGATAGGCATTCGTCAGGGCTTTGACTCATTATCTTGCATTCCAAGCTGCCATAATCTATAAACCCTAGAATACAAGGTTGTTATTAATGGTCTGAGCGGCCATCTAGAAGGAATTACCTAACCACGCTACAAATCATGGATGGCACGGGACACCCACCGCATGCTTTGCATCTCGAGATTTCCGATTCCCGTGTCACCAATTTGCATGTGATTTTCCCCGGCCGAGCCGGGGGATCGCAGCGGGGTCAGGCAACGGCTTGGGCCCAACCCCAGTCTGGGCAGTGCCAGGAGCGGACAATTACCCGCCACGTGAGATCCAACTGCCTGCACAAGCCGACTTCTGTTCTTCCTTCCTGTGCCTCTTTTTCTTTATTCGCATCGAAAATCGAAGCCGTTATTAAATACATTGCGTACACGACACTCTACTGTCATTTTACCATTTTGTACTGGTTTTAGTTTTGTTGCCTCGGGCCCAGATCGGCATTTCTGTCTATCAGCTGGCTGACGTCTGGGCGCGCAACCCATGACGTGACCATTACAGGGAGCGCGCAAGCCATTACAGGCACACATGGAAGAGCCAGCCGACGTCCTGCAACGGTCGGCAAGCTAAGTTCATGGCTGCATTTGTGAGTCTGATCCTCTTTGCTTTTTTACGCATAGACCCTATCTATCGGCTTTTTTCCATCAATTCCCCCATTTCCCCGCCATCAATCTTTTCCCGACCAAGTCGGCGCCTTTTTTGAAGGGACGGAACTTCCCATTTACGATCTGTGACCCTGGCATCCACGAGACCCGACGGCGGTCAGCATCCATCCCAAGACAACCAAACATCTCTTGACGACATCCCCGAAGGTCCCGTGTGGCTTCATCATACACATTAGCTTTCGAGCCTGCCATGAGCGGCTCAGCATCGGCATCAGCTAATCGGGATACTTGCCCCGACTTTAGGAACCGTGGCTCGAGCACATGTCGACTCCTCTCACGCAGCACGGCGATCCCTTGGAATCGCAACACCAATCCACCCCATCCCGTAGCGATGGCTCCACGATTTTCTCGGGCGCGCCGCCCCCGACCTACGCTTCCTTCTCCCCCGCGACGTTGAGCGCGACCACCCCGAGCGCCACCTCGGCCGCGAAGAGGAGGAGCACCATTCTCGTACACCAGAAGTCGCCACTCCTCCTTGCGACGCCACCGCAGATTACTCGCGCGCTCGCATACAGCCACCCGTTTCTGTTGCCGCTCAACAGGCTGGTCGGGCTGATAACATGGACCACAAACGATCCGTGGGAGAGCTTCCTGCTGCTGGCGGGCTTCTGGGCGGCGGTGCTCTACGGGGATTTTGTGGTGCGCGTGGCGGGCCCGCTGGTCCTGGTGCTCGTTCTGATCGGCGGCATGTATGGTCGGCGCTTCAGCCCGTTGAGCAGCAGCGGATGGAGCGAGCCGGGACTTGGCACAGCGGACGGTACGGCAGTTGTCGCTGAGGCGAAAAGTGCCAAGGGATCTCGTAGGAGCAAGAACTTGTCGGTAGACGGGCTGCCTGAGAAGAACGGCAAGGCGGCCAACGGCAGTGCGGGAGCAGGGGGGGCGAGCGGGCATGCGAGAAACAAGGGGTCGATATCGGAGGTTACCAACACACGCCATCAGAAGACGCTGGATGAGATTGTCGAGACGCTGCGCGAGTTTACGGCGCGGTGCAACATTCTGTTGGAACCGCTGCTCGAGTTGACCGACTTCCTCAGCACCCAACGCACACCAACGTCGGCAACCACCCGGCCGGCACTCACTACTCTTTTTGTTCGCATCTTACTCTGCATCCCGGCGTGGATCCTCCTTACCCTCCCACCCCTCCGAATTATCACTACGCGACGGGTCATCCTCATTTTGGGCACTATTCTTCTAACTTGGCACGCCCGTGTCATCCGCGTGACGCGTGTCATCCTCTGGCGAAGCGCCACCCTCCGACGAGTCTTGAGCCTTGTCACCGGCCTTCCCTTTGAAGGCCCCACCAAAGCCACATCCGCTCCTTCAGCCGCAGCAACCAAGTCGGCGACCAGCAGCGCCGCCACTTCAAATGCCAAAACGCCCTCCGCCCCAGGCACCGCCAAGTCGCCAAGAGAATCGGAGCTGACGAAGGCGCTGCGCCGTGCCCGCGGCGGCCGCGGCACAGGCGTGCGTTTTACCTTTATCATTTACGAGAACCAGCGCCGCTGGGTGGGCATAGGATGGACCACTAGTCTCTTTGGGTACGAGCGGCCCGCATGGACGGACGAGCATAACAATGCCGTGCCGCCGCGCGCCGAGTTTGAGTTGCCCGAGGTGGAGGACGGGAGTAACATGCGCTGGCAGTGGGCCGAGGGGTCCCGGTGGCGGGTAGACGGGGTGCAGGACGAAGCGGTAACACCGATCGATGATAAGACGGAGGGCTGGGATTATGACGGACCGGGTGGGAGGATGGGATGGGTGTATTACGACAACAAGGTTTGTTCCCTCACCTGCACCGCCCCCAACAAACGATACTAACCCCGTCACAGTGGCAGAACGGTCGGCGCGGCCAAGACGGCTGGGGCCGTTGGACGAGGCGAAGGAAGTGGTACCGCGACGCCGAACTCGTCGAAGCGGACGACGCCATCGACCAAGTCGGCCAACTCCCCAACGGCGCCGCCACCCCCTCCAAACCCGCAACCCCCGCGTCCGCAGCCCCACGCCCACCCCCAACAACAGGCCTCAACCCAACCCCCGCGGTCCCCACCGTCGACCTAACCCCCAGCTCACCCTCCCTCTCCCTCTCCCCACCCTCCTCCATCCACACCCACAACCACAACAACCACCGCCAAACCCCAACCACCGCCGCCGACGACCGCGACGAAGACCACGACGCGGCCTCGGTGCTGTCCACCTCCAGCCGCTCCGCCCGCTTCACCCTGCGCCGCCGCGTCACCGACTCGTCGCACCGCAGCTCGCGCAGCCGGCGCGCCAGCGTGGCGGCGAGTAGCGAAGATGATGCGGCTGCGCTGGCGACGCAGACGCGGATCGCGGTGCAGGAGGCGGGGGCGGAGGCCGGGAGTTGGGGGGTGGGTGATGAGGTTAGGATGGGGTTGGAGTGAATATTGGGGGGAGTGGGATGTAGGAATAGTGGTGTTATGGGTGGGTGGTGTTTTGGCTTAGATGGGTTTTCCTTTTGGTTTGGGTGGAGGATGGCTGTTTGCATTGGTTATTGCCTCGTTATGACTTAGGCAGCGGAGTATATCATATGGGTTGGAACGGGTTGGAACGGGTTGGAACGGGCTGGGTTGGTGATGGGGTTGGGTCAAGGTTGCTCGGCTATGTGGGTATGGGATACTCAGGAATATCATACGGTGGTAGTGTATTGCAATATCGTTTGCTATGCTTTTGCTCGTCGACGTGCCATATGTGACCCTGAGAGACCTACGAGGGGGTGCTAAAACTGTGCCAGTATACACCCCTAAGCAGCCTTCTTTCCGCACCTCTGGTCGTTGTAAACCATGGTAGGGCCTCGCATTATGACAATGTGATCTAAGATATTGCATACATACCTGCACCTGTCTCTAGGCTTACATGTGTGTTTATAACGTCGATGTCTGCTAGCAAGGGGAGTGCTGTAGGTAAAGAACGAAACCTAGATACGGGCACCATGAATCAACGCAGATAAGGTCTCACTTTGCCAACAGTATTGTGTACAGCCTCATCCATATTTCCGTGAACTGCGTACCTATCAAAAGTAACGCTACCATCCCCGAACCCATAACCATAATTCAGTTCGCCCTCTCCCACGCCGCCCCAATGGCTAGGATCATGCTCACCACGGCCGCTTCGTCGCTTATTGCGTCGCTGTTCGTTCCTCCGTTGTCCGCTATGCGGCTGTTTGTCCCCAACAAGTCCCCGATAAGGCGTACCCCTGACTGCAGTAGGTCCAGCGCTTAGCTGGCCAAAGAGAGAAACTGGGGAATATCAGGCCTGTCGTGATCCATCCGCATGTACCATTCGGTAGCCTGTAACATAATTCGGCCAGCGAAGTCGCTGATTTCGCGGCATTGGTGGATTCGGCGGTTCTTGAAGATTTCGCGGCTGTCCTGTAGGACTTGGCTAAATCCATCTTGGAGGTCCAGCCTGCGTTCTAGGTTCGAGTGGACTGCAGCAGTGGACATTTTTGTGGGCTGTGGGTGTGGCTGAGGGGGTTGACGGCGTAGGAAATGGTAAGGGTTGTGGTGTTTTGTTGGTGATGGACTGATGGTGGCTGGTGTAGTGAATACTGCTCGACGACCAGGAGTGGAAAGAGATGCCTTCTAACTACCTAGGCTCTCCGGGTCGAGGGACTTTAATGCTAAATCCCTCTCGGTGCGCCACGGCCTGGGTCATGGTAGGAAGTTCAAAGCTCAGACTGCAGACTACGCATCAAAGTGAGGTGGAATTACTATTTGCTTTGTAGCTTACACTATGCTTAGAGGACGATTAGGTAACGTGGCCCGAAGATTCAAGATTAGGTTCTGGCATATATGTATCACGGGTCTGGGTCTGTTCTTGCTTTGTTATAGTGCAAGGGGGAGTCGGCAAGGTGTTGCTCTTGCTTGTTAGGTTTGTCATTGGGTGTTGATCACTCGACCAGGTACCTCACCCACATCATGTCGTTAGGATCGCTATTGACACAGACCAGGGGCACACCCCCATGGCATCTACATGGGCGCGACTGGCAGTTTGATGCACCAACTGGCGGTGGTTCGGACAAAACATGTGGTATTCAAGGGTTTCCATGCGTGATAACCACTTGTACAACCCTGGAGACGATGCGAGCCAAGATATATCACCGTCATGAACTTTACTCTCGCAATTCAAACGTTTATTTCACACAGAACTCGAAATACACAAACAGAAACGACCGGAGGATAGCCAGGCGATGGTTACTCCGCCAAGAGCATCAGAACAAAAACCTCACACCATGCTCCTACGCCAGAGCAACTTCCGCCTAACACAGTTGAGAACACCATCTACTCCTCAAAGGCACAACAAGAGCACCACCTCAAAAGGGCCGCACCCTTTACCAGATGAGCTCCAACAAGGCGCCCGCAACGGTACCCAGCACGGTCGTCAGCAGGGACTTAACCAGCACCAAAACCCCCAACACGACCTTATCCAGCGACTTAATCAGGCCGACCAGCGCCAGCAACAGCGGCTTGAGCCAAGCCAGCACACAAGCTACCCATCATTAGCCTGGATCCCTCACACCCCAACACCACACCACACCCACCACCACCACCACAAAGAAGAAGGCAAAAAAATCAACTCACCAAGCCCCAACTTCACAATCACAAACTTCAGCGTACAAGCCACCTCCCACACCAGCAGCTGAACCTTCACAATCAGACAGTCCTGTCCACAGGCATCATCGCCGCCACCGCCAGTGGTGGTGGTGGTCCAGACACGCTTGGCAAGGGTGGTGGTGGCCGAGGTCAGGGCGGCGGTGATGGCGTCAAAATCGGGGGCGAGGGCGGCGGCGGCGGCGTTTTGTTGGGTCAGGGAGGGGTTGTCTTGGACGGCGGCGGTGGTTGTGTCTACACAGCACGTGTGGTGTGGTTAGGTAGGGAGATGGGGAAAGGGGGGGGGAGGAGGGGAGGCGGGGCTGGGCTGACTGATGTTGGCCGTGTGGACCTTGACGAGCTCGGTGAGCTGGTCGAGCTCGTCGGCTTGGGATTCGAGCTGGCGCGAGGCGAGGAGGGGGGTGGCGAGGGCCGAGGCCGCGAAGGTGAAGAGGGCGAGGAAGGAGGCCTTCATTTTGGATGAGGTGGGACTTGAGTGCTAAGTGCTGAGTGCTGATTTAAGGGGATGAGGTTGCTGGCTCTGAGGGCTGTTGCTGCTGCTGCTGCTGCTGCTGGGAGAAGAGAGACAGAAGAGGTCGTGGCACTTCTATTTATGCTTTTCGGGAGATCAGCTTGGATCGTCTCTGCGTCCGCTTCCTTGGTCGAGCTTCAGTCTTCCAGCGCCCGGTACTGCTGGTGTCCTGGTCAGGGATCTGTGCGATGAATTCCTGTTTTCCCAAGGACTCAACGGGGCATTTGCCGGTGGCAAGGTCCTTGACTTCTGGTTGCACTCAACATTATCCTGGCTCAGCTGTGATTTTAGCAGACGCGGACAAGACTTCGCTGAGCTGCGCGGGAGTTAGACTTGCTCGCATGGACCGAGGAATAATACCGACGGAGCTCCTCAAATAACACGCCAAACAGGAATGGGTAAAACCAATGTCGATCTTGGACAGGTCGCAGATGAGGTCGCGAGGCACGGGCAGGCCCCAGTGCATCTTGCTGAGATGTTGATGGTCTGCTGGCTGAGATTCATTGGCCACAGATTTTGGGTGAATGGTGATAAACAGGTTTCGCGGCTCTCAGACACTCTACGCGCGCTCAGGTGCCATTGCAGCAGACTACCGGCCTTCGGGTGCGCTGAACGGTCGGAGAATTAGGTTTCTGTTCCCTTGCAGGACTCAACGGCTGGAAACAGACCCGAGGACAGGTGAAAAGGGGAAGGTCATTACCCCATTGGCTACCCCTTTTTGTCTCGATCTTGATAGCGCCGAGGTCGGTCAAGGGCCGGTAAATATGATTGCCTAGCACAGTAACGGACAATGGTAATCTCGTGGGATGCAACATGATGATGTCAAGGCAGACAACAAACACACGGTTCCTCTGGGTGTCTCTTCACTTTACCAGCATAGTCCCAGCGCTTTGCTGTGCTGGAGAATCGATTGGGAGCTAAGGAACAGACTACAGGTAACTTAAGCAAGACTGCGCATTATCCCCAAGAGTGGACTCAACCCCTGGACGATCAACAGGCACTGGCTATCATCGATCTGTTTTGGAGGGAGCGAATCCCGGGTCTAGCTTGCGAACGACAGGCACGATCTGAAGATGCAGTCGCTTCGGGGCTGGATCAACAAGCTGGATCGGTCGATCCCAGCAAAAGGGCGCTTGTGTGTTTCCCGGCTCGCACCCGAGGGGCGGGTTAATGAGCGTTCTGATATAACCCCCTAGTCTAATCCTCGGCGCCGTGGTTGGCTGGACCGGATATATCCAGAGACGGTTTGGAGATTGTGGATGCGGGGAGGGTACATCAACGGGCGTCAACTATTTCATTAAATTAACTCTGAATTGGTCTAGGTCTCCGGAGTGGTTGGTAACACTGGCTGGGTTTTGCTCAGCTGGAAGTGCAATCAAGGAACAGCATGTATGGGGGAATATCGTGGTTCCATCCATATAGTGTTGGATGGAGTCTTTCCGGCCGGCTGCTACGCGCGGTGAAGGAGAAAGAACTCCGGCGTAGGCAATGTGGTACAGTAGATGTAACCTTTCTTTCTTATTGTCCTTCATTCCCTGATTTTCCGAGCCCTCGGTTCCAAGTCTTGCTTCCGGTGACACCTTGTCTCTGTAGTTCCGGTCGCCTTTCCCGAGGAACCCCGACAAGAAGTTATTCGTCAGAAATGGGTTGATGAGAGCGCCACGGTCTGAAGTGTTCTTTAGTTGACGGTGCGTTCTTTTCGGCTTGGACGCTATGGTCGCGTCGACGCTGGGCTACGGCTGATCTCAGGTGGAATGTGGCAAGACAAACAAACAGACATCCAGTCCACGCTGTTGCAATTGCACTGAACATTTCAGGAATGCTTGTTTGGGGGCTTCAAGCTATTCTGCTGCACTGGAATGCCCGAAATCTTACCTGCCTCTTGGCTCGTCTGCCAAAGAGAAAGAAAGTAACAGCGGCCTCCCTTGCATCCGCCAGTGATTACAGAAATGGGAAGTCTTCTCCTCGGGTCGTTTACCCGTAGTTGGTATTTCAGTTAGCTAATCAAGTGGAATAAGTCGTCATGTCTCTCGAGGGAAGGGAAGGGAATATTCACACCGAAGAATGTTCAAAACGCGATCCTAAAACATTGGAATGAGGCATTCGAAAGAACTCCAAATCACCACCACACGTTCTGTTGACGATATAATGCGGCTGGACATGACTCCCAGATTGCCCACCACGTTGAACTTCCTGACCACCCTCATCGTCAGTCTCTTTGAACATCCACATCAAAACTACCTACCCGCCTCTAATGATGCCTCGACTCCCACGAACCCCCTCCACCCCAACCACAACCCCCCCAAAGAACAACCACCACCCCAACAACCACCAAAACAATCCCTCCACGATGCCCTCCCCACCCCTAACTTACATCCCCCCCCTCCTCGACGGCGCCTGCGGCACGACCCCCCACTCCCAACACCCCCTCCCCACCGCCCTGCACCACGAGCTCACCCACACCCTCCCCCTCCTCCCCACCCTCTGCCGCGCCCTCCTCCTCCAGCGCTTCCTCCCCCACCGTCACCACCACTCCCATCACCACTATTCAGCATCATGGACCTGGACCGACGCCGCTGAAACAGCGCTGTACCTCCTCCTCGCCTGCTTTGAAGTCGGTGTGCTCCTAGCGGCGGTGCCGTTGTGGTTTGTGTTGCCGGGCGTGGTGTTTGCGGGTTGGGTGGCGGGGTGTGTGGGTGTGGGGGGGGTGGTGGTGGGTTGGGGGTTGAATGGTGGGATGGGCAAGGGGGAGAGGGTGTTGAGGTGTGATGCTGCTGTTGATGGGGAGGGTGGTGTTGGTGGTGGTGCTGGTGGGGGGGATGGGTGGATGATGGGGCAGGAGGTGGCGGAGGATGAGAAGTGGTTGTTTTTGGGGGGGATGGGGATGAGGTATGTGCTTGTTTTGGGTTTGGGTTGTGTGGGTGGTTGTGTGCACTGGCTAACGGGGGTGGTGTAGTTCTCGGCGCTGCCATGAGCGGACGCTTCCGGCGCTGTCGCGGCTGTTTAACAGGCCGGTGGTTTGCGTTTGCATGCCTACTTACGGCATGCCGTTTGATATCCTAGCCATGATGCTTCAGCGGTGTTTCTCGATGCCCAGTCAGGTCCGGAGGACGCTGTACTCCCAGATGCGCAGCGCCTTGCTCGACGACGCGATGAACCGCTGCGTCGTTCTCTGCCACAACGACAGCGCCGTGATCGTTTCCCAGGCCGTGGCCCAGCTGTGTGCCGATTTGCCCCCGGAGAAGCTGCGCAAGCTGGAGATCTACACTTTCGGTGCTGCCGCCAGCGAGTTCATGATGCCGCTCGGAGACAAGAGCATGGAGCTGGAATCGGTACACCAGGCCGGAGACTACATGCACGAACGCCGCGGTATTCATATCGAGCACTTCGCCATGACAAACGATCCTTTTGCCCAGATGGGCGTGCTGCAAAGCGTTAGACAAAACATGGAATCCCGGTTCTGCGGCAGCGTTTTCGTCATGAACGACACAGCCCATACCATGCAGACGGCTAGACCCAAAGCCATGCCAACCTGCTCTGGCTTGGCCATGGAGGACTACCTCATGGCTCTCTTCCCGACACAAATGGCCCCGGATAGCCCCACCATGATGCGCAGCGTGCTCGACAGTGTCATGACCATCGACAGAGACTGCGCCGAGAAGCGCGAGATTGCGGCCATGAGCAACTACCACGCGGCGTCCCAAGCCAAGAAGGGTGGGAAGCGGTTGAGCTGGACGGGGCTTGCGACCATGGCTGGGCAGAAGAATGGCATGAATGCCGGCATGGTGGCGCTCGAGATGGCGCGCAAGGGATGCAAGAGTTGTGAGGGGCGCAAGGGGCGCGAGATTAGTTGGTTGGCGAGGTATGTTGCCATGGAGGGGAAGCAGGCGGGAGAGGAAAGGCAGTGAAAAAATGATGGACGGGGTGTCGTGGTGCTTTTGTGATTTCTAGACAAGCCGGCCACGGACCTCCGCGGGCGACAATATCTAAATAATGGCGGGGGGTTATGTCAGGGCTGGGGCTGCCACGCCTTTTAATGTAGCGGCAATCACGCAGCGGTCGGGGAAAAGGAAGTGAAAACGAAGAGTTGGAGATGGTCTGCAGCTAAAACCGACACGCAGATGTGACTAACCTACTCCAGGATCCTATCCTGTTAGGGTTCAGCTTCGGTGAAGGTAATCTCTTGAGGATGCTTAGGTTCGGTGCAGCCAAAGGGTGCACAACAATAGATTTGTCTCAACAGTAGGCTTGCGAGCTTGTAGCGAACTGTAGTTGTGATTGCTAACTGGAGAACTCCCAGAGCCCTCCAGAATGAGTGACTATATACTATCTACTATCACCGCCCTCCCGGTGACAATCTTCAGTTGTCACTGACAACTGGTGATAATCGTCCATTATCACTGAAACCCGGTGATAACTGTTCCCATTGGTTCTTAAGCGATTGGCTGCCGGCGTCCTGCGCCTTCGGCTGCGACCGCCCCGGGCCGCTTCTTGGGTCATTCTGTGACACGCGTGCAGTCCTTGCGCTTCTTGGGTCATTCTGTGACAGCAGAGCTTCGAGGTGCCAACCTCCTATACCGCCTCGCCTTGTGCCACATTCCCCAGACATGCCGTGCCAAGAAGCTACATAACAAGGCGATACCTGCCCGTTCGCGACCCCCTAGACGCAAGCGAGGGCCACGCAGGTCTTGGAAGCCCACCAAGACCTAGTACACAAGCCTGAGCCAGCCCGGGCCCAAACCAGGCGTGAATTCCAGGGTGAGGTAATCGTCAACGATGGGATCAATGTACTCGACGAAGTTTTTGTAGGCCTGGTCCATATGCAGGAAATACCAACAGTCGGCGGGGTTCGTAAACTCGATGACGAAGCCATGAGCCATCATCGCTTCCTGGGAGCGCAAAGAGTAACTAATTAGCACCCTGGGAAAGTGGATTGAGAAGCGAGGAGGATTGTGGACGTGACTCACGTTGCTACCCCCCCGGTTGCTGTCGATACCACCGCTTACTGAGAGGATGTACGGCTTTCCGTCAGGTTTAAAGCAGAGCTCCTTGAAGGCAATGGTGCGCCTGCGAATCTGTTGTTTCCCAGTTCAGTCAAGAATCAACTGCGCTGGGCCGGGGCTACTCACTACGTTAATCGTGGTTGGTGAAACAGGTAGCTTGAAAGAAATGAAGAGGGGGTGTCTGTCGGCCTTTCTCGGAGTAGAGTCATCATCAAAAGAGCCACCGCCGAAAAGCCAAATTCGATCGCTAGACAGTATGCCCTTGACAATGTGTTCAGCGCAGAGGATGACCGAGACGTAGACGACTCCAAAGAAGAAGTCTTGGAGCCTCCAACCCATTCTTGTAAAGAAAGAAAGTACGAATGGAAAGGCCGATGCTGTAGAATGGGGGAAAAGGATCTGTTGACAAGATTAAGCTGACGCGTTACAGCCACATGGCAAGGAAAAGTGCGGTGTTTTCGGGGCTGGGAAAGGGAAGGCAAAAAATACAGCAAGTGGGATTTTGTTTATTATTGATTATTGACTGTGCTTGTTGTGTATTGAAACGGTGGAATGGAAACGTCACGTTACCTCAGAACTGAGTTGACCTCGCTGGTGTTGCGACTTGGGGTGAAAGAGCCGGTCAATTTATTCGCAAAAAGGGAGGGCATTTCCTCAGTTAATTGGGGGGGGAATTGGCCAACTGGCTACATGTATGGTCCTCGGCCTCGGTCCTCCCAAGCTCAACAGTGTCAAGACGAATGGACCGCATTTTGAGGAAGGCAAGGTGTGGCTGGATGGAGTTTGCGCCACAGTTCTACGGCCTTCTTCACCTCCCTCCACGGGCTGTTTGTTTGTGTTGACAGAAAATTGGGGGCCGCAAAAGTAGCGGCTTGCCAGTCAAGAAAGATGAACTATGTTTCTAGGCACGAAAAAAAAAAAAAAAAAAAAAAAAAAAGATAAAAGAAAAAAAGGAGAAGAAGAAAAAGAAAGAAGAAAGAAGAAAGAAAAAAAGAAAAAAAAGAAAAGAAAAAAAGAAAAAAGAGAAAAGAAACTAACACGTACAGATCCCCCTCCCCCCCTCCTCTCTCCCAATGAGTGTACAGAACGAGCACGGACTGACATTGGGCTGCCTTCGGCTATGAGTCGATTCCCCTTCGACGGCAGGGGCTTCTGACGGGGAATTGGCCGGAGCTTTTGCTTTTTACTTTGTCTTGTTCTTCTTCCCCCTTCTTACCTCTGCCCAGTTCCCGGCTCTTCCCCCGCCCCAACAATGATCATTCTTAGTTCACACTTGGGGACAGTTTACCGTGTTGATGCACAAATGGAACGGGATTTGGAAGAGATTATGTTACTATGAAAGGTCGGACACGCCCTCATGCTTGCTGTAACGGGCTGTGCCCGAGGTGGGCCTCGGTAACCCTCGGCCAGCTCACGTACAAGCACGGTCCACCGAACCCCTGGATGAAGCTATTCCCAGTTGCCCCACAGCGCACCGAACATTCTAGCAATGCGCTCGGGCCATCGCGCTCGCGATCATAAAGCAGCCCCACGAGCTGCCAGACTCTCTCATCTTTCCTTTTCTTCTTCAAGCTTAGTGTACTCGTAGAGTCGTCACCAGTTAGTTGCAATATACTCCTGGGACCGTTACACTTGCCCACCCACCGACTAATCCCCCGTTGATGCTCACGGTTCCGAGGTCTACTGGCCTCAGGATAACCTTCGATAGATATTCGCCAGGTAGCAGGTTTGCCCACGACGAGAACCTCAAGAACGCAACGACGGTTGTCGCAGCACTCATCTGAGAGGGACCAAGCCGTTGGTTCAAAACCTAAGTGGTATTCACTCCCCGCTGTCTTATAGAGGAAAGTAATCACCCATACAAACCATGTCGTGGTTCTGTCTCTTCTGGTTGCCGACTCCGTATGTACTTCGTACGATGCGTCCAGTCCAACCACCCATGTTGTTGTTGCATTGAGACTGCAACGCTGGTTCGCTGGCCGACAGGGGCATAAAAACCCCCGAGTGTTTTCAGGGGTACCATGCACACGATAGCCGAGGCCAACCACGATCTCGGGTCGGCTTCGATCAAACGAGACAGATCTGCGACTCTCATGCTGCACCCCAGCCGCATCGTTCCCAACGGAATGCGCGCAACCCAGCCTATCGCAACTCTTTGTGTTGTGAGGAGGATTCATTACCCCAGCCAATGCATCAAATCCCAAGCTCCTGCTGAGCTCCTGGTGTCAAATTCACGGCATGACTCTACCGTGTTCCCGCACCTCGGACTCACCGTCTCACATCTCCCGCACCTGTAGGCCGTCCAAGGTTCACACCATGGCCGGAAACCTTTCCTCTCCTGTTTCTTTCCCACACACATCCATCCCACCACACCATCATGACCGTGATACGAGTTTATGATCTCATCGTACAACCGTAGCCCTGGCCGGCACGATATCGACTGCTGAACACTCCACACGCGGGAGGTTGGCGGACATCGTCGCCTCCTGCTACCCGCTCCACGGTCCCGCCCAATGGACGCTCCAGAGGTCGTGTCAGGGCCAGAACGGTCGTTATCGTACATGCTCCGCCGCCAGCCCAAGTTGCAGATACCGCCTCCGGTCCACTCGCCAGTTGAGAGGTCTGGTTCGTCTGGGACTGCGGGCGGGAGCATGTATGAATTCTACATATCGAAAACCGAAGATGAAAAGGACGCGGCTCCTGCTCGGCCGAAGTCCACAATATGGGGGTACCGCCGCAAGAGGGTCATACTGTGTCTGTCTTTGATTATTGTTATCTTGCTCGCAACCATCGGCGGGGGCGTCGGGGGAGGGATAGCCGCCGCGAATGCGCGAAGGTAAGGACACGCCCAGCAATAACCCCAAAAGTGTTATTCAGACGGGCTGACCGAGAACCTACCGACAGAGCTTCCAACCCAAACCCGATGATTCTCATGATGCCGACAACCATCACAATGATGCCAACAGCCACCAGCGCGGAGCCCACGTCCACACCAGCGGCCGAAGACCAAAACACCGCATCCGACACCATCATCCGCGTGCCCACAAGGGGCGTAATCGACTTCGACTGCGGGCGGATATCCATGAACCGCCAGGTTGTGACGCTGGGCACCGCCTCCTGGGGCTTCGACGTGAACTGCATGATGGACTACATCGGCCCGGGCGTCGACCTCGCGGGCATGACGGCCTACACGTTCGGCGACTGCATCCGGGCCTGCGCCATGTTCAACAAGTTCGCCCGCAACAACACGTGCCTCGGCGTGTTTTTCAGCGCGAACCTGACGACGAGCCTGCCCATGCACAACGCGAACTGCTTTCTCAAGTCGTATTTGCCGCAGATGTCGCCTGAGCGGGACCTGGCTGCTGCGGCGTCGCTGGGGTCGTCGCCGCAGTTTATGAAGAGGGGTGAGGATGAGGTTGAGGGGGACGTCAATGCTGAGATACTCGATTGAGAGTTTGGGGGGCAGCTGGGCTGGATGTCTCCGTGGCCAACATGCTGCCGTTGATGACACTTAATGAACTGGCCATAGTTTTTAGTACCTAGTAGTTACTCGATTTGGCGGTAGATAACAGATATCTAACGCCACGAAACGCAGTAGCATCGCTTCCCAAGGTGCTTCGTGACTACACAGAGTTAAAGCATTTGATTAGAACGGCGGGAAGCGGGAAGTTAAAAAGACTACCAGGAACAACTCTTGTTTCCGAGTTACACTACGAAGTTCGAAAATACTTGCCCAAGGCAGCCAGCCATCCACACACTTTGAGCAGCACCTTCACACATCCCCAATCACCACCCTCCTTTTCCCTATCCCAACGCCTACAAGTCCCTCACCATCCACACATTCCCACCCTCTTTCTCCCCGCCCGGATACACTCTAAACCCAACCCTCTCATAAAACGCCACCACCTTCCTATTCTCCCCCGCGATCCCCAAATGCACCCCCTTCCCATAATCCTCCCCACTCCCCTTCACCCCCTCCACAAACCTCTCAATCAACTTCCTCCCCCACCCCTTCCCCTGCCACCCCTCCAACAAATCAATATGCAGCATCGCCCGCCACCCCTCCGCCAACTCCCTCTTCCCCTCCACCCCCTCCAGCACCAACCACTCCACCTTATACGCCAACTGCGCCAAACACTCCGGATTCACCTCCCCCCCCACCCCACCATCTTGCACACCCTCATCCCCAACCCCCCCCACCAACCACCCCTCCCTAACCCCCAACTGCCCCGGCACGGGTACATCCCTCCGCCCCTCCACCCCCCCCAACACCTCCTCCACATACCGGGGGTACCTTTCCGCCAGCGCCCAGACATCGGGCGTGCCCGCGACGTAGCCGACGGCGGTGCCGGTGCCGTCATCAAGGATGAGGCAGTGTTGAGGGAAGAGGTGCGTGAATTGCAGCGTCCAGAGGTAGGGGGCCATGCGGAGGGCGGCGGGGGAGTGAGAGAGGGTGGGGGGGAGGGTTGCGCGGCACTGTGATGGAAAAAGGGGGGGGGGTTAGTGGATGGGGGATGGGGGGTGGGGGATGGGTGAGGGTTGAGGGGAGGGGAGGAAGGGGGGGGGGGGGGGGGGGTTGAGGGAACGTACGATGTGCTTTGCGTTCTCCGTGTCCTCGGGCCTGAAGGGGCGGATGAAAGCCATGTTGACGGTTGTGGCTTGGGTTATGGGAGTGAGGGAGTTACTGTGGGTTGTTGCTGAAAGGAGCAAAGTCTGAATGCCTTCGTTGTGCTGGTAACGGTCAGGTACCTAATTAGTCCCCACCCGCATTGGCAAACAACGTCAGATATAAAAATACTCCGAACCTCGCTCGGGCGCGCTCACTTACACTTGCACTTGCATTCACACACGTCTGTTGCCAGAAGGGGAAGTTACACGCTTGTGTCTTACTCTTGAACGAAAGCGGGCCGCCCCTCCCCGCCCCTCATCGCCATTGCCGTGCCGTGTTGCTTTGGCAGAACTTCGGCTCACCTCGGTGACTCGGGCCGTCTGCCCCGGCTTTCGCACAGGGAACCACTTTCGACATCACCCCAAGGACAAGCTCCGTCTCAAGTTCAACCGAGCCTTACTAACGGACACGGAAACCTGTACTAACTCCGAGGCACGGTGGAGATAACACAACTTGTTGAAATGATCATGTTTCAGATTTATGCGCCTAGCGATACATCCCGCCCTGAAATCCAAAACCGCGATGCCAGCAGCAGCCCAGCTACCAAGGCAGCTCTCCGAGTCCTCCCGCAAGCCCGTCTCCATGCGTACTCCATCCAGGCTACGGTAGCCCTCAGTCAGAATCGAAACTGGCGGGATATGATCTCCCCGCTTTTGGAAGATATGCCAGAATAAAGCCCAGCGTGAAATAGCCTAAAATCCCATTACAAGAAAGAAGTAGTACAGATAGATGGAAGCGACAAAATAAGGAAGGAAGTACAGAAGAAAACTCCCCAATCCGCGCCAAGGAGTCCAGTGTGCAAAAGAGGTATCTCAATTTCATAACCCTCATATGGTATCGATGGACCGCGCCGGTCCTCACGCGGTGCGCCGGCCATCCTTTTCAGTCCGACCAAATAAAACCCGAGAAAGAGACAAAAGGAAAGAAATGAAAAATAGAAATGGTCAAGTGTACCGAGAAAGTAGATGGCCATGATCAGATTGCCTAGATCATCCCACCGGGGACAGCCATGCCGTCGTTGGCACCTTGGTTTGCCCCGGAGCGGCCCGCCGAAGGCCCGTTGCCCATCAACGGCGGGCTGTTTTCCCTCGATCTTCCAAAGAAAGACTTGGAGCCGGGGCCCTGCATGTCCGGGTGCGCTTTCCGAAGTCGCCGCCGTTGGTCTGGCTTGTCACCGCCTTCATCCCCACTGTCGAAGCTCGATGTGTTGTTATCTCCCTGTGTCCCGTATGGTAGCGGAGGCGTCGCCATCTCGGTGTCTTCGTAAGGGGCCCGCGGACGAGAATCTTGTCTGCGGCGAGGGTTGATGGGCGGCAGCGGTGGCGCAGGGCCGGCTGCACGGCTGTTCGACCGAGACCTTGGACCTCTGCCCGGGATCATCGGAGGAGCCTGGTTCGGAGGCGGAGGGTATTGCGAGTGCGCTGCGTGTTGGGGCAGGGTCGTTGTCGGAACTCGGCTGGTTGACGTGACGAACGTCGGCTCTGAGATATCCCTTTTGTCGACAGGTCGCCTCATCGAATGAGGCATGCCACCATTCACAGGGCCCAAGGCTGGTGATTGCGAGGCCGACTGTAGTCGTGGGCGCGGACCAAACGAAGTGGGAGTACTGACCGGAGATCCGGCGTAGGGGCTTGGCGAGGGCAGCCCCATGGGAGAGATAGGAGACGGCTGACCGGAATAGGGGTCCAAGCCCGGGCGTCCGGTGTGCAAGGCGGCGAGGTTCGTGGCCGACCTAGACCGGTCGGTATGTGGTGGCCGGTCGGGGTGTGGTGAGTGTGCGGGCGAAGGTGCTCCACGGCTGGGGTACGGATACGGCGGCATCACGGGGGAATTTTTGATGTCGGTCCCGGGCAAGCCGGGGGAGCGCATCATCGGTCGCCCGGGATTCGGAGCTCCCAGCTGGTCATGCGGCCCGTTGTTGGTATTGGTCCGCAAGCGAGGAGGCCGGCTGCTGGAACGACCAGCACTAGTTTCTGAACCACTCCTCGAACGCTCGCCCGAAGGTCTCATTCCATTTGGCGAGCTGTAGCTTTGGTCGTCGCTAGGGGCCCGTTGTTTATACGTGACGGGAGGGGGCCTCCTCTCCCTGCTTGGTGTCCGCTGTCGGGGGGCCCTCGCTGCCGAGTGCATGCCGCTACGCTGTTCCTGGGCTTCCTCCGGCGACTGCGACGTTTGCGAAGCCTGGTGTCGGGCAAGCGTTTCGAGCTCCTTCCGTTTCTGCAGGTCTCGCCTGGCTTGCCTAAACGCTCGCAAGCCCGGGTGCGTATTGCTATCCTCGTCCTTGTCCTTGGTGTCCGACTCGTTGTATGACTCGGCATCCGAAACCTTGTGACCCCGTGGTGGCATGTTGCCTCTCGAGACCTCTTCCTTCATCGTCTCCAAGGAGGGGAACTCCTTTTCCTCGAATGATTGTTTACCGGGCTGCGGTGAAGTGCTCATGGTCGCGGCTCCGAGCCCTAGTATTTTGAGACCCTTAGATTGCCCCGTTACCGCGTTACGTGAGCGGTCCATGAGTGAACCGCGACTCGACTTCGGCTTGAGGATGCCGAGACCGTTCGGGGCTTGTGTGGGCAAATCGGTTGGGAGGAGTTGAGGAGACGTAGCCCTGCTGCTGTCCGACTCGACATACGACGTCAACTTCTCTCTCACACGGCGGCGGGCGTTGGCGAGTTGGTTAGCGAAGCCGTCCGTCTCATCCTCCGTCGCCGTGCTGGTTCGGTCAAGCGTCCCAGAGTCCGATGGCTCACGGTTGGGCTGGCTTTCGCCCTCTGATGCTTCGGGAACGGCCCCCGGGGCATTCCCGGAGTGTGAACCAAGCCAATCCTGGTCCGAAGAAGGCCACGGGCTCAACGCAGGGCCGGATTCACTCAGGAGTGAAGGCGACTTCGCGGCGACGTTATAACGGAATCCCGCGCTGGAGGCATCAAACCCAGTCTCGCCCAACGAAGATTCCACGCTTTCTGTGCGAAGATGTTGACGAACGAGACCACTCAAACCCGAGGCTGGGCCAAGCGTGGGGGAGTCTTGTGCGGCTGGCTTCTGGGATTTAATGACTGGCACCTCCGCTTTCAAAGTGGAGGAGGGTTCTGTGCTAGATTTGGCACCCATAGCGAGAGGAATGGGTAGCGCAGATTGCCTGAACGCCGGGTGGTCTTTATCAGAGGGACGCTCGATGTGAGACTCCACTGGTAGGTTGAGCCCTGGTGGGTTGAGCGCATTCGACTGCGAAGATTCTGTCTCTGCAACGGGGGTTGGAGGAAGAGCTGCACTCGGCGGCGGCGGGCGGCTCCCGATAACGGGCAATTTTGTGTCGTTGTCTCCAGAAACAGGGGTGTTCCTGCCGGATTCTGCTTCCGCTCTATGCCGCTGGGTTGGGGTTTCTCGGCCCTGCTGAAGCTGGAGCTGTCGCTGGACGTACTGGGACTCGTCGTACGGCTGCGACGGCTTCTGGAATATGCTCGCCACATCCTTCGGGGGAATGGGCAAACCGGGCTGCTCGCCAGTCTCGCTCACGGGTGGGCTCAAGGGCGGTAAGCCGCCGAGATTGCCGTTTTTGGGGTCGGTTTGCGCCCTGGCGCCGAGATCTAACGCACCAATCGGCCGGGAGCTGGCTGATGGGCTTAAGGACCTCAAGCTCGGGGCACTCGTTTTCGCCAGAATCGTCCGGGTACCGTCAGACTGGAACGCTTTGTTGTCTGCCGCCCTCGTGACGAACGGGCGCGGACGTGTCAGAGCCTCGATCCGCGATAAGACTGATCCTGGTTGCTCGCCGGAGTCTTGATTAAACCCCTGTTCGTAGAGTCTGCGAGTTCGAGTAACGTTGCGCTCCGGAATGTTTGAAGTAACGCCCGAGGGTGGGGCGCTCGCCGCCGTTTGCGAGTCCTTAGCTGCACCGGCCGCTTGCGAAGTGACGGACGTGGCTGCCGTGGAGTTCCGAGCCATGAAAGAGTTGGAAGAGGTGGTCGATGCCGTTTCGCGCTTGCGGCGGTAACTCATGGGGGGCGGGGATTCGGATCGGGTGTGCGGCTCTTCCTCGGCCTCATCTGATCGGGTCCCGTTCAGACCATCCAATGTTCGGTCCCTCTCTGTCTGCCTCCAACGCTGGAACGCAGACATGGCAACATCCTCCTCATAAACTGCTCGACCGCTCATTCCACCTCCAGAGGCCGCCGGTATCTTGTAAATCTTTTGCCTCCCGCCAAAGAGCACGTTGCCTTCTGTAGGCCTGGAACGTGTTAGAACGCTCCCGCCATTCGCAGAGTCCGGATCGTCAGAGGCCACCGAAGTTGTGCGAAGGAGATTGGGACCCCTAACAGATTCGACCTCGGCAATGTCGGACAATCCAGCGCCGGCGCCAAAACCGAAGTCGGCCAATCTTGACTGACGTTTTGTAAAGAGAACGCTGTCGTCACTAGCCTTGCCAATCTTGGTATTGGGGTCGTCCTGCTCTCTCAACATGGAAAAACGCGCGGACAGGTTGTTCATCAATAAGCTGGTGCGGAAATCGTCATTGGTGGGGAGGGCGTTGGACAAGTCAATTTCCTTCTTGACTTCTTCTTGCTGCGACTTCTTGCCCTTGCGGAAAAAGGAGAGCGAGGATTGCTCCGAATCTTCGCTTGAGCGGCCGGCGGCAAGGTCGTCCTTCGCCCGCTTCTTCGTTCTAAACCGATTCATCTTGGCGGTCAAGTTGTGTCAAACTGCGGCATCGACTAATCCCGGGTATTCGGCAAGTCGTCGTGTCGAGATCAAGGTTGTGACGATGTCATGGGTGAAGTGCCGGAGGGGATCTCGAACAATATTCACCTCGGCATCCGTGCCGAAGAGGAAAAGGGGGCTCCGAACGATTAGTCTGTAACAGCAGTCAGCACCCATCGGATATACATGCAGCGTCATGTGTTGGAAATGGCATTGAAGTCGTGTAACGGGGCAGCGAGGCTCAACGCCGCAACACGAACTCTCGGCCGTGCTGGCGTGACGCAGCCTGAGCTCCTGTATGTGCGCAGCAAGCCCACAACATGATTTGTGATATCAACGTAAAGGGGACACCGCGAGATCTTCAGACGTGGTTTTGGGCTGACCACAAAAATAGGTCGAGTCAGGGAGACATACCGGAGGCGAATATCCAAGCTTCCAGGAACTGGTATCCACTCTAATCCCGTGAAGCAGAGGCCAAGAGTTCGTCTCAAAGATTCCCCAGAGACGCTCGGTGCATATGATCGCAGCGGCTTCGGACGCTGGTCTGAGACCGATACGGGGGCCCCGCCAACTGCCACACTGTGATGCTGCACGCTCCCGTGAATGCTTTCCTGCAAAGAAACCTGGGAGCTGGTGGCGGCACCGGGTCGCTTGTATATGGCGTTCCACCGATAGCTTGGCTACGGGAATCGAGGACTCGAGGAGGATATCGGTGCGGTCCTTTTTTGCGAGTGCAGGGAGTGCGTCGGGCGGACGTTGGGCGATTCCGTTGGTCGACTTGTAGAATTCGATTCGAGTCGGAAGCTGTGGTCACGGTAGGTAAAACCGAACATGTAAAACGAGTGTACGAAGTGAACGATGGAGAATGACCAAAAGAACGACAAGGCCGGTCGGAGGGCGGAGTGCAAGATCGAGAAGACGGCCTTGGGATGCGAATGGCATGAGATTTTGGGCCTGGGGAAGGAAATGGAGAGAGGGCGAGTCTTTCTCAGGCCAGGCGCGCACGCCCGCAAAAGAGTGGAGGCCGAGCTAGGATCAAAGGGGTTGCAGCGAATTCCTGACCATGGACCCCCCGGATTGGCCAATGCTTGTCCAATAACGGCAGTGGGGTGGTGTTTGGAATGGGGACCAAAACGCGGCACCTGGACAGGGGAAAGGGGAAGGGGAAAAGAAGAAAAGTTGCGGAAACGGAGGAGAAGCCGAGTGGCCAGCAGCCTGTGTCGTTTCGGACGCAACTGCAGCTTCGAAATGTGCTCACGGTTTCCGAACTAGCGCATCGAATTTCCCCAGGCTTTCTTCATCGTTTCTAAGCATTACTGCCCTTCTTTTTTTTTTTTTTTTTTTGCTGCGTCGGCAGTCGTGAAAGTGCCAGCGTCAGATCAGACCTGCATCTGCAGGTCTGGCGGCACCAAGTTTCCCGCCCTGACATCGTGCATCCGGTACCTGCATTGCCCGCCTGTGCTCGCTTCCCCTTTCGTCCTCACTCCGGTTGGCGTTTGCTCAATGGGCCGAGTCTTGACGGCCTTCGGAATCGGGTCGGAGGGCACCGAGGCCCCCTTCCCGTCCCCACACGAAAGCAACGGGGGGTTTGGGTCATCTGGAAACGCGCCCCTATGATGTGTTCAAGTGTCACAGGCTGGAGGGATGGAGGATTCGGCTCTGACGCATCCCCTTTAACTGCGCCGCCTGCATGGATGCTTCTTTCCCCGCCAGCCGCGGGGTTCTCCTTTTGATGTGGCGGGAAAATCGACATCAAGCCAGCGCTTTGCGCGTTTGCCCCTGATATCTCAGCCATATCTCTAAGCAGACGACGGTTTTCACACGGTTGTATGGATGCACACTACGAACGCAGGCGACCGGTGGGCGGTTGCATCCGGTGGCCATGGCGCGAGAGGCCTGGACGAATTGTGCTTTTAATTTTCGGGTTGAGCTGCACATCCGATTGGGCCATGTGACAAGAGCGCTGTTTGAGCTTTGGGCTTCAAAAAGTTGATGGAGCCCCTGACAGGCCAAAAGGAAGAGGCCTTCCTCCCTGCGTCCACATTTCTATAACTAATCAAAAAGCATCATTCTCGCGCTGATTACGAATGCCATGTACGACTGTGTGTGCGGGCAGGTGACTGGGCAAATCCCCCCCTCGCAACTCTCGCTCGTGGGAACGGACCGCCATCCCGGTCGATATCCGCTGGCCCTGGCATTAGTCACACCCCTCATTCCCCTCCATGCACCCATGTCCCGGGCTCCTTCCCACCCACACGGGTCGATAATGGGTTCCGCGAGCCAATCAGGCAGCTGTTCCTGAGGCTTAACCGTTTGTAGACTAGCACCCGAGATGAGAGATCTGAACAGAGTCCACTGCGCAAAGCGTGGATCCCCTCTTCACGCAGCAACACACAAATCCAGCTTTGATAATTGCAGGAAAAGCAAGAGAGACGAGTGAGTCCGGGTTTGTTACTGCTTGTCAGCGTATGGCAAGCGCTTTCGTTATTTTCTCCTGCGTTTGGAGATGACATCGGTTGCACTCAGCTTTGACAGCTTGGCCTTGTTTTTGGGCGACTGCAGGTCCCGCATCGAAGGCATCACTCTCCCTAGCTCAGCTGAACAAGGAAGCAGTCTGCACTGCGAGTCTTCGAGTACCACAAAACCAAGAAAACCCGCAGACCATTCATTGTCATGCGCAATCGGAGATGTTAGGTTGGACTTTCCCTCAGGGCTGAAGCCTGGCGATGGATCCTCGCCTCGTGGCAATATCCTGGGCAATTTCCGTCTCTTTGGTAATTAGCGGGATGGCTGGCGGGGCAGATAGCAGCGGGAAAAGACGAACAAGGGATGGATCATCACCCTCTTCGCGGTCTGGATGTTGATGGCCTGCGAAAATTTGTTGAAGTTGGGCGGCCGGTTGCTGATCACGGAGACAAGGGCGCCGGGCCGTTGTTCGAGAAGTTCATCCGGTGCAACCTCATGCCACCGTTTGCTGCCACCGACGCTCCGTTGCACTTACGGTGCTGGCCGAAACATCCGAACGGAAGAACAAGAGGAACATGAGAATGGAATGCAAGGGAGTCGATTTGTGTCGAACCAAACACTTTCGCGTTCGATATTGGGCTTGCAGATCAACAACACAGTTGGCGTCTTGTTTTGCTCTCTCCCATAACAACAAAAGCGCGATTCGTGGCCGCTTGTCTCACCAAGTCTCGAGTGAAAGGGGGACTTTTGGGGTTTGGCGCAACCTGGATTTGGCAGCGGCTGGAAAGATGAGACGCGAAAAGCAAGCCGCCCACACAAGCCCAGCATTTTCCTCTCCTGGATGAGGCGCACGGCACGATCATCATCCCGCACAATATTCTCCGATCGTTTCAACGCTTTCCGGATTTTCATTGGCAATTCGAGGGTGGTGGGACGGATTTCTATCGGCGAGATTTTGGCGCTCAGTGCAGGCAGTGCTTCAAGGTTGGTTAACGTTAAATCGAGCCCGGACCGACGAGTCAGGCAGGCCGACGCGGGAGCAACCGCTGTGGCAAAAATATGGGTTGTTTGCATAACACAGCATCCACAAGTTCGTCCCAAGTCTGTGTTTGTGAGGGCGAGTCCGGATGAACATCTGGGGTCAGGCGAACAGCGGTGCCTCTTGTTGCCTCGTCTCAGAAATGGCGGGGGAGCAAAGTTGGGGCCAACCACACAACGTCAACTATTTGTATGTAATGCTAACCCCCATGCACCCCCCAACAATTCCCAATCCCGGGAAAGAACCAAACAGGCGGTAATAGGCCCACGACGCATCCAGGCTGTCGGGTTCCCGCGACCGGGAAACCAACTACATCCTGTTTAATAGCGAGCGGGAATATTATTATTGAACTCTGACCGGGAAATCGCCACTGCTCTGCTGACCCGGCACATGCAAGTAAAACATACAAAAAGAACACATCCAAACCGCCATGGAGCTTCTCAAAAGCGCCTTCGATCTGCTGCCCCGCAAGTTCCGGCGTTTCTCTGGCCCAGGTTCAGAGCAGGCAATTCTCAGCACCAAGAAAGCTACGGCTGCCACACTTCTTTGCGCCGCATGCTCGCTGCAAACGGGCTCTGGAGTATCAGAGCTTCCGTATTACGGCCGGAGTCCTCCAGTTTATCCATCCCGTAAGGTTTTATCCCAAACATCAATTTTCCGATAAATGTACATGCACCGGCACGCTAACGCGACTCCGAACACCGAAGCACCCGGCGATGGCTCCACAAATGACCGCTGGTCTCTCGCTTACGGCCATGCACGGGATCTAGTGTCGCGCATGACGGTTGAGGAGAAAGTAAACATCACCCGGGGCTGGCCCGGCCCCTGCGTAGGCAACACGGGCGAGGTGCCGCGGTTGGGCATCCCCTCGCTCTGCTTCGCTGATGGGCCCTCCGGCATCCGCGGACAAGAGTTCGTGTCGGCCTTCCCCGCCGGCATTCACCTGGCAGCCACCTTCGACAGAGATCTTATGTACCGCTACGGCCAGGCACTGGGAAACGAGTACCGCGGAAAGGGCATCAATGTCGCCCTGGGTCCCGTCGCCGGTCCGCTCGGCCGTGTTGCCAAGGGCGGCCGGAACTGGGAGGGTCTAAGCAACGACCCCTATTTGGCCGGCGCCGGCATGGGTGCCATCACCCGCGGGATCCAGGAGGCCGGCGTCATTGCCACGCCCAAGCACTGGTTGTTGAACGAGCAGGAATTCCGCCGCAGGTGGGGCCCCATGGGCGATGCCATCAGCGCCAACGTCGACGATCGGACTCTGCACGAGCTGTATGTCTTTCCCTTCATGGACGCGTTGCGTGAGGGGGCCGGCGCTGTCATGTGCAGCTACCAGCGGGCCAACCACTCGTATGCCTGCCAGAACTCGAAGCTGCTGAACGGGATACTCAAGACGGAGCTCGGCTTTGAGGGGTTCGTCGTCAGTGACTGGGATGGCCAGATGTCTGGCGTGGCCTCGGCCAATGCTGGCCTAGACCTTGTCATGCCCGGTGCCGGTTTCTGGGGTGATCATCTGGTGGAAGCTGTGAACAATGGGTCTGTGACCGAGGAGCGCATCAACGACATGGCCACCCGCATCCTGGCGCCGTGGTACTATCTCGGCCAAGAGAATGCCTACCCGCCGCCGGCCATCTATGACAACCTGCAAAAGCACTTCCCTGTTGATGTCCGTGGCGACCACGCTAACCTGATCGAAGAGATTGGTGCGGCTGGCACAGTCCTCGTGAAGAACGTCAACAACACCCTGCCGTTCAAGAAGCCCAAGTTCCTCTGCATCTACGGCTACGATGCTACTGTTAAAGCCGGCCCCTGGCAGAACCGCGACCGGTACAGTGGTAGTTACGACGAGAACTTTGGCTGGAACACCTTCAACGGCACGCTCGTCACCGCGGGCGGCTCCGGGGGAAACACGCCGCCGTACGTCATCTCTCCCTTCCAAGCTCTGCAGGATCGCATCACCAAGGACAGGGGCATCCTACGCTGGGACTTTTACTCGGACAACCCTACGCCCTACGTCAACACCGACGCCTGTCTGGTGTTCATCAACGCCTACGCCTCAGAGAGCTTCGATCGGCCCAGCTTAACGGACGAGTTCAGCGACAGGCTGGTGCTGAATGTCGCCTCGTGGTGTGCGAACACTATCGTAGTTGTTCACTCTGCCGGTAAACCCTCCCCCCTTTTCCAACCCACCTCCACCCCCTTTTAACCCCTTTATCCCCCCCAGGTATACGAACCGTCTCAGCATGGATTTCGCACCCCAACGTAACAGCAACGCTCTTCGCCGGCCTCCCGGGTCAAGAATCCGGCCACGCCCTAACCTCCATCCTCTACGGCACCACCAACCCCAGCGGCCGCCTCCCGTACACCATCCCCCGCTCCGAGCACGACCTCCCACCCCACCTCCTCAACCCCTCCCTCTCCGACGCCCCCTTCCCCGAATCCAACTTCACCGAAGGCCTCTTCCTCGACTACCGCCACTACGACCGCCCCACCACCAAGCAAACCCCCGAATTCGAGTTCGGCTTCGGCCTCTCCTACACCACCTTCGCCTACACCAACCTCTCCATCACCCCCACCAGCTCCCCCCCCTCCTCCTCCCCAAACACAACAAACTGGCCCGAATACCCCTCCCCCCACCCTTCCCCCCTCCCCCAAGGCGGCCACCCCGCCCTCTGGGAAGTCCTCGCCCTCGCCCGCTGCACCATCGCCAACACCGGCCCCGTCGACGGCGCCGAGGTCGCCCAGCTGTATGTGAGCGTGCCGCGGCGGGGGGGGGGCGGGACAGAAGAGGAGGAGGAAGAGGAGAAGGAGGATGATGATGCGGCGACGCCGGTGCGCCAGCTGCGTGGGTTTGTGAGGGTGGGCCCGTTGGTGCCCGGCCAGGCAAGGGAGGTGGTGTTTGAGTTGACGAGGAGGGATTTGAGTGTGTGGGATGTGGAGGGGCAGGCGTGGCGGTTGAGGAGGGGGGGGTATGGGGTTTGGGTGGGGGGGAGTAGTAGGGATTTGAGGGTGAGGGGGGGGTTGGTGGTTGGGTGAGGGGGGTTGTGTTTGGGGGCTGTGTTGAGGATCGCGCTTGATGGGTGTTAGGAGAATGTGGCGTTTGGTTGCCCCAGCTGGTTGGTCCTTGTGGAAGCGCCCGGCGAACCTGAACTGCGAATCCAACCAAATTTCTTCGTGGCGCCAGCAGGTGACGGGGATCGCTAAATTAGGCTTGAACAATGGACTTAAAGCGGAAGGCGGGGCCACTCAAGCCTCGAAATGTGTCATTCGCGCCTGATTCATGCCCAGCGCCTTGTTGTGGCTTTCTACGTACACACTCAGTGTCGCCTTTCTGTGGCCTGGCGTGGTGGGATTTGCCAGCCCAGCCTCAGCTGAGCGGAGTTCGCGTTGTGGTGGTTTTCCCCCAGAACATCGAAACAAACCAACCTGATCGAAATATACACAAACCCTACTACTCCACCTGCTTTTACAAGCTTGAGGTACGGTCCATAACCCGCACACTTTGAAAGGCCCATCTCAATTCGCTCTTCAAATGCACGAAGGAACCAGACCACCATGCCCAACAGCCAGCGGGCCATCCTCGTCGGCTGCCATGGCTTCCTCCACCAACGACCCCCTTAGTTCCCATCTTGAACGACAGGACAACTTCTGTCCTTCGCCACCATGTGGTGACTTCGGTGTTGCGATCATTTGCGCTCTACCCGTCGAGGCCAAGGCCGTTTGCGCGCTGTTCGAGGAACAATGGGACGACAAGGGCTTAGACAGGGCAGTCACAGACACGAACTCGTATTCGGTCGGTTCCATCGGCTCCCATCCTGTCGTCCTGGCGCACATGCCCACAATGGGCAAGGTGGCCGCCGCAACCGTCGCAGGGGACCTCCGCGCTAGCTTCCGCTATCTAAAGCTCGTTCTCGTCGTCGGCATCTGTGGCGGCGCACCCGGCACCTCTAAGAATCCGTCCAAAGACGTGTTCCTCGGCGATGTGGTCGTGAGCACCGGCGTCGTTCAGTACGATCTTGGGCGACGGTTCCCCGGCCGTTTCGTCCGCAAAGACACTCCCCGTGATAACCTGTCAAGGCTGTCCGTTGTAGCTGATGGTTTGTTGGCCAAGCTAAAGGCCGTTGAGGCTGGACGTGGCAGGGAGTTCTCCCGCGCCGTGTCCCGCCATCTAGACGCCCTTCAACAGCAACTAGACCCAAAAACACCCTACCCAGGCCGGGACGAGGACCGACTGTTTCATCCCGACTACCTTCACAAACACCACGAGCTCTCAGAGTGCTTGGTATGTGCTGAGATTACGGATGCCATTTGTGACCAGGCTGCCAAAGAGAGCTGTGAAACGCTTGGATGCAGCCAGGAGATGCCCAACCTGGCACCCCGCTCGCCGCCGGAAGACAGGCTGCAACCAACGGTGCACTTTGGCCTCGTCGCCTCTGGAGACACTGTCATGCGTTCCGGAAGAGACCGCGACGAAATTGCTCGCCGGGATGGCGTCATTGCCTTTGAGATGGAAGGCGCCGGATGTTGGGAAATACTGCGCGAATGTTCTTGCTTGATTATCAAGAGCGTTTGTGACTACGCTGATAGCCACAAGAACAAGTTGTTCCAGGACTATGCCGCCGCAGTGGCAGCTGCCACAGCCAAAGCCCTACTCGAGGGTTGGGATGCCTGTGAGTGAATTGAATCATGTTCCTACCTAATCAGCGGACCCAACAAAGCTAACACTCAGGATGTCACAAAAAGACATACCGGACTCCCTTCAGCCTCTGCCCTCTTGGCAGACCTTTCGGAAGAACAGGCGGTCAGGTTTCAGTGTTGAAGAAGCCAAGCTTCTGGGAAGGCTCAAAACGGTGCCATACCTAGATCGGAAAGATCGAAACCCGCATCGAGTACCAAGCACTTGCGAGTGGTTTGTAAGCCACAGACTTTTCAACGACTGGCTAACGGGCTCTCGAGGCAAAGTCTGCCAGGCACTCTGGGTATCCGCGGACCCAGGATGCGGCAAGTCGGTGCTGGCCAAGTATCTGGTTGATCATGTTCTCCCCACTACTCAATCCAGAACGACGTGCTACTTTTTCTTCAAGGACGATTTCGAGGACCAGAAGAGCGTGGCTAATGCCATGTGTTGCATCCTCCACCAGCTCTTTACTCAAACCCCCGTTCTCTTCGACAACACGGTTCGCGCCCAACTGGAGGCGGAGGGCGCAAACCTCGCCGCTTCATTCCAAAGCCTTTGGAACATTCTGCTCCAAGTAGCAGGGCACAAAAACGCCGGAGAGATTATCTGCATCCTTGACGCCCTCGATGAATGCGCAGCAAACGACCGGCAGGTACTCGCTAAGGCCTTGCTTGACCAACATCGCACAAAGAGAGCGCCAAATTTGAAATTTCTTGTGACGAGCAGACCCTTTGGGTCTATCAGACGTGACTTTCAGCCGTCTGACGCCACAGAGCTTGCTGTCGTCCATCTGAGTGGGGAGAACCAAGAGGAAACGAAGCAAATATCCAAAGAAATCGACATTTTTATTAAAGCTAAAGTTTGCGGAGTGGGGGCGAAGTTGAAGCTGGACAAGGACGAGCAAGACCTTTTGCTCCACGGTTTGCTGAGTGTGCCACATCGGACCTATTTGTGGGTGTATCTCACCCTCGACCACATCGAAAACAGCGAGAGCATCAACAAGCGCAAGATCAGAGAGGCCCTTTCACGACTCCCCAAGTCAGTCGACGAAGCATACGAAAAGATCCTCTCCACGAGCTGTGATCTAGAGGAGCTTAGGAAAATTCTGCACATCATCGTGGCGGCAGTGAGGCCTTTAACACTCCGCGAGATGAACTTTGCGCTAGTGATACGCCCCTCACACCGGTCTTACCGAGATCTTGACCTGGATCCGGATGAGCGGTTCCGAGAGCGGTTGAGAAACATCTGTGGCCTGTTTGTGGTTGTCATTGACTCGAAGATATACCTACTCCATCAAACCGCTCGAGAATTTCTAGTGATGGCCGACTCACGGCGAAAACCTCCCAAGACCCCCAGGCCGGGCAACACCAAGTCTGGATGGAAACAGTCTTTGGAATCAGCCGAATCACACCGCATACTTGGAGAGATTTGCCTCTGGCACCTGCGGTTCTCCGAACTATCTGAGGGCATCCCCGTACTACTAGAAAGGGATGACTCGAATCTTTCCTATATCCAGAGACTATTTTCCTATGCCGATAGACTAAACCGTTGCGTGCGGGACTATGAGTTTCTTGGATACTCGGCCTACTGTTGGGCTGTCCATTTAAGAGCGCTGCATACAAGAGTCGACAAGGAAATGCTACAGGCAATGCTGGAGATCTGCAATGCCTGCCATCTACATCGCCCGTGGTGGTTCAAGGCCATAACGCGCGAACCAACTATATGGGGGTTAAGATTGAGGTCAAGCATCACTGATGACTTGGCCATGACTCCTCTGGTGATTGCTTCATGCTTTGGCCTCGTCCCAGCTGTCCAGGCGTTAGTAAAAACAGAGCGTGGTCAATTGCTTGCCCGAGACACTGAGGGTAGGACGGCGTTGGCCTGGGCTGTGGTGTGCGGCCACGCCGATGTAGCGCGCGCCTTGATCGACGGGCAACCAAGGATGCTTAGGGGCCTTCAGCGGTTGGGTATTTGGAAGCCAGCCATCATTGAAGCGGCGGATGATGAGCAAATGACGCCGCTGTTGTGGGCCGTCAAATCTGAGTCGGCGGACATCGTGAGGCTGCTCCTTGACAACGGCGCCAAAGCAAATGCGAGGTGGTGCGGGGGCGAAACGGCCTTGTCATTGGCCTGCAGCAATGGGAGACTAGATGTTATCCAGCTGTTGCTAAGAGTGGGAATCGATATCAACGAGAAGGACTCGCGGGGGTTGTCCGCTTTATGCTATGCTTGTCGTAGTGGGAATGAGGCCCTTGTCAGACTTTTGGTTGAACAAGGCGCAGATATCGAGGCAAGGTGCGACGACGGACGGGGTCCGTTGTACTATTGTATGTACCGCGATGGATCACCAGAGTTTGATTCCATCGCCAAGTTCTTGCTCAACAACGGTGCAGATCTCGAGGCAAGGGACTCGGAGGGCGCATCGGTCCTTTCAGCCGTTGTCAAGCGTGGTAACTGGGTTGGTGTCAAGTGGCTGCTCGAAAACGGCGCCGACATCGAGTCGCAAAATGCACATGGGGAGACACCGTTGGTGCTGGCTGCGAAGGATTGCAGGGTGGGAGTGATTTGGGCACTGTTACAGGCTGGCGCCAATGTCAACGTTACCGCACGAGATGGGAGGTCGGTCTTGCGACTGGTCATTGAGCACTGTCGATATGGACAGGTTGCCATTGTTGAAGGGTTGCTCCACCGTGGGGCAGATATTGAGTACAGAGATAAACAGGGGAGGTCGGCTCTTTCTCACGCCGTCACCATGGACGATAGGGTTCGGATGGAGGAAATGGTCACTGTGTTGCTTTCGGTGGGCGCCAATATACACTTGAAAGACAACAAGGGACGGACACCTCTGGTATGGGCCGCCAAAACCATGTGGAAGGACACCGGAATCGTCAGGTTGCTAATCAAGCATGGTGCTGATATCATGGACATTAAAGATGTGGATGCTAGGACGGCGCTTTTGTTGGCATGCCGTGAGGCGGAAAACCCGTCAACTTCGGAGCTTTCGGGTGGGATCCATGGGTTCTTGTTTCCATGGCAGTGATACGAGGGTATCAACACAAATTAGCAATTATTCATGCATCATCATCTCATCCGAGATCCCCTGCTCAACAGCCGACTAGCCCTCTACCAGTACAATAATAAAACAACATCCCCTCACCCACTGACACCCGCCAGCTTAGGTAGTTACTCCCCCTTTACCCTCTCAACCTCCTCCCCATCCCCACTCCCATCCCCCTCCTCCTCCTCCTCCTCCACCCCCCAATCCTTCCACCCCTCCCCTCTCACCCAGCTAATCCCCTTCCTCCACGCACCCTCCCTCACCGCCTTCGCATCCCTCTCATACACCACGCCCGTCAACATCAGCGCCGCCACAAACAACCACACATCCCCACCGCGCATGGCGCGCCACCACCTGCGTTTCACCCCCACCTTCCACAGGCTCTCGACGCTGGTCTTAGCACTGGACAAGAAGACGCTACGGGGTCCCGCGGCGCCGCCCTGGTGCAGCAGGGCCCAGAAGCCCGCGACGAAGCCGCCGAGGAAGAAGCGCTGGGTGGGCAGCAGGGCGCGCGGCAGCCAGGCCTGGAAGAAGCAGATGGAGGACCAGGCCGTGGCGAGCGAGCCCGTGAGGAAGCCGGCCGTGCGCAGCGCGTTGGCGAGGAGGCCGCGCAGGGTGGAGAGCGGGAAGTGGTAGAGCGCCGAGGCGCGCGGGAGGAGCGTGGCCGAGTAGACGACGAAGAGGAGTTGGGTGAGGGGGGGGAAGGAGCGCAGCCAGAAGTTGAGGTAGGTGCGCGTGCAGGAGGGGTCGGAGGGGTGTAGTGTTGCGCAGGAGAGGGAGGTGATGAGGGGGTGGGCGCCCGAGGTGATCGGGGAGATGGCGGAGAGCGAGGCGGGGAGGACGTCCTCCTTGGTGGGGAACATGGTGGGGGAAATGAAGGCACTGGGTTAGGGGTTAGTGTCGTCTCAGGAAAAGAGGGCAAGGTAAAGACTCACGGCCAGTTCAGCCGCGCCATTTGCGCGAGACTATCGGCAATTTCGCCGGCTTGGGGCCATCGCAAACCGGCGGGGTAGTCCTCCGGCTTAGGGCGGAGGTAGACATTCGAGTTCTTGAAGATAAACTTGCCCCAGAACTGGACAAACGTTAAGTTAGCAATCGGCCTTTCTCTGCCCGTAATCACACCACTCACCGAAGGGAAGCAGTCCCTATCGAACACGAGCGCATGGAAGAGCTGCCCAAACGCAAATGGTTGCAACATCCAGCTGCCCCACCACCACGGCCGCGCCCTTGCCTTATCAGGCTTGCCGTTCACTCCCTTCTCCCATCCCCACAGCATGCCGTTGTCCTCGGCGCAGTTCCACCCGAACTCGAGAGCGCGGAAGGCCGTGTACAGAGCAGCCGTCACCCGCAGCTGCTTGCTGGGGTACACGCCCAACGCTAGACCGGCAAGTGAGGCACCTACGGCGGGTGCGTAAGGGGAGGATAGCGCGCTTGCCGTGGTGGGGTTGCGCAGCCGGAATGGAGCGGCCGACGGGTCGAGGATATGGGCGCGCATGCGGTTGAAGAAGCGGAAGAGGATGCGGTATAGTAGTAGGATGGTACTGAGGGAGAGGGAAAGGCGGAGGCTTGATGATTTGTGTAGCGGTTGCTTCTTTTTAGTGGCAGATGCGCTGCTAGAATGACCGTGTCAGCTTGTGTTCTCAGCCCCGCGTGAAGCGAAAACCACCGCGATTGAGCCAAACATACTCTTTCTTCCCCAATACCCTCGCCGACACCACCTCCCAAAGTTTCATCAACACGCCTGTCGCGACGAACACGCGAATCGAGTGTCGGACCGCACGCGCATTGTACTCCTGGGCGCTGTGTACGGCGGCTGCCCTCTCGTCCTCGCCATCCCCCTCCTTCCCTTTCCCTTTTCCTTGGGCAACCGTGTTCGCCGACTGGGTGCGCCCTCGAGGACCGTCTATGATCCTCTGCACGGTTCCCACCGCCGGCGCGTGCTTCTTCAAGGCTCGCGATCGCGAGATGACGTATTTGTGGAGAGTCGCATATTCTCGCGCCGAGATGGTGTAGCGAAGCGCGTTGCGAAGGATAGGGTCCGTCGTGGACCGTGCCGTGACTGACGAATGGCCGCTTGATCCGGAGCTCCTAGAGCCAGGCGCCCCCGCCCTCGAAACCATCTTGGGCTGTGTCTGTCAATTGTTGGTGTTGGTACAATCGCGATTGTCGGCCGATTTCGTGATGGCGATCGGAGCCCCTGACTAACAGCCCCGGCGCAGAAAGGGGTGCAGATTGAGCCTAATAAGCTCTTAAAGGTCGGATGCGCGTCCCGTCGCGTAATACTAGGTTCTGGAAACTATAAACGACTGAAACGTGAGCTGCTGCTGTGTTTTCCTTCGGTATTGTGTCGTCGAGTAATTCGAAAAGATGGGACGAGTGGAAGACAAGGAACCAAGGAGGATGTCGTGCATTGACGGGGTTATTAAGGTACCTTGGAATTACCTCCACATTCCCCATCCATGTGCAGCAGCGGAAGCCTCGGTTCTGGGCTGAGCCAAGACATTGGGGCTTCCCCACACCCCACATTCCCTTCGTCATGGCATCCACTTCCCAGCAGTTTCACATGCACCCTCTGGACTCGAAAGGGACGAGGGGGGGCAAGGAATCAAGAAAAGAAGGAAAGAAGGAAAATGAAAGAAGTAAAGGAAATCAAGAAAAAGAGAAAGAAGTAAAATGAATTAGAAAAAAAGAAGAAAAACAAGAAAGAGAGAAAGAAGTAAAAGGAATCAGGAAAAGAGAAAGAATTAAAGAAACCCAATAAAAAAGAGAGGTAACTAGAGGGAAACAAGCAAAATAAGTTAAATAAAAGAAAGAGAGCCAAATGAAATGTAGATTATGGGCTTCCAAATGGCTTCCTTTTCGTTCCTCCAGCCGAAGGTCTCGGCGGCACCTACGCTTGGAGTTGGGCTTTTTTTGGCCAAAGAGTGACACGGAACATGCAAGGAAGCACCCCATTTCCAGATCCGAGTCTGGGGTTGAGCACACGGGAACGTGTTTCTTAAAGCAGTACACAGTACCTACATGGCAAGCCAACGTCAACGACCCCAAACGCCCGGGAAAGTATCCCATATTAGCATCGTAGTTCCGTTACCTTCTTCACCTGTCACCCCAGGCAGTTCTCACCCAGGATATGCTTCTGTCTCCTTCTGGTAAAACTAACCATTATCCTCTCTTTTTTTCACCTCCGTACCGGATACCCCTGACAAGATTCTATCATTAACAAACCAACTCCTGTTTTCCTATCCCAACCCCCAAGCATCCGCACGCAGACCGTCGGAAAAAACGGGTATGCGTGCTGCCTATTCTATCCCTCGACGAGGGTCAACACCAAGCAGGTGCCAACTAGTCTTGGGAGTCTGATGTATTTGGCCCCCCTCAGAAGGGGGACCAAGTTTTGGTAGGAAACGCATGAACTATTTCCGATACGCCAGGGCAGTCAATATGACCTCGCATCAGCCACCCAAAAGAAAAGACGGGAGCTGGTCGCCCCGCGCCCAGAAGAAAACCCCCAAGCAGGAAAAGGAAACCGACCATAGCATGTCCCCCCTTTCCCTCTAGCCTGCCCGACAAACGAGGGCAAGCGATTTTATGTAACCGTGTGACTCCAGGCGCGATGCAAAGAATGCCAAGCAGGATGTAAGAAAGGTGTATCGACCAACGAGGCAGGATAAAAGGAAACCACATGAACCAGTAAATGCAGATGCGAGCGGCAGACCCAGATACCCCCTCCCAAACCAACTCCCCAAAATCATCAAGTCGTGAGAAGTAACCGGCCAAAGGCAGCGATGGCGATCCTCAGGTGCTGACGCTAGAAGAAGTCGGCTGCGACCACGTATGGACAAGGTAGGGGAGGTCGCCAGGGAATACCTCTTCCTTGAATCCCATGTTATTGACCCAGAAGTCATCCATATGTCCAACGACCAAGGGCCCTGTCGCGTTCTCTACTCGCTCCTGGTAGACGCGAAGCAGTGGGTCCACCTTCTCCAGTATGCGCTGGCGCCTCAGCTCACGCTCGACAATGACGTCGTTGATCATGGACTGCCGGGATGCGGGGGTGAACTCCCCGGACGACTTGGCCAGATGGGGGTGCTCCAGGATCTGCTTCAAAGGCTCAAACGGCAAGTTGAGCAAGATCCGCGAGAGAATGGTCTCGTTAGGCGTCGGAGCACGTGGGGGAGAGTATCCATTCTTGGATGGCGAGATGTCCCCAAACTTGATCTGGGATAGACGAAGGTTCGAGGACACGCGCGGATTCCGCGGCATCTGGGTCTGGCTCGTGGAGGACTGGCGGCTATGGAGTCCACCGGAAGTGCCATTGGCAATCGTGGGCGCATTCGGGTTGCGCACCAAAGGACTCGACGGGGGGAAACGAGGGAAGCCGTAATCGCCGGCGTTCACGTCGAGGGTAAAACTGGCAGGGAAGTTGTGAATGATGAAGGCAAGAACTTGCTCCAAAAGCGCCGAGACGTTGAAACCGTCATTGCGTGGCGATATGGCTGTGACCCGCGAAACGAACTTGACAGCCAACTCGATCGTGCTCCAGAGGAGAAGGCTGCTGGCGCGATGAACGGCAGCGGAGTGCACCCAGGGTAACTGCAAATACCGTGCAGTGGCAATGTAGCCGAGCGCAGTCTTGAGATCGTCGACAGCATCCCGCAGGCGTAGTTCAGTGGGAAGAATGCCGTCGGCAAAGCTCCAGCCGTACAACGAACGGAGTGAGTACCAGAATATGTCGGACCGCATATACTCATCGTTAGCCTCCAGCAAGATGACGCCGCCTAGAGCGGTTCCTTGGGATTTCATGACCCCAGCCAGCACGGGGCTGCGAGATAAGATGAAGCGGTGACCGTTAGTTCTGAGCACACGGTGCAACTGCCGGTAGCCGGGATGATCCTGATATTCCGGGCTATCGGGAAAGTGGACCTCAAGCATGCAATCGTGGAAAGTGTTGTCCGAAACGCCATGCCTGAGGAAGGACAAAGCCTCGTCCTGGTCACGTAGGGCCTGGTAGTCAGGCATGGACCCCGGGGTAGGATTCCCGGCACCGGGCATGGGAGCGGTCATTCCCGGTGGAGGCATCGTGCCTTGTCCTGCGGTTGCGGGAGGGCGGGCGCCGCTGCCGTTCGCAACGGGGTAGTGGTTGAAAGCATGTTCCTCTGCTTGCATGGACGATTGCGATCCGTGGAAGCTATGGGGCGTGGGAGGAGCATGGTGGTTGATAAGTTTGGGGGGATATCCATCGATAGCGGAGACAACTAGCGCCCGCCCATACCCGTCCATAGGCGGCGGATACGGGAGAAGTCCCGGCGGAGGGGCGAAGCCGCCGCCAGAGCGAGGGGCAGGTGAAGATGTGTTCGAGTCGTGAAACCCGTTGAAACCCATGCTTCCGTTACTGGGGTGAGGGTGATGAAAACCCGACCGGTTCATGGGCGCCGCAGGGTGTGGGGCTATAATGGGGCCTTCGGGGGCCCGACCGGAGGTGCCCATGGGCTCGGGTGCGGGGTTGGGGAGTCCCGGAGGTCGATGGCGGGTGGGTGAGAGCACGCGTCGGTCAGGGACCGCGGAAGAAACGGTGGGGGTATCTAATCGTGTTTGGGTTTGTCAGCCAACATTCCCGCCTCAAGGGTGAAAGCTGCGAGGTGCCCAGGGACAAATGAACGGAGGGTTGACGGGGGAAGGGCGAGGCCAAAGAAACGAGGCGGGGGGATCTAGAACAGAAATAACTTGGAAGGGAAAAGGTGAATGTCACATACTATTATCGCATTCGCCCAACGTTTCCACTGGCCCGGCTGGCTCTGGCCTGGTAGTAGCTTGAGCGGGAGGCGCAGAGGAAGTTGCGGCATCGAGATCGCTATTGGAGCTTGGGCCATGCCCAGTTGCGTTCCCGTTCACCTGGTCCCCGCCCTCTTTGGGCACGTGAGCAACCGTCTTTTCCTCAACTGGCTGTGTAGCAATTTGTGCCTTGTTCGAAGACGACGATGGAGCTGACGGGGCGGTGGTTTGCTTGCTCGCTGGGCGTTGTGGGTAGTTGAGGGGGATAACAGGGACGACGGGTCGATAGAGGGGCCGAACGGCGGGCTTGGCGGGCTTGCCTGGGGTTCCATTGACAGGCGCCATAATTATGGAGTTAATGGAAGAGATTGTGGTGATCAAGAAGGGTGTGAAGATCGCGGTCGGGATGGAGAAGGCCGGAGGCGGCGGAAGCAAGAGTCGGGAGGAAGAGGCCGAGGGGAGAAAAGAAGGTGGTGAAGTGGAATCAAAAAGCCCGAACACTTGGCGGCGTTCGCAGAACTTTGACCTGTGCGACGCGCAGCCTAGCCTTCTGTTTGCGACACTGGTCCAGCGAAAAGTGGCAATTGGCAGCTGCAAGGTGCAAATAGTACGTTTGTCTGTTGTAAAGCGGCGGTGTCGGGCAAAGGAGTCCACAAACGGCGAGCACACAAGGTTCAGCTTTGGTCCAGGTTCCGTTTGACGCGAGCAAAGCGAAATCTACGACGACGTTCCTTGACCACAATCAGAGCGAGTCACTTTGGCTCTGGCCCGACTTGGACCCAGCGATGATGCCAAAATTTCAACTTTCCCCGCCGAAAAAAAATAATACCCAAGTCTGATTGGGCAGGACTCTTTGTGGGGTAACTGAGCCGGTAGCCTGGTCCGTGCGGCGAGCTGCCTGGCCAAAGCCGCCAAAGGAGAATCAACAACTGCGATGCGCGTGACGCAAACAAAACGGAATATAATACCGTATCAACAATGCGCCCGCGTTGGACCAGCAAGTAGACAATCACCAATGTATCGATATCTAGTTTGCTCTGCGACCATGATGCATGCATGATTACGCTTTAACTTTTCAGAACAGCAGTTTGTTTCAACTTAGCTACCTACTCCGAGACCCTGCATGGTTCGTTCGATGACCGATACACGACTTACAATAGATTCGCTGGCCGAACAGTGCTTTCCTTGCGGTCCTCCATTGCGCCTGCTCCGCAGCCAGCCGTCTGTTGGCCGGCCTCTCCGGAATATTGAAAGTCTGCAAAGCTTTTATTTCACCGCGCGATGTCATGCTCGCTCCAGACCGCTATTTTTTCGGGCGTCTCTTGGACATCGGCCCATCCGTCGCAGTACGCTTACAGAACAGAACGCACAACAAGCCATACAACTGTCAATTCTCGTTTATGGGCATCCATGGTTTCGACCCAATTTTCCACATTACTGAACTTGATGCAGAGGATCGCCTTGGCCATCGGTCAAGCTTCCTTCCTGGCAACCCCTCCATGTTGGCCACCCCTGTCGGGTTCCCTCGGCATTCGATTCTGCGGGGGAGGGGCAGTCTACGCTAACAGCCGATCCGGGCCGATCCGATGCTGGCTGTCAGGCTGCTTGTCCGATGCTGGCGTATCACAGGCCACTGCGCTGCTCCAAGGAAGGCCAAGCCATCCACGGGCTGACCGTGTCTCGCCCTCTCACACAACGCCATCGAATATCCATGTTCCACCACAGTATCCTCGGACTCTCCGAGAGACACCCGATACCAGCCCGGCCTAGTTATTGAGCCGCGATGACATGGCCATAGTATGCATTTTTGCGTGCCTGGTGCAGTGAAAGGCCAAGTTTGGGGGGCTGGCAAGACAGTGATCATAAAATCACGACAGCGCTTTTTCTTGTATACAACAACAAGTAGGTGCTAGATTTCAAGCGAGAGAGTAGAACTCGATATGGTTCTCGCCAAAACATGCTATTCCACGAGAGCCCGCGAAACGGAGCTTTATCTCATCAAGATATGGAGCTGTGAAATTATACCTCACAGGGCTTTCAGATTCGACCTGCCTCCTGTCCTTCAAACCCAACGCCCGTCAGTACCTAGGCTCAAGCTCCTGTTCTCCAATAGTGTCGTTTCCTATCTAAGGACCAGTGTGGCAATGCTTCGTCGCTTAACATTGATGGCTACTGCGAGTGATTCCATCCCGGGAAAAATGCCGACGATGACGAGTTAACTGCGGCTGACTGGGCAGCGGCGAGACTGGTCCTCTCCGTATTCGAAGACTCGGCGGGTATCCCGGCCAGATATAAGGCCTCGTACTCGTAGTTCTCCTTCATATCGTTCTCGTCCAGCGGTGGTGGCCTTCGGTACGGATACTGTGGTACCGGCTCTCCGTCGACCCACAGTCTTCCGATACGGCTACCGTCAGCCCCGCTGCCTTCCCCCGTTCTCTTCATCACCGCTCTCAGCCCGGCAACAATCGCACATCGCGCATCCCCCAACGCTTTCCGTTGCCAGTCCCACGGCCCGTCCGCCACGGCTACCCTCTGATCCGCCATACCCAGTCTCTGCCCATACCGATTCATCACCACGCTTGCGGCCATCAACACCCCAGCGCCCGGGGTACTATCCCCAGCTCCCCTCTCACCTGCCCCAGTCCCAAGCTGTGCCCTTCCCGCCCGCCACGCGAACACGCACCCCTCATTCCGGCACCCCATCAAGCCAAGCGTGCTGCGCGAGTCGAACCGGTTGCGCATCCACTCCCCACACGCAGCACACTCCCAGTATACGGGGTCGATGAACCGCGGTGAAGCATATAAGCCCCCGACCGTCCGGATGAGCAGCTTAGCGCTCGAGTCGTAGCCGAGTGGCCCCGGATACAACGCACAGTTGACACACTTGCGATGCCGGCAGCTGTCCCGCCAGCAGGCGTTATAGTCTTGTTCGCCTCCATTTCCACCCCCATCTCCATCTTCATCCACTCTTCGGCCCTTGCCCGTACCAATATCCGTCCCAGTCCCTCCCCTCCCGCTCCCACTCCCCCTTCCCAACCCATACACCCCCCCACCACCGCGATCACCACTATCCCTCCCTCTCCCTTGACCCATCATCCCCGCAAATGGCCCCTCCAGCCCCACCTCCCCTTCCCATCCCCTCCCAATTCCCACCCCCCTCTCACCTTCCCATCCCCTCCCAGCACCCACCCCCCACTCCCTCTCCCTCTCCCCTTCCCATCCCCTCCCCCCCTCCCCACCACCACCCACCCCCCCCTCCTCCAAATGCACCATCCCCACCGGATCCCAATACCCCCCCTCCGCACACCGACAGCACAGCCAGCGATTCACCTGTGCGTGGGCGGACGGCGCGGCGCCGCCCGCGGGATAGCGCACGGGGAAGGCGAGCGGATGGGGCTGGGCACAGATCCGGGGGGAGGGCAGGCCGGGGGTGGGGAAGGTGAGGAGTGTGCGGGTTTCTGGTGGTGGGTGGGGGGGTGGGTATGGCGTTGTTTGTGGGTGTGGGTGTGTCTCTGGGGAGAGGGATATGGGTAGGGGCAGGGGCGTGGGCATGGCGGGGTAGGGGGCGTAGGGGGGCGGTGAGGCGCCGCCCGTCGAGGCGGCGGTCGTCGTGGCGACCATCGCGGCGGCGGCGGGGGTCGGGGAGGGCGGGCGGGTCGCTTGAGGCGTCGCCGACGTTGACGTCGACGTTGATATTGATGTTGATGTCGATGTTGATGCGGTAGGGATGAAGGAGGCGGGGATGGAGGCGTGTGTTCGGTAGGTCATCGTGGTATTGTTGTCGAGAAAGACGCAAGTTAGCTAGACTCTGTAGACAGTAGATGATATGGTAAGCCCAGGTGTTGCTGCTCGCAAAAAAGCTGGGGGCTGCTCACAAATATAACTACAGCTGTAGAACAGGGTGGGGCTCCGGTGGCATGATATTTCGTATCTTGGAACATTTTGACAAAGTTGAGAACAGACGAGACGAAAAGTGACAAGGGAACAGGTATCGCTGGGTGGGAGACATGGACGTGGTAGACATCAACTAAAACGCCGATATCGTTCACCGCCTGGTGGCGCCTGCCGTCGTTCTCGAGTCCGGGCGAACCCGTGGCCCCCTGCGGCTGCCGACATGCCTGTGACAACTTGGCCGGTCGCACACTGCAGCCTGCCGGTTCGGGCCTCTCAACATCCTCTTTGCTAATTCTCGTCCAACGGCGCCGGGGAATAGAAAGACTGCCAGGGTATCACCGCACAGCGACCTTGAGTAAAGGGGTCCGCAAGGGCTATAGGGTCGCAAATGAGTGGACATTGGATTTCGTCTATGGCGGGTTGTTCCCGGTAAATACACACGATATAGGCGATCCCTGTGGCACGCCGCCATCATAGGCACCCGAGAATCGTTCCCTAAGAGTTGCACCACATGGTTACAACATCCACTAAACTACCAGACGCCCACCAAACAAATCCCTACCGAGACTGATGCCCACACGTGATCACCCACACACCAAACAACAAAACCAGCCTCATTGATTGCAACCGCTCAGGCCTCCTCGCACTCGACCGTGGTATTCGCAGCGTTGTCCTCTTTGCTTGACTCCAGACGAGACTGAAGGTCGAAAACCTGCTTGAAAAGAACAGGGCTCAGACGCAGTTCCTTTAGAATGGGCTCTGAGCTGGTCTCGTGGCCGTTCGGACCCTCGATGTCCTGGAAAAGTTCACGGCGGAAGGCGCCAGATTTCCGGGCATGGAACTTGAGTTGATTGATGATGTCAGCAGTAAGCTGGACCTTCTCGCGCATAGCGCTGTCAATCATCTCCTCATAGTCGACGCCGCAGTTGCAGTGGCTGTCAAGATGAGGAGGGGTACCTGGAAGCTTGAATCGAGCTACCTTGAGGGCTCGTACCCTCTCAGCCAAGTCCGCAACACTGCCTTTGTATACTTTGGTTGTAGGGAATGGTAGAAGTTTAGCGGTCGCAAGGCTGGTCATCAGTGAGCCTAGTTGCAAATGCTGGCACGACTGCTTCAGCTCCGCATCCGCGTCTTTGGCACGGCAATAGTTCATGGTTTCCTTGTCGCCGCGCATGAGCATGAGTTCCCGAAGAGGATCGTCGACAGCGCGCACGATTTTAGCTAGGGAATCATTGCGGGTCTCCTTGAGCAACTCTGGACAATTCAAACAGATTAACTAGAGGAAGTTCACCTTTAACAATGGGTCTGGGCTCACCAAGAACGTCCGTGGGGAGGCCATGATCTTCCCAAGGTTGACCAGAAGCGTTAAGCAGGCTTCCATCGTCGGCAAGAGTGGCCTTGTGTGCGGTTTTGGACAACATGCGGGCAAACCAGCGGCCTTCGCCAATCACCCAGGTGAGAAAAAGCGCCTTGTCGTCGTCGTTAACCTCACTCTTCATCACAAGGTGCCAGTCGAGACCAGCCACCCTAAAAAGCGTCAGTTTGTTTCGATTTGAAGGGGCTGGTACTTGGGGCGCACCATTTCTCCATGTAAGGAACCAGCAGATGAGCACAGTCATATTTCTCCACGACTCGGGCGATGCAGTAGAGCTGGTCGACATCGGGGCGTTCCGGAATCTCGTGAAACTTGTAATGGATGATGGAGAGGAGAACATCGATGCCGTAAAAGTTGTCAGTCGGATCAGTGAGTTGGACGACCAACTTGCCGTCGGTCGTCTTGTTCGGTTTGAAACGGTCAAGAAGATCGCTGAGCTTCGGGGATGCGGCGACAATGAGAGCAGATACGACCTTGCATTGAATAGGAGTACCCGTCGAGTCGCGGACCTCGAGGTATAGCTCAGCGTCCTGGTGGTACGATACGACCGAGGACAGCTCTTGTTTGTCGACCGCGTCGCGGTTTTCGCCATCGCACTTGATCGCCGGCTCGTCAGAGGGCGTAGCCTCCGCATGATCCGATGTACCTGTGATATCCTCGACTGATTCAACGACGATGGTGGTGGACGTCGCAGAGGTCACCTTCTCTACGGCGGTCACAACCGGCTCGGTAGGCTTTTCGACCTCGGGCCGCGTCATGATTGCGGTTTCCATTGTAGTTCCCGAGTTTGTTGGGAAACGAATGGCAAAAGAAATTAGTGGGCGCAATTAGAAGAACTGGAGCCGTGATGGTGATTGAAAAACGGAAAGATCGGACTCGAGAATAAACTTGGCCCGGGTCCGCGAGGTGGTAGGTAGTCGAGAGGGACGAAAATTGAAGAAAGGGAGATTCAAGAAGGAAAGGATGAGAGAAGGAAAGCGAGCCCAGTAAGGCAACAGCTCGCCACTCTCCGTGTTGGCTGGGAAAGGAAGGAGCAAGCCGCAAGGCAGTCGCACCGTGGGAAAGAAAGAAAAAGACTTGACGGCCCGTAAAGATCAGATACAAGATTGTGAAACGGGCCACATCCCTTCCTCGCCTGTCAACGTCTTATAATGGGACTTCAGTGATTAGTAAATCTTGACTTCCATGTCTACAAGTTGGCTGCCGCTGATAATTGGATGGTGTATTGTACATACCGTCGGCTCGAGTCAGTCGGGGTGGCATTCACTGCTCCATACTACAACAGAAATGTCGGGCACCCAGAGGCAATTCCCATTTGCTTTTGATCGTTTAGTTACAATTTCAGCTGTTGGGAATGTGTAAGATCGGGACCTCGATAAAGTGCTTACAGATTAAACGCCACACAAATCTGGGATGGGACAAGAGAAGCACAGATTGGCGATATGCATGTCAGACGGGCCGAGGGACGGCTGGACGGGATGGTGTTCCTTGTAATACGTTCTCTATTAATGACGAAACGGTTCAAGTCACCCCTAATGTGGATGGCGATTACAAAGCTTAGACGACAAAGGAGCTATATTCGTAGAATTACTTTATGTACCACATTCTGTAGCTAGTTTCACTTTCATCGGTTCGGGTCATTTCATGCCCAAAGTCCTCGTCAGGCGTGTCTTCTTTAAACCGTCTCGGCCCTCCATCATCCCCCACCAAAATGAACCCGCTTCTTCAAGATCAATGCGATCGCCCGATTAAAAGGATGTAAACACCGAAAATGCGAGTGTCCCTCCACCAGATGCCAGTCTGTTCTGTGGGCGAGAGACAAAAAGCCGCAATACAGGGGTATAGAACGCCCGTCCCATGTGGGGTATAATGCCGATGTGTTCGAGATGCTGCCGTGATGCCGCCAATGCTGCCGAAAAAATGATTGCGCCGACCCGTGCGAGATGCGAAGAAATTCCAACCCCAAGAACCAGCCAGAGCGCTGCTCTCCATCCATCAAAAAAATGGCTAGCCACCACCGAACTTCAAGCTCAGCCGATTGCGCCCCACGACGCAAACTCAACGGCGGCGCACGCTAAACCACCATCCCTTCCAGCCCCTAACCCTCACCTCATCAGGCTTCTCAGCACCAGCAGCAGCAGCAGCAGCGGCCGCGCCCTCCTCCCTATCATCAAGCTCCAACCGGTAGCGGACCACGCTCCCGCGGTCATCCTCGAAACCAACGCGGCGCTTGCTCTGCGGCACGAAACAGTCGGGCACGACGTGGCGCATGACCCAGCCGCGCACGCCGTTGCTGGCGGCGTCGATGGCCGCGTACTCGAGGCGCCGCGTCCGGTCGCTGGTCCAATAGTGCGTCGTCTGCGGCGGCAGCGGGTACGCCGGGGCCTCGAGCGCGAAGCAGGGCGTTGATGCGAAGTCCTTGGCGTTTTTCCGGGCGACGACGGCGGCGTCGGTCTCGACCAGGGTGGGGTCGGACGAGGTGAAGTGGGGGAAGTGGAAGTAGGTGACTGGTTGTTGTGGTTGTGAAGCAAGAGAGCGGGAGCTGCCGGGCGGGGACACGGAGTGCCGGCCGTTTCTTGGCCGATGGGAGACCGGGCCGGACTTCGGGGACCGGTGGTTGGGCGGCCTTGTGCGTCGCTGGCGTGTGGAAGAGGACAATGAGTTGGAGGATGAGGTCCTTTGGCGGGATGAGAGAGATTCTTGGGGGGCTATCGACTCGTAGCCTGAGTCCTGCCGGCGCATTTCTCGAGCTATGGGCCTCGGTTCCTCTTTTGGACTTGGCGACGACCGCGGTGGGCAGACAATCGGCTTCTGAACAGGCCGGGATGGGACCTCGGGCTCAGGCAAGTCGATGTCCTGGAAACTGTGGTACGTCGAATCGGACCGCGCCAGGCTCACCCGTGAGTCTGGGCGGTCGATGGCTGTAAGGTGACTCAAATGGGACGTGGCGGCCATGGTTGTGCGACGGGGCCCGGAACTAGAAGCATCACAACCGGCACAGCTCGGCAGAGTGTCTCGAAACGCCAACCAGGAAAAAGGAAGGAACAGTCCAGAAGGATGGGAGGAAGCGAGATTCTTAATATTTCGATGGGTGGGGGGCACGGCAGCCCGAATGCAAGCTCCCATCTAATCTGTATGGTTGCCGCGAGGGTCCTCCCGGTCCGGTCCAGAGCCAAAGTTGCGGTCAACTAACCGCTCGATCGGAAGTAAACAACCGGGTGGGTATCCCTGGAGGGGTTCTGTGATCTCCAAGACGCTTGCAACCGGTTGTGCTGCAGCCCAGCAAATAGCATGCGCTAATTGGGGGACGAGCTACCGCGAGCCAGTCTCCTATTCGCACGTATTACAGGCGGGGGACAACCCTAATGGGTCACCATGCTGCATCTGCAGGTCCGTCTTTTCTAATCATGCAGGTGACCTTGAATTGCTGCAGCCCCTCATCAGGCATGAAATCGAGGTTCGGTTCCAGATGAAACGGCGGGAAGAAGAAGCCGCGCACAGAGCCGCGAAGTAAGCTCGTCGACAACCGGGAACCTGGGTGCTGGCCAAAAATCTCGACTGTCTCTCGAAACCTGTTCAAGCGAGGAGGCCTCTTTGGCTCCGCTGTCGATCCGGCGAGGGATATAATTCCAGGATTGTGCGGCAGTAATTTCTCCACGCGATCGCTGCCCCCCGGATTTGTCCAGACTTGTTGAGACAGCTGAACAGGCGGTCAGTTCAAATTCGAGACAGGGGATGGTGGAGGGCCAAGCGGTGAGTTAAGACGGTTTTCAGATTTGCCCCACCTTTGACCCCACGTGGAGTGTTGGGATGGTCGAGATCGACTTTTTTTCAAGGAGTCACAATGAGGGGTCGAGGGACGATGAGAATGGGAATGTTAGAGCGAGAAAGGGAAAAAGAAAAAGAAAAAAAGTAAGATAAATCCGAGAAACGGGTCGAAGGGAACCAAGTTCGAAAGGTAGGTTAGGCTTGGCGTCGAACCTTTCGAGAATTTTCAGATTTTTTAAGTGGTAGGGGTGTGCACTTTCAGCCCGAGGTCGCTGGTTTTGTGAAAGGCGGGACAAGCCGCTGTCAAAATGTGGACTCCGACAGGGACGGCTAAGGCGGGCCGACAGCCTGGATGTGTTCCGGGGGCGACGGTGGTGGAGCCTTTGGACCAACGTTTTGCACACCGAGGTTTGAAATGGGTAACTAATTTGAAGTCAAAAGGAAGAGCGGTGGGCGAGCGCGCGCGAGAGAAGATGGGGCGCGTCGCTGATATTTGAGGTGACCTTTGCGGTCTGGGCGGGGGCACCGCCCTCGGATGCATTCCAAAAGTCGCGGTTTGGCCGATCGCACTCGGCATCCACTCGAACTATTTTGATCAGACATACCCGACTTACAGAGGTTGTGCCGCGACGACACTTCCAGGTTGCTGTTGGAGAGGGGCTCTGGTGCGGCGAGGTTTCTTCACATGCCAGGCACACAGTGCATCTGCGGCTGTTGGCTGGCTCATCACTGTCAAGGGCAAGTCGTTCTCCAATCATTGCTAGGCATTCTTGGAGGGGCGCTGAGACAGGAATCGGCGCCCTTGCTTCCTTCCAAATTTGGAACTGAGAAGCCAATCAGAAGCTGGCAGGTGACAGCGCCACGCCTTGGGTCGCGACTTGCGGTTTGAGACTCGTTCTTGACGTATTTGTGCCAGAAGCTGGATTGGTCTAGGCAACCCTGAAACCGCAGCACCAAGCTAAAAAGTGATCGCCGATCAGCTGCCAGGTTGAGCTTCCGACAAGACTCGAATCAGCCGACAACGAACATCTCGGCCGAACGAGAACCAGACTACTCTTTGTTTGTTCGCTTCAAAAGAAAGCCAAGAATGGGTAAAGATTACTAAGAAAGCCTACCATCAGTAAGAATGCTCAACATCTCATTCACGGCAACACTGGGTACTAGTTAAGATGTTCCATTTTCTGACGTGGGGCATCGAAAACGCTGCTAGCAAATTAACCTGATCTGGCGGGACAAGGACATTGTTTTAAACAAGTCCTTTGGACTGGGGAGCTTTCCGAGACTGAGCGCATTGTTCACAAAACAGCCCGAAAGCCATGGCAAGAGTTGTTCGAGCATATAATAATCACAGCGTCCGAAGTGAGCTCACATTGCCATACCAAATTGGTTCATGGTAAGCTTCCTGCTTGGGCTAGTCCAATCCGTCTCCTAGGGTCTGTAGGTTGGACAAAGGAGTTTAAGGTGTGTTTTTGGGGGTTGGGATACGGGGTACGTGGTACGGTCATGAGCATTGGTTAAAGGGTTCACGGAAAACGGATCTTTAGAAAAGGCGGGCAGGGTAGATTTCCATATGGCTACAACTCTACTGGGCCGGATAAAGGCCCTTTATTACTACGTAAGTCAGCAACGCAAGGTGGTAGAAGACCAAAAGGCTGGCCTGGAATTTTTGCAGATGTCCAACGTCATTGAAGACGCCGCGCTGGAGGATGAGGCCGAGGAATTGCAAACTGCCCATGGCATTCTAAACGATTTGGATGGCCGCCTGGGTAAAGCTATTGCTCTTTGGCGCGAACTTCCCACTTCCGAGAAAGAGCAGGAAGCATTGCCTTGGCCTCAATTCCCTGAACCGAATCCGAAACAGGAATTACGGAGAGCACCCGTCAAAAAAATCAAGATCCGCGCTCGCCCGACACGAGCTATACCCAGCCTGGCGGACCCGGCCGTAGGGTCTGAAGCCCGATACATACAGCAGTGGACAAACTGGACCGAGGCACGAACGGTCCCCTTTTTATCAGCCATTCATCGGCCTGAGGGAGTGGCATGGTGGATGCAAGACAAGGATCACTACGCCTTGTGCCAGCCTTTGGAGCAAGCTCAGCTTGAGAGGTCTGCGAATGCCGTCCAGATGAGCCGGTCATATGTGCCGCCGCCTCCTGGACGTGCCATTGCACCTAAGCCTACCATGGCACCTAAGCCTGTTGTTGCGCCCAGGCCTGCCACTGCACCCAGGCCTGCCACTGCACCTCAGCCCGTATCGATCTACTCGCAGTCTTTTACTCAGCAGGTAAGACAGGCCCAGAATCGCCAACACCACGCGCAGGCTCCCCCTCTCCCGCCCCTTTACGGGGTAGAATTATCCTATAGGAGAAGCCGGGCTAACTCGTCAGACTTTTGGCTTGATGAAGATTTTGAACCTGACTTTTGGCAGAAGAACCTTCGGCCCGGGAATATCTGGACCGACCCGCCGCGTTATCCGATACCCAAATCTGAGCTGGAACCAGTGTCTCCCAAAACAGTGCCAAGGGACATAAGAGTGAATAGTCTAGGAAGGACTGTAGCGGCCAAAGCCGTCGAGCGATCAGCGGCAGCGGGACTTCAAGTAGGCGGCACATGCCCGTCTTCGTACTTCCCCCAGGCAAAGAAGCAAGACTTTACAGCCTTGATGGCGGATAACTTGAGAAGATACTGACTGAAAAAACAGTGAGAATCATCCGAACAGGTATGAGTATATGAAAAGTTACGAAAATGATCCATGACCAAACCTTCGGAATGTACACATTGTAATATACCATTCATTCTCCCCCTCTCCGTTCAAGTTTGAAGGGTATAACTGTAAAATTGTGCTATGTAGGTTGAGTATTCACAATAGTAGTCGCTAGGATCAAGGTTTGGGGCTTGTATGGTGTTAACATCGCCGACTCAACTACATGATGTGGTTGTTCTTATCTTCAACCATATATATATTATTCATACTCCGCTATGCCCTAGGGCGTGCCGGACCCTCTGCTATTTAGTGTACAGGAAAACCGTGCCCTCCCGGGCCGGGTGAAAAGCCCCTACCAACAATCAAGGAACGATGCGTTCTGGTGAGTCTACGTATACAAAGAGAGGAGGCCTCTTGGCCTCTGAACGGGGGCGCTTCAGGCCGCCGTTCCCAGCTCGAGCCTCCTGGCCAAGCTGTACATCGGCAGCCTCCCCGAGTCCATCAGCCAGTCGAGGAACCTCCTCGCAAGCCGTGCAGTCGTGGGATTGATACCGTGTAGAACTGAGTAAAAGTCCCGTCGTGTCCGAATTCCAGTTCTCTCCCATCTTCGAGTCAACGGTGGGGCCAAACATCACACTACCAGGTGTTCGGCAGTCTCTCGTCCCTCGCCACACTCGCAGGCAGGCGTCAGAACCTTCGGGACTTCCCGTGTAAACAAGTAGTCCCGTAAGCCTATTGCTCCCGTCCGGATTTGAATGAGCAGTGAGCTTTTCGCCTTGCTGAGACCGTCATGCCTCCTTAGGGTTTCGTTCCGGAATAGCGTCTCCCGCTGATGGTCAAAGTCGTCCGCCGGCCTGGTGATTGCTCTGCCGTCCCGTTCCTTTAACCACCTCGCTCTCCAGGCCTCTTCTACTGCCTTGTCCGTGTCTATGGTTCCCCCCGTCCAGCGCATGATCGTGCCCGCGGCTCTCTCTACCGCCGTGGGCCCTTGAGGTCTCAAGGTTCGCGGTCGGCCCCTGTTGCCCCTCCTCGAGCTGAGTCTCTGCTGTATCTTGCGGCAGGCGGTAAGGATAACGCTCCCCTCCGTCTTTTTGCCGCCTTGGCCGTCGTCCAGATCGGGTTGTTGGAGTCGGTTTTCGAAATCTGCAAGCCGTTTGTTTAGGTATAAGTCCAACGGTGGTACCCACGTCTCTGTCTCGAGGTTACGGATGGGGGTAGACTTAAAGGCTCCCGCCACAATCCTCAGGCTCTTGTTCTGGACCTTCCCGAGGGCCTTGGTGATGCCTTTCTTCACCGGTTCGCCTCCCACATCCGTGGGAATGTGGAACGACGATGCGCCATAGGCCAGCGCTGACCGGATGCACTTTGTGTACACTTCTCGCGCTTTGGCTAGACCCAGTCCCCACGTCGATGCCGCTAGCCTCGACAGGGCATAGCTCTGGGTCCTCAGCTTCTTCTCCACCGCCGCAAGGTGGGCTTTCCAGTTGAGCTTCCGGTCCAGCCAGACTCCCAGGAACCTGGCAGACTCCTTCGGTCTGACGGGGCTGGTGCCTCCCCCTGGGTTAGTGAGTTCCAGCTGGTTTGTCCACTGCCGTCGTCCCTTGTTGAAATGGATCAGTTCGCTCTTTTCCGGGGCAAACTTCATCCCCCGACTGTCCGCCCATCGCATGCATGTTTCCCACGCCGCCTCCAGTTGCCGGACATTGGCCTCGGGGTTTCGACCAAACACCAGGAGGTTGGTGTCATCCGCAAACCCCGTTATAGCCAAGTGAGGGTGCTCGTCTTTTAGCTGCTTGTATAATGAGGAAATATAGAGGATGAAGAGAACAGGGGAAAGGGGTGAGCCTTGGGGGACCCCTGCCCGAATTGCCGTCGGTGCCGCCGTCTTGCCGTCGAAAAGAAGGGTGGCCTCTCGACCAGTCAACCAGTCTCTCGTCCAGAGGACCAGCCACCTCGGGTAGCCCATTTCTCGCAAAGTTGCTAGCAGTCGGGTGTGGTTGACCGTGTCAAAGGCTCCTGAGATGTCCAGTTGCAATAGGGACGCCGCACCCTTCTGTCTCCACGCCTCCTGGACCTGGGCTACTACTAGCCGGACAGCCAGCTCTGTGGAGCGGTGTGCTCTGTTCCCCATTTGTTCATCTGGTAAGAGGCCGTTGACTTCTGCAGTTTGAGTGACCTTCCTGGCGACCACTGACTCTATTACCTTCCCTAGGGTTGGCAGCAGAGCAATGGGCCTGTATCCCCCCGGGGTCTGATACACCGGCGGAGCCTTTCCTGGTTTCGGTAGTACTACAGTCTTCGCCCTCTTGAAACGGTTCGGGAACCATCCTAGCTCCAGACACCTTGTCGCCAGAAGGGCCAGCACTTCAGCTAACGGTGCTCCGCACGCCTTCAGAAGGCCCATCGGGAGCAAATCCTCGCCTGGCGCCTTCCAGGGGCTTGCTCTTCCTATCGCTTCCGTGATCTCGGTCGGCGTCACTGCTTGTACAACGTCGAAGCCCGGGTTCCAGCTGCCCAAAAAGGCTTGGTCTTCCACGTCCGTCAGGTTGGCCGGTGGGTCCGGGAAGAACCTCTCGGCCAGCGCGCTGGCCTTTTGGTCGTGCGTTTTGGCCGTTACCTGTCCGGAAGAGTCCTTAAATTCCGGCAGCCTCGGTGGTTCTGGCGGCAAAAAGCTCCGCAGCCTAGCCCATCTTTCCAAGCTCCACATCTGATCGGGCTTCTTTGCCTCGCTTGCTTCCTGTAGGCTGTTTCTCCAAGCCCTCGTCCGTGCTTCGCGCGTTGTTCTGGCGAGGTCCTTGAGCCTTTCGCTGAGCTCCTCCCAACAGTACTCTGCCCTAGTCTCCTTCGCCAACCTCTCGGCTCTCCTGGCCTCCCGGGCGGCCTGCTGCACCTCCACAGTCCACCAGGGAGAGCTGTAGCCGCAGCTCGCCTTCTTCCGTGGAGGCTTTCCCCCGCGACCCAGGTGAGCCACTCGACCAGGCTGCCGAAAGCTTTATCAAGACCCTCGACTGTTCGGGTCCTGGCCAGCAGCCCGTCCGGTCCCGGGTCTGTAAGTCCCATGGCCTTGCATAGCAGCTCTGATTCAGCCTTCACCCTCTCCCTGTCCATCTTCTTCCAGGCCCAGCCATCCGGTTGGGTTGGTCTCGGCCCATGCCCTTCCCCGACCTCGAGCACTTGTGGGTAGTGGTCTGACTTTCCACGGCATTCTTCCCCGTAGTATGCTGTTTGGAGGTTTTCCGAAGTCCAGAAGTGGTCGATGGTTGACGGGCGGCCTCGCTGCCGCCCCTGGGGAGCTCGCGTTGTCGCCCCCCTTGGAGTTCTGATGGTGAGGTCCCACAAGGAACCCAGCTGCAGTAGGTCTTCCGATTTCCTATCGTAGCGTCCGAACTTGTCCCACAGTGGGTTCTTTAGGTTGAAGTCTCCTGCCAGAACCACCGGGTGGCTTGGCCTTGGCCGCCCTTGCAGGGCTCTCGGTACATTCTCGCCGCCGGGAGGGTTGTATATGGACCAAAGCTCGAATCCGGGGCCCTCCCTTCCAAGGTCTGCCTCTGAAAACCACACACGGCACCAGTTCTCGGTGGCTTCGGAGTCCCACTGCTTGATCCCAAACCTCTTGCTCACGTATATCGCTGCCCGCCCCTCGAGCTTGTGTACCAGGTGGTATCTGCTGCTCCGGGGGCAGTATGTAGACTTCGTCTCCTTGTTAATCCACGGTTCCTGCACCGCCAAGAGGTCGTATTTGGCCTCCTCCAGCAAGACTTCCAGTGTTTGCTTGTTTCCTTCGGTGTTCCAGAGTAGGATTTTAATTTTCATTGCCTGCGACGGTGATCGAGTCCATCGTAGTGTCCCCCTCGGGGTCGCGTTGGTTCGGAGTAGCAGTGACCGCAGGGTTGGCGGCGACGGCAGGCGTTGGTCCGGTAGCCGGTTCGGGCGCCCGGGGCGGCGGAGCGGCGGTGTAGACACCGTTGACTACCGGGTTTGCGAACTGCACCCTCGGAGCCTCGAAGTTGATCCTGGTCTGCTGGGGGTCTAAGAGAGCCTGACGTTGGGCCGCAGCCGCATTCGTCGGTCTTCCTCTCAACCTCTTCCTTCCTACCACCTGATAGCTGTTGTTGTCCCTCTCCTCGCCCTCGAAGTTAAACGCGGGAGCGCTCGTAGGGGCCGTGCTGGCTGAGTTCGCCGCTGCGGTCTCATAAGTCCGTGGCCGGAACTGGTAGGCCTCCTTGGCCTTGGCGAGGGTCCTCGACTTCTCCGGGCACTCTCCTGACCACGCCGGATGCCTTCCTCCGCAGGCCGGGCATCGGAGCGGGATTTCGTTTTTGTGAGTAGGGCACTGGTTCTCGCCGTCCCTGCCGCCCTCTCCATGGGCTTTCGTCCCGCAGCGCGGGCACAATGGGGTAGCCTTGCAATGATGTTGTGTGTGTCCCCACTTCCAGCACTTGTAGCACTGTGTTGGGCTGAGGGCAGCCCAGTAAGGCTCGCAGTCCAGTAGTTGAGCCCTCCAGATCACTCCCTCGTCGCACGCCTTGCGTGCTTCCTCCTGGGAGGTTAAAGCAACCAGCACTGTTGCCCGGGTCGCCTTCCTGTGTCTCGGCACTCTGAACTTCACTTTATCGACTGTGTGGAGGCCTGTTTGTTTCCCGAATTCCTCCTCGGTGACCCCCTGGAGGTCCTTCTTCCACACGCCCTTTAGCAGGACTGCAAAGGTTCTCTTGCTCTCCTCGGCCTGCTCTCCGAAAGCCTCCTTGATCCAGTTGGTGTTCATCGAGTGCCAATCTCTCGCGCCTGCGTTCTGGAATGTGACGATTGTATCGCCGCTGGGGAGCCTTCGGGCCGCAACTGCTCCCTTCTTGATAGACACCCGGTTGATGGCCTGGATGGTTTCTTGCGGGGTGCGTTTGGCGAGATCGGCTGGCATTCCTCTGCCTCTGACTAGAATCTCCTTGTTTATGCGGGTCGGCACTATCTTTGTCGGCGTGTTAGGCTGCGGCTGAGAGGGGGCAGCTCCATGAGCGGCCACTGCGGCCCAGGATCCTCTGTCCTGGGCTCCGGTTCCGTTGACGGCTGCCTTCATTTCCTCGGCCACCACCTTGCGGAGGTTGGCAAGCGAGATGTTTCCAGTCTGTGACTGAGACGCGTTGTGCACCTTCCGGACGGCTGCTAGCAGGTCCTGTCCCATGCCTCTGGCTGTCCCTTTCTTCTCGGGGTCTGCTAGTCCCACCAGCTCGTCAACCATCTTCTTGACAACCTCTATGTCGGAGGGTGGGGGTGAGAGGGGCGGGGTGGGGGGCAAGTGTCGGGACTGCTCTAGCCCACTTCTTCCCCTTTGGACTGGGGCAGTAGGGCCGGCCATCCCGCCTCCACTCAGGGGTTCAGGGGGGCGTGGTCGTCTGGGTAACTGTGGGTGGGTCGGGTAGCTCGTGGGTCCGTGCGTGGGCGATAGAGATTTCCAGGGCGACTGCGTGTCCCGGATCGCCCTTCTTTCCACGCCTACTGCGGCCGCGCTGCGGATTGCGCGTCGGTGCACGTGGTGTGGCTAGATAGGGCTTTGCGAGAGCTTTCGATCAACGCAAGCTTTGGGACTTTTGGGGCCGAAATTCAAGGACGTTCAGCTCTCTAGGATCCATAAGGTAGATATATATCCTTTTAACCATCATTCTTCAACCATATAGGGGACACGCTACGGTAGTGACACTGAGTTAGATATTTGTGATCAAAGTTGAGCGTTGTAGTCATTGCTTCACAAAGACAACCACATTTGACGCGTTCTTCTCCCGGATATTTCAAGACCCCCATCACCAGCCACAGACTGCCTAGACAACGGGACCTTTGTCATTTAGGCAACTGACTACCTACCTAGGTACCCAAGTACCTAGGTACCTATGAAGAATCCCTTGCCAGCTTCACAACCTCCAAAACAGCATCCACAAACGCTTGCGGCTTCTCCTGCGGCAGATTATGTCCGGCACCTTCAACCTGATGATGCACCCTTGGGCCCGTGAAATACTTCGCGCTCGACGTCCCATCCGTGGCAGGGAAATTCCCATCCGCCAGCCCATCCAACGTCACCGCCGGTACCGTAATAGGGGGCAGCTTCCTCAACTTCTTCTCCGCCTCCGCATAATCCGGATCCCCCGGCGCATAAAACAACCGATGCCGATACACATGCGTCACCACAGCCACATAATCCGGGTTCTCAAATGTCTCGGCCGCCCGATCCAAATCCTCCTCCGTAAACCTCCACAGCGGCGAATTCCTCTCCCACACCAACCTCGCAATCTCCTTCGGCCTTTCCGCCAACGCCGCCTCCCCCCTCGGCGTCAAAAAATAATAAAAATACCAAAACCCCGCCTCAATCCTCACCTCCAGCGGCACCCACGCCCTGTCCAAATCCTGCACCAAATACCCATTCACCGACACCAACCCGGCACACCTCTCCGGGGACAACGCACAAACCACATTCGCCGCCCTGCCCCCCCAATCATACCCCGCCAGCACCGCCCGCCCAATCCCCAACCCATCCATCAACTCAACCACATCCTCCCCCAGCGCCGCTTGCTCCCCGGAGCGGGGGGTGTCCGGACGCAGGAAGGTGGTTGGGCCTTGCCCGCGGAGGTAGGGCACGATGACGCGGTGGCCGGCGGCGGCGAGCGCGGGGGCCACGTGCGTGTAGCTGTCGATGGAGTAGGGCCAGCCGTGGAGGAGGAGGATGGGGGGGCCCGTGGCGGGGCCGCTTTCGTGGTAGGTTATGCGGAGGCGGGTGGTGTTGAGGTGTTTGAGGGGCGTGAGGCGGGGGAGGGTGGAGTTGGTGGTGGTGCTGGGGGTGGGGGTGATGGCGGCGGCTAGGGTGGTTGTTGCTGCTGAGGAGAGCAGGGCGAGGAGGGAGGGGAGATGCATGGTGGCGGTGGTGTTGTTGTTGGTGACCTGGTGGACAAGTACAAATAGGAATAGAAGGACTGGTGTGGTACCGGGACTGAGGGCTTCAAGACTCGGGAGAGCTTTGGTTCAATATACTTATATCTCCTTTTTTTCACTTACACGCCGGAGGCCGACATCATTTCGATGCCCTATCGTCGGTGAAGAACAGGAACAATGAGGTTGAGTGGTGCCTGGCGATAAGCGAGCAGACAGGCAAGCCGCCGTGGGCGTTACTCAGCGACAGACGTTGTCTCATTCGACCGACCAGTTGGATTTGAGTTCATCGTCCGGAATAGGCAAGTGTAGTATTCGGCCACAGTTGATCAACGACGAACAGATGATGCCCCGGTGGCAGTGCACGAGTGCTGACGGAATTCCAAGGGTCTGCGCAGGTTCTCAAGTCACCATGCTGGACCTTATACATGGGGCGTTTGGAATCACTCGCGACGTTTTGGGAAGGTTAAGGCTTTGCCGTTGTTGACTTGCGTGTCAACCTTCATCACCTCGGCAAAGTCAACAAACCCGTCGCGGGAGGTGGTGCCGGCGCCCGCAGCAACGCGGGTGTTGGTAGAGAAGGACGGCCAGAAATGAATCATCGAAGCTTGAGTCTGTTGAAATAAGGGCACAGGATGGCCACGCACTGCTTTACTGGGCATATTCACCATGGCTTGTGGAAATCAAGGCTTGTACCAAGTTCCCCGACTACTTTTACTTTGCATCAACCCTTTTACTGCCGGGCATGACTAGGTAGTCGGTAACAAAGCCAAGGGCAAGGAGCACAGCCACCCGAAAAAAGAAATACCGAATTACCGACTCAGTTGAGGCCGCCCAAGCAGTCTCCAACAGGGCCGACTCACCCTACAAGGACATGCTGGGCCCAAATCTGTCGGCCCGATTGTTTAGCAGTCAATGAGAAGCATGACGGGGTACTAGAGCGAGCTGTTGCCGGTTGGTTCAGTTCAAGTTTCGACTTGTTGAATCACGTGCCAATCAAATGGAATACACTCTTGTAGCTGTAACGCTGCCTGAGATATACCTGCTTATATCGTACGGATCATGCATATCTCCATCATCCCAGTGGCAACAGTAATTGTAAAATTTGTCGTTCTTTCCAACCCTGCCCCCGTGTCGTTCGTCTAAGCCACTGAGGCATCATTCATTCATCATGGGTACCTCCGCGCCCTGCTGCTGTGTCTGACTGACCAGAGGGATGGGTTGGGCGGTTGGGATGTACTCGTCCCGTTGATCCCTCCACCACTTCAGGAACGCGGGGAAGGACCTTCGCTTGTCGGCCCAGTTGGGCGGGTAATACTCCTCGGTTTGTGTCTGAGGACGAGTATCTGGACAGACAGCCCGGGCGAAGGCAATGTCTGGTGCTGTGGCTTTGCGGGCAGACTCGTAGCCGGAGTCAGCAAACCGTTGGAGTTGTCGTGCGCGTCGCGCGATCTGTGACTTGGGCGGGAACATCTCGCATGCTCGTCCGTCCGTCGTCGGGAAGGTCGACGACTATGCGTCGACCGTCGGTGTGGGAGCCAATCGAACAGACGACGTCCGTCGAGCGCTCGAGTGATCGATGCCGGGCCCAGGATGGGCCGGCGGGGAGAAATCGCCACCTTCAAGCGCTCTCTGCACTGCCCTTCTGGCTGCTGCGTGACCGTTGTCGGAAGTCTGGGTCCAATTCCACGTGCGTGACGGCAAAGTAGGATTCCATCCAAATGTCCAACTCGTTGGCGTCTGGCGTCCGTTCCGGCTCATCGTTATCTGTGTTGGGGAGACGTGACAGTGCGTCGGGGACGAGGTTCAGCTTGCCCGGGATGTATCTGACGTCAAGTCGGTACTGGGCAAGGTAGATGGATGCGAGGATGTGCCGCGGATTCAGTTTGCCGAGGTCTGTCGTCCGCAGTGACGATTGGTTGACGATGCCTCTTGTTGACTGATGATCCGTGAGAATGACGATGGGGTGCTCTGATGATTGTAGCCATGTCCGCAATTTGCGACATGCCCAGACCAGGCCTGCCACTTCAAGTTCTGTAGGCCAGTATTGGTTCCTTTCGGATGCTGTGAGTCGAAGGTATGCACCACCTGCATCTGGCCAAAAAGTCCGAGCTCGAAAGGGCAGCAAGAAACCAAGAAGACGAGAAAAAGAGGTAAAGAAAAGAGAAGGAAGAAAAGAAAACCAAGGAAGATAAGAGGCAAAAAAAACCGAACAAAAGAGGTTAAGGAAAAGAAACTTGGTCAAATAAACAAACTCGGGCTTCCGAATGGCTTTCTGTTCGTACCTAAGTACCTAGTTGAAGATTTTGGCGGTAATTAATACCCTAATGTACACCTGGGGCTCGGCCTTTTTTTGGCCAGAGGGTGGCATGGCCTCGGATACGTCCAAATAGGAAGAATCTAAGAACCGAGGGACAATCCCATCGAGAACGTAAAGACGGCTGATCGGAGACTTCGAGCATGTGCAGATGGATTTGACGATGCTGTGTGACGGTGGATATTACCTGGTGTATAGCGGAAACTGGTTCCTTGGTGGAACTTCTCGGCAGAGACGGTTTATATACCATTTTCGGCAACCATGCCGCAGCCTAGAGGAATCCGAATCGTCTGTTGCAGCATCAGATGGCTGTGGTTGCATGAAATGACGGCGCCGGCAGCTGCAGCCAGTTAGGTAAATTGAAAGGCCTGAGACTATACCCAGTATCTTAAATTCACGAGCAAGACAAATACTCAGACCCAAACGTGGTGGCATTCGGCTGTGTTTACTCAGAGCTCATCCCAATAAGCGCTGCAGCAATCTATCCCCACCTCAACTGGGCGAATCACCAACCATCGCTTCGTTACTCGTATCCCCGATCGTACCACCTATGGAAAGAGCCTCATGTCGCCGATATACCACGGCATTGAGCCAAGAACAAAGTGCGCTGTTCGGCGATGATGACTGCAGAACCAAGCCCCTCGGTTTGACCGAGAGTCCGAGACAGAGAAGTGATGATATCCGACTTCACAACAATCCTAATTGTGACTTTGAAGGTATAAAGACGGCGACACCAGCGCTCCCCTATTGCCATTTTTCATCAGCATCACAACAGCCTTCAAACACCAACTCCCAAACGCCTCAAACCACCAACAACACCAATCTCCACCACTCCACCAACCAAAACACCAAAAAAAACCTTCACACCCGCCCAACCATCACCATGAAGACCTTCGCTCTCGCCGTCCTCCTCCCCGCCCTTGGCGTCGCCGCCGAGCAGCTCCTCGCCTGCGGCCACATGCTGGTCAACAGCAACAGTAAGCCTTCCCCCTCCCCAAAATGAAACCAACCCATCATCTAACCCCCAAAAGACCACCCCTGGTCCCAAAGCGACATCGCCCAAGCCGCCTGCGGACGGTCAGACACCTGCGACGGCAAGGAGTGGAACACGCTCTTCGAGGTGCTGCCGATGTCGTCGGGCCCGGCGTCGTGGGTGGAGATCAAGTCGACGGGGGTGTTTTGCCACCTGGGCTGCTGGGGGGATGTGGATTCGTTTAATGGGCAGTGCCACTGAGTTTGCTGAGTGCTGCTGAGGAGGATTGTTATGGGGTGGGGGTGAATGAGAAGGGGGGGAGAGGGGGAGAGGGGGAGAAAGGGGGGGGGGGGATTGAGGTGTGTAGAAAGGGGTATAGAAGGACATAGATTGGGGCAGTAAATATAAGAGTTTGAGCAAGATTGCTGGTACTGTGATTACTATTCCGTTGATATATAGTGGTATCTCTATGACAAATGTCTTGTTTTTCCAACCGCCAACTCCGCCCGCTAATATGCAAAAGTATGACCACCCAAAAAAACACATTACAACTTTAGCTCAAACTTCTTGACAAGGCGCGCCCCGAACACGTAAAAGAGCAGCGGGATGGGCACCAGGGCGAGCGAAAGGAAGCCCAAAAGCGAATTGCCCCATCCCATGTCGAGCGTAGCATACATGTCGATGGCGCAGAGCGGGAGGAGCGCGCCGGCTAGAGACCGGAGGACAGCCAGGGCGGCCGTGACGGAGGCTGCAGCGCGGGGGTACACGTCCAAGAGGTAGTTCTGGATGCACATCTGCCACAGAGGTCAGCGGTGCGATTCGGATTAGGGGATCGGGAACAACATACCATAACACCCATGAGACCAAAGGCAAAGAGAACAACGCCGATCATAGGCACAATCCAGTGCACGTGATACTGGATCGTCCAGCCGTAGAGGAACAGGCCGCTGGGGATGGCGAGGCCAGCGGGGAGAGTGAAGGAAGGCGTAAGTCTCGTCTCGGGACGATGGCGCTCGCCTTTGTCGAGCTTGCTCTTGACCAGCCTGTCGGAGAGAGTGCCAAAAATACCAATGCCCAGCATCATGCCGATACCAGAAGGAAGGAAGACGAGGCCGCTCTCGCCCTCACCGAACCCGTAGTGTACGGGGAACACGATGCTGAAGGTGGAAAAGAGAAGGTACAAGATGCCGTCTAGGAACTTGTTAGCTCAAATCTCGGGAATGACCGTCTAAGCAAACTTACAGGTGACGGCAATATAGAGAGCCATGGCGGTGACGATCGGGGCCCGGAATAACAGCTTCAAGGGCCGGACGATGGCTGCCTTCAGCTTCTCGGTCGGGGTGGTGGCATTGCCGGCAAGGGCGCTCCGCAGCTCTTGGTTGCCCGTCTCCTTTCTCAAGCGCCTCGCCTTCTTCTCCAGGATCACCGGGGCGTAGGACTCCTTCAGCATGAAGTAGGTAAAAACCGTGATGATGCCTGCGATGATGGCGATGAGCCAGTAAACCCATCGCCACCCAGCTGCGCGGATCAGGTAGCCGCCAGCAACGGGGCCGATACATGGGCCAAGCAGGGGACCTAGGGCCCAGGCGGCCATGGCCCTTCCGCGCATCTCGACGGGCATCATGTCGGCGATGCTGCCGCTGCCGATAGTAATGGGTACGGAACCGGCGAGGCCCATGAGAAAACGGAAAGCCATCAGCATGCCGATGCTGTTGCTGAGAGCGGTACAAATGGTGAAGATGGTGAACAAGAGGTTGCCGAGGTTGTACAGCAAGGAGCGGCCGTGAATTTCACTCATCGGGGCGACGAGGAGGGGGCCAAAGGCGAAGCCGAGGATGTAGATGGACAACAGGAAGGTAGCCGTGACGGACGATGTCTCGTGGAACTCTTCCAAAATTCGGGGGATGCCGGGGGCAAACATGGACGAGCCAAGGGGTCTTGAAGGCGTCAGTTTTTCGCGTGGCAGGGAGCGTATATGCAGCTCGAGACTCACGTGATGATAGTGAGGATGGAGAGCACGGCAACGTTGCTCCATTTCTTGCGCATGGTCCAGTTCATCGGGTTCGTGGGGTCGTCGGGGCCATCCCAGCTGACGACATTGGGATCTTTGCTCTCTACATTCCCCTTCTCGCCAACAGGGCCATCTCGACTGGTCGGTTCCGAGTCGGTGTCAAGCGCGATGGTGGTTGCTTCAAGGTCCGAGTTCAGCTCTTGGATGCCTTTCTCGACGTCGACGTCAGAGGGCTTTGCCTCGTCGGTAAAAGCCGTCCGTCTTGATGAGGGATCGGCCATGGTGAATTGGTGATGGGACTGAGGTCGTCGGATAGTTACCGGAGATCTGGGGACGGTTCTTGGGAGGATGTTGATTCAACGAAGACAGATGGGTTGGTTTTTCTATTTGTATTTGAGCCACGAGTGTGGCAACCCAGACGGAAAGTGTCAACCGGACAGCTAACAACCCGATTTCCCGGGGTCCAAGCATCCATCCATTGCTTGGGTGGGCCCTTGGCACTGAGCGAAACCGAGGAACCTTCCATCTTCCAGATCATCACCCCACCCCTGCATCGGACGAAAAGCTTGGGCAAAGGAGGGCGTCGTCGATGAACGGCGCCACCCGGAGGCCAAGCCCGGACGTCACAACCCGGCAGCACATCATATGCCTTCGAGAATGTCAAACTAAGTGCTTGGTGCTGTGACCGCGCCGTAAGGTGGGAATGCTGGCGAGATCTGGACATCGTGTCGCGAGTCGGCCATCGGCGTGAAATTGGGCGTTGGCTGCAAAACTTGCACAATTTGCACAAATGTTGCATAACCTGTACCGGGCCCAAGAGCTTCCGCTGAAGGAGCCCCGGATTTACGGCGGGGCTGACCCCTTTCGCATGGAATTTTTACCCAACCCATTTCTCAAACCCAATCAGCGCAGCTTGCCGGCCCCCACAACGGAGCGGGTTGGTCCCCAAATTTCGTCTGCCGGAGCTGGTTCTGGGAGGAGTCGGGGACACCGGCCAATCATGGCAATTTCCTGTCACAAAATGCGGAAGTCTCGCTCTCGCTTTTAGCAACCGAAAACCCCTGTCCGGTGATGCCTGGTGTCCGCGTGAGAGACCACCACGGTGCCGCCGCATCGGAAGTTATCTGTTGCCGACGAAGCCATCGATCAGAGATGGGAGCTTCGCCGACACTGTTGCTAGTCGGGCTCCGTATTTAAGCTCTTATCCCCGGTATTCTGCGAGACTGATGCACGAACATGCACATGTCCCGCGGGTGGGCACGCACAATGCCGTGATATGCTAATGGTTCTGCATGTGTTTCCATTTACACAGCCTTACAACAACACCCCAAGCATCGGGCCTTGACGACGCCAGTTTATCAGCCGGGATATATCCAAGCTGAGTTCGCGAGCCGCAGCTTTTTCACCTTTCTTTTTCTCTTCGCCTTGCGACCTTTTCCCACCACCCAACTCCAACCCACAAACCGAACACCCCCCTACCCTCCCCGCCCGAAACTTAAACTTCAACCCTCTGCTGAACTTCAAACCTTCCCTCTGGCTAACCCCCTCCCCTCTAGATAACCTCCTCCTCTCCTACCTCCTCCCCTCCTACTTCCCCCCCTCCTACCTTACCCCCCTCTTATCCCCCCCTCCTTTTCACCCTCCCCCTCCTCCCCACCCCCCCAGGCTTTTTCACCACCATCCCACCCAACCCACCCACCAACGGCGGCCTCAACCCCCCCAAATCCGGCGGCACCACCCCGCACCGCACCCCCACACTCCGCCACCGCCCGCCCACCGCCCGCTCCTCCGGCACAAACACCGCCGTGTTCACATACGCCCGGCACCCGGGCTCTGAGAACAGCCGCGCCTCGCACCCGGCGGCTTTGCTGGCGAGGAAGATGCCGCAGCCTGCTGTTGTTCCTTGAGAGTGGGATTGGGATGGGGGGAGGGTGTAGCATGTTTCGGGTTGTGGTGGTGGCGGTCGAGCGCCGTCGGCGGGGGCTGGGGCGGGTTGGGGGAGGGTGAGTTGGAGGAGGATGTGGCCGCGGCAGGTGGAGGGGCCGGGGACGCCGGAGAAGATGGTGGCGGTGATGGGGATGTCGGGGCCCAGGGTGGTGTTGCCCGTTGGGTCGCCGTTGATGGTGACTTGGCCGGGCGTGTCTTCGGTGATGTCGACGCCGGCGGGGAGGTTTTCGAGGGCGAGGGCTTGGTGGGGGGATGGGGAGAAGAGGAGGAGGATGGCGAGGGAGAGAAAGGGTGGTTGAGATCGCATGGTAGGTTGTTGGGAGCTGGTATTTCCCTTACTCTTCTTGTGCGCGGCGCGAGGAGCAGAACGGCTGAAGGAGTCGAGGTTTCGTTGTTCCTCGCCTGTGACTATGTGAGAGTGGAAGCACGGTGAGAAGGGCGGAATTCGTGAGATGCCTCGTCGTCTCCGACGTGGTGTTGAGCGCCAAGCATTTCCGGGTTTCACGATGCTGCAGCTCCATGCTTCAGATCGAGGAGTTCCTCCCGCAAAGCTTCATCCCGGAATTAGGTCCGTGCGCCGGCTGTTAACCAAAGATTTTCAGAAGTGTCACACAATGCAGGAAGCTCAAAGACGTTAAGGGGCAAGTCTTGCCGGCATACCATCCGAGTCCTGGACCGCAACCGCAACCGTAACCGCGCGTCGATCAAACTGGAAACAACCACAGACCACCAACGTAAGCGGCACTGTTGAACCCTCTCTCTCTAGGCATCTACCGTGCGTAACCAAGTCACCATAGCTTTTGCTCCCCGTGTGCGGCTGTCGCTCGAGTTGGCTTGAAGTGGCCGACTGTGTCTCAGCGGTCGTCGTGTAACACACAGAGTACTTTAACCACACACCTAAGGTAACATGCTTCCTTGACTGCTTAAACACTGTCCTGGCCCCAAGAGCAGCAATTTTGGTTCTCTTCCGTGCCACATCCCAGCACAATCCCGTCGTACCTGCATACCCAGGCACACAAAATCTCTTGATCTGCGACCGACGACCCGTCTTACGGTGTGCTGCGCGCCGAGGTCAGAACCGGTGTAATCCAACCGCCGACTTCCTCAACTTCCACCAGCCTTCCAGATAAGCGCCCTTCTAGACAAGTAGAGGTGCATCATCCCCAAGACAAAACTTCAACAAGAGAGTCTGACAGTCTCAGACAGTTTTCGCGCGGTGCGGCTCCAGGTTCCCCAAGGGTTTTGGAAAGGCAATTGATATACGGGCAGGGCACAATTGATACACGGGCAGGGCGTTATCCGGGCAGGGCAATGCAGAACCTCCTATTGGCTCAAATTTTCCGACAGCTGTCACCACTTCCCCGCTCAAAGCGGTGAAGGCCAAGTCGCTAACACTAACATCATTTCTGCTACATAGCTTCCTGTTAGAGGCTACTCTACAGCCCAAGTTGTCAAGGAAGATAGTCCAGCGCAACAATCATGCTCACTGGTGATGAGGTGTAGATGTCGCTAAGAATAAACTTCACTAAGAGTCCTCCATTCCTAATGGACTGATCCTTAGGGAGCAAATCCCCTAAGAGAAGACGTCCTGAGCCTGCATAATCTACAGTGTTCCGCGAGCTTTTCGTCTCCTTGTCAGTGAATCCAGTCTTGTGTGCAGGGTGTGACAACGGGTCGTGACACTTCCAGATTGCCTCCAAAGGTTTTTTCAGAACAACTAGCGAGCTAATCTCATACACCTCTACGTCGAGTAGATCTTGTATTATGCAAGACCTCTTTGTCATCGCTGCTTTGCATGAGTTCCCATTGAGATCTCCGTCTCCGGACGCTCGGTTGAACCTTCGGACCACTGGCACGTACACCTGCTAATTTTCCTGGCCCAAGTGCTGTATTTTGGCCGCTGCGTGCTCCCCTACGAGTTGGTACAGACCAATCGCCTTCTTTTTGGACCATCGCTTGTGCTTCTAGCCGAGCTAGCGTTGACTTATTCTTGCTCCCGCGAGGCCGGCCCCTGCCGCGCCCTGGCTGACTCCCATCTGGCAGACTAGCCGCTAGGCGCTCGTCCTCTTGTTCGTTCTGGCGCTGTGGGCTTAACTGGTTGATGGCTAGGTGGGGAGGGGCCGGCTGGGCAATGTTCTTTGGCCTACCACGAAGCGATGTGGCAATCTTGGGGTCGAGGATGCGACGATAAGGGTCAGTAGATGTGGATTGCCGTAAGTGCCATCTCGGATGGACATCCCATTTTGCCAGTGCGACATTACCTTCCAACTTCGATAGGATCGTATGGCAACACGGGATACCTAACTCTATAGATGGCGTACAGCCGTCGCTGCAGAGTCCGATGCCATTTGGTCGGGGATTCGAAGGACTTGGGATTGCCGTCAGAGCCCTGCGGTGCTCCCGCGAAATAAGGCGAAGGGCTTTCTGAGAAATAACTTGGGGGAGCTCGCCCAGATACTCAGCACCTCGTCCAGTATACTGCCGCGAAGTCAGGACTTCGTCACGTGCACACGCCTCAATGAAGTCCCTCTCCTGGTCGTGCAGCATATCGGTAATGGCCTCGACAAGACGGTACAGGTGACTCATGCCGTTCAGGAGGTAAGACTTGACGTTGTTGTTGCTCGCTTCCGTCCCAGAGGTAACCCGGCACCCGAAGTTGCGATACTTCCGGATAAAGCAACGGGCCCATTGCTCCCTCACAGGCATATATGTCCTGTACAGGTACAACAAGATCGCCTTCTGGTCGCCGAACTTCTTACAAAGATCTGCCCACAACCTGTCATGCTCCGCCTCAGTCTCCGCAAACATAACCAGCTTCCACAGCATTACAACGCCTTGATAAGTGTCGGGAACGGACTCGGAAGCCTGGCTAGTCCCAGAGTCGCGGACCATCGCCCTATCGCTTGCCGTCAGGGTCGTCTGGTCCTGGGCATCTTCGGCGGCACTGTCCCAGTCACTGCCAGGGTCCGTCGCTCCTCGCATCCACTTCTGCTTTGACTTAAGTAAGGCATTGGAGATGATGTGATGGATGCAAATCTGTTGTTGGCTCTCGGGGAACTGCTCGTCCAAGGCCTTTTTCATCTGGTTATCGAAATCTGTGAGGATGGTATCGGGTAGCCGGATGCTGTGTTGTATGGCTATTTGCCGAATGCCATCAGCGAGAAACTGGAAGCCTTCTAACCGCTCGTTGTCGATAAGGCCAAATGCAGCATTGAAGACAGTCCCTAGGCAAGTCTGGCCAGTGGTTTGGAAAAGAGGGAGCTTGAAGCGGTTCGTGTTGTACGTGTTGTCAAAGCTGAGGACTTCTGGGAACCGTTGCCACATGCGGATACAGTATGGAAATGTCCACACAAGACCCACAAGGCGATTTGGCTCCGTTTCCGACCATTTTACCACGTAAGGGATGTCTCTCTCGTCGAAGATCTTGATCAGCGCAGCCGTAGGGTTGTAGCTGTTTAGCTTCTGGCGGTTGACGAGGGCTCTGGCATTGTAGATGTCCCTGCGAGTGAGGACGGAGTCTGTATGTTGGTTGTTCACGATGTTTCTGACGTCTCGTGCTCGGATACCGACCCGGCGACTTGTCGCCTCAATGGTCGCCTTGACAGAATCAGTGAGCTTCCGGTGGCTAGGATGGGCAGAAGGGTCGGTACTGGGAGGGTGATTATGCTCGGGATGACTGGCATCTGCAGGCCAACGCAAGACCCATCGATAATCATTCTTCGGCAAAGAGACAGCAAAAACCCTCCATTTGCAGCCGCATTTTCTAGACTGCCGTTGTCGAATACCAGCACCTTCGCTTTTCCTTGGTTCGCCGTATCTGTCACACTCGAGGGTATAGCGTGACAGCCGACCTTTGATGAGATAGCGCTGCCGTTTGACAATGCCAAATCCGTTGGCTTTTGCAAAGGCATTTACCCGATCAAAAAGGGCCTCGAATGTTGGTTCGGGATTGCCCGGGACCAGGGGAATCGGTATCGTCTCCGGCCGGCTAGGACTTGACCTCGTATCTCGATCCTCGCCTTGCTCTTCCTGTTCACGCTGGAGCTGGGCGCTTGGTGACAAACTCGCTCGGGCGCGAGAGTGGTGGCTGCCGGTCGGGGATCGACTCCAGGTGATTTGTTCGCGAACAGTCCGCTCACGTGAAATGGTAGAACCATCTTCCGAAGTAATCTTCTCTCGCAATATGGTAGTCCTCTCTTGAGTGACGTTCAACTCAGGAGACGCCCGGTCGGATGAGCATCCAGACGAAGCTAGATGTGACTCCTCTTCCTCTTCCTTGTAGATCTCGAGCGCACTGCGGAATATGGTATCGAGACCCCTCAGCCGAGTTCTCCTATCCTTCTCTTGCTCCTTTGTATCTTGTCGTGCTTACATTCGCTCACTAAAAGCCGGGCCTGGTAAGGCCAGCTTAACATGGTGCATTGGTCTCGCGGGGATCGGGAAATCGAGGGAGAGAAATATCTCGGAGTCGATGCGCAGTTCCCACCAGGGCTCGTCTAACCCTTGGGATCCATGGGGTCGGGGTATTGTCGTGAAATGTGCCGGAGGATTGGTCGCAAAGAGATTGTACAAGGCGTTGTCGTCGCCATAGCCGTACCATTCCTCAGGGTCCGGCCCTAAGCTGCTGTTTGAAGACAGTGGCCTGGTCTGCTCGCGCGCATCGGAGGTATCGCGTCGGAGTCGCTTTTAGAGTTGGGATTGCGCTTCATCCAGGCCGGCAATATCTTGTCTTGTTCGGGATCGCTTTCGGGAGCTGTTGAAAAAGCGAGGCATTATGGGATTGATAGACATGCGAAGACAAGACGATGCTTTGACGTCGGTTGGAGTTGGCAGACCACTGGCAGCTGGCAAATCTGGAGAGAATGCGGCAAGATTTTGATGGGGCAACCCCTGCTTAACAGAAGTTTTTGAGCCAATAGGAGGTTCTGCATTGCCCTGCCCGGATAACGCCCTGCCCGTGTATCAATTGTGCCCTGCCCGTGTATCAATTGTGCCCTGCCCGTATATCAATTGCCTTTGGAAAAATGCTGCTGAACGAGACAGCAACAATGGTATATCATGCTAGAAATTAGCGGTAGTTAAAGAGATATGTCTATGATGCAAACCGTAACCTGCCATGCCGGGTATCGTCCATGCTCACATCATCCCTACCCTCTAACCCATCTATCGAATTAAATATCCCGCCAAACAAAAACGCTCCAGCACTCACCACCATCATCTATCTCCCCGCCACCTTCATCGGCGCCCAATCCCCCAACCAGCCCCTCGCCTTCGCCAGATTCCCCCCCTCCGCCTCCAGCGCCGCAACGCACCACTCCAACTCCCACGCCCCCTCCGCCGCCATCATCGCCGCCGTCTTCCTCCTCCGCTGCGACACCTCATCCACGCAAAACCGCATCGGCTTCTCATGGTCCGCCAGCTCCTCCAACAGCGGCCTCACCAACGGCAGCGCGGCCGCCGCGGTCCCACCCCACTGCTCCAGCCCCTGGTTGGTGCGGCCCGTCTTGCACCACTCGTTGGCGCACCACTTCCGGCCGCACCCGGCCATCAGCTGGGCGAGGTAGCGGCGCTCGATGCGGCGGCGGAGGGCTTTGCCCTCCGGGTCGTACATGTTGACGTACAGCGGGGAGAAGCACAGGCTGCACAGGCCGAGGTCGTTGCCGGGGCCCTGGCCCATGCGCGTGCCGCCGTTGACCTGGCCGCGCGGGCCGATGCCGTGCAGGGTGCGGCCGCAGAGCTGGTCGCGGCAGATGGCGGGGGCGGTGCGCGCGGCTTTGTCGAGCTCGTGGTTGGCGGAGTGTGCGGCCATGTCGCGGAGTCGGATGATGGCGCCGCAGAGGTGGCAGTCGGTGGTGCGCGCCCCGTCTGCGCGCTCGTGTGCTGTCAGTCCCGTGAGTGCGGTCTCTGCTTCGGAGGAGGGGTCCAGTGGGTCGCCTTCCTGCGGCACTTCGAGGTGGCAGAACTGGCAGAGGATGAGTTTGCTGGGGCAGACTGTCGTGCGGTGGCGGGCTAGTTCCGGGAGGGACGGGAATGTGAAGGGCGTGGATGGTCCGCAGGATTGGCACATATGCTGTGTGTGTTGGACAAAGTCGTGCTTTGCCTTGCTTTGGGGGCCCGAGCCATAAGCATCCGGGTGGGTTGGGCAGTGCCAGTGGTTCTCCCATTCTTCGGATCGTTTCTGGAAAACGTTCTTGCACTGTGGGCAGATGATATTGTTCCTGAGACAGAAATTCTCGTGAAGCATCATTGTGCGTGTCGCTATCATCTGCAGGCAGTTCTTGCACTGCGTTTCGTCTGCGGACAGTTCTGGGCTGCCAATTTCCATTGCGGCGGCAGAAGAGCCCGGAACGTCGGCTACTCTTGCGCGGAGTGTGTAACGACATGGTTTTGTTGCTGTCGGGCCACCCTCTGGACCGGAGAAGCCGTGAACAGATACCATCAAGCTCTCTGCGCCTTCGAGCTCCGAGTTTGTTGGCTCTATGAGAATGCGCTTGAACCCGTCCTTTGGTGAAGTGAAGTCACCGAATGTATGTTCGATGTCTCGTGGTATCGCCCGTTGCCTGTTAGTCTTTGGGCTCACGAAGAGGTCAACCTCACGGCCGTCGTGTATTGTGAGTTCAATGACAAGCGCGCGACTCCTGTCCCATGAGGGTAGCTCGTAGTCGACATAGTCTCGTTCCAGAACTCTGCCTTCAGCGTCCTTCCAGATATCCATCGTACCCCCAACCGAGCTCGCCGCGGCGGTCTCTGGGCGATGTTGTGATTTGGCGGCGATTTGGCGCAGTGTTTCCCTCGCCTGGTCTTCATTCAGCGGCTCGATGTCCGTCTCGAGGTCCGTATCAATCACACATATACCGTCTCCTTCGGGTAGAAACTTGTCTGCCAATAAACGAAATTCCTCGCCCTTTGTGCCCTGAATCGATATGATGGAGCCCTTCGTGAGGGTAGTGAAGTTTCCGCGGAGTTGTCTCTCCAGCAAAGGCCTCCAATCGTCGGGGTTGTAGCCAGCCTCCAGGGGTCGTAGTCGCACATAAGTTCCCGCAGGGAGCTGCGTCGCCTTCACTGTAATTCGAAGCCCCTCGTCCGTATTTTCATCGCCCTTGTCAGACCGAGAGTCCAAAATACGGTCGTCGTCTTGCGGACCCTCTTGTATATCCAACTCTTGTATCCCCAGGGCTTCGCGAATGTGGGGACTCAAAGCAACTTCTCCTTCGCTAGCCGAAAACTCGCGAATCCCAGCATAAACAGTCTTCCCGGTTGTCGGGTTGGCCAGTTGAAACATGAGCGGATGAGGTAGTTCTTGGGAGCGCTCGTGTTGCGCACCGGCCGCAGCGTAAGGATTTGACCGTTCGGATGCGGGGAATATAAAGGTGGGCTTCCAACCATTGGTTCCCGTGGAGGAAGCAAGCAGCTGCTCGAGTGCGGACTGCGGTAAAACGATTTTATCTCCGCGCAAGTCATTTGCTGCCGCGCGCGACGGGCGCACCGGGCGGAGAGTAGCTGACCAGCTGATCATCTTCGATGGATGTCTTCCAGTCTGTCGGGCGGTGGTCGGTAGGGAATGAGAAGATGAAGATAGAGAGGGAGGGTTTCGTTGTGGTTCAAGTCGTCCAACAGAGCACGAAACGGTTGTTCCGATCAGTCAGCGATGTTCTCGGCGTTTCCGTGACATCATCCGTTCGCGCCTAATGGCCGCCAAGACTTGCCGAAAAGGTGGGGCACCTCAGCCTCGCCTGGGTTTCAAAGCTGACATTTCTCATCGTTTCTTTATGAAGAATGAGATGGAATGAACCTAAGAAAAAAGAACAAGACAGCATTTTGGGACTATGATCCCGTCCCATATATAACCCCAACCCTGGCTCGCGCACCTCTTTTTTCCCTCCCCCAGCCTAAACTGACAGCCAAGCGGCGCCATCGCAGTGTTTTGTCAATCTGTTCATTCTGATGGTGCTATTACCAAAGTTAAACCCCACTCTGTGCTGCTTGAAGTGGCGGGGCATGTGTGGGGGCACCAAGCACCCCGCACTCAAGCCGGAGTTGCTTGTTGCCAGATGCCAGACACTAGCAGAACCAATCCGCCAAGTGGTGGTTGCCCATTCTCGCGCCAGCAACACGTGTTCAGGGCGCCTTGTCGCCTTGCTGCACCATTGCAGCCATCCGGCCCAGCCAAGAGCTTGTGCGACTCCCGTCTGATTAGCGACCAGCCAACGAGGTCGGGTGTTACCCCACGCTGCAGCATTGTCGACACAAAGATTGGGGTCAGGAAGCGGGGGAGCGAATAGCTCTCCTTTTAACGTTAACGCTAAGGCCGGTTAAACATTGTCTTCTCGCCTCTGTCGCCGCCATGCTGATGGCTCAAGCAGAACCTACTGATGTCGCCGATCTTGTTGCTTGGACGAGAAAGGTGTTAGTCGGTTAGGCTGTCTCTAGCAAGGCGAAAGGCTCGGGCAGTTCTGTACTTCGTGCATAGTTGCCCGCTCTGGGTGCGAGGGTGCCCAAGCTTCCCCAATCTGCAACACCACACACCCCGGTTTCGCCGATCAGTCCGGCTGTCCCCCGTCTCGCTTGGCCCACATCCCGTCAGGGCCGTCCTGTCAGACATCGGACTTGGTATCCGCACTTCCCGTTCTGGTACCACCAGGAACAACTCATCACCAAATATAATTGTCTTCGGACCCATCCGTTCCCCGACCTCCGAGCATCCTCTTTATTCTTCCACCTTCACCTAGACAGGTCACTCCAGGAGATACAGACCACACGGCACCCGCCTTGCACCATTCGAGGCCTTGTGCAATACGATGACCCAGATCTCTGAGTCTCACAACGCTTTGCCCGTCGACATTCAGCACTCTGCTCTACTACAACTCCTCGCAAACTCCCTCGTGCTGTCGCAGACAGCACCCTACCTCTCTTGCTATGATGTCCTGAATCTTGCAGCCACCGCGCGGGCTTTCCGCTTCCTCGTCTATCACACCCCGAACGTCTTTCGACGTCTAGAATTAGGCAATGTCAAAACTGCACAGTTCGATACCCACGCCGTCGATCGCGGCGGGGAGACCTGGCGCAATGTCCAATTAGATGAGAACTTGACTGAGGACGAGTAAGACAGCTTTATTGATCCCACCTTTGCAATGTAAACTCTGCGAAATAGCTAACGCTTGTCTTACATCAGTTTCTACTCGGGCCCCCTTCGTGGCATATTCTCCAACCTCCGCCGCGCCGATATCCTGAGGGACGTGCAGGTCCTCTCCCTCGACGGTCTTTTCGTCACCGCCGAACTGGTCCATGACATTCTCAACGACCCCTCTTTCTCTGTCCGTATTTTGTCGATCCGCGGCGTCAAAAACCTAAACGAGCGGCAGCTCCGTGGCGCGTTGCAATATGCCTGCCGCCAATCGAGGCCCGAAGGGATGCCACGCGTGAAAGGACTGTATTTCTTTGGACCGCAGGATACAGCACCGACATTGACACACCGGGAAGAAAAGCGCAGCTCCGCTTCGGCCAGCACAGCGGCCGTTGCCGCTGCTTGGAACGCAAAGAGTCAGGAGGCCTTGACTGCCGCCCTTGCCGAAGAGCCAGAGGCATGGTATGCCCGCCGGGGTGGCCAGTTCCCGGGCCGTATCCACGCCGACTGGGCGCACACGCTCAATGCTTGTGCCGGCATCATCTCATTCGACTCTGTCCTATGTACCGGCCCACGACACTTCAACTCTCCCGGCTGGGGAACTGTCAACATTGAGGCTCTCGATACCGCCGCTTCCACGGGGGCACCAAGCATCCCTCACTTTGCCGTTGCAACCCATAGCTTGAGCGGGTGTGCATCATGTGGCTCGGCACCAGAGGGTTGGACCGTGTGGGGGCAAGAACTGCTTACCTCCCAACGCGATGCTGACGGAAGACGGACGAGTGAGAGTTGCATGGCCGACTTGGCCCGGTTCCCTTTGCTGGCTCCTCCACCGATGCACTCTGCAAGCCTCCAGATTGCCATGTGCCCGGCTGGCCAGACTGTGAGGTCGCGCCTACCGTTCATACCGACCGGGAAGCAACAGGCGGCGCGTTTTATTCCGCGATGCTTCGACTGCATCCGAGACCGCTACTGTGGAGGGTGCCACAAATGGTGGTGTGAGTCGTGCTACATCGGACCCCGGGCGTCGTCGCCCGGAGAGCATGCGGGATCGCATTCCGGGCCTAATTCTGTAAGCAACCCCATTTCCAGTACCGGTGTGGTGAGCGTGGACAACAGTGTAGGATCAATGTGCACCAGAAACGGAGTTGGCACGGACGGGGGCTGTTCACTCCCGCAACACTTGAAGGGGTAGAGCCCTTGTAGCAGGTTGAAACGAGCCGGCGAAGGCCGACCCCCGTCCCCAGCGCAGGGCCCAGTTGTGATACACCAAGCCGAGCGAGCCGTTTCGTTGGCAGATCTCTCCACAGCTAAGGTTGCTCAACGAGTCCATGTCCCTTGGATGGGTTTGCACTCTTACTGGGGCAGTTCTGGAATGTTCGCTGAACACACATTTTACTCCGTTCCAGCATGGATGCTGATTGAACCGTCCCTAGGCCCATGTGTCCAAGAGCTGCTGGGAGTGTGGCATGAACGTAAGCCATCCTCGTCGCAGTGAGGTTGCGACCACAAACTAATGTACGCCAACTAGTGCAAAGAGTGCATCGATCGTACTCAGCGCACATGCAAGAGATGCAGCGGCGGCTACTGCCTAATCCACAATGAAGGCTCAAACATGGTCGCGGTGAGTCTCCCCCCACACTAGGAATTAAACGCCGCAACTAACAGAGAGTATGACATCTAGTGTGATTGTAAGCCCCTCAAGCTCTTCTGATTACCTGCTGTGACGCGTATCATAACTAGTTGCTAACACATCCTCGATAGGGTGCGTAGGAAGAAGCGAGGGCTATATCCGGGACTTCTACTGAGCAAACCGCGCGATCCACGACCGCGGCGCTCCTATCGTTTCCGATCCGCCCAAGCAGTCTCTTTCCTCCCTTATCAACACAGGCTTCCACACATTGGTCTAGCCCTTTGCGAGTCTCCAAGTTCAACTCTTTGGACAACCTCTCCCCAAATCCCCCTCTTCGTTATCGATTTCCACTACGATGGTTAGGTAGCGCACATTTATCTCCCTTATATGTTTTTGTTCCGGAATGGTTTCTGCTGAGTTTGTTTGGTCCTATAAGTAAATATCGATACCCCTACTCAATTCAATAAGACATACACCTGAGCCTCCCTCGTAATATGGAAGTGCATGGCTTTACTCATACATCATTCCTTTCCTTTCTCAACTCCAAAACCGCGGTTGCTTGTGCCTCACTCACACAATGAAACCCGACTTGGGAGAGAATCAACTTATTTGGTTACTAAATACCATGAATGTATGGTGATTAACCCGCCAAATCCAGCTTGAAACATTCCCTACACTACCTGACAGCCTATGTCTCACTCATGAGTGTCAGTAATGGCGAAGTTGGCAAGCTCAACATCGATCAATTGTTACAAATGCAACTAACTAGGTCCCTGAATAACTCCTCCAGCACACTAAAACCAGCTCAATGTGATTAGCAAAAGAAACCCACCACACTGAAATCACAGCCAACCCACGCAAAGCCCAAGAAAAGACGAAAGATACCAACCCTACCCTAATTAACCAACGCCATCCCCAGCCCATCCTATACCAAGGCAAAGCCCAAAAAGACACTCACTAAGAGCCACCAGCAACCAGCCAACCAGCCAGCGCGCCCATCCCCCAACCCATCCCAATGCAATCTCCAACCCTCCGAGTGAGTCATCAACCCTCAAAGCGACCAACTAACCTCATGCTGATCATCCCACTCCTGGGACGCGCACAGCCCCGGGATCTGGTACTGCTTCGCACCCAGAATGCCCAGCGAGCCGCTCGCGCGCGTCGCCCACGCCTCGTCGAACCACACGTCGGTGAAGGTCGGGAAGCTGGCCAGGCTCAGGCCGTAGTAGGGCCGCTCCACCACCCAGTCGGCGTCTACGCGCGCGAGGGCGGGCCCGCTGGCGATGTTCATGGTGTAGGTTTGGCCTTGGGAGAGGTTGGAGAGTGTGCTGTTGGGGTGGGGTGTTAGTGGGGGGTTGGGGGTTGTTTGTTTTGGGGGGGGAGCAAAGGAAGGGGGGGAGAAGAGGAGAGGCGGTTGAAGCCGATGGGGAAAGGGGGGGTGGGTGGTAACGTACATTTCAGCTGCTGTTGTCGATGTCGTCTCGATGGTGATCTCGAACCAGTCGTCTGGTGCCACTGTGTTGCTGGGGTCAGTAATGGCGGAAAATAGGTTGGTAGGTAAAGTATGGTGGCATACCTGGCATAGTCGTGATTGTGTAGGCGGCAGACGGAACCCATTGCCACCAGGCTTCGTTTCTGGAGAAGAAATGTTAGTGGGCGGGCACTTGGGGCTTGGTGGGAGATACTATAGGGCCACGTACTTGACGATACCGGTAGAGTTATCAATCTAAGGATGCTAGTTAGCTTGACATCCAGGAGTTTCCGTTTACGTTCGGGGCATACCTTGCAGACCGTCCCAGCTTGCAACAGTGTAGACCAGGAGTCTCCGTCGATACCCACCCAGTTTGCGGCCGCTTGGGGGTACGTCGTCACGCCGGCTCTTTTGGTACATGTGGGGTGCTGGAACGTTCCGTGGATGACTTTGATCTGGTTGGTCGAGGGCGTTTTGTTGACAGAGCCGCACCAGTTGTTACTATTAGCGGTAGGGTTCGCCCTCCGGATCCTTCGGTGGGCTGGGGTCGGGCTGCTGCCACCCATGCGGGTACGGCCGAACTCGAACGGCTCTAGCTTAATTTCGGATTGTGGGATGGGGACGCCGTTCTTTGTGGCTTCTACCGTGAAGGTGAGCTCTGCCAGAGCCTGGTTGGCCACGAGGGCCGAGCCGAACAGTGCCGCAAGGGTCCACCGCATGGCGAGAGCTAGGAGGGATGAGGGTGGTTGAGTAATATCTGGGGTGCTATACGTGAGCGGCTAAGCACTTTAAAGATATTGGAAAGTAGGGATGAGGGGCGTGGGTCATGCAGTTTGAAATACTAAGTAGTAGGAATTACCTTTGGGCTAACCAGCACGATCGGATGACCTCCATTTATCTAGTCTTCCGACCATGAGATGTTCAGAGCTGTCTCCCCCATCCGCAGAAGCCGCGGCAGGGTTACTCAAGGGAGGCAGACCCGGCGGTGCACAACCATTCCGTTTAGGACAGGAAACGTCCAATACTCACCGGTGAGGGCCACACCAGGACAGGAAGAGTTCGGAGATATCAGGGAAAGTGTGCCGCACCCTAGGCTAACCTTTCCCCATTCAGACCTATTGTCCTCGGCCTCGCCCAAGAGGGGAGAAGTGATGTTGTGCTCCCCCACATCACACGAGCGCACTTGCGCCCTACTGGGTCTCTTGATGTGATATGGGAACGCGAGCTCGAGGCGCGGGCTTGTCGTTGAGTCAACACGAGTGAGTAAGAGGAAAGCGAGGGGTGGTCAGAGTAAGGGAAGGAGACGCTGCGGTTGGCGCGTGCCACTTGCACCGCCATGATACCTCGAGTGGCCCAGGGGCGGGTTCGGACAACCCATGATCGTTTGTGGCTTTGAATCCATTGGAATTCAATGTCACCGGACGTCTCGGGGGAACAAGTGTGGTAGGCGAGCCCACCATGACATGAAGGACATGACGTAGTATGAACTCTCTCCGGCAAAAACAGCTCAATGTTAGGCCTCCCTCCCTCCCTCCCTTCCCCACAAAAGTTCCAGGAGTGTTCTATTCCTTCGTTCCTGCTTCCATCCCACGGCGCTTGACGCAGGCACCGAGTCTGATGTGGTAGCGGGACGCGCCAAGATGCGAGCTGTGCCGTAACGTTCCTGTCAGCCGGACCATCTGATGCACATTATCAACAAGACTATGACACACGGGAACACAAACGCCAAAGTATTTAATGCCAAGGTGGCGCGTACGGCGGTCGGGCGGTAGCTCTACACTATTCCCATACGGGCGACGCGTATACCGAGGCGAGCATACCGGGGGCGGCAGAGCTCGTAATACTAGACGTGCTCCGGCACTGGCGTAGCAGTGCAAGGAACTCCAAGTGGTGCTGAGGATTCGGTTACTACACTACAGCGTGGGCCCGTGGGGTGTGACAGGGCTGACGGTGATGCCGGCCCCATTAGCCGCCCCCATCCCACCTTTCCCGTAAACTATTGACGGCGTGCGTTGTGACTGCCAGGTTCCGACGGCGCCAAGGGCGTCGTGCGGGGTCATCCGGCGTCAAGAAACGACAATGGCGCCACTGGTGGTGTTGGATACAGGATTATGTTTGACTGTGGCGCCCGCTTTCGGTGTGGGGAAGTGGTGACCCTAGTGGAGGTGGGAGGGCAGGGGGCATTGGGAGCTTGTAAATGAAGTTGGTAAAATCAGCCCGGCATATTGTCCATTCCGCATGGGAAAAGCTCCAGTCATGGTGGGGATTCTGCCTTGTCAGCCGATTTCAGGGTGCATTGCAGCTCTAGCAGACGGGCTGTGTCCCTCAGCTGCGAGCTGCAAGGGCCCGGGAATGCAACTTAACTCAGCTAGGCTGCAGGGAACCCGATCGAGTTCGGCCCCCAGCGGGACCTCCCACGGGATCACATCTTTCCGGGTAGCCCGACGTTGTAGTCGACGCCGCAAGGGACGTTTGAGACTCAATGAAGATGATGGTTTGGGATGAGGCACTTGTGCTGCTAGGCAGCCACTGTGAGTCTCTTGTTTGCATGTGAAATCGAAGTTTGACAAGGCCGACAAGAGTTCATCATGTATCATGATGCATTTGAAAAAGTGGAGGGTATAGAGAAACTAAAAAGTTAAGAGGGCGGTAATTTTGATTATCTCACCTTAGTACTGGGTTGGCCATCATCAACTTGGTATAATAATGCGGGGGCGGTTGTTGTGCTCAATACATGTATTTATGCACTAGCGAAGAGCTCGGTACCTGTAGAGACAATGGATAACAAAAGCTTATTAGCTCCCAGTCATCCCCTGCATGGCGAGATGATTCAAAATCAAGGTCTCTAAGGTACTATCCGAGTCATGACTCAAGCTGTGTAAACATTACACCCTGTGGCCATCCCCCTGACTCCTCGCCGCGCTCATCTCTACCTCCTCGGCAACCCCCATCTCATCCAGCTTACCACTCCGCCTCTCCCTCTCATCCTCAATATCCGCCTCCCGGTTGCCATATCTCCCAATCTTGTACCACGGCAAACTGAACAAACGATCCATGCTCTCCAGGCTCCTCCCGGCCGTCTCCGGCATGATGAACCACACCCACAATCCGCCGAGCATGGTAACCGCGGCGAAGAACCAAAACGTTCCCTGCGGCGAGATGCCACCGTCGGCAACGGGCAACAGCATGTTTGGCACGGCCCTCGAGTTGCCGTACTGGTTCGCAAAGTGGAACGTCATGGCCAGCGACGTGCAAAACGCTCGGATCCGTAGTGGGAACAGCTCTGCCGTCATGAGGTATTGCACTGGAAGAAAAGAGAAAGCAGTCAGTACAGTTCATCCAAGCTAATCAAGACCCATCACGGCGGTCTGAAGAGGTCACCACTTACTGCTATTCCACCCCAAAGCCCACCCAAAGCCCGACAGATAAATCATCGCCACCGCACCCCTTGAAGCCGCCAACTCCGACCCGACCAGCTTCACCGTCTCCGTCTTATGAATACTCAGCTGCGGCATAGCGGTGAGGAAGCCGGCCACATAAACCATAGAGATAGCCTGGAAGGCGATGCCGAGCAGCAGCGAGCGCTTGCGGCCGATGACGTCGACGAGGAAGAGGGCGCAGATGACGGCGGCGACGAGCTTGACGAGGCCGAACACGGCCGTCACCAGCAGGTTGGTGTTGGTGTCGGCGATGCCCAGCAGGTGGAACAGGTCCGGTGCGTACAGCGTGATGGAGCCCGCCCCGGACCACTGCGACAGGATCTGCGCCGCGATGGTCAGCGACACGCGGTAGAAGTTGCTCGGGTCCAGGAACGCCTCGCGCAGGATGCCGAGCCAGCCCGTGTTTTTGGTGGCTTCCGTCTCCTCGCGGTGCGCGGCGGTGATGGCGCTGATTTCGGTCACGACGTATTCGTGCTGGGGGGGGAGGTTGCGTAGGCGCGCCATGGTGGTGAGCGCTTTGTCATGCTGGTCCTTCATGATGAGGTAGCGGGGTGACTCGGACTGAAAGAGGGTGAGGATGCAGATGAGACCCGAGAACATGATGTGGAGGCTGGTCGGCACGAGCCATCGCACAGCGGTGGTGTCGCCCAGGTTGATCTGGCACCCGTAGTTGGTGAAGTAGGCAAGCACGATGCCGAGGTAGACGAAGCCGGTGAAGAGACAAGTGCAGAGACCGCGGATACTCGCAGGGGTAATCTCTGCAATGTAGACGGGCCCTACAACGGGCGTCTGGCCCACGCCGAGACCTGCGATGAACCTGCCTGCATAGATGGCACCGAGATTTCCGTTGGATCCCATGAAGATGGCGATGCCCACAATCCACAGGAGGCATAACTGACGAGTGGCCCAAATTCTGCCGATTTTATCACAAACAAGAAACGCACTATCGCCAAGGTCAGTTCATGATGGCTTCAAAAATGTAGAAGAGGCCGTGTTGAGGTGACCGACATTAGAGCCCCCCCAACCGAGCCTATTTGAACCATGGCCGAGACATTTGCCTTGATGTTTGCCTGCTCGACCTTGCTGTACGAGTCATAGTGGATGGTCTGCTGGAAGTGTTTGCTGTTGAAGGCTCCGCTGATGAGGCCCTCGTCGACGCCACGGGCGGCGCCGAGAAGGGAGAAGGAGAGAACCGCAAACCAAAGCTTCCAATTGAAAACTTCTTTAGGCACGTCCAAGTTCTTCAACTTGAAGATGTTTACGGGTTTCTTCACCCCGCCAGCCATCTTGTCGGTTCGTGGGGAGGCGGTCAGGGAACGGCGGTGTGTGGAGGGGAACAAGTGCTGGTGATCAGCTGGGAGTCGTGGAGAGGCGTGCCGTGAGAGCTTTATCAACTTCTCAGCAGTGGCAGGCTCAAATAGAACAATTCCTGTAAGTCTCAGACCCGGTATCTGCCGTACCGGACATAGCACTGCCGTCGAGTGCCGTGAGGATTGCCGTGAAGGAATAGCTCCGATGCAAGGCTGCCCAGGGCTAGGGTGTCGGGGATGGACGGCTCGCCAAGAGTCCATCTAGAAAGGCTTGGAAATCTCACGATATGGAGGACATCTCCTCAATTGGTGACCGGTTACGTTATTGTGCCAGGTGAGCCCCTTGTGGCAACACAGCATCTCCAGCTCCAGCGTAGTAACACATCCCGCACATCACCGCCGTTTTGGGAAGGTGGCTCGGGAGATGAGACCCTATGCCGTCAGGTGGCAGCAAACACTGCATGTTTCCCATGGGGAAGCGGTGGCACTGGTGGATGATTGAGGATGGTCACGATGAATAACCGGACTCGGACCGACAAAGGTCGGGACCCTGCCTTGCCTGCCTTCGCACCTCCGCAAACCTGGAGAAACCCGCTTCAAGTCGCGTGTTGCTCCATCGCGGACCCATGAATGGTGCCAATCAGAAACATCAACCAGGAAGGCAATCATCCAATAGTGGGTGTTTCTGCCCGCGGGGATGGAAAGGGCCTAGTGGTGAAACGTGAAGGATAGATGAGGAAATAAAATCCGAGAAGAGGTCGGCGGGTTTTGAAGGCAGGAAAAAGTCGGGTACAACCCTCGAAAAGCACGAGGGGCACGAGAGCCAGCAAACATTCGAAAATGAAACAATAGAAATTGAAGAAATTAGTGGCAGAATATTTAAAGAACGGGAAGTGTTCTCTGATCTAAGGTTGGCTCCGAAGAGCCGCGATCGGATTTCGGTAACCGGAGAAGTGATCGTGGATACAAGATCATGAAGATCGTGGGGTGGTTTGAAGAAGCTTTTGCCAATGGAAGCTAAGAAATTTGAAGCCGGCTGGGCTGCCTGAAGGATGCCACACAGAAGAGTCACTTATACCCTAACCCCCATCGATGTGCTCACCTCTCCTCAACTCTGTGTCACATTGGAACCCTTTCCTTCAACAAGAACTCAACAGTTTCAACACCTGGACATCCGTGATCTTCAAAATGGCACAAGAGGAAACCAGAATCACCGTAAAGCACACCGCTGCTGAGGAATTCGTGGTTGCCCTCCTCGAGGCAGCCGGGGTGTCCCAGAAGAACGCCAAGACCGTCGCCCATGGACTCGTGCAGGCAGACCTGCGCGGAGTTGAGAGTCATGGTATCAACCGCATCCCGTCCTATCTGGCCCGGATCCGAAACGGAGTGCTAGATCCCAAGGCTGAGCCGGCACTCACGCAGGTAACACCTGTAGTTGCTCAGGTAACTCGCACTCGTCCCCCCTACGAACATCTCTTCGTTTCGCAGATGACTCAGACGATGCCTCTGTTAGGTCGATGGCAACAATGGCTTCGGCTTCCCGGCCGCACACCTGGCCATGGACACAGCTATCACCATGGCTCAGACCTTCGGCATCGGCATGGTGAGCGTCAAGCACAGCAACCACTTTGGCATGTCGGCCTGGATTGTCCGCCAAGCCGCCGATGCCGGCATGATGAGCCTCGTGTTTACCAACTCGTCTCCCGCCCTGCCTGTCTGGGGTGGCAAGTCCCAGTTGATGGGTGTTTCTCCCATCGCCTGCGGAGCCCCCGGTGGCGAGAACTCGCTCCCTTTTATCTTGGACATGGCACCCTCGGTCGCTGCCCGGGGGAAGATCTACAAGGCTCTCCGAAGGGGCGAGAAGATCCCGCAGGACTGGGCGTTGGATGAGGAAGGGAAACCGACGGACGATCCGGCGAAAGCGCTGAAGGGGGTGATGCTGCCAATGGGCGGCCCGAAGGGCTCGGCGCTGGCCATTATGATGGACGTGTTCTCCGGCGTCTTGTCTGGGTCTGCGTTTGCAGGAGGCGTTACCGGGCCATACGACATGTCAAAGCCAGGCGACGTTGGCCACTTCATTGTTGCCATAAAGCCGTACCTTTTTGTGAGCCTTGACGAATTTAGGCAGCGGATGGATACGCTGTACCAGCGCGTCACCGGCTCGGATAAGATGGAAGGGGTGGAGAGGATATACTTCCCTGGGGAAATTGAGCAGTTGACTGAGAGAAACAGGCTCGAAGAAGGCATCCCTTTTGTTCAAGCTGAGATCGATGCCCTGAACACAGAGGCAGAGAAACTGGGCGTCCCGAAGCTTCAGTAGACATTTAGAGTGTTGGGTCACAAGGTACCTAGATAAAGCAATGAAGACGACCGTTAAGACCCATCAAAACTCATGCCAGCCAGACGACGCTGCGGACCCGTGCCAAAGCAGGGTTCCGTGAAATAGTGAATTGACCTGAGATTAGTACACCAAACCAAGTATGAAGATTGATATCGTTTGTGACGAGCCCTGTTTTGAAGGCTAAGAATAGAAGGCCGGGACAAATCGAAGACATTGGTGATACTGAAAGTAGAAGAATGTGGGGCTTGGCACCTCAGCCCAAGTGCCGGCGGCCAGCCAAAAAAAGAGCTGAAGCTCGGCCCCACTCAACTGCATCCTAAAAAACCACAACGCTCACCAGCGAAGGTCACCTCATGGCAGCGAGTCGAAAGTCGCGGGCAGCAGGTCCGCCGGCGCCATCCACCACCCTCGTTCTCGACAATGGCGCCAACACTATCAAAGCCGGGTTCGTGACCGGCGACAAAACGGACGGGCCGCGCATTATCCCAAACTGCCTTGCACGAGACCGCCACCGGAAAACGTATGTCGGATCCGAGCTGGAGAAATGCAGGGACTTTGGCGAGATAGCCCTCCGCCGTCCAGTTGAGAAGGGTTTTGTCGTGAGCTGGGAGGCGCAAAAGGAGATATGGGACCGCGAATTCTTCGACGATAAGGCGCCCCAACGATGCGACCCTTCCGAGACCCGGCTCGTGCTCACCGAGCAACCGAACGCGCTTCCGGCCCTGCAGACACATTGCGACCAAATGGTGTTTGAGGAATTTGGTTTTGCCAGTTACTTCCGTGGTGTTGGTCCGTCCCTCTCCCACCTTTTGCCTACTTGGCCCATCACTGACCTTGCATCATGCCCCCAGGCCCGGCCTTCAACGCGTACCAGGACATCCAAGCCATCTTCCACACCCCGAGGACACCAGACACTCCAGTCGACGTCCCAGCCGAGGTCATACTCGTGATTGACTCCGGATATTCCCACACCACCGTGACGCCAATGGTGCAAGGCAGGCCACTACACCAGGCCATCCGGAGGTTAGACGTTGGGGGGCGGCTGATGACCAACTATCTCACACGCCTACTCTCGGTCCGCCACTTCGACATGCGAAATGAAACATTTATTGCGAACGAGATGAGGGAATCTGTCTGCTATGTCTCGTTAGATTTCAAGGGCGATCTCGAAAAGACGTGGAAAGGGACGCGCGGCGAACGGCGAGACGATTACCTGAGTGGTGCCGGGATCGCAAGGGATTACGTTCTTCCAGATTCACACACAACCTTCCATGGTGTGGTTCGAGATTATGAACCGGGGGTTTCCGCTCGCGCTCGCAAGGCGGCCGTGTCGACCGAGGATATCCTTACCCTGCGCAACGAGCGTTTCGTGGTCCCAGAGCTGCTGTTTAACCCATCTGATATCGGCCTGCGCCAACCTGGGCTCGCAGACTTGGTCATGCAATCATTGTCGGTGCTGCCCATTGGCTTGTGGCCGGGGCTGCTCGCAAACATTGTGGTCGTGGGAGGCAACGCCAAGTTGGATAACTTTATCCAACGGTTGCAAATGGAATTGTTGGAACGCGTGCCGGACGAGTGCGTTGTGCGGGTGGCCCGCCCCGAGGATCCTATTATCAGTACCTGGGTAGGAGCCGCCAATTTCGCCCGGCACGAGCATGTTGAGCGATTGGCAGTGACGAAGCAAGAATACGAAGAACACGGAGCCGGGTGGGTTACTCGAAAGTTCGCTGCCGGCCTTCCGGTTGAGCCTTGATTGGTTTGACAGAACACAGAATGAGCAGCGTAGCATCCGATACCATCAACCCCGGCGTCCCAACCAGTGGTGCGTTCTTAGGTTGGCAGAGGCAGTAAAAGCTGCCGGCCCCTTCTCTATCAGCAAAGACACTCCGTCGACTGATGCCATGTCTAGTGGAGGAAGACTATCCGGCTGGTGAATTGATGGGGATGCATGGGGTCCTTGCTCTCCATGTCGCCAACTGGGGACCATTCGGCTCAGGGCGCCCAGACTCGATTGTCGAGTTTGATGATTCTTAGGAGCCAGGCATTTACTAACACGGCCACGTTTCACCCAGTTTCTGTTGGCAGTCGATACGCCTGGCGATTGTCTGTCGGACAAAGAAATGATGTCTAGCTGGGTCCATGCATGGACAAGAGAGTCTTCAAATCGTGGGCTTACCACCACAGACCAAGTCCCGCGAGGCCCTTGTGAATTCGGGTTTATCTGTAGCGACACAGTTTCAGTGTTAATCTGAGAGCTCCAGATCTCATCACGAGGTAGATTATGAACTTTATGATAATTACAGGATTGTTCATTTGTACATGTATGTACTGACACGCCTGGAGGTGATTGTGAACGCGTGGAAACGCGGGGCCCAAGAACACGCTATACCTGATCTAGCTTAGCGTCATCCTTTCCAAACCATGAGCGACCACAAAAAAATATCGCCGCTCTTGTCTTCGCTCGTACGTTTTGATCTCCTCCACCAACGTCGCAACACTATCTCGGGGAGCATGCTATACCAGAGATAAAACTGCCCACAATGTCACATAACTCCCGATACCGGTCGAATGGGAAGAACCATCCCCCGCCACGCGAATATCGCAACGACCACGACTCGAGGAATCGGAATGGTCCGCCCCCCCGGGACGCCTATCGGGCGCCTTCGTATTCCAGCCGGTATGAGCACAATCCCGGCGAACGGTGGCCCCGCGATGGCCTACCTCCTCCGTCCGCGAATTATCGTGGTCCGCCTGCTGGGGACAATTACCGGCTGCCGCAAAGCGACTTTACGTTTCAGGTCGACAAGCCTGCCGGTGTCCAAAATGCCGACTCGTATCGGCCCCAAGGCAATAGTAAACATCGCAATGACCGACATGAACCTCATTCTCCCGATCGCGACGACCGGCCTTTAAAAAGAACCCGCCGCTCGAACAACCGCTCTTCCAGGAACGACAGCAGCGCCCGGCCGACCCAGAACAATAGACATGGCCGGAACTTCGGTAATCGGCCGTGGCGACCTTTCGTTCCCGCAGAGCGCGAGTTATTGAAGACTGACCACGACAACAACAGCGGCACAGAGGTTGCCTTCTACAACACATCAGGCGGTGTAACTTATCGACCCCTTAATGAGCTCTCCGATAGCGACGAGGCTGAGATGGATATCTCGGGAGATGAGGAGGCGGGATCGACTGAGGAACCGACGAGCAAGCGCGCTCGTTCAGCCATCGAACAATCGGCCTCAGACAACAATGTGCCAAAATGGTCCAATCCTGACCCTTACACGGCCCTGCCTCCCGAGACTGCAACGCAGGGGAAGAAGAAAGACGTTGTGCGAATGATTCGCAAGTCTCGCGTCCAGGAGAATGAAGTGAGGAGTTCGTTGCCTTCAGGGCAGGCCGACTTCATTTCCTTCGACTCTGACAGCGACGCGACTGACGAGCATGAGGATGACCAGGGTCAGGAATCCGCGGTGAGGACGGTTTCACCCGTTGCTCGTATCGTGCCTGTCTCGGAACTAAACCTCCAGTTACCTCCGAGACCCCCAAAGCCTGAAAAGGCCCCGGTGCTTTTGCCTGACCCCATGCCCTCTGCTCTGGGAAGTCGGAAACGGACACATGACGATGAAATCAAGATGCCACACACGAGGCTTAAGAAGGCAACCAAAGCTCCCCCAGGGGGAGGGATCACCAGAGAATGGGTCCCAGATCCCGAGTTAGAGTCGACTCCATGGATGGAAGTAGACCACTCGGGGTCCGCCAACATGGCTGTCTGGTAAGGAAAACCCGGCGTCCGTTCCTCTGATACTGGCTAACCCGTCTGCCATCAGGCTACACAAGGAAGTGGTCGACTTCTACGAGTACATCAAACCTAGAGACTTCGAGGAGCGCCTGCGCGGCGAACTGGTTCGGGATCTGAAGCAGTTCTGTCGTAAAGTGTTTCGGGACGCTGAAATGTATCCCTTTGGCTCCTTTCCCTCGGGTCTCTACCTACCCACAGGTGATATGGACATGGCTTTGATGTCTGACGGGTACATGAAGAGCGGTGTTGCCAAATACTCCTCCAAGAGCACTCTTTATCGGCTGCGGGGACAACTGACGAACCACAAGGTGGCCTGGGAGGATGAAATTGAGGTCATCCCTAGTGCCAAAGTGCCACTAGTCAAGTTCATTGAGCACAAGACCGGCCTCAAGGTTGACGTCTCTTTCGAGAACGACTCCGGCGTGACGGCTATTGCCACGTTTAAGGCATGGAGAGACCGGTACCCGGGCATGCCGGCGTTGGTCACGTTGGTCAAGCATTTTCTACTCATGCGCGGCCTAAATGAGCCCGTCAACGGAGGTATCGGGGGATTCTCGGTCATCTGCTTGGTAGTGAGTATGCTGCAAATGATGCCTGAAGTGCAGAGCGGGAACCTAGATACGAGACATCATCTCGGCCAGCTTCTTCTTCACTTTTTCGACCTCTACGGCAACAAGTTCAACTACCAGACCATCGCCATCAGTTTGAATCCTCCGCATTGGATTCCAAAGGTCAGTGGCCACTCAAGAAGGCTAGTTCTCCGTGTTTACAAAGCTAACCGTGACTCTTCGCAATTTTGTAGCACCAAGTGACGGAGTTCGCTTACAAGAACCACAACCGGCTCTCGATCATCGACCCGAACAACCGGGCAAACGACATCTCTGGAGGCTCCAGCAATACAAACAAGATCCTAGCTCACTTTGCGAACGCTCACCAGGAACTCACCAAGCGCATGGCACAACTATCGCAAGACCCGAATAGGGCTGGGCAGAGCATCCTGGAGGTAATTATCGGCGGGAACTACTCCAGTTTCGAGAATCAGCGCAACTACCTTGAGCTGCTAGCCAAGCAGGGCTACCGCCCGACAATCGGGCAAGGCAGCCGGTCGTCGGACCGGAAACGTGACCAGGGCCACTGGCCGGCGAGGAACCAGTCTGCACCGCAACGACCCCCTCAAGGCAGAGGCGGTGGCAACCGTAGGAGGAGGTGAAGGGTTTGTGCCCTCGACCTCAAACCGGATGCGTCACACACCGCACCATGAACTTACGAGCTTCGACGAACGGCATATGGGCTCTGGGCGGCATTTTTTTTCTCCGCAGCGAACTTGGAAGGTTGCGCGCAGTCCGGCGACAATCCAATGGACAGATTCGGGATGGCGACACGGAGTTGAAGGAGTGGATGCATCATGCATCGCGATACCATATCCCTTTTCCATGTCCGGTCATCTTTTCTTATCTCCTTCCTTCCATTGAGGGTTATCACACAATCCCAGGGCGCGATAACAGCCCGGGATCTCGTTAGGCAGTCGCCCCTTTTCTTGTTCGAAGGGGCATACTTACTCAATCTTGTAGTTTTAGAGCGACGGCGGTCAGCCCGGCGCTCTCATGTCGAAGTTGCCGCCGTCGGCAACCGCAGCAGCGTTCCCAGGCCTCTCCTGTTCGTTGTATAGGCCGAGTTGGCTGCATAATCGACCGTTCTTCCGTTTCCTTACCCTTCTATTTTGTGAACTAACATGGCAGGCGCATTCCGAGTCTTGCGAAGGCGCAGGCTTGGGCTCTCCGGTCACCACGCCGGGTAACTAACTTTTGAACAGATCGGGATGGCGAAACTACGCACGCTCATGTCGTTGATAGAGGCAGACTCGTGGATGCATCTGTCGACGTCGAGCATGGTAGTGACCCCTCCCACCCCCCCCATCCTTTTCTCACTGCATGCTGGGCTTCATGTTCGGCTGCAGAGAGAATTGGCCTGGTTCCGATTTCTGGCCATCCTGGATGCCAGTGATCTCGGTGATGGGAGTCGTTCGATGGCTCCACGGTTGTGGAGAAGGACTGGGGATTTATGGAGATTGTCAGGGGAGCAAGAGCATGTTTGTTCCCAAAGTAACGCCAACATGCGGCCCATCGAGCCATGTCGGCGGCGAGGGATCTACCTCGGGGAAAAACACCAAAAAATGTCCCCCAACAGGGCCCTTATTCCAGAAGCAGCAGACACAGCCGTTGTGGGCCGTTGTGGGCCGAGACGGACCACGCTCCTTGGCGGGGCTCCCGCAGGGATGAGCTTAACAGCGCCGACCCTCCCCCGCCTTGGCTGCGGGGAAGTGCCGGCGATCGATGACTGGCCCTTGACGGCGTTGCCTCGGCCGCACTTTGGCCGGATTCGCGTCAGCTGCTTGCTGCCATACCGCTGCCATGCTGCCTGCCATGCTGCCATGCCATTTGGTGCTCGTTTCCTCCATGGCAACCTGCGCAGCTCAAGCTTGGTCGATACGACCTCGCATGAGGGAGTGAAGCTTGGGCGGGCAAGCACCGGGCGGAATTAACCCGAAGCATTGGGTGTTGTACTGCTTGGAACTGCAACAACATGTTTTGTCTCGGCTACGGGGAATGCTCCCGCGACACGGTCGGAGATGAGCAAGCAATGAATTTGCGGCCCGCCGTGTTGGTTCAGGAGGGGGTATTCCCGTTGGTCTGATTCGTTTCACGGCAAGGCTGGTTTCGGGGCCGACGAACTGGCAGAATCCCGATTGTTCATGTCGAGGACAGGGAGACTCGACAATCACGGCTGTCTGCATGGTTATTGTGAGGGGTCTCACCCCTGCTCGGCCGGGGCACGAGGAGGAACAACTTCCGCAACCAGCTGGTTCTCCCGTCTCACCCCACGGGGAGCCGTTGGATCGCCCCGGAGGTTGGCAGAGCAAAGCCCAATGACGTCCCATGTGGCTCGTTCTTGCTCGTCTCCCGAGCAAAAAAAAGAAAACGCCACCGATCTCGCGCCTTCCTAGAACGGACTTGGCAGGAAGGTGGGTGCAAGTGCTGCAGGCAGGAGCTGCAATAAGGTTGGTTGTGTGGTTGCGTGCCAAGCCTCGGGCAGCCAAGGTGGAGAGGAGAACGATGGAGATGGGAGTCAAAAGGAAGAAAAAAAATGAAATGACACAAAAATAGTGTTAAAAAGGGAACTAGAGCCGAGATGCCAATACATCGTCTCAGTCTGTTTGACATGACTTGCATCGCCGACCGTGTTTCAAAACAGTCGAGGTGAGAGAGTCTTCTGGAATTACAGCATGTCTGAGTGCCATTTCCCATTCCCCAACTTTGATGCATCAATCACAATCACCGCCAGACCGAGTATGCGCTCAAGGGATGCCGTGGCAACCCGACAAAACTGCCCGAGGCTTTTCTGGTTCGCAACGCTCCCTTCTTCAAAGCCCGAAGGAATCGGCCCGTGATTAGCCCAACCCGATGCCCCGGAACTCTGCCTGCTGTCAAACGCTCAAGCTCCAATGAACGGTCACGGTCAAAGTATACTTATACATACTGTGTCAAACTCACCAACCAGGGTGGCCGGCATGGAAATGCTCCGTTGCTACACAGTACAGCTATGGTTACTTCCCATGCGAGCCATGCGAGCCATGTCCCCCATGCAACCATCGAGCTGGCGCCAGGCTGGGTAGTGTGACCTTCGGTCGTGCAACCCCACCATGGCCTGGTTCTCTTAGTTGGGAAATGATGGCCAGTAAACCTTGCCTATCCCGAATCCTACTCGCCAGTCCCGTATCGCGGTGCTCTGGCTCTTCTGGGAGCTGGAACCCTTGCTGCAGGTTTGGCGTAAATGGAGGAACTTTGGAGGGTCGGATCTGTGAATGGCTTATATATGACCCTGTTGCATTCCCATGTTCTGATCCCTTGCCTCGTCAAGTGCCTCGCCCCCAACTTTGACCAATCCACCGGTCTCACGCTCTTCTCTTACAGAGATAGCTTTCTTCATCATCTTGTCTTGCCGGGGCCCTTGTGTTGCCCCTGGCTCCCTAGTGACACTCACCTGCTCACCTTAACACTGCGAACCAACCCTTAGGACATCTCGTCACCATGTATGAAGCCAGCAATGTCTATTTTATTTGCGGCTTTGCCGCCATTGGTAAGTCACAAACCAGCCCATGAAGCACAAGATCTGTGCCACAGGCTTCACAATGATACATCCATACCGTGCACCTCTCTTCCGTCGAAAATCACAAACTCACATCCCTGGTACTCGGTAGGCGGTGGTCTCTTCGGTTTCGACATCAGCTCCATGTCGGGCGTCCTCGGCACCCAAGCATACAAGCGCTACTTCAACAACCCGGTCTCGTATGCTCAGGGCGGTATCACGGCTTCGATGCCGGCGGGCAGTCTAGTCGGCTCGCTGGCGTCGTCCTTCATCGCCGACAAGTACTCGCGTAAAGTCGCATTGCAGTTCTCGTGCGTGCTCTGGATCATCGGCTCCATCCTCATGACCGCAGCCCAGAACGTCGCCATGCTCTGTGTGGGAAGAGTCATTTGCGGGCTGTGCGTCGGTATTGCCTCGTCGATTGTGCCCGTCTACCAGTCCGAGATCGCGCCCAAGGAGATTCGAGGAAGAGTGGTTTCTCTGCAGCAGTGGGCCATCACATGGGGAATTCTGATGTATGTGCCACATCCCCATTTCCCCTTTTTAAGCCAAGCCCGAGGGTGTTCGTACACGAACTAACCTCTCCCTTGCCTACAGCCAGTACTTTATTCAATTCGGTGCTGCCGAGGGCACTGGCGGTGGGTCCAAAGACCCTAACCAGCCGACTGCTGCTTTCCGCATTCCGTGGGGTGTCCAGATGGTTCCCGCCTTCATCCTCTTGGTCGGCTTATTCTTCTTCCCCTACAGCCCTCGCTGGCTTGCTTCCAAGGACCGTATGGACGAAGCCCTCCGGGTGCTCGCGCGCCTCCACGGTAAAGGCGATATCAACCACCCCAAGGTCCTCGCTCAGTACCAGGAAATCGAGGAAGCGTTACAGCTCGAGAGGGAGCAGGCCACGTCGTCCTTCCGCGACCTTGTTGCTCCGAGGATGTACAAGCGTGTGCTCCTGGGTATGAGCATCCAGATGTGAGTCCAAACAATGATAACTTCTTCCTCGGAAGTGGATACTAAAATCAAATTTCAACAGGTGGTCTCAGCTCTGTGGAATGAACATCATGATGTAAGCCAACTGCCCTGTCACCTCACAAGTCTCAGTCACTGACCGTTGCAGGTACTACATTGTTTACATTATGGAGGGCGCCCAGATTGCCTCCCCGCTTGCCACCGCATCCATCCAGTACGTGATCAACGTCGTGTTGACACTACCCGCCATCGTCTTCCTCGACAAATGGGGCCGTCGTCCCTCTCTCATCCTCGGCTCCTTCGGCATGATGACCTGGCTCTTCATCTCCGGTGCGTTTTCAACCCACTCCCACCACCTCCCCCCCCCCTCCCCCTCCCCACCCTCCATCCTTGCCACTAACCCATCCCCTCCCAGGCGCCCTCCAACAATACTACGGCCAGCCCAACACAGGCGAAACCTGGACCCCCCAAAACAGCGACATCACCTGGATCGTGCACGACAACCGACCCGTCTCCTCCGCCATCGTCTCCTGCTCCTACCTCTTCGTGGCGACCTTCGCCACCACCTGGGGTCCCGTCTCGTGGACCTACCCGGCCGAGATCTTCCCCAGCAAGATCCGCGCCAAGGCCGTGTCGCTGTCGACGGCGACCAACTGGTTCTGGAACATGGTGCTGGCCTTTGGCGTCCCGCCCCTGCTGTGGAATATCTCGTACAAGATGTACTACATTTTTGGGGCGTTCAATGCGGCCGCCTTTGTGCACATGACGTTGATGGCGCCGGAGACGAAGGGGTTTACGCTGGAGGAGATGGATGAGGTGTTTAACTCGGGCTTGCCGGCGTGGAAGCGGTATAAGAAGGCGAGCAGGTTGGAGGAGTTGGAGAGGGAGATTGAGGCGGGTAATTTGAAGGTATGTGGTGATTGATGATTATGTTGTTTTGCTGGTGTGCTGTGCGCTAACATTTGATGCAGGTTGCTGTTCCCGTCGGTGGTCAGACTACGGCTGCGAGTACTGCTCAGCAGGCGACTGAGTCTGAGAAGAAGGCGGAGCCGACGACCGCTACGGCTTAGGTGGTCCTGGAGTTGGAGGACTCGGTGAGATTGTTGCAGTAGATAGTCTGCGACTTACTTGGAGGAGAGGAGGCTTTGTCAGAGGCAGGTGCCTCAACGAGTCAACCGTTGGACGGCAACTAGCTGTAGTTAATAGTGACATCCTACCTGCACAACACTTCGGTTGGGGTGTCGTTCACAACTCAGGGATATGTGGGATAATTGCCTCGATGATTCCCGGACAACGTCCACGCAACATCTGACCTCAATATGCAACTGAATATCCAGGAATCGTGCAATGTATATAGCTCTAGCGTATGTACCTGATAAAGAGAACTTCCATAGAAAACATCACCGTAAGTCAAACAAAGTCATGCTCAAAACCGAATAACCGAACAGTAGAACGTTGATGATGAATTGATCGGAAACACACAAAAAGAAATCCCAGGCACACGAGAACTTGAGAAAAGAAGCCGAAACCAACTTGAAGATAGGAGACAAAACTCAAAACAGAGAAAGCCAGAACACCACAACCACACATCTACATGTACCCCTCACCAACTCGACGCACCAAGAGACTCCGGCACCAGCTTGCTCTTCGCACACACCGTCTTCGCCAGCGTCTGAATCGACCCACTCGACAACAACTCCAGCACCTGCAAATTCGCCTCAAACTCACGCGTGATAAAATTCCGAATCTCAATCGCCACGAGCGAGTCCAGCGGATAATGCGACAGCGAGCGCGTAACATCCAAATCCTCCTTATCCATCATCAGCACCGTGGCAATCCGATCCACCAAGCCCCGGCAGACCGCATCCTCGGCCTCGGCGCGCGTCTTGGCCGCGCGCAGCGCCGCGTTGAACGACACCACGGCGGCGTTGAGCGAGGCGTCCGCGGCGGCGGCCTCGTCGGCCGCGAGCCGCATCGCCTTGAACTTGGCGTCGTCGGTCCAGAACGGCCGCATGCTGGCCGTGATGCGCATGCCCGTGATGGTGTGGCTGTTGCAGGTCGACGCCAGCGTGCCGTCGATGGCGGCGTTGAGGAGGGCCAGCACCTCGCTCTCGCAGATGCTGTCGCTGCCGAGGTTGCGCGCGACTTCGGCGGCTTTTTCGAGGTCCTCGGCGAGGTAGCCCGAGTCGGAGACGGCGGTGAGGTCGAGGGAGGAGGCGGGTAGGCCTTGTGCCAGACGGTGCTGGACGAGCGCGTTGAGGAAGCAATTGGCTGCGCTGTAGGCGGCCTGGCCGCGGTTGCCGACGGCGCCGGCGGCGGAGGAGATGGCGACGAAGAAATCGAGCGGGTGGCTTGCTAGGGCGTGGTGAAAGTTCCACCCGCCCTGCACCTTGCCTTCGATGACCTGGTTGTATTCTTCCCATGTCATCTTCTCGAACAGCACGTCCTACGTTTCGGTTAGCGTTGCCCCGTAAGTTTCTGCAATATAGGGAGCTGATTCATACCCTGAGCACCATCGTGCCGTGCACCACGCCACGGATGGGAGGCAGGCCTTCCAGCCCAGACGCGATGAGTTCCTCCACTTCGGCCTTGTTAACCACGTTGCAGGGGCGGACGACAATGTTGGCTCCAGCAGCTCCAAGCTCGTCGACGAGCTCCTTTACACGGCCCGTCACAGAACCGCTTCTGGACACCAAAACTATGGTTCTGGCACCCTTGGCCACCATCCAGCGCGCCATGCTTCGGCCAAGGCCTCCAGTCCCGCCAACAAGAATGTAAGTCGCGTCGGGGCGGAGAAGAGGCTTTATTTTCTTCGAATTTGCTGCCTGTGGTTCGAGTATCAGTAAGTTGTTTGAGAAAACGTCAAATGTGGTCTAAATAGACATACCTTGACAACATCGGTCGCTCTGGGCACAACGACAAGCTTCCCCGTCATGTTTCCAGTCTGCTGTGCCTTCAACGCGGATTCAACATCCGAGATCGAGAACTGCATGACAGGAGTCACAGGACGGATCTTCCCATACTTCAATATCTGGGCGACATCCGCAAGAAGGCGCTTGACTACCTTTGGCCTCTCAGCAATCAACGTGAACATGTCCAGGGACATAAAGCTGGCGTTGCTGTCCATGCTGTCGAAATCCAAACGAGCTTTCGAGCCGCTTTCTCGCTTGCCAATCTCAATGAAGCGGCCGAATTTGTTGAGGCACTTCCAAGACTCACGGAGCCCATCGCCGGTGAGGGAGTTGAGGATGACATCTATGCCCTGGCCATCTGTAGCGTGGCGGATCGCGTCGCCAAAGGAGCCGTTGCGGCTGTAGAAGATATGATCCTCTTGTAGCCCGTACTCTTTCAACAACAGCGTCTTCTTCTTGGCGTTTCCGACAGTAGCAAACACCTCGGCACCAATCATCTGTGCGACGCAAATGGCGGCTTGGCCAACGGCGCCGGCGGCGGAGTGGATAAGAACCGTTTCCCCTTCGCCGAGGCGGCCAAGCTCAACCAGGCTGTAGTACGCCGTGGCGTATGCGAGGGGCAGACTGGCGGCGGCTTCTAAGGAAAGATATCTGGGGATCTTGAAGGCGAACGATGCCTTTGCCCTGGCCCGCGTAGCAAACGCACCTTGGGTAAATGCCGCTACCCGGTCGCCAGCTTGGAAGCCAGTCACTTTGGCCCCGACTGCTGAGACAATTCCGCTTGCCTCGAGGCCGCTGCTAGCGAGAGGTATCAAGCCCTTAGCGGCCATACCATCCTTGAAATTGAGCCCAATGGCCTTGACCTCGATTTCGATCTCATCGTTCTCCAGTGGTTGCTCAATAGACGAATCGTCGACGAAGTGAATAGTATCCAAGGCGCCCGGTGTTGACATCTCCATCTTCAACGCTCGGTTGTCGTCTCCAAATTGGGTCGACTCGAGAACGGAAGGGTTGGTCTGGTTGTGTACGTATGTGTTCATGTCTGGATCAAGAACGATCCGTGGGGTGAAAAAGTTCCCGGCCTTCTCCCTGAACTCCAGTTCGCCAGTGGCTGATGAACTCGGGCCAAACACGAAGTTGAACACACGCAGGATAGCGTCAACGGCATCAGGCTCAGACGACTTCGACTCGCCGTTAAGATCAAGAGTCGCGAACTTCATGGCAGTCTCTGACCGTATGGTTCTGCTCAAGCCAGTGACCATGTTGGCATCCGGGTTTGTGGACTTGTCGTAAGCTCCGCGGACGACCCACAACACGCCCTCAACAGATGTCAAAAGTCTTTGTAGGCTCTCAAACTGAGGTGGCGTGAGTGTTGCGAGGAACGGTTGATGTAACTCGTTCAAGAAAACACAGATCTTTCCCGCGGTGTCCACGGTATCCAGCGTGCCAAAGTCAGGAAGTCTTCCTGTGGCTTGTTCCAAGGCGCTAGCCACACAAATCGCCACGATGCTCTGAGAGCTGGAGCCGTCGTGGATAATCACGATTTCAGTGTCGCCAGAGAAGGGTGGGTTCTCATCCTTGGACTGGAGGATTGGGTCCCATTCCAATTTGTAACACAGGTCTCTGGGAGCGTTGATGTCGGTTTCCGTCTCGCCATCTAGGACCGGAGAAATCGTAAGCCCATCAATGGAGATAATTGCCTGAAGGTTGTCCTCGCCCGCCACCGCAGCCATGCTGACTTTTGTTGGCTTTGGGGCGCCTGTGGGTATCTCCCCTTCGCAGACGGCGCGCACAGCGCTGCCAGGCGCTTTGGTGAAATGCCCAACGTTGAATGAGACTGTCATTCGATCTACCGAAGACGGTAGGTAGATAGTGTTGATGGCTCGGCGACCGGCGCCCACGATGGGCCAATACATCTCGATGAGTGATTCCAAGAATGCAGGCTGGATCACCGCATCGGTCAGGTAACCATTCGGCATCTCCTTTGCGACATCTGGGACGACAATATCCCCCACGGCATGAGTGTCGGATGCGCAGCAGTTGGTGACGCCCTGGAAAAGGGATCCATATGCCACACCCAGCTCGGCTAGGCTGTCGTACATGGCATTCGGGCTAAGTGAGGAGGCTTCCGGCCGTCCCGTTCCAGAAAGTGCAGACTTGAGGCGAGACTTGGTATCACAGGCTTGTCTTGCGCCGTCCACATCGTTCTCGTCCGCCTCCAGGGCGGCGATGAGACCGATGCAGTGTTCTGTCCAGCCCTGATCAGATGACCATGAGCAGATTCGGAACTCATCCCATGTGTCTGAGGTTGGTTCTTGACGGGGCCTCAGGATAATGGTCATCTCGGTGTCCTTGTCTGGAATAACCAGGGGCTTGGTGATGGAAACCCCCTTCAGCTCAAACCTGTCAAGCGAAGTGGTTTTCGTAGCCGCTCTTTGAGCTGCAGCCTCGAGTGCCATCGCAATGAATCCGGCCATAGGGAAGATGGTCAAGGACTGGATTTTGTGGTGTTGTAACCACGGGAGATCATCGAGGCGGACGATGTTGCGCCAGGTGGGCTCCAAGTCGTTGGAGTAGTTGGCCAGGGTGCCTAGGATGTCATTTCTACCCCCTGAGGCATGTTTGTGCATTTTCGTCATCCGAGACTCCTGCCAGTACTTGGATGAATAATTCCACGGGTACCGAGGCAAGTCGGTCAGCAGCACAGGCGCCTTCGTTGGGGTGGGGAAGTTGATTGCGCCAAAGTCAAGGTTTGCCCCCTTAGCGAACAAGCTTGCCGCGAGCTCCAACGCCGTCTCTACGGCATCCCGTTTTCTAATGAGGGCGGAGGCGTAAGGGATCTTCACGGCGCTGCCGCCGAGCTCCTTCAGGACCTGCTTGATCGGCCCCTGGAGCCCCGAATGGGGTCCAAGTTCTACCAGCATGTTGACGCCGTGCTTGTGCTCGCCGGCTGGCTCGAGCATGCTCTGGAGTGCTTCCGAGAAACGCACGGCGCATGTCAAATTATCAACCCAATAGTTGGACTGCAGTTCGGTGCCGTCGACGAGATGGCCATATAGAGATGAATGGAATCTGATGTCTGTGGGGACGGGAGACCGAGCGTGGGCGAGTGATGCTCGGTATTCCTTAGCTACCAGGTTCATATGGTGCGAGTGGTAAGCGACGTCGACCATAAGGCGCCTGTTGAAGAGTTGCTTTTCCTGGCAGATGGCTTCAAGCTCGGCAATAGCGGGTTCGTCCCCAGAGATGGTGAGACTGGAGGGGCTGTTGTAGCAGGCAATGCGCGCTTCCTTCTCCTTCAAACCGTCGAGAATGGGCTGGAACTCTTCTTTGCTGCCGCCAACAGCCATCATGCGGCCCCGAAGATCCGGGTTTCTTAGCTTTAGAATTGGGATGAGTCTTCCGCGGTGGTATGCAATAGTCATGGCGGTCTCGAAATCGATGATCTCGGCGGCGTACGCTGCTGCAATCTCACCGCTCGAGTGGCCGGCGACAGCCGTTGGGCGGATACTCCAAGACCGCAGGAGGTCGACCAGCGCCAGCTGGATAGCGGTACATGACGGCTGACTGATATGTGCCTCGCTGACTTGACTGTCCTTTGCGCCCTTGTTCAACTCGTCTACGAAGAAGGTCAGCCAATTATCTATGGAAGAGAGCAGAGTCCTTACCTATGAGAGACCACTCCGCGCCGTTTTCGATCAAGCATTGATCGGCTCGGTGAATGCTACTGGAAAAGGTTGGGTACTGTTCATAGAGCTCGCGCCCCATGGCATGCCACTGTGCGCCTTGTCCTGTGAAAATGAAGCCAATTCTTAACGGCTCGATCTCCTTTCCGGGGGTGAACTTCTCGCCGTTGATTGCCTCGATCAGCTCAAAAGAATTGAGAGCGGGAATCGCAACTCTCCACTGCAGAAGGGATCGACGCTGGCCCAAGGTGTAGGCCAAGTTTGCGGGAAGGTCCTTTTGGAAGATCTCGGGACGCTGTTCCAGGTAAACAACAATGTTCTTCGTCGCCTGCGAGAGTGCGGCCTTGTCATTGGCCGTGACCACATAGAGCTTCCGTCCGTGGCTTGGGTCTTCGGGAGTCTCGTTGCCGGCTGTAGGCGAAGGCCTTGGTTTGCGAAACGGCGGGGCTTCGAGGACGACGTGCCCATTCGTCCCACCAAAACCAAAGTTGTTGACGCTGATGTATTTCTTACTCTTGGGCCACGGCCGTTGGGAAACAGGTACTTTGAGGTTCCACTCCTTCCACGGAATCTTTGGGTTTGGTCGCTTGAAGTCGTAGTTGGGCAAGATGAAGCCGCGCTCAAGCATTAAAGCGGCTTTGATGATCCCAGCAATTCCTTTTTAATGTTAGCCAGTGCTTCCGGAAAGCGAGATCTCCGTATTCATACCTGAAGCACCCTCAAGATGGCCGATGTTGGATTTTACAGAACCAATCCACAATGGATCACGTACTGTCCTCTTCAGACCCAACACGTTGCGAATGGCGGTGGCTTCGATCGGATCCCCGACTCTTGTGCCTGTTCCATGCGCCTCGACAAAGCCACATGCATGAGGATCAAGTCCGGCATTTCTGTAGACTTGTCTCATAAGGTCCTCTGTGACACCAAGTTAGCTCAGTTCATATCTTAACACAAAGGGGTGGTAAAGCTAGGTACCTTGGGCCGTCCCGTTAGGCATGGTAATGCCGGGCGTCTTTCCGTCTTGGTTCAACCCAGTTCCAGCAATGACAGCCCGAATGGTATCATTGTCCCTGATCGCTTGGTCCAGTGGCTTCAGCACGAGCATGCCGCAACCTTCGCCACGCCCAAACCCAGTACCCCGATCATCGAAGGCAAAAGAGCGGCCCGTGTCTGAGAGTAACCTGAACCGCTTGTTAGCAGCAAGATCAATCGCCGAAACGCCCCCCCCCGCACGCTTCTTACCTGCAAGTGGAAAACGAGACCCAAAACTCGGGCAGCATGTTCAGATGGCAAGCACCGACCAAGGCGCAATTCGTCTCACCAGCTCGTAGACTTTGGCATGCTAGATGTACGGCAACCATGCTAGACGAGCATGCTGTATCTGAAGTGAAGCTTGGCCCTCGCAAATCAAAGAAGTGGGAGATTCGGTTAGACTGCATGGCATATGCACATCCTAGCGGGCCGAATCCGTCAGTGATGTTACTCGACAACCTGGGCGCATACGGGGCCACTTACCGGTCGCCTGATGCATGGGGATGGTATCGGAATCCCGGAACAGGTGTGACTCGTACTCGGGGAAGGAACCGCCGACGAAGACGCCTACATTCTGCCCAACAACATCATGTTTCGGAATCCCGGCGTTTTCAAGCGCCTCAAAGGTGCACTCAAGAAGGAGGCGTTGTTGGGGGTCCATGGATATGGCTTCTTTCTCCGTGAGCCCGAAGAAGGGGGCGTCGAATGCAGCGAGGTCGACGTTGAGAAAGCTGCCACCAATCGGGTTTGCGGCACCGCCCTTGCCCGGGTTCGGGTGGTGGAACCGAGCATTGTCGAACCTTTTCTTGGGTATCTCGGTCCATCCCGACCGGGCACGGGTGCAGAGCTCCCAGAATTCGGCGGGGGTGGCAACATTCCCCGGCATGCGGCAAGCCATGCCCACGATAGCGACGGGCATCGTTTTTGGGGGGTTCGAGGTCCCTTCGGGGACACCGTTGGTGCCATTGGCGAAACCATGGGTTGTTCCATTTGAATATCCGTTTGAGTGTCCATTTGTATACCCATTGGTGTGCCCGTTAGTGTGCCCGTTGGTGTGTCCATTGGTGTGCCCGTTGGTGTGGCCATTGGTGTGTCCATTGGTGTACCCGTTGGCGTACCCGTTAGTGTGACCGTTGGTGTACCCGTTGGTGTAGCCGTTGTCGTGGCTGTTTACTTGGTAATAGCCGTTGACGCTCTCTCCAGAAGGGCTGGCAATGGAGCTAGAGTCCGTGGTGATGGCGGTAGGCGCCATGGCGAAGAGGTTTGCAGGAGCGGGACCGTGGACGGCGTTTGCACGGGTGTTCCAACCACGGCAATGCTTCAACGCCTGGCAGTTATGTGGAACATAGGACAACTGGCAACACTAGAAAGGCTTGCTCATTGACCGGGCCAGAAGTATCTAGGAAAGCCGGGCTAGCACATGTCCTCTTTATGCGAGAGAGATATCCAGAGAAAGACCTGGCCACTTGAACCAACGGAGTGGCCAAACAAGTTGATCGACTCCTCGCTTCGAAAAACATATTGAAGGCTACGCGCAAGCCCTTCATCCGAATAACGTGTCGCTTTGATAGTCACCGGCCCCCCGGTGACGGACTGACAGTCGCATTGTGCTATATGGGGTTGCAACGTCCGATCCGGCAGCACCAACAATAATGCGCGGTAATATGGTCCGTGTTAGACGACACTATCGGCTAACAGTCACGGCTCGGGCGCCTGTTCGCCGCGATGGAGGCATGTGCCTCGAATCTTTCCAGGTTGCCTTCTTTCACCCCACTAAAGGTAAGCCTCAGGATCCCTGACACGGGACAATGGAAGCATATCCTCGGATAGCGGGAGCCACACCCCTCCATATCACTCTGCCAAAATACATTTTTGCGCAGTTGGTGCCCCCAAGGAGGGCGTACAGACAGTCGTAAATTTCCATCTTCCTGGGGAAGCAGCTCGGAGCATGGGGGCCGCCTCCTCGTTCTTTCCCGTATCTTTGCGTGAGGTTCCATGCCCGCACCCACAACGCTAGGGTCCTACGGCTGGGGCCTGGGGGAAAACAGCGACGATCGGCCACTCACGAACAGTCAAATTAGGGAAGAAAAACGACAATCCGGGGTCGACTATTTGGTACACCTGTGAGCTTGAGATTTTCCGAACCACTGGGTTCCGAGGAGCCTCATCACGCAGCCAGGCATACCAGACCAGCTGCTGGTGGATTGGGTCTGACAGTGAGCTGGGGCGGATAGATCGACCGCGGCTAATGTCGTCGATAGTGGTTCGTTGTCGTGAAAGAAGGTCAGTCGATGGCGGCGAGGGAGGAAAGAAAGTATGTCAATGTAGCAATCGATCGGCGCTTGCCGAGAAAGAGGGAAGTGGCAGTGGCATCACAACAAGTACCGATAATTGGGAAAGAACGGTTGACGTTCAGCGGCGCGCCTTATCGATAACTACCAGCCAATGAGCGTGTTTCTCACCCCCTTGCAAAGAGGTGCAGGGGAGCTATCGGTACTTGGGTCGGGTGCTGATCCCCACTGCTAGCGCCGGTACCCGCCCTGAGCCGCCCTGAGCTGTGTGTGGAAGCTGTGTGGGGAAGGAGACGCATGACGACGGCAAAAGTCCCGATTAATCTAACTCAATCCTCCATGTCGATACTTGGAGCTTCCTATGGAGCTATGCTATAAAGTTTTTTGTGGTGAGCAAGTAAACACCCCCCCGGTCGGGCCAGGAGCTCTTATCAATTGCAAGCCGTCTAATTCTTGACCCATCGCGCAAGCACCGGAAACATGGGCATCTCTACTAATCAAAAGATGATGGAAGGCACGACGGGCCTACCACGCCTCCATATCAATCAAGCTTTTCACCGGGCCCTCTTTTGATAGATCTTCGGAAGGTACGTATGAATAATGCCCGCACACTTTACGGTTTATCCCCGAGGCTCAGGGTCCCTCGGGGAGATCAGGTTCTCCACCCCCACTTTCCGCTGTCTACCTAATTTCCTACCTAAAGGCAACAGGCCAACAGCTCAACCCAGTTGGTCCATCCTATGGGATCATGGGCACATGTCACACATGCCGACATACGTAGCCGTCCAACAAGGATACCGCCCCCGATCCGGCACGGCTGATCAAGTCGGATCAGCATGAAATGCCCTTAAACAAAAGAATAAAATATTAGGTGCATGTACGTGCAATTATCATATATCTCAGACGGGAAAGCCGATCAGCCAAACTTTATAGCATCAGCCAACTTCCCATTTCAGCATGTCATTTCGGGTCAAGGCCGAAGAGGCTGCCATCATCACTTTGTACTTCGGAGCTTCATCCCGAACCCGATCCAAGGCTCTCCTGTCACATGCTTGCGCGTCCAAAAGTTTCGTCTACCATTGATTGGTATGTAGGTTTGCTTCCAGAAGGACGTTTAATCTAGCCGTGTCTTGGTATTTCGCCTCAACCTGGTCTCGTGGTAACTTTTCGCCTGCTTCCAAGTTTCGAGTTGAATATGTGCAATTTTACCCTTACCCAAGTGCCCGTTTCTGTCCGCTACCACAACATTCCGGGTTATTGTCTCCGGCTCAACGGAGTGATGAGTGACGCATTCCCGAGTTTAGGTTGCATGGTGGTGAAATCCAATTGCCGAGCTCGAGTACCAAGTGGCAACCGGGAAGACCACACTCAATGCCTTCGGATCTGGGAACTACCACTTAGAGCCACACAGTTCCTCCTCCAGATCGTCACCTTTTTTACATTCTTGAATGCAAGCGCAAACTGAGCCAAGGACACACTTCCCGATATTCATTGCCCCGAAACCCCTCTTCTCCTGTCCACCAACATGAAGATACTGTGCCTTCCTGGCGCCTATGGCAGCTCTGATGTCAGTAGCATAACCACCTAGGTATTCGACCTTCGCAATGATGCCGTTAGCTAACAACCACACAGAAGTTTCAGGTTCAGTTGGGTGAGTCCCACCCATCTACAATCGCCAGTTCTCCCTCCTCCTTGGTCACTAACCGCTATGTGAAGCACCTTTCGTCAAGGAACTAACCGAAGACGGGACGGCAACGTTCCACTTCATCCACGGGCCGTGCAAAGCTGTTCCCCCCGAGGGATTTGAAGATTACTTCGGCAACCCGCCGTACTTCCGTTTTATCGAGCCAGACAAGGACGTGGAGAAGACGGACGAAGATGATATCTTGATGAGGATCCGGGATTTCCCCGACTGCGAGACACCTGAGGACACTATGCGCGAGCTGACGCGGGACGGTATTGCGACGACACACCGCAGCACTGACAACGCGCTGAAGTACCTGCTCAAGATTATGCACGAGCAGGGCCCCTTTGACGCCATCATCGGGTACTCGGAAGGTGCAACAGTGGCTGCCACCCTCCTGCTTCATGAGCAGCGAAGGTTCAAGAAGAAGAATATCCCGCCAATGTTCAAGTACGCCATCTTCTTTGCGGGGTGGCCACCAATGGACCCGGACCGCCATAGCATGATTCTAAGCGACGAGTCGGACGCCATGATCGATATCCCAACATGCCACATCAGTAAGTGCCATCACGCCCCTAGAATGTATCACAAAGCCGGCAGGGTATGTTAACAAGGATTTAGTTGGTTCTCTTGACCCCTATGTCCATGGGTCCATGGCCCTTTTCAACGTCTGCGACCCAGACACTGCCTACATGTTTGATCACGCAAAAGGTCACACCTTACCCCGGGATAAAGATACCGTGAGGGAACTCGGGGATGTTGTCCGGGAAGCAATCCAAACGTACGGAATCGGTATCCGCTGACCCGATGCTACGTTTATTTCCTTGGTCATGTATTCCCGGATTATCAGGTTTCTCGCCCATGTTACTAGGTAGACATTTGATCGTTTCAAGTTCCCAGATACAGTCACACGTCATCATTCTAGCCGATACCAACTTGAAGTTGCCGCCGCTTGCCATCCCTCTTGAAAAAGTCTAATGGTTGAAACGTTGAATTGCGGCCCGGGACGGTCCTAGATCGAAGATATTACCGAAGTCACGAAGCATGTCGGTTACACTTCTAGTTGGAGTCTGGAACGTTACCTTGGCTCCAACGGCCCGGATTCAACAGCATATTCATGAAACTTACTGCTACTTTCGTCATTAGGCGTTCTGTCTTGGTCTAGAAGAACGGGTTCACTCTAATATTCTGCAGCGCGGACGGCAAATCCGGGATACTGTTGATGATGCCACCGCTTCCCATGAGATAAGCCCACCTACCCGAAGACGCCGGCGGCAATCCACTGCAGTCCGCCTTGATTGCGAGGGCACGATACATAGGTGGGGGGTCGAGATTAAGCCTGGCCGCACCCGTGAGGTTGACGTACCTGCAGACAAGGAGGGTTACGGGCGCGGCAGAGGACCCCTGACACAGGGACCCTCTCAGTCGCGACCATTAGAGGGGGGTAGAAAGATTGCATCACCCCCTCTCCTATCTTTCAGACTCGTCTAGACTTGCGAGCCTTCCAGAGTGCTTCTGCCGTCGCATCAACAGTCTTGAGTTCACGGCTAAATCAGCCCCATAACGGATGTCGTTATGAGACCGCTGGCTATAGAGCCGGGGGAAGGTTTAAGCCACAGGGGGAGTGCCGGTTTATTATCCGAAAGCCGAAACGCAGTCGAAAGCCGGTACCAGGGCAATACCGCCGCATTTATTCTGACACATCTGCTTCCTAATTCAGCCGGATCGACGAATCGCCTTGAGCAGATCTTCCATCTTATACGTTACTTGTCAAGTCATAATTAGGAAATGACATTGTCTTCAGTGACTTTTACCTTCCACCTTCGGGTATTCAGCAGCCTTCATTGTAAGCGTAATGCACCCCAGATGGCCGGGAAGTGGGTGGTCTCGGTGCATGTGGTCTATCTTGACACGGGAAAAGATCACCTTGAACCCCAATGAAGGGAAGATATGCCTCTTACAGCCCCTGCGGGTGACGGACTGCAGTCACAGCACTCGGCCCCATCCAGTGAGTTGGCAAAATCCAAAATTTGCCCCTTGCAAAGGGCGCCAACAACGAGCCGTTGCGGCTCGGATCTGCCCCCGAATAGCGCGTTATCAGCCCGTTCCCGTTCCCCCCAGGCAAGAGATAGCCATAGCTTCATGGGTCTCCTCTTTCTGTTCGCTTTCACCGATTTCGACCCCTGAATCTTACGACCCCCTGCGAATTGGACATTGCCTATCGTGGGTGATGCGCTTGGCAAATCGGTACTCTCCCCCTCGGGTCCCTTGGCACCATACCCCAGGCCAAATTACACTTTGATTGCCGGCATATTGGCCTCGTCATGGAAGCGGAACCGGTAGTGAGTTCCATACGTTCACACTCCCGCCACGACTCCCGCCCAGTCGCTTATTTCTCTGCCAGTCTAGGTAGCGGAGGTAACCTTCGCCCATCAGGGACATCATGTCACGCCGCCCTTTTTCCTCGTGGTTGCGGCTCCGGAGTCTGAAGCCCCGACTGCCGTCGACTGGCGTGCTCAGGAGGTGACTTGAGGACATCCATGCCGGTTACTGTGCTTAGAGGGACGACTTTGTCTCTGCCATTCTCGCTGCTCCCCTCCCATACTCCAGATTCGACACTGCGATAGAAGTTTGCGTAGTACTGGGATCCAACGTTCTACTTTCATCTTGCCCTCAGGCACACATGTGGGCGTTGTAGCGATCCCGAGCCCGTGTTGGCTCCAGCCCGTCTGTCTTGGTTATTTCCAGGCGCTGGTAATCCCTATTCACGGTCCACCTCCAGGGCGACTCTTCCTGGACCCCCTCCGCTCAACGTAGCCCCCATGTCGAACCCTGCTTGGCTCACCAAGTACGTCAACTGTACATCTGGTTTCCACTTCCAACCCAGGCTTGTGAGGGAACATGCTGACCTCATGTAATACAGTGCCTAGTACAACACTCATGGAAAGAGCTGGCTCAAATTCAAAACCCCCCAGGTACTGAAACAATGGCCCAGTCATCTCCCCCGGCCACAGAGGGAAAGGGGTCATCCCTCCCCGGACCTCAGCGCAAAACGGCATTGAGAAATTTTATTGTAAGGTTCCTATTTGTATGATATCATCACTGATCGTATGCACTTACACCAAATAAGCGCATCTTCTCATTCTCGACATGGCTGGACAAGACAATCTTCGTCGTTGCTCTCGTGTCCTCCCTAGGGGTTGGCGCCACTATGCCCGCTATGAACATCATTTTTGGTATGCCCCTTGCAAAGAACAATCATATCGAGTTTTCGGGCCCTACTAAGAATAATGCAGGCCGGATGGTGGGTTCATTCACCGGATACTTCAGCGCGGATCCTTCAACGACTTATGAAATGTTCAACAACGCCATCAATACATGCGCGTAAGTATCATGGCCCTGCCCGAAGCCAAAATCCCCTGACTCAAATTGTCTAGGCTATATCTTGTTGGCCTCTTCGGCATCCGACTCGCCCTTGACTACGTAGCATATGTAAGTGCTGTGGGTTTCACAAACTTTTATTGTTCTAACGGAGTTTTACCATTCAAGATTGGCTTCCGGACGTGTAGCATGAGGATTTCCGCGGCGATCAGACTTGAATACTTGAAGTCACTCTTTTCACAACCTGTCTCTACTCTCGATGTCCTCCCGCCCGGGCAAACGGCCGCCATCATCACGCTCACAGCAAGCACGCTACAGACTGGCATATCCGAGAAGCTCTCAGCTCTGCTTCAGGCAGTATCGACCGTCGTTTCTGCCTTCATTATCGCCATGTGCTACAGCTGGTCACTTGCCTTAATCACCAGCAGTGGTCTAGTCTTAATTATCGCGACCTACGTGACAACCACCCCTCCTCTAGTCAAGCGACTGAACGAGGTACAACACGCGGACATCCAAGCTTCCACCGCCGCGAATGAAGTTTTCAGTTCCGTTAGGATGGTTGCTGCTTGTGGGGCAGAAGAGAAAATGCTGAAAAGATATGCGAAGTGGGTGGATGAATCTCGCCGCCGTGGTCTGAAGATGTCTCCCATCATCGCGATACAGCAAGCTCCAAGTAAGTTCCATGGGCCGAGATACTTTAAGTGGGTGTGCCCAACCGATGCTAACCAACGACAACCCTGTTACAGTTCAGTTTGCCGTGTACAGGTAGGCTTTCCCTTTACCCGTATTAGGGGCCTTGATAAGAAGCTTATTTCTTTTCAAAATTGTCAACTCATGAACTAACAATCCGCAGCACATTCGGTCTCTCGTTTTGGTACTCTCTCAAGATGCATATGGAACTACAAATCAGCAGTGCGGAAACCTTGATCGTGTGAGTTTTGAATACTCTTACCCCTGACTGACCACTTTCTCGGTCCAGACTAACGAGTTTCTTCACAATGGCTAGTGTCCTCATGTCCGTCATGCTCATGACCACCGCCATCAGCGGCATCACAGCTCCTTTGTCCGCCGCCGCACGAGCTGCGGGAGCAGCCACCATATTCTACAGTATCATTGACGCTCCGAAGCCTGACAAGTCTGGCGTTAAGCACCCTGAAGTATCCGCATCGGCCGACATTGTTCTCGATCACGTCAACTTTGCTTACCCCACCAGGCCAGGTCTTAAAGTCCTGGATGAGCTATGCCTTCGCTTTCCTGCTGGTAAGGTGACTGCAATTGTTGGGCCATCCGGTTCTGGAAAGAGCACCATCGTCGGGCTTTTGGAACGGTGGTATGAGATCGAGTCGCCAGACAGCGGCCACAAGGTAGACATACCCCTTTCTTCTTTCTGTCAACCCATCGTCTTGCCTCAACTGACATCGAAAATCAATATCAAAGAGTTTAGCCTGGCGTAGCGGCTCCATAACCATCGGTGGCCGGCCGCTAAGAGAGATCGATCTGAAGTGGTGGAGGAATCAGATTGGCCTTGTTCAACAGGAGCCATGTCTCTTTAACAATACTATCTACGCCAATGTCGCGTTTGGCCTCATAGGTACCGAGTGGGAGAATTCAGATACGGAGACGAAGGAACAACTTGTGAAACAAGCGTGTATTGAGGCCTTCGCAGACGAGTTTATCAACCGCTTGCCTGATGTAAGTCTACCAGCCTACCTTATGGCAACCTTAACCGGTCCTGACATACACCAGGGTTATTCCACCACAGTAGGAGACGCCGGAATAAAACTCAGCGGTGGTCAGCGCCAGCGACTAGCCATCGCGAGAAGCATCGTCAAGCGCCCGAAAATACTAATTCTAGACGAGGCAACAAGCAGCATTGATGTTCGAGGAGAGCAGGTTGTTCAAGCTGCTCTGGATAAGGTGTCGAAAAATAGAACAACGCTCGTCATTGCACACCGCCTAGCTACTATTAGAAAAGCGGACAACATTATCGTCCTTCGGAAGGGCGTAGCGGTACAACAAGGCACCCATGACGATCTCATGGCGCAGACAGGGGGCGCATATTTCGCCTTGGCCACCGCTCAGCAACTCGCGACGGCATCCGACGGGCAAGAGGCTGATATTTTGCCAACTGGGGATGTTGAGGTTACCGAGAAAAAGAGCATGGCAACAATCGCAACCGAAACGACATTGGTTGAGTCAGCCTCTGACACGGGGGACGATTCGGAAGACCAGTCCAAGGCCCGTGGGTTCTGGGGGACCTTCTTTTTGCTCCTTGGCGAGCAAAAACACCGAAGGATGTGGTACACGATACTTCTTCTCAGTGCCATAGGTGGCGGTTGTAAGTCCATTCAATTTTAATGTTGGCCACGTCCAGTCCGATAGGAAACTAACAGAACTTGCTACTCAGCCAGCCAACCCATCCAAGCATACCTGTTCGCAACCGAGCTTACACTCTTCCAGTTCTGGGGAGATTGGCTCCCCGCCACGGCAAATTTCTGGAGCTTGATGTTTGTTATGCTCGCTCTCTTTGTGGCGGCCAGCTACTTTGCCTTGGGATGGTCCTCATCTACCATCGCCTTCGTAAGTACTTGACCCCTGACTCCCTCTTGACTCAACACAAAAGCTGATTCAAACAGCACATTACCCACTACTACCGCGGCGAATACTTCAGCAACATCCTTTCCAAGTCGGTAGCCTTCTTCGATACCGACGCCCACTCCGTCGGCGCTCTCACGGCTCAGCTGGCCACAGATCCGAGCCAACTCCAGGAACTTCTGGGTACAAACATGGCATTTGTCGCCATCTCCATTCTCAACATCGTTGGTTGTTTAGCTATTGCGTTCTATTTTGGCTGGAAACTTACCATCGTAACCCTCTGCTCTTCGATGCCCCTGATTATTGGCGCGGCGTTTTTCAGGATCCGACATGAAAGGCAGTTCGAGAAGATGAACGACGAAGTCTTTGCAGAGAGTGCAAAGTTTGCTACAGAGTCCATCGGGGCATTCAGGACGGTCTCAGCCTTGACGCTTGAGGATACCATCACTCGGCGTTATAAGACGCTCCTCCGAGAACATATAAACAAGGCATTTTGGAAGTCAAGTTGGACAACCCTAGTATTTGCCGCAGCAGACAGTGTTGTGTTGCTTTGCATGGCTTTTGTGCTCTGGTAAGTTTGGAGCTGGCCTTTTATTTTGACCCTCGGTTGACGTTTTGAAGGTACGGGGGCGGTCTCATGTTGAAGGGCGAGTATACCTCGTTTCAGTACATGGTTGTTTACATCGCTGTGATGCAGGTGAGCATCCGCCCCGTTCTTGGTATTCTTTACACAGTCACTGATTCATGGCAGGGTGCTCTCGGCACAGGGAGATGGCTGAGTCATTCGCCGAGTATGTCTCCTCACTCTATTCGTTTGATTCAAGACTGACGGCGGAAACAGACCTTGCAAAGGCCTCCCTTTCGGCAAACCGGATCATAGGCATGAGGGGCACTGATCAGGTTAACGGGAAGCTTATCTCTCTTGATGTTGGAAACATTGGAGAGGATGACATGGGGGTCAAAGTCCAGTTTCAAAACGTGTGGTTCAGATATCCCACTCGAGATGTGCCCATCTTGAATGGTCTCAACTTGACGGTAAGCAAGCCGCACTTTCTGACGACATAGGCCCACTGACAGCCGTATAATAGATCGAGAAAGGGCAATTCGCGGCCATTGTCGGCCCTTCAGGTAAACCAATTACCGTTCTACTAATATCATAATATTGAACTAATGATGGCAAGGATCTGGGAAAACCACCGTCATCTCATTGCTCGAGCGGTGCGTATCAACAGCCCCCAAACATTATGATCTGAAGAACTAAAAGACCGGCGTCAGATTTTACACCGCGAACGCCGGCCGAGTTGCCTACAACGGTTTGGATATTTCTGACCTTGACCTGAGGAGTTGCCGCAAAGACATTTCGCTCGTGTCTCAAGAACCGAATCTGTTCGACGGAACCCTCCGAGAAAACATTCTCTTGGGAGTGGATGAAGAAACAGCAAGTGAAGAACAACTCCAGCAAGCGTGCCGTGACGCAGAGATCCATGACTTTATTGCGTCACTCCCAGACGGCTACAATACACAAGTTGGTACGAAAGGGGTGACGTTGTCCGGTGGACAGAAGCAACGCCTCGCGATCGCCAGAGCACTAATACGCAACCCTCGCCTCCTACTCCTGGATGAAGCTACTTCAAATTTGGATGCAGAGACTGAAAGATCAGTACAGGCAGTTTTCGAAAAGAACAAGAAGAATAGGACAATGGTAGTGGTGGCGCATAGGTTGGCGACTGTGCAGAACGCCGACGTGATCTTCGTCCTTGCGGATGGCCGGGTAGTAGAAAAGGGGGATCATTCTTCGTTGTTGAACAAGCGGGGGATATATTATCAGATGGTAAGCCCAGTCCTTGCCCCGTTTGGCTTTCATTGTTCACTCTAACACGTCATGGTGCCAGTGCCAATCGCAAGCCTTGGACGGGTAGTGGCTAAGGTTCACAACCAAATCCAGAACCTGCTTGGTAATCCCTTTTTACTTTAGAATGTTTTTCTCGAATATCCCTGGGTTATTTTTCCCCATTGATGACCAACCGCCTTTCTTTGTCGTTCTACCACCGGAGTTAAGGAGAGTCATCGGCAACATCTCTTGGGCTCGTACCCACCATTTCATGAAAACGACCTGGTTCGGAAGCGAGAGTCCGGCTCGCAGCGGCATGGACGGAGCTAGCTCCACACACCTACCAAGCAGTTGCATCGGGATCCATCGTAGTCCATTAGATGCACGGAAGCGTCAACCCGAGTCCATACCATACCCCCACTTCCCACCCATCTTAACTCCTTAACACCTGTTATCCCCGCTGCGGGGTAGCATCGATGACTACATACCCATGAAGCCAGAAACTTGGCGACGGTGTATATATTGAAGTTCCTTGTCCCCTTTTGTCGAGTGGCTTGATCACCCGCAGTCGGAACTGAGACAAAAGTTGCCCCGAGACACACCACAAGTAACAGTCCACCAAACCAGCAAGCCAACCCAGGAACCATGGCTCCTTCCATGACCCCTGGCCTCCAGGCGTCGATTGAAAACTCCAAATGCGAGTATCGACGCCTAGGGAACAGTGGCCTCCGCGTCTCGGTCCCCATCTTCGGCTGCATGAGCTTCGGCGACCCGAGGACCCTTGACTGGGCCATCGGCGAGGAGGAGGCACTCCCCCTTCTCAAGGCCGCCTACGACAGAGGCCTCAACACTTGGGACACGGCCAATATGTACTCAAACGGCGCATCCGAGATCATTGTCGGCAAGGCACTCAAGAAGTACGAAATTCCCCGCGAGAAGGTCGTCATCATGACCAAGTGCTACTTTGCCGTTGGCGAGGAACCCGAACTGCGCGCCTTCTTTTTCAAGGAACAGCTCAACGCCTCCAAGGACTACATCAACAACTTTGGTCTGTCCCGCACAGCCATCTTCAACCAGGTGGAGGCGTCCCTGAAGCGCCTAGACACGCCATACATCGACCTGCTCCAGATTCACCGCTTCGACCCCAATACGCCCATTGAGGAGACTATGAAGGCGCTCCACGATCTCGTCCAGTCGGGCAAAGTCCGCTACATCGGCGCCAGCAGCATGTGGGGGACCCAGTTTGCGCGCATGCAGTTCTGCGCCGAGCGTAACGGGTGGACCAAGTTCGTCAGCATGCAGAACCAGTACAACCTGCTCTACCGGGAGGAGGAGCGCGAGATGAACCGATTCTGCAACGACACCGGCGTGGGCTTGGTGCCCTGGGCTCCGCTGTGCAGAGGCCACCTGGCTCGTAGGCCGGAGCAATACGGCACCACCGCCCGCAGCAAGGGGGAGAAGGATAACCAGCCCGGGGCGCATGGGACAGTCGAGCCGGACTTGACCATAATCAACCGCACGGTGGAACTTGCGGATAAACACGAGTGGCCGGTGAGTTTCTTCTGGCCCACCCTGGGTGCTCTACCGTTGTGCCCCCTGGGCAGTTACTAACATATCCAGATCTCACATGTTGCCCTGGCCTGGATCAACAAGCGTGTCACAAGTCCCATCATCGGTTTTAGCAAAGTGGAAAGACTAGACGAGGCCATCTCCGCGAGAGGGAAAGTGCTGACGGAAGAAGAGGAGAAATACCTCGAGGAGCTTTACCAGCCGAAGGCTATCAGTGGCCACTCATAAATTGCTAGCTCAACCAAGAATGGCACTCATTGCATTACCCATCGGTCAATATGAGTAAGTAGGAAATAGCAATGCCAAACTTTTAACGACCAACGAATGTCCACCCCAACTTATCATCCCCTCCATTCTCAACCTGCACCAATCTTGGCTCATCGCCAGGTAGAAGATCAAACCCGTTGTCACTGAGCTTAACGCCCTGTCTCTCGGAAAAGACAAACCCCTTGACCGGCTTCTCAGCAGAGACCTCAATGAGCCCCTGGCCACGATCCTTCACCGTGACACCCCTATCCGGGAAGTCGAGATACTTGATGGGGTCGGGCCACGACGTGTCACTGCTCACCTGAGTTCCATCCACCCACAAAGCTGCCTGGATGACGAAGTGCTCAGGTTTGGCCACCGTCGCCTTGGCCCAGTCAAACTTGTACCCCATCAACACCTCAGTACAACCGTTAGGCTGCACTTCAACCTCCTCCTCGATCCGCTCCCTCACCTCCTCCCCCGTTTTAACCGACACGAACCGCACAACCACCTTCCCCTTGACACCCTCCAGCTTCGAGCTCGCAACCCACACATCCAACTCAATATCCGTCAACATCTTACGCGAGTCCACATGCCCCGTATTCCTCCGCCACAGCTCATCCGCCGGCCTCGCCGTCCAATCATGAAACTTGCGCGTCACCCCCACCGCCAACGGCGCCATCGCCCGCTTGATAGCATAAAACACCGGCTTCCTCACCAAATAATAATCCACAATCGCCCACGACACCACCGGCCAACAATCATTCAACTGCCAGACCAACACCCCCCCACACCCTCGCGCCCCCTGCACCCCCCACCCCCTCCGCCAAACCTTATACCCCATGCCCACCGCATCCGCCTGCACAACCTGCGTCAGGTGCGCAAACGCCGCCAACTCCCCCCCCCACGCCTGCGCCCGAAAATTCTCCCCCACGTACCCCAGCATGCGCCGCTCGTGCACCACCGCCTTGTTGTGGAAGTCCATCGTGCGACTACCAACATAGCGCTCGGCCGGGTCGGTGACGAAGCCGTGCAGCGTCTCGGCGGCCGGGTACCCCATCATGCCGAACTCGCTGACGAAGCGCCCGCCCATGCTGGGGAGGGCCTGCCAGGGGCGGGCGGCGCCGTTCCACAGGTCCCATTGGTGGATGTCGCCGACGGTGGGGTCGACTGTCAGGGTCGTGCTGGTGCCGTTGCCCCAGGGGCTGCTGGGGTGGTAGGGGGTGGTGGGGGTTTCGGTGTGGATGAGGGCGGGGAGGAGGTGCTCGTAGATGTAGCGGGCGGGGAAGGTGGATTGGAGCCAGGATTGGGGGTCTTTGTCCGCGGTGAAGTTGTATTCGAGGTGGTAGCGCTCGATGAGTTGGTAGTCTTCGTTGTTGCCGCACCAGAGGATGATAGAGGGGTGGTGGCGAAGGCGGCGGATGTTTTGGCGCGCTTCGGTGGTGATGGAGGTGAGGTAGTCGGGGTAGGTTGGGTAGGAGGCGCAGGCGAACATGAAGTCTTGCCAGACGAGGATCCCTAGTTCGTCGCAAGCGGTGTAGAAGACGTCGGGCTCGTAGATGCCGCCGCCCCAGACCCGGATCATGTTTTGGTTGCCGTCGGCGAGGAGCTGAATCCAGTCTTGGTAGCGTTTAGCGGAGATTTGGGGGAGGAAGCTGTCGGCGGGAATCCAGCACGAGCCGCCCGAGAAGATGTCCACGCCGTTGACGCGGAAGTAGAACGACTTTCCAAACTGGTCTTTCTCCTGGATCAGCTCGGCCTTGCGGAAGCCAATCTTCTGGTGCTCCTCGGCCAGGACCGTTGACCCGTCGCCGGCAATGCCCCGAACTCGCAGCTCGCAGAGGTTCTGTGGGCCATAGCCTCGCGGCCACCACAGATCTGGGTCCTCGATGCTGAGTTTGGTGGATGAGTACTTCCACGACGGTGCCGCGGGTGTGCCGTTGCGGTCTTTGAGAGTAACGAGGCGCCCTCCAGGGAATTGCAGATCCACCTCGAGCTCTGCCACAGGACCCAAGACGTGGGCGTGGATGGTGGCTTCCAGGACTGTAGGCACCCCCGGGTTCCTGTGAATCTCATAGTCCACCTTGAGCTCTTCTATCCTGCTGACGTAGCACTCAAGCCTCACGGGCTTCCAGGGTCCACATGTCAACAAGATCGGACCCCAGTCCCAACCCCAATGATACTGGGCTTTCCGGACGGGTCCCCGGCTGACCTCGGTCTGGTGCACAATGAAATCGTGTTCAGGGTGAGCTTTGACAAGCTCCAGCCCACGATCCCGTCCCGGCTCAAACGTGATCTCCAGAGTGTTCTCGGTGCCATCCGCGAGAAGGTTGCCGATGTCGACTCGATGCTCAACAAACATGTTGTCTGACTGCAGTATAACCTTGCCATTTAACCTCGCCGTCGCAAAAGTGTCGAGCCCTTCAAACACCAGGTCGGTCTTGAAGCCCTGCACTCGCCCATCGCTCGGCGTCACAAAGCGGGTTCGGTAGGACCACGTCCGTTCGGCAACCCACGAGACTTCCAACTCGTTCACGTCTTTAAAAGGGTCTGGAATCAAACCGTGGTTCAGAAGCTCGATATGAACGTTGCTGGGGACCTGCGAGACGGGGAGCCATCTTTCATCTGTTTCGCACTTGAACTCCCATCCGGAGGCAAGAACTTGGACTGTGCCTTGCGTCATGTTGGAATCCTGTTGGTGACTCTGTGGTCTACATGGGAGGAAATAGGGAATGGGGTTTCCGATGTCGGGGAAGGTTGGTCAAATCAAGAGTATTTAAGTTGGTCGACTCCTCATTCCTTCAAGTCCACACTGGGCCATCTATGGCCCGAGAATCGGGGTGATGTTACCCGAATCGCCAATCAATTGCTCGAGGGCCCGTTGTTGATTCCTTGAACTCCACCAAGCAGCACGACGCGTTTGCGAGGTAGCAACTAGCGTGGTTTGAGGACCAGCTTGTTTACTAACAACGGAGGAAGAAGTTTACTTGTCATTTGTTACACTCTTATGATGCAATCAACATTCAACACCCTGGCGGTCGCTAGCTACCTACCTACCTAGGGACACGAGTTGCATTCTATAGGCACATGCATTGGTTAGCGATGATTTTGTTGGCTCATTCCTCGAAACAACAAAGACCGGAAATGAACACATGAATGGGCTCGAGGCTTTGTTGCTTGGAAGGCCCAGCACCGCTTTTGAGGGCCAACGTTGGTCACGAGCCACGTAATCCAAACCTGGCAATGCATCAGTGGACAAAGGCAGGTGTGTACTTAAAGGCCATGGTTTCTTCATGCCGGGAGTAAGTGAATCCATGCTACCTACTTTTCCTTGCACACACCGCTCTTGATATAGCTCGACACCATGGTAAACTTTACAGCATATTACTGGCGGCACATGTGCCCCGCAGAGTCGCCGGAAGACGGGAATGTCATTTACCACTCCGGCAAGATCGACTTCTTGGAGCGGAAGTTCAAAGACGTATCGGAATTCATGGGGAGCAGGTGTTCCGTGAAAGGCTGCAACTACACACTCAACGAGGAGACAGTCCTTCTCAACGAAGCTAAGGAAGAGATCCGGACCCTGGGCGGGAAGAATCTATACCCCGACCGACTTAGAGCCGACAGAATGAAATGCTGCAAGTGGTTTTGCATGAACAAAAGCACTTCCGGCCATAGTGTTTATAACCCGACCCACAGGGAGTTTGGGAATCACCGCTGCCCCCACGCATTCGAATACATCTACGTTCTTCACAATTATCCCACCAAGAAGCGGTTAGAAAAATGCAGATGCGTCATGATCAACCAATACGACGAGGAAATCGCGAGCTGGGAGCCTGACGGTCAAGAAAGAGTGCCTGTCCCCGGTGGCCCATTGGACTTGGACAACGAATATCACAAGAAAAAGGAAAAGGAAAAGGAAGAGAGGGATTCAGCGGCAGTACAAAAATAGGGGTATATAATTTCTCTCTTACCTACCTCTCAAATGTACAACATACCCGACTGATAATGCCCACGCTGTCTTTCGACGCCGTCGGAAAGGGTGGGTTTCCGCTCATGCTACCCAAATATGATACGTAGAAGACTAGTAAATATGTTGAAAGCTATTGGGGAGGGGTATTATACAAATCTCAAGCGCTCGTTGCTAGGATGGGCAGTCCCTTACCAGCGGCAACGTGGATGCTCGACCCGAGTCTATCGGTTTCGATGACACCGCCCATTTCCCAAGCCTGGCGACCCAGCCCATCAAACCGAAAGCAATCCATCCAGGTATCACCACCACCAACACTCACTCAACCTACACACCTTAGCCGTGCCCCTCCCGTGCCCCCAACTCGACTGGATCCATGTTCATGTGTTCCCCTCCCCAAGCAACCGAGCGACCAAGACGTACATGAATATGGCCCCGCCAATCAGGAAGAGCTTGTTCTGGAACAGCCAGCCCCGCCCGGCGTCCCTCTGTTGAATCACCGCATCCACGACGACGTGCGCCTGGTGGCCACTGGACGCGGGAATGCCAAGCTGGGGTACGCATGAAGGCCCGCCATTCTCGACCGTCTTGTTCCCCGTCGCCGTGTCGATATCGTTCTCATGCATCCACTTCCAGTTCTCCTGGTCTACTTCAGGCCATTCTGACTTGAACTTGGCCCCGCCATCACCAGCCTTGATATTCCCCTTGCCCGCGCCTTTCTCGGCCTTAAGGTGCGACCCGCCGCCCGTTGAGTTCCACCACCGTGAACGCGCCGCAAGAAACTTTCGTTCTGCTTGGCTGGCCGACACCGAGCCCGTCGTCATCTCCTCGGATGTCATGAATGAAAGCAGGCCGATGAGGATTGTTGATACCTCCCAGGCCGGGTTGAACGATCGAGGGTGAAAGTCGGATATCGAGAGGCACAGGCGGGTGGAGGGCTGGAATCTACCGGAGGGAGTGTGCATTCGGATCGCCGGCGGGGCGAAGGGGTAGTTCGGAGGGAAAATGAGCGTGCCCCAGTACTGACCCTTGTGGTAGGGCGTGTTCTCGGGACCTGTGATAATATAGTGCCATCTTCGAATACCCAGGTCAGTACGCAAACTGATGCGGCTAGTTTTAGCTTTGCTTTGTTTCTTCCTTACTCTAATATGTTGGTTTCCGAGGGGTGTGCCGTGATGTATGGTGGGGGGTTTTCGGAGATGCTCTTATACTCGCGCGTCAACTGTGAAGGTCGAAAAAAATCATTAGCCAAATACTCTCCCAAAAAACCTATCAGCGGGGTGCGAATACGTACGCGCTTCTGCGCTGCCCTACTAGCCATGTCTAGAGGCCGCCGAGTCGATAGCTGAGAAAGGGGCTGCAAACGGCGAGGGCGTGGGAGTGAACGATGAAGGTGACGGGTCAAAGGAACGAAGGAGCGACGCGGAAGTTGCTCTAGGTTATCGATGTCAATCGTCGGTTTTCGAGCGAAAGTCTATGACGTGCGGGGAATTTACGAAAAGGAATGTAGGAGGAGGATACCAGAGTTGCAAGTTTGGCCGGATGACGACGGCGGGCCCCCCGACACCCTGTTGGCCATCAGCTGAAAGAAAGGACGCTCTGACCAGCAGGCTCGCCAGGCTCAACATCCGCCCCATTCCGCTCCGTGAAAGAATTGTGGGGCCGATTGCGGGTCTGACGAACAACTTCGGCTGTGATGCAAGCAGCACCAAGAAGTCCTCCGACCTGAAATCGTGACCATTGTTGACGCCGAGAGAAGCAGCAATGTCCGCCTCTCTTGGCTTGGGCGGTAGCCATGTAAGTTATATTTTACTAAACGCATATTTCCCAGCTCCCGGTCAACAACCAAGCGGGAATCCAACCCCCCCGCCCGTCACAATCCAAACTCGAAACAGAAATATGCTTCAAACCACAAAGAGCTCCAATTCTAGCTCAGCCAGCTGACATCCCTTGCAGGCCGCCGACAAGGCCAGCGCTGCCGTCAACACAAGTACGGAGCAACCTTCCAATGCTGCTTTAGCGCAGATGGTAATCCCAAACCCGAACCAACCCATCAAACTCCCGCAACTCCCGTTGCTGACCCAAGTTCCGTTCCACAGCTCGACGAGCACGCCCTGGCACCGGCCTCCATAAGCTCCCTCGAGGTCCATGGCGCCACCAACACTAGAAAGAGCTTGCTCGACCATGTCTTCCAGCCTGTTATCGAGGACACTGCCCCTCCTGGGACTACAATGGGCCAGGTTCTCGACCGCATTACTGCAGCCACCAAGAAGCTCGCTCGATTCGGTGCGCGATATCCTTGCTCGCTTTGTCCATTGCGTCATCAGAGGATACTTTTGCTGACACAGCAGCGATCTGAAAGATATCTTCAAGGAGGAAGGATTTGGCGTGTTTCTGTCCGAAGCCCCGCGTTCCGAGTCAGCGCCGCCGAGCGATAGGACCGAACTGGACGTCTCGATCCGTGTGAAAGAGAAGTCACGCCTAGTGTTCAGCGCCGGCACCGACTTTGGTAACGCCGAAGGATCTGCCTACACCAATGTCGTAGCACGCAACATCTTTGGCGGCGCCGAAACCCTTTCGGTCAACGCGAGTGCCGGGACTCGGACGAGATCCGCCTACAACGCTACCCTCTCGGCCCCGGTCAACGGAAATCCCGATCTACGGCTCTCCGTGGAAGCGCTGCGCTCGATGACACAGAAGCCGTGGGCATCACACGAAGAACAACTCACCGGAGGGAACATCCGGCTTGCGTGGCTGTCGGAGAACAACGACACTCATGCTCTTGCATACTCGGGTGCCTGGAGGCAACTCACCGGTTTGGCCGCTACAGCCTCGCCCACCGTCCGCGCTGATGCCGGTGACTCCCTCAAGAGCTCACTAACACACACCTTCACGCGTGATCGCCGCGACAACGCGATGTTGCCGCAAAACGGCTATCTGCTCCGCTCCATCTCTGAGCTCGCCGGTTGGGGCCCCCTGAACGGCGATGTCTCTTTCGCCAAGACTGAAGTCGAAGCGTCTGGCGCGCTACCTCTGACGATCCCTGGCCGCCAGGGCAAGTCGGGCGTTTCCATCGGCGGCGGCCTTCGTCTCGGCCTCCTGTACCCCCTCCCGTTGGCCTATTCGCTCACCGGCGCCACCCAGCCGAGCCGCATCAACGACCGCTTCCAGCTCGGTGGTCCCACCGACGTCCGGGGTTTCAAGATCGGCGGTATTGGTCCTCACGACGGCGCCGATGCGGTCGGCGGAGACGTCTTCGCCGCAGGGAGCGTCAACGCGCTCTTCCCGCTGCCCCGCACGGGGCCGGACTCGCCGCTCAGGCTGCAGCTTTTTGCGAATGCTGGACGGTTGGTGGCGCTCAATAGCAAGGGCACGGGAAAGAAGGGGAGGGAGGGGCTGGCCATGGACTCGGCGACCGTCTTCAAGGGCGTCAGGTCGGCTGTCGGCGAACTCACAAACGGGCCGCCGAGCCTGGCGGCCGGCGTCGGGCTGGTGTATGCCCACCCCGTAGCGCGGTTCGAGCTGAACTTTAGCCTGCCGCTCGTCCTACGCAAGGGGGAGGAAGGGCGGAAGGGGTTACAGGTTGGTGTGGGCATCAACTTCTTGTAATCCTAATAAATCTACGTGACGGGCCATGGGACCCGACCGATTTGTATAGAACTGTAACACTACATCCTGACTTTTGTTTGCCCGGCATCGCCTCTGTGCGATACAGGTATCTGATCCCCCCTAGTCCTGTTCGAGGATCAAATTTCATGGACAAGGGAAACACCAATGCTTGGATAATTATCGTCTATGGTCGTTCTCGGATTCCTCTTGATTCATAGCTCTTTGGCCGGCTCACCCTCCCTTCAACTACCTAACTTGCCGCCTTTTGGGCACCGCCTGTGCAGGTTTCCCGAGCGGGGATGGGCCATGGTGTTGCTGGGCGCATTTCCCCACCTTGTTCGGGGCGGAAATTGGGGTTGCGCAAGGGAACAGATGCTACTTGATGGCCGTTTCTCTTTCCTCGACACAGAGGTGGTGCGCCCGGGGGCAGAAACAGCACCAGAATTAGGACCTCGCGCTTCACAACAGACCAAATCGAAGGCGGCCGCCACCTTATGAGCAAGGCGTGTAAAAACGCCCAGCATTCAGACTGTTCATGAGAACTACCTAGCCCTGACGTAATGAAGCCAGGAGTCGACCAATGTTTTGAATGGATGTCTCATCTAAGTAGTGTGTAGTTTTAATGTACTAGGAATAAAAGCAGATGACACACGCGCCGTCCCACGCCAATGCTGGAATCTATTCTAAGATTAGACAGAAATAAACATGCCATATATGTACAGAGCAGAGCCATTATAACGGAGATGTAGTTGTCCAAAAAACAAAACAAGTACGAAAAGAAGAAGTCATGAGACATGCCGAACAAATGGCAGCGATGGATGGTCTTCTCAGTCATCGTCTCATGAATGACAGCCAAGTGTCGAATGGGATCAGCCGGGTATACCCCCGTTGCAGGCTTCCCGTTGCAGTAAATCAGGCGTTTATTCCTTCTTCTTCTTGCCGCCCAGCTTCTTCTTCGGTACTCTGACTAGCCAGTAGAGAGCCAGGGCAGCAAAGACGTTGAAGATGATGTACGCCCAGAGGATGCTGAAATATCGTGTTAGCTTCAAGTGGACGAAGAAAGGGAGACTTGGTGATATCACATACCCAAAGTTGCGCCACCTTTCGCTGTAGTCCGACCCCACGGACGCGAGGTAGTCGTTGGTGTACCTGACGGGGCAGTACGAGCACATGGTCTCGTTGGCGGGATCCTGGAGGTAGCCGCCAGCTTGGCTTATCCAATCCTTCATATACTCCCCGCAGTCCAATCCCTTGGTGGGCTCGAACTTGATGAATTCGTTGGCAGCGCAGAAGATTTCCGTGTTGGCCACCGCTGTTGATAGCATGGCGCTGACCAGGTACGTGAAGGGGCTGACCCGGTACATGAAGATCCAGAAACGCGGCATTGTGTTAGGGTTGGCGAGAACACCGCAGAAAATCAGACACAGCATGAAGAGCAGGTTGGCAATGTTGCCACCTGCTTCGGCCGTCTCGAAACCCGCGATAATGAAATCGGTGAAGGTAGACGTGAAGAGCAGGAAGGCGACGAGAAGCAGGAACATGAGCCCACCGCGCTCGGCAGTCTGACCGGCATCCGCAGCGTTGGCGTAAAGGCCGACGGGGTAATACCAGCAGAAGAACATCAGCCCACCCATAAGGGTGTTCCAAGGGAGCTCGACGATGATCTGAGAAAGCATGAAGACCTTCCAGCCGTACACCTTGGATGGCCGCTCGCGGACCTCGTACAGTGAGCGTTGAATGACGAAGTGCGGCATGGTTTGTTGGACGAGCTGCCCAAAGACAGTAAGAATTTGGAAGATGGCGAACATTTCTGAAATCAAGTCAGCCCATTTTATTCCGTAGTCGGCGTATCCAAAACCTCCCGGTTACGCAACCAAGTGAAAAAGACTCCGAGGGCGCAACAGTGAGAAATGTGACTTACGATTCTGCATGCCCTGTTGGGTGTTGGGGGCCTTGAAGAAGACAAAGCCGATGAAGAGAGCAACCAAAACACACAACGCAGCTTTCGAGTAGATATAAGATGGTGTGCGCCAGTACTGTTGGAAAACACGGTGGGTGACCTGAACAAGTTGTTGGGTGAAAGAGGCGGCGAATTCGCGGTAGCTACCAGGGTCATTGCTAACCGGGGTGGACTCTTTGACGTCGGCCTTGAGGCGTTGCAACTCGGTTTGGACACCAGTATACTCAGGGCTGTCGCGCCACGCCTGGTGCCAGTCGACGTTGCTGGTGCTTCCCGGGGCAGCGCCGATAACCTCAAGCATCCACTCGGCCGGGTTGGCCTCCTGTGGGCAAGAAACACCGCTGTTGCGCTCGAAGTAGGAGGTCATGGTCTTAGAGTTCTCACCAATGTCGCCGAAGTAGACCGTCTTACCACCCTTGGCCAAGAAGAGAAGCCTATCGAAGCGTTGGAAAAGCATGGCTGAAGGCTGGTGAATGGTGCAAAGAATAGCTTGGCCGCTCTTGGTCAACTTCTCAAGCAGGTCAAGAATAGCCCACGATGTTTGGCTGTCGAGACCAGAAGTCGGCTCATCAACGAACAGGAGCAGGGGCGGCTTGGCGGCCAACTCGACACCGATGGTGAGGCGCTTCCTTTGCTCCACATTCAGACCTTCACCAGGGACACCAATGACGGCATCGGCGTAATCCTCCATCTCCAAGAGCTTGATAACCTCGTCGACGTACGCAAGCTTCTCGGCACGCGGGACGTGAGCAGGTTGGCGGAGAAGTGCGCTGAAGTTCAGGGCCTCGCGAACCGTTGTCGTCTGGAGATGGAGATCTTGCTGTTGGACATAGCCCGTCTTGCGCTGGAATGAGGTGTCTCTAGGGTTGCCGTCAACAAGCATCTCACCAGTGATGACGCCCATGGAAGTTCTATCGGCCAAGCAGTCAAGAAGAGTTGTTTTTCCGGCACCCGAGACGCCCATCAAAGCCGTCAGAGTTCCAGGCTTGACCCAGCCGTCGACGTTGTTGAGAATCTGTCGTGTCTCGCCCTTGACCTTGACTTCGTAGCAAACATTGTTCCAGTGGAAAACGCTGGTTTGCCTCTGCAGCATGCCGGCCGACTTGTCGGACACGTGGCCGTCAGAAACGTTGCCATCGGCAGCCTTCACGACAGGGCCCGCCACAGGTGTACCACCAGACTCGGCATCACCCTTGTTCTCCTTGAAGGACGCCGGCTTGTGGCCGCGGCGGAAGACCAACACTTCGCCCTTGCTCTTTTGAGCGGCGACATTCTCGGCAGAAAACATGTAACACGCGAGAAAGCCGGCCATAAACACGAAGATGATGCCCAGGTTGCGCCACTTATGTATGTGGTAATACTGGAATCCTAAGTTGATGTAATCGTCGCCATTGACGAAGCCGACGCCGGGAACATTCCCGATGGAAGAGCACGCACGGTTCATGGGTCCACCATCTCCGTATCCGAAGGCCGGGATGTACTGAGTGCACTCGAAGGTGCGCCCGTGAAACTCGTTGACCATGAGGGACTCGAACGCATATGCCAAAGGGTCGATGTAGTTGATCCAGCGGCACCAGCCCAGCATGTAGTCGATTGGGATGACGAAGCCGGTGAAAATGACCAGTGCCAGAATGATGAGAGCGGCAGGCACCATGGCCTGGGAAAGAGTTCTCGACGAGCTCGCAATCGTCCGGAAGATCATGGACATGGTCAGGACGGTGCAGAACGAAATGAGCAGGAAGAAGAAGAAAGCTCCGGGCTCACGACGCAAGCCGGTCATGAAATACAGGGTGAGATTGAACACGATCGTATTCGCAACCTTGTATGGCATGTCGCAAAGCATCGAGGCGATGGCCTCGGCGGACGGGTGGTAGAGCGCATAACGGTCATGCTTCTCGACGATAGGGCGTTGGGCGTACAGGGTTAGAATCTCAAGGGCGCTAGCGAAAGCGTTCATAAGACAGGCGAAGAACAGGAGTGCACCACGTTGGTAGAAACTGCCGGTATTCGGCTGCAGGTCGTAGAAAACGCTGGCGATGATCAGAGCCATGATGAAGTTGCCTATCAAGGCTCCTAAAGTCAAGCTTGGGTCGCCCATCAAGCGTCTCCATCCACGCCACAGGCAAAGCTGGATTTGCTGCACGTAGGAGAGGGTGAAAGGCGACTTCAACCGCTGGCTCCTGGCCTGCTGGGCCTTCTTCGAGGCACGGAAGGCTTCAGCATCGGGGCCATTGATCGGATGACTCTGCTTGTACTCCTCAATCTCGGCCCGTAGGTTTTTGTATTCGGAGCTGTTCTTCCAAGCGGCCGCGAACTCGTCGGGGGTGCGAGGGGCCTTCCCCTCGAAACCGGGACGCACAACGCGCTCCTGAGGGCTCGTCATCGACGTGAGGAAGTCTGGCGTAGTCTGGCGAGAGGGGCAGTCGAAACCGAGGTTGATGAAGTACTGTTTAGCGTCGCTAGCTTTGCCGAAAAAGATCTGGCGGCCCTCGTATAGCACAATCGCCTTGTCGAATAGATCGTAGGCGCTCTGGGGCGCCTGGTAGATAGACACACACGCAGTGCTGCCGAACAACTCAGTCTGCAACCTCAACGTCTTGCAAAATTCGATGGCGTTGGCGCTGTCCAAACCACGGGTGCTGTTGTCCCAACATTGCAGCGGCGCATTAGACAAAGCGGCCTCTGAGATGGTGACCCGCTTCCTCTCACCACCCGAGACACCACGGATGTACTCATTGCCGACGCGCGTGTCGATGGTGTGGCTAATGCCGAACATAGCCATGACCACGTCTCTCATGTGGTTGGCGAACATCGTCTTGGAAATACCAGAGGGTAACTGGCGTGGGGCACGAGCACGAGCAGCGAAAGTGAGCGTGTCGCCAACGCTTAACTGAGGGAAGTGTGTGTCGACCTCGGCAGTATAGATGGCCTCGCCTCGGTGGTGGGTGTGCATCTCCTTAGCGGTCATGCCTGGCGCAAAGGTTAGCAAAACAGATGCCACGACAAATACAACACCAGCAAGGTGGAAGTCATACCTTGGTAGTTGAAATAGGAGTTGTCATCCATGAAAATGCCGTTATAGTCGCCCGCGATCGTCTTCAAAAACGTCGTGCAACCGGATCCGGGAGGGCCCAAAACGACCAACATCTCGCCGTTGCGAACCAAGCCATCAAAGTCGCGCAAGATATCGATCCGGCGCTTTCCGTGCCCCGTAAGCTTGCGGACAAGGCCGACTGTCTCGAGCCACACATTGATGACATCCTTCTGGTAATCGGTGGCTGACCCGAAGCCGTGAACGTTGAGGTCCTGGAAGGCAACACCCGTGGTGCGGAACTTGTTCCCCTCGCCGGCAATCACGTTGGCCATGGTCTTGGCCCAAGCACGGGCGCTGAAATTGGGTCCATGGGGGTTCAATGGCGACTCCTCATCCGTGGAGGCGAAGGAAAAGGGGTTGACACCTTCGACGGCTGCGTGCGACTGGGCAGTGTACTTCCTCGCCAAATCCTGCACGATGCTGTGACGGCGGGCCTCCTCGATCGCATCATCGTCATCCTCGCCATCCTCGGCACCGGTAGCGTCCTTCTCAGTTAAGCCATCGGCGTCGGCAACTTCCGTCGTCGAAGTGGCACGGGTACCGCCGCCCTTCTCATTGCGCCCTGGCGAAGACCCGGCAGGTGTCGGCACCTCCTCTTCCTGCTCGTGTGTCGTCTTCCGGGCAAGCGGCGACCCGGTCATCTGGGCCGTCAAATCGTAGTTCCCAAAGGAACCAGCGCCGGTGAATGACATGGGTTGCCCGTCGCGCCGATGCGCCACCACGATTGGACGCCGCGCTCACTTACACAAGATTCTGTGGCTTCCAACTCAGTGGAGATCGCAATCTGGGGAACAATAAAATGGCGGAGAACGAATGACAGGAACAAAACAGTGTAACTAAAAGATACAGGCGTGACACGCGACAACGACCCGACAACGAACCAACAAAATAATTAGCCCCTAGAACAGCCGGGGCCTCGCGGGTTATAAAAGTGACTGCTGGAGAGACGGGGTCTTCGCAAGACCCGAGTGGAGTTGGACCCTCCTAACGGGATTGCGCACTGCCTCGGGCGCCGCCTGGCATGCGTTGTGGGACCCGTTGGCGGCAAGCGCAGAGGAAAAGTTCCCGACAAAAGGCTCGGCATCGAAATGTGGGGTTCAAAGTGCCACATGGGGAAAGGTCTCAATTCAGCCTTGGTGAAAAAGAAATGTACCTCAATGGCGCATCTTGGTCGCACAAAGCTGAACCTCCGCTCGTGCCGGGACTAACCCCGTGTCTCATTGCTGGGCTAAATCCGTAGAATCATGTCGCTCAGTCACCGATTATTCTGCTCATATCTGACGAAGGTTTGGCAATCCTGGTTTCGGCCGTTGAGATCGAAGAATCATTCTGAAAAGGGAGGCTTGGCAGGACTAGTGACAAAATTGAACCGTGGGTCTGCCCAGGTTCGGTTGCCCCAAAAAGCGAAACCGACCCTTCCAGGCCCAATGATGATTCATCATGATGCAACCTCGAGGAATGCTCAAAACCCAAACCGTGGCCGCCACTCGTCGAATTTTGACCCAATCTTTGAAAAGGGCTTCTCGTCGTTACGTACCTCCTATCTCACAGGCTGGCAGATGGCATTCGCTGCCTGTATTATTTCATGCCCGATGGCGTGCCCCATCTGCTCAAAAATCCCCAATCTCGTCAGCTCTTGGCAGGGCCCGATTGTCCAATGAGCTCGTCTGAAGCCGATGCAAAATGCCAAGGTGCTGACCGGCGAAACTGTCATCCGAAGACGAACCCATCATCCCGAATTTCTGTGGGTCTTCCGTCGGGGTCTGGGACTGTCCGACAGCCCGCAAACCTTCCGCGCCGTGCCGCCTCCGTGCTCTCGGGAGGATGGTCGACGCAACGGGAAATCGTCCACGGCCGCGAAACCGCCCCAATTCCCGGGAACGGTCATCTCTCTCATGTCTCAGTCTTTCGTGCCTCGATCGAGCCAATGGCGAGGAGGGACCGGAGCTCTCGACTATGCTACAGTAAGCCATGCGGCCGTTCATTCTTACAAATGGATAATAAGTTCTCGGCCCAAGGCCAGGTGAGGCGAATCTCTTCGATCGATCGTCTCCTTTTCCATGATGCTCTAATCGACCAGAACAAGGAACGACCGACAAGTCCATCATGATCCTCCCGTCCGATCTTCGTAGGTCGGCTCGTCGGTTGGAGAATTCTCCAGCTTTAACAATAGTTAATTCGACGGTATTTCTTCGGTAATCCAACCCTGAGAACATTTAATCTATGACGAAGCCGATGCATGTGATGGGGGACCTCATATCTAGGAACGGCCTCGGGGCCAATGTACTTCCTAGAAAGCAATGGAATCTCTCCGGCGCGGGGGGCAACGACCCGTTGGTTGGCTTGCCACGGAGGTAAGGCTCGGGATTACCCGGTGTCAACTGCTCGGCCATAACAACGGTCCGAAATGGTGGCTCATTCCCGTCATTGTATGTAAGGCCGAGTTCTCTCCTCTAGGGCTTGGGCAAAACAACGTCGCTGCCCAGGGAAACAAAAGCCGGGTCAAGTCAGGCTCCTGCGGTTGCTATAAAATTTAGACGAGCCCTCAAAAACTTTGAGAGACCAACTTTATCAGTTCACATTCAGGCTTTCCGAGTTTGGCAATATGCTTTTAGCGCCGGGATGGGAGCAGGGAACCTACCAAACTGTTGATTTTCCGGAAGTTGAGGTTGGCAAGCTCCTCAACTCACGTTCGGAAATGACATCCATGAACTACTACCCCAACCGAAGTATGACGCTGTGTGTGCCGGCATGGCGGGGAGGAAGCGGCCCCACTTATACCGCACCGAATCGGCCCCACGTTGCGCCGTCCGGCGGGGCCCGGAGAAGGTGGAAACCATGTCCCGGGTCAACTCGCAACCTTGAAACACATCCCCCAGTTTACTATATCCAGGGCCGTATCCGTCCCCCAATATGTAGTTAACAAATGCATAAGGATGGGTATTACCACGTTCAGGGCCAAATCAGCTACTGCTCGGAAAGAAGTTTTCGGCCTCAACCATTACATAGGTAGGTACTTATTTCTACGTCCATTATTAGACCCTGCCCCGTAAATTCGCCAAAGGCCAAACCGTAGCATCTGGAGGCTATATACGTTGGCCGGTAGGAAATTGACGGCGACTCATGGGTCATGACGAGGAAGAACACTTGCCTTCAAGCGTACGTTGTATACCTACCTACACATCAAACCGAATCCCGCGGCACCACATCTAACGGGGGCCACCGCCCACTCGAGTTGGCTCAATGGTAACCGGGGGTGGCCCTCCGCCGGGCAGCGAGTTAACCCAGCTCCGACGGGAAGTCATCGGTTTGAGCTCCGCCCGGGGCAACTCCTCGGCGAAGGGGTTCCATCGAAGTCAGCCATCTCCGACGAGACGGGGCCGGTGAGCTTCCGGTAATTTTTATTAGTTGTACACACTTACTGCTTATTTATTCATAGCCGTGGGAGAAGAAATCGAGTAAAAGAACAATAGAAATTGAACCTACAAAGGCCGGGGGCTTCTACTTTCTTTTTCAAACGAGCGACAACATATATCAAAAGCAAAACACAACTACCAGGTTTTACTTTAGTTCTGGGCTTAAACTAACGCTTCCAACCCCAATTAAACTCAAAATCACATACAACAAACGCCGTTTAGAATCTGTGCATATCCTCTCCCAAGTCTACTCTGAAGACAACACCTATCGAGCTCTCATACAGTTGAAATGTCCCTCGCCAAATTACTTATCCAGTCCTCTGACCTCAATCTAAGCCAGCCAAGCATCATGTAACTCCTTGTAACTACCAGTTCCTTCGACAGGAACTTTGTTGGTGTCAGATGACAGCACAACAGCGAGCAGCCTAACCCACTCATCGGTGCGGTTAGTGAGCCTAGTAATGCCACAAACGTCAGCAACCAATAAACCCCCGCAAGTTTGGGGAAACGGACGCATGCATCATTCCTCGCTGGGCCACAACATCACCGGCATGGCACAAAGTCTCGACGGCCTCGCCGTAGGTAGCCTTCCCATCCATAACCTGGTAGGGCTCGGGCGCGGGTGTCATGAGGCTCAGCGTGCCGGAGATGAGCACCAGATAATCGGTCGATGTCGTCCGGTGCATTGTGCCCTCGGTGTTGGGCGCCAGGTCGATGTAGTACATGTGCAGCCCGCCCAGAAGCACGATACCCATGCCTGGGACCTTGTCCAGGGGCAGTTCGCCGCTTTAAAACAAAGAATTGTTAGATCATGATTCGCGTCGATATATTTCAGGGAGAAATGTGTTGCCACTCACTGGCCGTCATTGCTCGTGGGGATTTGCTTGCTGGTTGCTACCACAGAACGCATCAAGGTGCCGTCGAGGAGGGAATCAGTCGTCAGACTATCAATCTTGACCTCAACGCCAGGCTCGGCATACTCATCCCCAAGGCGGTTGGAGGGCAGCGTGAGGTTGGACGCTGTAATACGTCGGGGCGGTGCGAGGTTGTAGGAAGACATTCTGGCGATGGTGTAATGGTGGAGGTTGAGCTGTCAGGGGCTAGGAAGATGGTGAGGATGGCATGGAGTCGATCATGCTGAGGAGTGACGAGGAAGTGGTTTAAATACGGAAAGGAGTGCAATGATAATATTCACAATTTGGCCCATGCGATGCTTACCATTCAAACCAAATCTTCCGGGAAAATGTATCTGGGATATAAACTGGGATGACAAATGCGACCGCGATGTCCTTTATTATTCAGCGGCTATGAGTGGAACTGCGTATAGCTCCTGGAGTCGTTTACGCTTTCAGTCTGTGCCACATACCTTACCCAGATAGGCCGTAGCTCGTAGGATTGCGAGGCTCATCTACGGATTTTAGTTTCAAAATTGCGGATAAAACCTGTCTGTGATTTGTTGTTTGTAATCATTTGGGGGCCATTTCGCTCGCTCGCTCCCCGTGATTTCCAAAAGCATTCAGAAAGCGGCCTGGGATATCCGCAGGAGATAATCACTAGATTGTGTATGGATGGGCATGAAGGGGCTCAATAGAGAAAGCTGAAGTATTCGATGTCTACGAGGAAGTGTCAAGAAAGTTGATATTCTGCCGGAGACATGGGAGCTGTGCACCTACGGCCTCTCGCCCACACCAGACACCATCCACCGAACCCCGACCCGTACTTGTTCAGTCAGGGCCTTGAATCGACCTAGATACCCCCTGTCTTACGCCTCTCATTTCTACCTACAACACAAACGATTCGGTATTTACGATGACAGGCCCAGGTCCAGGAGGCGTGGAGACAGAAGGGTGCGGCGTCCCTATTGCAACTGGACATCTCAGGAGCCTTTGACACGGTCAACCACACCCGACTGCTAGCAACTTTGCGAGAAATGGGCTACCCGAGGTGGCTGGTCCTCTGGACGAGAGACTGGTTGACTGGTCGAGAGGCCACCCTTCTTTTCGACGGCAAGACGGCGGCACCGACGGCAATTCGGGCAGGGGTCCCCCAAGGCTCACCCCTTTCCCCTGTTCTCTTCATCCTCTATATTTCCTCATTATACAAGCAGCTAAAAGACGAGCACCCTCACTTGGCTATAACGGGGTTTGCGGATGACACCAACCTCCTGGTGTTTGGTCGAAACCCCGAGGCCAATGTCCGGCAACTGGAGGCGGCGTGGGAAACATGCATGCGATGGGCGGACAGTCGGGGGATGAAGTTTGCCCCGGAAAAGAGCGAACTGATCCATTTCAACAAGGGACGACGGCAGTGGACAAACCAGCTGGAACTCACTAACCCAGGGGGAGGCACCAGCCCCGTCAGACCGAAGGAGTCTGCCAGGTTCCTGGGAGTCTGGCTGGACCGGAAGCTCAACTGGAAAGCCCACCTTGCGGCGGTGGAGAAGAAGCTGAGGACCCAGAGCTATGCCCTGTCGAGGCTAGCGGCATCGACGTGGGGACTGGGTCTAGCCAAAGCGCGAGAAGTGTACACAAAGTGCATCCGGTCAGCGCTGGCCTATGGCGCATCGTCGTTCCACATTCCCACGGATGTGGGAGGCGAACCGGTGAAGAAAGGCATCACCAAGGCCCTCGGGAAGGCCCAGAACAAGAGCCTGAGGATTGTGGCGGGAGCCTTTAAGTCTACCCCCATCCGTAACCTCGAGACAGAGACGTGGGTACCACCGTTGGACTTATACCTAAACAAACGGCTTGCAGATTTCGAAAACCGACTCCAACAACCCGATCTGGACGACGGCCAAGGCGGCAAAAAGACGGCGGGGAGCGTTATCCTTACCGCCTGCCGCAAGATACAGCAGAGACTCAGCTCGAGGAGGGGCAACAGGGGCCGACCGCGAACCTTGAGACCTCAAGGGCCCACGGCGGTAGAGAGAGCCGCGGGCACGATCATGCGCTGGACGGGGGGAACCGTAGACACGGACAAGGCAGTAGAAGAGGCCTGGAGAGCGAGGTGGTTAAAGGAACGGGACGGCAGAGCAATCACCAGGCCGACGGACGACTTTGACCATCAGCGGGAGACGCTATTCCGGAACGAAACCCTAAGGAGGCATGACGGTCTCAGCAAGGCGAAAAGCTCACTGCTCATTCAAATCCGGACGGGAGCAATAGGCTTACGGGACTACTTGTTTACACGGGAAGTCCCGGAGGTTCTGACGCCTGCCTGCGAGTGTGGCGAGGGACGAGAGACTGCCGAACACCTGGTAGTGTGGTGTTTGGCCCCACCGTTGACTCGAAGATGGGAGAGAACTGGAATTCGGACACGACGGGACTTTTACTCAGTTCTACACGGTATCAATCCCACGACTGCACGGCTTGCGAGGAGGATCCTCGACTGGCTGATGGACTCGGGGAGGCTGCCGATGTACAGCTTGGCCAGGAGGCTCGAGCTGGAAACGGCGGCCTGAAGCGCCCCCGTTCGGAGGCCAGGAGGCCTCCTCTCTTTGTATACGTAGACTCACCAGAACGCATCGTTCCTTGATTGTTGGTAGGGGTTTTTCACCCGGCCCGGGAGGGCACGGTTTTCCTGTACACTAAATAGCAGAGGGTCCGGCACGCCCTAGGGCATAGCGGAGTATGAATAATAATATTTACGATGACAGCACCGTTGCTATTGGTTATGTTGTATTGAAAAGCGGTGTCTTCACACAAGCAGTCCAATGTAGGTTCTGCCAGGGCAAACTGGATATTTTTCCAGCAGCCACGGTCTAAAGCCGTTAAGAAAGTATAATAATTAGGCAGTCATAGATACTAACTTGATAGCTGGCATCGTTCCTTTGGCTCGGGCTGGGTAGCCCAAACGCACCACAGTGCCGGTTACTCAGGTCTTTCTCCTGCAGATACTACATGTGACAATAGGCAAAGTTCGGCCTAAGAAGGGTCAAACTCGGCCTTGGTATTGGTAGCACTAATAACCTACGGAGCCCCCGGGACGCTTCATAGCAGCAATTGTATGTTCTCCGCGGAAGCAAAGTCCAGTTTGCGAAATCCGAATGCCGAACTTGTCCGTGATCATGGTCATGTTGGCGTCAATCGTGAGGACTGGCACTAAACTACGAAAAGCTTGTTGGAGATCAAACCCTGCGGAGAACATGAGAACCTGGTTCCTCTAGAGAAGAACGACACCTCCATACGGTACAACATTACGTGGATTTGTGGATTCGGTGCTCCTCTTCGCTCCATTGCCGCCGTTCCTTACCCATATCGGGTACAAGCCCCTAGCCAGGTTTATCGTCAACCCTCGGTGACCTTTGGATTGTCTCGAGTCCCATGGAGCATGTTCACAACCCGGCCATGTCTCGGAAAGATGGCAGCAACTTTCATGCTCTCTCGACGACCGGAAAAAAAAGTGGAGTGGGCGGGGGGAGCAGCATCCATGGCTCACATGGGATTGAATCTCTCTACCGGGGCGGCACGGGGGCTGCACCAATGCCTGTTTCGAGCCTGCCCCGCATTAACGATCAAACAACGGGAGCTCGGTTGGCGGCAATCGGTCGTGCTTGGCTTGGGGTGGCTGCTTGGCATCTGCCTTCACCATCTCGAAAGCATCTCTCCTTGCTATCCTTTGTGCACATTGTCGCTCGCTCTTCGGTTACCGCATCTATCCCTCGAAGCCATCCTCATCCGCATCGAACCTATTGCGCAAAGCAAGCAGACTGACTGCATGGCGTGACGATGTGTCATGCCGCCAAACCCCGCTGAATCCCACCCGACCCAACTGCCAACCTCCCGCTATATCCGGTCGCTGCTGCATTGCTGCAACGCGATTGCTGGGCCTGCCGCGACCTAGACCTTGTTCACACCCGTGGACCTTGCATCAAGTAACTCGGTTGACAACACCACACCTACTATCCACCGAGGTCGCAGACACGCCCTTGTTTCGTGGACATACCGGCAGGGCCGAAAATAAATAAAAGGGTCGGCCTCCCTCTCAACCATCTGTCGCCCTCCCTTCGATCATCTTGTAAACCCTGTGCAGGTCCCTCGGTGATCCCCCCATCCCACCTCGCCCGGCCTGTTTACGTCACCGATTTCCCCCAAGGCCCAGACAACCGATCATCGCTTTACCTCGACCGTTTGCGTACCAACCTTCGGAATTTAATCCACGCCGCAGAACCCCGCTCTCGCCGATTCCCCTCGATCGGCGACGATTGCAAAGACGGTGGTACATTGAGGGGTATCGTATCGTGGCTATGGGGAATTCGAACACGAAAGAATCGCGCGCCGGCGACGGCAGCAGTCGCGCCCACCATGGCTACCCTGGCAGTGCTTCCCTGCAATCCGACAGAGCATCGAACCGGAGGAACCGAGTCAGTCGCGGAGATTTGGGGGGAATCCTAGGACTGGGGACTGGAGCCTCCCAATCAGAACCACCATACGAACGCCGCGAGACCAAACAAGAGCGGGAGGCACGGAGACTAGAGAGGGAACGGGTCGCGAGGATTGCAGAGAGAGAGCGGAGCATGAAGGAAGAGCACGTCGATGGGGGATACCTGGTCACCATGGGAACCTACACGAGCCCGGAGGACTTCAACAAGCCCATTGTCCGGCAACTCCAAGTGAGTGGCCCCTGTCATCCTGTTTGGGTCTGTGACATACTCACATCTTCTCTTTCTCTAGATTGAACGGAAGGTGGCCCCTTTCTGGCGAGGTTTGAACGACTTCGACGACCAGTGGACCGAACCACAAATCATCGCTGCCGCGCGGGGATTGCCCGTTCCCCCCGCTGACCAGATCCCCCCTGAGGACCTCATTCCACGGCCGCTCCCAACGAATCTCCGCACAGAGGGCTCTTCAAACCTAGACAACCTAACAATACCAATTACTGGCCGCTCGCCATCGACTGCCTCAGAACACGCCCCATCTAACCCAGGCTCGGCGCTACCATCCCCTGTTTCAGCCCAAGCCCCAAGAGCGAACTCTCCTTTCAAACCCCGTGGGAAAGCCATCGCTGCTGTTTTGGGCGGCGGAGGATCACGGAACGGTTCCACCACCGAGCTCATGCCCCGGGAAATCAATCTCCCACATGACCCCTTTGTCAATGGACAGCCTCTCGAAGTGTTCCTGTACAAGAACGCTACCGAATGCCCCATCTGCTTCTTGACCTTTCCGCCGTACTTAAACCACACGCGGTGCTGCGATCAGCCGATATGCAGCGAGTGCTTTGTCCAGATCAAGCGGCCAGACCCACACTTCCCGGAGGGTCACAATGAGAACGACCCGAATCACAATCCTGAGGAAACTGCAGGGCTCTTAGTCTCGGAGCCCGCGTGTTGCCCATACTGCACACAGCCCGACTTCGGCGTCACCTACGAGCCGCCCCCTTTTCGACGAGGCTTATCGTACAGCATGTCCTTGATAGCTGTAGGTGCCGCGAGCGCCGCCATGTCCTCGAGCAGTTCCGTGAACTCGGCCTCTCTCTCCCCGACCAACGCGTCCCCTAGCAATGGCACCGGCCGCCGGCGGAACCAATCCGTATCGGCCAGCAGCCCGAGCGTTATCTTAACGGATCGGATTCGGCCTGAGTGGGCGACAAAGTTACAGGCGGCGCGGGCTCATCTAGCAAGGAGAGCCGCTGCTGCAACGGCGCTGCACACTGCAGCATTCCTCGTGGGTGGTTCCGAGAACCGGGCGTTCCGCAGCCGGTTCGGGCGGAGAAACAATGGCGGGTCAGGATCCGCACTCCCTTCCCCTGGTGGAGTCAACCACGGCGAAGGCGAAAACGGAGATAGCGGGTCCGGAACCCCCTCGCAAAATGGCATGGACCAGAACTCTCGAGGAGAAACCGGGCGTGGCCGGCCTGGTGGCCACCACCGAGATCGCCTTGAGGATCTGGAAGAGATGATGCTTGCAGAAGCCGTCCGCTTGTCGCTCGCCGCTGAGGAGGAGCGCAAACGCAAGGTATCGAAAGAGGAGCGGAAAGAAGCGAAGAAGCGTGAGAAGGAGGAACGGAAAGCGGCCAAGGCGGCTGCGAAGCAAGCTGGGCCTTACGAGGGCGTCAGCGGTCGTAGCGGCCAGAGCTCTGCCAGTGGTAGTACCCTCAGTCTCCCCGGCTTGGGTTTTGGGAGGAAACGAGGCAATAGTGCTGCCAGCAATCTCCGAATCGAGGCCAGTGTTGCCAGCGCCATAGCAACGGCCGAATCTCCGGAAGCGAACCCAAAGGAAAAAGGGAAGGGTGTTGACCGTGCGGCTTCTACCCATGCGGAAGGTGCTCCTGCCGCCGCTACCGACCCGGCGGTGCCAGGAGGCTCGGCCAGTACATCAAGCCCACGCCCAGTTCCCCACCTCCCTGCCGGCCCGTCTCACCTCCGGCAGATGAGCAATGCCTCATCGGTCACGTCGTCAATCCTTGATAGCCAGCATGGCAGCTATACATCCCCCACCCATCTCCAGGATCCTCGCAGCAGTGGACTCAGTCTAGGGAGCCGATCCGGCGCCAGCGAGGACGGCGGTGACGTCGACCGAGACCGAGATCCATCCGCTAGCACAGAACCCATGTTCAACTTCAGGAGCCTAGCACAGGTGGTCGGCGTCAGCCTGGATGGGGAGAATGCAGGCAGGCGCCTCAGTCTGATTGAGGCCGAGAGGAGGGCCAGGGAGTCCGGAGAGACTGGATCGCAGGACGGCGCCGACTTCGGCGAGGTCGAAACCACCAAAACCGATACGGCTACTGACCACGCCGACGTAAACCCACCGGCCGAGGCCTCGGGTAGTCTGTCAGTGGACACTGCGATGGGGGGTCACATCAAGGGAAATCCAATTGCACAAAATGGGAGTGGTGAACAAGACGCACATGCTGCGTCTGACTCGTTGTCCCCACCAACAGTCACTATCACGCCCGAAACACCTGCTACAGACAGCGCCGATGATGAGCTGAAACAGCTCGGCTCTGAAGCGGCTGTGGAACCTGTGCATCGGTTGACCGAGTAGTGGCGCGGCATCTGATTTGATCACCTCGTTCCTATCACGGGGGCGAGAACTATCGCTCGTGGCGGAGGTTCAAGAGGAAGGAATGCTCTCGCAATCGCGGAGAGATCCAACCAGACACGAGTTCCGGGGGGGGGCAAAGGACAGCTTGGGCGTTCCAGCGACGGAAGCTCAAATTTAGCGGCCCACGGTGGTTATTGAGCGTGCTCCTGGTGCCAGAAAGCAGCGGAAGTCTTGTTCTCCACTACATTCCCTCTTTCTTCAACCCTAACCCCCTTCCTTGTTTGCTTTTTTTTTTGTCTTTCTCCTTTCCTAAGTTCAAGTCCAGCATTTCTCCAAGACATTATCGGTACGTACAAAGGAGGTATCAGGCGCGGTGAGGCGACGATGGGAAATTGAGGCTACGACATGGGAGATGGAACGGAGTCTGGAGCAACTGGCGCTTGAGGTGGTACTACTTGATTATGTTTTAGAAATCGAATAGCGATCTGGTTACCGCGCAGTTATTGCCCGTGACGAGCCATGACCAGTGCTACCTGGTGCTGGCCGTGGACTGGGTGCCTTGTTTCGCCTTCTCGAACGCGGCAATTATACCGTCATTCGGAGTAATTCCCCGATCAGCTTCCTGCCTCGTGTTTACAAAACCAGGTCCTGGGCTGTCCCAAGTATAATCCAGCCACGATCCCAAGGCAGGCCATAATTCGTTCCTGACCAGGCTCAGTACCTTTTCCTGGCGTGCTGGACCATACACCTCATCGCTGCCACCAAGCGCAAGGCTGGCGAGGACGCCACGCCATTCTGCGACGGTCTCTTCCAGTTCCCCAATAGTCGTCACACCACAGACAGTAACGCCAACCTTCTGGGGACCGACGCCCGGGGCTGCGATGTCAACCCCCAAGCCAGCCGCCGCCGCAATCCGCGCCCACTCGGCTATCGCCCAACGAATTGCCACCGATTCCAGGCGCTCGCCTACCGCAGCCGACAGTTCCGCAAGCTTCTTACAAGCTATGCGCAGCTCCGGTGGCGAGGGATGCCAGTGCACCAACAGAGAATCCGTCTTATCACTAGGCGGATCTGCCGGTATCCCCCGACTCGTCAACAAGCCCATGCCAAGTATACTAGCATTCAGCACGACATCCACGCCCGCCTTCTTGAACCTCGCCAACGGCGACGACTCCGACTCCACCACCTCCACCTCCTCCCCCCCCACCCACGGCAGCCCCAACGCCCGATTCTGCACCGTAAAATGCCCATAACTCAGCACCGCATCCAGCGGCTCGCCCGTCTCGGCCTGCACCATCTCCGCCAGGGCACACAGCGTATCCACGGGAAACCCGCTGATGCCCACGTAGCGCACGAGTCCTTCCTCGTCGCGCAGCCGCCGCAGCTCGCGCACCGCCGCCAGCACCTCGCCCGCCGTCACGAACTCCACGTCGTGCATGTACACGAGGTCGAGGTAGGGCGTGTGCAGCCGCTGCAGGCTGCGCAGGACTGAGTAGCGGATCCAGGAGGGGGTGTAGTCGAAGGAGGTGGGGGCGAGGCGTCCGGCTTTGGTGATGAGGAAGAAGCTGGAGCGGGGGAGGGGGACGGTGGGGGTGGTGGTGGTGGTATTGTTGGTGGTGGTGGTGGGGTTCATCAGGTCGTTGAGGGCGGTGCCGAGGAGGGTTTCGGAGGGCCCGTAGTAGGGGCTCGTGTCGAAGGCATTGACGCCGAGGGAGAGGGCCCGGGCGATGATGTCGCGGTAGGGCATCGAGTGCGGGTCTGAGACATATTGGGTGTTGAAGGTCGCCGTGCCGAGGACTAGGGGCGAAAGCACGGTGTGGAGCGGTGGGCGGGACGGGTTCTTTGGCTCGGCCATGCTGGCGGGTGATGGTTGACTTGTGAGTATCGCTATCCCCGCTGACCTTCGATCAATGAAAGAAGGGTCGGAAGGAAAACCGGGGCATTCATCGCCGGCTTCGTCGGCGGTTTGTCTCGAGTTTTTGGCGGGGTCGCAATCCGAAGCGGGGTATCGCGGGCCAGGCCGAGTCCAAGGGACAGGCCGACCTTCCTTGCTACCTGCCTAGGTAGATACCTTCCTCCGGCGCATTATTGGGGTAAGATAAGCTACAGTTCTCGCCAATGCATGATGCGAAGATGAAATCGCGAATTCGTATGACGAGCGAGGCTCCGGCAGGATACGGTGGCACAATCTTCTCAATTGGACTTTGCTCCGTCCCAGATCGCCAGGGGCCTTGTTTCTTGTACATGGGAAGTGCTGAAATGTGGGGGCCATGTTCGGAATAAGGTTCAGAGCATCCGCCTTGGCAATGGAGACCTCCAAGGCCTGGGCGAAGATCGTCTTGAGATCGTCTCACCGGCTCGGCCTCTCTTCACAACTCCCCGAAAGGGAAACCGACTGTTGAGAACAACGCACCCAATGCCAATCCTCTCCTCAACCGCCGTTTATCTATTATCATTTTTTTGTCGGATTTTATCGCCCCGACCTCTTCTGACCTCATTCTCTCCGATGAAATAGGGAACTGCGCAAACCAATGGGCCATCGTCTTCAAACACGATACTAAGCGCACATCTAACTTTCATTTTTCCCTCTCTTTTTGGGCCCAAGACCGGGGGATGGCTCAGGATAGTGCCAAGCGTAACCCGTTTTCCCATGTTACACACCATAGAGTTCTGCGAGAGCCGCATGGGTACATCATCTCTAAGTTCTCAACCAGAACACCACTGATGTTTTGGCGCGATGAAAAGAGAGCAAACGACTTACTTACACGTACATCTCCCAAGAAGAACTCTTTCGTGCTCTCCCATATTATTCAAGTATCCACGGATACCGCTGATGCTCAAAATCACATCGCCTTCTACGATTGAAACGAACCGTGGGGGTTTGTGTTGAAAATGTCCGGCCTGTACCTCTCCACCACGATGCCCTCATGCTCGGTCTGGCAGACAATCATGCCCCAATTCTGTCTCCTCTGCTGTGCCAAGCGTCAGGATCTGGCTGCCCCTTGCATCGGTACGAAGAATGTCTTTCCAATGTCGTCTTCCTTGTCGAATCAGGTTTAGGCTAAAGAGACCGTCCTCTTTCAACTGTGGTATAAGCCCCCTCGGCCTGCCCTGTTTTTGGATCTATGCTGATCTCTAACCAGAACCCGCATGACTCTCCCGTTCCCTCCGTTTAATATCTCACCGCACCCCGCAATCATTTATTCCTAAACACCTTGCTTTAACCCTTCCAATCAAGGCTCCGGATCATCACCTGCCAACACCGGCACCGAATTTCTCCACGTCCTTCCATGCGTCTCCGCGCTTCTCTCTGGAAATGATGACCACTCCGGGGCCACTGGCGTGCCTTCCGGCAGTCAATGAGGTGCGGCCTCACAACAACGCCCGCTGGATCGGCCAACCAGAACCTACCAAAAACAGATGACCAGATCGTCCCCTTGCGAGCTGCGACCTTGCCGAAAGGGCCCGCATTGGGCTTGGCTTTAAACATCGAACTACTGCTACCCGGATCCTAACCATGCTTCATTCATTTGCCCGTCGGCCGCTTCGTGCCGGGGTACCTGTCCAGCGAGGAGCCTCACTCCGGCTTGGGTCGTTCCTTACGGCATGCCGCATATTAGGAATGTTCCACTCCGGATTTGCGGAATGATGTGCGCCACGGCGTGAGCCAGGAACCCAGACCCTGGGTGATAAGCCCCCGGCAGGCCGTTATTGCAGTTCCCCCGGGTCGAGTCCTATATAAGAAATCTCCCCCTCCTGGTGGCCAGTCTGCGGTCCCGCTCTCACGTCACACTTGGTTAGAAGGCCTGTTACAGAAATACAGGTTCAAAATGCATCTCCTTCAGAGTCTTGCGCGTGTGGCGGGCTTCATGGGCCTTGGTATGATACCCCTCCACCGCCTCATTGCATCGGCGAGACTGACATAACCCTCTGTGTTCTAGCCCGGAGGCAGTTTGATCCCGACTCTACTCCCTTTGAGGACGCGGAGACCGGCTTGACCTTCGCCTCGTACACCAGTGACCGTGGTATTATCTTCCGTGTGGCTATCCCTGACCCTGTCCCCGAGGACAAGATTTTCGACACAGTTCTCCAGATTGTAGCGCCCGCAGACGTTGGCTGGGCCGGATTCGCCTGGGGAGGCCACATGACATACAACCCCCTCGCCATTGGGTGGGCGGACGGGGCCGGTAGCGTCGTCTTGTCGTCGCGGATCGCTTAGTACGTTGTCCCCCAAGGATTACTTCCAACCCCCGATATATCGCAAGCACTAACCACCACCCAACAGCGGCTACTTCAGCCCCCCGGAGAACCCGGATGCGCAGTACACCGTCCTCGAGACCGGCACGCACGCCAACGAGACCCACTGGCAAGTCACGGCCAAGTGCACCGGGTGCTCGAGGTGGGGCGACGACGACATGGGCTACACCGAAATCGACCCCTCGGCCCAGACCACGGTGGCCTTTGCCTACTCCGATACTCCCGTTGACACCCCCGCCGACCCGGCGAGCAACTTTGGCATTCACGACAGCCTGGGTCACCCCATCTACGACCTGGCTACCGGCAAGAACGCCGACTTTGCTGAGAAGGTGGCGGCCCTCTAAGGGTGATCTATGTCTTTGTATCTTAGGATGTTTGCTCGCTTGGTAACGTCAGGGAAATGGACATAGGTTAGCGCAAAATGGGGACGTATCAAATAGAGGTGTAGGTTTACATCCCACGCTGGAACCGTGATAATGAATTCGCTTTTGCCTCGACTTTGAATTTCTATTCAATGACCCAGCTAGAGCAAGATACATTTACTTGTATCTTAGATACCCATACCCAACGATATGAGTTTTCCTGGGACAAAGAATGATCAATTGGGGTCACTTTCATCCTACAAGCATGAGCCTTCATGGGTTGTTTAGAACAACCTCATAAATATATGTAAGGTACATAGTAGTTAGCAACCTTACACACGGCTCGGTGAAGCTCTGCCGAAACTCGGTGACGGATGGGACGAGCTCAGCAGACGGTGTTCTTGGCGCGTGCGTCATCACATTAAAGGCTTCCTGAGTGTGTGAGCTCCCAGTCGAATGGTGCCTCTCTAGATTGGTCCAGACCTGCGTCCCGTCCCATGCTCCTGCAAGTCGAATTCTCCGAAACGCTCTCTCCCGTCTGGTCCTGATGAATTCATGTTGGTAATATAGTACCCTCGCTGCTCAACCACTCGCCCTTGGTGTTTCTTCACATTTGCTAAAACCTCCGTTGGAAACGTTAGTGAGTGATTCAATAAAGCCGGCTTTGCTGGCGACCATGGCCCCAGCTATCGCCCAATTGGGTTCACCAGGCCAATTGCCACTGTTGGCTTGTGTAGCTGGCTCGGTGGGGAGATACAGAACTGCCCTGTGAGGGGAGGGGGGCCATGTTACATCCATGTGCCCTAGTCGTCGGCAGTTAAAGTGCCGCCTCCCACCAATGCTGATGCAACCCCCCCGTGCGAGGGTTGCAACGAGCAGCTTTAGTCTTTCCTATTCCAATTGGCTTCTGTGTCCCTTGCGCATCATGTCGAGAGGGAGAAAGTCATTGTTGTTTCTGCCCTTCTCATGTCTCCTGATTCGGCGAGTTGCTAAACCGCCGTAATAATACAGCAAACGAATCTTGAAGCCATAATTACAGTACTCACCGAACACGATCCACGACTCCACGTTCACGCAAACTATAAGCTCGAGGCAGTGCAGGCGTCCCGAAAATATCACACCGAGTCATGACAACAGCTAGCTTCTCGAAGGCTTACTGGCGCCTTCACTCGTTCTGTTTGATTCTAGCCTTGGGATCTTTTGTTTGGGGGTAATAACACATCCTACCTGCCCAACATACCTACATTCATCCAGCACGGCCAACATCTTAAGCTTCGGCGCCTAACTATGGCATCCCTTTTAGCTTTTCATTACCTCAGATCTAACAGTATACTCTGCCAGATACAATGTTGGCGTCTTAGCATCCGTGCTCGTCCACCCGGGCTTCAGAGAAACCCTGCACACGCCCGATGCACCGCGAAGCGGCCTCATCACGGCCATCTACTATCTCGGTTCCTGGCTGAGCTACGTGTTCTTCGCGCACCCCGCTGCTGACAGACTAGGTCGCCGCTACGCTGCTCTTGTAGGTATGGCCGTCATATGCCTTGGTCAGGCACTTCAGACTGGTGCCTTTGGGTCGCACGCGCTAGGCATGGTCATTGCGGGCCGCATCGTTGCTGGCATGGGGACGGCCATAATATCTACGAGTGTCCCGCTCTACCAAAGGCAAGTTGCCTTGCTATCACGGAGGCAAGGTTTCGGTGCTGACATGTTGGCATCGCAGTGAGATAGCCCCTGCAAAACAACGTGGCAGATACGTCGTCTTGAACCACGTTGGTTTTGTTGCAGGTCTTGCCACAGGATTTTGGTCGGTGACATCTTCGGTGCGGAAAAGGTTGGGCGACTGTCGTACTGACGGCGCTATAGGGTCGGATATGCCATGACTTTCTGGGACAACGATCGTGGTCTGTCCGTGGGATGGCGGTTCTCCCTCGGTGCTTCGTTTATTCCAGCCCTGTTCTTTATGGGTGCGCTTCCGTTCATGCGCGAGTCGTAAGTACAGCCCTACGGCGTCACCAGCTCAAACGCTAGCTTGCTCACTTACAACCCTTTTTACCCCATCAGTCCTCGATGGCTCGTCGAGCATGGAAAGACTGAGGAGGCCTTTGAAACTCTTCAGTTCTACCGTGAAGGATATTGCACCTCGGATGAAGTCCGGACAGAACTCTCTGATATCGAACGTTCCGTCGCCGTATTTAGGATTTCCGGCCTCACATGGGTCTCACTGTTCACCAATCGCAGCCTCTTTGCGCGTCTATGGCGAGCAGCGCTGCTGCAGTTCATGGCCCAAATGTGCGGCGCTATTGCCATGAAATACTACCTCCCATCACTGTTCAAGGCTTTGGGTTTCAGCCATCGCGTGTCTCTGCTTGCCGGTGGTATCGAAAGCACCCTTAAGACCGGCTGTGCCGTCGTCGAAGTGCTCATCATCGACAGAGTCGGTCGCCGCCTCACCCTTATTGCTGGAGCCATCGTCATGGCGTTTGCCCTGTTGGTAAGTCAGCTCACGCCTGAAGCATATGGTTACGTGTCCATTTCAGACCTCATGCTCATTCATGCTTACCTAACCTAAGATCAACGGAGCACTGCCCCTGGCTTACCCCAACAACATAAACAGAGCGGCGGACTACACCTGTGTCGTGTTCATTTTCATCTACGCGCTGGGGTTCAGCATAGGCTTTGGCCCTGCCGCCTGGGTTTACGGCTCCGAGGTATGGGAGGCCAATAACAAACAAAGCCCCTATTTGCGAGAACAACGGACTGATATAATCCCCAGATCTTCCCCACCGCTGTGCGAGCCCGCGGGTTGAGCCTGGCCGCCAGTTGCGGTGCCGCAGGGGCCATCATCGTTGCACAAATATGGCCCGTTGGCATCGCCAACATCGGTTCCAAGATTTACTTTTTCTTCATGGCGATCAACTTGGTCAGCGTGCCTATCATTTATTTGCTCTATCCTGAGACTAAGGGGCGGCCGCTTGAGGAAATGGATGCCCTCTTTGGAGTGGCCCCTAGCATTTCTACTGATGATCTTCTTGCTGATAGTGAAGACTTCGATCACCCCAGGGGGTAATACTCAAGACTAGCATTAGAGCAGGTGGGTATGTACCGAAGGGAGACAATTATAGACCTGCGATGCTTCATCTCTAACCATAAATCTTGACAACTGATAACCACGAATATTCAAAAGGTGAGGCGATTGTTGGACTTCTTATAAGGAACAACCAGATACTACCAGGTTAAATTCCCGCTCGTTGCATCCAACCTGAGATTGATCGACTAAGGGCCCAAGATAGCTCCCAACCATAAATACTGTTTTCCCCTTAGAGATACGATCCTTCCACGAGGAAGGCCACAGTATATTTGCTGTGCCGGAGCACGGCATCCCACATGATAGTCGAGTAGGCCTTGTCGTCGAGGTTAGCCCGCATTCAAAATAGCACTTCTAGCATGTGATGGTCTGTAACTTACATCACCGGAAGAGTGGATGTACGGCGAGGAATCATCCATCTTGTCCTCGCAAGCATAAGCCGCCGCTAGCGAAGTCAGTTGTCAATAATTTATTCAACTCCATGAATGAATGGACAAACGTACGGAATCCGTTCGCCCTCGCTGAGGCGTGGTCCGAGCATCCATATCCGCACGCATCACTGGTAGTCGCGCCAATGTAAGCGGTCGCAACGACCCGGGCATAGGCTGTCAGAGCCGAGTCGACGTAGTCTGTGTAGATCGAGATCTTCCCGCTGGGCGAGTAGCCCGTCATATCCTGGTTGAGGACGGCGAGCACTGTCTTCCCGGCCGACTTGTAACTGGAGAAGACATCTTGGGAGCCGAGCAGGCCACCCTCCTCGCCCGCGTAGAAGTGGAACTCGAGCGTGTTCTTCGGCTTGAATCCGGCGTTGGCCAGGACGCGCAGGGATTCGAGAAGAACCACGACGCCGGAGCCGTTGTCATCCGCTCCGGGGCCCCGCGCGCTGGAAGAGCCGCCGGTGGAGTCGTAATGAGCCGAGACAATGACTACCATCAGCCGTTACCGTCAGGTTAGCGAATCCGCTCTCAGTTCAAATCCTTTGTGGAGCGAGCAGATAATCACCTAAGTTCGCTGTGGTGCCGGGGACTTTTGCAATGATGGACGGCTGATTGAAGGAATGGGTGAATTGGGTAACAGTGATGGCCGAGTTCTTTGCGGCAATGCTCTTGACTGTGCTAAAGAGCCACGCCCCTGCCTGAGTGCCGTATGAGCTTCGGTAATAGCGGTTGTAGAAACTGTGGGCGAAGGTGAAGGATCAGTAAAACAACATCACCGTTATTCTATTCAGCTCCCTAGCCGGTAGGGTGCAGCAGCAACACACTTACTCGGTCAAGCTCTTCAGCCAGCTCTTTGGCTCAGTGACTGAAACCTTCTCTAAAAGGGGGTTCGCCTCTTCCTTGTGGCTGACGCTGGAAGGATAGCTGACAGCTTGCGCTGAGAAGACTTTCTCCTGGGTGTCAGCGGTAGCCAGTGCGGTGAGCACCTCAGCGTCCGTAATGTCGGTGATGTCAACAAAGCCAATGCCGTTGGACTTGTAGTCTCTGATCTTCTGCTCTTCCGTGACCCATTTGCCGGGATCCTCAGGGGAGGTCTTGATGAGACGTAGACCAGTGTCTGCCCCTTGCGACTCAACGGCAGGTGCAGCGACAACTGATGACACTGAACCGGCCAGAAGAGCGAGAGCCACCGGGAGATGCATGATTGGCCGTTAAAGCGTAGCTTAGGGGGCCAGGGTAGGTAGCAATGATAAGGATAATGACTGAGTCGTGCACCAACAAACACTATTACTACATATGTAGTTCACAGCGACTTCTTATACCCCTCGACCGTAAAGGGGCCCGCCCTGCTTGCCCAAGTAGTGGATTTGAAACAGACTTTCCGTTTTCTTCCACATGCGATGTTCGGTGTGCTCCGCCGGGGAGTATTTCCGCATCGAGTAGCTTGCTTGGGTGACCCCCATGGACACTACCTCGATCAGGCAGGTACATGATCATGGATACCAAGACCGCTATCTTCCGACTGTCGATCCCCGGGCCGCAGATGCAAATCGATCTCGCCTTTACAACTGCCGGAAACAGACTAGGGGTGTTAACCTCGCCTACCGGCCACCTATAGCAGACGGACCAACCAGGACTCGAATGCTCGACGAGTAAAATAATGCTGCACGAAAATACATGTGGTTGAAGAGGTATAAGATGCTTGGCACCCCTGATCATCTTGGCACCCCCATCATTCCAGCGAGCTAGAATCGTCGGAGAAGACTCACCAAGACGGCCTAGTCATGTTAGGCAGGTAACATATATGCATGATATATCTCGCGTAGCGCGGGATTATTGTGTCTCTGAACGTGCGAGCCCCCCATTTGATCTCGATCTCACTCGTAACCGACATTATTTGGAGACTACCTACGTTGACTTCTTGATGGGTAAGTTGAGTGTGGAATAAGTAGGTAGCATCACCGCCCTGTACCAATCCGGGGCACAGCAGCAGAACAACTCAGCATCACAACTTCCGGGCTCACTCTTAGTGAACGCAGGCGATACTTCGAGTATTGATTTTCCAGTTTTAAGGTCTGGTTATAGCGAATGCACTAGGTTTTCCATTTCTACCCTACTAACCAAACTTAAGCTGTGTAGAGTTCAACAGCATCAAAGATCTAACCCGAGGGCGGACTGGTTAGAGACATCCTAGTTACGGCACAGTAAGGGGGGGAGACTCACGAAGTTGGGGCTCAGGAACGTCGCGCCGCTGCTACCAGAGACCGAGCTGATCGTTATGGTGTTGCTGCCGGCGACGAGCGTACCGGCAGGGACATTGACGGTATAGACCTCGCCGTTCCCGCGGTATGCACCCCGCGTCACACCGCGGCTATCGATCTTGGGCGGCGCCGACGGGATGGGCCCGCTCCAGCTGTTGACAACCGCCTGGGGGCGGCTCCCGGCGAAGCTCAGAGTCGTGGCGATGCGCAGCGTGGCCGCTCCGGGGGCGCTGGCCAGGTTGAAGCGGATCGTCACGGGGTTGTTAACCGAGTTGAAGAGGGCCATAGGGAAGTCCGAGAGCTGTGAGCTGCCCACCGTGTAGGTGAGGGGACCCCAGCTTGCCATGCGGCTGTCGCTCGGGTGCATCCGAAGGAACTTGTCGGCGTTGCGGAATCCGGTCGGTTGGCCGTCATACTCGCCAATTTGGAACAGCGTCTTCCGCGATGTGTTAAAAGTGCCGGCAATGTTCTGAGTCGCGGTTCTGCCGGATGAGACAGTGACGGTGCCGGTGGCAATCTTGAACTCGCCCTGGTATAGAACCATCGTGTACGTGCCCGGCTTCATCAACGGCGAGGTGAACCCACCGTTGGACGACGTCTTCGCCCAATATTGAGCCGCGTTGTTGTACCAATGGACCACGCCCTGGAGGCCGCTCTGCACACCACTCGCAGTCCCCTGCACGGTTCCGCGGTTAGAAGCCGGTACATATCCGGTGACAGACACCTCCCCAAACCAAGAAACATCGAGGCTCTTGACGCTCGGGATCCCGGAGCGCGAGAACTGCATGGCGTAAGGTCCATGTAACCCCATACGATATGCCTCGGTCTGCACATGACCACTGTTCATGTAGTTGTAAAGGTTGGTGGACGCCCCCGCGTTGTTGGAGTCAATGTCGCGGAAGAAGGGACCTCCAGAGGAGGACTCTTGTTGGGGGGTCATGATACAGACGTGCATCAAGTCGCTGCCACCGTACACGCAATGGGAGTCCTCGTCGATGAATCGTGTGGACGAGTAGAACTTGGATCGTGTCTGCCCATTGACCACAAAGACGTCGGAACCCTCGACGGTCGAGCTAGCGCCGTTCGTGTTCGAGACCTCGCCATAGGGGTGTTCGCCAGGCAGCTTGTCAGGTAGCAGACGGGCGATGAATCGCAACTCTCCTATCGACGGCTGAGCAGTGATGTAGGTCGCCAGATAGATAATGCTCTCGCCCTCCCGGACCACCATATAGTGCGTCAGGGTGGACGTCACACATGTCACCTTGATGTACCGGGACGATCCGCTAATCTGGCTGATTGAAACAGTGGCCGAGCCCAAGCCAGAGCCGATGTGGGTGCCAGTGCTGCCATACTGAAGCTCGGTTCCACGGTATTTGATGGATTTGATGTCGCAATTCGACTGGCTTACGGAGAACACCAACGGGTTGGCGGAGCCGGCATCGACAACATAGTTGCCGCCAGACGAGGTATAGCCGAAAGCACCAAGCACACTGGGCGCGAAGACGGAGACGGACAGGGCGAGCAAACGGATCATGGATCGGACCGCCATCTTGGGCGTTCAAACACCCAGAGAGGAGCAAAGGAAAGTGGCCGAGGCGAGACGTGCTTTGGTCTGGACGGCAACAACAACATCTTGAGTATTCTTCCATAACCGCGGGCACCAAGCATACCTATAAATAGTGGTTGGATAATGGGCCTGCCATCTCGGCATTCCGAGTTCAAGGAGAGAGCGCTGCCGCGCCAATAACATGTAAATCATGCGATTGGAGGAATTGTACCTGGACCCCGGAATCCAGGTCGCAGTCAGCCACCCGAGGTAGCATCCAGCGGGGTGCAAGCCATCCATGGGGACTCTGGTGCGTTTTGAATCTGCCAAGACGGTGGCCGTGGTGCCCCCTAGGGTCCCGCTACGCCAGGAGCAGAACACCAAACAGGGACATCCACCGAGAAACACCGTTGCCGGAATCGGTTACGGAAGTATGATATGGTGGTGCGGCTCGGTTCTCGGAATAAGGAAAGACGAGAGAAGGTGAGGACGGAGTCAGTTTTTGGTTATTCCAATGTTCGACACGCCGCATAATAAATACATGTGGTCATGGGGAGCAAAGCAACTCTGACGAAATGCTACTGGAGTACTGGATCTTGAAAAGGGTTTGTGAGGAGTCAAGTAGTCTGTCTCGAAGATTAACGTCAAGCTTGGACCGTGGTATTTCCGGGAAGTCGAGTGGTCCGAAACGCAAACAAAAGGTTAGAGTAGAGAGCCACCATTTGGCCAGCAAGGTGTCGCTCAGATATTTATCACCGAGGGGATCAGGTATGGTCATTGAATGGTCAGAACTCGCCTCCAATACACTCCCGGGCTGTTGTAGTGGCCAGCTTTACCCGCATACCATCGGCTTACCCAAATGTCCACGAACTCCCCTGCATCATGTATCCCTCCGTCGCCGTGGCGATTGAGCGGGACTGGTTGTTGGCGGGCGTGCTTGCGAGTGCACGGTTCGTATATCACAGGCACCAGATCTGTAGGCACCGGCCCCATGCTTTCGTGAACTCGCTGGAAATTTGTCCTTCGACGCCCATCATCACCCAAATCTAGCCGTAGCACCGTGGTATCCGTAGGAATTGGCGCAGCGTCAGCGCCGTGTAGAATTTGTGGAGAGCAATAATCGTGATACCGTTCTACCGAACGCCTGTCCTTGACATCCCATCCTTCCTTCGCCGCAGCTTATGGCGACGGTCGGGCCAAAAAGGCCGACAAGGGAGCTGAAAGCTGTTGCCACTTTCCCATCTTCACCCAACCCCAAAAATACCAGTACTTTATCTGAGGCGGCGGGCCTCACGCTCGGATTCGAGAAGAACCAGGATGTCGTCCTCGCGAACTAGACACACGTAGGATTAGTCGCCGGTGGATCAATCGCAAATATTTCGCTTCATACCAGGGCCCTTGACGTTCCTGATGATGGAACGGGTAGTGTCGTCCATGAACTCGACGCGCACCTGAGTAACACCACCACGAGAACCTGTATTTCGACCAGATTAGCACCGAGCGTGGATTGGAGGGCTAAGTTGCGGGGTGGTTCGCACCGGTTCTGCCGAGGACTCGGGTGACCTTGACGAGCTTTACGGGAGCCTTCGAGGAATCCATTTTCGCGACTGATCGACTGATGTGGTGGATGTGAGAATCGGTCGTCGGGTCGTGATGCTGAAGGTTGCGGAGTTGCGAAATTTCACCAAGATTGAATTGTGCGGAGCCAAAATCGCAGGGCTGCAGGATATTTTTATTTCCGGTCCGGTGCGACTGGGACGGAAATGTGGGGCAAGCCCTCACAAAGTCTCCAGCTTCTTGCAATGCAGTTTGTCTCACTCGAGTCAAGAGAGTTGCACTTAGATTTGATCGACTTGAAAAGCCAACTGTGATTGCAATGCGGATTATCCGTTAGGGCCTCTAGCCATGGTGTCGAAAACTCTCAAATACCGACCTTTCGTAGCGCGGTATATGCATGTCTCTTGATTTAATTCCAGTGTCCCAGATCAAGTTCATGTGAATTTCCGACTCAAACCTTTCCAAGCCAGTTTGTCAAACTTCAACGATGCCCAGTTTCAAGAATACTCAGAGTATTGAAATGAACAACCATAAAACCTTAGTTCGGTTCTACGGGTGTTGACCCCATTCCCAAGCCAAGGCATCAGAAATCCAATCGGACCGAGACTTCCGTGAGTGGGGAGAGGCCTCGGGTATCAAACCCATGATTTTTTGTAATTATGTCCTTAGTACCTAATGCTTGAAGTCAATTTTATGATCGCAGTTTGATTTTTGATATTATTACCGTGGGGGGCGAACGAACATCTTTTCTGTTGAACTACCTAGTACCACACCATCAAAGGCATTCGTCCTTCGTCTTCTCGGAAATCGATATCAGAAACATTAACGTCAACCAGCGCCGAGTCCACATATAGCTGAGAGCCCGACACTGTGTCACATTTTGAGAACGTGATGGAACACTCCTTCGAGAGAGATGCCGAAGCCCGGCCCGCCGCGCCTGATGGGGGCCGTAAAGTGTTTGCCCACTATATGGTTCGAGCCCACATCGTACCTCGGTCAAGTGGCGCTTGAGATCGCTACTAATTTGTTCGTGATTTTTAGGTCGGACTCACGTGTGACTATCCACCTGAGTGTTGGGTTCGCGAAGTTGCGGCCGCTAAAGCAGCTGGCATCGACGGGTTTGCTCTCAATATCGGCCCTTCAGACAGTTGGACCAGCCTGCAACTCGACAATGCCTATGAAGCAGCCGCGCACTGTGGAGAGTTTTCCATGTTCATTTCGTTTGAGTGCGTCGTCTCTACGTAATTGCCCTTGTACATGAGTTGAACGCTGACCGTCGCCGGGGTAGTATGGCGGCTGGATGTTGGTCAGTTCCGCAGGTAGTCAGCTTGATCAACCGGTATCATGCATCGCCTGCGCAAGCCACAATCGACGGAAAAGCCCTCGTCTCAACCTTCGAAGGTCCTGACTGGGCCCATAACTGGCTCAGCGTTCGTAATGAAACGCCGGCTATCTATCTTGTCCCAAACTGGTCAAGTCTGGGACCACACGGGGTCGCCCATAAACTGGATTTGATTGACGGAGCTTGTAAGTCATGGAACTTATTGCCGTTGTACCAATCTGTGCCAACGAGGCTGAGACATGCAAAGTTTCCTGGGATGCCTGGCCCAAACCTGGGCAATCCAAGATGACAACTGTCGAAGACCTTCTTTACAAAGACTGCCTCCGCGACAAGAAGTACATGATGGGCGTGAGCCCTTGGTTTTATACAGGCAAGCCCAACTCTCCAATTTTGTCATTATCTTGTCTCATGGAAAACCCAGATCTGCCGCAGTGGAATAAAAACTGGTACTGCTCTAGCGAGTCTCTTTGGCATGATCGTTGGCAGCAGGTTTTGGAGGTCATGCCAGACTTTGTCCAGATCATCACCTGTACGTCCTACGGAATTCCACTTCCCTTCTACTGATTCTCACACCTGAAAGGGAATGACTTTGGCGAATCAAGTTACATTTGTGACGAATCATCGGCACAAGTCGTCAGCGGTGCGGAATCGTACATCGCTGGACACTCTCACACTGCGTTTAGGGCGGTTCTACCATATTTTATCACCGCTTTCAAGTCCGGAACGGCCGACATTGATTGGCAAGGGGAAAACACCGCTATCGCCTGGTACCGTGCTACCCCAATCCGTGGCCAGCAACACTCTGGTGAGCCTGAGCCATTCCCATGCATACCGGACCGTGAGACTGAAGCTTCCCAGAAACAGTTTGGGGTCAGGGCGGTACGGTTTCAGCCAACCACGGTGCCAAAGATGTCATCTCCGTCATGGCGGTAACGAAAGGCGTTGCATCTATCACCATCACGGCCGGCAACGCATGCCGAGTAACGTTTGAGACAACTAGTCAAAGTCCTGTTTCGTACTTCGAAGTGCCGTACAACAATCGCACCACAGGCCCTGTGACATTGGCCTTGGATGGGAAAACCGCGACAGGGCCAGAAATAAGGCCCTGTCACGGGACTGGGAAAGTGAGTTGCGGAAGGAGTTGGCTTCTAAATCGGCGCAGTAAGACTAACTCACTCCATTTGTAGGCCTCTCTCAACGCGGTTGCGATTCATGTCTAGGCTCGGCGAGCCAGTCCATCCAGTGGGAGGAACCTGGGAAGCATTGCAGGGGTCATGAGGAATTGAAGAATTTGCCTGGGTTGGGTAGTCTCTAAGGCCAACATCCTGTAAACACTGGTGAGATGAGACAGGATGCGAGTAGTATAGCGCTCTCTGGCAAAAGCAAGTCGAACTCCAAGTGTGGGCAACCTTCGACTAGAGGAACGAAAAAAAAGACTCGGAATCCCAATGTCGACTTTTTATTTATTTTGCTCGGTTTTCTTTACCTCTTCTTTTTCTTGGTTTTCTTTTACTTTTCTCGATTTCTTGCTTCCCTTTCAAGTCCGGCCTTTTTTAGCCCGAGTGTGTATAGACAACATCGAGTGTGAGCAATACCGCTGAGACTGTTTCATCCCCAATGCGATGTCCCGCGGTAACTCGAGGATGACGTACACAGTACTTCGTACTTCGTACCTTGCGCTTTGTCAGTATGTGGGTCGGTTAATCTCGGCGATCCATTCCCGAACCTGCATGCGACCGCGTGCCCGGGCGCTCCCGTGTACGGCCTTGGCCCGCTTCTTCCGGTCTGCGCAACATTTTCGACGACGTCACGGGCTTTTCCTTCTGTGCCCTAGCCGACCCGCAACCACTCCGAATCTACCTCAGTAGCGCTTGACATCGTCATGTCGCGCGCGGCTTGTCCGAAACAACTCACCATAGTTTGGCTTCGAGGACGATGAGAATGCCTTGGCTCGGTCGATCAACACAAATATCCTAGACCCCTCGATAAGCCGCTGCGATATGAGGTTGGCTTTCGCTCTGGGCCGGCTCTTCTCCCACCCGGAAGCATCGCTCTGCCCTGGCTCAACTTTCAAGATCCTGAGACACCCTTTTCGACCTGCGCCTGTCCGCGCGCACATTCGCACATTCCTGTCTCAGACGGGCCCGCGAGCTCGACCGCGATCATGGAGGCCCCACCGTTCCGCCCCACGGGCCCTCATGGCGACCGCCGGCGGTGGGCTGGCTGCGGCTGCGTTTGTCGAGCTTTCGGAGGATGGCAGCGCCAGCCCTGATGATACTGGCGAGAAGCGTATGCTCGAGGTTTCCCGGGCCGAGATTCGCAAGACGGCTGGCGAACATGACGGAACGTTGGGCTCGCTGCGTCGCCGACTCGTCTTGATCTTGGACCTCTACATCTGGGAGCCAATATGCACTGGCTTCCGCTTTTTGCAACTCGTCGCAATATTTGTGCCCGTAATCATAACGGTACCGGCGATGTGGGCTGGGCGTCGTTTACCGGAGCGCGATAACGAGCGGACAGGGACTTTGTGGTGGTATAACTTTTTAGTCCAGGCCATGGAGTGGGCGGGCCCGGCTTTCATCAAGGTAATACAACCCCGGTCCGTGATCACGACCCGCTAACTGACAGTCGATGCCGACAGCTTGGGCAATGGGCCGCCTCTAGATCCGACATCTTTCCCAATGAACTGTGTGACATCATGTCAAAACTTCATGCCAACGCTCCTGCCCACTCTTTCCATGCGACGAAGCGGATAGTCCAAAATGCTTTTGGCGGACGCGATTTCGACGATATATTTGATGAGTTTGACGAGAGGCCAATCGGCGTCGGTGCCATTGCCCAGGTCTACAAAGCGAAGCTCAAGCCTGACCTCGCTGTTCCTGGAGACGTGGATATTCCTGAGGACCCTGCCGATCTCCGCCATAACGTCCGCAAAAACGTCGATACGGTTCTCAAAAGCACACCAAAGCACGTCCCATCGTCCTATGTTGCCATCAAGGTCCAGCACCCCCGCGTTGAGCGGACTGTGCGGCGCGACCTTCGCATCATGCGATTCTTCGCCTCCGTACTTAACGTGGTGCCGACGATGGAATGGTTATCTTTGCCTGATGAAGTGGACCAGTTTGGGGAGATGATGAAGCTGCAGCTGGATCTGCGGATTGAAGCGGCGAATCTGTCAAGGTTCCGCAAAAACTTCAAGGAAAGAACTACGGCCTGGTTCCCATTTCCCTATACAGAATTCTGCACTCGGAATGTGCTCATCGAAGAGTTCGCTTACGGTATACCCCTCGCCGATTTTATCGCAAATGGAGGAGGGATGTTCCAGCAAGACATCGCCTCCGAAGGTCTTGACGCGTTTCTGCGCATGCTTCTCCTCGACAACTTTGTTCACGCCGACCTCCACCCTGGAAATATCATGGTACGGTTCTATGAAGCGGATCGACCTAGCCTACGGTTGCGCCGCGCGCCCGAGAACCCTGGTGTAGGGCAGCAGGCAGACGTTACGGAGCGGGTCTTGTCACGACTGCGTCCGCATCAACACGACAAGAAGCTCTGGAACGCCGAGTTGGCCAAGATTGAGCGCGAGGGATTCAGACCACAGCTGATCTTTATCGACACTGGCCTTGTGACGGAACTCAATGCTACGAATCGGCGCAATTTCCTCGATCTATTCCGCGCCGTGGCCGAGTTCGATGGCTACAAGGCCGGCCATCTGATGTGCGAACGGTGTCGGCAGCCTGACGCGGTTCTCGATAGCGAGGTGTTTGCCCTGAAGATGCAACACTTGGTTCTCGGCGTAAAGAGCCGGACACTCGCACTCGGAAACGTCAAAATTGGTGACATATTACAGGAAGTCCTAGGGATGGTCAGGCAGCACCATGTCCGCCTAGAAGGGGATTTCGTCAATGTGGTCATCAGCATGCTGCTGCTCGAGGGTATTGGCCGCAGCTTGAACCCTGATGTGGACCTCCTCAGCAGCTCGCTCCCGATCCTAAGGCAACTCGGCACCCAGGGCGGCAAGGATATGGTCAAAGAGGGCGACTTTCATATGCTGAAAGTCTGGGTAGGCCTAGAGACGAGAAGGTTCATGCAGGCCAGCGCCGAAGACGTAGGTCCCTTGTCTCACATTATCCTTAAAACCACAACATTATCCTTAGAACCACACAACTAACTCTAGAGGATAGGTCGAAAGATGTGTCCGCTACGATCTCCTCTCCCCGAATGTCTAATAGGACTCGTTCCCACCAAAGCGGTCCAGTGAGGCCTGCTACCGATAGGCAAAATTTAAATAATAACACTCCACCACTTTTACTACCCCAGCCAGCGGTACTTGATACTTGACAATAATGCAGTACACACCGTAGACAGTAGCAGTACAGATCTGTAATGCCTCCCTACTTGGTGAACTTGAACTTAACCTGCCAAACTCCCAAACTGCCCAACTGCCCAACTCGCGAACGACGCCGATCCCTGCATGTGATTTGCCTGCGGGACAGCCGGCTTGGCGCCTAAGAAAATGCGCGTCATTCTTGCCCCGTTTGTCCTTAGCCCAAATCATCCCCGTCTCTTTTTTTTTCGCTATCACCCGTAATCTTCCTATCACCATCGCCCATCCTTCTCCCTAAGTCGAACCAACATTCCCAGTACTACCGAGCTAAGCCATTCCTCACACATCATCCCCCGAGTTCCCTAGTTTCGTCCTACGGACTACTTTCACAATGGGCTGGTTCTGGGCCGACTCCCCATCAGCCACCCCGGTTGTCCCTCCGGCGGACAAGACGCATAGACACATCACCGGGGCCGGTACCCCGCCTGTAAGTTGATATCCCGGTCAATCCATCACCCATACTCATCCCAAATCCTCTCTCTCTAGGCCGGATGTCCCATGCACAAAGGCACCGTTGATGCCTTCACTCCTCCTACCCGTGCCGCGAGCCCGACGCCCTCCTCCTGCCCTGTTCCGCACGGCAACCCCACCGCAAACGCAGCGCTAGCCTCCTGTCCCGTTCCCCATGATAGCCAAGGCTCGTCTTCAGAACAGCGGCAGGAGCCATCGATGCTCTCCAAGCTGAACCCACTCAACTACATGTTTCAGTCCATCTCTCAAGAGCAGGCTCCGGGTCAGACCCATGTGCTCCCGACCAGTCGAGACGAATCTTCTATCCCAAGAGGCACCGGCGAAAGCAATTGGGAGTACCCTTCGCCTCAGCAGATGTATAATGCGCTGCTGCGCAAGGGCTACACGGACACGGACATCACGGCTGTCGAAAGTATGGTCGACGTCCATAACTTTTTAAACGAGGGAGCCTGGGGCGAGATTGTCGACTGGGAGCGCAGGTTTGCCAAGGGCTTATCCCGGGGCTGGGAAGTCAGTAAACGCGGAGAAGAGAACGCACCGCTAGCCCTTAGACGTTTAGAGGCGCAGGAGGGCGGCCAGACACAACCAACTCTCATCAGGTTTCAAGGGAGACCGAAAGAGATGACGCCAAAGGCGGCTATGCTACAGCTGCTAGGGCGGGTATATCCCTCCAAGTTCGGGTATGTGGGATCCCAGCATGTTTATCGGGCGATTACTGACGCTCCTGGGTCTAGCACCGAGCCGCCTTTTGATCGCCACGACTGGTTCGTCTCGCGCAATATCAACGGCCAGAAGCAAGAGGTCCGCTACGTGATCGATTTCTACTCAGCACCTCCGGAACCAACTGGCGAGCCAGTCTTCTACCTGGATGTCCGGCCCGCCATAACACCCACCGCGGCTGTGGAGCGGTTGATGCGGTGGGGCGGGGATGTCTGGTGGAGGGCATCGGGTGGTGACGTCCGAGAGCAGGCAAACAGCCGGAATCGACACGATTGAAGACGTAGCCCCAGCTCCTCTTACATTGTATGGCGACGCTGATGGGTCTGCTCGATTTACGGGATGGCGCCATGGAGAAATTGGTTACTTAGGGTCTCGGTTTGCTTCTTGAATCTGTTGCTAACTCTCTCCTCATCTGTATAATGGCGGCATTATTGTTCGAGATGCCGGTCGTATCTTGCAAGCCTAGATCCCAGGTGCTTTCACCTTTGTCAACGGGGCGTTTCGTGCCGTTAGACTGTCCTGCATGATTGGTTCAAGCTTGGCGCCATTCGCTACCACAAAATTGATGAGCTCGCTCTTCGCCAAGGAGACATGCCTCCACCTACCAACCTTCCAGAATTATCCCTCATATTAGTGACTACGATCCGGGGATATAGTGATGATGCCTAACCCGGCAGGCCACCCGTCGCCAGCCGAAACCCGAAGCGCCGGGACACGGGATACCGGCTCAGCCGCAGTCGCCTCCACCTGTCCGGACACAGAATCGCAAGACCAAGATGAAAGTTCCGTATCTGTCACTGGGCTTAGCGGATACTCGGTCGATCTGAGTGTATGTTCAGAATGCCCATTAGCAACTGGTTTGCCTTGAATTGACAACACCAGGTCGATCACGATAGCAATGCTACCAACTCGCCGCTTATATCGGATTCGGGAGCGTCAGTCACAGAACGACCCAGTTGGCACGCGAAGTAGGACTTGGTTTGCTGAAATTGTACCAGCTCGGCCTCGAGTGCTTCCGTGAGCTCCAGTGTGTACAAATTTGTTCAGGAACATGGCCGGACGTTCCACAAGTACAAGGAAGGGAGTAAGTCGTCAGCTGCTTCCTCGGTGGGAACTTTCAGCCGTGCTAACTTCCACGGCAGAGTATTTCCTTCCCAATGACAAGGTGAGTTTAACGATTGGGCTATAGCGCCATACTGACCACTTTTACGGCAAAGAGAGCAAAACCGGTTGGGTAAATCCATGCCCCCTTTGACCTGCTAAACGGTCCCAAGTCTGACGTCTGTTAGATCTCCAGCATACCATATCAAAGTTCTTGTTGAAGGGAAAACTCGGATTAGCGCCGGTTGAGCGACCGGGCCGTGTGCTCGACCTTGGGACAGGAACAGGTGTCTGGGCGATTGAGTTTGGTAGGTGTATTCTTTCGCCTGGGGTGATCGTGGATCATACTCCATGTGCCTTGTACCATTTCTCGGCGGCATCTGACACGGGTTCACAAAGCCGAGGAGAACCCCAACTCGGAGATTCTAGGCACCGATCTGAGCCCTATACAACCCGATTACCTGCCACCGAACTGCCGCTTTGAGATTGACGATGTGGATGACGACTGGGTCCACAACCACAAGTTTGACTATATTCACGGCCGCTACCTACTTCCATTTGTCAAGAAGGACTGGTCCGTCTTCTTCAAATCCATCTACGACAATCTGAACCCCGGCGGCTGGGTTGAATCCCAGGAGACCATCATCTACTTCCAGTCAATCGACGGATCTGTCGAAGGCACAGCCCTGCAACGATGGAACGCACTTCTGCTCCGCGGAATCCAGATGATGGGCCGCAGTGCCACGGAGGCGTTGCGTTGCAAAAATTATTTGGCCGAGGCCGGTTTTGTTAACCTCGGCGAGAAGAAGTTTGCCGTCCCTATGAACCCTTGGGCAAAGGGGGACGACCAAAAGGCGGTGGGCGCCATGCAAATGGCCAACAACTTTGAGGGTATCGACGGAATCACCATGACCGTGTTTACTCGAGCACTCGGCTGGGCCCCGGCCGACGTGGAGAAACTACTCGTCGACGTGAAGAATGACTTCAAGGACCGAAGCATCCACGGATACATCACTGTGTGAGCACATTGGACTCAAAGAAAGCCTTACGATCTGCTAACAAGAGATTCAAGAATCGTCGTATGGGGTCAAAAGCCGCAATAAAGGCTGACTCGCGCCCCTATACGGGACCGAGGGGCCCTAAGCTTACCTGGCGGCGTCCACTATTACCCATGTGGACTGGTAATCTGTATTTCATCGGCACAGGCCACACTCTTTCCGTGTTCTTTTCGGTCACCATCTCGCTGTTCCTTTTTCTCTTCTTGGTCGGCGAACCTCATCTATTTGGGTTCAGGGCAGTCGGCTCTGCCCTCGGCCGTGGATCAAGGCGGCAATATACGACGGCGCACGTATGTGTTTGCCCTCCTCACTGATTCACTGTCCAGCCATCCTCTGCATCGTTCAAGTTCTCTCCATAAATCTGCCATGTAATCGTAAACATTACTACAATGGCGGTGTTAAAGTAAACCAACAACTACAAGGTCGTCCAACATCTCCTTTCGTCGTTAAGTCAACTCAGGAGTTAGGTAGTTATGGAGCAGTATTTGTTTAGTGGGGCGGCAGATGGGGGAACAGCTGCTGGACAGCTGGCAGTCCCCATCCACGGCAGCTGCTCGCAGACTTCAAAGGCGGTCAATCATTTTCAGCTCCAGCCTTTGAGAATGAGTTCTGCATCTGATAATTGCCAACTCCCCAAATGGCACAACGGCCATGACAAACCGCAAAGGAACTGAGGCACCATCCACCGCATCCGCGCCGGCTTCTGACGACCCTCATTACGTCCGGCTGCATATCACCCCGCTAGACGCCGAGCTGCTTAAAATCGCCCTGTCATCGACCCTGCTCCCGAAGGCTCGCAATATTTCCTACCACTCGCTCGAGACATTCCCAGAGAAGCGGTTCGGCTTCTTGGAGCTCCCGGAAGAGGACGCGGCGAAAATAAGCAAGAAGCTTAGCGGATCGGTGCTGAAAGGCGTCAAGATCCGCATTGAGCGCGCAAGGCCCTCCAGCCTCCCCACCCCACTCGACCCGGTTGCAATGGCCAAAGAAGATATCCCCAAGGGCACGGTCGACGGCGCACTCCCGCTGAAGGATAAAAAAAAGAAGAGGAAGCGTGGTGCCGAGGAACTCAGCGGCATAATCTTGGAAGACGACCGAAAGATCAAGCGCGGATGGACCAACCCCGACGAACCTAAGGAGAAGAGGTCAAAGAAGGACAAGGATAAAGCCGGGAAAGAGAAGAAGAAGCGAACAAAATCCAAATATACCGGCCATGCTGAGTGTTTAGTCAAGACTGTCTTGCCCGCAAATGCCACCCCATTGCCCGACGCCCACCAGTCCATCCCGACAAAGAAGAAGAAGAAGGGCAAGTCACGGGAGGTGGTCATTCACGAATTTGAGAAGACCACCAAGTTTCCGACGTTCCTCAAAGCGGCAGCGCCCAGCGGCCAGCCAACTGTGCCCCTGGAGTTTGTGGATGACAAGGGCTGGGTGAACGAGGATGGGGAAGTGATAGAACCGGTGCAGACCAGGCCGCCTCCGAGTGGCAAGATCTTGCTTCCAAGCAAGCCAAAAACCAAGGTTCAGGAGACCAAAACGGAGGACGAGAGTACAACAAGCTCTAGTGACGAGGAGTCCGACGAGGAAAGCGAGATCAAAAGCCCAGATGCGGCCCAGGACAGCGAACCTAGCCCCGACCTGGCGAGGTTGAATGGCTCTCCTCCACCACCAGCCAAGCCTGATCAGTCACGGCCGAGATCGTCCGGTTCAACCCGCAGTTTATCGATCAAAATCCCGCCGGCAACCCCCAGCGAGTCCAGAGTGCACCCCCTGGAAGCCTTGTACAAGCGCGACAAGCAAGCAGACGGTGAAACCCCCAAAGCAGACGCGAATGGTCAAAGTTTCAGCTTCTTTGGCGGCGTTAACGACGAAAGTGACGGAGAAGAGGCCGATGTTGATGCGGACGAGGCTCCGGGGGTTCAGATTCCATTGACTCCCTATACTCGCCACGACCTTGAATTGCGCGGCATTCGGAGTGCCGCGCCTACCCCTGACACGGCACACCCTAGGCGGAGGTTCACGCCGTGGGAAGGCGACAACGATGGCGAGGAGCAAGATGGAAAAGGGACGGACGAGGAGATCGAAGACTGCGATGAGGAGATTGCACCGAGCAGCCCAGCAGTGCAGGGGGGTGAGGGAGATGGCAAGCCGGCCAGCGACTTCCAGGATTGGTTCTGGAAAAACCGGGGAGATCTCAATCGCTCATGGAAGAAGCGGAGAAAGGTTGCGGGCAAGGAGAAGAGATACAGAGAAAATAAGGCTCGCATGGCCCGAGCGATCTAGTCATCGCTGACCCGCCGATACGGACTACTACCATATTTGACCAACAGGCCGGTGAGCGCCGGCAGATGGTACTCGTTGCCTGGGGTTTATGATCATTCGAGTAATGGGCAGCTTTTGACACCGAAACAAGTGTTCGCGCTCAACACATTAATACAAACAAGTTTGGTGGTCAGAAACTTCAACTTTCACATCTCAACACCCTTTCGCTTTCCTAATTTCCACACCCTTGACCGGGTTTGTTGTGCATGATATCGTTAACTAAAACTATTTACATTTGTGGCGTAACACCGTCGTTCGCTGAGCTAGCGCTCTCGTATTATACACGTCGGCCCAAAACCGGGTAGTGACGAACAAGGTTCTACACTGACTTCACGGGGCTCTCAGCCCAACCTACTTCATCCCCCCGGCCCTATCAGCCAGGAAGTTTCCGAGTTTGCACTGAGTATTGATCACATACCATCCTTGGTGCCCCTCTAGATTTCGACCGAATGCGCCCCAGGCCGGTGAAAGGCGGTCCTGCTAGGCAGCGCCAGATGGCGGAGAGTACTACCGCGCGGGCGACCTGAGGGTGTCTGGTTGTGGGAGGTCTGTGGGGTGTGAGGTGAACTCGGAGGCATCCCAGACAAGGGACTGTATCCCTCGGTGACGGCTTCACACAGCTCGGTGAGGATGCTGGCCTTGGTATCCGATTTGGAAATGGTAGCGTTGCCATCACTACCTTGCCAGGACTCGGGCTCTGTGACCGAGTCCTCTGACTGAAGCAGTTGGCGACGTGACAAGGAACCGCCCACGTTTAATTTCTTCTCCTTCGGGGTATTGTCGCCGCCGGCACCGGCATCCGCATCCATGCCGCTCGACTGACCGATGACGTTCTCCATCGTGCCGTAAGTAGGCCCACTCGCAACGCCAGCCATGTCAGTTTCACCGTTGTTCTGCTCGCCGATGTTCGGTCGACCTTCCTCAAGTACCCCAATGCGGCTCTCAAGGAACTCAACATAGCGGCGAAGCTGCGTGTGATCCTGGACGAATTTCTGCCAGGCCTCTGTAGCGCCGTTGTCTTGTCTCCGATCCTCACTCTGGGGTCGGGGAGGGAGAGGTCGAGACCGAAGGTGCATCTCGATCCAGTTCTCACCCGAGACAAGGTCCTTGTTCATCTTGCGGTACTGCACGAAGGTGGCGCCCAGGAGAGCACCAAAGGTCAGGACAAACACACCGCTCACGGCGGCCCACGCCACCACCCCGATGCCGGCATACCCATGCTCGATATAGCTAGCAGTCACCGCCGTGACGCTAGCAACCACGTTGAGGATGCATAATTCCAAGAGAACGGCCGAAGCGAACATCATTCTACGCGATCGGGCAAGGGCACTCCACAGCTTCTTCGTGCTTCTCGGCACGCTCCGTCCTGCATTTGTGGCCATGCTGGGGCTCAGCGGCAAACGGCTATGGCGCAATCTCGGGCCAAGGCGGAGAGACTCGAGATCGGGGACCTCGCTTTGGATTGTCGTCGGCCTCCGCGAGTAGAGACTAATGTTTCGCGTCGAGGCCCCGGCATTGGGCGCGGCTTCCGGCATCCCGGCCGGCTTCAGGATGATGATGCCATCAGGTGTATCGGCAATATTACCGCCGTCGGAACCGCCGTACTCGGCTCCCACGCTGCTGCTGGGCGCCGCAAGCCATTGGGTGTCTTGGGGCTCACTCTTGGGAATGGTCGCGGTAAAGAGCGGGCACAGACGGGACAGCACTCGGCCTTCCTCGTCCCGCGGGACAGGCGTAGCATGAGTTACGCTGGATGTGTCCGTACGTTCAATATCGATGTCATCGATTACGGGGTCCTTCGTGGCTGTGTCCCGCGGAGTGTGGGTTGCCGACTGATGGTGATGCGTGGTTTCTTGGTGTTTCGATGCAGAAATCGGCTGCTGCGCCTCATTCCCAAGTTGGCTGTCGCCCCCGTTTTCGATATTTCCAGGCCCAGACACCTCCGACACCTTGCGCAAAACTGAGTACGGAGTTGGGATCATGGGTCGCTCCAAATCGTCTGTTGCAGGTTGAAGGAAGTGTCCGCCGTTGCTCGGTCGCGGGTGTTCCGCTACAACAAGACAAGTTAGTGATGATTCTTTTGCTATTATAGGCTCAGGTGTTTTTACCGATCGCATTGCTCTCGCTGTGCCGGGGTGCGTATATCTGAGTCTCGACCGAATCTCGAGAGACGTCGGCGCGACCACGAGCCATCGATATCTCGTTTTTCGCCATCTGGAAACTTCCAGTCATTGTCGCTTCACTCGCTGTGGAGGCCGTGGTCCGGTGGCGGTATTTTGCACTCTCAGTTTGGTCAATGTTGTTACAGTTAGCACCGGGCGCATCGCAATGCTGGGCGGCTGCGGTTGGAAGGTCCCTAGATGCAATCAGCAAGAAAAGTCGACCGGCATCAACACAATGTAATCGGTCATACAATGATAGACGTTTGGCTGACTTGGGGAACGGCCAGCTTGTCGGCGAGTAACTCCCAGCCGTGCTAGAAGCAGTAGTAACTCCGTCCATGGCGCTGTAGGGGACCGCGCGGATGGAGGGTGTTCGAGGTGACGCTGCCACGAAAGTCGGTCGGGGTATTCGAGTTGGTGTTTTTAAGATCGGGCTGAGGGGCTCCATTTCAAGACCAGTCGCCCGAAAAAAAACACAATGTTAGAAACTCAAGGTTTCCCTGACTGCTACTTGAACCGAGTTTGGTTGAGTAGGGAATTTTACTAATAGGGTACGATATCGGCCCCAAAGGGAGCAATCTAAACAGGCCTTATGATGTGACTAGGCGGTTGTTAGAGGGCTCGAGTTTCGAGCACGGAAGCTACCCTGTTCTTTATTTTGCAATTTTTCCTTCCGTCTGAAAACCTCTCGTTCGGTGCTGTGTGTTGTCCCGGATGGAGCCCCTGAATGGGTAAACAAACAATAACGAAACCCCGGGCCACCAGCAAAACACGCGATCGGTCTGTTTTGATGTACATCGACTGAGAAGGATTCTCATCCAGCCGTTTGTTGTTATAAACAACGAGCCTATGCCTGTAAGGGCGGCATGTAAGCGATAGCATGTTTGCTTCATTCATTACGAGACTTGCAGAAGGTGAATAGACCACCTCCATATCTACATTTCAAGAAGCCCCGGGACTCACAGCTCCAACAGCGCCGCTCTCAGTGTTCTTAACAACCATCTACTACAAGTGGCACAGCGGAGGTATAGCTAACGCCGTAGGCAGACTTTGGTGTTGGCCATTGCACAGCAACAATTTGGTTCGCGATGTATGGTTTGGAACCAATTGAACTCTGCTGCCTCGACCAGCGGGTATGGTTGCAACCAAAAGAATTCGTTCTATCACACAAATGTATACCGGTTTCTACGACGAATCGAGACGACTCGTTAAGGTCAAATCTTGAGCTACGGCCTCGCATCTGGTTCAGATCTAGTTTGCACCTGTGAATATGCAGAGGCGAAGTTACGCACCACAATATGTTTCCCATGGGTCCCCATTATCAATTGCGGACGGGGTTACAGGGCCGGAGCCGTATCCTACGGCGTCCGGTGATAGTCACACAGAAGAAGCGTGTAACAAACTCTTACTTTAACCTTTCTTTATCTCTACCTGAAACCGCAACGCCCAGTCAGTGAACTCGTCCTTCTCGCCCTCCCACGGCTTGACTAGTAGCTCCGAGGCGGCGAATGCGTCGAAGAAACAGTCATCCATCAACCGGTCAATTTCAGAACGGTCTAGTTCGTAAAATGCCAGGGCTAAGCTGCCGAACCTCTCGGGAATCCTTTTGAGAACAAACATAATCTCGTCTAGTCGACCCTGCGTATCCGAATCCGAAGCCGGGGGCAGATGTGGCAATGGCTTGAGTCTGCGTTTCACTGTGGCCTGGTAGAACAAGGTAGTTAGGCGCAGTCTCTTGACACACGACTCCAGACGCTCCCGTATCCTATCCGGATCATCGCGTGGGATGTGCCGCTGTGAGTTCATCAGGTCGTCGAGAATAGCTTGAGCATCTCGCGTCCCAGATACCGAAGTGGACTCATGATGCGGAGTAGCCTGAGAAAAAGAATCACTACCCTCATCTTCGCTGTTCTCGTCATCGTCGTCCTCGTCGCCATCCGTCTCTTCTCCCCACTCTTTTAGCTCCTCCATCACATCTTTGAGAGTGTCCCGGAGCTGCTCGACCTTGTATGCTAGGGCACCAGCGAATCCGCGCTTAGCGAAGGTCATAACCTCATCACAAGCAGCCCACAGCACGCCCGTGGTGGCAATGCTGCCTCTCCCCCCTGCCGCCCCTACCGAAGCATTCTTCTTGGCGTCGGAAAGAACCTTGCCATCCTTGGGGATCCGTGACAAGAGCTGCTTCAACTCCTTGAGGACCCGACCGGCTCGCCAAGCTAGATCTTGCTGTATGGTGCGCGTGTACCGCTCCGGTGTGCACACTTCAACTGCAGCGGCCAAGCTGGGGATGGGGCCATCGACGAGCTCTCGGAGGACCTTCGCAATCGCTGTTGGAGTGAACGGCTCGTTGATTATGAGGAGGGAGATCTTGGTGGCATGAGCCTTAATCAACGCGGTGGAATCGTGGGCGAGAGATAATGCATCGAGAGGGCCAGTTGCCGCAGCGAGCTGCTCGTCTATGGGCTGAGGTTTGTTTTCGTGGTTGACTCGCTTTTGCGCCGCAATGCTCGACACTACGGCGTCGAGTTGGCCGACAAGAACAAGCGCATTACCGATGACGGAGTTGAGCGCCTCGAGGGGGTCGCTAGACATGATTGCTGCTTATCTTGAATATGTATGGGGTTAAAAAGGAAGCTTGTTGTGTGTCTACCCTGTGCTCATCTGTTGGAGGGGTGAAGGGGGGTTCATGGCGGGGCAGTGAATTTTTGGAAAGTCGGGGTACGTGCACAAAGCATCTATTCGCACTGTGTACAAAGAACTTAAGATGCCAAGTCTTTGGTGTCTTGGCGCTCTGTCGCTTGGCTCCTCAATTGATGGGTCAACTGCCAGCTGCCAGCTGCCAGTTGCCAGACTGTCTCAAGTTGGCAAGCTGTCCTGTCCTTGAACTTCCACCTGGAGATCAACAGATGTCGCAGCTCTCAGGGACTTGCACATCTCTCATGTTTGTTTCTGTCCAACGCGGGAGGACGCCAATAGGATAATCATGCGAAGGGCAAGCGCATTGGCGCTTTTGAGCGCTCTTTCTCACGGTACCTTGACGGCAGCCGACAGCTTGCCGCGAGGCGTCGGACCCGAGTGTAAGTTATCGTCGTCTTTCCCGAGCCGCTACTGCAGTCAAGGGCTGCAACACCGTCCATCCGGAGGATGCGATACGCATAGTGTTAAGGGAAGCGTCCCCAAGGTCAACTATTAACCCCTGAGCAGTCGTCAAATTCTACGCGAGCAAATCAACCTTCACATGCATCGGCAACCCCTCCATTACCCTCGATCCGTCCCAGGTCAATGACAACTCCTGCGACTGCCCCGATGGCTCTGACGAGCCAGGAACGGCTGCCTGTGCGCACATCGACGCACTTTCGCCCGAGCAACCCCTTCCTGGGTCGATCACGGGCACCACCAACACGACCAATGCCCTTCCTGGCTTCTGGTGTGCCAATGCGGGCCACATTGGTGCGTACGTACCATTCATGTACGTCAATGATGGGGTATGCGACCACGATATTTGCTGCGATGGCAGTGACGAGTTTGCGCACGTTGGCGGGGTCCAATGCGAGAATCGTTGCGACGCGATTGGCAAGGAGCATCGTCGCCTCGAAGAAGAGCGCAGGCAGAATAAGGAGCGGTCAGCTAAGCGGCGGCGAACTATGGCCAAGGAAGCCCGAGAGCTGCGTCGAAGAGTGGAGACCAAGGTCACTGCCTTGAAGGCGGAACTTCAGGGACTCGAGATCAAGAAGGAGGAGATGCAAAAGAAATACGAAGAGGTCGAGCGCTCCGAGCGCAACAAGGTCGTCAAGGTCGACGGACAAGGGGGGAAACTTGGCGTTCTTGTTGGTCTAGCGAAAACCCGGGTTTCCGAGCTCCGCAATGCGCTGGACAAGCTGTTGGACCAGCGTGATGACCTGCAGGACAGAGTTGATCAGCTGGAGGATATTCTTACCAAGTTCAAGGAAGAATACAACCCCAACTTCAATGATGAAGGTGTCAAGGCCGCGGTCAAGGGTTGGGAGGACTACGCGGCTGCTCAAACCGGCGAGAAACAGGCCGAACTATCGGACGCGGATGTTATGGAGATGCTGAAGGAAGACGGTGAGACTTCTGGGATCAACTGGGCTGAGTTTGAGAACTCGGACGCCAGTGACGTAGACGTCGGTATGTCTCGCCAACCCGACGCCCACTCCCCTCCAACCGTTTGGCTAATAAGTGTAGTCTACAACTGGGAAGCTTACCTCCCAAGCCCCGTCAATGACTTCATCCGCGACAAGATCAATGTCTTGCGTATTTGGGCCATCGACAACGGCATCCTTGCTGACAACCGCAGTGGTGCTGGAGAGTCTCGTCTGGTCACGGCAGCCAGGGATGCGCTAGATGCTGTGAAGAGCGATATTTCGTCCAAGACATCAAGTCTGGAGGAGCAACAGCGTGATTTGGAGAAAGACTACGGCATGGACGACATTTTCCGTGCTCTCAAGGGGAAGTGCGTCAGTAGCGACGTCGGCGAGTACGAATATGAGTTGTGCTGGATGGACCGTACGATGCAGAAAAGCAAGAAGGGCCACGGAAACACCAATATGGGCAACTTCGTGCGCATCGACAAGGAGTTGGCGGACGAGGAAGAACGGGCCGATGGGAAGAGTCTGGGCAAGGGCGAGAGAATGGTCCTGCGGTACGAAAACGGCCAAGGCTGTTGGAACGGCCCGAACAGGAGGACCGACGTTTGGCTCACATGCGGGGAGACGGACGAGTTGTGGCGTGTGTCAGAGTCCGAAAAGTGCGTCTACAAAATGGAGGTGGGCACTCCCGCTGCCTGCGAAGACGTGCAAGAGCCAGGAGTGCAGGCCAAGGATGAGCTGTAGAAATTTGCGTTTGTCACAATGTAGGTGGTCTTCATGATAAATCGCAGTTAGTATGCTTTTGGGCAATGTATAGATGGCATTAGAGCCAGTCGCGGTAGCATCGAGTCTTGCATCATTGTTTCCCAGCAAGGTTCGGGTGCAGTTCCATGAATGATCTCATGTAGTTGGTATAAATTATACACACAGGTCAACCGATAGAGGTACGGTAGTGATATTGTTTGCCCTAAGTAACTGTTTTCATCGCTCATCTCGCTTCGGCGGCCAACTTACGCCGTTTATTGCGCTCCTCCTGTTCTGCTAAAACTCTCGCCGTGAGTGAGGCCGTCATGGCATTATTTATACCACTCACTCGGTTGCTAGCATTTGACTTCGGAGCTGCCTTGGTCGCCGACCCGTGTTCTCCGTGGGCCCCCCTGGCCTTTTCGGATTTGGCTTTTCCATCTCCTTCCGCCTCCTCCGCCTTGCGCTTCTTCTTCCCGTTACCCTTCTCCTTCTTCAGGCTGTGTGTGAGCCCGCTAGCCTTGAGATTGTTGATTCTCTCCGTGAGATGATCGAGGTCTGCATTCTCAGTCGGCAAAATTGGGATAACGTCTCCAGCCTCAAACTTCTCGCTGCATTCCGGGCAAACATCCTCTTGAATCTGCTTAATGGCAGCATCGGCGAAGACGTGGCCGCACGGGACGAGATATACCGCCCTTGTCGCGGGGCCTAGCTCTTTCAGCGATACTGGGCAAGCCCAGATCTCCTGCCCTTTGGATGCGGAGGGCTCGTAGCGCTTGATCTTGAGCTTGACGATATCGCGCAGTGATTTAATGCCTGTTGACGTGAACGACAACTCCGGCGACTCACCATGCACGAGCGCGGGTGCAGCGGCCTCGTGGTCATCGCCGCTTGGCATTAATCCTCTGAGAACTGACTCGTAGTTGTAGAGACGCCCTCGCCAGTCGGATACCACGTTTTCCATGTCGAGCCGCTCCGACGTCAAGGGGTCGTAGGCCCAGGCATGGGTGAGGTTCTCAAGCGCAGTTGCTTTGAGCTCGCTCACAGTCGGCGCCCGCGCAGCTGACTTGACCAGCTCGCGGCGTTTCGGGATCGAACCGCCATCGTTGCCCATCGCGGGAAAGTTCTGATGCTTGCTTGATTGTGTTGTGTGATTGTTTTGCAAACACCGGAGTTCAGTTAGGTGTGAGCGAGGAGGAACCTCGATATTCGAATAGTAGTTAGGATAACGCTAATGAAAGGGAACGAGGCAACTGCAGATTACCTGCGGCCCGTGCTATTATAGAGTTCGGTTACCTCCATACCACCCGTTCCTGGCCCAGAACACGCGCGGCATGGTGCCTTAGGGGGCCACCGGGGGCTGAGTTGGGGCGGCGGGTTCCAATGGCACGTGCGTACCCTACCCCACGTCAGTGTCGAGGCTCGAGTGACGCCGATGCACCTAGCACCCCGAATCGGTAGGTACCTTTTCGGACACGGTGCCGCTGTGCTTGACCTTCACCTCTTCTTCGCAAGAGCGAAAATACCCCTAGTGACACACAACCAACGGCCTGGTCGAGCGAATGAGCACCAATAACTGTAACTATATCCTGTCTGCACTCTAGTTTCCCGACCGCGGCCGATTGCCGAACCAGCGACAACTTCTACCCAAGGCTCGTCAAACATCGAATACAAACACGCCGCACTTGTCAACTTCAAGCGACAATAAAGTGCTGGCTTTTGAACGGGCAGGGGCACCCGAAACCCTCTCATCCCAACGCGAACCGCCTACCCGAACATCTCGGCCTAGCCTGAGCCTAGCCTGTGGCCCGGAGGACGACAGCCGACTATGGGTCGGCGACAACCGACATAGCGCTTCAACGCTCGACGAGACCACCAAGTCGTTCAGCGAGGCTTGGGGAAATCCAAAACACCGACAAGATGTCGATCATCAGAGATCAGGCGGCCACCGCGCTAGATCAATACATCAAAGAAGTCAGGAATCGGTGCGTTGCCCTACCACCAATGCTCCTTTGTGGAAGCCCTTTCCGAATGACACCGGCTGATTTCCATGCACGCGATAGGAGCTATGCTGAAGACCAACGAAAGCGCGCTGCGCGACAGGTCCGGGACCTGGTTAATATCGCCAAGCAAGGTGAGAGCTGCGACTGCGGCGACATGCCTGGTACCTTGGTCGAGTTACTGACCCGCGAGCAGAGATGGGCGCAGAGCAATTCCAACGGTTTTTTGACACCGTCAATCAAAGGACCATGGCCTTGATCCAAGGCACCGATACGTATGATAAGATGGGGGGCGTCTACATCCTCGACGCCTTGGTGGACTTCGAGGGCATCGAGCCCGCATTGAAATACAGTCGCTTTCAGCAATACATCGGAACTATACTACGCGGGAAGGATCTCAATCCCATGCAACCTGCCGCTGTAGTTCTGGGCAAGATGTGCAAACCGGGCGGTTCTCTGATATCCGAGCTTGTTGACGCCGAGATGCACACTGCGCTTGAGTGGCTGCAATCGGATCGCGTGGAGGAGAGGAGATACAGTGCCGTCTTAGTTCTCCGTGAGCTGGCGAGGAATGCGCCTACCCTGATGTATCCATACGTCGGCTTCGTCTTCGATCAAATCTGGATCGGCCTGCGGGATCCTCGCCACTTGATCCGAGCCACCTCAAGCGAAACCGTCAGCGCCTGCTTCAAAATAATCCGGGAGCGCGATCAGGAGATGAAGCAGGAGTGGATGGATAAAATGTTCACGGAAGCGGTCAAGGGCCTCAAGACCAACACCGTCGAATACATCCACGCCTCTCTCCTCGTTCTCAAGGAGCTTCTTGAGCAGGGGGGCATGTACATGCAGAACCACTACCAAAACGCCTGCGAGATCGTTTTCCGCCACAAGGATGCGCGCGACTCTGCAATTCGCAAGACGGTCGTCTTTCTTATTCCAGATTTAGCCAACTACGCCCCTACCGAGTTCGGCGCGACCTACTTGCACAAGTTCATGGTTTACCTCTCTAGCATGCTCAAGAAGGAGAAAGAGCGGAACGATGCGTTCCTGGCCATTGGCAACATTGCGAACTCTGTCAAGAGCTCCATTGCGCCTTATCTCGATGGCGTCCTGATCTATGTCCGCGAAGGGCTCAGTGTGCAGTCCCGCAAGCGAGGCTCTGTCGACCCTGTATTCGATTGCATCAGCCGGCTCGCGGTAGCGGTGGGCCAAACGCTGAGCAAGTACATGGAGGCGTTGCTCGACCCCATCTTCGCTTGTGAGCTCACGCCGAAGCTGACTCAGGCGCTGGTCGACATGGCTTTCTACATCCCTCCTGTCAAGGGTACCATACAAGAGCGCCTGCTCAACATGCTGAGCAAAGTCCTCTGTGGCGAACCCTTCCGACCGTTGGGGGCACCTCATCCGAATCCTCTCTCTTCCATTCCGCCCATCCCCAAGGATCCCAAGGACCCGTCGGTACACGAGCGAGGAAAGGCCGAGGTGAAACTTGCCTTGAACACACTCGGCAGTTTTGATTTCTCAGGTAATTAGCCCCTTTCCTCGCCCCGCACCCTCAACAAAGGCTGGAGTGCCATTCTTCAATGGCTGTTTACTGCGCCAGAGACGCACCAAGTAATGGTAGAACAGGTACTAACATTGTGTGAAGGTCACGTTTTGAACGAATTTGTCCGCGATGTTGCCATCAAATATGTGGAAGATGACGACCCGGAAATCCGCGAGGCTGCCGCGCTAACCTGCTGCCAACTATATGTGCGCGATCCTATCGTTAACCAAACCAGCTACCACGCTTTGCAGGTCGTCGCCGACGTCGTTGAAAAACTGTTGACCGTGGGCGTCTCAGATCCTGAGCCCAAAATCCGACGGACTGTTCTTGCCGCCCTCGACGAACGGTTCGATCAGCATCTCGCCAAGGCTGAGAACATCCGTACGCTTTTCTTCGCTCTTCATGATGAGCAATTCGCGGTGAGGGAGGTTGCCGTGTCAATCATCGGTCGGCTAGCTCGCCACAACCCGGCATATGTCATCCCCCAACTGCGCAAGACCATCATCCAAATGTTAACCGAGCTGGAATACACTGATGTGGCGAGAAGTAAAGAGGAAAGCTCAAAGCTCCTCAGCCTTTTAACTCAGCATGCTCAAGACCTAGTTAAGCCCTACGTCAGCTCCATCACCGAAGTCCTTTTGCCAAAGGCTTCTGACCCGACCCCGTCTGTCGCGGCCACCATTCTCCAGGCGATTGGCGAGCTCTGCACGGTTGGGGGTGCAGAGATGCTCACTTACAAGGATACGCTCATGCCCATTATCATTGACGCCTTGCAGGATCAGAGCGCACCCATCAAACGAGAGGCAGCTCTTCACACCCTCGGGCAACTAGCCAGTAATGCCGGCTACGTTATCAAGCCCTACCTTGAATATCCACAGCTTCTCGAGATCCTGCAATCCATCATACGGGGCGAACCCCAACATGGCCCGTTACGTCAGGAGACGATCAAGCTCATGGGGATTCTAGGCGCGCTAGATCCTTATAAACATCAGGTACAGCTCATTACTTCCTCTACACCCTTTCACCACGCCCATTTCTCGTCGTTGTCGCTTGCCAGCCCCACCATGGCAGATTCGGACGACGAGGGAAACGAGTCTGAGGACGACGGGCTCGTGCACCCTTCTTTCCTACTAGAGAAATATTTGGAACTCAAACAACCGTTCAGAGAGAAAGCTAAAACCAGAAAACAGCAGGTCGAAGAGCGAACGCCGCAAACCCAACGCCGCCCCGAGGCTACCCAGTTAACCGACGTGTCTCTCATGATGGGGGGGCTTACCCCATCGCAAGAAGACTACTACCCCACTGTCGTTATCAATGCTCTGCTTCAGATTTTGAAGGACCAATCTCTGCTGCAATGGCACGGCAATGTAGTCGATGCTATCATGAGTATCTTCATCACACTGGGACTCAAGTGCGTCCAATTCCTAGACCGGGTGGTTCCCGCTTTCATTGCCGTCATCAGAGCCTCGAGCCCTACAAGACTCGACTACTACTTCAATCACCTGAGCCGACTCGTTGGCATCGTGCGCCAGCATATCCGTGTCTACCTCCCGGACATCATCGAGGTACTACAGGAGTTCTGGAACACAACGTCCTCGCTGCAGACGACCATCATGGCGCTCATTGAGTCAATCTCTCGGTCGCTGGAGGGGGAGTTCAAGATCTATCTTGCCAGTTTACTCCCATTGGTGCTCGGGGTGCTGGAAAGGGATACAAGTACAAAGCGTCAGCCAACCGAGAAGATATTCCACGCCTTCCTGGTCTTCGGCTCCAGCGCGGAAGAATACATGCATCTCATCGTCCCCATTCTGGTACGGTTATTCGACAACCCAGCGCAGCCCATGTTCTTACGAAAGTCGTCAATCGAGACGATCGGAAAACTTTCGAGCATGGTCAACCTCAACGACTACGCGTCCAAAATCATCCATCCTCTCACCAGAGTCCTCGCCAGCCAGGAGCCCAGCCTCCGGGTAGCCGCCCTTGACACCCTTTGCGCTCTCATGCTACAACTTGGGCGTGACTACCTGCATTTTGAGCACACCGTCGAAAAGACCATCACCATGTACGGTATCCAACATTCCAATTACGACAAAGCGGTAGAGAAGCTCAGGAAGGGCGAGGCACTTCCCCAGAACCTTGCCCCCCGGTTCGAGGATAACTCTGTGGAGCCGTACACATCCGAGAACAACCCGCCAAAGAAGCTTGATCTAAACCCTGTGCATTTAAAGCAGGCATGGGAGACGAAGGGGAAAGCCACCAAGGACGACTGGCACGAATGGTTCCGCAAGTTCAGCACAACGCTGCTCTCAGAGTCGCCGAACCACTCCCTCCGAGCCTGTGCCAGCCTGGCGAGCAACTACCAACCCCTCGCCCGAGAGCTCTTCAACTCCGCTTTTGTCTCTTGCTGGAGTGAACTCTACGACTCCTACCAGGTATGGCCCCTAGATTCTCTGCTACTGGGCGCCGTCTCTAATTTAAACTGTCCCTCTAGGAGGAACTCATCACAAACATCGAAAACACCATAAAATCCGAGAATGTGCCGCCTGACCTTCTCGGCCAGCTCCTTAATCTAGCAGAGTTCATGGAGCACGATGACAAGGCACTTCCCATTGATATCCGTATCTTGGGACGCGAGGCGGCAAGATGTCACGCCTACGCCAAAGCGCTTCACTACAAGGAGCTTGAATTTCTGCAAGACCACAACAGTCACGCGGTAGAGGCCCTCATCGTGATTAACAATCAGCTACAACAGTCTGATGCCGCCATTGGCATTTTGCGTAAAGTCAAAGCTTACAAGGACGGGATCCAACTCCGAGAAAGCTGGTTCGAGAAACTAGAGCGCTGGGACGAGGCGCTCAACTTCTACTGCCAGAGAGAGCGGGAGCTCCCAGAGGACCAGCCCACGCCTGTCGACATTGTCATGGGCAAAATGCGCTGTTATCACGCATTGGGCGAATGGGACTCGCTTGCCTCACTAGCTGGCAAGACGTGGGCCAACTCGGGTCCGGAAATTCAGCGAAGGATTGCGCCATTGGCGACAACAGCCGCTTGGGGTCTTGGGAAATGGGACTCGATGGACACCTACTTGCAATCGATGAAGCGCTTCTCGCCTGACCGCGCCTTCTTTGGGGCTATTCTTGCCCTGCATCGGAACCAATTTCGGGAGGCACTGGGCTGCATCGAGCAGGCTCGCGAGGGTCTTGACACGGAGCTTAGCGCGCTCGTCAGTGAATCGTACAATCGCGCCTATCAGGTTGTTGTGAGGGTTCAGATGCTTGCTGAGCTGGAAGAGCTCATAGTCTACAAGCAGTGTGGGCCCGAGAAGCGTGCCACTCTGCGGGCGACTTGGGAAACTCGTCTCAAGGGCTGTCAACGCAACGTCGAAGTTTGGCAACGAACGCTTCGGCTGAGGTCTCTGGTTCTCACCCCGCAGGAGAATATGCACATGTGGACCAAGTTCGCCAACCTATGCCGGAAATCAGGGCGGATGGGCCTCGCCGAGAAATCCCTTAAGCAGCTCATCGACACTGATGCTCCGCTGGAATCCGTCATCCCTTATTGGTTCGAACAACCAACTAGCCCGGGCCTGGAACGCATCGCGTCTCCGATCGTATATGCAGTACTCAAGTTCCAATGGGAAATCGGCCAGCAACCAGGTGTCCGGAGCTCAGACCGTGGAGTCGCCGAGCGCACCCTGTATTGCCTGCACAGGTTCACCGAAGAAACCGCCCATCGCGTCGAGAGCGCAAGGCTACAGTTGAATGCCTCTGCCCAAGCCACAAACTCCATGGGCGACGGCCTGAACCACACAAGGTACGCCGACTTCGACGAGACCGTCCTCGGCCCCGATGCGCAACGCCAATGGCTCGAACAAACTGTGCTGCTCGCGAAATGTTACCTTCGACAGGGTGATTGGATGATCACACTTGGCAAGAACGATTGGCAACACACACGGCGCCAGGACATATTAGACTGTTATTCCAAAGCCACCCACTACCATCCCCGATGGTACAAGGCCTGGCATGCCTGGGCACTGGCCAATTTCGAAGTCGTTCAAGCTCTGGCATCCAGGAAGGAGCTGGAAGGCCGATCCGAGCACAGCATCATCGTCCACCACGTCGTTCCGGCCGTGCATGGTTTCTTCGAGTCTATCGCTCTCTCATCTGGCAGCTCTTTGCAGGATACCCTTCGTTTACTGACCCTGTGGCTCACCTATGGCGGCCACCAAGAAGTCACCACTGCCGTTACTGACGGGTTCGCGCATGTCAGCGTTGATACCTGGCTGGAGGTCATTCCGCAGCTCATTGCCCGCATCAACCAACCCAACAGGCGGGTCCAAGCGACGATTCACGCTCTACTGTCCGACGTTGGGCGCGCGCACCCACAAGCCCTAGTATACCCGCTTACAGTCGCAATGAAGTCGAGGCAAAGCACGCGGCGATCCAAAACGGCCAGCTCGATAATGGAGAGCATGCGTCAACACAGTCCCAAGCTCGTAGAGCAGGCCGACATCGTAAGCCGCGAGCTTATCAGGGTCGCGGTTTTATGGCACGAACTCTGGCACGAAGGGCTTGAGGAAGCTTCCCGTCTGTATTTCGGCGACCACAACATTCCAGGCATGTTCGACGTTCTGGAGCCCCTCCATGACTTGCTCGAGAAAGGGCCAGCGACCCTCAGGGAGATCTCGTTCACGCAGACGTTTGGTAGGGACCTCAGCGAGGCGCGTGAATGGTGCCGCCAATACCGTCATTCTCAAGACGTGAACGACATCAGTCAAGCCTGGGATCTCTACTATCAAGTTTTCCGCCGTATTAGCCGACAGCTCCCGCAGATGACAAGCCTCGAGCTAACGTACTGTTCGCCGGACCTGCTCCAAGCTCGGGATCTTGAGATTGCAGTACCCGGGACGTACCGCAGCGGTCAAGATATCGTCAAAATCATGGGATTCGAGGGCACCGTCAGCGTCATCAGTTCAAAGCAGCGGCCAAGAAAGCTTGCCATAATCGGGGGCGACGGAAAAACTTACTCGTTCTTGCTCAAGGGTCACGAAGATATCCGGCAGGACGAACGCGTCATGCAGCTTTTTGGCCTTTGCAACACGCTCCTAGCTAACGATTCCGAGTCCTATAAGCGGCATCTCAACATCCAACGCTACCCAGCGATCCCCTTGTCGCAGAACTCTGGTCTCCTTGGCTGGGTGCCGAACAGCGATACCGTCCACCAACTCATCCGAGAATACCGGGAATCCAGAAAGATTCTCCTCAATATCGAGCACCGGATCATGCTACAAATGGCTCCAGACTACGATAATTTGACGCTTATGCAGAAGGTCGAAGTGTTTGGATATGCGTTAGACAACACCACAGGCCAGGACCTGTACCGCGTTCTCTGGCTCAAGAGCAAAAGCTCCGAGGCCTGGTTGGACAGAAGGACCAATTATACGCGTTCCCTCGGCGTCATGTCGATGGTTGGATACATTCTGGGTCTGGGAGACAGACACCCTAGTAATCTGATGCTCGACCGGATCACGGGAAAGATCATCCACATCGACTTTGGCGACTGTTTCGAGGTGGCAATGAAGCGGGAGAAGTACCCGGAGCGAGTGCCCTTCAGACTAACCCGCATGCTCACTTATGCCATGGAAGTTAGCAACATCGAGGGCAGTTTCCGCACAACGTGCGAGCATGTTATGAGGGTCTTGCGAGACAACAAGGAGAGTGTGATGGCTGTCTTGGAGGCTGTGAGTGGCATCTGGCATCCCCGACGGGCTAAATCCCAAGCTCTAGCAAACGTACTTCGGGCTAATCATCTATGCTTCTTTATTTAGTTCATCCACGATCCGCTACTCACATGGCGCCTCACAAACCCGGCCAGCCCGCCTGGGCCTCACTTCAACTCTGAACGGGAACAAGCTATTGCTGGACCACAAGCTGGGCGCGCGCGCCGGCCCTCGGTCCTCGACGGCCCCGTGGCCCCTACCGAATTCTTGGCCGCTCAAACCACCGCAGGGCCGGACGGCATGATGGGTGCTCCTCCGGGTGCCCGTGGTCGCGCGCGTACCAATTCCTCGGTGGCTGCGCCAAGCAGCATGGCAAACGGCAATGGTCCAAATGAGATGGCCGAGGTGCAGAACGCACGAGCAGTCGAAGTACTCGATCGCGTCGCGCAAAAGCTTACCGGCCGGGACTTCAAACCGGACGACGAACTCACGGTGAACGAGCAAGTCAACAAGCTGATCATCGAGGCCACCAAACTCGAAAATCTCTGCCAACATTACATCGGGTGGTGCAGTTTCTGGTGATATCACGGCAACCCACAATGGGCCCTGCTCGCTGTAGGCAATCACCAGCACTCCTTGTAGCATATGTATCTTGTTCTTGTTTGGTTTACGCCAGGGCTAGTCGCCAGGGCTAGAAGCGCCTTGTGCTCATACCCACTGCCCATTTTGTTGTTCCCTTTTCTCATGGTACTGTTTTCTCATTTCTAAGGAGGGCAAGGGGTGGTGGGGGAGGGGGGCAGCGCGCATCTTGGCTCTGCTGCATATCTTGTCTTTTATCCCGTTTTAATGTGATACGGTGCCCTAATCCATGTGATTCCCAGGCGGGCAAACAGAGCCGGGTCTCTCACAAGAACCCTGCCCGGCAACAGAAATATCTCCTGTTTCCCCGCTCTTGGTGTCTAGTGCAGTAGTAGATGGCCATGGTAACCTCGCATATAACGCCTATATTGAATGTCTTAAACAGGCTGCCTACAGGAAATCCGGGACTGGCTACTCTGCTACCGTGACAATGATGATGGGTGAATATACCAACGCGCGATGCCTCTCACTGTGCCGAGCCCCGGTACCCGTTCCCCATATTGCACTCACCCTCAGGGCTTCGGCACTTGTGCAGCAGCAGCATCCCGGTTTCGAACATGCTTAAACCCTTGATCGGCCCTTACACCAAACCACTACTTTGTTGTGATGGTTCACGCATATCCTCGGATCCTGTTCTGACAGTAGGTGCTTAGCCAGTTACACACTCTTCGTTCACAAGTCTAATTTATGATGCGCTCTATCGGTGCTTTCTCTTCTATAGTCATCCTCTTCGGAGCACTGCAAGCCGTGTTTGGACAGCCCCTAGCCACACGAGCAGCTGACTGCGACCGCTTGGTTTTGGCTAAGGCAGCTGATGCTTACATCGCCACACAAGCGGCGGGCAACGTTACCCTGCTTCAGGGGGTTGTTTCCGATGGTTGGGAATACGAAGAAAACAACAAAAGGAAGGACCCTCGCCAAGGGGTGCTGAGCAAGGCGCTCAAAATCGACCACCGCCGCACCAACTTTGACCTCGTGGCATGCGCAACGTACACTGAGGTTATCGTCAGCGACCCAGCCAATCCCTACGTCATTGGAACCCAGATCCGCCACGGAGGTGACGGTCGTGTCACACTCGTCGACACCATCGCCTCCACGACAAACTCGTGGTTGTTTGACGCCAAGAAAACGCTTGAGTACGTACTGGGGGAAACATGGGATCCAATCCCCGAGGACAAACGTGACAAGAGGGATGTTATCCAGGCTGCTGGTGATGCCTATCTTGACATGTGGAGCAACGCTACCGCCTCAACCGCCGTTCCCTGGGGAACGCCCTGCGTTCGACTCGAAGGGTCTGCGTATACCGGAAAGGGGAGACCTGACGACTCCTGCAAACCCGGAATCCCGTCCAACTCCAGCCAGGCGCCCAATACGCGCCGCCGGTATGTTATTGACGAGGCCATGGGATCGGTTAGCATCTTCTGTGTTTGGGAGCACATGATGATGGCGGCTGACAGTCACGAATTCCGTCTCGAAGGTGGGAGGCTCCGTTATGTACACACAATGACAGAGTGTGGCGGTCGGCGATGTACGTTGTGATGTCAATTATGAGTCGGTCAAATGGAAGGGACGTGTTATATATATAGCAAGGCAAAGCTGGGTATCTGGTACTGTTACGCAGCGCAAAGGACAGGAAAAGTATAATACCGGTTAGTTACTGTGGCACGACTGAAGCCTTGTAAGCCCCGGTGAGTGTGAAGGGAAGTCATTATCTATCCATCCCAAGCCGACAACCGCCCTCGCCAACCACCAGATAAGACAACCGGCCATCGCCTAGGGCCAACGACCTACTACACTAGCTAGTACCGTCGACTATGGCCTTCGGCCGTCAACTTCCTAGCTTGTGGTTGTGTTTAGCCCCGGGCTTCGTGGCTTAGTTCGTCTATTGGCTCGGGCCCGGTCGTCGGCTACAATGTCCCTGCTTACCTGGTTCCTAGCCACCTTAACTATATCGTAGGTACTAGGGCCGTGGGTGCAGGTGAGGATGAGAGTGTGGGTATAAGTGTTAAAGGTGTAAGTTGGTGCTAGGATCGTAGTTGCAAGTGGGTGCAGGGGTTAGGTGCGATGCTTGTGTTGTTGAGCCACAACACCACCGAATGTAAGATTATATACCATTACATACGCAACCCTATAGTATCCAATCGCTGGCACGAAGGCTATAGGAGAAAACGTACGCAAATGAAAAAGAATGTAGTATGTCGTTGCTTTCTCGGTGTATATCTATCAGGAAACGTTAACTAGCAACTGGACCCAAGGGTACTTCTCGTTAAATTAGAGAGGTGAGGAACATTGGGTGAGATAGAGGTGAATCACAGGCGGGACCTCATTCAATTCCTAGTTAATCCCATTGACTGATGAGAAGCACAGGCCTTGGAGAGAACATGAACTGATCATGGGGGAGGGTCCTAAGGATCGAGCTCTCGAGTCCCTTTTAAATGCTCTTCCTTACATTATTATATATTTGCTACTAAGTCGCTATTATAACTCCGAACCCCGTATATCCTTACAGTTTATAATAATATTATATATCTTAATAATATAATTAACTAACATGGTCCACCCCCAAGCGGCGCATCTTTTTACGCGACACACCTTCCTATCTTCTACACAACTTTTCTCCCCAACCAAAAATGGCAATCGCTTCTAAAGAAAGCCAGATAATCTTGGCGATTGAAGCCATCCGGCAAGATAAAAAGCTTAGCCGTCGGAAAGCCGCGACAATCTACAATGTGCCTGAAAGTACTCTCCGCTACAGAATGAACGGACGAACGCCAAAGCTAGAGTCGCGTCCTGCAGCCCATAGATTGACAATCACCGAGGAAAAAGCAGTTGTCCATTACATACTAGACCTAGATACGCGAGGATTCGCGCCCCAATACGCTGGTGTTGAAGATATGGCCAATTTGCTACTCGCGCAACGCGACGGCGGACGTGTCGGTAAGCACTGGGCCGAAAAGTTCGTCAAGCGACAACCAAAACTCAAGACGCGTTTCAATCGCGCATACGACTTTCAGAGAGCCCTCTGCGAAGATCCAGAGCTTATTGGTGCGTGGTTCAAGCTTGTGCACAACATGAGAGCGAAGTACGGCATTGCCCGTCACCAGGGAAGCTCGCCGACGCAAATTCTCACTGCTGTCGACCAGCTTGCGAAGGGGACGCAGGCGTTGGCGCACTCGGTTGCCCTAATGACGGGTGAGATACGTACCTTACAGAAGGCAAATGAGGCACTGAGCAAGCGGCGAAGGGCCAAAAAAACACGTGTGCGTCTTGGAGGATCACTTACTGTAGGAGATGCACGTGATCTATTAAGCTAGAGAGAGGTGCAGGAACAGGTAGAGCGTGAAACGCGGGAAAATGGTGGTCGGCGGGGTCGAACAGAGACGGCTCCACGACGTTGTAGCAAGTGTGGAAAGCCTGGGCACAATGCGCGCACGTGTCAGGGAGACGGAGAAACATCTGATGTACATGGTTTAAAATAGTTTCAGTGTATTGCGGTTGTTGTGGTGGTGTAATTGATGTTTCCTATCGGTTCACGGTCAAAAGTGCGCGACTTGGGGGTGTGCGCGACTTGGGGGTGGAGTACGTTATAAGTTATTAAACATCTTTAAAATAGGGTATAAACTTTACTAAGATTTTAATACAGAGATATATATTATTATTCCTACACCGCTATGCCCTTGGGCTCGCCGGTCCAACTATCTAGCTAGTTGTACAGGAAAACCGTCCTGGTTTCCCAGTCGGACTAAAAACCTGTACCGATGTTACCTTGGCCCGTCTCTTCAGAATCCGTCGTACTACGGTTGAAGGGAGCCTACCCAGCTCCCTGCATTCCGACATCCTGACCGTCCGCCTCCAAGGTATCCGCGGCCTCTGGAGTCGTAACCCCTAGGCCCCCAACACCGTCTCCTCGGTCTCCGGTCAGATCCGTATCAACCTTCCTCGCAAAGGTCAGCTTTCCTTGCCTCGAACTCCTTGCAGCCTCCTCCTGGGCTATGAGAAAGCCGGGGGGGCGGCCCCGTGGTCTCTTCCTTTTTCCCCCTTCTTGGAAGCCATCGTCGGCCTCCTCCAGGGTGGACGCACCCCGGAATGTGACGCTCCGCATCCTCGGTAGTAGTCTCTCTTGCTGCTGTTGTGTTTGTTGCTGCAAAGCAAGCTCAAAGGTTCGAGGCCGGAAATGGTATGCCTCCCTCGCCGCACCCCGGGCTTTTACTGCTTCCGGGCACCACCGTACCCAGGCCGGGTGCTTCCCTGAGCAGCACGGACAAAAGTATGGAATCTCGTTGCCGTGGGTTGGGCATTGGGCTTCCCCCGCCCTCCCGCCTCCCCCATGGGCCGCTGTGCCGCAGCGCGGGCACAGCGCAGACTTCTTGCAGAACCGTTGGGTGTGACCCCATTTCCAGCACCTATAGCACTGGGTAGCCTGCAGTGCAGACCAGTACGGCTCGCAGTTGAGCATCTGGGCCCGCCAAACCACTCCCTCCTCGCAGGCCCTTTTGGATTCTTCCTGACTGGTCATGGTAACCAGTGCCGTCGCTCTCGTGACTCCCTCGATCGTTGGAATTCGGAACTTGACTCGTTCCACCGACTGCAGCCCCAGCTGCTTGCCGAATGCCGCTTCTGTGACGTCCCTCAAGTCTCTCTTCAACATCCCTTTTACCAAAACCGCAAATGTCCGCTTTGCCTCTTTCGCCACCTCTCCAAACGCCGTTCCGATCCATCCTCCGTTCTTCGCGTGCCATTCCTTCGCTTCAGCATCCTGAAAAGTGACGATAACATCCCCGCTAGGGAGCTTGCGTGCTGCCACTGCTCCCTTCCTCTCGGAAACCCCGTTGACCGCCTGGACGATCTCTTGTGGAGACCTCCGGGTCAGCGACGGCTCTATAGATCCCCTCACCAGTATTTCCTTGTTGAGCCGCCCCGGTATGATCTTCTTCGGGAGCTCTCCTTCCCCAGCCACCACTGCAGCCCACGACCGGGCTACCGTTGTTGCTGGTGCAGGAGCTTGCTTCTTTCTCTGATCCTGCAGTTCCCTCCGGGCCTCTTGCAATTCCTTCTGGACCTCCTGCATCTCCTTCCGGACTTCCTGCATCTGTTTTCTCACTTCCTCTATGGCCCTCCCTGTCCCTTGTCCGATACCGTCCACCACGGCGTCCACGACGGTTCCTTGAATCCTCGCAACGTCGATTCCCTCGTTTCCCGTCTCTGATGCCTTTCCGCTTTCCAGTCTACGCAGCCTCCGCAGCCGTGTCATGATCTCATCCGCCACTACTTGGGAGACCGCCTCGTTTGGTTCCTTGGCCAAGTGGACTATTGTCCCTGCAAGTACCTCGTCTGATTCGTCGTGTAGAGGGTTGGGGCCATTGTAGATGTCATCTTCCATCACTTCGTCGCTGTCCTTCGTTGTGATTGGTTCGGCTCCTCCAGTAGGTGGGGCAGGCTCCCCCCGTGCAGCATTTTTCCCAGCCCCGGGCGCGGTCTTGCCCTTTCCTTTGCGAGCCATCGCGACGAGGCGCGACAGATCCCGCAACGGGGAAACTACCGTCGGCGGTTAGAGCTTTCTGAGCTCGATCGACTGGTGGTAGTTTCAGGCGTTTTGTTGCTTCTTTCGTGCTTTCGGTTTTCTGATTACATACAGAGATATATACTCTTAACTAATTTACTTTTAAGGATTTTACTTGAAAATATCTCTATAATAGTATTAATATAGGGATAATATTCTATAAGCTTAAATTAAAGTTAACTAAAATTACAAAGAATAATATTATCTCTTAACCTACTATAATTTCTAGAAGTTTAATACTACTAATATTAGCCTCTATTCTAATAGCTTAGTTAAATTTAGAATTAGAATAGGATATCGATAAATTAACGGCCGGTTTTCGAAAGTTAGGGATCAATAAGTCTTACTTTAAGAAGAGCTATATTAAGACTATTAAAAAGTTTAGAATATTAGGAGTAGGTATCTCTAAGATAGAAGTAGAGGAGCTTTAAATTTATAAATAGAATATATACGGAGTTTATAGAGGCTATAATAGTAGCTACTTTAGAGGTTCTAGCTAGAATAGTAGTAGTTTTAAACTAAACTCTAGATTAAGAAATACCTAAGGCTATTATTACTATAAACTTACTATCCATTATATAATGGAATATCCTATCCTAATAACGTAATCGGACACCTTCAGAACCAGGACACCTTCAGAACCAATTTTCCGCCCCGCACCCCACCACGTCGACTTTGGACTCGCGCACCCACAGTCCCACCTCGGTAAAATGCCTCGGCCTCTGCAGCACGAAGAGAGGATCCAATTAGCCGTCAAGGCCTTACGTTCTGGCCAAATCCGAGTCATTCGCAAGGCTGCAGATGCATTTGACGTGCCGTATCCGACCTTACGGGGACGCGTTGCTGGACGCGTCCCCCGTCAACAATCTCAAATTTCTTCTCGAAAACTTCGAGAAACGGAAGAAGCTGCATTGGTTCAGTGGATCAAGTCACTAGATGACCGGGGCATGTCGCCAACGATCGGGTATATTCGACAGATAGCCGACCTTCTTCTCCGTGAGCGTGGAAGCCTGGTCTTGCTTGACGCGTCAGTTACAGCAGTGGCTGACGAGATGAACACTGTTGGAGAGAAATGGGCACGCCGATTCTTGAACCGACACCTGGACTTGAAGTCAAGATACCTCAGGAAGTACGACTACCAACGAGCCTTGTGTGAGGACCCTGAGAAAGTGTTGGAGTGGCTTCAACGAGTACAAAACACTATCGAGTCAAACGGTATCCTCGATTGCGATATCTACAACTTCAATGAGACTGGGTTCCAAATGGGAGTGGCAAGCACAGCAAAGGTTGTCACTCGATCTGATCGGCGAAATCGACCTGTTGTTGTTCAGCCTGGGAATCGGGAGTGGGCAACTGTCATCGAGTGCATCAACACCACTGGCTGGGTTCTTGACCCAATGATCATCTTCGAGGGCAAAGTTCACATCTCGACATGGTACCAAGACTCACCATTGCCACCTACTTGGAGGATTGCAGTTAGTGAGAACGGCTGGACGACTGATGAGCTTACCTTTGAGTGGCTTCAGCAAGTGTTTGAGCCGCAAACTCGAAGCCGAACAGTTAGCCGGTACCGCCTCTTGATTCTCGATGGCCACGGGAGCCATATGACACCAGAGTTTGACAACTTCTGCAAAGAGAATTCGATCCTTATCGAGTGCATGCCACCCCACTCGTCACACCTTCACCAGCCTCTCGATGTCAGTTGCTTCTCGGTCCTCAAGCGGGTGTACGGTGACTTGGTCAGAGGAAAGATGGCTGTTGGCGTCCACCACATCGACAAACCACTCTTCCTTGAACTCCTCTTCGAGGCCCACACCAAGACTTTCACCTCGAAAAACATCAAAAGTGGCTTTAAAGCAACAGGCCTTGTTCCACTAGATCCAAGTCAAGTGCTTGCTCGGCTCCGAGTAAGAATACGAACACCAAGCCCCCTACCTACACCTGTTCAACCAAGCTCAACGCTTCTGCTCAAGACACCATCAAATGTCATTGAGCTTGACCACCTCCAGATACAGAGGCAGCGTACAAATACAACAAGCCCAACAGATAGGAATCTGCAAAGATTATCAAAGGGTGTCAGATGGCCATGCATAACGCTACTCTCTTACAAGAAGAGAACTCGCGGCTCCGAGCCGAGAACACTCGACAAAAGCAACGACGTCAACACCGTCGAGAATTCATCCAAACAGGAGGTTCTATGACAATTAAAGAGGGAGTGGCCACCTCAGAGCATCAGGAGGCCCCAAAGGCAAAGGCCCCAAAGGTACCAAAGGCCCAGGAAGCTTGTGTAGAGGATCAAGAGGGGGAGGTAACAGCTGTCAAAGCGGTTGAACCAACCATACGAAAACACGCACCACCAAGGTGCAGTCTCTGTATTTGAACTGAGCATACTGCCAGGACTTGCCCCTGTAAATGGCGAACAGATTGATATAGATTGCTACTACAATAGATTCGTTGTTGTGTTGCAAGATGCATTTGAAGTCGACGTAGTGGGGTGCGGGGCGGAAAATTGGTTCTGAAGGTGTCCTGGTTCTGAAGGTGTCCGATTACGTTAGAAGATATCTATAAGGGTTTAGTATAGAGAGAAGGCTTTATCTAATTCTTTAGAGATAATAGGAAACCTACTATATAGACTATTTATATAGAGCTAGGATAAGAGGATATAAAAAAAGCTATTAACTATGAGGAATAGATAACGTGATCCACCCCCAAGCGATGCACACCCCCAAGCAGCGCACTTTTCCACAACCACACGACAAGAAACATTAATTACACCACCACAACGCCTATAATACACCGAAACTATACAGAGTTATATACATCAGACATTACCACATCTCCCTGACACGTGCGCGCATTGTGCCCGGGCTTTCCGCACTTACCACAACGCCGTGGAGCCGTCCCTGTTCGAGCCCGCCGACCACCATTTTCCCGCGTTTCACGCTCTACCTGTTCCTGCACCTCTCTCTGGCTTAATAGATCATGTGCATCTCCTACCCTACCGTAAGTGATCCTCCAAGACGCACATGTGTCTTTTTGGCCCTTCGGCGCTTGCTCAGTGCCTCATTTGCCTTCTGTAAGGTGCCTATCTCAGCCGTCATTAGGGCCACCGAGTGCGCCAATGCCTGCGTCCCTTTCGCAAGCTGGTCGACAGCAGTGAGAATTGATGTTGGCGAGCTTCCCTGGTGACGGGCAATCCGATCTTTGATGTACTCGCATTGTGAGACAGTCTCTGTTGGGTTCCGTGGCGTCTGGGAGAACCAAGGATCGGCAGCGGCGGAGGGGGGACCAGTTGGTGTTGGCATCCGTAACTTGACATCCAGCTTGGATATCACTGACTCGGGGTCAGAAGGTACTAGACCTGCACCTCTGAATCCCCCTTTGTTGTTGCTCTCGGTCATGGCGGCAAAGTGGGCGGCTTTGAAGGCGAGGAAGAACTCGACCTTGGTGATGTGGTTGATATGCGCTCTGACGAAGTGCTCGATTTGCCGACCGTACGCCGTTTTTAGGGCACTGTAACACCCAACATCGAGTGGCTGGGTTATATGGGATGAGTGAGCCGGCAGGCTGATGGTGACAATGTTGTTCTGCTTGCAAAAGGCTTCGAATTCGGCCGACAGGTGACTCTCATGCCCATCAAGCACAATCATCCGATACACCCCCTTCGTACGAGACTTTGTGTGCTTATCGAAATGTTTGATCCATTCTAGGCCGGTCTCATTGTCGGTCCACCCATTGGAAGTTGGTTTGATAGCCCAGTCGAGCGGAAGGTTGCTCTCTGTGTACCAGTTTGCGAGGTGGTACATGCCTTGAACAATGAGAAACGGTGGGAGGCACCACCCTTCGCCGTTGATGCACTCAATCGCCGTCGCCCATTCCCGATTGCCAGGCTAAACTGCCTTGCCTCTTCCACGTCGATCGGCGCGCGTCACTACCATAGCTGCGCAGATGACGCCCATCATGAAGCCGGTCTCGTCGAAGTTGTAGAAGTCACAGTCGTGGATGCCGTACTTCGCCCTCATGTTGTGTACAAGCTTAAACCACGCGCCAATAAGTTCTGGGTCTTCGCAGAGGGCTCTCTAAAAGTCGTATACACGATTGAAACGCGTCTTGAGTTCTGGTTGTCGCTTGACAAATTTCTCGGCCCAGTGCTTGCCGACCCGTCCCCCGTCGCGTTGCGCGAGCAGCAAATTAGCCATATCTTCAACACCAGCACGTCGGGGTGCAAATCCTCGCGTATCTAGGTCCAATATATACCGAACAACCGCCTCCTCTTCAATTGCTGTCAATCGGTGAGCTGCAGGTCGTGATTCGGGCTTCGGCGTCTTCCCGTTCATGCTGTCGCGCAAGGTCGCTTCGGGTACATTGTAGTTTTGGGCAGCGCGTCGCCGACTGAAAGTCTTATCTCGTTGTATTGCCTGAATAGCAAGATTGATTCTACTCTCTTTGGATTGCGATGCCATTTTTTGCTATTAAGTTATTCCAAGTTGGGGTTGGGAGGTCGTAGCACGGTCAAAAGTGCGCGACTTGGGGGTGTGCGCGACTTGGGGGTGGAGTACGTTAGTTCTTTTATAATTATAATATCCATTCTATTAGTTAAAAATGTAGGAGGGGGGTAGAGGTTCTATATTAATTACCGGATATTTAATAAGATTATATAGTAGGATTACTATCTATCCTCTCTTATTAAAGAAACCCTTTATTCTCTAATTAAGGTCAAATAGTTTATAAAGTTCGATATCTATTTAATATTCTACTAAATCTAAGTTATTAAAGGAAATAAATATTCTTCATACTCCGCTATGCCCTAGGGCGTGCCGGACCCTCTGCTATTTAGTAAAAAAAGGAAATAAATATCTTACTACCTTCTAAACCTAGTTTAACTTCTTTAACTAGCTTATCTACCCCTTTCAGTTACTAGAGATATCTATAATATTTTAGTAGTATATTAATAGTACTTTAGAACTAACTTTAGGAAACTTTATAATAGCTTATTTAGATAATATATTAACCTATTTAGAGGGGATTCGAAAATAGTATATAACATAAATATAAGAGATACTTCGGAGGTTATAAGATCTATAGTTTAAGGGATAGTTCTAGGGAAGGGCCCCCAAGCACCCACGAAATACTATCAAGCACCCAGCTATACCTAATCGGGATAATCGTTTTTTCCATACGTCCGAGTGAATCACCAATACCAAAATTTCGGGCCGCTGTCACCTGGCCAGCTTACCATACCGTTGCGTGACTTCCGCAAAGTCGCTTCGAGATCAACAGCGCCGAAGCAGCAGCAAAATTGCCGACGACCCAGTCACATCGACAACCCGATCTCTTCATGTAATGCCCTCACGCCGGTACGCTGCCATTTCTTTTATGCTTAGGGGCTCAAACTGACCCTCTCGATGCACTTCTAGGTACCTTTGCCATGACAGAGCATTCCACGGAACCGATCCCTCGACCGTGCGGCCCGCCGCCACCCGTCAAGATCTACGAGAGCCTAGACGACCTGTTTCAAGATACCTGCACTCACGGACAGGCACACGGCTATAGCATCGTCAAGAATGGGAAAAACGGACTCAAATACAAGTTCAGATGTGCCAAGGCTCGCAAGTACAAGGATCAACGCTCCTCCGAAATTCACGAGAGCAAGCGGAGGAAGTCTAGCACCCAGATGACCGGCTGCAAGTTCCGACTGACAGCCAAGCCGCTACCTGATGGCAAGTGGCTGTTAGAGGTGCCTGAAGGGGAGTTCTCAAGTCACAATCACGGCTGGAATGAAGCGACTTCGTTTGCTTTGAACCGCACCCGAGTTTTGGCTGTCCATCAGGAAGAGGTCATCCAGATGGCCAACGCTGGCAGTAGACCTTCTCAGATCCTTGCTGCGATAGATGCTGCCCGCGTTGGAGTCATGGGCAAGGACATAAGGAATCTTCTTCAAAAACATCGCCGCCAGGAGCTCCGGGGCCGTTCGCCACTCCAAACCTTGTACGAGGATTTCCTTGTACCTGCTGAGAGCCAGTACGAGTACATCGACGCCCGGGACAACCAAAATCGCATTACCTCTCTTACCATCGCTCCCAAGAGCGGCCTGGAGCTCTTCAAACAGAATCCCGACCTCCTTTTACTGGATTCCACCTACAAAACCAATTGCCACGGGATGCCAATGTTTAACGCCTGCGGCCTTACACAGGAAAACAAGACTTTTAACTGGTCGATCACGTTCATGAGCGGGGAGAAGCAGGATCATTACGAAGGCGCTCTGGATGCCCAGCTGAGGATCCTGACGAAGCACAACATTCGCCTGCCTGGTCTGATTGTTACAGATCGTGAACTAGCCCTGCTCAATGCCCTCGAAGCTAGCGATGCGTGGCGCCCGATTCCACACCTCCTCTGCCGCTGGCACGTTAATATGAACGTGCTTGCTAAGACCCGACGATTCTTTCCAGCAGCAATCAAGCAGGGCAGCGAATACCACCGTCACCCTAAGTTCAAGGAATTCCTGAAGGAATGGAACGCTCTCCTGTCCGCCAGTACTCCCAAAGCGTACGAGCAATCGCTTGCCAGCTTCAGATTGGCCGGGAAGCATCCAGAGGAAGCGGTCAAATATGCCGTGAATGTGTGGCTAACACCTTGGAAGGTAAGGATCTTTTTGGGCGCTTGCTAATCTTCGCTGACATCGAGAAGGAGAAACTAGTGAGCTGCTGGACCAACCAGGTGCCTCACATGGGCCACGTTACTACTTCAGTAGTTGAATCATCCCATTCTTCCATCAAGAAATACCTGGTCACATCCAGGGGTGACCCCAAGAGCGTCTTCGAGCGCCTCATGCTGTTCTAGAAGAACCAACGCAGCGCCCTTGACCACAACACTTCCTGGAACACGAACAAGGTCCCTACTCGCTGTCATGGCGTCATCTACAGCTACATCCGGGGCCAGATTTCAACTTACGCGTTGCATTTGCTTGCTACTGAAGTGGCAAAGCTACCCGCGAAAGACGCGCCGGGTGGGGAGGGCGATATTTGCACATGTCCGCTGCCGGCTACCCATGGGCTTCCCTGCCGCCACGCTCTCTATAAGCATCTTACCGGTGATGGCCCCGTTGAGCTGAAGCAAATCCACAAGCATTGGTGGAATTACCGGCCTGTGACCGACGGAGAGGAGCAGCAGATAGTCAACGTCGTGCCAAATATTCCCGTTGAGCCCGTCAAGGTCAAGGGTAAAGGCCGCCCTGCTGGGGCCATCGCCTCGGTCCCTGCTTCGAAGAAGAAGGGTGAGGGAATCACTGGTACCAAGCGGCTGCCTTCGGCGTTCGAATATGAGCTCGAGAATGAACCAGCTACGGCTGTTCCCCCGTCAACTGCTCCTCCCATAATGAAGGGAGCATCGGCGGGCAAGCCACGCGGCCGCCCTCGCAAACAACAGCCGCAGCTACAAGCTCAGCGGCAAACTCAGGAAGCTGACTGCATTGTGGTAGCAGTTACATCAGAGACGGAGGCAGCCACATCAACTCCTGCAGTCACAACTACAAAGCTGGGGTTACTGCGGCTGCAGGAAGTTGAAGAAGATCTATACGAGCCTGGAACGGCACCGCCGCGAGCGTATCAGCGCATCATTGATGCCCTCGATTCTGTTGATCCCGAAGTCGAGGATACACATGATGCGTTGCTTGCTGACGGAGAGGCTGATGCTCGGCTGGCTCGTGAGGATGCTGCAGCTCTTGAGGAAGACGACGAAGGCGAGGAAGAAGACAGTACTATAGAGGATTGAGGTCCCTCAAGAGTATCCTTCCCATGTAAACAATATTGTTGGAACAACGTCCATTGACATGATGATTTTGCTGCGCCATTGGGGGAATCTCGGAACTTTTGGAGGCTGTTAGCCCTGTTTTACGTGAATTACATACGTTACGCGAGCTGACGGCCCGTCACTGGTAAAAGAAAAACGATTATCCCGATTAGGTATAGCTGGGTGCTTGATAGTATTTCGTGGGTGCTTGGCAGGCCTTCCCTAATTCTAACTCCTTATATAGGAACCTTTAACTACCGAAATGCTTTAAAAAACCTATAACTTACCTATAACAGGCTATCTAGGGAGAAATAGGCTATTTAGAATACTTTAGAGAGATTATTACTAGGATATAATATCTCTAGATATAAGGAGGTTTGTTTATAACTATTATTTATACTAGGGAGTAAAGAAGTTAAGATAGCTCTAATAAGGATTCCTCTAACCTCTACCTATTTTAAACCGCTTCTAGTAATAGTTCTTAATTAACTTTATAGCTAACCTACCTGGAAAAAGACGTAATCAGAAAACCGAAAGCACGAAAGAAGCAACAAAACGCCTGAAACTACCACCAGTCGATCGAGCTCAGAAAGCTCTAACCGCCGACGGTAGTTTCCCCGTTGCGGGATCTGTCGCGCCTCGTCGCGATGGCTCGCAAAGGAAAGGGCAAGACCGCGCCCGGGGCTGGGAAAAATGCTGCACGGGGGGAGCCTGCCCCACCTACTGGAGGAGCCGAACCAATCACAACGAAGGACAGCGACGAAGTGATGGAAGATGACATCTACAATGGCCCCAACCCTCTACACGACGAATCAGACGAGGTACTTGCAGGGACAATAGTCCACTTGGCCAAGGAACCAAACGAGGCGGTCTCCCAAGTAGTGGCGGATGAGATCATGACACGGCTGCGGAGGCTGCGTAGACTGGAAAGCGGAAAGGCATCAGAGACGGGAAACGAGGGAATCGACGTTGCGAGGATTCAAGGAACCGTCGTGGACGCCGTGGTGGACGGTATCGGACAAGGGACAGGGAGGGCCATAGAGGAAGTGAGAAAACAGATGCAGGAAGTCCGGAAGGAGATGCAGGAGGTCCAGAAGGAATTGCAAGAGGCCCGGAGGGAACTGCAGGATCAGAGAAAGAAGCAAGCTCCTGCACCAGCAACAACGGTAGCCCGGTCGTGGGCTGCAGTGGTGGCTGGGGAAGGAGAGCTCCCGAAGAAGATCATACCGGGGCGGCTCAACAAGGAAATACTGGTGAGGGGATCTATAGAGCCGTCGCTGACCCGGAGGTCTCCACAAGAGATCGTCCAGGCGGTCAACGGGGTTTCCGAGAGGAAGGGAGCAGTGGCAGCACGCAAGCTCCCTAGCGGGGATGTTATCGTCACTTTTCAGGATGCTGAAGCGAAGGAATGGCACGCGAAGAACGGAGGATGGATCGGAACGGCGTTTGGAGAGGTGGCGAAAGAGGCAAAGCGGACATTTGCGGTTTTGGTAAAAGGGATGTTGAAGAGAGACTTGAGGGACGTCACAGAAGCGGCATTCGGCAAGCAGCTGGGGCTGCAGTCGGTGGAACGAGTCAAGTTCCGAATTCCAACGATCGAGGGAGTCACGAGAGCGACGGCACTGGTTACCATGACCAGTCAGGAAGAATCCAAAAGGGCCTGCGAGGAGGGAGTGGTTTGGCGGGCCCAGATGCTCAACTGCGAGCCGTACTGGTCTGCACTGCAGGCTACCCAGTGCTATAGGTGCTGGAAATGGGGTCACACCCAACGGTTCTGCAAGAAGTCTGCGCTGTGCCCGCGCTGCGGCACAGCGGCCCATGGGGGAGGCGGGAGGGCGGGGGAAGCCCAATGCCCAACCCACGGCAACGAGATTCCATACTTTTGTCCGTGCTGCTCAGGGAAGCACCCGGCCTGGGTACGGTGGTGCCCGGAAGCAGTAAAAGCCCGGGGTGCGGCGAGGGAGGCATACCATTTCCGGCCTCGAACCTTTGAGCTTGCTTTGCAGCAACAAACACAACAGCAGCAAGAGAGACTACTACCGAGGATGCGGAGCGTCACATTCCGGGGTGCGTCCACCCTGGAGGAGGCCGACGATGGCTTCCAAGAAGGGGGAAAAAGGAAGAGACCACGGGGCCGCCCCCCCGGCTTTCTCATAGCCCAGGAGGAGGCTGCAAGGAGTTCGAGGCAAGGAAAGCTGACCTTTGCGAGGAAGGTTGATACGGATCTGACCGGAGACCGAGGAGACGGTGTTGGGGGCCTAGGGGTTACGACTCCAGAGGCCGCGGATACCTTGGAGGCGGACGGTCAGGATGTCGGAATGCAGGGAGCTGGGTAGGCTCCCTTCAACCGTAGTACGACGGATTCTGAAGAGACGGGCCAAGGTAACATCGGTACAGGTTTTTAGTCCGACTGGGAAACCAGGACGGTTTTCCTGTACAACTAGCTAGATAGTTGGACCGGCGAGCCCAAGGGCATAGCGGTGTAGGAATAATAATTTATAGCTAACCTCCTAGCTAGAGATAAGGTTATACCTTACTACCTTATAGTAATAATAGACTACCTCTTTAAGCTTATTTAGTTAGAAGCTATATATTTAATAGGGAAGACCAATGCAGGGATGAAATGAAGGGACCCTAGGAACGTCCTTGAATTTCGGCCTCAAAAGTCCCAAAGCTTGCGTTGATCGAAAGCTCTCGCAAAGCCCTATCTAGCCACACCACGTGCACCGACGCGCAATCCGCAGCGCGGCCGCAGTAGGCGTGGAAAGAAGGGCGATCCGGGACACGCAGTCGCCCTGGAAATCTCTGTCGCCCACGCACGGACCCACGAGCTACCCGACCCACCCACAGTTACCCAGACGACCACGCCCCCCTGAACCCCTGAGTGGAGGCGGGATGGCCGGCCCTACTGCCCCAGTCCAAAGGGGAAGAAGTGGGCTAGAGCAGTCCCGACACTTGCCCCCCACCCCGCCCCTCTCACCCCCACCCTCCGACATAGAGGTTATCAAGAAGATGGTTGACGAGCTGGTGGGACTAGCAGACCCCGAGAAGAAAGGGACAGCCAGAGGCATGGGACAGGACCTGCTAGCAGCCGTCCGGAAGGTGCACAACGCGTCTCAGTCACAGACTGGAAACATCTCGCTTGCCAACCTCCGCAAGGTGGTGGCCGAGGAAATGAAGGCAGCCGTCAACGGACCCGGAGCCCAGGACAGAGGATCCTGGGCCGCAGTGGCCGCTCATGGAGCTGCCCCCTCTCAGCCGCAGCCTAACACGCCGACAAAGATAGTGCCGACCCGCATAAACAAGGAGATTCTAGTCAGAGGCAGAGGAATGCCAGCCGATCTCGCCAAACGCACCCCGCAAGAAACCATCCAGGCCATCAACCGGGTGTCTATCAAGAAGGGAGCAGTTGCGGCCCGAAGGCTCCCCAGCGGCGATACAATCGTCACATTCCAGAACGCAGGCGCGAGAGATTGGCACTCGATGAACACCAACTGGATCAAGGAGGCTTTCGGAGAGCAGGCCCAGGAGAGCAAGAGAACCTTTGCAGTCCTGCTAAAGGGCGTGTGGAAGAAGGACCTCCAGGGGGTCACCGAGGAGGAATTCGGGAAACAAACAGGCCTCCACACAGTCGATAAAGTGAAGTTCAGAGTGCCGAGACACAGGGAGGCGACCCGGGCAACAGTGCTGGTTGCTTTAACCTCCCAGGAGGAAGCACGCAAGGCGTGCGACGAGGGAGTGATCTGGAGGGCTCAACTACTGGACTGCGAGCCTTACTGGGCTGCCCTTAGCCCAACACAGTGCTACAAGTGCTGGAAGTGGGGACACACACAACATCATTGCAAGGCTACCCCATTGTGCCCGCGCTGCGGGACGAAAGCCCATGGAGAGGGCGGCAGGGACGGCGAGAACCAGTGCCCTACTCACAAAAACGAAATCCCGCTCCGATGCCCGGCCTGCGGAGGAAGGCATCCGGCGTGGTCAGGAGAGTGCCCGGAGAAGTCGAGGACCCTCGCCAAGGCCAAGGAGGCCTACCAGTTCCGGCCACGGACTTATGAGACCGCAGCGGCGAACTCTGCCAGCACGGCCCCTACGAGCGCTCCGGCGTTTAACTTCGAGGGCGAGGAGAGGGACGACGACAGCTACCAGGTGGCAGGCAGGAAGAGGTTGAGAGGAAGACCGACGAATGCGGCTGCGGCCCAACGTCAGGCTCTCTTAGACCCCCAGCAGACCAGGATCAACTTCGAGGCTCCGAGGGTGCAGTTCGCAAACCCGGTAGTCAACGGTGTCTACACCGCCGCTCCGCCGCCCCGGGCGCCCGAACCGGCTACCGGACCAACGCCTGCCGTCGCCGCCAACCCTGCGGTCACTGCTACTCCGAACCAACGCGACCCCGAGGGGGACACTACGATGGACTCGATCACCGTCGCAGGCAATGAAAATTAAAATCCTACTCTGGAACACCGAAGGAAACAAGCAAACACTGGAAGTCTTGCTGGAGGAGGCCAAATACGACCTCTTGGCGGTGCAGGAACCGTGGATTAACAAGGAGACGAAGTCTACATACTGCCCCCGGAGCAGCAGATACCACCTGGTACACAAGCTCGAGGGGCGGGCAGCGATATACGTGAGCAAGAGGTTTGGGATCAAGCAGTGGGACTCCGAAGCCACCGAGAACTGGTGCCGTGTGTGGTTTTCAGAGGCAGACCTTGGAAGGGAGGGCCCCGGATTCGAGCTTTGGTCCATATACAACCCTCCCGGCGGCGAGAATGTACCGAGAGCCCTGCAAGGGCGGCCAAGGCCAAGCCACCCGGTGGTTCTGGCAGGAGACTTCAACCTAAAGAACCCACTGTGGGACAAGTTCGGACGCTACGATAGGAAATCGGAAGACCTACTGCAGCTGGGTTCCTTGTGGGACCTCACCATCAGAACTCCAAGGGGGGCGACAACGCGAGCTCCCCAGGGGCGGCAGCGAGGCCGCCCGTCAACCATCGACCACTTCTGGACTTCGGAAAACCTCGAAACAGTATACTACGGGGAAGAATGCCGTGGAAAGTCAGACCACTACCCACAAGTGCTCGAGGTCGGGGAAGGGCATGGGCCGAGACCAACCCAACCGGATGGCTGGGCCTGGAAGAAGATGGACAGGGAGAGGGTGAAGGCTGAATCAGAGCTGCTATGCAAGGCCATGGGACTTACAGACCCGGGACCGGACGGGCTGCTGGCCAGGACCCGAACAGTCGAGGGTCTTGATAAAGCTTTCGGCAGCCTGGTCGAGTGGCTCACCTGGGTCGCGGGGGAAAGCACTCCAAGGAGGAAGGCGAGCTGTGGCTACAGCTCTCCTTGGTGGACAGTGGAAGTGCAGCAGGCCGCCCGGAAGGCCAGGAAAGCCGAGAGGCTGGCGAAGGAGACGCGGACAGAGTACTGCTGGGAGGAGCTCGGCGAAAGGCTCAAGGACCTTGCCAGAACAACGCGCGAAGCACGGACGAGGGCTTGGAGGAACAACCTGCAGGAAGCAAACGAGGCAAAGAAGCCCGATCAGATGTGGAGCTTGGAAAGATGGGCTAGGCTGCGGAGCTTTTTGCCGCCGGAACCACCGAGACTACCGGCATTCAAGGACTCGTCCGGGCAGGTAACGGCCGAAACGCACGACCAGAAGGCTAGCGCACTGGCCGAGAGGTTCTTCCCGGATCCACCGGCCAACCTAACGGACGTGGAAGATCAAACCTTTTTGGGCAGCTGGAACCCGGGCTTCGACGTTGTACAAGCAGTGACGCCGACCGAGATCACGGAAGCGATAGGAAGAGCAAGCCCCTGGAAGGCGCCAGGCGAGGATTTGCTCCCGATGGGCCTTCTGAAGGCGTGCGGAGCACCGTTAGCTGAAGTGCTGGCCCTTCTGGCGACAAGGTGTCTGGAGCTAGGATGGTTCCCGAACCGTTTCAAGAGGGCGAAGACTGTAGTACTACCGAAACCAGGAAAGGCTCCGCCGGTGTATCAGACCCCGGGGGGATACAGGCCCATTGCTCTGCTGCCAACCCTAGGGAAGGTAATAGAGTCAGTGGTCGCCAGGAAGGTCACTCAAACTGCAGAAGTCAACGGCCTCGTACTAGATGAACAAATGGGGAACAGAGCACACCGCTCCACAGAGCTGGCTGTCCGGCTAGTAGTAGCCCAGGTCCAGGAGGCGTGGAGACAGAAGGGTGCGGCGTCCCTATTGCAACTGGACATCTCAGGAGCCTTTGACACGGTCAACCACACCCGACTGCTAGCAACTTTGCGAGAAATGGGCTACCCGAGGTGGCTGGTCCTCTGGACGAGAGACTGGTTGACTGGTCGAGAGGCCACCCTTCTTTTCGACGGCAAGACGGCGGCACCGACGGCAATTCGGGCAGGGGTCCCCCAAGGCTCACCCCTTTCCCCTGTTCTCTTCATCCTCTATATTTCCTCATTATACAAGCAGCTAAAAGACGAGCACCCTCACTTGGCTATAACGGGGTTTGCGGATGACACCAACCTCCTGGTGTTTGGTCGAAACCCCGAGGCCAATGTCCGGCAACTGGAGGCGGCGTGGGAAACATGCATGCGATGGGCGGACAGTCGGGGGATGAAGTTCGCCCCGGAAAAGAGCGAACTGATCCATTTCAACAAGGGACGACGGCAGTGGACAAACCAGCTGGAACTCACTAACCCAGGGGGAGGCACCAGCCCCGTCAGACCGAAGGAGTCTGCCAGGTTCCTGGGAGTCTGGCTGGACCGGAAGCTCAACTGGAAAGCCCACCTGGCGGCGGTGGAGAAGAAGCTGAGGACCCAGAGCTATGCCCTGTCGAGGCTAGCGGCATCGACGTGGGGACTGGGGCTAGCCAAAGCGCGAGAGGTGTACACAAAGTGCATCCGGTCAGCGCTGGCCTATGGCGCATCGTCGTTCCACATTCCCACGGATGTGGGAGGCGAACCGGTGAAGAAAGGTATCACCAAGGCCCTCGGGAAGGCCCAGAACAAGAGCCTGAGGATTGTGGCGGGAGCCTTTAAGTCTACCCCCATCCGTAACCTCGAGACAGAGACGTGGGTACCACCGTTGGACTTATACCTAAACAAACGGCTTGCAGATTTCGAAAACCGACTCCAACAACCCGATCTGGACGACGGCCAAGGCGGCAAGAAGACGGCGGGGAGCGTTATCCTTACCGCCTGCCGCAAGATACAGCAGAGACTCAGCTCGAGGAGGGGCAACAGGGGCCGACCGCGAACCTTGAGACCTCAAGGGCCCACGGCGGTAGAGAGAGCCGCGGGCACGATCATGCGCTGGACGGGGGGAACCATAGACACGGACAAGGCAGTAGAAGAGGCCTGGAGAGCGAGGTGGTCAAAGGAACGGGACGGCAGAGCAATCACCAGGCCGGCGGACGACTTTGACCATCAGCGGGAGACGCTATTCCGGAACGAAACCCTAAGGAGGCATGACGGTCTCAGCAAGGCGAAAAGCTCACTGCTCATTCAAATCCGGACGGGAGCAATAGGCTTACGGGACTACTTGTTTACACGGGAAGTCCCGGAGGTTCTGACGCCTGCCTGCGAGTGTGGCGAGGGACGAGAGACTGCCGAACACCTGGTAGTGTGGTGTTTGGCCCCACCGTTGACTCGAAGATGGGAGAGAACTGGAATTCGGACACGACGGGACTTTTACTCAGTTCTACACGGTATCAATCCCACGACTGCACGGCTTGCGAGGAGGATCCTCGACTGGCTGATGGACTCGGGGAGGCTGCCGATGTACAGCTTGGCCAGGAGGCTTGAGCTGGAAACGGCGGCCTGAAGCGCCCCCGTTCGGAGGCCAGGAGGCCTCCTCTCTTTGTATACGTAGACTCACCAGAACGCATCGTTCCTTGATTGTTGGTAGGGGTTTTTCACCCGGCCCGGGAGGGCACGGTTTTCCTGTACACTAAGTAGCAGAGGGTCCGGCACGCCCTAGGGCATAGCGGAGTATGAATAATAATATATAATCTAGGATAGTTTCGGGGTTTCTACCTATTTCCTTACTAACTATTCGGTTATAATTACCTCCTTTTTTAGGATATATATATATATATTTATTTCTCTATATTTCTTCTTAAACAATCCTTTCTCTTTACTTTTCCAATCTTTTTTCTACTAAAGGTTACCTTTTCTATATCTTCCTTTCTTATAATACTACTCTCTTACTACCCATTCGGTATTATTTCTTTACTTAATATATATCTCTTAAAATAGATAATTCTTATCCTAATCTTCTATATATATTATTATTCCTACACCGCTATGCCCTTGGGCTCGCCGGTCCAACTATCTAGCTAGTTGTACAGGAAAACCGTCCTGGTTTCCCAGTCGGACTAAAAACCTGTACCGATGTTACCTTGGCCCGTCTCTTCAGAATCCGTCGTACTACGGTTGAAGGGAGCCTACCCAGCTCCCTGCATTCCGACATCCTGACCGTCCGCCTCCAAGGTATCCGCGGCCTCTGGAGTCGTAACCCCTAGGCCCCCAACACCGTCTCCTCGGTCTCCGGTCAGATCCGTATCAACCTTCCTCGCAAAGGTCAGCTTTCCTTGCCTCGAACTCCTTGCAGCCTCCTCCTGGGCTATGAGAAAGCCGGGGGGGGGGCCCCGTGGTCTCTTCCTTTTTCCCCCTTCTTGGAAGCCATCGTCGGCCTCCTCCAGGGTGGACGCACCCCGGAATGTGACGCTCCGCATCCTCGGTAGTAGTCTCTCTTGCTGCTGTTGTGTTTGTTGCTGCAAAGCAAGCTCAAAGGTTCGAGGCCGGAAATGGTATGCCTCCCTCGCCGCACCCCGGGCTTTTACTGCTTCCGGGCACCACCGTACCCAGGCCGGGTGCTTCCCTGAGCATCTTCTATATATATATTATATTTATAATACCCTCTAAAATATAGATTTTGGGAACCTATATTCTCCAGTAATTTAGTATTATTTCGAGTAAACCTTTTTCTTTAAATATTCCTAATATATTAAATATAAGAATATAGGATATACTACTATAAGTTCTATTATTTATATAACGTGGTTGATCACCGAGCGGTCCATATCACCGAGCGGTCCACCTTCCATCCGTGTCGCGACCTTCCACCTTCAAACTTTACCACACTACAACAAAAACCATGTCTATGCAAATGCAAGAAGCCAGAATCATCCTTGCCATCGAAGCAATTCGTATGCGCAAAAAAATGTCGATCCGACGTGCTGCGCAGACGTATAATGTGCCGAAGTCGACCCTCATCGCCCGGATGAAGGGCCGCGTCGCAAAGCCTGAGAAACGCGACGTACAGCACAATCTGACCTTGGCTGAAGAAGAGACCCTTGTACGATATATCCTCGATCTAGATTCGCGAGGGTTCCCGCCTCGGATGGATGGGGTGAAAGATATGGCCGATCTCCTCCTCGCAACGCGTCACGCGCGACCAACTGGCAAGCAGTGGGCATACCGGTTCATACGGCGCCGCCCGGAGCTCAAGACGCGCTTTTCGCGTACGTACGACTTCCAGAGAACCCTCTGCGAAGATCCAAAGATTATTGGGGACTGGTTCCGGTTGGTGGCCAACATGCGCGCGAAGTACAGCATCCAAGACGCCGATTTTTACAACTTCGACGAGACAGGCTTTATGATGGGCATTATCTGTAGCAACATGATTGTTACGCGTTCCGATCGACGCGGTCGAGGCAAGCAACTTCAGCCTGGCAACCGGGAATGGGCAACAGCGATTGAGTGCGTGAGCAGCGACGGCTTTGTGCTGCCACCATTCTTGCTTGTACAGGGCGTCAACCACCTCGCCTCCTGATACACCGAGTGCGATCTTCCCCCCTCCTGGGTTATCAAGACCTCCCCCAACGGCTGGACAGACAATGATACGGGCTTGGAATGGATCAAGCACTTCCATAAGCACACGGAGACCCAGCGGCAGGGGGTGTATCGGATGATAGTCCTAGATGGTCACGAGAGCCACCTATCAGCCCAGTTTGAGGAGTTCTGCAAGGAGCAAAATATTATTACCCTCTGCCTCCCTGCTCACTCCTCGCACATCACCCAGCCTCTAGATGTCGGTTGTTTTAGCGTGTTGAAGCGGATGTACGGCCGCGAACTCGAGGCCTTCATCAAGGCACACATCAATCACATCACCAAGACCGAGTTCTTCATCGCGTTCAAAGCCGCTCACCTCGCTACAATGAAAGCTGAAAATATCAGGGCTGGCTTCCGAGGCGCTGGCCTAGTGCCGGATAACCCCCAGGCCGTTTTGTCGAAGCTTGTCGTCAAGCTACGGACACCAACACCAACTGGACCCCCCCCCTCCCAGAGGCCAACCTATGGGTCTCTCAGACACCGCATAAACCTGGCGAGGCTATTTTACAGTCGGAACATGTACGGACCCGGATTGCCAATCATCAAGGAAGCTCTCCAACTAGCATGTTTTCTGCTGTAAAGCAACTGGCGAAGGGTACAGAGCTAATTGTCCACGAAATGACCCTTCTTCAAGACCGAGTCCGAACTCTTGAGAAGGCGAACGAGGCCCTTTCAAAGCGCCGGAGGGCTAAGCGTACACGTCTCCGGGCTGGAGGGGCACTTACTATAGAGGAAGGACAGGTTTTGATCGCGGAGAAGGAAACTGGTAGACGGCAATCGGGTAGGAGGTTGGCGGAAGGGGGTACGTCGGAGACTGGGCTATCGACTTTGCGGCGCTGCGGAAGATGCGGCAAGACTGGGCACAACGTACGAACCTGCCAGGAAGATGAGGCGACGTCAGCTGAGGAGAGTAGCATTGAGTGCAACTGATTTTCTTGTATTGTGGTGGATTAATTGCCTGAAGAGGTTGCGATGCGGAGGGAAAGTGGACCGCTCGGTGATATGGACCGCTCGGTAATCAACCACGTTATCCTTATATTGAATATTGAAAAAGGAGATCTATAGTAATCCTAGGTTTAAAGCTATAAATAACTTCTACAGGTAAATATCCGATTACCTCTAAATAGGTAAAGTTCAGGTTATATCATAGTACTAGTAGTATATCTATCTATAGTATATTGTAGTTCATAGCTATATGGTAACGTATAGCTAACTTAATAGTTTAATTCTTATATCCCAATAATCTATCTATTTAAGGGTAGTAGGCTATAAAAAAGAGAAGCCTAACGTTTAGCACCTCGAATATCCCCTATTATATCTTAGATATAAACTTATAGTCTCGATCGGAAATAATTTATATCGGTAATCCCCAGTTAGATAACTGTAAATATAGTAATAGCTATCTACCCTGTTATTCGGCGATCTAATCTATCCTCCCCGGGATAATAATAGTCTGTTTATCGAATTTACTAAAAACGGATATAAACGTATCGAAACCTCTTTCTAGTATAGCCCAGATTTTACTGGTATTAATAACCGGTAAACCTATAACGAAGTTTAGGGTAATAGTATATCTGGGAATAGGAGGTATATCTATCACCTTTATCTTACCGAGTAGTAGTTATCGGTTCCTTATATTCTCGAGATATTCTAGATATTACTATATATATCGGATGGCTTGCAGATTTCGAAAACCGACTCCAACAACCCGATCTGGACGACCGCCAAGGCGGCAAAAAGACGGCGGGGAGCGTTATCCTTACCGCCTGCCGCAAGATACAGCAGAGACTCAGCTCGAGGAGGGGCAACAGGGGCCGACCGCGAACCTTGAGACCTCAAGGGCCCACGGCGGTAGAGAGAGCCGCGGGCACGATCATGCGCTGGACGGGGGGAACCATAGACACGGACAAGGCAGTAGAAGAGGCCTGGAGAGCGAGGTGGTCAAAGGAACGGGACGGCAGAGCAATCACCAGGCCGGCGGACGACTTTGACCATCAGCGGGAGACGCTATTCCGGAACGAAACCCTAAGGAGGCATGACGGTCTCAGCAAGGCGAAAAGCTCACTGCTCATTCAAATCCGGACGGGAGCAATAGGCTTACGGGACTACTTGTTTACACGGGAAGTCCCGGAGGTTCTGACGCCTGCCTGCGAGTGTGGCGAGGGACGAGAGACTGCCGAACACCTGGTAGTGTGGTGTTTGGCCCCACCGTTGACTCGAAGATGGGAGAGAACTGGAATTCGGACACGACGGGACTTTTACTCAGTTCTACACGGTATCAATCCCACGACTGCACGGCTTGCGAGGAGGATCCTCGACTGGCTGATGGACTCGGGGAGGCTGCCGATGTACAGCTTGGCCAGGAGGCTTGAGCTGGAAACGGCGGCCTGAAGCGCCCCCGTTCGGAGGCCAGGAGGCCTCCTCTCTTTGTATACGTAGACTCACCAGAACGCATCGTTCCTTGATTGTTGGTAGGGGTTTTTCACCCGGCCCGGGAGGGCACGGTTTTCCTGTACACTAAGTAGCAGAGGGTCCGGCACGCCCTAGGGCATAGCGGAGTATGAATAATAATATATAATCTAGGATAGTTTCGGGGTTTCTACCTATTTCCTTACTAACTATTCGGTTATAATTACCTCCTTTTTTAGGATATATATATATATATTTATTTCTCTATATTTCTTCTTAAACAATCCTTTCTCTTTACTTTTCCAATCTTTTTTCTACTAAAGGTTACCTTTTCTATATCTTCCTTTCTTATAATACTACTCTCTTACTACCCATTCGGTATTATTTCTTTACTTAATATATATCTCTTAAAATAGATAATTCTTATCCTAATCTTCTATATATATTATTATTCCTACACCGCTATGCCCTTGGGCTCGCCGGTCCAACTATCTAGCTAGTTGTACAGGAAAACCGTCCTGGTTTCCCAGTCGGACTAAAAACCTGTACCGATGTTACCTTGGCCCGTCTCTTCAGAATCCGTCGTACTACGGTTGAAGGGAGCCTACCCAGCTCCCTGCATTCCGACATCCTGACCGTCCGCCTCCAAGGTATCCGCGGCCTCTGGAGTCGTAACCCCTAGGCCCCCAACACCGTCTCCTCGGTCTCCGGTCAGATCCGTATCAACCTTCCTCGCAAAGGTCAGCTTTCCTTGCCTCGAACTCCTTGCAGCCTCCTCCTGGGCTATGAGAAAGCCGGGGGGGGGGCCCCGTGGTCTCTTCCTTTTTCCCCCTTCTTGGAAGCCATCGTCGGCCTCCTCCAGGGTGGACGCACCCCGGAATGTGACGCTCCGCATCCTCGGTAGTAGTCTCTCTTGCTGCTGTTGTGTTTGTTGCTGCAAAGCAAGCTCAAAGGTTCGAGGCCGGAAATGGTATGCCTCCCTCGCCGCACCCCGGGCTTTTACTGCTTCCGGGCACCACCGTACCCAGGCCGGGTGCTTCCCTGAGCATCTTCTATATATATATTATATTTATAATACCCTCTAAAATATAGATTTTGGGAACCTATATTCTCCAGTAATTTAGTATTATTTCGAGTAAACCTTTTTCTTTAAATATTCCTAATATATTAAATATAAGAATATAGGATATACTACTATAAGTTCTATTATTTATATAACGTGGTTGATCACCGAGCGGTCCATATCACCGAGCGGTCCACCTTCCATCCGTGTCGCGACCTTCCACCTTCAAACTTTACCACACTACAACAAAAACCATGTCTATGCAAATGCAAGAAGCCAGAATCATCCTTGCCATCGAAGCAATTCGTATGCGCAAAAAAATGTCGATCCGACGTGCTGCGCAGACGTATAATGTGCCGAAGTCGACCCTCATCGCCCGGATGAAGGGCCGCGTCGCAAAGCCTGAGAAACGCGACGTACAGCACAATCTGACCTTGGCTGAAGAAGAGACCCTTGTACGATATATCCTCGATCTAGATTCGCGAGGGTTCCCGCCTCGGATGGATGGGGTGAAAGATATGGCCGATCTCCTCCTCGCAACGCGTCACGCGCGACCAACTGGCAAGCAGTGGGCATACCGGTTCATACGGCGCCGCCCGGAGCTCAAGACGCGCTTTTCGCGTACGTACGACTTCCAGAGAACCCTCTGCGAAGATCCAAAGATTATTGGGGACTGGTTCCGGTTGGTGGCCAACATGCGCGCGAAGTACAGCATCCAAGACGCCGATTTTTACAACTTCGACGAGACAGGCTTTATGATGGGCATTATCTGTAGCAACATGATTGTTACGCGTTCCGATCGACGCGGTCGAGGCAAGCAACTTCAGCCTGGCAACCGGGAATGGGCAACAGCGATTGAGTGCGTGAGCAGCGACGGCTTTGTGCTGCCACCATTCTTGCTTGTACAGGGCGTCAACCACCTCGCCTCCTGATACACCGAGTGCGATCTTCCCCCCTCCTGGGTTATCAAGACCTCCCCCAACGGCTGGACAGACAATGATACGGGCTTGGAATGGATCAAGCACTTCCATAAGCACACGGAGACCCAGCGGCAGGGGGTGTATCGGATGATAGTCCTAGATGGTCACGAGAGCCACCTATCAGCCCAGTTTGAGGAGTTCTGCAAGGAGCAAAATATTATTACCCTCTGCCTCCCTGCTCACTCCTCGCACATCACCCAGCCTCTAGATGTCGGTTGTTTTAGCGTGTTGAAGCGGATGTACGGCCGCGAACTCGAGGCCTTCATCAAGGCACACATCAATCACATCACCAAGACCGAGTTCTTCATCGCGTTCAAAGCCGCTCACCTCGCTACAATGAAAGCTGAAAATATCAGGGCTGGCTTCCGAGGCGCTGGCCTAGTGCCGGATAACCCCCAGGCCGTTTTGTCGAAGCTTGTCGTCAAGCTACGGACACCAACACCAACTGGACCCCCCCCTCCCAGAGGCCAACCTATGGGTCTCTCAGACACCGCATAAACCTGGCGAGGCTATTTTACAGTCGGAACATGTACGGACCCGGATTGCCAATCATCAAGGAAGCTCTCCAACTAGCATGTTTTCTGCTGTAAAGCAACTGGCGAAGGGTACAGAGCTAATTGTCCACGAAATGACCCTTCTTCAAGACCGAGTCCGAACTCTTGAGAAGGCGAACGAGGCCCTTTCAAAGCGCCGGAGGGCTAAGCGTACACGTCTCCGGGCTGGAGGGGCACTTACTATAGAGGAAGGACAGGTTTTGATCGCGGAGAAGGAAACTGGTAGACGGCAATCGGGTAGGAGGTTGGCGGAAGGGGGTACGTCGGAGACTGGGCTATCGACTTTGCGGCGCTGCGGAAGATGCGGCAAGACTGGGCACAACGTACGAACCTGCCAGGAAGATGAGGCGACGTCAGCTGAGGAGAGTAGCATTGAGTGCAACTGATTTTCTTGTATTGTGGTGGATTAATTGCCTGAAGAGGTTGCGATGCGGAGGGAAAGTGGACCGCTCGGTGATATGGACCGCTCGGTAATCAACCACGTTATCCTTATATTGAATATTGAAAAAGGAGATCTATAGTAATCCTAGGTTTAAAGCTATAAATAACTTCTACAGGTAAATATCCGATTACCTCTAAATAGGTAAAGTTCAGGTTATATCATAGTACTAGTAGTATATCTATCTATAGTATATTGTAGTTCATAGCTATATGGTAACGTATAGCTAACTTAATAGTTTAATTCTTATATCCCAATAATCTATCTATTTAAGGGTAGTAGGCTATAAAAAAGAGAAGCCTAACGTTTAGCACCTCGAATATCCCCTATTATATCTTAGATATAAACTTATAGTCTCGATCGGAAATAATTTATATCGGTAATCCCCAGTTAGATAACTGTAAATATAGTAATAGCTATCTACCCTGTTATTCGGCGATCTAATCTATCCTCCCCGGGATAATAATAGTCTGTTTATCGAATTTACTAAAAACGGATATAAACGTATCGAAACCTCTTTCTAGTATAGCCCAGATTTTACTGGTATTAATAACCGGTAAACCTATAACGAAGTTTAGGGTAATAGTATATCTGGGAATAGGAGGTATATCTATCACCTTTATCTTACCGAGTAGTAGTTATCGGTTCCTTATATTCTCGAGATATTCTAGATATTACTATATATATCGGATGGCTTGCAGATTTCGAAAACCGACTCCAACAACCCGATCTGGACGACCGCCAAGGCGGCAAAAAGACGGCGGGGAGCGTTATCCTTACCGCCTGCCGCAAGATACAGCAGAGACTCAGCTCGAGGAGGGGCAACAGGGGCCGACCGCGAACCTTGAGACCTCAAGGGCCCACGGCGGTAGAGAGAGCCGCGGGCACGATCATGCGCTGGACGGGGGGAACCATAGACACGGACAAGGCAGTAGAAGAGGCCTGGAGAGCGAGGTGGTCAAAGGAACGGGACGGCAGAGCAATCACCAGGCCGGCGGACGACTTTGACCATCAGCGGGAGACGCTATTCCGGAACGAAACCCTAAGGAGGCATGACGGTCTCAGCAAGGCGAAAAGCTCACTGCTCATTCAAATCCGGACGGGAGCAATAGGCTTACGGGACTACTTGTTTACACGGGAAGTCCCGGAGGTTCTGACGCCTGCCTGCGAGTGTGGCGAGGGACGAGAGACTGCCGAACACCTGGTAGTGTGGTGTTTGGCCCCACCGTTGACTCGAAGATGGGAGAGAACTGGAATTCGGACACGACGGGACTTTTACTCAGTTCTACACGGTATCAATCCCACGACTGCACGGCTTGCGAGGAGGATCCTCGACTGGCTGATGGACTCGGGGAGGCTGCCGATGTACAGCTTGGCCAGGAGGCTTGAGCTGGAAACGGCGGCCTGAAGCGCCCCCGTTCGGAGGCCAGGAGGCCTCCTCTCTTTGTATACGTAGACTCACCAGAACGCATCGTTCCTTGATTGTTGGTAGGGGTTTTTCACCCGGCCCGGGAGGGCACGGTTTTCCTGTACACTAAGTAGCAGAGGGTCCGGCACGCCCTAGGGCATAGCGGAGTATGAATAATAATATATAATCTAGGATAGTTTCGGGGTTTCTACCTATTTCCTTACTAACTATTCGGTTATAATTACCTCCTTTTTTAGGATATATATATATATATTTATTTCTCTATATTTCTTCTTAAACAATCCTTTCTCTTTACTTTTCCAATCTTTTTTCTACTAAAGGTTACCTTTTCTATATCTTCCTTTCTTATAATACTACTCTCTTACTACCCATTCGGTATTATTTCTTTACTTAATATATATCTCTTAAAATAGATAATTCTTATCCTAATCTTCTATATATATTATTATTCCTACACCGCTATGCCCTTGGGCTCGCCGGTCCAACTATCTAGCTAGTTGTACAGGAAAACCGTCCTGGTTTCCCAGTCGGACTAAAAACCTGTACCGATGTTACCTTGGCCCGTCTCTTCAGAATCCGTCGTACTACGGTTGAAGGGAGCCTACCCAGCTCCCTGCATTCCGACATCCTGACCGTCCGCCTCCAAGGTATCCGCGGCCTCTGGAGTCGTAACCCCTAGGCCCCCAACACCGTCTCCTCGGTCTCCGGTCAGATCCGTATCAACCTTCCTCGCAAAGGTCAGCTTTCCTTGCCTCGAACTCCTTGCAGCCTCCTCCTGGGCTATGAGAAAGCCGGGGGGGGGGCCCCGTGGTCTCTTCCTTTTTCCCCCTTCTTGGAAGCCATCGTCGGCCTCCTCCAGGGTGGACGCACCCCGGAATGTGACGCTCCGCATCCTCGGTAGTAGTCTCTCTTGCTGCTGTTGTGTTTGTTGCTGCAAAGCAAGCTCAAAGGTTCGAGGCCGGAAATGGTATGCCTCCCTCGCCGCACCCCGGGCTTTTACTGCTTCCGGGCACCACCGTACCCAGGCCGGGTGCTTCCCTGAGCATCTTCTATATATATATTATATTTATAATACCCTCTAAAATATAGATTTTGGGAACCTATATTCTCCAGTAATTTAGTATTATTTCGAGTAAACCTTTTTCTTTAAATATTCCTAATATATTAAATATAAGAATATAGGATATACTACTATAAGTTCTATTATTTATATAACGTGGTTGATCACCGAGCGGTCCATATCACCGAGCGGTCCACCTTCCATCCGTGTCGCGACCTTCCACCTTCAAACTTTACCACACTACAACAAAAACCATGTCTATGCAAATGCAAGAAGCCAGAATCATCCTTGCCATCGAAGCAATTCGTATGCGCAAAAAAATGTCGATCCGACGTGCTGCGCAGACGTATAATGTGCCGAAGTCGACCCTCATCGCCCGGATGAAGGGCCGCGTCGCAAAGCCTGAGAAACGCGACGTACAGCACAATCTGACCTTGGCTGAAGAAGAGACCCTTGTACGATATATCCTCGATCTAGATTCGCGAGGGTTCCCGCCTCGGATGGATGGGGTGAAAGATATGGCCGATCTCCTCCTCGCAACGCGTCACGCGCGACCAACTGGCAAGCAGTGGGCATACCGGTTCATACGGCGCCGCCCGGAGCTCAAGACGCGCTTTTCGCGTACGTACGACTTCCAGAGAACCCTCTGCGAAGATCCAAAGATTATTGGGGACTGGTTCCGGTTGGTGGCCAACATGCGCGCGAAGTACAGCATCCAAGACGCCGATTTTTACAACTTCGACGAGACAGGCTTTATGATGGGCATTATCTGTAGCAACATGATTGTTACGCGTTCCGATCGACGCGGTCGAGGCAAGCAACTTCAGCCTGGCAACCGGGAATGGGCAACAGCGATTGAGTGCGTGAGCAGCGACGGCTTTGTGCTGCCACCATTCTTGCTTGTACAGGGCGTCAACCACCTCGCCTCCTGATACACCGAGTGCGATCTTCCCCCCTCCTGGGTTATCAAGACCTCCCCCAACGGCTGGACAGACAATGATACGGGCTTGGAATGGATCAAGCACTTCCATAAGCACACGGAGACCCAGCGGCAGGGGGTGTATCGGATGATAGTCCTAGATGGTCACGAGAGCCACCTATCAGCCCAGTTTGAGGAGTTCTGCAAGGAGCAAAATATTATTACCCTCTGCCTCCCTGCTCACTCCTCGCACATCACCCAGCCTCTAGATGTCGGTTGTTTTAGCGTGTTGAAGCGGATGTACGGCCGCGAACTCGAGGCCTTCATCAAGGCACACATCAATCACATCACCAAGACCGAGTTCTTCATCGCGTTCAAAGCCGCTCACCTCGCTACAATGAAAGCTGAAAATATCAGGGCTGGCTTCCGAGGCGCTGGCCTAGTGCCGGATAACCCCCAGGCCGTTTTGTCGAAGCTTGTCGTCAAGCTACGGACACCAACACCAACTGGACCCCCCCCTCCCAGAGGCCAACCTATGGGTCTCTCAGACACCGCATAAACCTGGCGAGGCTATTTTACAGTCGGAACATGTACGGACCCGGATTGCCAATCATCAAGGAAGCTCTCCAACTAGCATGTTTTCTGCTGTAAAGCAACTGGCGAAGGGTACAGAGCTAATTGTCCACGAAATGACCCTTCTTCAAGACCGAGTCCGAACTCTTGAGAAGGCGAACGAGGCCCTTTCAAAGCGCCGGAGGGCTAAGCGTACACGTCTCCGGGCTGGAGGGGCACTTACTATAGAGGAAGGACAGGTTTTGATCGCGGAGAAGGAAACTGGTAGACGGCAATCGGGTAGGAGGTTGGCGGAAGGGGGTACGTCGGAGACTGGGCTATCGACTTTGCGGCGCTGCGGAAGATGCGGCAAGACTGGGCACAACGTACGAACCTGCCAGGAAGATGAGGCGACGTCAGCTGAGGAGAGTAGCATTGAGTGCAACTGATTTTCTTGTATTGTGGTGGATTAATTGCCTGAAGAGGTTGCGATGCGGAGGGAAAGTGGACCGCTCGGTGATATGGACCGCTCGGTAATCAACCACGTTATCCTTATATTGAATATTGAAAAAGGAGATCTATAGTAATCCTAGGTTTAAAGCTATAAATAACTTCTACAGGTAAATATCCGATTACCTCTAAATAGGTAAAGTTCAGGTTATATCATAGTACTAGTAGTATATCTATCTATAGTATATTGTAGTTCATAGCTATATGGTAACGTATAGCTAACTTAATAGTTTAATTCTTATATCCCAATAATCTATCTATTTAAGGGTAGTAGGCTATAAAAAAGAGAAGCCTAACGTTTAGCACCTCGAATATCCCCTATTATATCTTAGATATAAACTTATAGTCTCGATCGGAAATAATTTATATCGGTAATCCCCAGTTAGATAACTGTAAATATAGTAATAGCTATCTACCCTGTTATTCGGCGATCTAATCTATCCTCCCCGGGATAATAATAGTCTGTTTATCGAATTTACTAAAAACGGATATAAACGTATCGAAACCTCTTTCTAGTATAGCCCAGATTTTACTGGTATTAATAACCGGTAAACCTATAACGAAGTTTAGGGTAATAGTATATCTGGGAATAGGAGGTATATCTATCACCTTTATCTTACCGAGTAGTAGTTATCGGTTCCTTATATTCTCGAGATATTCTAGATATTACTATATATATCGGATGGCTTGCAGATTTCGAAAACCGACTCCAACAACCCGATCTGGACGACCGCCAAGGCGGCAAAAAGACGGCGGGGAGCGTTATCCTTACCGCCTGCCGCAAGATACAGCAGAGACTCAGCTCGAGGAGGGGCAACAGGGGCCGACCGCGAACCTTGAGACCTCAAGGGCCCACGGCGGTAGAGAGAGCCGCGGGCACGATCATGCGCTGGACGGGGGGAACCATAGACACGGACAAGGCAGTAGAAGAGGCCTGGAGAGCGAGGTGGTTGAAGGAACGGGACGGCAGAGCAATCACCAGGCCGGCGGACGACTTTGACCATCAGCGGGAGACGCTATTCCGGAACGAAACCCTAAGGAGGCATGACGGTCTCAGCAAGGCGAAAAGCTCACTGCTCATTCAAATCCGGACGGGAGCAATAGGCTTACGGGACTACTTGTTTACACGGGAAGTCCCAGAGGTTCTGACGCCTGCCTGCGAGTGTGGCGAGGGACGAGAGACTGCCGAACACCTGGTAGTGTGGTGTTTGGCCCCACCGTTGACTCGAAGATGGGAGAGAACTGGAATTCGGACACGACGGGACTTTTACTCAGTTCTACACGGTATCAATCCCACGACTGTACGGCTTGCGAGGAGGATCCTCGACTGGCTGATGGACTCGGGGAGGCTGCCGATGTACAGCTTGGCCAGGAGGCTCGAGCTGGAAACGGCGGCCTGAAGCGCCCCCGTTCGGAGGCCAGGAGGCCTCCTCTTTGTATACGTAGACTCACCAGAACGCATGGTTCCTTGATTGTTGGTAGGGGTTTTTCACCCGGCCCGGGAGGGCACGGTTTTCCTGTACACTAAATAGCAGAGGGTCCGGCACGCCCTAGGGCATAGCGGAGTATGAATAATAAATAATTAGATCTATATAAAAGACCGGATAGTAGTGGTATCTACTACCTTTATGATATAACTTAATACCCTTTAAAGAATATACCCTATCTTCTATATTAATCCTATATAATAGACTATATCTAACCTCTTACTATTACAATATATATCGGATTCCTATCTAGGCCCTTTATAGGAACTGTCACGAATTGAGACCAACTGAGGGGCGCGGGTCGCCCCGTAGCCAATCGCTTAGGTAACCAACCAGGAATAGGCTCTGTCAGGCTCTCTCAGAGCCTGAGGGAGCCCGGAAGGAGAACACCAATCAGGTTATAGAACGGCTTGCTCTATTGACATCACAGGGAGCCCGGCTCCCTGGCGCTCTGAGGGAGCCTCAGAGAGCCACAAGATGTAGTTAGTATATAGTTACTCGGCCTAGAGAGCTCTGGGAGTTCTCCAGTTAGCAATCACAACTACAGTTCGCTACAAGCTCGCAAGCCTACTGTTGAGACAAGTCTATTGTTGTGCACCTTTTGGCTGCACCGAACCTAAGCATCCTCGAGAGATTACCTTCAACGAAGCTGACCCCTAACAGGATAGGATCCTGGAGTAGGTTTGTCACAGGAACTAATAGAAGATAGAGTTCCCTAAAAAGAATATTAAATCGAAGTATTTCTTACTATAAAGAATGCTAGAGGCTATAAAAATAGGTAGGATATCCTAGTTAAATAGACTAGATATAATATCCCTATTTAAGAACCTTTAGAGAATATAGAAAATACTCGAATATTAGATATTTTCGAAGTAGAATAGGGAGATATATACTATAATAATAGACCAGTTATAAATTATAAAGGGAGAGTAAGAGTTCTATAATAAAATTACTTTTATATAGAGGAAGTATAACTATAGGATAGTTCCGGCTCGGAGATAGAATAGAATTAGAATAGAGGTTAAACCATTAGCTATATTCTGACGAACCTACTCCAGGATCCTATCCTGTGTCACGGTCATGGCCGCATGAAGGGCCATGGGAATGCGCGGGGAGCATTCCCAGCCAGTCGCTAAGATAACCAATTAGATAGGGACACGATTAAGGCAGGCTTGGCATCGTGATCCAGTCGTACGGATCACCAGGATCGAGACGTGATCCAGGTGAGCCAACACCAAGGATCACTTAGAGAAGATGGTGATCCAGATAGTATATAGTCACTCGTTCTGGAGAACTCCCAGAGCTTCCCAGAACGAGTGACTATATACTCGTCTACTTCCATGGTGCTCAGTGTGCTCAGTCTCCCCAGATACTGATCACACTGATCACTTAGACCAGTTCGCGCTTCCTGATTGGTGACCCGATTGTGGTGCTCAGTGTGCTCAGTCTTCTTAGCGGCTGAGCTCACTGATCACCCTTCCGTCCTCCGGATTGGTCCGCTAAATGACTGGCTCGGGGCGTCCCGCGCCCCCGAGGTTACACCTGTTGGCATATTCGTGACAGTAGTTAGGCTAGATATTTATACTTAGAACCTAGGTAGGATATTATTACTATTTTAAGCGGTAATATAACTAGGATTTTACTATTATCTAATTATTAGATATTTAGTAAATATCTACCTACTAATCGGTTATAGAGTAACTACTATTTTAGATAATCATTATCTATTAACCGGTAATAATAGATATCTAATAACTTCCCAATTAGGTAGCTAGAATTATCTAGCTCTATTTTAGAAAAGTCCGGAATAAATATAGGATATTCGGTACCTTCCTAATCTACTAGAACCGAATCTATAAGGGAAGGGTAGAGGGTATATCCTCTACTTAAAGGGAAGTATATACTAGTTTATCTTCTTCTAGGAAAGTATTTAGATACTATCTTAATATATAGATAGTTAATATAGTACATCCTAGAGTTAAGGGTATTAAACCGGGAAATATCTAACTTTAGATAATTAATTATTGTTTGTTGCTAGTATTCTACTACTATATCTATAGAGGGGTAGGCTGGCTAAAGTTATTCTATTAATCTTTCTATTATTTAAGAAAAGTAAGAAATAACCTTTACTTCTCTACCTAGTTAGATAGGTAATACTACTCTATTACCATTTAGGGGTAAATATCTAGGTAGATCACTTATATAAAGGAGAGATCTATTATAGTAGCCTTTCGTAAAAACTTATATCTAGAATTAGTAAACCGTTAATGTTACTATATATGTTATACTACTTATGACTTAGGTAGGAATATAGTAATACTTACTATCTATTATTGAAAAAGTTAATGAAAAATCGTTAACTATTAAGGGAGGAAGTTAAATCGTATAGATATTATCTATCAAATACTTATATAAAATCGGTACTAGGCCTAAGTTAGACCGGTAAAGAATAATCGCTACTAGCTGATAGGTATATGGATTAAAAAGTTAATAAGATATATATAAAGGCAATTGATAGGGGGGCAGGGCGGAATTGATAGGGGGGCAGGGCGTTACGCGGGCAGGGCAATCTCAAAGCTCCTATTGGCCCAAAACTTTTCTGTTAAGCAGGGCATACTCCATCAAAATTCTGCCGCGTCCCCTTCCAGATTTACCAGCTGCCAATAGTCTGTCAACTCCAATTGACGTCAAAACATCGTCCTTGAGTTTCCATATGCCTATCCATTGCGCAATGGCCCGCCGTCCAAAAAGCTCCCGAAGGCTATCCCGGTCTGGATACGATAGCGCTGATCCAGGTGAAGCGCAATCCCGACCCACGAAGCGACTCCGACGCGATAGTTCCGATACGTGCGAGCAGCGCAGGCGTGGATCTTCAAGCAGCGGCTCAGGACCGGACCCTGGGGAATGGTATGGCTATGGCGACGACGATGCCCTATATAATCTCTTCGCAACCGACCCCCCAGCGTACTTTACGACAGTACCTCGGCCCCATGGATCCAAAGGGCTGGACGAGCCCTGGTGGGGGCTGCGCAACGACTCCGAGATATTTCTCTCCCTCGATTTCCCGACCCCCCGGAGGCCGATGCACCGGGTCAGGCAAGCTTTGCCAGGCCTGGTTTTCAGCGAACGAATGCAAGCGCGGCGAGATGCAAAGGCGCAAGAGAAGGAACGAAGAATGCAGTTGAGGGGCCTTGATACCGGATTCCGTAGCGCTCTCGAGGTCTACAGGGAAGAGGATACGGAGTCACATCTAACTTCGCCTGGATGCTCGTCCCATCGGTCGTCTCCTAACTCAACCGTCACGCGAGAGAAGACCACCATGTCTCGAGAGAAGGTTATTTCGCGAGATGGTTCCACCATTATACGAGAGCGGACCGTTCAAGAACGAGTCGTATGGAGTCAATCTCCAACCGGCAGCCATTCCTCCCGCTCCCGATCGAGTCTATCACCAAGTGGCCAGCCCCAGCGCGAACAGGAAGAGCAAGGCGAAAGTCGAGATACGAGCTCAAGTCCTAGCCGGCCGGAGACGATACAAAACCCCCCAGTCCCAGGCAATCTCCAATTGACATTTGAGGCCCTTTTTGATTGGGTAAATACTTTCGCAAAAGCCAACGGATTTGGCATTGTCAAACGGCAAGGCTACTTTATTAAGGGTCGGCTATCACGTTATACCCTCGAGTGTGACAGATACGGGGAACCTCGAAAAGGCAGAGGCGCTGGACTTCGACAACGACAATCCCGGAAATGCGGTTGCAAATGGAAGGTGTTCGCCGTATCCTTACCGGAGAATGATTATCGATGGGTCTTGCGTTGGCCTACAGATGCCATTCATGCTGAGCATAATCACCCACCCAGTACCGACCCTTCTGCCCATCCCATCCATCGGAAGCTCACTGATCCCGTCAAGGAGACTATTGAGGCGACAAGTCGCCGAGTTGGTATCCGAGCACGAGACGTTAGAAACATCGTCAAAAACCAACATGCAGACTCTGTCCTGACTCGCAGGGACATCTACAACGCCAGAGCCCTCATCAACCGCCAGAAGCTAGACAACTACAACCCCACGGCTGCGCTGATCAAGCTTTTCGACGAGAAGGGTATCCCTTATAGGGTGAAATGGTCGGAGGCGGAGCCAAGTTGTCTTGTCGGTCTAGTGTGGACATTCCCGTACTGTATCCGCATGTGGCAGCGGTTCCCAGAAGTCCTCAGTTTCGACAACACGTACAACACGAACCGCTTCAAACTCCCTCTTTTCCAAGCCACTGGCCAGACTTGCCTAGGGACTGTCTTCAATGCTGCATTTGGCCTTATCGATAATGAGCGGTTAGAAGGCTTCCAGTTTCTCGCTGACGGCATCCGGCAATTAGCCATCCAACACAGCATCAGGCTACCCGATACCATCCTCACAGATTTCGATAACCACATGAAAAAGGCTTTGGACGACCAGTTCCCCAAGAGCCAACAACAAATCTGCATCCACCACATCATCTCCAATGTCTTACTCAAGGCAAAACAGAAGTGGATACGAGGAGAGACAGACGATGGCAGTGACCAGGAGAGTGCCACCGAAGACGCCCAGGACCAGGCAGCCCTAGCAGCAAAGGATAGGGCGATAGTTCGCGACTCTGGGCCTAGCCAGTCTTCCAAGCCCGTTCCACACACTTACCAGGGCGTCGTGATGCTGTGGAAGCTGGTTATGTTTGCGGAGACCGAGGCGGAGCATGATAGATCATGGGCACACCTTTGTCAAGAGTTTGGCGACCAGAAGGCGATCTTGTTGTACCTTTACAGGACGTATATGCCCGTAAGGGAGCAATGGGCCCGTTGCTTTATCCGCAAGTATCGCAACTTCGGCTGCCGGGTCACCTCTGGGACGGAAGCGAGCAACAACAACGTCAAGTCTTACCTCCTGAACGGCATGAGTCACCTATACCGTCTTGTTGAGGCCATTACCGACATGCTACACGACCAGGAGAGGGATTTCATCGATGCATGTGCACGGGACGAGGTCTTGACTTTGCGCGAGTATACCGGACGTGGTGCCGAGTATCTAGGCGAGCTTCCCCGAGTCATCTCTCAAAAGGCCCTTCACCTCATTACACCGGAGTACCGCAGAGCTCTGACGGCAATCCCAAGTCCGAAGAACCCCCGGCCACAAGGCATCGGACTCTGCAGCGACGACTGTACGCCATCTATAGAGTTAGGCATTCCGTGTCGCCATACAATCCTATCGAAGTTGGAAGGTAATGTCCCACTGGCGAAATGGGACGTCCACCCGAGATGGCACTTACGGCAATCGACATCTGCCGACCCTTATCGCTGCATCCTTGATCCTAAGATTGCCACATCACTTCGTGGTAGGCCGAAGAACATTGCGCGGCCGGTTCCTCTCCACCTATCCATCGACCGGTTGAGCGCCCAGAACCAGAACGGACAGGAGGACGAGCGTCTAGGGGCAAGTCTGCCAGATGGGAGCCAACCACGGCGCGGCAGAGGCCGGCCGCGCGGGAGCAAGAATAAGTCAACACTTGCTCGGCAAGAAGCACAGGCGGCGGTCCAGAGGGAAGGCGGTATTCCTGTCCCGACTCATGGGAATGCAATTGGCGGCCGAAATGCAGCACTCGGTGCAGGAAAGACAGCAGGCGTACTCGCCAGTGGTCCTAAGATTCAACCGAGCGTACGGAGACGGAGATCTCAATGGGAGCTCTTGCTGAACAGTAATGACCAAGAGGTCTTGCGTGAGACGAGACTTACTCGACGTAGAGGCCGTGTATAATATTTGCTAGCTAGGTCAACCGTTGCGAATACTTGACACCCATCGCTTTGAAGCCAATATGGAAGGTAGTAGGAAATTGTGTTAGTGTTAGCGAATTGGCCTTCACCGCTTTTAGGGGAAAATGCTGACAGCTGTCAGAAATTTTGGGCCAATAGGAGCTTTGAGATTGCCCTGCCCGCGTAACGCCCTGCCCCCCTATCAATTCCGCCCTGCCCCCCTATCAATTGCCTATATAAAATCGTTGTTCTATCTAAGACTATCTGGGCGATGGGTAACCGACTTATACGAGTCGGTTATCCGTTATATAATAGTCGGTTGGGTACTGTCTGTACGTTATCCTACGTTGGTTGATGGTTATCTATCGACTATCGATAGTTGATAGATGAAGGATGGACGGTGCCTATCAGAAAGCTAAGTTATTATAATTTATATACTTTTATAGAAAATGAAATATTTATATACTAAGAAGAAGATCTAATAATACTATTAAAATAGTAGTATATCTAAGTTACCTTAGATAATCGGAATTCAATTTTATAGACCATTTATAACTAGTAGCATATTATATTATCTAGGTAGTCTATTTTATATATGAGTAATTCTTCTTTTAAAAGAAATATTCTTTTATATATAAGGTCTTAAATAATCCAAAACTGTTTTCTAAAGTTTATATAGTAGACTAAAGCTAATGGCAATTGATAGAGCGGCAGTAAACGATTGATACAGCGGCAGTGCACTTACGTCGGCATGGAAATATGGGAGCTCCTATTGGCTCAAAAATTTCCTGTTAAGCAGGGACCTATCCATCAAAATTCTGCCACACTCTTCTCCTGTTTTAGCAGCTGCCAAGTGTCTGTCAACCCAAAGTGACGTCCGACCGTCAGCCTCCTGCCTTCACATGCCCATCCATTGCAGAATGGCTCGCTTTCCCAGCAGTTCCCGAAAGGGATCGCGATCTAAACACGAAAATGCCGACCTCGATGAAGCGCAATCCCGACCTGCGAAGCGATTCCGACGCGATACCTCCAATACCCGCGAGCAGACCAGGCCTACGTCTTCAGGCAGTAGCTTAGGACCGGACCCTGAGGAATGGTACGGCTATGGCGACGACAATGCCTTATACAATCTCTTTGCGACCAATCCCCCGGCACATTTTACGACAATACCCCGACCCCATGGATCCCAAGGGTTAGACGAGCCCTGGTGGGAACTGTGCAACGACTCCGAGATATTTCTCTCCCTCGATTTCCCGATCCCCGCGAGACCAATGCACCATGTTAAGCTGGCCTTACCAGGCCCGGCTTTTAGTGAGCGAATGCAAGCACGACGAGATATAAAGGAGCAAGAGAAGGATAGGAGAACTCGGCTGAGGGGTCTCGATACCATATTCCGCAGTGCGCTCGAGATCTACAAGGAAGAGGAAGAGGAGTTACATCTAGCTTCATCTGGATACTCGTCCCATCGGTCGTCTCCTGACTCGACCGTCACTCAAGAGAGGACTACTATGTCTCGAGAGAAGGTTATTTTGCGGGATGGTTCTACGATCTCACGTGGACGGACTGTTCATGAACGGAATACATGGAGTCGATCCCCGACCGGCAGCCACCACTCTCGCCCCCGATCCAGTCTGTCACCGAGCGCCCAACTCCAGCGAGAACGGGAAGAGCAGCGCGAACGTGAAGAGCAAGGCAAACGTCAAAACACTAGCTCAAGTCCTAGCAGGCCGGAGACAATACCGAACCTCCTGGTCCCAGGGAATCCCGCATCGACATTCGAGGCCCTTTTTGATCAGGTAAACGTCTTCGCAAAAGCCAACGGATTTGGCATTATCAAACGGCAGGGCTATTCTTACAAAGGTCGGCTATTACGTTATACTCTAGAGTGTGACAGATACGGCGAACCCGGGAAAAGCAAAGGTGCTGGTCTTCGACAACGACAATCCCGGAAATGCGGCTGTAAATGGAGGGTTTTCGCCGTATCCTTGTCGGAGAATGATCATCGATGGGTCTTGCGTTGGCCTGCAGGTGCTGTTCATCCTGGGCATAATCACCCTCCCAGTACCGACCCTTCTGCCCATCCTAGCCACCGGAAGCTCACTGATTCTATCAAGGCGACCATTGAGGCGACAAGTCGCCGAGTCGGTATCCGCGCACGAGACGTCAGAAGCATCGTGAACAACCAACATCCAGACTCCGTCCTCACTCGCAGGGACATCTACAACGCCAGAGCCCTCGTCAACCGCCAGAAGCTAAATAGCTACAACCCTACGGCTACGCTGATCAAGATCTTCGACGAGAGAGACATCCCTTACGTGGTAAAATGGTCGGAAACGGAGCCAAATCGCCTTGTGGGTCCTCAGCTTCGACAACACGTACAACACGAACCGCTTCAAGCTCCCTCTTTTCCAAGCTACTGATGCGACTTGCCTAGGGACTGTCTTTAATGCTGCATTCGGCGTTATCGATAACGAGCGGCTAGAAGGCTTCCAGTTTCTCGCTGACGGCATCCGACAGTTAACCATTCAGCACAGCATCCGGCTGCCCGATATCATCCTTACAGATTTCGATAATCAGATGAAAAAGGCTTTAGACGAGCAGTTCCCCGAGAGCCAACAACAAATCTGCATCCACCACATCATCTCCCATGTCTTGCTTAAGGCAAAGCAGAAGTGGATACGAGAAAGGATAGACGATGGCAGTGACCAGGAAAGTGCCGCCGAGGACGCCTGGGACCGGACAACCCTAACAGCAAGCGAGAGGGCGATGGTTCGCGACTCTGGGTCTAACCAGTCTTCCGAGCCTGTTCCACACAGCCACCAGGGCGTCGTAATGCTGTGGAAGCTGGTTATGTTTGCGGAGACCGAGGCGGAGCATGACAAGTCATGGGCACACCTTTGTCAGGAGTTTGGCGACCAGAAGGCGATTTTGTCGTACCTTTACAGAACATATATGCCTGTAAGGGAGCAATGGGCCCGTTGCTTCATCCGGAGGTATCGGAATTTTGGCTGCCGGGTCACCTCTGGGACGGAAGCGAGCAACAACAACGTCAAGTCTTACCTCCTGAACGGCATGAGTCACCTATACCGTCTTGTTGAGGCCATTACCGACATGCTGCACGACCAAGAGAGGGACTTCATTGAGGCATGTGCAGAGGACGAGGTTTTGACTTTGCGCGAGTATACTGGACGTGGTGCCGAGTATTTGGGCGAGCTTCCCCGGGTCATTTCTCAAAAAGGCCTTCGTCTCATTACACGGGAGTACCGCCTAGCTCTAACAGCGATCCCAACTCCTTCGATCCCCCGGCCAGCAAGCATCGGACTCTGTGACAACGATTGTACGCCATCTCTTGAGCTAGGTATCCCGTGTCGCCATACGATTCTATCAAAGCTGGAAGGCAATGTCCCTTTGGTGAAATGGGACGTCCACCCGAGATGGCACCTACGGCAATCGACATCTACGGACCCTTACTGTCGAATCCTCGACCCAAAGATCGCTACATCACTTCGTGGTGGACCGAAGAACATGGCCCAGCCAGTTCCTCCCTATGTAACTGTCGACCGGTTGAGCGCTCAGAACCAGAACGGACAATCAAATGAGCGCTCGGGGGCTAGTCTACCAGATGGGATTCAGCCACGGCGCGGCAGGGGCCGGCCTCGCGGGAGCAAGAACAAGTCAACACTTGCTCGGCTAGAAACACAGGCGGCGGCTCAGAGAGAAAGCGATGTGTCTGGACCGACTCATCGGGGAGTATGCGGCGGCCGAAATGCAGCACTTGGGGCAGGAAAGGCAGCGGGCGTACGTGCTAGTGGTCCTAGGGTCCAAGCGAGTATTCGGAGACGGAGATCTCAGTGGGAGTTGCTGAGTAGCGGTGATGAAAACTTGTTGTATAATACGAGATCTACGCGACGTGGAGGGCATGTATAATATTGGTTGGGTAACGTTATTCTAGGGAAATAGTGTTCGGGAATGTTTTCCGACAATGTTAGTGTTAGTGCATTGTTCTTCACCGCTTTTAGTGGGAATTCGCTGACAGCTACCAAGTTTTTGAGCCAATAGGAGCTCCCATATTTCCATGCCGACGTAAGTGCACTGCCGCTGTATCAATCGTTTACTGCCGCTCTATCATTTGCCAAGCTAATATTTACTATATTTATATTACTCTATTATCTCTACTAAGTTTATAAATATTATAGTTAGGAGACATTTATAGTTTCTATATAACAATACATATTCCAATATAGAGCTAATAAAGCTATATATTGTTATAATTGACATTCTATAACGTGGTCCACCCCCAAGCGGCGCACTTTTCCACAACCACACGACAAGAAACATTAATTACACCACCACAACGCCTATAATACACCGAAACTATACAGAGTTATATACATCAGACATTACCACATCTCCCTGACACGTGCGCGCATTGTGCCCGGGCTTTCCGCACTTACCACAACGCCGTGGAGCCGTCCCTGTTCGAGCCCGCCGACCACCATTTTCCCGCGTTTCACGCTCTACCTGTTCCTGCACCTCTCTCTGGCTTAATAGATCATGTGCATCTCCTACCCTACCGTAAGTGATCCTCCAAGACGCACATGTGTCTTTTTGGCCCTTCGGCGCTTGCTCAGTGCCTCATTTGCCTTCTGTAAGGTGCCTATCTCAGCCGTCATTAGGGCCACCGAGTGCGCCAATGCCTGCGTCCCTTTCGCAAGCTGGTCGACAGCAGTGAGAATTGATGTTGGCGAGCTTCCCTGGTGACGGGCAATCCGATCTTTGATGTACTCGCATTGTGAGACAGTCTCTGTTGGGTTCCGTGGCGTCTGGGAGAACCAAGGATCGGCAGCGGCGGAGGGGGGACCAGTTGGTGTTGGCATCCGTAACTTGACATCCAGCTTGGATATCACTGACTCGGGGTCAGAAGGTACTAGACCTGCACCTCTGAACCCCCCTTTGTTGTTGCTCTCGGTCATGGCGGCAAAGTGGGCGGCTTTGAAGGCGAGGAAGAACTCGACCTTGGTGATGTGGTTGATATGCGCTCTGACGAAGTGCTCGATTTGCCGACCGTACGCCGTTTTTAGGGCACTGTAACACCCAACATCGAGTGGCTGGGTTATATGGGATGAGTGAGCCGGCAGGCTGATGGTGACAATGTTGTTCTGCTTGCAAAAGGCTTCGAATTCGGCCGACAGGTGACTCTCATGCCCATCAAGCACAATCATCCGATACACCCCCTTCGTACGAGACTTTGTGTGCTTATCGAAATGTTTGATCCATTCTAGGCCGGTCTCATTGTCGGTCCACCCATTGGAAGTTGGTTTGATAGCCCAGTCGAGCGGAAGGTTGCTCTCTGTGTACCAGTTTGCGAGGTGGTACATGCCTTGCACGATCAGAAACGGCGGGAGGCACCACCCTTCGCCATTGATGCACTCAATCGCCGTTGCCCATTCCCTATTGCCAGGCTGAACTGCCTTGCCCCTTCCACGTCGATCAGCGCGTGTCACTACCATAGACGCGCAGATAACGCCCATCATGAAGCCGGTCTCGTCGAAGTTGTAGAGGTCGCAGTCGTGGATGCCGTACTTCGCTCTCATGTTGTGCACAAGCTTGAACCACGCGCCAATAAGCTCTGGATCTTCGCAGAGGGCTCTCTGGAAGTCGTATGCGCGATTGAAACGCGTCTTGAGTTCTGGTTGTCGCTTGACGAACTTTTCGGCCCAGTGCTTACCGACACGTCCGCCGTCGCGTTGCGCGAGTAGCAAATTGGCCATATCTTCAACACCAGCGTATTGGGGCGGAAATCCTCGCGCATCTAGGTCCAATATATATCGAACAACTGCCTCCTCTTCAATGGCTGTCAATCGATGAGCTGCAGGTCGCGACTCGGACTTTGGCGTTCGTCCGTTCATTCTGTGGCGGAGCGTAGCTTCGGGCACGTTGTAGATTGCTGCAGCTTTCCGGCGACTAAGTTTCTGGTCTCGTCGAATAGCTTCAATTGCCAGGATAACCTGGCTTTCTTTACAGCGAGTTGCCATTGCTGGTCGCGGAGAAATGCTGTGTAGCAGATGGAAATGTGTGACGCGTGGAAAAGTGCGTCGCTTGGGGGTGTGCGTCGCTTGGGGGTGGATCACGTTAAACGATTCTAACTCTCGTTCAAATGATATTTCTTTTTATGCTTTTCAGGTTCGAATTAAACGTCGTTGCAGTGTTGTTGCCCATAGTGCATTTGCATGCGAATTGATGTGGCTAAACTCCCTCCACCACTAAAAACCAAGCCGATCGGGCTATTGTTCGCTATTACATTATGACTCTCACATCTTGCTCGGGCGGTTCTGCACCAAGATGCGCTCCAGCCCCTCGCGCATACTCGCATCCATGCCTTTTGGGTTCGGCCTTGCAGTCGCTCGATCAACAAAAACCTGCACAAATTCACCAACGGACTTGACAGCTTTCTCTCCCTTCTCGAACAGAGCAATTTCGTAAGTGACGCTCGAGTTCCCAATGCGATTGACTCGCAGAGCAAGTTCTGCACAGGCGGGAAATGAGATGGATACGAAATAGTCGTTGTGAGAGTGAACGACCATGCCATACTGCGGAGAAGACGATGGATGGAGCCCGCAATGTTCCATCAGATAGGTGTTGATGACAGAGTCATAGAGGAAGTTGTAGATGGAGTTGTTCATGTGACTGTACATGTCGTTGTCGGCCCTGGCTTGGTCAGTCTTGTTGAGTGTGAAGGCAGCGGGACGTTGCTCACCACCGAGTCCGGTACTCCAGGATGTATGCATAATCGGCCCTTGTCCGCCGCTTTAACTGATTGATGCCGGCCATGGCGGACCGTCAGGTCGGGCGCGTCGGTGAGTTGCAGGTTCGCCTTGGATGGGAAAAGGTAGCAGGATTGATTCCCTTGGCTGAGAAAGACTGAGGAACATGACATCAAGAGACCGCTCTTTTCGTAAATAAACGGACGGCGGCCCGGGGTCGGGGTGGCAAGCCGAGGCCCGGGGGTAACTAGCCGGGTCCCATCGGCCTTGGGGGTTGAAAAGGCGGGGAATCCCTACCCCAGGGGTGCTATTTTGGAGATACTGCCATTCCTGACCGCCCTTTTTTTGCTTCCGACAAAGCCAAACCTCAATTTTAACAACATCCCATCAATCGCGTTGACACAAGAGAAGCGGCACCACCAAAAATACGGAATTCAACGACACTGGCGGTACCACGGCCATTACTAGGTCTTCTAGCATCGTGCAGGGAGATGGCAGCTTCTGTGACCCGCCTCGCCGGGTCGGGCTCGCCGCAGCAGACCCAAGATAATCCCGTTCCAGGTAACTCCGCCTCTGGACCTGTTCCTCCCTCCCCAATACTAGCGGAACCATGGCCGCGGCCCTATTATTTCGAGGACGGCTTGCGCCGCGTTTCGCCTTACTTCTATACATACAACACCTGGTGCAAGGAACGATGGCGGGGTCGGCAGCTCGTCGACGTTTTTCAGAGTGAATTCCGTGACCGGCCTCTCGAGTACTATCGTGAGGCCATGGAGTCTGGCCTCGTTGCCGTGAATGGCAAGACGGTGGGCCCGCACCACGTATTAAAAAACGGACATCTCATATCCCATACCACCCATCGTCATGAGCCTCCTGTCACCGCCGATCCAATCGGTGTCATTCATGAGGATGATGACATGATCGTCATCAACAAACCGTCAGGCGTGCCTGTTCACCCGGCCGGGCGTTACAATTACAACTCTATTGTCGAGATCATGAAGGCAGAGAGAGGCCTTGACTTTACCCCGCGACCCTGCAACAGACTCGACAGGTTGACGAGCGGTATCATGTTCATTGCAAAACACACCAAGGCTGCCGAGCAACTCGGTGTGCAGATTTTCCAGAGGAGCGTTCGCAAAGAGTACGTCGCCCGCGTCATCGGCAAATTTCCCGACGGAGAGGTCGTGTGTGACCAGCCCATTCTTCAGATCTCCCCCAAGCTCGGGCTGAACAGGGTGCGAGCCAACGGCAAAGCCGCGAGGACTGTCTTCAAGCGCCTGGCATACTATCCCCCAGCTTCCGACCTAGGCGTGTCCCCCAATGATGGTGAGATGACGGGGCCGGCGGAGGAACCAGTTTCTGGGCGGGCAGAATCGGCGCCTCGCCCGACCGGCGGTCGCAAGGCCGATGAGGGATATTCGATCGTGCGATGTTTGCCCGTCACAGGCAGGACTCATCAACTCAGGGTGCATCTCCAGTTCCTGGGACACCCAATCCAAAACGACCCGATATATGCCAACCAAAAGGTCTGGGGCTTGGGTTTGGGTTGTAACGATGCTGAGGGGACGCTGAACACCGACGAGGACGTAGTCACCCGCTTGTCCCGCATGGGCAAGGATCAGGTGGCTGATGCAGTTGCGTACTACGACGAAATGGTGGACGACTATTACAAAAAGAAGGCCGAGAAGATGTCGGGCGAGGTTTGCACCGTCTGCAGCACTCCTCTTTACACCGACCCTGGAGACCAAGAACTCGCGCTGTGGCTCCACAGTCTCCGGTATGAGGATGCCGAGGGGGCCTGGAGTTATGTCAGCCCTCTGCCTACTTGGGCCTTGCCGCCAGAAGGAACCAGCGGACCAACCCAGGTTGGCGGGATGGAGGATTTGGTCGGTGCAGCTGGGGACGCCATTGTTGAGTAAAATCACAAGCCGTGGCATGAGGAGAAACAGCCCCGGCCTACCCGGCCGCTGGTGGGCAAATAGACGAATATCGGAAGACGAACAAAAGGAGTGTGAACCCGCCTGATGCTGGTCGCCCCCACGATACCCCCCCACTCCATGATACCTTATCACAACGTATGTTCAGATCTTCCCTTGGTCTCGTTTCTAAGTCGGGCAGCCGTCCTTGAACTTGGGCCTCTTATTGCATGGGCTGTGACTTGATTGTTGACTTCCCGAGTTAGCTTCACCCGCTCGTTCTATCCACCCTATCGATAAATGCTTTGCTTTCCTTCAGTACCAGAGCCGCAATGGCAGTGGGTGGGCCCCAGCACCACAAGTATCACCGGGATCCCCTCGTCGCACGTGAAAGCAGCCTGGTCTCTTCTGGGATGGGCTTTTTGTCCGGCGGAGTGTTTGGTTGGTGGGGGCAGCCGGGGAACTCGGCGGAATTTCAACCGTTGTGCGGGTGGTCAACTTGAGCGGTCGAGGCGGTCTAGAAGAGCTGGATAGAGACAAATCACCGTCGGCAACTGGCCACGCTGGCTCGCCGGTTGTCCGTCACGCCTATCAACGGTTACACTGGTTCAAATGGTCGGTGGACCCCGGTGGACAAGCCACCACTTACCACCGTTCCCTGCAAATGCCGCACTCAACCCATGTCGTCATCGTTAGCGAGGGGAGTTAACGTACCCCCCGGTATCACGGATACCTCCTGGGGCCCAGGGTCTTCGGTCATGGCAAATCATCATCTATGTACATATTTCTGCCGACGGCAAACAGCGGCGTGGGAAAGCCACAAGCCAAGGCGGAGTTATGCATCTGGAGCAACGGTCTCTTGCCATACCGACGTGGCAAAAAGCCGGCCTGTTCGGAAGAAGCGTACGGTACCCTCGTCAGACAGGCTGTGTGGCCCACCTATCTGTGCAGCGCCGTTGAATTCCCCGAACGAGCAAGCAGTGACCCGGTGCAACGTCCCGATGCGGTTTCTGCCCAAGGATCCATTACGCGCACGGCGACGCGCCGGCGATATGGATCTACAATCGGGGTTTCTGGCTGCTCGGCGGAGCTCGGCGGAGCCACATACCTACCCTGGTGTCTTCCCAGACCAAAGGCATGTCGTCACTGCTCCGCTGCCCATTGCCCATTGCCCGCTGCCCACTGCCCGCTGCCTGTGGTCGAGGCGCTCTGGGCCAGGGATTGGGGTGGGATTGCCGTTAAGTTTTCACATGTTATCCGTCAAAAAAACAAAAATTGGCCTCGTTCTGCAACTGGTGAACCGTGGTCGATTACTCTTGCCTAGAGATGATCTCCTATATAGCAAATACCTCAAAGCGGGCATATTTCGCAGGGGGATGGAGATCGTGGTATGTACCTACATACTCTTTCTCGATGCCCCCCCCCCTTCCTATTTGTAGGTTACAACTGGCGGGGGATAGAAAACATCGAGCGAATTGGAGGTTCTCTTCGGGCGTCAACAGAAAGCCTTCGCCAAACCCTCGACGGCTGGCGATGCACATGACAGCCACCAGGCTATTCCACAAATATGGGTGCTTGTGACCAATTATGTCATGAACCAAGTTTTGACCGATCTCCATGCATTTGGTAATGCAGGATGCAAGTTCCCGGATTCCTTTCGGGTTCGTTTATATCCCGATTTCCCTCCCCTTCGTGTTTGGCCCCCTTCGTTTCCCGGTCGAGGATTTTATCGGCATTTATACTTGGAGTTCGGCTTTTTTTGCCCATGGGGTGGTGCCCACGTATATCCCAATCCAACCCATCATAACGCCTGGCTTCTACTCGCGGACGGATTCCAGCGCTCCAACCCGCGAGTCTTAACCCCCCTATCACATGCTCCCACCCCTCTGCTGCCATGTCCCTGCGGTGTGGTCGTAATGAACGGGTGGAAGCCTTTCTTGGTTCCTGAATGGACCGAAGTTTGGATGGCACAGCTGTAGGACTGCGGTTATGGTTACGAAGGCTTCCTTCCCCCCGAGCTATCTCTTCCCTGCGATAGAACGATTACGACACAGCCAGCCAGCGGCAGTGTGTGTGCGTGTGTGTGTGCGGGTGTGCCTAGGCGTGTTCGGGGTCCACATTCCTTCAGAAGCACGGGTTGTTCGGGTAGCCCGGCCAGTGTCCTTCTTGGAGAAACTCCGAGGATGGTTGGGCACCATGGTTGGTGTAACGGTTGGTCGAGGGCCCTAGCAAGAATCGTCAGCTGGCAACGAAAGTAATCACGTAGCGGGGCTAAAACTTCAGCGGCCATACCTCCTCCCTCCGGTTCTTCGTACTTTGTTTTGGCCGATCCGAGGCTAGGTGCAGAGGTGTGGGCCGCCATAACACGCCCCTCTGCCATCGGCACTCCCGCGTGTCCGCAAGTTGGCGTAAAATCCTCCCCGGGCGCCGACGGTCTCGGGCTCGATCCGGCCGACTTCACCGCGGCCGTAGTTGATATAGGCACCACACCGCTCGGCCAATGGTCGTAAGGAATTTCGCCGGCGTAAGGAGATGGGTAGTCATTATGTGCTACATAGTATCCGCTCATATTACCCCCAGTAGCCTCATCTTCTACATCGATGCCTGGGTTGAAATGCGGGTTAGCAGGAGGACCCAGCCTAGACTCAAGGCCTGGAAAGGTATGGAGGGGAGGAGGTGCATACCTGGCGACTGATATTGCTGCCCAGTGTGAAGGTCAAGGGTTTTTCTCAGCAAGCGGACGTCCCTTTTCAGTCGGTTATTCTCACGCATCAGGGCGTCCACTTGTGTCCGAAGATCCTGGATTAGCTGCTTGTTGCGGAGCCGGATGTTTCGCTGGGCTACTCGGTCGTTCTCTCTTTTTTTATTCCGTTGCTCTTCTGAAAGATTACTGACTCGTCTGGCACCTGCTCAAAATACCGTCATCGAAGTCAGCCACAACAAAACCTCAGGGGGGTTGCCAGACGGCAGCCAAACCATCGATAACAATAACTTGCCCTTTCCTTTGACTCTGGGGGGTTTGGGTGGCTCTTCACAACCGGGTTGTGGTGTCATGTTGAATCTCACTGGTAGGGAATTGTCTGAATCGGGTTGTGGTGTCATGTTCAATCTCACTGGTAGGGAATTGTCTGAATCGGGTGCGAGAACTGCAGGTGTATGTCATACATGCACGTGTGTGTAGTAAGGGGTGGAGGGGGGGCTCAGGTCACAACACAAAGGCCGGGGCGCGGTGTTAAAGCTCTCTTGATAAACCCTCAACTTCCCAGTCGGAAGATTGGCCTCGACGGTGGAGCACGCAGATTCTTGAAGCAGGGCTGCCCCTCCACCTACCCATCGGCCCAGGACCCATCCTTATCGGTTAGGGTGGAACGGACTCGGTCTAGCAGAGCTGCTGGTGTTAAATGGTGGCAGGCAGGTCGAGTGATCACCACGTAGGCCCTGTCGATAAACCAGACTATCCGCGAGTTCCTGCATAAGTACTTCGTGTCCCGGAAAGATGGTGTCGAGCAACAAGGATCGTGGTGCGTAAGGCTGAAGTTTTAATTGCGGCGTCTCGCTTGCCCTAACCTCAACGTTCACTCAAGCTTTTCGGCTAGAATAGCGTTGTAACGCCTCTATAATGGCAGGGGTCGGGCGGCATTCGGGCGGCAGTCCACATTCGCATGGGGGTGGACAACTATTCGTACACACAGCCGGGTTACCGCGGCCGCCACCAGTTTGCCACCACCACTCGTATAACCGCAGGGCTTTTTGTCGAATCCTATTTCGCGAGCGAAGAGCGGCGAAAGAAGCGAGGAGACCACAATCGAATCAGCGGATGCTGGGATATGAGAGATGGGACGGATGGAAGGTCGCGTGTTGCGCCCCCGAGAATTCCCTCACCGTCATGGATCATCGTGGTGTGCTTTTGACCTTCTTGAGCCACAAAGCGCGTCATGGCGATTTAACATGGCGATTTAAAATGACGATGACTCGGCCCACTAAGACCCCCATAACGTGGAATAGGTCCCTCGCGAGGACCTCTTGTAAGTGGCATGCACATAGTGTGCATATGGAAAGTCTCGACGACTCTGGGCAAGCTAAGGAAGTTGCGCGAGTTCACCGACGGTGTGAGCTTGCGGGCCAAATCCACTTGGCTACCTGGGTACTCTGCCAAATCCAGAGAGGGTGGTTGACCACTGAGACGGACGCGGCTCACGTCACCGGCAAAGACGATCACGCTCTCTGCTTTTCTCGGCCGTCCTCGGTCATCCGCTTCCTCCGCCGAGCAGCGGACGGTGAGCTCCGGACATCCGGCTGTTTAGCCGGATGCATAAAGACAACCAAGCGGAAAATACTTTTTGATATTTCGTTGTGTCAGTACCTAATTATCAGGGGATTGAGATTGACAAGGGAGAGGAGTATTTCCACGACTTGCCTCTTGCGACCATAATAATGCCTAGAGGGTAGGTTTCCTGCCAAGTATGGATGCAAGCGCGATCTGTCTCTACATATCCCCCGTCTTGCCTAAACTCCCGTCCCAGCGACCTAACCACCCCGCCCCACCCCCACAGGCTGTTTCGTGAATTGTTTAACTCCGGCATTTCGCTCAACACAGGATGCCCCGACCTGCTACCTTCTCGACATATTTTACTCCCAGCTTTGTTGCTCGCGTTGTCTCAACCCTCCCCATCTTCCCAGGCCGAGCATAGAGATCCACCTCGGCCAAGACCACCTCAAACGTAAGGCCGTGGTATGAACTCGGCCGTTGTTGATCTTTTCGCTTGCTATGGGGGGTTCCGATACACCCGGGACGCTGGAAAACGGCAGGAGCGTCGATGTCGGTACGGCGCCGTCACCTCCATCCCACCGCCTGGGGCAAGGCAACGGGCGCCCATCTCCCCACGGGGAAAACGGGATGAGGGCCCCTAGCAACGCCCGGGCAGCCGGGCCAGAGACGGTCTCTTGGAGGGATCTCCCTCGCAAAGATCAACTTTGTGTCATCACCCTGGCGAGACTAAGCGAACCGCTCGTCCAGACCTCCATCCAGTCTTACATGTTCTACCAGCTCAAATGGTTCGGCCCGACCCTCTCTGACGCGGTAATATCGGGCCAAGCTGGCATCTTGCAGTATGTGGTCCCTTCTGGCTTTGTTGGCTGCACAGGGGTAGCTCCTGACCGTCCCCGCCTCGCCCCGTAGCGCAAGTTTCACGGCTGCACAGTGCTTGACTGCCATGCTTTGGGGTCGGATTGCTGACTCCGGCCGGGTTGGCCGCAAAACCGTGTTAATGATTGGCCTCGCGGGAACATGTGGGTGTTGAAGTAATCATATGCTCGCGTTTTTCGCTGACGTTGCCCCCCCTCTCGGAGTGCTGTCCTGTGTTGGTTTCGCCTTCTCGACCTCGTTTGGACAGGCCTTGTTCTTTCGGTCCATTGGGGGTATTACAAACGGCAATGTGGGAGTACTCAGAACCATGTAAGGCCAGATCCTATTTCGGTTTACTTTGGCGGTGCAGCCTGTTAACAAACCGATGATAGGATCAGCGAAACTGTCAAGGAGAAGAAGTAAGTCAATGGCCCTGCCCATCTCGGATGGACAGATGCTCACTAACGTTGGTGACTGTTTAGATATCAGTCCAGAGCCTTCTTGCTGCTACCCATGACATTTAATGTCGGTGTTATCATTGGGCCTATATTAGGGGGTGTACTTTCCGACCCGGCCGGGAGCTACCCGGATCTCTTTGGCCATATCGACTTTTTTAGACGTTTCCCTTACGCTACGCCGAATTTGGTTGCGGCCCTTTTCCTTCTCTGTGGACTTGTTGCCGTGTGGTTGTGGCTGGAGGAGGTGAGTTCCACCCACGACTACGTGTTTCCAGCCTGGCCAACTCGCTAATTCTGGCTAGACATTAGACTCGAGGGTGAATAATCGGGATAGGGGGCTGGAACTGGGGCAAAAGCTGCGTAAGTGGCTCTTCAGTGGGCGCTCGGGAGCAGCTTATACACGTCTGGCAAGCCAAGAGGTGGTCCTCGACCTCGACGATTCGGGTGTGACAGGCATGGCACACTCGCAGCAAGCCCTCCAGGCGCCAACACGGCCCCGGCGTAGGTATACGCAGAGACTTGCCTTCCGGCGCATTTTCACGCCCAATGTCATTTGGACACTGATCGCAAACTTCCTGATGACATTCCAACTCGGCACCTTCAACTCCCTTTGGTTCGTATTCCTCTCTACCCCCGTCTACGACCCACAGAGCGACTCACCGGTGCGCCAATTACCCTTCATCTTCACCGGGGGGCTCGGCCTCCGCCCTCCGCAGGTGGGACTGGCAATGGCTATCCTCGGCGTGTTTGGGCTCTGCCTCCAAGTCGGCGTTTATCCCTGGCTCTCGACGCGTCTCGGCACGGTTGGGAGCTGGCGTCTCTTCCTTCTGTTTCCGCCCTTGACGTATTTCTTGGTACCTTATCTGAGTATTGTCCCGTCGGCTAGTCCGCCGCCGCATCCGAAAGACGGTGTGACGGTTTGGGTCGCCATCGTCGGCGTTCTCCTCCTCCAGGTCCTCGGCCGGACCTTTACGCTTCCAGCACAAACTATCCTCGTGAACAACTGCACCCCCCATCCCAGCGTTTTGGGTAGTGTACATGGCATTGGGCAGAGCGTGAGCAGCTTTGCGAGGGCGATTGGACCCATTTTGGGCGGTTTCTTATACGGGCTAGGCTTGGCTAAAGGGGTTGTTGGCGCTGTCTTCTGGTGCCTTTCCGGCGTTGCGGTCTGCAACATCATAGTGAGCTGGTTTGTGCGTGAGGGAAATGGACATGAGATCTGGTTAGAGGGCGACAAGGAGGAAGAGGATGGGTACTGATATCATGCATATGCGTTTGGTGTGTTGGGGGTGATGGGCCAAACAACGGTCCTACCACGGCACTGGCACTGATATATTGAAAACATAGTGTTTGGCAACATATGGCAAGTAGCCGTAACACACAATACTTCATAATGTCTGCAAAGACCAGCAGTTACTTCTTTGTCAATCTCAGTAGTACTATTGCCGAACTCCAGGTGGTCCTTCAGAGCAACCTCCAAGCGCTGATGCTTGGCTCCGGGCTTAGCCAAACCATCCGCCAGACCTCCAGCAGGCTGTAGCGCTTGCTGTATTCGTGATGGTGGTAACGTGCGTTTGACTGGGGGATTAGTCAGCAGGTATCGACGATCAGGGCACTCGGGGAGAACCTACCCGACCCACACGGTGCCAGAGAGGTGGCTTGTGAGGTATACGACGTCCGTTCGCGTCACTGGCGTAGGGTTTCCTCTGTTGATAGTGATTGTCACATCAGGGTTTCCCCCAGTGCACACGGTCGAAGGAGCCGGAGTGCTGTTTGTCAAGAGTTAGAGCCGTGGTACGGCGCGGCAGGGGACGGAAAGGGATGGGAATGGCAAAATCGGCAGCCCTTACACGGTGGCAGTGGTTGTTTTCACGACTATGGTTCCGTCAGCTGGTGGGTACGCAACTAGTGTCCATGGTACTTACCAAGCTCGGTCGTTGTTCTGCCCGGAACCGTAGTCACAACCGTTCTGGTAACTGTGTAGGTGGTCTGCGTGTACGTCACCGTGACTACAGCTACGGCAGCTGGGCCAGCTACATCCAGTTTGTCTGCGGTGATAAGGTCAGCACTTCCTGGCTCCAATCTCGAGTCGGCTGTTCTAATGGTCGTCGATGCCACCACCATGGTGGCACGCCAAAGGGAAACAGTCGGCACTGGGCTGGGACTGTCAGGGCAGGAGGGGGAACCGACTTGATGGATAGTGACAGCTAGCCGTTTCCGAGGCCGTGGTCGTCCAATAGCTCGTTACTTGGTCGTCTGTCACTGTTCTGATTGCTGTCGACGTAACTACAGCCGTTGGACCTTGTTGGAGACCTGTGACTGTTCGCGTTGCCCCGCTGCACCGGGTAGTCACAGTTCGAGGAACGATGATGAGAGTCTCAGTCAATACAAGGGTTGTTAGGACAGCTGCAAGGTTATTAGCTTCCAAGGCACCTAGGACCTTTGGGTATAGGGATCAAATACTCTGGGCCTTCGCGGTGGTCGTGTACCCTAAGGTGACCGTTGGTGTAACCTGTTGGGCGGTTAACTGGGCGGCCAGCAGTAACCCGGAGAAAGTGACACTACTTACCGTGACCCGCGTGGTCTGCGGCACGCCGACAGTAAGGGTTATGGTACGCTGACTGGATATCTGGTCGCCGGCGATGATGATCTTCCAGCGTCCCGATGACATGGCGGAATAGGGGATACCGCTTAATGAGATGATAAGCAAAAAGCTGGGACAAATACCCACCGGAAGATGTCCTCACCATGTTGATTTTACTTGGGTGCCGGCAGGCTGAGTTTTGATATCTGAGCAGGCATACACGTTGTCATCCGGGCTAACCAAGACCGGGCTGATGGTTTCCTGGGAGCATCCTGTGTGGACATCAGCGCCGAGTTTCTAGCTTGACCCGCTCCGTAAGCTTACCCTGAAAGACGGAGATGAAACTGAAGTACTCGTTGGATTCACTGTCAATGTCATAGCTGCCGCCATTAGAAAAGTCGACACCATAACTGGTGCATGCGGCGCTAGCACGCAGGCCCAGAAGTGCAAGCGCCCACCAGGGTCCGAGGCTTGACCTATACATTGTCGCTTTTGGGAGAGACGTGGATTTCTCAAGTCCTAGTCGTAGCATGACGGGCGCGCCCCTAGCTCTTATGTAGACCCATGCTGGGGCACCGTCAACCCGGTGATCGGGTGAAAAGTATAGTATCTCTCTAAAGAGATATTAACTGGAGCGTCTAGACACCCGACCCAAGCCAATACTGGATGCGCCCGCCATATACAAGGGCCCAGACGGGCTTCATCGGCAATGCTATCGGATGTTGATGGGGGAAGTACGGAGGGCCTGCATGTGCCAGTGGTGCAAAGATAATAACCGGGACGGGCCAAGGAGCAAGCGACACGGCAAGGTTGGGTCAGTCTATATAAACTGGCCATCCCGCATCATCGGTTATTAAGTAGTGGGAGAGTTCTGCAGCTACTTTGGAGGGGTCCTCTGAGAGACTGGATTCCGCGGTGGACAGGCGGTGGTGGGAGCTCAGGGTATTTAGCCCTTCTCGGGGTGTTCGTCGCTCGGATGTGTGCTGCGGAGAGGCGAGGGTAAGCGACTTGAAGCACCGGGAGCATGGCATTGGAATCGACTCCTGAATTGGCACCACAAAGTAAACAGACGGAGGCTGCATCGTGGTGAGCTTTAGCAGGGCGGGGTACGGGCGTTGGTGAGCAGCGTCCCGTGTCCCTGGGTGAATCCAAAAATAGGGCAGACGGTCCGGAAGGTTCCAAAACTGCGGGATCGCGGGAAACCGGGTATTGTCAATGACGAACGGCGAGGCGGTGGACTGGCTTGTGTGCCCATGGCTCAATTCGCACCTCCATGCTGCCGGCCCAGTGTGCAGTTCGTTTGGTTTGGGCGACTGGTTTTTGACGTTCCTTGTTTTATCACTGCGCAGTTACAGATGGAAATTTGGTCTGATAACATAGCTTGTTCTATCTCTTATAGGGAAAAAAATGGCCGTCCATCGTCGTACAAAACCAAGTCAGGTAGGGGAGTCGTACGATGGAGAGGGAACGAGAGACTCCTGGGCCCCACTATGGGTACCCGCTGGAGGTCGCTAAACTCTTGATAATTTACGGCCCCTCTAAGTCTTTTAAAGATACTGAATAAGTTAAAAACTAGGTGCAACGATGGTAACGACCGGCCTATACTGTTCGAGATAATCACCCGGTCGAGTGTGGAAGATAAGGTCCCTAGTGATGTTCTTATCCTGGTGGTTCTTTTGAGGCGCCCCCACCGCTGCACAAACAAACCCACCCACAAGCACCCATCTTACTCCCAACCACTCACCCATTTTCCTAGGTAATCTATCCTCCCCCAAAGTCATTCTTTGTCCTCCATTGACATTCCCCCGCATATTTAGAACACCACCCAAAAACAAAATGGACGATTTAGCCCGAAGCACCATAATCGAGGCGGTTCCCCTCACACCCGAAGCCTTTGCTCCCTTCGGGGACGTGATTGAGAACCCACGGCCCGACGTCCACCCTTCATCCGCTGATAAGCGACCACACCTCCCGTTCGCCGCTATCGTCGCCAACCAAGGCTCGGCCATCAAATACCAGCACCTCTCGCGGCAAATAAACCTCTACGACCAAGCCCCGAGCGGCCAACCGGGGTCCGCCGTGCTGAACATGTTCGTGTGCGCCGCCCGCGCCCGCATCCCGGACCCACCCCAACTTCCCGCCCCGGCCCCATCTCCGTCTCCATCCCCGGCCCAGAACCCAACCACAGCAGAGCACCAAGACTCACACCATCCCCAACCATCCACATTCCCCATCACCGTCCTCGAACGCCACCCTTACACCACCCAGACCTTCATCCCCCTCACCGCCAACCCCACAACCCACTACCTCGTCATCGTCGCCCCCACCCTCCCTCCACCTCCCAACGCCCCCCCAAAGAAAGAGGAGGAGGAGGAGGAGACCCTACCCGTACCCACCAGCCTCCCGCCCTCCACGGACTACCCGCGCGCGCTGCCGGGGGGCGGCATGCCCGACCTGCGCCGCGTCCGCGCCTTTGTGGCGAGCGCCGCCCAGGCGGTCACTTACGGCGCGGGGACTTGGCACGCGCCGATGGTTGCGCTGGGGGAGAAGGGGGCGGCGGTGGATTTTGTGGTGGTGCAGTTTGCGAATGGGGTTGCGGTGGAGGATTGTCAGGAGGTGGGTTTGAAGAGGGGGAGGTTGGCGGGTGATGGGGGGCTGGTGGTTGCGTTGAGGTCGGTGGGGAGGGGGGGGAAGGCGAAGTTGTGAGGTTGCGCGGGTTGATGGTGGTCATCTAGACTTACATAAATAATGCCGGGTGGGTTGTCTTGGATCTTACATTGGGCACGCGGGATATCGTCCCCGTCTATTGCTGGTATGGAGGTTAGCCAGCCGAATCACGGAGGGAGCAGAGAATTGTCATAGATAATAGATTCGTTTGGTGCTTCTAAATATGGCACAGAGACCACCCCTATTAGTGAAGCAAAAACATGCGGGGGGCACTGCATATCGTCTGGGCCTGGTCCTCCAGCACCCATTCTCCTCCTTGTCCCTACACCGGCTCGCATCTCCATGGTGCTGAGCCTTCCCGTACCCATACATGCATGTGTGCCCAACCTGGCCCAACCCCATCGGACCTCCTATCCACGCCCAGAAACCCGTCCTCCTCACCTCCTCACTCTTCCTCATCGCCCAGCCATCACGGGCGGGCAAAGTCCGCAAAGAACGCCTCCACCGCCGGGCTCTCCTTGCCGTACCTGCGCAGCATCTCCTCCTCGATCGTGCCGCTGGTCATGAAGTGGTACACCTGTACCTCCTTGTCCTGCGGGGTGCGGATGCACCGGCCCCTGGCCTGCCGGACCGTCCTCGCCTGGTGCTCCCGGTCGTGGTGCACGTAGGGGTTGGTGAAGACGACGTGGTTGGCGATGGTCAGATTGCTGCCGGCGCTCGTCTCGCTGTCCATGTCGAGGAGCAGGACCCGACCGGCCCTGCCCAGCTTGAATTTCTCAAGCATGGCGGAGATGTCGTCGTCCCCCACCGCCGCGAGGTTGACGAATTGGAGGCCGGCGGCCTCGAACGCCGCCGCCAGCGCGTCGATCACGAGCCGGTACTGTGCGAAGACGACGACGAAATCCTCGGCGGGGATTTGATTGGCGATGAGCTCGGCGACGCGGTCGGCTTTCGCGAGGGGCTCGCCCTGTGGGGGTGGCGGGACCTCGGAACATCGGAGAACTGGGCGCTTATAGATGAAAGCCCAGCAGTCCAGCACCGGACAGTAGGACTTTGCAGCGGATTTGCATCCGCTGCACAGGAAATGCCCACACCCAACCACCAGGAACGACGTCGACGCCGACTCGAGGGGCGCCGAGCAGCTACCACAGAGCTTGGCCCGCACAACAACATCCGCATCCAGGGCATTGGCCAACGAGGTGTACGCGGGGAGGAATCGGGCCTCGAGCCTCGTCGCCCTCAGGTCCTCGACCGTCTTGGCGAGATGCACCATGGTCCGCTTCAGCTCCTCGTTGGCCGCCGCCACCTGGGCCTCCTTCCCCCCGCCGCACGCCGTCGCCTCGGAGAAAGGCCGGTGCTTGTCGGGCGGCGCCCGGCCGTCGCGGTACAGCTCGGGGATCCCAAGCCCGTTCTGGTGCCGCCAGAGCTTTTCCGTGAGATTGTCGATGGTGTGCGCCGACGTGTACTTGACGTTGTGGCTAGTGAGGATCTCTTGGAGAGAGACCCTCACTGCCTTGGACCCGTGGTCGGGGAGCTCGAAGGTTCGCTTGGCCTCCTCCCATCTGGGAGCCTCCGGCTTGGCGCGGATGCAAGCTCGGATGAACTCTTGGAGTTCACCCTTGCCCAGGCCGGCGAGCGAGGCCATGTCGTCCGAGGCCAGAGCCGCAATATCCGCCGGGATGGTTCGGCGGTGGGACTCGGTGGCGAAGGTTTTTTCCAGCAGCGGCACGTCTCGAGCTTCGCCACTGAAGGGGGGCGCATCTGGCATGACTTTATACTTCAGCCAGCAGATATCTTTGGCGAGCAGGAGGAGCTGCTCCTCGCTGAGCCCTTTGAGGTCCCGTTCCTCCACCTCGAAGAAATCAACCCAGGTGTGTAACGCTTTCTCGACGTCGTAGTTCTTGGCCCAGTCACCGAAGAAGTGCTTGTCGACTAGCGCACGGGTAGAGTGGATGTTTGGCTGGGTGTCGGCCGCGGTGGTCTCTGGCTCTGTTATCGTTAGCCCTGCGATGACAGCAGCCTCCAGCTGGTACATCTCGATGCCGCCAAAGTCCCCGAAGTCCCCTGCATCTAGCGCCTTGCTCATGACGCCGCACATGGCTTCTACTCGGTTCAGGGTACTATCGACGGGTGCCTCCTTGGACTGAGTGGTCTGCTTGGGGTGGAGAGGGAGGATCCAGCGCCAGAGCCACATCATCTTGTCCCACAGCTGCTTCATCTGCGCGCTGAGTTTCTCGCTGCGGTCCGCGAAGTCGTTGGGTCGGGTCAGGGCCTCGCGCTGGCCCAGGCCACAGGCGAGCACGCCCAGGAGCATCTTGGCGGCGGCCGATCCATCCATGCCGGCCAAGTCTGACCCTCTCAGGGCCACCACGTCGCGAGCGTGTACGGGGAGGGCGGGGTAGTCGGAGCCGGCGTCGAGGACCTCCTGGTTGACCACGTGGTATCGGACCGAGTCCGACGTCGTCATTTCCACGGGCAGGACGTGCTCCCGGAAGGGGATGGTGATCTCGGGGTCCATGGGGTTGCCGCGCAAGTGGGAACCCAGGAACAGCGCGGCGCGGTCGTGGCGGTGGTGGGCGAGCGCGGCCGACTTCGGGACGGAGGAGTAGACGTGGAACTGCTCGCTTTTGGACATCGGTTCCAGTCTCACTCCTCGCGTCACCGCCGGCAGGCCGGGCAACATCCGCGGCTCGGGCCGGGCGACGTGAACGCCCAACGCCGCGGCCATCTGGCAGACCTCCTCGAGCCCGAACAGCTTGGGGGTCGCAGAAATTGGCCACTTGGCGTTGGCCACGGCGTTGGCAACGAAGAGGCCAATGGGCCCGGCTTCGTAACAAGAGCATTCGTCCCAGACAATACGGGCGAAGCTGAAGTTATGAAGCCAGGAGATATCCCATGACCTCTTCGCTGCGTCCCGGCCCTCCTTGCCCTTGCTGGCCCCGCGCTGCTTTTTCTTTTGGCCGGCGTCGTCCTCGCCCTCGCCGGCATCGGCGACACCCGCGGCTCCCCCGATCCCCTTCCCGCCCTTCTTGTACCACCGGCGGTTGATCTCCGACACCTGCTTCTTGACGACGGCGGCGATGTCGGCCTCCTGATCCTTGATCAGAGCGGGCAGGATCTCGTCGTTGATCCTCTCCGTGAGCTCGTCGTGGGAGCTCCCGGCGGCCCGGCCCGCGAGGTAGTGGGCGGTGAGGATTCTGTGGTTCCTCAGCGCCCCGCGGTACCAGGCCTCGAGAGTCCGCCCGGAGAGGCCATCCCCGCTTCTACCGGCGACCCCCTGTAGGTCCGACAGAAACGGTTTAGACGTGAACACCGCGCTGCTCACGATGATGATTTCCGCCTGCTCAAGCCGCTCTCGTGAGTACCGCCCGTAGAAGGCCCTTTGATTATCGATCAGGAGGAGTCTGGGCTCGGCCAAACCGAGGAACTTCTTGGCCTCGTTCATCCACTGGCTTGTGATGTGCTTAGGGACGACCACAAGAGTTGCCGACAGGTGGCAGAAGAAGGGCGCGGTTGGGTGGTCCAGGCCTGATAGATCCTCTGCCCATGCGGCGTCGACTTTCTCCCTGCGCTCATCGATGGACTCCTTTTTGTCAAAATCTCGCATGTGGTCGATGAGAGCTAGAGTGACCACGGTCTTCCCATAGCCAATCTCATGGGCGATAACACCACCACGGGAACTGAAGGGGAAGCGGCTGGTCCATTCGGCCTTGCCCACCACGCGAAGGTTGAGCGGTGAAACGATCTCCTCCTCGACTTCGGACTTAACGAAATCAAGGGGGGCTCGCTCGCGTCTCAGCATCCAGTCGACGGCTTCTTTCTGGCTCAACCTGAGATGGTGGCCTTGTTTCGTCATAAGCGGGGGGCCGGCGTTGGGTAGTTCGTATTCGCTCGTGGTGTCGATGCCATCTGTGTTGTCTTCGCTGCAGGGCCGGACGAAGGTGGTGAAGGGCGCAAAGCCAGCCATTGAGGCAGATGCATAGTCGAGCTCCACCGTGAAGGATGTTACCGCATCCGCGTCGACTGCGTTCCGACCGCGTGCTATGGTGCGGTGAGCCTGAAAAAGGTAGGCGAGGGCTCTCGACGCGAGGGTCTTCGGTTGGAATAGGAGCCTCATATTCATGGTGACTTCTCCTCCTCCGCCTTGAAGGAATCGTGCAGCAACTGCCACTGCCCTGGGGAGGTCCTGGTATTTTCTCTCGAACAGGGCGGCTTCGTCTGGGTCTTCGATGATGGTCTTGGATTGTTTATTCTTCTGCTCCTGTTCTGTGTGGATTGTTATCTCCGGCGGAGCCATGGAACAGTCCCGGCAGGGGGCAATCATAACCCATTTCCTTTCGAGATGCTGGAACAAAGCGAGGGTCTCCGGTGCCGTAGACCGGCGGAGCATGTTAGAGAGGAAAGCGAACGTTCTCAAGAAGGGCTCGCGCCTTGTGGCGGGAATAATGGTGAACTCGTTGTCGGTCTGATGCGAATCAATCTTGAATAGGTGCGTTTCTGTCCCCGGAAACCCGCTGAAGGCCGCGGTAATTGTCGCAAGGGCGGGCATATGGATGATGGGAGCTTGTCCGTCGGTATGGCAAGATGCCTGCTGGATGGCTTGGGCAAACCCCCAATGGATGTGGCCGAGGTCTTGAGAGAGGCTTGAGCTGGGGATATCCAAGTTATCAATCCAGTCGGACGGGCGCGACCAATATCCAGGCCAGAACACACTCATTGGCTTGTCGATGCCGTAATCAAGCCCCCAGGTAAGTGCAGGCTGGGCATGGAGCAGGATCTCCCGATACTCATGGGACTCTATCCTTCTCGTAGTCTCCGTCCACACGAAATGGTCCTCATCGGGGTCGCGAAGCAACCCGGAATCCCACATCATGAAGACGACATTGTCAGGGGACGAGGATTGATTGATGTGTAGACGATTTCCCGCGGTGCCGCAGTTGGGGTGATGGATGTAGGTGCCGCACACCTTTGCCTGTACCAACGTCTTCCATTCTTGTAGCGACGGGGTGGGCACCCCGTCATATTGGGGTGCGAAGGACAAGTCGCTGGGAACGAGGTTGTTGTTTTCGGTGTTGCTGAAAGTGAGCCTCAAGTCGATGCGGCCCTGAGCCCAAACGGACCATTGTGGGAGACAGATATCGCCAGATTCAGCAAGCCGTCCTCGTGCTATGGGCTGGTCAAGGTCGGACACCTTGAAGAGATCGGCGCGCAGGGGGTGCCAGGGCGCGATGTAGATGTACCAATGGCAAGGACCCTCCGGGGCGAGGACAAGATGGGCGGTGCTGTTGCTGGCCTTGTAGCACACGGTCACGACCTCGGTAACCTTGATCGCATCAAAGTAGTAGACGTGCTTCCCCTCTTCGCCCAGGATGTCTTGAACAACTGAGCGATACAACGGCTCTTTGACGGAGCTTAGGGCGTGGCTGACAATCAAAGCTGGTACAGGCAGCTCGAGAGCATTGGGTAACATGTCGTTGAGCTGGACCCTGCCCTCTTCGGGAGTGAACTCCAAACTAGTGGCCGTCTTGGATCCGAAGCGATGGCCTGGGTTTCCGCGGCAAGCAGAGCAGGCTGTGGCGCCGCAGTCGCGACAGACAAAGATGTCGCCCGGCCGAGTTTGGCAGTAGCATCGGCGCACCATCGCCTCCACCTTGGCGAGGAGCGGCGCGAGGCGTGTGGTGGTAGTTCTCACCGCGCCGGGTTCCAAGACTTCATCCCGAGGGACCTTTAGGCGCAGTTCACGGTTCGATGACGCCGGATGGGTCTGTTGAAGCAGCGCGGTCATGTCGGCGACGACTTCAAGAAGGGTCAGGGTGACGGCACCGACCACGGGAACCGTCATGGCATTTCCCGCAAGGTCTCGTAACTCAGCCTCGGTCTCGGTCGAGAGAACCAACTCGCCAATGGGGAGGCCTTGTAGCGCGAGCGTCTCTGTCCCGGTGATAGGACGCATCAGATGGGTCACGACAGGCATCCCGCTAGGTGTGATGCATCCGATGATGCCTAGGTGGCCCCTTACACGACCCCTGACGTCTTTGTCGTATATCTCGGTGCGGTCGACGTTCTGGCTTACATCGAGCATGACGCTCTTGTAGCCCAAGTCGATGTATACCTGGTTTGCCATGGCGCACGAAATGTCCATCAAGTCGATGACCCTGGGCACTTGGATCTTCCAGTACCCCTGCCAGCAATGTGAGGGAAGAAGCACATGGATGGGCTTGCCGTTCCGCATGGCCTTTTTGCTAAAGGGGTTGTCGTCCCGTCGGAGGTTTTTGGTCTGGCGCGCATCGGAATGGCGGAGCGAGGAGAGAGACCAGTCGGAGTTGTGGAACGATTTGCCTTCCATGTCAGCCCTGGCTTGGATGGTAGTCGGGTCATCATTAGGGAGAAGGAAGGCCGAGATGGGAGCCGAAGCCCGCCTTTGGAAGTTGTGAAGCATTTCTCCCCACTTCTTGACAATACCCCTGGCTGTAGGCTCACCAATGCCCGTGGCGTCAATGGCAACCATATAGGTGCGCTGGCGGGTCTGGGGCAAGTAGAAGTTTTTGCTGTCCACCGTCTCTTTGCCGGCCACGTAGCCAATCTTGGGGAAGATTTGGCCTTCGTACATCTCCCATGGCGCGCTTAGGACATTTTCCAGGATGATCATCTTTGGTCGAATGACTGTGATGAGCTTGATAGTGGCGAAGAAAGTCCTAGCAGACTCTCCGCCTGACTGAATACCCCGAAGCTCTTCCATACCGGGATCTAGGTCTTTGACAAAGTCCTCGTCAATTTTGGCGGTTACCCACACTGTTTTCTCATGGGCCTTGATGTTATTTTTCTTCTGCGGATCTTTCTTCAGATGGCGGTCCAGAGACGGCACGCGTCCAGACGGCTTGCTTGTGTTCAGGGTAGAATAGTCGACACAAGAGCAACCGGCGAACAGGATGTCCAACCGTACTTTTGGGATCGCGGCTTTAGCGCCGCTGGCGGTAGTTCTGGTTTATGTTAGCTCACCAGTCTCGTTTGACTTATGTTCAAAATAGGTATTTAACTTACGCTTCCCCGTTCGACGCCGCGGTGGCCATCTCGACAGCATCTCGAAAGAGGAGAATGCCGGGAGGGATATTGCGGTAAATGAAGCCTTGCTTGAAGGGCTCGATCTCGCTGCTAAAGATATGCTCTACTTCGTATACGCCATGGGGGTTTATGGCCTTGAGGTGTTGAAGGGCCATATTTAGCGCAAAGATGGGCGCCTCTGTGCCGGAACAAAGGGTGGCCACCTTCAGCATGAAGTGAGACTTCTGGAGAGCAACGAGGCGAAGTCGCTTGACCATGTCCTCCATCATTTCGCGGACATCATACATGGGTGGCAAGCTGGCGTCAAGTCCTGTCTTGCTGCTGGAGGCTGCGTCGGCAGGTTTAGACTCAGCATCTTGACCAGCTGTGGACGCGGTAGTCTTTCTACGCAAAAGAAGCCTTTGTCTTTTGGTCGGGGGCGCAGGAGGCTCTTCGTCATCGCTACCTTGACTCGCAGGGAGCTTTCTGGTGGCGGCACGACACGCCTTTCTCTTCTGAGGGGGCATGTCTAGACAATGTTAGTGAGTCGCTACTACTTAACTTGCTGATCGATGGTGTGTTCTTACTCGACTTGATGACTCGATTTGATGGCTCGATTTGATGGCTCGATTTGATGGCTCGATTTGATGGCTCGATTTGATGGCTCGATGGGGGAAAGTCGCCCACGACCCGACGAAAAACAGAGGATCTGCCTTTAGCCCTAGGCAAGTGGGATTGACTGAAGAGAAACCAACTGTGTAACAGAGCAAGGTAGGTAAGGTAATGAAGGATGGATGCTAAGCAGGATCGGGGATGGCTTAAGGTGATGAAAGTTGTTGAGGTTGTGTGCCTCTGAGATGCCTCCAGGTCGGTTGAGGAAGGGAATTTTGAAGGAATAAAAGAACAGATGGCAGCAGGTTTGTGGGCAGCAAGAAAAGGCAACGAAAGCGAAAGGGACAGGTAGAACGAAAGCGAAAGGGACAGGCAGAACGAAAGCGAAAGGGACAGGCAGAACGAAAGCGAAAGGGACAGGCAGAACGAAAGCGAAAGGGCCAGGCAGAATAGGGTGGGGGAGATGTGTTTTTCAGACTCACAGTCAGTCACTAAGCGGGTCCCTTTCCTTCCGGAACGTTCTGCATCGAGGGGTCGGTCAAGAAGGTTTACTACCTGGCCGAGCCTTTGCTGCCAGGGCGAGCCAGAAAACTCCAAAGCGGCCACAGCTTGTGTTTGGGGTGGCGTTGTGAGCACCGCATTGCCCTTGTCACTGAGAAAAGCGTGCCGGACGACGATGTGTTTGTCCATGTTTGTTCCCTGGCAGAGAAGGGCAAGCAACATGTGGGCACACTGGGTCTCGACATAGTGCTCACATGCCATTCAGCCAGAACAGGGCCGTCCATGTTGAACCACTGGTTCTTCCTCGACATCCTTTGAACTGGTAGATTCAATGTCAGTAGTCCTCCTACCCCCAGCCCGGCTTTCTTTGAATTTGGTGTGACTAACAGCTGTTAGTTTGTTGTAGGGAAACTTGTCTCGAGTCAAAGGAGAAAGGCAAACAGTGACGACCACTGGCAATCAAGGAACTGTTAGAGCGGTAATATTCAAAGGGCATAGATGATGGCATTGTCGTGCTGAGATACCAGCCTCACAGATAGCGAACGTCAATCAAAGACGGACAAAAAAGCCACCGGCGGCCCCTGGCGAGCTCTCGAACCTCCCACGAAACCCTGCTCCTTGAAGGCTCGACCACCCCATCGTTTTAGATGTATACGGGGGATGACATGGAAGCATAGGCCAGGGGGAAATCGACCAACGAGCCAAACGAAGAGATACTATAACCAAGACGATAATTCAGGGGGCGGCGATTGGGGGAAGTATGAGGGTGGCGCTACTAGACACCGACGGGCGACTAGGTGCCTACCGACATGCTTGTACACAGTATGCGTCGTTCAACGTCGAGTTCGGTTGCCAAGAAGGCCCCCCTTTTTGTGGTTCCGCTCCGGCGTGGGGGCATGCGCTATGCCTAGTTGGTTGGCTCCAGCCCCTTGCTGGCTGTTGACTGGACTCCTCTCCTCAGCCGCACATCCGGAATTCGAAAACCGAAGAGATACACAGGAAGGAACGGTTACGTCTTCACTGCCGCCATCCGCCGGTTCGACTTATATATCTACTTGAAGAAGCACGGGGACAAGATGGCGCTGAATCTGGCTGATGCCGGGAACAAGTTCGAGGATCTTTCCGGGATCGATATCAAGCCGGGAGACAACCCGTACGACGCCCTCATCAACGCCTGCAGCGGCTCCCCGGTAAGCTACACCACCCCATGAGCGCTGAGACTAAAAGAAATCACGGGGCGGGAGGTATGGCGCGATGGTAGAGATGGCAGGCTGAGAGCGTGCTCAATGGGGACGAACACGGAAATCGGCGTTAGGATAAGCCCCTTCCCTAGAAGGCATTCGGGTTGTTTTTCAGTGCTATCACCAAGCTTGGCAAGCTCGCCTTGTGTCGAGACGAGTGGTGGGCGGGACTCTTGGTCGTGTTGTTACGAATAACGACCTTGAGAGCATCGGCAGGAGACCGGACTCTGGCAATGTATAGTGGTGCTGATGTTTTGGCTTGCTCCGATGCTGATGAGAAACCACCTACCTAGGCTAAGATCCAGTCGCTTTATGCTACTCACCGTTCGACACGAAATGCGCAGCAGCGAGAGAAGTTTCTGTCTCTCGAATTCAAGGAGTTGAACATTGACCCCATCCTCTTGCGGCTGGAGAAGCCCGACGTAGAGCCCGGGTTCCAGGACCCCCGGCACTGTCTCGTTTTCTGGGCACGACCCCCGAGCCATGTTGTGGAGCTGGCATGCCATGTCCAGACGCTCCTGCAAAAGGCGGCGCCGAGTAAGGCTTTCCACCATCTTCCAAACTTCACCGGTGCTAGGGAGGGACTAACATCTCGGCGACCAGATCTCTGGCTCATGCCTTCACACCGCATGCACTTGACGACCCTCGAGATCGCCCACTCGCTGACGGCCCAAGGGATCGCAGATTTGGTGTCGTCAATGCGCCCGGAGATTCCTGCCCTAACAGGGCTTACATTTACACGGCGCTCGCGGCTTGTGAAACCCATGATCTCCTACGACCTATCGGCCGTGGCCTTGTCGTTTCTGCCAGCCTCCGGCGAGGAGATGGTGTCGCCAGCCGCCGTGCCGCCCCTTTTGGAAACTCCCATTGCCGCACAGTCCGGCCAGAGCAATGGTGAAGGGACGGAGGGCGATAACTACACCTACCACCATCTGAGACGAGATGTTTTTACAATGGCCTCGGAAAGCGTCCCCGTCGGCTCACGCTATGTAGTCCCGAGCGCGCACATCACGTTGGGCCGCTATCTCACGCAGGCAGACCACGAGACATCCGAGCAGCGCGAGAAGTGGATCCGGACCATCGAGGAGGCTAACAAGTGGCTTGAGGACGAGGTCTGGGAAGTCAAGGACGGCGAGTTCATCGGAGAGTGGGTTGTCGGCCAAGAACGAGGTCTGGAGGCCCGATGCGGGACCTTGTGGTATGGTGGTGGACGAACTCTGTTGGCGGGGGAAGGGTTCTAATAGGGGGCTCAGAGTGAGAGATAAGTAGGACTGGACGTTAAGAACCCACCGGTATACTTGTACACATAGAGGAAGTTACAGATCTACGAATAGAGAGCATGAGACTGGGGCTTAAATGAAGGACTAGTTAGAGGGTTAGGGTTATACATGGATAAACTGCAAGCGACAAGGGCTTTCTCCAACCCCGCAACGCTATTATTTTATTAGCATGGATCTTGATGCTCGGAGCGGGTTCTTCCACCAACAGACCCTGCCTAAAAATGGCTGGACGGGTGTGGACAAATACTGACTGGCAAGCAGGAAGTACATATAGCTTTACAAATCTGAATACAATCATGTCCGTACGGACATCCAGCGCAGATGCAGTGCTAGGTAGCTCGACCAAACCAGGGTGGGTAGGTAATGTTTGACAGTAACTAAAAGAAGCAGCCAAACAGTGAGCCCCGATCCTTCCCCAGGTTTCCTGGCCTTCCATGGGGCCGCTCCCAAGGGTTTGCTACCCGCAGATAGCCAAGATCGACCGGAAAGATAGTGAGCGCCCACGCCACTCTCGGGTGGACCCAACAGCTTCCCAGTGCATCGCGGTGCCAGGCCCGAGCTGGGGTTAGCACTGCAACAGCACCCTCGCTAATTAATAATAATAACTGCTCCCTTGACCTGCATCCTGCGGAACCTGACCGTTGGTTGCTGTGGAGGGCTGCAGCAGGAGGAGACCTGGCCGTCCAGTCCACGGGTGCTGGTGAACCTGGTGGACAAACCCATCGGTTCTCTCACGGCTTTGGCTCTCGTCGTCTTCCAATTGCGGCTTTGCGACCGCGTTGCCCCGTCTGCCCGTCCCCGTCGATCCCCCAGGTTTGGATCGTCGCGATTCACCAACGCAAAAAACGTCCCGTCATCCGTCATCCGCTGACCCTGGGAAGCCGCTGGACGATGCAGGTCCCCAGTATTCGTACCAACGACCCGCGCCGCAACCCTACTGCTCACGACGCTCGGTAACATCTGCAAAATCATACAACAGTCATCTGATCTCGACCGTCACAAAACTCGCAAAACACACACCAAATTTTCGATTCGCAAACCGTCCGTTGACCGTCGACTTGTCGCCCCGGTTCGTGTTGCTATGGTTGCGCTGGGGTGGCTGCGTATAATACTGGACATTCGAGTGGGATCTCGGCCGTGACCAAGCGGGGGCGAGGTCAAGAGACAAGGAACAAGAGCTCGCGGTCGCAACGCACATGTGCGCCGTCTTATGGTCTCGATCCGCTCAACGGGCCATCGCCGCCTTACTCACCGACGCCGACGCCGGCGCCGGCGACTCTTTATATCTCTAGTGCATGCCTCAAGAACGGAGGCCGACGAGCCCGCTCCCAGTCCTCATGGAAGGGAGATCCTATTCCCTCGGGAGTAGTCCACATGGCGCCATCGCTCCCCCCCTTCCCGAGCGCCCGACACGCACCTCGGTGCTTCCCCCACTCTCCGAGGTGCCATCGCCACGGGACATGGAGAGACCTTCGGCCGCCGCTTTGCGGGGGGCCTTTCGGCAGACAGTGAGGGCAGTCACCCCCGAGCCTATCGAGGCCGCGTTCCACGGGCTAGATGGGGCTGGGGGTGATGCGTCGCAGGTGCCCCGCGGTTTCGGTTCTGTGTCGCCGCAGACCTCCCCCAGGACTATCCCCACCGCTGGCGCCGGTTTGCCCGCCAGGCGTCAAGGTGTCGTGTTCCATGATGCCTTCCCCGGCTCCTTCGACAGCGCTTCAACGAGCCCCCCTTTGCGGTCGAACTCCTTCAGGCCAAGAACCCACACCATGGATGGCGCGTTTCGGCAGCAGCTCGCCCCGACCCCCGAGGTGCGCAACAGGATAGGTTCGTTCTCGTCAGCGGCCTCCCTCTCGGTCACCGACGACATGAAATTATCATCTTTCCAGTCGCCCTTTGAGTCGTACAAACACGCCGACTTGCAGCCGCCCCTAGCTCTGCCGTCGTCCAAGGACAAGAAATCGTCTGGCGCAAGGAGTCGTTTGACCAAGCGGCCGTCATCACGGCCCAGTTCGCCCCTATCATCCCTACCGCCTTCTGTTGACTCCCTCCCTCTCCCAATCCCGACGGCCGATGCCAACAAGGTCCTGCTTCTGATGAAGAATTTGTGTGGGAGGATGCGCGGCGAGATCGAATACCAGAAGGAAGTTGGCGGGCCGTGGGTCGCCGGCATGTGCTACATCGAAGAGGAGAGGGGTAGCCTGATGTTTGATGCTGGCGACAGCGGTCCGTTTCATGCCACACTCATATCTGACCTCAGAGGTTGCCGGGTGGCTCCTGTGGAGCATCCGGACGGGGATATTCAATGCCTTGAAGTTGCCAGTGTCCAGCTTGGCGTGGCGCACTTTCTGCGCCCACTAGTGGCTGATGAGCTTGACCTTTGGCTGGCGGCCCTGCTTTGTTGGCAACAGTTGCGTCCGTCCGGCGCAAAACCCCAAACCGGGCGACTTAGCAACGCCGCCGTCGGCGCACCCGCGAGGATGGAGATGAAGCGCCGCGCCTCGTCGTCGGGCCTTCGGGAATCGGCCGTCATCAAAGTCGGCAAGGTTATGCTCTGGGACAAGGGAGCAGCTGTCTCCCCGCGCGCCATTGTCAGGCGACCATCGACCCGTGACTTGCGGTCTTCACAGACGTGCTGGAGGCGAGTGTCTTGCATTTTGCACGACAATGGAGAGCTTAAGATTATGACGGAAAACGACGTGACGGTTCTCTCCGTCATTGAGCTCTCGCAGCTTGCGAGATCTGCCATCCAACAGCTCAGCAAGTCGGTCTTGGACGAGGATTACTGCCTGGCCATTTTCCCCAGCTACTCGTCAACATCGACACAGCTCTCTATTTTCAGGCCGGTATACATAGCCCTGGAGACAAGGGTGCTTTTCGAGGTTTGGTTCGTACTGTTACGCGCCTTTACAATCCCCGACGTTTACAACATGGACGTTGCCAATGGAGGGCGCGTTTGTGAAGTGACAGAATTCCAGCAAGAACCGGCGGGAGAAACGTTCAGGGTAGAAAAGACAATATCTATCAGGATCACGGAAGCCAAACTACGCAGCAAGACTCTGATTGCGGAAGGAGCTCACGGAGATCGCCATGGAGACCGCCATGGGAAAGGCGTTGAAGCCGACCAACTCATTGGAAATTATCTAGCCGAAGTCATCCTTGACGGGGAGGTGCGAGCAAGGACAACGACCAAAATGGATACCAAAAACCCCTTTTGGCGCGAGGATTGCCTGTTTACCGACCTTCCGGCCTCCTTGCCCGACTTGTCAATCTTGCTGAAGAGGGCCGATGGTAGTATGGAAAGACTCAGCCATCATATCCAGGCAACATTGGGGCTTGCCAAGGTAGCCAATTCAGAGGTGCTGTGCGGTTGTGTTGAGATACCTCTGCATCAACTCGAGTACGGGAAGGACCACGAACAATGGCTCCAGATTTACGAAGACGGGCAACAGTCCATCGGCTCCATGCTTATCAAGGTCCACCACAACGAGTTCGTGGTCCTTCTACAACGAAACTATCAACCGATCTCGGAGCTCTTGCATCGCTTCAGCACCGGACTAATACTCCAGATCACCGAGGCGTTGCCTGGGAGTCTACGTCGGCTTGCGGAAATTTTTATCAACATCTTTCAAGTTTCAGGGAGCGTCAATGAGTGGCTCATGAACATGGTTGAGGAAGAAATCGACGGCATCGGGAACCAGACACCCAAAAAGAAGGGGAGATTCAGTGGACGCCTAAAGTCCAATGACTCGATCGAATCCGCCGTTGACAGAGAGCAGGTCGTGCGCGACCTGGGCAAGTCCCTCCAGGGCGAAGCCAATCTGTTGTTCAGGGGCAACTCACTGCTAACACAAGCCCTGGAATTCCACATGCGCCGCCTAGGCAAGGAGTATTTGATCGACACGCTTGCGGACAGAATCCAAGAGATCAACGAGAGCGACTACTCCTGCGAAGTTGATCCGAGCAAGGTGCCTCACGGCGAGGATATTCAACAGCACTGGAACCATCTTGTTCAGTTCACCACTGATATTTGGGATTCCATTGTGTCGTCCGCCGCCCGCCTGCCTCCTGAGTTGAGGCATATCCTCAAGTACATTCGGGCGGTTGCCGAGGACCGCTACGGCGACTTCCTTCGCACCGTCACGTATACATCCGTTTCGGGGTTCCTCTTTCTCCGCTTCCTCTGCCCTGCTATCTTGAACCCGAAACTATTTGGCTTACTGCGCGATCACCCCCGACCCCGCGCCCAGCGTACCTTGACACTCATCGCTAAGTCCTTGCAAGCGCTCGCCAACCTGTCAAGCATCGGCAAGAAAGAGACCTGGATGGAGCCCATGAACCGATTCCTCACTGCGCAAAGGCAATCCTTCAAGGACTTCCTCGACGACGTGTGCGCCATCCCGGTAGAGCGCACCAAGGTCCCGCCGCCGCCATCATATTCCACGCCTCTTACCATCCTAGGTCGCCTCTCGCCAATGGCGCGCGAAGGCTTCCCTTCCCTCCCTTACCTCGTCGACCAGGGCCGCTACTTCGCCGCCCTCGTCAAACTCTGGGCAGACGCCCACCCAGCATCAGCCAGCGAGTCCCAACTCTACAGCGGCGATCTCCTCAACTTCCACACCCTCTGCATCGGCCTCCACCAGCGCGCCGAGAACTGCCTGACCCGCATCGAGGCACTCCGTGTCGCCGACACAGCCAGCCAGCCGGCAGACGACCAGGCCACCCTATCCGACGTGATGGACCGCATCAGCATCGGCGACATGCTCAACATGTCCGCCTACGGCGGCGGCGGCGGCGGCGGGGCTGCCTGGGCCGAGAGCGAGGGGCGCGCGCCGGGCTCGTCGGGGAGCGAGATGGACGCGCCCCCCTTCGGGACCATCAGCATCAGCCGGGACGCGCGGCACGGCAGCTTCAGCAGCCGCGAGCTGGGCCCCGCTGGTGGTTCCCTGCGCCAGACGCCACGGAACAACAGCGAGGCGTCGACGGCCCAGGCCCAGGCCCAGGCCGGCAACGCCGCCGGCGGGACGGTACGCAGCCTGCGCAGCGGCATCCACCCGCGGAAGCTCCTCAGCGGCTTCATGCGCAAGACGCGGACCACGCCACCCGAGACTCCCTTGATGCCGGGATATGCCACGGCGTCGGCCTCTGTTGTTGCGAATAGGGAGGGCGAACGCGACCGAGAGGGGGACCAGGAAAACACGAAAGAGAGCAAGGGCCGGGAGAAGATGAGGGAAAGGGAACGGGAACGAGAGAGAGAAAGGGAAAGGCATAAGGAGAGGGAGCATGACAAGGGTCCCGTCGGGCTGCCGGAACCGAGGCAGGTCGAAACGGTGGCGCGAGCCCATGCGCAGGGTTCAAGCTAACATGTTCATGCTGGTGGTGATTATTGGGATATATATGATCGACTCGGGTCTACGAACCTCGGACCCCTATATAGTGTTATGAAAGCAACACAGTCCTTTTGAGTTCTGTTTCTTTTGGGTGGGCGTTTGGAGCCGGCGAATTCACTTACTACGACGTGAACTGTTAGGAAGTCACTACCCTCGGCACATCAATATTTGGTTTTACGTTAACAATCCTATTGCCGATGAGATTTTGATGGTATGATTTTTTTGGGTTTGTGTTTTGGTTACTAAGATGTGGTCCATGGTGGTTATGTCTACTTATTGGGCCCTAGTATTTCAGATCCATCGGAGGCATGTGACCTTTTAGCTGAAGAACTTTGAGTAGGCAGCCTTCTCCTTGGCCAGTCTAGCCGCAGCGGCTTTCTTCAGCGAGTTCAACTCGGCGTTGATGGCCGGATCCTCAGGGTTGAGCTTCTTCGCCTGCTCAAGACTCTCGAGCGCGGCATCTTCATCCTTCAGCCGCACAAGCGCAACGCCGCGACGATAGAGCAGCTTGGCCTTGTCTTTGTCCGAGATCTTGGGGACGGCAAGGCCACTTTCCGCGGCCCGCACAGCTTCGTCCCACGCCTCGAGCTTGATATTCATCAGCGCAGCATTGCTATTCAGGCTCATGCGCAGTGCGTCTAATTTCTCCTTCGTCTCGGCGGGTTCGTTATCCAGGTTGGGGTCCTCGTTCAAATATCGCAGGCCCTTCTGATACTTGTCAAGGGCAACACTGAGGTCGCCTCCCTTAAAAGCCTTGTTGCCGAAATCCTTGCAATCGTTGGCAATCTTGGCGATCTTGGAGGCAGAGAGGGGTTCGTCGCCGGTCGCTTGGTCCTCGGGGAAATCCTCGTAGTCATCGCCGTAGGCATCGGGGGCTTTGATGTCGGCAGCAACAGCTTCCGACGGCGACAGCTCGCCGCAGTCCGCAATAACCGCATCCTTGATGGGTTTGTCGCTCTGGGTTCGGAGGTTCTCAATTTGGCGCACGACGGACTTGCCACTGAGAACTTCTCCGAAGACGACGTGCTTGCTGTCGAGATGGGGGGTAGCAACTGTGGTAACGAAGAATTGGGAGCCATTGGTTCCTACGAGAACCCGGACGACGGTTAGTATCCCGAGGGTTCTCAATGAAGAAGGTCCCAAACCACGATGCTACTCACCCGGGCCGGCATTAGCCATGGATAGAAGGAAAGGGCGGTCGTGCTTCAGGTCGAAGTTCTCGTCGGCGAATTTGGCACCGTAGATGGATTCGCCGCCGGTGCCATTACCAGCGGTAAAATCACCGCCCTGAATCATAAACTGCTTGATGACGCGGTGGAAGGCCGAGCCTTTGAAGTGCAAGGGCTTGCCGGCCTTACCGATGCCCTTCTCGCCAGTGCACAGGGCACGGAAGTTCTCAGCCGTCTTGGGAACAATGTCATTGAACAGCTCAAACGTCACGCGCCCAGCAGACTGCCCGCCAATGGTGATATCGAAGAATACGCGGCTGCGAGCCTTCTTTGCCTCGTCGGTGCTCATGGTGAGGGTTGAATGATGGTGGTGCCTTGCAGCTACAACGCAGTCCCAACGTCAGAATTCGCGACTAGAAACTGAAATGGTGAAACAGCAGGAGCCGAAGTAGACGCTTGTCAGCGAGCAAAAGGTGCCAGGAACACTTACGGAAGGTACTTTGTTTGACGCTTTCGGTTAGTTGTTCGTGCCTTTGCTGCAGGTCGATGGCAAGCCCGTTTCTGTTTTCTCAGGTGCTCAAAATAGATAACACAAAGAACGAAAAAAACGGCCAACAGAAACGAGTCCACGGCCTCTTTTGCTGGTCGCAGCTGCGAAACCCCCAAACATGCAAGTCTGAGGCAGGGAGGTTTCGTGAACCTTCGATATGGTGGGGTCGACTTGCATGAGGGGCATTCCAGGCCAGAGCTGCCAAGGGCCTGTGGGGCTCAAAAGGGACTAGTCACCTTACCTAATCGGGCAAGCGGTGTGCATGGGCCATTAGTGCGTCCGAATATTTGGTCAACCCCACCACGCCTGGCCACAATACCGATCCCACGCAGGCACGCAACCAATGAACATACACGACTTTAAGAACAGCCTTGCTTGAGACTCTGAACATGTGCTCCGTTTTATATATATACATTTCGTCCTTCCAGTATGTAGCAATCAGATATCCATGTTGCCGAGCTCCCGCTTTTGGCCCTGCTTGAGCCAGCATAGGGGCGTTCGGCAATTAGGAGTTTACGGTCGACTCGCCGTCAAGTTGATGGCTCGGCGGTTGTTGTCTTTTTTTCATCCTTCGCCGGTTTCGGTTGTGCCGATATCTCGAGTGTCACCTCTTTGGAGTTAGCAGCCAGATTAACATGAGCTTAAACAAAATGGGGGCTAACCGGTCCATCGTTGACCAAAGCAACCTGCATCATGGCCTGAAACACGCCGTTCTTGACCTTCTCGGCCGCATATCCCGCTTGTACTTTGCTGTAGAAGTACTCATACAGCTTCTTAGCATCATCCCCACCCATTGCGCCGTGGAAATCTGGCTTGTTGCCCTTCTTTGTCGACGCGAGAAGCGTGAATTGAGACACTGTCGGTTACGGTTAGAGCTTCCCCTCGCAACCTACTTTGGAGCTGGACACCCTCACCGCACAGAACTTCGCCATCAATGTCCTGAACATTCTTCTTCCACTACTCTCGATTCATTAGAGCGGTTTCAGGATAAGCTGTGAATTGCGAGTTGGATCCTACACGGCCCCCAGACTCGTCGTCCCAGAGCTTCAGCTTCAGCACCTTGGCAGCTAATGATTCAGCCTCCTTCTCCGTATCACCCGGCGCCATAGCTGCGAGCACAAGCACGCCTTTTCCTATCCGTGATACGACCTCCTGGTCTACCGTGACCGAGGCCGATAGGACCCGTTGAAGTATAGCTGGGAACATCGTGTCAGAAAAACTATTACGCCAGCCTCTCTGCTGCCAGGGTACGCACCTTTCATTTGTCCTATTTGACAGCTCGGCTAGTTGAAGGGGTACTTGGTAGAGAATGTTGCGGATGAAACCAGGAGCTCATGCAAAGAGTGGTCTGCACGCCTAGTTGGGTATGTGACGAGTGACTCCAACAGTAAGTAGAATTCCCAAAAAATCCCCACAACCCGGAAAGTTGAAGGAGCCAAAGCACTGGAAGAAACGAACTCAATTTGCTCGAATACCTATACCTTGTTCTGGCACAGTAACTCGGGAATTTGGAGCTTGAAACCAACCTGAAGAAAGTTGCTTTTGACTAGGTAAGGTGTGTTAGCCAGGGAGGCAGTCAAATCTCGAACCTTATGGTAGGTATCTCGAGGTGTCCCGTCCCATCTCTCGAAAAGTGGGTCGTATGCCTTGCGCTCCAGCTGTTTCCGTTTCGGGCATGTATTGAGCAGATGGAGAGTTCTTCGGAAACATATTAGATAGGAGGGTAAAGTGTAATTTTTGCTTCCACAGGATTGGGCACTCTCAATGGTAATAAAACTTCATGTAAACTTAGAAGATAGGATCAATACTGTAAATACCTTCTGGTGATTCACATTTTCATAATTAACAAGTATGCATTGATACCCCATTTGGGCCGTTTAACATTGCCGCTAAGGGGCTACTGTGCCAACATCACGCGCCCACCGCCAGCCGTGTTCGGCCGGGCCGACCTACCTAATCAGCTTCCTGGATTTGCGACCTGCAGAGGGTCTGTTTCAGCAACTGGCACAATCGACCGCCAAACCGCAAACGAGGCCAGCCCCAACAGTCGCCCGCCTAGGTATTTCGACTCGACCTATTCGCTGTCACTGAACTAAATAGGTCCTTTGTTTCCGTGGGTGCGTCGAGGGCGCCCTTTAAATTCGACCAAATCGAGAGTATCCAACTGACTCCACACGAGGCAACACCCAGCCGCCGGGCTCCTGACCGCGCCAGAGAGCGAATAACATCCGACGAATTCTACCTTCCGTATTAATCTCCGGGCCACGGAACCCTAGCGACAAGATGGCGGCGCGAAAACTCCAACAAGAGGTCGACAAGTGCTTCAAGAAGGTGGGAGAAGGGGTCATTGAATTCGAAAGCATTTACGATAAGATCGAACAGTCGACGAACCAGGCGCAAAAAGAAAAGCTGGAAGATCAGCTCAAGCGCGAAATCAAAAAGCTCCAGAGACTGCGTGACCAGATCAAGACATGGGCCGCCAGCAATGATATCAAAGACAAGGCCCCGCTTCTGGAGCATCGACGGCTGATCGAGACGGTTTGTATCCCAATCGGTGCCGCCTTGGGCTAGCTAGCAGACTTACTTGTGTGTTTTCTATAGCAAATGGAAAGATTCAAGGCTGTCGAGAAAGCCATGAAGACCAAGGCGTACTCGAAGGAGGGGCTATCCGCCGCCGCCAAGCTCGACCCTAGGGAGCAGGCCAAACTGGACGCAGGCGAGTTCCTCGGCAACATGGTTGACGAGCTGGAGCAGCAGATCGAGAGTCTCGAGGCAGAATGCGAATCAATACAGGCGACCATGAAAAAGGGGAAAGGCCACGCCGCAAAGGCGGAGCGCATAGCCGAGATCGAGCGCGTCATCGAACGACATAAATGGCACCAGGGGAAGCTCGAACTGATCAGGCGCTCGCTCGAGAATGGAGGCGTCGAAACCGAACAGGTCAATGAGCTCGGGGAAAACATCAAGTACTACGTATCGGACGGCATGAATGACGATTTCATGGAGGATGAAACCATGTACGACGACCTCAACCTGGAAGACGAGGAAGATCAATACGGCATGAACCAGGAGAACGACAGGGTATCCTCACAAGACACCCAGTCGATACAGGACGATGTGATGACCGAAGCCGAGACGAAACCAAGCGCGCCCTTAGGGAAGCAGCGAACGGCGGTTGATGCAGTGGCCGCGACAGTCATTCGGCGGCCGTCTGCGCAACTCAAATCACCACTCCCAACGCTCGCGACGGTACATCACAGCACACCACTGCCTACCCTCAGCAACGGATCCTCGGCCAGTGCTGGTATGAAGCCTGCGATAGCGCCGCCGAGGCTCGCGGGCGAGGGCTTGAAGTATGCGAGCGCTGCGGCAGCAGCGGCAAACAACGTCGGAATTGCGCCGTTACCCCCACCTCCCTCGGCAACACCCAGCCTCGGCGGCGCACCATTACAAGCACAGGCGAGGGCGAGTGCGGCCAACTCTCCGAGTGTTGCATCGATACAGCCGGTATCACAAGAAAAGGCGCCTAGCATGGCGGCGGCACCCGGGAGTGGGTCAGCGACAGCAACTCAGTCGCACAAGGCGGGGGCGAAGGGGAAGGCGGTGGCGCAGACATCCTCTACCCTCGCGGCAGAAGGGTCAAAAGGTTTGGTCGGACTGCTAGGCTTGTTGTTCAATGAAGGTACTAACCCGATGTTGTGTAGCGGCGCAGACAAATGGTGCAGCCAACGGCATCAGGCCGATCGAAGAGGCCGAAGAAGAGGAGGAGTCGATCTACCATCTCCCTGCGTCTTTGCAAGACTTGGTCGAGTCATTTGAGGTCACGAAGAGGCGTCCTGCGCCTATGAATTCTCCCGCAACGCACCGTATGCAGGCCGCATCGGAGGCGAACAAGCCCGGGGTTTTAGACGCCGAACCACCACGGAATTATCAGCCAGATGTGAAGTTCCATTCTCATAGCCGATATCCGCAGGAGCCGCTATCCATATTTGACGACCCTCGACTGTACACAAAGATCGACCCGGATACACTTTTCTACGTCTTCTACTACAAGCAGGGCACGTATCAGCAGTACCTCGCAGCGCGGGCATTGAAGGACCAAAGCTGGAGGTTTCACAAGCAGTACCAAACGTGGTTCCAGAGGCACGAGGAGCCCAAATCCATCACGGAGGAATTTGAGCAGGGGACGTATCGCTTCTTCGACTACGAGAGCACCTGGTAAGACTGGCCGGCTGGAAGCAGGTTGTATCGTGCGACGATGACTAACGTGGAGCAGGATGAACCGGAGGAAGGCTGACTTCAAGTTCGCGTATAAGTTCCTTGAAGACGAGGTCTAAATTGCCGCTGCGATGAAACCACACGGCGCAATGCGGTGCGGCAGTGGGAAGTAGGGTGGCAAGGCAGCATGGTAAGTAACAAGGGAGTATGCTTCGGTATTCTGTATGGGTAACGGTCTCCTGTTGGGGAATTGGCCCGGGAGCCGGCTGGGTTAGGGGTGCGCGGTCAACCGCCCCTCATACCTAAAACATGAATGACAAAAGAATGCACGCCACTTGCAGCCAGCATCAAGTTCCTTTGGGTGGATTACACTTGAATCCGCGTCAGGATTCAGCCTCCTGAGCCAATTGCCAAGCCACTGCTTTTGTCTTGCATGAGGATTTCAACGAATGGTTTGCTGCCGGTAGTTAAGTTTTGCCTGGCCTTTGCTTGTGCTGTTTGCCTTCTTCAGAAACCTGGCTCGATGTTGCTTCTTCCCGCTTGTTCCAGCTAGGTTTGTCATTTATTTGCTTGCCCCCGAACTTTGCATCCACTGCGGGATTGGAGCGCGGGGCTAAGCCGAATGCAACTGACGCCAACGCATCAGACCGTTTTTGGGATCATCAAGTCGAAATGCGAACACCACCCGCCGCGGTACACAGTGGAGCCCTGGAGTATGCCTTGTAGATCAGAACGGCGGCTCTCAGGCCAGCGTGGTGAATGTGCCGGGCGCGGGCAGGCTAAGATAGCAATTCGGTGCCGGATATGGAAACCGGGCCCCTCGGCTACATATATTCAGAGTACGTACATGATGATGGACGTCGGCGGGGCCCGGTTTCATCAGACAAACGTCAGCAGCCTTGTTATTCATGATCCCCTCCAGGCTCTCACGAGTACTAGCTAGTCTCTTGGGCTTTGGAGGCGCAGTCCGGGCGCACTCTATCTCGAAAACGGCAATCGGCGACAATCGAATTCATACAGATATCGGTGGTCGCAGATAAAGCAAGGATTGCTTGCAGAATGTTCCATCCGCAGCGGCTGCCGGCATTGACGAATGAACAACCGAATCTCAAGCGATGTGTGGGCAATCGGACGGTCTTCACATCCGCTCACCGAAAATTGTTAGCCTAGGACGCCTGGGCGAACCAATTACGGAGCAAGTGGTGTCGAAGGGGCTCACCGCGTTTCTTTCTTGGACACAACCCAGGATTCTGCCGGGTGTCGCGACATCCCTCAGCCGCACCGATCTCAAAGAAGGCAACCGACCGTGCTGTAGTTCGTACCCTTCCCGCCTAACTATTGTTCCGCAGTGACGCGCGGTGGGAACAACTAAGTAGCATGGGTTAGGCTGCGGATTCCATCTATCCGACTTCGGCGTTGCTCCCATCTCGGCCTGTGTGAGCACCATATGCTCCCCTTGCTTGAAGATGCTGAAGAAACAGGTGGGTAAATTACCGATTTGCACCTGGCTGACTGGGCAGACAAAGCTTCTCCTCTGAGCAGCACGTCCGGCGCCTCTTCTTTTCCTTCTGTCCGCCGAGCTAGAGTGACGCGACGTGGCCTTTTTCGCCCGCGACGAGGCTCGTCCTACCCTCCTGCCATGCAAGCCACACCACTGGCAAGGCTGTTGGATATCGAAACTCGGCCGCATTGTTTCATATCAACTTACAATTCTAGAATGTTTCTGATGCATCGACCTTGAAGTCTTGGCTGCAGGTTCCTGAGTGCGCCCTGCCATGCAGCCCCCCAAGGACAAGCTAAACGTGTGTGAGTGTGGTATCGTCGATCCGGTTAGCCAGGATAGGTCCCCATTGCCCCAGTCCAGCGTCCCTTGTTCGAAGGTTTGTGGCGCGCAACCCATCCCAAGCGTTGGAGTGATATCCATGCGACTCTGCCACACCGAGGACTGTGAAGGTACTCCGGACCTTCCTCCGCTTCACTGATATCAGCAACGGGTGCGACCCCCACCGCTTGGTCCTAGCAAGAAACCCCTTGTTTTTATCCCTTCCTTTCCTTGGGTGTTTCCGATCATCGGTGTGGCTGTGGAAACGACATCTGTTTTGTCCCGTGATCCATAAGGGAGGGGCGCGGGGGGGGAATTATTGTGAGGGCGCAGGTCCAAGAAGGACCTCCGAGCCCAGCGCTTCGCCCGATCTCTTGCGACGCATGGCTTGGGAGCAAAGACGCACCATCAGGCTGGGGCATCTTCGTGCTATGCTGGGGCGTCGCCCCGCATCCCCCCCCCCCTCCCTCCCATTCGACGGGCATTTGTGAGGTACCGCGACCTACCTTCCCGCCCTGGGCCTTATCCAGCGGTTTTCCTGTTCTAGCAACCTCGATGTCGGCCTTCGTTCGCCTTACCTACGCTGAAAAATGTGTCATTCCGCCTCACTTCGCGAATTATCCTCAACAGGGATAATCGGGTGTGCTAAGGGTACTAATAGCGATGGAAACTTATCCACATGGTGTTGCCAGGCCGTGCGTATTTATCTTGGGCATCCTCTGCACACTTGTTCTCCACCCTTCCCCATATATGAACTTATTCAAGCCTCAGCCAGTTATCACAAATAAAGTATACTTGGGTTCTCTGCCGAGGACCACATTTCTTCCGCGTTTACGACTCGTTGGTGCCAGCAACCAGCCGACCTTTCTCTGCAAGACGTGACCGGTTAACAGTACGGTCAGGCCCTGGCATCACCACACCTTTTCACGGCCAGCCATAGTTTCGATGGCGTCGTACCCAGATTCTTTGTACCTCTCGGACCCGGCAGCCCAAAATGGGTTTTGGGATGGTTCAGCCAGCATGCAGAGGAGCGACTCGCAGTCCACCGCCTGTACTATAAACAGTAGCTACACAGCCAGCACCGTGGTATCAGGATACTCTTCGGCGACCGATTTCTCGCTCGAGTCCACCCTTCCCGAAGATGGGACCTACCGGGAGACATCATCGTATCCCGACCCATGCTCCTTTCACGACACACTTGATGCCAACCACATGCTATCTGCTACCGGGTCACAATACCAGCAGAGTGGGACTCAGATACCTCAGGGATTGCAACTTCCCAGCACTCTCCAGCTCTTCAGCACACAAGCCGGTAATGAGGAAGCCGCTTGGCAAGCGACCCAGGCAGCAAATTCCTTGATCGTCAATCGGCAAACCTTCTCGGGTGGCGGCCCATTTCTGGTTACCTCGGAGGCAGTCGAAGAAGCTTTACGGCGGCATCAGGGGCAGAGCGACGAGGAACCTGTCCGCCTAGCGGTTCAAGCTGTCCTTTACCAGCAACTCGACCTCCGACTTGGTGACACTGATCACTTCTACCATGAGATCATCCGACTACTCCAAGAAGCCGCCTACCAGCTCCAAATACGACTCCAAGGACCGAATGTGATCGATATATGTTACTACGCCATCGCCGCAGTCCTTGCCGACCTGACCGGCGACCCGGAAGCCGATAACAACGGTGCAAGCTCGCGGCTGGCAGATGATGCTTGCAGCCCGGACTTGGTCCCCGGCCAGTAAGTCGCACCACCTCGTCCCTGGTCTAGGGTACCGCAAGCCTTGCTAACGATATCACACAGCGCCTCCTCGTCATCGGAAAAAGAAAAGTTCAAATGCCCATACCGGGGGTGCAAGCATATGGCCCGTCGACAGGCCGACCTAGACCGGCACTTCAAGATCATGCACCTCGCCGACGACCAAAAAACAAGGTACTTGTGCGACTACCCAAAGTGCGGCCGGCACATCACGCCCTTCTACCGCCAAGACCATTTCCGAGACCACCTCCGCGAATACCACCGCGAGGATCTTGTGCGGCGCGGAAGCAAGGGTGACGAGGAGTGGTGGTCGGACCGTAACCCGGACGCCCTAAAGAATGGCTGGTGGCGCTGCACCCGCTGCCTCGTCAAGGTCCGTCACAAGAAGAATGGTTATTCCTGCCCCGGATGCAAGACTCGCTGCGAGAAGGAACGTCAGCAGTACCGGCAAATATTCGCAAATGCCGGGCTCTAAGGCGGCTGCAGCAAAGAGGTGGATACTACTACGTCCATTCCCTTAGTTTGTTTTCCTCTCGCTTGAAGGTGCCTTCATATTCCTCTTTCATATTCCTCTTTCATGTTCCTCTTTCATGTTCCTCTTTCATGTTCCTCTTTCATACTCCTCTTGGCTTCATGTCGGAGTCTTGCTCTTCAAAATCCTTTCTCTTCCGTTCTTTAATTGCTCGGTAACCAGTTCTCGGTTGTTTTCTTGTTTGTTGTTCATGCAAGTCCTTTTCTTTCCTACTTCACTACGAATGAATGACAAGCAGTCGAGGAGTTGAGTTCCAAGTGGGGCAATGCGGTATCTTGGCAGCGCCAAGCAGGGCATTCCGTTCATTATCGGGACACTTGGGGTCATTTTCGGTTTCGGTGCTTCCTGTCCTTGACTTTCTGGGCGTTTGGGGGACTTGTGGTTTATGCGACATGGGCGGGAAAATACAGGCACCCGAGGTTTTCTTTATTATATCCTGAAGACTCCGGTTCGATGCCTGTCTGGCAACGACGGGAGGATTCAGCGCCCACGTTTTCAATGAGGGTGGAAGGCTGGCTGCATCATGCAGGCAGCTGCTTTCTTCCCACATGGCCTTGCGCCATCTTCGGCCCGGCGAGGCTGTGTATCAACGTTGTACGTTTTCTTTTGTTCGGGAGGGCGGAAGACGGAGGCACGTCGGGGTATCAAAACGATAGAGGTGATTGGGTACGTTCAGGGGCAAGAATCCCGCCATCCATTTAAATTATTGTAAACAATCGAACGGGGGGACGATGACTTTGTACTGTCTGAAGAAGCGATTTGGTCAAGATGTGAGAATTGAGGTGGGGCGGCCTGTCGCGTTTAGTTCTAGGGCCGAGGACAAGCAAGGGGTGGCGCGAAGGAGAATACCGTAGCTCGACCAACAAATTATACAAGGCAATTGTACTTTCCCATAAACTCCTGACACAGTTTCAACCGGCTGAGGGAGTATCATGACGTGCTATGGTGGCTGATTGGTACAGTTGGTGTTTCTAAAATGTATATCCGGCGATATCCGTTCCTTATCGCCGCCGGCTCGGCTCCTTGGGATCTCGGATGAGTGGTTTTCCAGACGAACCCCGCAGCCTGCACGCTTGCATGCCCCCATGGGACCAGGGGTCAGTGTGGGGAATTGGGGTCCCAGAGCCTCTGTTCCATTCCCCTCGTGCCCCGCTTCCCGGGAAGAGTTTGCCCATCTGTCATCGAGCACACCCTTCTGTTCAATCAGTGCGCATTTCGCTGATCACCTGGATTGGAGCCGAGAGCAGACAACAACCTGTAAACAACGCGGGAGGAGTGCAACCGACGCCTTGAATCAGGCTCTTGTTGATTGAGATCCCAGTGTCTCAGATCCCCCACCTGGACTTTCTCGCATGTATATCCCACTGATCGCCCTCGCTCCACAATTCGAGCCACCCTGCTAACCTCATCGCCCACAGCTTCTCCAAGACCCCGCCAAGCAAAACTGACATTTTGTGTCACGACCAGGAAAGCGCATTCCTCTACGGTTGGCACCGGGTCCTCCTAGTCTCGGGCTTTCGTGCAGACTCCCGCCCTTCTTAACTTCCCCCTCTGCCGGACGCAGTTGCCGCGGCCCACCCGACACATCCAATCAAGAGCTTTCTTGATCCGACATCGAGGTTGCTTCCTCGGCTCTCATTCACCGGGCTTCTCTCTCACTTGCCAATTCCAGCTCCGAAGGCCCGAACCTGCTGTCTTCGAGCGGACCGATCCGGCGCGCCAGAACAGCCCGACCCTCCTGCCTATCTCAGAACCACCACCTCTTATACGTTCGACTTCCTCCTTCCTTGTTTCCATCATGTCGCCGTCTACCGCAGCCTTTCGTGCTTCCCTTCTCCGCACATCCGCCTACACCCGTAACACCTTCAAACCGGCCTCCAGCAGTTTCCGTGCCACACCTAGGTCCTCTGTTCCCCGCACCGCCCCCGTCCTCGTCTACTCCCTGATCAACCGTCGCACAATGGCTACCGACGCCCCCGCCAAGATCAAGGTCAAGAACCCCGTCGTCGAGCTCGACGGTGATGAGATGACCCGCGTTATCTGGAAGGATATCAAGGAGAAGTTTATCTTCCCCTATCTGGATGTCGATCTCAAGTACTACGATCTCGGCCTCGAGTACCGCGACGAGACCAATGATCAGGTCACCCTGGATGCCGCCGAAGCTATCAAGAAGTACTCGGTGGGCGTGAAGTGCGCAACCATCACCCCTGATGAGGCTCGTGTCGAGGAATTTAAGCTGAAGCAGAGTATGTTGGACCCGGTAGCCGCATTTTCGTGCAGTGACGATCTGAATGGAATAATGGGAAGCTAACCTCTTCTTCACCGCCGACAGTGTGGCTTTCGCCCAATGGCACCATCCGAAATGCGCTTGGAGGGACTGTTTTCCGTGAGCCCATTGTCATTCCCCGCATTCCCCGCCTGGTAGCTGGGTGGAAGAAGCCCATCATCATTGGCCGCCATGCCTTTGGCGACCAGTACCGCGCAAAGGACCTTGTCGTTCCCGGCCCCGGAAAACTTAGCATGGTCTACACCCCGGCTGGCGGCGAACCGCAGGAGATCGAGGTGTTCCAGTTCAAGAACGGTGGCGGCGTCGCCCAGACCCAATACAACACCGATGAGAGCATCACAGGCTTCGCACATGCTAGCTTCAAGCTCGCTCTTGACAAGGGCCTTCCCTTGTACATGAGCACTAAGAACACCATTCTTAAGAAGTACGACGGTCGCTTCAAGGACATCTTCCAGGAGCTTTACGATGGAGGGTACAAGGCCCAGTTTGAGGCCAAGGGTATCTGGTACGAGCACCGCCTGATCGACGATATGGTCGCCCAGATGATCAAGAGCAGCGGTGGTTATATCATGGCTCTGAAGAGTAAGTTGGCAGCTTGAATCGTTTTCACTTGGTTTGGTGAATACAAAGTACTGACTGGGCCGGTAGACTATGACGGTGATGTTCAGTCCGATATCGTCGCCCAGGGCTTCGGCTCTCTCGGCCTGATGACCTCGGTCCTCATCACCCCCGACGGCAAGACCTTCGAGTCCGAGGCCGCCCATGGCACCGTCACTCGCCATTATCGCGAGCACCAGAAAGGCCGCGAGACCTCCACCAACCCAATTGCCTCCATCTTCGCCTGGACCCGCGGCTTGATTCAACGTGGCAAGCTGGACGAGACTCCCGATGTCGTCGCTTTCGCCGAGGGCCTCGAGCGTGCTTGCATCGACACGGTCGACATCGACGGGATCATGACCAAGGACTTGGCTCTCGCCTGCGGCAAGACCGCTCGCGAGGACTACGTCACGACTGGCGAGTACCTGACCGCCGTCGAGAGGAGGTTGAAGCAGAGCCTGAAGGAGAAGCTTTAAGAAATCAATGATACCAACCGACGCCATTTCTGGCTGTTAGAATTTTCTAGGATATGAACCACAGGAAACCCGGGTTTTCATTCCATTCATGGGCGGCCATTTTCGCAACGGGGGAAGGAGTAGATGTCGGAAAGCAGGGCTACCTGATTGTTTGGGCGTTGTCGTTACATATATGCTCCAAATCTGCGGCCACAATTACCCGTCACCAGCATCCTCTGTATATCCTGGATGCTAGGGGGGTCACAACATAGCAGTTCCTTGTATATACAACAGCTGGGAAAGCCAAGAAGATGCCTAATTCACAGCCCCCTTCATGTCACGCAATTGCATTTCCTCTAAAGAGCTCGACCCGTTTCGTACGGGGTTAAATCTGTATAGGTAGGACACTTCCACAAGCACCATGATAATGATACAACCCAGAGAGAGAAAAAGAACGCCTCGCCCACGCCAAGTCTCGCTTTACTACCAGGAACCTCCAATCTAAACCCCCTAATCCATGTTATTCCCAGCTGTTGCCAAATCTCCGAACATTAGCAAGGCCTGGCAACGCCCTCCCACCCCCGCCAGATGATGTTACAGTTTCGCAAGACATCCGTGCCGAGAAATGCCACACACTCCTCTGAATTTTGTAGCGTCGAGCCACTCACGCTAAGGTGGCCGGCCAAGGTGATCAATCGTCGTCATGTCTTCCAGACCACGCGACTCCGTCGCTCTTTCTCGAGCCCTTAGCCGACGAGCTCCTCTCTGACGCCGCGCTATGGCCCGACCAACCGTGGGTTTCACTCTTCCGCGGCCCCTTCGCCGTCGGCGTGCGTTCGGCGCCCTCGCTCTTGCGCTTCTTCTTGGTCGGCCGACTCGACCCGCCCTTCGGCCTGTACCCGGGGTCGTCGTCCACAACCCGCTTCCGCTTGCCCTTGCCCGCGCCACTGCTGCCGGCGGCGCCCGCCGCGCTGGGCGTTGCCGCACCACCGCCCCCGCCGTTACCATAGCCGGGCTCGTCGTCGTTGTCCTCGAAACTCTCCGTCGCGGCGGCCGCGGGCCGGCCGTGCGCTGCGCTGGTGCGTTTGGAGCGCGCCGAGCCCGTGCCGCGGGGCGCGCGATCGCCCTTGCCGCGGCGGCCGCTGCCGGCGCCGTGTCCGTGCCCGCCGTGGCCGTGGCCGTCGTCGCCACCGCCGCCACCGCCGTGCTCCTTGCCGCCGCCGTCCTTGTCGTGCTCGCCGTCCTGCAAGAACGTCTTAGGCGCGTGCTTGCGCAGCCAGTTGTAGACCGACGTCGGGTTGCGCACCGCGAAGTCGCGCTGCGAGTCCTTGGGGTTGGGGCGGTCGGCGTGCGCGAGCTGCGCGAGCGTGGGGAGCGGTACCGCGTCCGCTTTGCCGGTCCCCGCCGCCGCGTCTTCGTTGGCGAGATGCGCGTCCAGTTCCCAGATGTAGTTGTCGAGGTCGTCGGCGGTGAGGAAGGAAGGCGGGTGTGATTGGCCCTGGGCCGGGTCTGAGGGCGAGTCCCGGCCGGCTTCGAGGTCTGCGAGCAGCTCCGGGAAGCGCTCGGCGGCCGACGCGAATCTGAAATGTGGTACCTCTTGCAGGAGTTTCTTGTAGGGCTTGGCTGGCGTCGGATCGGGCGGGGGTGTTGACGGCCGGTCGAAGTCCAGGAAGAGCGCGGCATCGTCGGAGGGGAGGTCGATGGCGAGGTCTATTTGCTTGTCGGGCGGGATCTGGCCCGAGTTGTTGACATCGAGAAGGAGGTCGAGTAACCGACTGATAAAGAGTTAGTAAGTCACGCCATCAAACCAAGATTAATGCAACGGAGCGTACTCTTTCTGTACGGCGAGTCTCTTGGCCGTGGCCAGCGCCTTCTGTTCGAGCCTGTGAAGCTCTTCGCCATCATGCATCTTTTGGTCGAACATGATGCGCATTTTGCGGTATTTCTTCTTCCATGACCGGTATGTGGGTTTTTCGTCGGTCATTCTGACGTCGCCGGAATCATCTTCGGCTTTGACCTTCAAGTCGAGCCGGCTACGCGCAGCGACCTCCATGTGTGTGGTGTTTAGGTGGGTGTCAATTGAATGATCGATGGAGTTTGTGATTCGGATTTCCGTTGGAGATGCAGAGTTGAGTTGAAGAATAATTTGTAACAAGGGCGTTCGGGCTAGCGGCCTGTGCTGGAATTCAGAGTGTCAGGGCGAGGGAGAAACAGAAGGCTGAGCCGTTGATTGTCCATCGTGTTGGATGGCGCGTTGCACCCCTGTATTGGAATGGTTGAAGGGGTAGGAATAACGTAACATGGAGAGCTTTTCGTTTTTAGTACGGTACTTACAATTTTGATACCTTTAATACACCGCTTAGCACCATGCAAGTTCACCTCTAATACAGCCGGTACTAAAGTTCACAACTCCATTGCCGAATTATGGAGAACTCCAAAAGCGTCGCTCACCATCCAAGGAAACCCCCCAACGTCAAAAATAGGAAAAAAAGGGTTCCCTAGTTTCGACCTTTTCTCACATATACCCAACCAAATTGTTGCATGTTCAGGACCCTCGTGCTCAAAATGAGCGAAAACGCAGCAAAGCGGTTGAAAACCGACAACGGTGTGGTCGCCATCGGCACACACAACGGCCACTTCCACGCCGACGAGGCGCTGGCCGTCTACATGCTGCGTACCCACGTACCGACATACTCAGGCGCCAAGCTGGTTCGGACGCGCGACCCCAAGCTGCTGGAGGAGTGCCACACGGTCGTCGACGTCGGCGGCGAGTACGACGCCGCGCGCAACCGCTTCGACCACCACCAGCGCACCTTCGCAACCACCTTCCCCGACCGCCAGACCAAGCTGAGCAGCGCGGGGCTGGTGTACATGCACTTCGGGCGTGAGATCATCGCCCGGCGCCTGGCGCAGGCCGAGGACAGCGAGCAGGTGGGCATGCTGTGGCGCAAGATCTACGAGAGCTTCGTCGAGGCGCTGGACGCGCACGACAACGGCATCAGCGTCTACGACTCGGCTGCGCTCGCGGCCGCGGGCCTGGAGAAGAAGTTTTCCAACGGCGGCTTCACCTTGGGTGCCATGGTTGGGCGGCTGAACCCCAACTGGAACGACCCCACCCCCGCCGACCCCGCCGAGGCGCAGGCGGCCGAGGACAAGCGGTTCGAGCTGGCTAGCCAGCGCATCGGCGAGGAGTTCGACCGCGATCTTGATTACTACACCAAGGCGTGGCTGCCCGCGCGGGAAGTGGTCGCTGGGGCGTTTAATGGACGGCAGGAGTTTGACAGCCAGGGCCGTATCATGGTGCTGCAGGGCCAGTCGGCGCCGTGGAAAGACCACCTCTATACCCTGGAGGAGCAGCAGCCCGAGGGCGGCAAGGTGCTCTATGTGTTATACAAGGAGAAGCCTGTCCCGGATGCCAAGTGGAGAATCCAGTGTGTACCAAGCACTAAGGATTCGTTCGAGAGCAGGAAACCGCTTCCTGAGGCGTGGAGGGGCTTCCGCGACGAGGAGCTGGATGGGATATCCGGAATCAGCGGCTCCGTTTTTGTGCACGCTGCGGGATTCATCGGAGGCAACAAGACCTTCGAGGGTGCCCTTGCCATGGCACAGAAGGCTCTCGAAATATGAGAGGCTACACAGATGCGCCCGAGGTGGTTTCATCGCTGCCCAAGCGGGTCATTCCTGACTAGCAGGCGTTGGGCAGCTAGACGGGCCAGGCTGCGACGCCAGGGCCGGGAAACCTTCCGGGAAAACAACAAGGCTTCGCTTGTTAACCCCCCGAACATGGTAGCCGTGGAAGGGCGCCTCATCGGGTTGACGGCCTATTGAGGTCTCGCCGGCAAATGGTGACCTTGAACTCCATGTACTTGCTACCAACCAAGAAAGCCTACATGTGATACAGATGGTACTTGACAATAAAACCCAATCTGAGGCCGGCACTTCCATGTTCGCGTTGCTCTCCCTGTGCCCAAGTGACCCAGAACCCATCGAGCGCTATCTCACACTAAAGTCGTCAATCTCGGCTCCGTGAACTACCCCGAAAGGTTCGGCGGTCGGGAGGGAACGGTCAAAGCCGAGTTGTTGGAAATAAGAAATGATGCCAGAATGCTTCGTGAACCCGCGTCAGTAAACGGAATAAGTACAGAAAGCAAGACAGTCTCCGCCGAATCCCCGTCATCCGCGCGCGCGACCCTTCTTCGTCATCATCATCAAAGTGAATCAAGCCAGACCAACCCAACCCAACCCAACCTAACCCAACGCCACAATCGTTTTCGTAGTCTCGTGGTTCCCGATCAAAGTGTGCAATTTGATGCCATCCCTCAAGATGCGCATCAAGGAAGACGTAAGCACAGTCTGATTCTCCGAGCGCAAATCAAGGTCCCAAACGCAACGACGCATGTCATGTCCCATATTCTCGAGATCGCATCGCTCATCGGCGGACTGGGAGTTCCTGTTGCTCGCCAGCGGCCACCTGGGCCGTTTCTTCGGGTACAGTAGGAGATTGTTGTTCCTGCTGCTGCTCCTTCTGCTCGCCAGAAGGGTTGTTGGCCGCCTCGATGTCCTCGGCATTGGTCTCGCGGTTCAGAAAGCTGCTCTCCTTCACGGGGCTACCAGCCTGCAGGCCCGGGTGGTGCTGGTGGTGGTGATGGGGGTGTAACGGGCTGCCGATGCCGTTAGGTCCGCTGACGGGGCTCGAGAGATGGGGGATGTTCTCGGGGACGGGGTGCTGGCTGCCGACGGCGCCTGTGTCAACGCTGTCGCCCTTTCCGGCCTTGCTCATGGCATAGTCGCCGCTGTCGAAGTACTTGCGCTCCTTGAGATGCTTGGCGAAGTGGTCGCTGCGGTTGGGGAGTTTGCCATAGAGCCGGAAAAGTCGCTGCTCCTCGGGAGAAAGGGACTGCGGGGTTGAATGGTGTTAGTGACAGGTCTGGAGAGATGAGAGGGCAGCCCAACGCAGCTTGATGCTATATGCCAGCTTCTGGATTGTCTACGCTATGCCTGTAACGCTGAAACACAAAATGGGTGGCTCACCTTCACGTCAACCTTCTTTGCCTGATGAGGATTCATGGTTGCAGCGTTTCTAGAAGCTGTACCCGATTGACCGATCGACTTGCCCGTCAATCAAACCTCGTACTGTCCGCCAGTTGCAAACAGATTCCACTGTGGGGGGGATGGCCAAATTCAAAACCGTCCGGATGTGTCAGCCTGGCTGTCGTGTAGTTGTTCCGTGTGTCGACGACGTCTTGCGAGGTGAGGGGCAAGAAGAGTGCGGTTCGCAAGGCGTGAAGGTGGGATGGCCAGTGGTTGTGCTGCGGTTACAAGTGGGGAGTGGAGCTTCTGGTTGTCCACTAACAAAGAATGACCAAGCTAAAACGGTACCTGAAGCAAGCTCAGTGGACAGCGTTTGAAGTTGTGTTGCCATTCAGAATGATCTAGTGCCGTAAATCGTAAAATAAAAACAAGCCTAGCTTCCTTGATTATATAGGGAGGTATTTATGTTTACTTTGTCAAAATACCGGTCTGTTGTTAATATCATCTCGGGTTGTTATGCTGGGAGTCACAAATTCATGCGGTTGCCGGTGAGATCCCTGCAGCCTGTGGCTTCGTTACTACGCAACTTACTGAGCTTCGAGCCGCTCAGATCGCTTATTGATCCTTGCGCCAGCAACCTTGTGCAACAGCCGGCACTTCCCGCTCTCCTACTCTATAATCAACCACAAATCATCGAACCACAGCCGGACCACTCGGCTTGGTCTTTTGCGAGTCAATATGTTACCGCGGTTACTCTGCTCGAGCCGCGTTACGACTTGAGCCAGAACTCAACCACGTTAGGATACAACCATCTTCAAGATACATCCATAATCGCATGTCAGTCATGGTCAAGGGGGGTACTCTATCGCAGTAATTGCCCAAATAATAGAACTAGCTGTAAGAGAACTGGCAACCTTGAACCTGATATGGGTCCAACCTTCGGCGTTCGAAACTCCAAAACAATGCAAACTCTCAACTCTCGACCCCCAATCCATCGCTGATAGTTCAATGCGGTAGGGGGGGGAGTATGGCACATCCCCCTCTAGTCACGCGACAACGCCAGCAGCGCAAACAGCCCCCCCTGCACCGGCCTCGCCACAAAATATGGCCCGTTCGCCGGGAAACCTCCCGTCTCGGAATCATACAAGTCGGTCATGGCCCGGTCCGACGTCGTTGTCCCGACCCAGTGGGCCAGCTTGGAAATGAACATATCCCGCGTCGACTGGCTGGCCACGGCGGCCGCAAACATCTCCCAGTCTGACTTGGTCCACGTGTGCCGCGTGTCGAGGGGCACGCCATACTCGTTGGCGACCGTGGGGTAGAAATTGCTTTGCATGTCGAAGATGGACTGGTCGATGAAGTCGAGGTTGAGCAATTTGTCGGCGTAGATGTTGTAGAGGAGGCCTGGGGGGGGCTCAGTACTCGGTTTCCAATCACGGGGAAAGGGGTAGAGAGTGTTTACATACCATGACTGTTGGCGTTTCCATAGCTTAGCGTCGTGTGAGGAGGGTTTGCTTGGGAGTTGATGCCAAACCCTTTCCAGCCCTCCAGATACCTGTCAGCCACCTCTCCAAAGGTGTCATCGTTGTTGGTCAGCTGGGCAATTTGAGACATGGCCTTGAGCCCGATGATGCCCTTGATGGCCAGATTCGTCTGGTTGCTACACGGCGTTGATTAGCAGTATCTTAAACTCTGTGGACAGATGACCTACGCCAGAGTTCCCGCGAAGTCATCAGTGCTGAGTTGGTTCGCGGGAATCAGAGACTCTTCCACCAAGAATTTCGCCCACTGAGACAGGATGGGGTAGTGGGTTGAGAGGTAGGCCGTATCGCCGGTGCGCTGAGCGTATGCCAAAGTCATGATAATCATGTTGCCACACTCCTCTAACGGCATTGCTTCATCGTTTCCGGCCGGGTAGCCCCTAGCTACCGGGAAGGTTCCGAGGTCATGCTCAGCATAGTCGTTCGGGTATGCGCCGCTCTCCTGGTTCTCGAACAAAGGATCGAGCAAGTATCTACCAAGTGTTGCGTTCAGATACATGAAAATCGGGTAAGCAGGGAAGATGACGTCGACGGTTTGGATGTCGCTGTTCGAGCTGATCTCCTTGAGAAAGATGTATGGCTTCGAGGAGGTGCCGGCGTACTGCAGCGCTCCAAAGGTCTGGCGGACCGCAAGCGTGGTGATAAGAGCGTAATCCTTTCCTGCAGCACTCTCGGAGTCGCTCCGTATCCGTTGGTCCAGAGCAGAGGATACTTCGCTAGCGTGCTGATAGTCGTCGTAGAAAGCGACAAGCGCTGAGATGTCGTCCTTGTAGTATGATGACCAGAGCCCTGGGACCGCCTCCAACTGGCCGCTCTGCCCGGCAAAGTTGATGACCTGGTTCTGGACCAGACCGAGGGTGAAGACTCTCTCCACATCGTCTCCTTGGACGTCACCCAAATCATGGGATAGCGCAAATACCGGCCTGGACTGGTCAACCCGCTGTCTCCGAAAGTTCCATTCGTGTAGGGAACTTACCATTGCTCACTCACTGGCCGAAAGTTGGACTCCTTGGTGTTTGCCAGCAGTCCATGGCCCGCAAACTGGCCTCGCACCGCACTATCTTGACCGATTTGCCAAGTGGACTATTTCAGGCCTGTTAACTTCCCCACGCTCCCCAAGTGAAGGATAGAGAAAATAACTTACACCATCGTCGACACGCGTGGCTAGGTACCAGTTCCCCCAGCTGGCAATTTCATTCGATTCTCTAAACTCGTCTTGGGTTTGGCGGAAGAACTTGTGGTACGCGATATCGCCAACGGTGGCGGTATCCCACTCAACAACCTGAGAAGTGTCTCCACTGGCCCATTCTGAGCATGGTGTTAGCAAAATAAACACATCACAGGCCTATAATAGTGGGAAACGGCACCTCCAGAGACATCCATGTAAACTTGGACTTTGTGGGATGCTCCATCGGAGGACTTCGCCCTGGTAGAAATGTAGGAAAACTGCTGTGATTGCCGTGCCATATCGTCGGGGTAAACCGGCGACAAGAAGGTGACGGTCAAGGTAACCTTCCCGTCTACGTCAAACGTGAAGATGCTTTTGGTCGAGGTGTACTCGAGCGACACCTGGTTGACGTGTGCTGGGCCTGGTGCGCCGCCCATCCAGTTGTATGTCACCCCATCCACAGCTACAAGGCCTTGCCAGCCCAGAATATTGCCGCTGTGCATACAGTAAGTCACAATGAGTCGGAAAGCTAAGAATTTTGAGGGCCACTTACGTCCAATGGCGGGGCCAGGCGCCGGGTAGGATAGCCCCGGAGCCCCCCTGGAGCCAGGCGTTTAGATACGGTGACCTCACAGCCAGGGGAACTGCTGGAGGTTTTGCCGGGGAGAAGGAGGAGGCAGCAGCAGCAAGATAGCCAACCATGGCCGCTAGCGCGGCCAGCATTGTTAAGGACCGCATGGTTTGGCACGAAAATAATGTAACGTGGGAAATGGATCTGGGGGGAAGGAAGGAGGAGGAAGAGCCGGGAACAAAACGTTCCCAAGGCTGCTAATGATTTAGAAAGAAGAATGGAGTTCGTAGAGGCTACCGAAAAACGGCCTCCGAAGCGGCCCAGATACACAAGGGACCCGGCTGATGAAGATCCGGAAGTTGTAAGTGGCAAGAGCCGGGTCGGGAAGCCGGGGGCTTTTGTAAACGGCCAGCAACATCAGAGAAGTGGCACAAGGCGGGCAGGAAGGCGCTGGAGGATGTGATGGGACTCACCACCAGTGGTACAACAGAAGGAGCAACAATTAGCGGTGATGGACACTCTCGAGGCTCGAAGTATTGTGCACCCAACACCTACAGCCCGAGAGTTAGGGGAAGGTGTATCCAAAAAGAGAAGGTGATGTTGGGTGGCAGCAGGACACGGTTCTCCGGCGATGAGAGTAGCATTTCGGCCGAGAGAGGTGCTGAGTATACCACGCAGCCTCTCTGTCAAAACCACCCCAGTGGTGTCTTCGGTCGGCGCGGGATCTGCTCATGGGCCCCAGGCCGGCGTGCGTGATGTGGGACAAGGGACGAAGCTGGTGTCCCATGCCAAGATCGTAGGTAGGGCATGCAGTGACATGACCACGCGCATACCACAAGGAATGGAGCCACTGGAAGGGTCTGGGTACCCTCAGGAGCATTCCAGCCGCCCCCCATCACCTGCTCCACGTCATGAGATCATAGGAATGGTTCGAAAACCGAGCAGGTAGCGTTAAGGCCGACAGACCCGGGAGAGACCGAGCCCCCACACTGCTAACGGACATTTACTACTAATTAAGGCCATTCTGAAGTCTTAAGGATTCGGCACTTGCCGTGAAAACCACGGAGAGCGGGGAACGGGCACGGAGGGACGCGGAGGTGACCCCGAAATGCGGGCCCTGCGGCTGCCGAAAGGGGCCCCGCCTGCAGTGCTTGCCGGTTGAGATACCTACTCTGCCGGTGAGCGTGGCCGCGGTCACTGCTACGTAGGTAGGTGGTTGGAAAGCCCGGGGAGTCGGTCAGTTGCCGGTTCGAAAAAGAGGCAGCGGAATCCGAGACATTGGAGGTATGGACCAAGTGCTGTGGTTTGATTTAACAACTCAAAGCGAAGCCATTGCTACCGCCCTAGTTTCTGCCGATGACTTCTTTCCCTCATAACCTCCCCGGGATCACAAGATCATGAGGGGGAGGTCTCTGAGAAAAAAAGCACCAGAAAGGATGCGGCAGGTGCTGTGAAGTTTGGCCAACCAGGCGGCCGCGGTGCTAAGCCGTGGTGTGGGGTGAGAACAGGGATCGCGATGATCGACTTAGGGGAAGGCACGCTATTCCTTAGCGGGTAGGGCCCGGTGACGATCCGCACGGACCTTCATACACACAAGACCCTCCAACATCTTTCTCAATGTCCCTCCCTTCACCGTCCGCTGTTAGCCAGCCTGCCAACGCAACATTGAAGCCAGGTCACTGGGCCGAGACAGTGTTACGTTAACAGCACGAGCGCCACACCGCCTGCTATTAAATCCGCTACTCAGGCAGACATCGAGGAGAGGCTCCATGATCGGCGCTACTTACTGCAACACAAGCTTTGGTGCCAAGCGTCTTGTCCAGGTCGTCTGCTTCCCGCGCGCGCACTTCGACTTTGGTTTTGTTGATTCTCACTCAGCCTTCTCCGAGGCTCAGGCCATCTTGACCGGATTTTACTACTAAATTCGTGTAATACCCGTCGCACTGTTGGGCCGCCGGGGCCTGGACAGGCAGGAGGCCGACAACAAACCACGGGCAGTGGTGTGCCTGACGGTTGCCCCGAGGTTCGATGTCGTGATGCATGGATGTGAGACCCGAGAACAATGGGAGAGTCTCAGGTTGGATGTATTCTCTGCATATACCTGCAGGGCCCAGCCACTCTACTTGCAGGTTGTAGTTGGCAACAGGCCACGGGCTTCTACTTTGTTCCCATCGCGTCTCTAGCAACCCGCCCCTACAGCTAGGGGCCGTCCTGCTTGCAGCCTGTGTGCCTGGCTATTGCGAATTCGGAGCATGTCTAACCCCGATCAATTCACGAATTACCTATGTATGCCGTTTTAGTCAGGGGGACAATTTCCCGCAGGCGCTAGCTGTATGCTGTGAAACGGCGGCTTGGAGTTTGCACTCGGTGTCCCAAACCACCACGTGCTTGTGTTTCCAAGGCAGTGCGAGCGCCGCAGGCTAAAGAGTGTTGATAGCGGTGAGGCCGCTTGAGATTCGGCATACAGAATACACCGTCCTTTTGTGCTAGCGACTACCGTTTGTTTGTTAGCGGAGCGAGGAAGCAAGCACGGCACAGAAGGGTAACCTACAACTCCGGTTTCTGGCCTCCTTCCGCGGCCTGCCAGCCCCAATGAGAGAGAAATTGCCAATATGTTTCGGCCCTTGAGCTGAATTAGTTGAAGCTGCTCGAAAACAGAGGCGGCGTGCTGAACATGGTAATTCGTGGTACGTGTCCTACCTGCTGTACGCACCGCTAGTCGGCTCAGCATTTGGGTCCCGACCCTTTTCTCGTGCAGCTACCCCGAAAGGCCTCAACGTGGAACCAGGAGGTCCAAACATCGCTATGAACCTAGCCGGTGTCGGACGGCCTGAAAAGGCCGGCGGAAGCAGTCGCTGTGTAGATGTAAGGACTCCTTGAACGTGGGCCCTGCCTTGATCTACAACCCTTCCTCGGCCAACATGTCACCGATGTCGAGATAGAAGGCCACTGCGTTAAACCTATGAGATCAAAAGCGCATTAGAATGGAACCCGCGGTGGATGCAGTAAAAAGCACTTACGACGGCGGGTGGCCCATCCACTTTTGTACTGTGAATCGAAATCTATTGCTCCAGTTGATCAGGTCTAGGTGGTTGACACCTAACAAGGTCCCCTTGTAGGTACCCCATTTGCTGCTCTCGACGCTGACGAGGCCATCATTTGGACCCTCACGCTCCTCAATCACACGGTGAGAATGACGAAACGGGCTCAACAGCGGGGGCTTGTGCTTGACGGTGGCGCCGTACGAAAAGTAGCGCACCGCTGGGTCGTCCGGGGTCTTGGGGTTGAACTCTTCAGCCATATACTTCGTCGTTAGTTGGGCAAAGGCGTTCGGCTCCCACCCAGTGGTCCGCTCCCACAGTTGGTACAGACGGGGCAGATAATGCGGCCCGATCCCGTCGATGAGATAATCGGCGAAGGGGCTGCCATGGTGTGGTGTAGCCACGGTGATAAGAGACTTGACCTTGATGCCGGTGGGCTGGAGACGAGAGATCATGTACCGGGCGTCTAAGCCCCCCATGCTGTGCGCCACGATGTTGATGCTCTTGCCGCGGGCTTGGGCTTCGATGTCCTCAGCCAACTTGGCGGCCCGCTTCTCAATGGAGTCGCTTGGGGGCACCGAGGCGGTGATGACTTCAGCATGATTGGCACTCAGAGCCTCTCTGATCCCGCGCCAGTAGTGAATGCTGGGTAGGTAGGAGCCGGCTAGCTTCAACTCGGCGAATCCCAGCAGACCATGAGCAAGCACGATGGGGTGTTGGGGGGCTTCTGTGGCGCAACGTGTCAGGCTCGTTTTGACTGACACTAGTGCGCATCTGGATTCCCTGAGAAAAACATACTGTAACTGTCCCTGAGCAGGGCGTACTCATCGGCTATCTCTTTGCCCAGACCCTTGATCCGCGCGTCTGTTGGTGCAAAATGGCGGCAAAGCGGTGCATAGGCGCCCAAGTGCCGTCTTGGACCTGCAGACCGACAAATCGTCGCCTGATCTCCTGCATAACGGCGAACTGACGCGAAGGGATCGAGCCATGATGCAGGCCGATGAGCCACTGGCAACCTCCGCATCTGTTGTTGTCTGCTGTCAACTAAACACTCCCCAAAAACGCCAAAAAAGAAATGCAAAACAACAAGAAACGAGCTGCTAGACGTTTCAGGGATTACGAGACATGAATGATGCACATGTAGATCTTCTTTTCTGTTTTCGTGATATTTTCTTTGTGGAGCTTCGGTCTTCCTTGATTCGAGATGCCAGGCTCATGATGGGGGTCTCCAGTTTGCGATGCAAGGCAATCGGCTCGTCCGGCCTGCAGATGCGTGTTGATGACGATTGGCTTAGCACTGCCCAGTTCTGGTAGCAGCGATGGCGATCTCGTTGGCACAGTGTGTATAGAATGTGTAAATTTATTATCTTTACTGTATTGATCGACCTTGGCACGGCAATCCTCAGCTGCCTTCTTTCATTTTAATGCAATTGATTGGAGCCGAAAGAACAACATCATCGCTTCAACCTCCTCTCGACTCGCGATGCCCCGCCATCATGTTATGTTTGACATGCCTGGCCGGGTTGCCGTTGGCTCGAATCGAGCGGGAATGAATCAGTCGGCTGCACGTATCGACGCGCAACACTACGACAGCGACAGTGACCGAAAAGATTGCACGAGTCCCCACGAGCCCTGCTTACCATCTTAGCCATACTGTGCGCGATGCAGCCCCCACCAAGGTTGTTTTGCCGGTGTTGGTCGGCTTTGCCAGGCCTTAATCATCCTCAGCTGGTAGCACGTTCCCGATTGGTCTTTGAAGGTGGATGCGTGGTGGCGGTCGAGAATCAACAACCAACAACACCCTCACCTGCATATCAAACGACCAATTGGGCGCGGTTGTGGTACGCCGCAGCCTGCCTCCCTTGGCTATCAGAAACCGCATTGATGTGTGAAAACACAGTATCGGTTGACTCCCGATTGCCCAGCCAGCTCCCAACGGCAAGGCTGGCTGCTTAAATCCTACCCTGACAAGGACGGGCCTGGCGAAGCTTGTTGATGGTTTGATGGCTGACCCGGCTCGGCTGCATGGGGGTTCGGCGCATTTTATCTGCGCCCATCGGATAACAGCATCATCGGGACAGCTGGGTGCGGGGCACCGGCCTACAGAATCGTGATGTTGTGATGCTGTTGTGGAAAGGGCAAATACATTATCCATGGGGATGAGTGAATATGTTCTCTCTAAGGTACCGAAGTTTGTCGGGTTGAGCCCGCTGGGCTGCGCCCGGCCGACTTTCTCTGAGACCGGGCCGAGGCCACGGCGCTGTCATCCTCGTCCTTCTCCTCTAGGCCCCCTGTCCCCTCCCGCACGTAGTCCTGCATGTTAAGCGCCCTGCGACCTGGGTGCCAGACTGTCGGGGCCGCCACTTCACAAACACGTCCCGCGTTGCAAAGATAAAGAGCATATTTGTACTTCCCTGTTCTAGTCCTCGCTGTATGCCCATCCCAATGACCTCTTCGCCCTGTCTCCCCCTGTGGTTCCGGTTCCTCACCCACGTCGACTGATGTCGAGTCTACCTCATTACCATCGTTGAGGGCAAGGGCGTCTCTGTTCCTCCAGACACCATGTTAGCTGTTGGGGAATGTTCCGGCGAGGCTTGCGGTATCCCGCCGGGCTCTCTGCGGTACGGGGCGACACCAGCGGGCAACGCCTTTATGCTTGCTGCCTTCGCCGCCCTGATCCCGCCCGTTATATACGCAGGATTTCGGTACAGAACGATCGCACACACCTCGTTACTCTTGACGGCACTCGCTTTCGAGGTCATTGGTCATGTCGGCAAGATCTTCCTCGCCGCCAACCCGACCAGCCACGCCTATTCAACCCTCTATCTCTTGGGGACACACTGGGGCGCCATCTTGATCGGATCCGCTGCAAACCTGGTCCTTCCACATGCTATGGTCATTTATGGCGAGGAGTTCCGCCTCGTGTCGGACCCCGTCTACCTGAATATTCTCTTCTTTATTCTTGACATTTTTGCCCTGGCCTTCCAGTCCGTGGGGATAGGGTTTGCCTCCACGGCTCACACATCTACCGAGGTTCGAAGTCCCCAACATTCGGAGAGACGGGCTGTTTGCTGACGACCCCTGAATAGGTTTCCCAAGGCGTTAGTATCCTGCTTACCGGCCTCGCCATCCAAGCGGTCAATCTCCTTGCCTTCTTGGGTACATACCGGTATTTTCGGTACAAGCTTTCCCATCGCCGTTATATCCTCGATGACAGATATTCGCTCGTGTATCAGTCCCGCCGGTTCACATACTTCATGATCTGTGTGTTTAGACCCAGCTCCATGGAGCCACGAACGCCCGCTAACACTGACATGATAGGCATTCAGGTGGTCGCGGCCCTGCTCCTACTCCGAACGGCTGTACGAATCGCCATTTTCGCCGACGGCCTGGATAGCGCATTTGCCACCTCACAAGTCACCACGTTTCTCCTCGACGACACCATCGTTCTCGTCGCAGTTCTCATCATCGCCATCTGCCCCCCCGGCAGGGCGTTCGGCGGCGCTTGGGCCGCAACATCGCCCATGGCCACCTCCCCCGACAGGCCGCACACCCTCCCTCTACGACTCCGACGGCATCGGCGCAACCGAAGCTCTCGCATCAACAAACGGGTAATCTCACTCCCGTACACATCTCCTTCCGCATCACCCAGGTTCAGCCCGGGGTACACGCCGAGAGGGGGGATGACACCGGGGCTCCCAGCGCACCCTTCGCCTCGAGCACCGCCGCTCATCTCGCCACTCATGTCGCCGCGGAATAACCCGGTCCATCAGAGAGCCCCCTACGAGCTCTCACCCACGCAGGAAGTTCCGTATATGGCGCCTCAGGAGAGCCCGGGCATGGATTCGTCCATGTGGATGGCCTCGCCGCCTGTCGATCATGGGAGGAAGAGAAGGATGAGGGCGGGCTCTGGTCCAGAGCCGAACCAAATGGTGGATGGGGATGCTTTGTGGAGTTGATGTTGGATGACGAAACGTGGCAGTGGGAGGCTTTATTGTTTGGGATTAAACTGGGGCGTTGGGTGTTCTTTGAGGTGTTGGGAGGGGACTTGAGAGCTGTCTTTTGTAAGTGTTTTACTGGTGGGCGGCGTATTGGGAGTTGATATGGTGTCGGGTTAGGAGTATGGTTAAGTTGCTTGTCCTCATCTATCTTTTGTTTCAGTAGTTTGCCAGTAAACTATCATGATATGAATCATCTCGAAGGGTCATCTGCGTCTCGTATTCCTAGTGTCTCCATGGTTCTCGACAATAGTACGACAAATAAGCTAAATATGAATGGCATCGGTGCCCCGAGCCCTCTCGGTGTTTCAAAACCCGACCGCTGGCTCATTGAGCCTGCTATTTGGCTTCCTTGGAGGAAACATAACATAGTCTGAGACACGTTTTATGCCGGCGGTACATTGTAAAGCATGTCATGCTTTACAACTTTGCTGCTATACCGAGGGTCTTCTTCCATTGAGCATGGTCTCCTAACTCTTTGTCTCCGTCGGGATCTTTAATTAGCACCCAGACTATTTTAAGTATTCTCGGCGATAATGCCATTCTCGAGCGAGTTTGGCTTCAACAAAGGACGGGCTCCTAGGCAACCGCTTTGTCAACTATCTGCATATAGGGGCACGATGATGGCAGCGTACGTGTGGGATGTATCACAACCCACTGCTGCAGTGCTCCCTAATTTCGCTGATAATATATTGTACATCCGATTTCACTCATACCAGCCTTTAAACACCACAAAGCATACGCCCAGGCCGATGCCGCCGATAACTATGCTAAATTCCGCGGCACGTGTCAATCAGCAAATCCTCGGAAGTCAGAATGTCGATGGTACCGACAGCCAGCAACTGAGTTCTGTCCCTCCCTCGTCCTCAATATCTACTGTCTCTTCCAGTGTTGGCATCGAGGAAACCCTCACAAGCCGACCCACAATGGAGGGCTCTTCCTCCAGCGAAGAGGGCCAAATCCATAACCCAGACCAACAGCCAAATGAAATGGAGCACCACCATGAAGAAAACCAGAACCAGGCTGAAGTGGATCAGCCATGTGAAGAGGATCAGGGCCTTAAAGTCGACGAGGACTCTAGCTCCGGGACTCAAGTCGACGAGGAATCTGGATCCGAGACTGAAGCCCAGGCCAGTGCTTTTAACCGTATATTTGACGCGGTCCAAAGCGCAGAGCACTCGGGTCGAGAAACTCCTCCTTCTATCGGGGGATCCGTGTATAGGGAACAGCTCCCACCCTACTCTTCCCAGCCCCCTTCGAATGAAATTGTCATTCGGGATGTCGAAGATGGCGTCCGGTTGTCGGGTAGAGGTGTTAGTGATACGAGCGCAGACACGGGCTCACGATATCGTCAGACACCTGAGGGCAATGACGAACAGATCCCACCCCCATTATACGTCCCCTCTACTTTGGACCGAGAGCTGTTGCGGGTGAACGATGCCGACGACAACGATTTGCCCAACAACTCACCAGGCGCCATATATGATACGGGAGCCGACGATGTGGGGGGCATCTCTGCCACTGAGCAGGTGCCTGACGAGGGACGAGCTGATGCAGCCCAGGCACCATCCCAAACAACACCAGACAAGCTAGCTGAAGGACAGAAAGGCTCGGAGCAACCTGAGGACACGGCCTCCGCCCCTTTCCCAAACAATTCCAGCTCACCTTTGGTCCAAAAGGGCAACCCTGATATCAGCGAGGAAGATGTGCCTGCTAAAAATGAAGAGGGTCCAAAGCCTCCATCCTCTCCAGGGGCGTCCTCTCAAGACCTTCACAGCCATCCGGACCCCATCTTCATTCACAAGAGTAACACAAGAGACGATAGATTCGCTCCATTCCTCAAGGGGCCCTGCCAGAGGCCAAACGAGACCCTAACGGACCTCACCATCCGAGACCAGATCCGGCGGTGCGCGGCGATCCATGAACGCCCCCTCACCGATGAGGAGGAGGAGGTCATCCGCAAGTTTCATCGAGACTTGGAACGGCCACGTGCGCCAGACGAAGTTAGCGAGTCAACGTTCATCCACTCCCCAGGGGCCCTAGCAAAAGTTGAGCTGTCGATGGCACTTGATAACCTCTCGTACGCGGACGGTAGTAATCGTGACTTCGAAAGCGGCATGTCGCCTTCCATCCCGCCGACCGCTTACCATAGCGAAATTGAGGGCCTCAGGGACGAGTCTAACAGACTAGTTTACATAATGAAGACCCTCACGAGTCGGCTGGAGGAGGTCGAAGGGCGGGTCGATTTCGACAAGCAGCAGTTGCTCACGGCATTAGACAAGAAGACCGCCAACCTATTCCGCAAGATCGGCGAGATCGAGGCTTGTCAGGGCAAGGCCGAAAAACAACTCAGGTCCAGCCGAGCGCAGCTCCACACGGCCTGCGCGGATATCGCGCAGTTCCAGGCCGAGAAGAAGGCCACACAAGAAAAGCTGGGCAAACTGGAGAAGGAGCTGCAGACTGTGAAGGACCAGCTCCACAACAAGAATAAGGCCGAGGACAGCAAGAGCACGCATGACCCCGAGAACAGGGACAAGGTCGAGCTCAGTAGGAAGGGCGCGAATGAGCTCGACGGCCCGAATAAGACCCAGTCTGACAGCAAGATCACGAAAGAACTTGACAACAAGAGCGACGAGCTCGACGACAACAACAAGGCCCACACCACCACTGCCAGGAGCTACGGACCTGATCCGCATTTGGCCGAAAGCACGCAGCCGCCGGCCCGATGGTTCCAACTGACGATTGGGTTCAACTCGAGCTATGTGGTGTTTGCCATGACGGTGTTGGTGTGGCTTGTGACCGAGGGGATGTTGCATAGTAAGCGGCTGTCGGAGGGTTATGGGCCGTTCATCAACGGGGGGTACAACGGGCTGGGGAGTGTGGTCATCTTTGGCACTTGGTCCAAGTTCTTTCTTTTTTACGCCGTGGCTGTCTATCTGGGCGTTGTTTCCCTCAGGGCGGCGGTAAACTAGTGAGCCGGTCTCACGCATGCTTCCAGTTTGAGAAGAGGACGCGTAAGGGTGGCGGCAGGAGGGTAGGATGGTCTGAATAGTCGGTCAGCAATCGTGGTTTTCCCCATAGCGAGTAATCATCATACGGTTTAGAGGGTTTTCACTATTCGTTTTCCAACGCTGTAGACCATGTCATCTCCTGTGCTGTGCAGACAGGTGAGCGAGTTTGTTGTGGGTCAGTGTGATTGTGTAAACAACCCCTGGTCGTGAGTAAGCCCGACGCATGCTGCAAGACTTGCCCGTCCGTGTAACTCTAATCTTCTCATCCATGTTTTCGCAAGCTCTGTGTAGATGACGTGTAAGGCAAGGTGAGGACAATCTGGTGCCCTTCGGTAGCTTCTCGTTCTTTTTTTCTGGTTCGTCGCTAGGACGCACACGGTCGGGCGTTGGCTACCAAAATTCCTCGAGGGCACAGATCTTACCAAGGACCTACTCCAGAGATCCTCCAGAGGTATGTTACCCATCCGCATCGCGGCCAGATCCCCAGCGTAACCATGTGAGATGGATCTACCGCGCGATTTCCTTGGCCCCCCTCCCTTACCGGGAGCCATGGCCTTCAACCCGGCCCTAAAGTTAGGCGGCGTTGGGTGTCTTCGATCGACTCATACGTCCCATCGCCGAACCACCGGAAGGAGCCGTAAGCCAAGCGATTGAGGGCCTCGGGACCGAGTCGTACTCGTCAGACCCCTTATCAAATCCACACAGCTTTTTTGCACATCGGTTTCTTGCCCCTCAACGAGGTGACGGTAACCCCGAGATTGCTACACGGCCCCATTCAAGTTGCTCCAGGTTTGGACAAAAGCCCGGAGCTGTTGGTTGCGTCCTCAGCCGCCTCCGTGAAATAATGCCAACCGAGGAAACGTGATAGGGTCCGTGCTTTGTGCCGCGAGATGCGACGCAACGGTCGAGGTTGGGGCAGTTCCGGGAGAGAATGAAGCAAGCAATGACCCACCATCTCGGACTGGGTGTTATTAAGAATGGCTCAGCAGGGCAGCTGCAGCACTTTGGTGGATACGCAAACCACGTCTGGGTGTGAAGGAGATAAAGTTAGGCTTGTGTTTCACGACAGCTTCCTCTTCCGGCACAGTTTTCGTCATTCCGAGGAAGGATTTTAGTGTGCGAGCAGGTCCTGTCAGGTTCGTGTCCGAGTCGAAACCGCACGTTTAAGGCTGCAGCAGCGACGGGAAGGGAGAACTAGTGGCCCGATCCAGTGGGGGTTCATGTGAAAGGGGGTCGGTCATTCCCCGGCCGCTGCTCGGCGGGGTGCGCCGAAAGGGAGGGGGGGTCGGCCGGGGTTTGCGTGCCTGGTCTGAACAAGTTCCGGAGCGTCTTCCGGTCCATCCTCGGGGAGATCTCACGAGATGCGTACAAGATCCTCTCCCCTCTGCTCCGCGCGGGTCACGCACGTCTCGGTGGGCCTTGGCCATGCAGCCTCGCGGGCCCCAGACCCTAGACACCCAGGTTCAATTCCCACCGCTGACAACAAGTGCCGAAACGATGCAGCGACGCCACGCATTGATCGCTGAGGCAAAAGAAAGCTTATACCCAATGGAGTCTCAGAGGGGAAACCGTGCCAGATTGGGACTTCCCCCAAAGCAATTTGTTGTGTCCTGGGCATTCGGGTGATTTCTAGAGGTCCTTCAATGCACGAGATCGGTGGTCTTCGCCCTAACAGGTCACAGCTCCTTGACCAAGCTCAGAAGGGTTTCGGCCCTACCACTGCGAGCTTTCAGTTCCTAATCGGGGATGGCGCTGCGGGGGCATCCCCATGTTAGCAACGGAGCTTAAACTGACGGCAGGTGCATGTGCCTGTCCCGACCCCAGGTTCCTTCTGCAACCCTGATTCTTTGTTTTCTGTGATTTTACCTATTTTAAGTTTTTTTTTATTCTTTGGCCTTCTAATTCTTTGTTGCTCTTCGGCTTTGTTCGCACAAACCTCGGCGGGTTTTCATGGTTACAACGAGTTGGATTCGTCATCTTTCCCGATCGGGTCAACGCCGATGATGACGGGTTGCCTTGCCCAAGTTCACCGGACCAGCCCAGGCCATTGTGCAAGATCCCGCTTCTGCAGTTGGAGGTCGACCTTCATCTCATGCCAAGGCCCTGGTCTCAAGGTACTACCCTTCGTGACGTTCCTCGACCGGGTTTCTACACAAAAGGGGGTGTCGTCAAGAAGCTTGGCTGCTGACTGCATGCCCATTTGCCCTTGGTGGGCAAGCACAGACACGCCATGTCACAACCCTGCAAATATCGGCCTGGCTATACTTGGTTTATTAAACTGTTACTCCACCGTAGCCAGAGAGCTCCCTACGATGGCTCGCCCTCCCACGCCCCAGACGAGCCAGCTTTCTCAGAACCCATCTGCCGCGCCCACTCGTTATGCCGATTCATGATCGCCATGGTTCATCAACTGCCATTGCCTGCATGCTTGGTTTGACCTGTCGGTGGCGGTTGTCGGTGGTTTAGTTGGAACACGCCCTTCATGAAAATTCTTATCATGAATGTCTGCCTTGACTCCCTTTTGTCGTCATCATTGTCCAACGTTTCACGCCGCCAGCCCGCGTCTGCCACCCGCCTCCCGCTCTTGTCTAAGCGACCTCGGTTGAGTAGTCGCCTATCTAAACTCACGTGGGCAGGAGGCCGTGCCGTTATCAGATGCTGCAAGCTGCAGCGCGCTGCAGTGTGGCAGGCTGGGCAGGACATTGCCGGAACCCCACTGCCCGGAGGCTGGACAGGGCGTGTTAGAGAACCTGATGCGTTGTTGTTTCTTGCCATTTGGCAGATATTGCCTGCGTTTGTGGGGTAAAATTAGGGTGACACCCGGAGTGGGCTCGTCGAACTCTGGTTTTCGAGGACTTCGTCGCATCCAACGGTCAGATGCTGCTCTCCGTCGGTTCCTGTTTTATCCCATCTTTAGCCAGATTGCAGATGCGACTGTCCTGCCAGAGTCCCGGCCTGCTGCTGCCATGGGGATCCGCTTGGGTTACACGCCAGGCGTCCTTGTCTGCCCTGCCAGGCATCGGGTTTGGTGCTTTGTCAAGCTGACCAAATCCCAGACTGGAAGTCGTCGACATCGACAAGCCCCAAAGTGGTTGTCACTTACACCGACCCACCGCCGACCCCCGTCGATATGCGCATGGCAGCCCCGGAGCCCTGCGTCGCCTGCCGCAAGTGCACTACCGCCCTAGTGGGCTGCGGCGCGGCGGTTCATCAGCGGCCCTCTGATATGGTACCGGCGTCCCTTGGCTTCGCCGGCCGGAACTTCCCATGCCATCGCCATCGTGGTTACGGTGGAGTTTCAAGTGCCGTGGCGGTCATGGCCTCTGACACCGAGCTTCCCCCCATGTGACGCTGGCGCAATCAACAGTTCATTTTTGCGAGCCATACATACCTTGCTCTGGCTCTCTCACCCAGCCAGTTGCCGTAATCCCACACCCCTCTCACCACTTCCACCCCCCTTGGACTGTTCTGTGGCACGGCCCTGGAAGGGGACATGCCGGCGCGCAACATGGCGTTTCGGGAAAGGGAGTTATATACCAGGTTGTCAAGAAAGGTGCCGTCAGCTCCTGGGCGATCTAGACCACCACCTTGTCCTTGCTCCTGGAGACCTACGCTCCGTATAAAGCAGCCGGCTTGTCCTGGATCTTGTCTGAAGTGCGGGCTGTCGAACCGTCCTACGAGCTCCTGCTACCCCCGACCCACCGCCATCTTCCCCCCCTTTACGACTTCGTCCCCGTGATGGCTGGACAGCCCGCTAATGGAGGAAACGGACATGGAGATGCGGCTGGGGCCACCCATGCCACAGAGGCCTTCTTCGCCCAGAGGCAAGTGGTGATAGAGCGGATTATGAAGTACTGGGCCGCGGGCATATGTGGCCTGATCGCCGTCTTCGTCCTCTTCCACTGGGCACGTTGGTTCTGCGTCAAGGTGGAACGTTCAAACAAGCCATACGGAGTATTCGGTCGTCCATTCGTTGCGAGCTCAAGGTAAGGGTCACCTTCCTCCACCAGTTCGAAGAGCTATCGACTCACTCCCCTAGACTCGTGAGAAATCTGCTAGTACGAAAAGTCCCTGGCTTCAAATCTGCCGGGCATGCCATGGTCATTATGGCCTATGTCGCCATCAACCTGGCTATCGTGTTCACCAACGTGGACACCAGCTCGATGGGAAGCTTGGGGCACAGGTTCGGCTGGTACGTTGACTACCTTCCCGTACTCCCACCACAACGTTCTGGAATAACTGCTCATGGGGTTGCACACAGGGTAACACTAGGGAACCTCGTCTTGGTCATATTCTTGGCGCTCAAGAACACCCCCTTGGCGTTCATAACGGCCTATTCATACGAACGGCTCAACTGCCTTCATCAGATCGCCGGCTGCAGTATGTTTATTGCGATGCTTCTCCACGGCGCCCTATACACGGCCTTCTTCGACAGCCAGGGCCGGCTGTTGCACATCTACTCCGAGAGTTCAGGGATCGCGGCCATCGTGGCAGGGTTCGCTTTCCTGAGCGTTGTATTTTCTGCTTTGGTCCTTCGACGTTTCTGGTACGAGCTGTTTTACGTCACGCATATCTTCTCCTGGATCATAGCCATCATTGCCGTCGGTTTCCATCGGCCCGAGATTGCCAACAAAACGCTCATTATCGTCCTCATCGCCGCGTCCATGTGGTTCCTCGACCGTGTCATCAGGGCCTCTAGGATTCTGTACTACAGCGCCAACAACGGAGCAACATTGCACCCCTTGCCTGACGGGAGCACCAAGATTGTCATGAAGAAAGTCCCGGCAAGGGCGGAGCCGGGGAAGCACTGCTTTGTTTGGATTCCCGCCATCCGCAGGTTCGAGACGCATCCGTTTACAATCCATGGAAGCTCGCCCCTCGAGTTTACAGTCAAGGCTCGCAACGGGTTCACTAGCGACCTCTACAAGCATGCTGTAGCCAACCCGGGTGTGGCAGTGAGGGCATCGATTGACGGGCCGTATGGCACGTTCCCTAACCCCATGGAGTTTGACAAGATTGTGCTGATTGCCGGGGGCGGTGGTGCCACCTTCACATTCGGCCTTGCCGTCAACGTGCTCGAGAGGATGGACGAGGGGTCCCCCAAGAACATTGTGTTTGTGTGGTCGGTTAAGAAACACGGTCAGTCCCTATCTTTCTGTCCCCAATACCATTTCCGGGCTGACAAGGTGGAAAACAGAGAATCTCTCCTGGTTCAAGGAACAGCTCGAGCTACTAAGGACGCATGCGCACTCGCCCAACGTCAATGTTTCTCTTTATGTTACACGGGCTCCCACGTCGACCTCCGATCTCCCGAGCGAGAGCGAGAACAGCGAGCATCCTGGCCGCTCTGACTCGTCTTCCGATGGCGCTGACTCGCCGCCTTTGTCGCCAGTTGGGTCCGACCTTGAGAAGAACGTCCGTCAAACTGCAGTGCCCGCCGGCGGTTGGCCGCCGCTCTCACAAAGTGCCCTCGAAAAGCAGACGGAAGCCATCGAGACGCAGGTCAAGCATAGTGGTGCGGTTGAGAAAGATACGGCCACCGTTGCGGAAGCCGTATCCCACACCTTCTTCGAGTACCCCATCAAGGCGGGGCGTCCCGATGCTGCGTCTCTCATTCGCGATGCCGTCAAGACTACGCCGCGGAACCAGCGGGTTTTGGTTGCGGCATGTGGACCGAACGGGCTGATGCATGTGGTCCGGGACACCACCGCCAAGCTGATTGTCGGCGATGGCCCGGCCGTGGAGCTGCACTGTGAGCAGTTTGGCTGGTAAAGGATGTATACTTACTACTATAGACGGACTCGGTATCTCCCTTGCCAGGAGCTTTCATAAGCTTACATACGCCCTCGTTTATCTGCCAACGGATCTGCGAGGAACTGTTATTTGTTTGCTTGGGTATTTTCTATTCTCGATACTGGGATGAACTGGCGTTTTGGCTGTCTATCATCTTACTCCTCGGCAGGGATCACTATCAAAAGGGACTCGGAACAACAGGGATTCAGTTATCATTGCCACGTCGCTGGGCTGTTGCACGCCAACACGACTGGTCACGGATTCCTAGGTCACCAGGTAGAGCAATATCAGAGTTGGCTACCTTTATATGGACGAGATTCGGACATGGTAAAGCTTAGGTAATTAAGCGTGAACTGACTGTGGTCCGAATATGAACACGGCTCTCCCCGCTCTGAACCTTCCGCATGCGACCTCCCGCCCCCTCTTCACTTTTGTATCACTCACCTTGACACCGCAGACAACGTTGCGCCATTTGGCGGCAGGTTGGCGAAAATTCTGCGTGGGGTTGTCGATTCGGTTGAAGCGGCTTCCCTGTTGTCCTGGTTGTCTAGCCCTGGCGCTGGGGCGAGGATGATAACTAGTGCTGAAACCAACCTCCTAAAATTTTCTCAAAACTAGGGGGCAGAAGCCTAAAAGAGAAAGCTGAGTGAGCCTCAACGACGACGTCCTGGCTTATCGTCAAGATCGGGATCAAGCGGCCGAGGACCCCGGCAGGGCCGAGCGAATCGGCGAGGGACCAGGCAGCTGCAAGTCGTTCTTGGCGTGCGCAATCACCTTAGCGTGCCATCCTCAAACCGCCCTCACAGGTGATGAACACCAACCTCTCGAGTTTGCCCTGAATTTGAACCCTCTCAAATTGAAATTGCAACTCAAAATCCAAAACCCAATTGCCTGCGCACTTCCATTGGCATTATGCGATTTCAATAATCCGATTTCTACTATTCGGCAAATCTCATTGATCATTCATTGACGTCAAAGGGCCGTGACAAACCGGCCTGGGCCCTCCAGCACACCACTCGCTATCTTGGGACGAGAGCTCTTCCCTGCTCACTTTTGGTCCGGAGCCCGGATCGCGATTGCTTCGGCTCCACCAAGCCGCAAACCACCCGACACATCACGCCGTCGTCTACAGCACCAAAAGAAAAAATACACCAAAAAATACGTCGTACAATCTCCGTAACCATGCGCAGTTACACTTTCAAGTGGTCAGTTACACCCTCTTCCCTCTTCCCGCGCCCAGAGGCTGGTCTGAGAGCGCAAGCTCTGACTCGCTTTTGCCCGTGCTAAGCTTTCCGCGGCCGCGACACACCGAGACCACGGATAGTCGCACCTTTTGCTGTGACAAGTGTGTCGCTGACTGTTGCTCCTCAAATCGTATTTAGGCCTCACCATGCCGAAGAGGTTTATGTGACAGGCACCTTCGACAATTGGACCAAAAGCGAGCGCCTCGACCGGGTCGGGCAGTCCTTCCAGAAAACAGTGACGCTACCGGAATCTGACGCCAAAATATTTTACAAGGTTCGTAAGCCATTTCTTTCTGTTTCCGTTTGAACCATTGCGCCGTCGTTCCTTGGCGCTCTGGAGCCCAAGTGTCTACGGCAGTAGGCAATTGCATTTTTCGAGAAGACGACAGCAAGGCGCTCCCCCGCCCAAAGTGCCGACCACGCTCAGATAAGTCCCGGCTAGAGGAGGGGTCGTTGATGAAGCAGCGGTGAGCTCGGTGAGGACGGAGCAAGTCGCTCCTCCGAAGCCAACCCCACCAATATCATCCCGCGCCCGCGCCCAGTGCCATTGAGCCGGCTCAGAACGGTTGTTTGTGCGGCGCAGCTGTTGTTGTTGGCAATGGCCCTTCCAGCAACTGCTCCAATGTTTCCAATTGTTGTTTTCACCGTACTGCGTAACCACCCGCCTCTCGCATTCAGTTGGGACTGCGATGACGCAACCTCGTACTCCTCCAACCACCGAAGGGAGCCGCGACAAGCAAGAGGAACAATGACGGGCAGGCGATCACAAACCACACTAGCGGCAACTGTGGGACCTCCTGGGCGCAAAAAAAACAGTCATTTGGGCCCGTGACCAAGGACCGTAACAGGGAGCCAGGTCCTTGCTTCAAGCTTGTTGACCTCGCCCCTCTTTTGCGCCCGGGCCCTTTAAGATGGCGGGGGTCCCCGCGCTTGCTTTGCACCAGCTTGACACCAACATTGATTGACATTGGTGCTTTCGATCGGTTTCGCCAATTCCTTACTCGGTCGCTGACGTATCTGCTATTTTACAGTTTGTTGTCGACGGCAGCTGGACCACAGATCACACTGCGCCCCAAGAAAAGGATCACGAAGGGAACGATAACAACGTCTTGTTGCCCGAACAGATGGACAAGCTAGAAGAAGCTTCCCAGGCTGCGGCCATCAATAACCTCGTCCCCGAGTCCACCACGGCCCAATTGGCCGGCGCGGTGCCCCTAGAGGACAAGAAGGAGGAAAAGCTGGAAGACAAGAAGGAGGAAGCGCCGGCAGCCGGTTCGGACGCTGCCGTCCTCAGCTCCGCGGCCCCCGGTTCTACCACAGCTCAATTGGCTGCTGCAGTACCACTCGAGGAAAGCAAGGACAATGTTACCCCGCCGGGCGGTTATCCCGAGACGCCTGCAGCCGAGTCCACTGAGCAACTGAAGGTCGACCCCCTCCCTGCTGCTGAGGGCGCCGTCAATCCCATCAAACTCGAGGCTGGCGAGAAGGTTCCCAGGGACCTCACGGCCGATGCAGTCAACAGCCACGTCACGCTCGACAAGGAGTCATACGAGAAGAGCGATCGCATTCCTGGTATTGAAACAACACTTCCACCCATTACCGGCAACATGATCCCAGAGTCAAGTTTGCCTATCACTGGCGGCAATGTCGCCACCATCAACACGGTTACTAGTGAATCAACCACCGCCGCCTTGGCCGGGCAGGTTCCCCTGGAGCCCAAGGTGCCCGAGATTGTGAAGAAAAGCCAAGAGGAGGCCCATGTGGACCCTGAGGCAAGCGCCAACAGCGAGGAATTGACGGAGAAGGTCGCTGTGGAGGAAGAGCTTTTGGACAAGGTGGCCGAAGCTCCCTCTACCTCGGAGGGCACCGCTGGGAAGGGCACTGAGAAGTCCGAGACCGACAAGTCGGCCGTCGAGAACGCGATTGCCGCTGCTACCTCGGCTGGTGAGGTGGCACTTGGAGCTGCCATTACTGCTGCTGGGGTGGCACTGCCCGTCGCGGCCGGTGCTGCAACCCATGCCGGTGAAGTTGCTTCGGGTTTTGTGCACAAGGCGGGCGATGCCGCTGCGGATATCGCCTCCAAGGCCACAACTGCTGCATCTGACGCCGCAACGACCGTACCTGCCGCCGTCAAAGGGTCCCTCCCCGGGGCAGCCCAGGCCGAGGCCGAGGAGAAGCAAAAGGCTGCTATCGATAGCATCTCTTCGGAAGTGCCGGCCGAGGTCAAGGAATCTTTGAGGGCGGCAGGCGAGAGCCCCGAGGCTGCTGTAAATACCTCTGCCGTTGAGGAGAAGAAGGAGTACGAAGCCGAGATTCTCTCGAAGGTGAAGCCCGTCGAGGCTGAGGAAACGCAAAAGGCTGCTATCGACAATGTCTCCCCGGAAGTCCCGGCCGAGGTCAAGGAGTCTCTAAAGGAAGCGGGGGAGAGCCCCGAGGCTGCTGCTGATACCGCCGCCGTTCTTGACAAGAAGGAGTATGAGACCGAGATTCTTGAGAAGGTGAAGCCGACCGAGGCGATCGGCGAGTCGTCAACCAAGACCACCGAAGAGGCAACGGCTCTAGCGGTCGAGCCGCCCCAGCCCGCCGTGGCGGTCAAGGCCGTTGATGAGGCCAAGTCTGCGGAGACGGCAAAGCCCGCCGAGGACGAGGGCCTCAAGCTCACCGAGGATATCGCGCCTGCGGTGACTGCCTTGAGTGTTGAGCCACCGAACCCGGTTGAGACTGTCAAGGCTGTTGACGCAGCCCCGCCCGCGGACGTGGCGACTGGTTCCGACGCGCCGGTTGCGGCTGTTGCTGCACCTGCGGGAACCGAGGCATCCGAGCCCGCGAAGGTTGCCGAGGAGCCCAAGACTGCAGCTGAGCATCCCGCGTCAACTGAGCAAGCTGCACCCACTGAGGCGGCCAAGGGAGCGGACGAAGTACATCCCGCAGCTAACGGCACCCACGGCACTAATGGCACCGCCGCTACCGCTGCCTCTACCGACAAGGCCACCTCCGAGAAGAAGAAGAAGCACAGAATCAGTGGGTTCTTCACCAAGCTGAAGCAGAAGTTCGCTTAAGCTGGCGATGAACTCCTCTTTTACCTACCTCGCTATCCCCACGTCTTTCGTCGAGCATCCGTCTTGCATCATACCTAGGCACTGATCAGGCGGGTTTCCTTGCGGAATGCTGAAGCTCACGAATGGAGTTGGACGAGGGAGGATGATGTTTCTTTATCGCTATCGTGTTATGACCGGGAGGGCGTCGTCCATAATTTGATTGTCTCGCCTCGACTTGGTCATATGGATGAGATGGAACTTGGTTGTGTGGGGGGTGCGAGTGGTTGCTGCGATATCCAATTCCTTTTTACCATATTTTGATTCCTGTCTGGAGGGTTTCGTCTATTGTTAATGTCTCCTTTTGGTTTTCCTTTTTTGTAGCTAGGTACATTAACGATCCCGCTCGGGGTCTACACAAACGAAGTTGTTGTGCCTATGCTCCTAGCCTTGGTGATAGTGTTTAGCATCAAGGCTGTGAATAATAGGTATCTACCTACCTTGGCCGTTTAGCTACAATGTTGCGAGCTTGTCTGAGAGCGGCCTTGCTTGCAGCCAAAATAGCGTGCCTCGGAAACTCGGTTTGTACGAATACTCGACGGGTCTACGAGTACCTCGAGTCGAGATTGGATTAGCGGAATAATTCACTGAGAAATACCTGGGATGGGGCCTGTTTCACGACCCCTGAAGTCAGCTGACAAAATTCGTGGGTATTTGTCGTCCCAGGTCCGACCGGGAAGCCATTTCGCCAATGACGGCCCCAACCTTCGCCATCTGCCCCGCGGATGCGGAATGGTGACTCTTCCCTCTTCTTTCGCCGAACCTCCGTGGGGTCCAGACCGGGCCCCTCAGAAACCTACATTTTGCCGTCGACGATGAACGATTGACGGCGGAGTTGCTCAATCCGACTTTTCGACTACAACTGCGATCTCATTTCGAGAAAGCAGACAACTAAGCTGCAACCCGCTCCTTGGTAGGCCTGAGCCCATCCCCCCCATGCCCGGCCGGCATCAGTCATCGGCAACGAATTGCAACTCGCTCTTCCCCTAGCATCTGCCAACACCTGCATGTGTAGGCTATCCTACGAAGATACTCGGCCGGGATTGTTGCAATTTGCCCGGACAAACTCTTCGACCATGAATCCGACGTCATCTGCTCCAAACAAGGCGCCCTCGGCCCCGACGACCGCGAACCATTCCCCATCGGCTCCTCCTACCTCAAACACCAGCTTTGACTCCAATCGACGTCAGATACAAGGCCCATCACACCCTCAAGCAGTCCCCCGGAAAGGGCAGGGCGCAAGGGGGCAGCACCGAAACCAAAGGCGAGCAGGAACACAGGGCGACTCGAGACACCTTGACGACGAGGACGCAATGGCTGAAATTCGCGCGCTGCGAAACGCCTCGAGCAGGCGCGGCCAAACATCCATCACGCATCTCATGAGTTACGCATTGCCGCCACGTCCGCACGAGGGTCACCAGTCATACTCCCGCTCCTATCGCCGCAACCCTTCCTGGGGTGTCGGCTCCGGTTACCACGCCGCCGACAAGGCCCGCTATATACACGCGAACTATCGTTTTGTGGTCACCCCCGGGGGTAACTATACCGCTCAAGCCGCCGACGCCGATGAGCACATCGATTGGAACGATGTTCTTCAAGTCATTGCCTCGGCCGAATCTCAGCAATCATCTTGCCCCATTTGCCTCTCGGCCCCAGTTGCGCCACGCATGGCAAAATGCGGGCACATATTCTGCCTTCCCTGCCTGATGCGCTTCATGAACACCAATACCAGCGAGGAGCCCGGGAAAAAGCAGATGCGGTGGAGGAAATGCCCCATTTGCGAAGACTCGATATACCTCTCGGATGTGCGACCGGTCAGGTTATACGCCGGCCAGGAATGCGCATTGCCGCGTAAAGGCGACGATGTGATTCTCCGCCTAATGATGCGCACCTCAAAAAATACACTGGCATTGCCAAAGGAGGGTGCGGTCGAGGTATTTCAGTCTGGCGACGAAGTCCCGTGGCATTTTGCGGCAAATGTTTTGGACTATGCCAGGATCATGAGGGGCACCAGCGGTTATATGGCGGAGCAGTTCGATCACGAGGTAGAAGAGCTTGTCAAACAGGAGCAGGAAGATGAGCTCCTTTACCACGAGGACAACGAATGGACACAGAAGGCAATCAGGGCGATCAAGGCGGCAAAGGAAAAGACGGCTGAGTTGGGCGAGGCAGAAAAGGCGGCTGCGCTAGCCGGGATTTCTGGACCGGACCAGTCGAAACAAGTCGAGCAAGACTTTTACTTTTACTCGTCACTGCCGCACCTCTACCTCTCGCCTTTGGATATCCGAATCCTGAAGACGAAGTACGGGTCGTTCTCTGCTTTCCCGTCCACGCTGCTCCCCAGGGTTGAGCACATCTCAACCGGCCATGTGGTTGATGAGGCCCTGCGAAAGCGGGCAAAATACCTCGGCCACCTGCCCCGGGGATGTCTGATTAGCTTTTTGGAGTGCGACTGGGCAGATATCGTCTCGCCCGAGATCCTATCCACGTTTTCCGAAGAAATCGAACGCCGCCGCAGGCGTAACCGGGAGAAAGCAACGCAGGAGGAACGGGAGCGTCTTCAAGCGGAAAAGATCGAGGCAGCTGCAATCCGCGATGCTCGGAGAAACTTTGGCGCCATTGACGAGGGGGTGACTGTCCGCTTTGGGAACACTGGCCTGGACGAGTCCCCCGTCAATATGGACGACTTCATACCGCTCGGCGCCGAAGGCACGACACCGCCGAACCCGAGAGCGGGATTCTCCTCCCTGTCGGAGATGAGCACTAGTCCATCGGGCCGTAGGACGGTTTGGGGGACGCCCCTAGTTGCAGGCGATGAGCCCGAAACCCTACCCATCCGACCTAATGCGGACGATGGGTGGTTGAAGGACGATGCTGTGCTCGAGACGTTGGGGGATGCCGACATCGCTATGCAGCTAGAGGCGCTCGGGGTGGAAACGAAAGGTGAAAGTAGCTCGAAGGCGGCTGCTGCTGCGCCTGGCGGTGGGGGAGGAAAGAAGAAGAAGAAGCAGAAGATCACACTGATGAGCACCGGTGGTCGACGGGGTCTTTAGCCGGCGTGGACTTGGGGGAGGTTCATTCCCGCTATGGGCTGGCCGGCCATGGAAACGAGGGGTGCTCCAAGACGAGCTAGCTCGACGGTTCAAGAGAAGAACGCGGGGGAACTTATACCGGTGGCACTTTGCCATCAACTAGACCGTAAATCCGATTATTATATATAACTGTTGATGCTATCATACGACGTATCTTAACGGTCAGTGAGTGGAGTTGGTGTTGCCACCGTTTGGTTAAACTTCGTTTTATGGTTAACGAGGTAAAAAAGGTTATCTCGACGTGCTTTGATCGACTGGTTTCCCCAAACAAGCATGTTATATACATGGGTACTTAGCTGTAACTCTTGACGACTGTCGACATACAGCAACTCTTAATTATCAGTAATTCCTAACGTGCAAAACATTTTACGTAGGGACCCCGAGGACTGCATGGTGGAGTATGCATCCGGAGCAGCCCCACATCAAACTGGGAAGACCAACAACCAACCGCACCCTCTGGCCAAAAAAATAGATACACAAAAATTGTCTTTTAGTGGGCCCGCCTGCAAGTCACCCTCACGAATGTACTGCTCTTGAACAAATTATACACAGATAATTAGGAAAGCTAGATAGGTTATATTAAACAAATAGAGGGAGAAAAAGTGAAGGAATGTATTGCACTTAGTTTCATCTGATTTGGGCTTGATTTGGTCGAAAAGCATCACATCAAGACCAACTCTGGATACTTGTTTGTGTATCTATTTTTCTGCCCAGACATGACATCCCATATATGATGTCATGGAGTGATTGAATTGAGACCGGGTGATTGAACTGAGGCTGGGTGATTGAACTGAGGCCAGGCCCCTATTTAAAGGGTGGCTTGAACTCGAATCATGTGAATCATAAAGCATATCGCTATCATCGGTATCACTGAACCATCTATAAACAAACCAGAATTATCATCACAACTCCGAATTCGCAACCATGACCATCTTCACGTTACCCTACCCATGCACCAAGGTAAACAACAAACCGGCCCCTCCTCCCACCCGAGGCGACTCCCCCAACGAACACCACCATCCCCAAGTGACCACGGGCGAAAACATGCCCACCACCACCCGCGAAGCACCCGGCACCGTCCCCGCCAGCTCCCTCGCCACCTCATCAGCCCACAAAGGCGGCGCCTTCACCTCCAACACCGGCACCAACAAAACCGCCTCCGAAACCAGCAGCGGAACCAAAACCAAAACCCGCGGCGGGGGCAGCCTCGCCAACGAACAGTCCTACGGCGGGCCCTTCCCAAGCCACCTCATCGAGTCCTACGGCGGGCCCTTCCCAATCCACCCCATCGGACAGCAGCGGCGGGACCCGGCCGGCCGGCACGGCAAGAAGCTGCGGCGGGAGGAGGGCGGATTCGAGGGGAGTGGCACCGCGGGGGATCCGGCGTTGATTGCAGTGTGTGGGTCGAGGGCGACGACGGCGGCGGCGGTTTCGGGTGGGGGGCGGATACCGCGGTGGGCTGCGGGTGCTACGGAGGGGATTCGGTTTGGGGATGCGGAGGTGGTGAGTCGGTGGGGTGAGCCGGTTTGATTTGCTTGGTTGTGTGGGCTGTGGGAGGAGGTAGGTGTAGGGGTGGCAACGGGAAAGGTTGGGTGGGTGACTGACTGCTTTTGGGTGGGTATGTTTGGATGGATGGGTCTAGAGGCCTCGTGTTAACGTTACTTGTCCGATATCAACCTGCCCGGGTGTGACAGCCTGTGTGGCATCAAGGGTCTGTCGGCAGGATCAACGAGTGCTTTCTGGGGATGTCAACAAACATGTTATCTCGGACATTCACAACCACAACTTGCCAACCTGGCTAACTCGAAACAAATAATACACAACAGACATTCAATTATTTATTAGCGTTAACCCCAACATTAAATATTAGTCAAAATCCACTTGCGGGTGCTGCTGGTGTGGAGTTGCCCTAAGGAACCTTTTGGCGGTTCCTGACAGCGGACGAACCAAGCCCAGGTAGGCTTATTGGCGGCCCGACTCCCACGCATGCAAACAAACCCCCCCTTAAAGCACAACGGCGAAGACACCGGCAACCGCAGCGAGGACACCGCCCGCGTTAAGGGCGAGGCTGGCGGCGCTGTTGGTGTCGGCAGGGCCGCTGCTGGAGGTGGTGGCGGAGGCGCTGTCCCCCTCGGTCGAGTCGCCCTGGTCGGCGCCAGCGTTTTGGGTGTTTTGCGCGGGCGTGGCTCCCGTCTGGGTCGGCTGGGGCGCCTGGGTGGCCTGGTTGGAAGGGAACTGGCTCGCGTAGCCGCAGAAGATGTCGCGCTGACCGGCGGCGTGGACTGGGAGGGAGTCAGTAAGGCCAATGAAGGGTGATGATATGTTGGCGGGGGTAACTTACACTGCTGGGGATCGTTGGGGCAGTTGTTGTAGCAGCTGTGCCGAGGTTGGATGCGTTAGCCAAGCGGAAGGTGTGTTACGAGAATGGATAGAGGCGCCGTACGTCAGGATGTTTTTCCACTGGGCGCATAGGCAGTCATAGTCCTTGCCGCCGCACGAGTTGAGCTTCGCTGTCTCCGAGGTGAGACAGGCCTCGACGATGTAGTCGGCGCCGCACTCAGTAGTCTGAGCCATGACGGACGAGGCCATCACGGCGAGAGGGATCAGGAAGGCCTTCATTTTGGACTGGTACGTTGCGGTAGTAGATTCCTCGGAAGGTGGTGAAACGAGGGAAGGGCTTGATCTACGCTGTCTCGGTAGTGGGTTAATATACACAGACGTAAAACAGAACACACAAAGGGGCTTGGAATGGAGGGGAGGAGGTCTCACATGGCAACGGACCACGGCTACAGCAACGGGAGGTGAATGTCTGAAGTGAATTGGGACGGTGGGCGAGGAAATGGGCGGCGGGCTCTTCAAGAACAGACGACGAAGGGGTCAGTAAATGAAAGGCACGCTAGCCATGCCCGTGTTGGCATGGCGCGCCGCCGCATGCCTGCATTGGGGTGTCACCGATTCTTCCAGATCTCAGAGCGGCCCACCCTGGACAATCCCCTGCTCGCGGCTTTTTGACTTGGCCGCTTCGGTAAGATAGAAGTTCCGTCGCTCGGACTTCTCCAATCCAGGAGGAAGGCGGCGTGGTGGCTGTTTCGAAAATCCTCCATTGCATCGTGTGCGCCGCGATAAGAGCGACTCGCGCCCCTTCGACGCGACGGCGCGGAATCTATTTGCGTTGATTTCGCCTCGGCAATGGTGATGCGGTGATGGCCTCACAGGGTAATATCAGTCAATAAAACAGACGCGATCCCGTATCTGGGGTGCCCTTGCAGCTGTCCCCAGGAACGCCCCGCTGATTCGCTAATCTCTCGCAAGATGCCCCGGCCCGGCCCTGCAGCTAAAGCCTAATGCACCAGAATCCGGCCCACTAGCAGTGAGGTAGGTGCCTGGAAGGTTTCTGCCAAGCTGGGTGAAATGCATCCTGCAGGTTTGGCTCCAAATTCGAGCTTTTAGGTTGATGCGCTCTTTGAGCCTCAATTTTCGACTGAACTTTGGAGAAAGATAACCTGTGGGAGGCAGTCGCCTGTCTTCGTATTTCAGAGACATCGACCGGCACATTAGTTCGCGGATGAACGAGCAATCAGCAGCATGTACACCGCTAGCCGGTCGTGGCACTCGAGCCTCGGCGGCGGTCGGATTAAACATCCAATGATGTTTCGTCAAAACCCAGAGATCGTCGAGCAGTGTCTGGCACCGGTGGGACCAGCAATCCGGGGGGAGGTCCCCGAAGGGCCGGCCTGCATTCCATTCATTGTTGTTGGCCTGCAACCCACACACGTCAGCGGGTGCGGTCCCGGGGGATAGAAGTTGCTTCCTCTAGTAATTTTTCTTACACGGATATACAAAGAGGGTGTTCTAGAGTACATACATGCTAGGTAGGCGAGGTGAAGATGGGTCGGGCTGGCTGCTTAGGGCGCCTAAGCCTTTTTGTTTGGAGGCCAAAAGAACCGGGGTATTGTAACGTTATATCGGCGGCAAGATGGCTCGCACCGAGCCAACGTCTACATACAACAAAAGGAAAAATAGTATGCCGTCCTGCGTGGTATCAAGTAAACGCCCGGATATGCTCCCTCTAGGTAATGTTCCGCCTCCTTTCCATGTCCCTCCCCAGATGCCCAAGTGTCATTATGTGTCCGTGTCCGTGTCCATGCGCTCCCAGGAATGCGATGCAATATGAGTGAAGAGCGCGTCCCATTCCTCCCGCAAAAAAATACCCCACGGCCTTCGCAGAAGGCAGCATCACGCGCGAAATTTGACTGGGTTCGACCCTCCTCATGCAAAGCGGCTTCGTTTGCCCCCGCCCCCAAACATATCCCTGCCGTTGCCGTAGTCCAGGCTGCCCAGATCAAATATCTCGGCCAGGTTGACTTTCCGTTTTTGTCCAGCCCCTCTTCCCAGCGCAGTCCTGGTCCCTGTCCGTCCGTTTCTGTTCCTCCCGCCGCGAGATGTCGCACGAGCGTTGGAAGGGCTGATCGTTTGGGGGTCCGAGAGATCGAGGTTGGCAAGCCGTAGGGCTTCGTCGTGGGGATAAGGATGTGTTGTTGAGAAGTTGAAGTTGTCTTGAGAGGGGACGATAATGTCGACTTCCTCCACCGCGGGCCTGGGTGGAATCGGCACTGTTGCCAGAACGGGCGGTGCTGAGGCGTCTCTCGTCAGGGCCTCTTCCTTGCCCCTCTCCCGCTGTGCTGCTGCGGGGACACCTCGCTGCACGTGCGGTGAAGATAGAACTTGTGGTGTATCCGATCGATCGGCTTCGTCGTCGCTCTCGAGCGGTGGGGATGTCGAATCTCGACCCTCCATGCGATCCATGACCCATTTCCGGACCCTGTGCGCTTCCCCATTCCGCATGCCAATATTCTCCCTGTCTAGAAAAGACAGCAAATCTTCTAGACAGTCATGGTATCCATCGGCGCGCGATTTGGTTTGCGCTTGGGCCGAAGTCTTATAAAGCTTTGTCACCGAGAGCGCTGCGGCCTTGAAGGCATCGAGTAGCTCGTTCGCTTCGGCGCTCATTGTGTGGAGGCCAACTGACGAGATACGGCGCACTGGTGGTCGAATAGGAGCTTTAAGGCCGGCCTGATGTAGTCCCCTCGAGCAAGTTGGGTTTTGCTAGCTGTCGGCTGCGTTCCAGCGAATTCGACTTCGACCGGGAGATTGAGGGGTTTTCACTAAACCGAGCAGGGCTAAGATGGACGGAGGTGGGCCAAGGCGGAGACCACCGTCGTAGCGGGACAGTCGGGGTTTCCACAAGGACGGCGCTGGATATCCCACTTTTGCTGTTGTGAGCGGTTGGGGGAAGAGTGTCCCGTGCTTATTGTCTCGAGATGGGTGTTGGTTTTAGGCTTCTAGACTATGAGGAAGATAGTCGGCTTACGGCGCTGTGTTGTCATCTCCCCATGAACTGAATTCGGCTCAGGAGCAGCAGTGGTCGGAGCGCCACTGCCAAGGGTAATTGGTTAAATGAGCTTGGTAACGCTGGTAGTGGGGGGCAGCAACGTGTTTTGCGGACAAGGCACAGGAGGTTGCTGTGGCTTGGAACCATGTGGCGGACGGAGGCAGGTGGCTTGTGCACTCAATTACGCGTTGATGTAAGTGAGGATGGGGGGGCGGGGAACGGGGTATTGGGCAACTATAAATATATACATTTTCCCTTGATCAATAAAACTACCTTAGTTCTGAATGCCAGCCTCAGAGGGAGGTTAGAAGAGAGACGAGAACATAATGAGTGAGCAAAACATCCTTTCAGCAGATCTCGAGTGGTTGGCAGCAGAACTGGGAAAATGAACCGGAACGGGGAGCGAGAAGGTATTCAGCAGCGAGGGTAGAGACGCCTAGTTTTCGATGGACTCCCGACACATACATTGTGTGAGATCTACCTTGCTGTGTTGTACCTAGGCCTTGTTACCTCGGAGAATTCCGCTTTGTCGCCTTCATGAGGCTCCAACCCCACACAGCACAGGAGTTGTTGGAACTAGTTAGCGAGTGTTCAGCCTTGCTTTATCTTCCGCAAAACTCGAGATTTCGCAACACCCAATCCAAAGCATTGTGAAGTTGGTGACAAAATATCTAAAAAGTAAGTTAGTTTTTTTGAGAGCCTCGAAAAAGTTTGTTGTGGGACTCGACCTCTGGTTTCTTCATTTCTTTTCCTTTTTCTGTAGCAGAAACCTGAGTCGGCCGTCGTTTAATCCCCTCTGCCGTATGCCGGCTGTGATTGGCTGTGAACGCGGTTTGGACCTTTTTTGGGGTCTTCGACCTCAGAAATTCGCACCCTGCCTAGCATTTAGCACACCCACCCATCTTCAAACACCCTACTCCGAACCTTTCTTGTTCTCGTCTCTATCACAGCCACGAGACTCACAATCATCGCCCAAATCACGCTAAATAGAAAGAAATCTTCTTTTCATCACGCACAATCACTAGTATTCACGAACGAGCGCGTCTAAGTCGCGTACCGCAGCTCCACGATTCGCGAGGGTACAGTAGCCAACATGGCGCCCCGTCCGCGACAGAGCGGCAATGACACCGACGCGTCGATGCCAGATGCCCCAGGACAGAACCCACCTTTGCAAGTGGCCGACGATATGGTAAGAGTGGCTCGCCCCTCGTTTAGCGAACTCTGCACAACTGCTTAGTGGCGACCAAACGGGCTAATCATCTAACTCTTTAGGATGTTGACGAAACCCCTGATTATACCGACTCGGACACAAACCCCAACACCACTGCCAGCAGTGTAGCTGGTGAACCTGTCGCCGATGGCCGAAAAAGGCGCTCAGAAGCCAATCAGTTACGTAGGAGTATCTTTGGCAAGAAGCACGACCGGCTGGGCGAGTCAAAGGTGAGAGCGGGTTTCCAAGCTTTTGCGCAATTGATCGGAACTAACGGTTTAATAGGAGGATGACACATTGCGCCGATTCCGATACCTTTTGGGTTTGACTGACCTGTTTCGCCACTTCATCGAGACGAACCCGAATCCTAAAATCCGAGAGATTATGGCCGAGATCGATCACCAGAATGAGGAAGAGTCCAACCAAAGGAAAGGTGGTGGTCGCCAGGGCGGCGCTACTAGCGAGAGACGTCGCCGGACCGAGGCGGAAGAAGATGCCGAGCTCCTTAAGGACGAGAAGCACGGCGGTTCTGCCGAGACCGTTTTTCGCGAATCCCCCGGCTTCATTCAGGGCACTATGAGGGATTACCAGATTGCCGGCTTGAACTGGTTGATCTCACTCCATGAGAATGGTATCTCTGGCATCCTCGCCGACGAGATGGGCTTGGGCAAGACGTTACAGACGATCTCTTTCCTCGGTTACCTGCGTCACATCATGGGCACCACGGGCCCTCATCTCGTCACGGTCCCCAAATCCACCCTGGACAACTGGAAGCGAGAGTTTGCCAGGTGGACTCCGGAGGTCAACGTGCTCGTTTTGCAGGGTGCCAAAGAGGAGCGTCAGCAGCTGATCAACGAACGACTGGTTGACGAGAACTTTGACGTCTGCATCACCAGTTACGAGATGATCCTTCGCGAGAAGGCCCATCTGAGGAAGTTTGCGTGGGAGTACATCATCATCGACGAAGCCCACCGGATCAAGAACGAGGAGTCATCGTTGGCACAAGTCATCCGCATGTTTAACTCGAGAAACCGTCTCTTGATCACCGGAACCCCGCTCCAGAACAACCTGCACGAACTCTGGGCACTCCTTAACTTCCTCCTCCCCGATGTGTTCGGAGATGCAGAGGCCTTTGACCAGTGGTTCTCGGGCCAGGATCGGGACCAGGACACCGTTGTTCAGCAACTGCACCGTGTGCTACGGCCGTTCCTACTTCGCCGCGTCAAAAGCGACGTGGAAAAGAGTCTGCTGCCCAAGAAAGAGGTCAACGTCTACATTGGCATGTCAGAGATGCAGGTCAAGTGGTATCAGAAGATTCTGGAGAAGGATATCGACGCGGTCAACGGAGCGGGCGGAAAGCGCGAGTCGAAGACGAGACTCCTCAACATCGTCATGCAGCTTCGCAAGTGTTGCAACCATCCGTACCTCTTTGAAGGTGCCGAGCCCGGACCTCCTTACACGACCGACGAGCATCTCGTCTACAACGCTGGCAAGATGATTGTTCTTGACAAGTTGTTGAAGCGAATGCAAAAACAGGGAAGCCGCGTGCTCATCTTTTCGCAGATGAGCCGTCTGCTAGACATCCTTGAGGATTATTGTGTGTTCCGCCAATACAAATACTGCCGAATTGACGGTAGCACGGCACATGAGGATCGTATTGCCGCCATCGATGACTATAACAAGCCGGACTCCGAGAAGTTTGTTTTCTTGTTGACGACGCGAGCCGGTGGTCTCGGCATCAACTTGACCACAGCCGACATCGTTGTCCTCTATGACAGCGATTGGAATCCGCAGGCCGATTTGCAGGCCATGGACCGAGCTCACCGTATCGGCCAGACCAAACAGGTGGTTGTTTACCGCTTTGTCACGGATAATGCCATCGAGGAGAAGGTTTTGGAGCGCGCGGCGCAGAAGTTGCGCCTCGACCAGCTCGTCATTCAGCAAGGCCGTGCTCAAGCGGCAGCCAAGGCGGCAGCCAACAAGGACGAACTGCTCTCCATGATCCAGCACGGCGCAGAGCGTGTATTCAAGGCAAAGGGCGCGTTTGGGTCGCTGGCAGAGAAGGGCAACGAGCTGAACGACGACGATATCGACGAGATCTTGCATGCTGGCGAGTCCCGGACCAAGGAGCTCAATGCCAGGTATGAGAAACTGGGCATCGACGACCTCCAAAAGTTCACATCGGAGTCGGCCTACGAATGGAATGGCGAAGACTTTGCCGCGCGCAAGAAGGATATCGGGATTAACTGGATCAATCCAGCCAAGCGTGAGCGCAAGGAGCAGATTTACTCAATCGACAAGTACTACAAGCAAGCCTTGCACACTGGCGGTAGGACCGCCGATGCGAAACCGAAAGCGCCCCGGGCGCCCAAGCAAGTTCCGGTCCACGACTACCAGTTCTATCCCCCCAGGCTCCGCGACCTCCAAGACCGGGAGACAGCATACTATCGCAAGGAGATCGGGTACAAGGTTCCTCTCTCGGACGGCGACGATGAGAACCTGTCAGAGCGCGAGGCCGAGAGGGCACTTGACCAGCAGGAGATTGACAATGCCACGCCCCTCACCGAGGAGGAACAAGAGGAGAAGCAGACGCTTGCCCAACAAGGGTTTGGTGACTGGAACCGACGTGACTTCCAGCAATTCATCAATGGATCCGGGAGATATGGGCGTCAAGATTACGAAGGCATCGCTATGGAAGTCGACAGCAAGACGTCCCAGGAGATCAAGACGTACGCCAAGGTCTTCTGGCAGCGATACACCGAAATTACCGACTACAACAAGTACCTCAAGATCATCGAGGACGGCGAGGAACGAATGCGCAAGATTGAACACCAGCGCAAGATGCTGCGGAAGAAAATGAGCCAGTACCGGGTGCCGTTGCAGCAACTCAAGATCAGCTACTCTGTTTCGACCACCAACAAGAAGGTGTACACAGAGGAAGAGGACCGATTCTTGCTCGTGCTTTTGGACAAGTACGGCGTAGATTCAGAGGGAATTTACGAGAGAATTCGGGATGAGATTCGGGAGAGCCCGCTCTTCCGGTTCGATTGGTTCTTCCTGAGCCGGACGCCCACTGAGCTCGGTCGTCGTTGCAACACGCTCCTCACAACGGTGGTCAAGGAGTTTGAGGATGTCAACACAACCAAGGCGAATGGCGTGAACGGCAAGTTCAAGCGGGAACTGGATGACGACGAGAATGACGAGGACAGCATCCTTGGCTTGGCCCCGGCCAAGAAGAAGACGAAGGCGAATGGTGTCAAGGTGAGCATGAACGATTTCGTATGACACTGGATTCAAGCTAACACTGGAACAGAACAAGGCTCTTGACAATGTGAAGTCAGCGGCGGGGAGCAAGGCCAACTCGACATCGCCCTCGCGGGCATCAAGTGTTGGGTCCACGGCCTCGAATGCCGCTGGCACTAAGGCCAAGTCTAAGGGCAAGAAGAAATAGGTGTGAGAAGACGGTGATGGAAGTGGATAACATGGAAACTCGGTCGGATAGAGGGGTCGTCGATGATTTGGCATGTTGGCCAGCTGTACTTTTTTTCTTCTCTGGTGGCACATTCGTTTGTCATGTTGGGGTAATTCGGTGGTTAGAGTGGGGAGGGGCCGGCGTTCGGGTGGTTTTCCTTTTTATCATGGGAGACAGCCTTGCTGTTGAGCTCGCTGGAGCAAGATAAAAAACCCGCAGTGTTCCAATAGTAAGACACAGCATTATGTAGCACTAAATTGCCTCCTGCTTCTCTACTGCCGTCCCGTAACCTATGCGTGCTGTGTGGGATGCGTTGGTCTAAGCCCGAGCAAGTGCGCCTCGAATATCAACATGGCAAGAACAGGGACCGAGATAGCTGAAAGACAGGCCAATGTAGGGTATCCGCGTCCCGTCCGAGGGGCGCACAAGACGGAGCTACACGAGCAAACCACACTACCTGGGCGAAGAACCAACTTTTTTCTTCCAAAGTCAAGGAAGGGTGTCCCTTTCTCCCTCCACCCCGATCCGCCGCCCCAGATTTCGTGTCCCTGAACGCCATTTGTAAATGCCGAACCACCACCGCCCTCAAATCCCATCATCAGAAACCTCAAGCACTGGCGGCCGCTAGCCTGTTCTGCCTCTCCCTCTCAACCTCGTACAGGAAGTCGTAGTACCCCTTGTCGAAGGCGTGCACGCGCACGTAGCCGTCCTCTCCGCCGCTGGCGTAGCCCTTGCCCGTCGGGTCGGCGGCGACCGTGTTGAGCGGGCCGAAGTGGCCGCGCACGCGCCCGATCTCGTCCTCGAAGATCTTGTGGTAGAAGCGGGCCTCGAACTTGCCCTGCCGCGCGGCTGTGGTTGTGACGTCCATGGCGGCCTGGCCACCTCCCAGGATGACGAAGTCCTTCTTCGGGGTGATGGCGGCGCTGTTGAGGGGTGTGTCGGCGGTGTAGCTCTTGAGGACTTCGAGGTCCTTGGCGGAGATGAGCTAAGATTGGTAGTCAGTAATTGTTCGAGTCGCTCCCGCTGAGAGACCATTGCCAAACATACCTTGGAGGTCTTGTCCTTCGAGGCAGTGATGAAGTAGGTCCTGTCCTGGGACCACTGCAGATCCGTAATTGGCTGGTTCAGCTCGTGGATGGGGATGTTGTAGAGCAGGTCGCCCGTCTTGCCGTCGTATTGGGAAACGGAACCATCCTCATGGCCGGCAATGATGTACTTGCTCAGGTAGCTCCACCCAGCGACCGTGGCCTTGCTCTCATCGCACACAATGGTCATGACCTTCTCATCGCTCTGCTCCGCCTCCACGTCGATCTCGATGTCCAGCACTACGATCGTGCCCAAGTGCCCCATGCGCTTCTCTGTTACGCCCAGCAGCTTGGTGCCATCCTCGTTGAACTCGACCCTCTTGACAGCCGTTGGGAAGTCCCATGTCTTGAGGCACTTGCCCGTCTTGATGTCCCAGAGGCGGATTGTGTTGTCGGCAGACCCCGAAGCGAGGATGGTGGATGTGGGGTCGACATCGATGGTCCAGATGGCACCCTGGTGGCCGCGATACGTCCCGAGCCGCTCGCCGTTGTGCGCGAACCACACGCAAATCTGTTGATCTTTCGAGACTGAGAAGATAAGGTCACCGTCGGGGTTGTATCTACAAAAGAGCGTGGAGGTTAGATCCAAAGTTTAGTCTTTCCCCTCGGACTGCAAAGGCGACCAACTTAATCTGGGTCAGGGCACGTTCGTGGCCCGCCAACAAGATAGGCCTCATTTTCGCGGTACTGGAAGTCGGTCGAGGATGGTCTCCTTTACTGTCGTTCGAAAATGATTTCGTTGTCAACCGCAGGGAAGTGCAGGTAATTATCGGCGCCGGGTCGTCTTTTGCGAGCTATTGCGGGGCGTTTCTTTCAGGGCGTTGGCTTCTTTCGTCGGATTGATTTGGGCGCCCAGTAATTTTTCCGCAGATTGTGCGCGCCGCCGATAGGCCACCCCCCAGTCATCGCGGGGCGATTCTGCCCCACTTCAATATTCAGCGGCTGTGGAGTCATCTTTGCGCAAGGGTCCTTGACCGCTTTCTGTTTTCAGGTGAGTCACCTAGACCTCACCACTCTCTGGCCAAAAAAAGCCGAACTCCAAGTCGAGGGGCCGCCGAAATCTTGGTCGAGGAGAACCAAAAGAAAGCCATTCGAAAGCCCAAAGTCCACTTTTTATTTGACTCGGTTTCTTTTATTTAAGTTATTTTCTTTATCTCTTCTTTTTCTTGGTTTTCTTTTATTTAGTTATTTTCTTTATCTCTTCTTTTTCTTGATTTCTCGCTCCACTTTCGAGTTCAGCTTTTTTTTGGCCAAAGGGAGCTCACCTCACCGGAGCCGATGGAAGCCTCGTAGTTGCGCCTCATCCTGTCATCCAAAGGGCCCGCAGATAGACAAGCAACCGCGGATTTTTCGGGACATTAGCTCCAGCGGCTCCAAATACGTAATCCTATATGACAAGCTTGGCCGGCGTCCGCTACAACGCTCTTAGCAGTGGAAACGGACACCTTTCCGTTCCCGGCGCGGCAGACAAGCACCGGCCGAGTCCCGTGTCAAAGTTAGTTACACACATCAATTGCGGTTGAAGGAACCTACCTAGGTAGGTAGGGGCTTCTTTTTGGTCCCGGACCGCCGACTCAAACACTCGTTGAATTCCACCCGGGCCAAGGACGCAACGTGGGTGTCCGCCGGTATGGATTGGTTTTTTACTTTATTATCGTCCTTCTGTCCCTCGTCGCACCGTTTCTGTCAACCGTAGCTTCCCTCTCATGATCCCGGTCGAAAGAACAAACAAACTTTCAAGACGGGCGTGACTCAACCGAATTCTCTCCACCGCCAAATTTCTTTTAATCCGCAAGGATCTGTTGGCCCTGGACCTTCTTGACCACTTCCTACTCGTGTTTGAGAACCAATTGGCTGTGAAGAAGGGTGTTGCTGGCCGAAGAGACGAGTCATCAAACAAGCGTAGGAACAACAGGAGCGGCAGAGTCACACCTGCTATGACTCTCTCACGTCTTGCTCAAAGGGTTCCGGCCCCCAGACTTGGACCGACAGCCAGGCTATCACACCGCTCGACAACCACAAACCAACCTCAATCGAGTCATTCTGGAATTCCTAATGGCAGGGATTTGTCGATCCTACGGCTGGAATCGCGCCCGCCGCGCGCCGCTCGTGGTGTCGCAACCACGGCGGCAGCAACATGTGACTCAGGAGAAGTCAACAGTCTAGCAGCCGACTTTCGGCGGTCTCTCTCGGCTGCCGTCAGCCCCGCTGCCCCGCGCTGTTCCACATCAATTCGCTGGGCTCCATCAGTCTCGGGCCCAATCCTCGGGAACAACACCAAGAGCTCGAGGAGTCACACCAACGCTCTTTTGCGTTCCCACCACAACCCGTCCACGACTGTTTTCAGGACCTTCTCCAGTTCGGCAACAGTCATGGCTGCAGCAAAGATTGACGGAACGGCGATTGCCCGGAAGGTGCGCGAGGGCCTGCGCGCCGAGATTGAGGAGAAGAAGAGTGTCAACCCACGGTTCCAACCGTCCCTCAAGATCATCCAAGGTGCGTGCGTTGCATCCCGCCACAGGCTCAACGCAGGGTCCTAATATGGTCCAATATTTGTGACTAAACTAACCACCAAGCGCTGCAGTGGGTGACCGATCCGATTCATGTAAGCTCCCGCCACGACGAGATCCCCCACCTATTTTACCCCGCCATAGCACATGCGCATAAGGGCATGGGATAAGCTAGCAAGTTAGGTTACTGATGCTAAATGCCCCCTAGCCACCTATGTGCGCATGAAGTTGAAGGCCGCCGAGGAGGTACGCTGCCGGCCACACATGGCCAACCCCCCCATCATTGACATGTATGGTGCGCTAAACTTGTTCCCTCTAGTGCGGCATTGCTTGCGAGCTGATCAAGTTCGACGAGTCCGCCACCGAGGCCGAGCTCATCTCCCGTGTCGTCGCCCTCAACAACGACCCAGCAGTGCACGGCATCCTTGTGCAGTTGCCCCTACCAAAAGACGTTTCCGAGTACAATGTCACCTCAGCCGTGGCTGGCGAGAAGGATGTCGACGGCTTCGGCACCCACAACATCGGCGAGCTAGCCAAGCGTGGGGGCCGCCCCTTTTTCGTCCCTTGCACCCCCAAGGGCGTCATGGTGCTTCTCCAGGAGGCGGGCGTTGAACTGGCTGGCAAGAACGCCGTGGTTCTAGGCAGGAGCGACATTGTCGGCAGCCCCGTCAGCTATCTCCTGAAGAATGCCGATGCCACGGTTACCGTCTGCCACTCCAAGACTAAAGACTTGGATCAGTATCTCAAGAATGCCGATGTGCTCGTCGTTGCCATCGGGCAGCCGGGCTTTGTCAGGGGCGAGCAGCTCAAGCCTGGGGTCGTCGTCATTGACGTGGGAACCAACTATCTCCCCGATGCCACCAAAAAGTCGGGTCAGCGTCTGGTGGGTGACGTCGACTTCGAGTCGGCCTCCCAAGTTGCTTCCCACATCACCCCGGTCCCCGGAGGCGTGGGCCCCATGACCGTCGCCATGCTTCTTCAGAACGTTGTCGATGCTGCGACGCAGTCGTTTGAGGTGGAAAAGCAGAGGCACATTGTGCCCCTGCACCTTAAGCTCCTTGACCCTGTTCCGTCCGACATTGCCATTTCCCGGGCGCAGGCGCCTAAGCCCGTCACCCAGATTGCCAAGGAGATCGGTATCACGCCCTCCGAGTTGGAACCGTACGGCGCATACAAGGCCAAGGTCGATCTCGATCTGCTGAAGCGTCTCGACCACCGTCGCGATGGCCGCTATGTCGTTGTCACGGGTATTACTCCTACACCTCTAGGTGAGGGTAAGTCGACTACGACAATGGGTCTTGCCCAGGCGTTGGGCGCGCATGTCGGCCGGGTCACATTTGCCAACGTGCGGCAGCCCAGCCAGGGCCCGACCTTCGGAATCAAGGGCGGCGCCGCTGGCGGTGGTTACAGCCAGGTTATCCCTATGGATGAGTTCAACCTGCATTTGACCGGTGACATCCACGCCATCACTGCTGCGAACAACCTGCTCGCCGCCGCCATCGATACCCGCATGTTCCACGAGAGCACCCAAAAGGACACCGCTCTCTATAGGAGGCTGGTCCCTGCCAAGGGTGGCAAGCGAGTGTTTTCGCCCGTCATGCTTCGCCGCTTGAAAAAGTTGGGCATTGACAAGACGGATCCAGACTCGTTGACCGCAGACGAGATCACTCGCTTTGCTCGTCTGGATATTGACCCGGAGACCATCACTTGGCGCCGCGTTCTAGATGTCAACGACCGCCACCTACGCGGCATTATCATCGGCAATGCGCCGACTGAGAAGGGCCACAGCCGCCAGACTGGTTTCGATATTTCTGTGGCCAGCGAGTGCATGGCCATTCTGGCCTTGAGCACCAGCCTGGGTGACATGCGGGAACGTCTCGGCAGGATGGTCGTTGCCAGTTCGAGAAGCGGTGACCCTGTCACCTGTGACGACATCGGTGCTGGTGGCGCACTTACAGCTCTGATGAGGGACGCCATCAAGCCAAACCTGATGCAGAGCTTGGAAGGCACGCCCGTTTTCGTGCACGCGGGTCCCTTCGCCAACATCAGCATTGGTAACAGCTCCATCCTGGCGGACAAGATGGCCTTGAAACTTACAGGCACCGAGCCGGATGAGGATCACGCGGCCAAGGCCGGCTTTGTTGTCACCGAGGCTGGTTTCGACTTCACCATGGGTGGTGAGCGCTTCTTCAACATCAAGTGCCGTACTTCGGGTCTGATCCCGGACGTGGTCATCGTGGTCGCCACCATCCGCGCCCTCAAGGTTCATGGAGGCGGCCCGCCCATCTCGCCCGGCGCCCCACTCGATGCCGTATACCGGGAGGAGAACGTCGACGTGCTGCGCAAGGGCTGTGTTAATCTGGCGAAGCATGTCGCCAACGCTAGGTCATACGGTGTGCCGGTCTTGGTCGCCATCAACAAGTTTTCCACCGACACGCAAGCTGAGATCGACGTCGTCCGTGAAGAAGCCATCAAGGCTGGCGCAGCAGATGCCGTCCTGGCTAATCATTGGGCTGAGGGTGGGAAGGGCGCTGTTGACCTTGCCAACGCCGTTGTCGCCGCCGCCGAGATGCCCAAGGATTTCAAACTGCTGTATAACCTCGAAGGCACCGTGCAGGAGCGCATCGAGAAGATTGCCCGTGATATGTACGGCGCCGCCGCTGTCGAGTTCAGTGAGCTCGCGCAGAATAAGGTTGATACCTACACGCGCCAGGGCTTCGGTAATCTGCCGATTTGCATCGCTAAGACGCAGTACTCGATTAGCCACGACCCCGAACTCAAGGGTGCCCCGACTGGCTTCACGGTACCTATTCGGGACGTACGCATGGCCGCCGGCGCCGGCTACCTCTACGCTCTGGCTGCTGACATTCAGACCATCCCTGGCCTACCTACTGCCCCTGGCTACCTCAATGTCGATGTTGATGTCGAGACGGGTGAAATTGACGGCTTGTTCTAGAAACAAGTCAAGAAGCATACCTGTGTTTCATTAATAGTTTCAATTATCGGCGTTATACTCAGCCGGGGCAGCTTGGGGCGTCATTTTGATCAACTCGGGAACGGGGGTGCGTGTTTAACACATGGCGCTTGGGGGATACCACATAAGACGTGTAGAGCAGAAAAGGAATGGTTGCTAGACACAGTTCAAGTAGGACATGCTTGGCCATGTCACACACCACCAAGTTCGAGCACTAATAGAGCAGCATTGATTTTGGATGAACATGAACAGCGCCTCAGTATATTGCTTCCGTCTGCGCTTCCTTGTTCAGTGCCCGTCTCCCAGCAACCATCGCATCTCATCCATCTATCATTAGATTATCTTGTCTCATGAGATCCCCTTCCAACCACAGCCTTATATAAAAGTACATGCGCCAAGCCAAACTCGAAACAAGAAATGGTACAAATACAATACAAACGAACAAGGAGACGATGAAGAATCGTCGCCTGAAAAGATGTGGAAAGGACTGGACTCAACCAAACAACCCCCTTTTCCGTACCGAGGTATCGTGACCGTGACCCAAACCAAAATGCCGTACTGGGTGAAAAATAACAAAGAAGAAAAGAAAAGCCACATCATCCTGTATACTTGTTTATCCATTAGATCCATGGGTGGTTGAAATTCTTGAAAACGAGTGAAAATCGTGAACCCTGAAGAGGGAAAAGCCGAAGCCGAGACTGGAAGGGATTGAGAGACCGCGTAGTCGTCATTGGGTCCGGTGTTTGGTGTGAATGCGGGGGGAGTGGTCCAGTTTCTCGTGAGTGCGTCGAGAAGAGCGAGATGGTGAAGGAGGTTGGTTGAAGGAAGTGATGATGGGTGTTTCGAGCGGGGGAGGACAAGGAGACATGGGAGTATGGTCTTCTCAGAACCATTTCAACCCAAGCCCCTCCTCCAGCTTCCTCAGCACCCCAACGGCGTCCACATAGAGCCTGCTCCTCCCGCCAACGCAGTCGCTCTCCAACTTCTTCCTCACCAATCCCACCACCCCAAACGCCTCGCGCCGCCCGCGCACGCGCACCACATCCTCAAGCCGGACGCCCTCGGCCGCCACCAGGCGCAGCCACCCAATTGCTTCCTCATCCGACGCCACAGCGGCAGCGCCATTCGGCGTCAGAGCGGGACTGTTCGTCCCGCTTCCACCTCCGGCAGAGCCACCAGGGGCGCCACTTGCGCTACGGCCCCGGCTACTACCACCACCACCTCCAGCACCACTCTGGCCCTGGCCCTGACCCTGACCCTGACCATCCGCAGCACCGCCTCGGGCAGGGTAGGTAAACGCCCAACAAATCAGCGCGCACACATACATGGCCCAATAATCCGACATATCTTCGGACCACGACGCACCACTCCTACTCCCACCACTCCCCTCCCCACCCCCATCCTCCCCCTCACCACCCCCATCAGACTGCCTCCCCAAAAACGCCAACACCGCCCTCGCCGCATACACCGTCGCGCGCAGCACACTCAACCCCGCCAACACCCCCCCGGCCCCCGCCGCGCCCGACGGCGTACAAAACGGCGGGTTGACCGTCACCCACAGGCGCAACCGCTTCTGGTGCTCGTGGAAGGACGTCGCGGGGAGGACTTTCTGGGAGAAGACCCAGGAGTCGCCGCCGACGGCGAGGAGGTCGCGGAGCGGGGTGTGGTGGAGCGCGAGGTAGGTGTTGGAGGTGGGGCAGTGGGGGAAGAGGGTGCTGATGAGGTCTTCGGGGTTGTGCGGGTAGGGGGTGGTGGTGGGGGTTTCGGAGGGGTCGTAGTGTTGTTGCTGGTGGTGGTGTTGTTGGGGGGTGTGGTGGGGGGTTTGGTATTGGTGGGGTTGGTGTTGGAGGTGGTGCTGGTCGGGGTGGAACTGGTTGCTGAAGTGGTGGGAATGGGGGTCTAGTTCGGGCGCGGGGGAGTTGTTGGCGGAGATGGAGGATGTGGGGGGCGGGCGCTGGCGGCGGGGTAGGCGCTGCGCGAGGACGCTGAGGATGATGATGCGGTCGGTCGGGGTGCGGTTCGTGACGTCTTCGCGTGTTAGGTGCTCGAGAGGGGGCACGTGTTCGGGCTCGAGCGAGCCTGGGTCGGTCGTGGCAGCGTTGGCCCATTCTTCCACCGAGGTGGCTTCCCACGGCTTGGTGGTTCGGCCGAGGAGGGGGATCGGTTGCATCGCCCCTCCGACCTCGGCGTCCTGCGAGCGCCGCTGCTGCTGGTAGATGGCGGCGTGGCCGTCGACGAAGACGCATGTGGCGAGGAGGCGACGGCGCGACTCGGTGTCGACCCAGCTGCGCCACCGGTCATGGAGGGAGGGGAGGCGCTGTTGCTCGGCGGCGAGCAGGGCGTGGTCCAGGAGGGCCGTGTTTTGAGACAGGACCTGTTGGTTCAAAACCCGGTGTGAGTATGCTTGTCCGGGAGCCTGAAGAAGGGGAGCCGTGAGAGAAAGAGAAGGTGCCGTGGTAGCCACCGGGCTTTGGCGGTCGGGAGCAAAGAGAGAAGACCATGACGGCTGTGTCCGGGACCGAGAATAAGGAGAAGAAGAAGGTGAAGAAACAGAAGGAAGATTAGGATTAAGATTACTCCCCATAGAACGGGGCAAAGAGAAAGCCAAGGACGAATCCGAAGAAGCAAAAGTGGTCCCAAACGGAGAAGTAGCCGACGACCGAACCCGGGAAGATGGGAAACTGCCCCAGGAAGCGGTCTGCAGCGGACTCAAATGGCGCAGAGCAAAAGGAGACATGGTGCTAGACGTCGGCGTCGCAGCATCACCAAGGGAAGAACTAGAAGACGCGGGGGAGGATGCAGGGGACCAAGCCGTGGTGTCGACTAGCCAGAGGCCGTTGTCCTCGGCAAGGGCAGAGGACGGTGGCATACTAAAAGACCGCGAAGCACTCACCCTCGAATACAAAGACTCGAACGGCTTCGAGGGTCGTGTGACGGCTTTGCGGCCCCGGAAGCGGGCGAAATACTCGCAGAGAAGAATGGCCTGCATCGTTTGGAGGCTCCATTGGGGTATCTGTTTGCCATGGTGAGACTGGTTGTCAGCGTACGAAGGTAATGTGGTGGGTTCCTCCCAGGGCTCCATTACTCACCCGCTTCACTTCTTGCCATGCAAACTCATGCAGCTGGTTTCCTCGAGTACGGTCTTCCCTGTTGTCGAGGTGTTGCGTGGCCACGGCGGCCATGGCGCACTTGAGCACATCCTCCGAGCCTGCTTGGAACGATTGGTAGTGAATAAAGGGAAATATCGGGTCGACCTGGGCCCAGTAAACCTCGATATACCGGGGGATGGCAGCGCGGACCGGCCCCGGGAGCGGAATGGTAATGGAGGGGGGCCCTGGCAAAGCACACCCGCCGATGAAAGCCAGATCAAGCTCCGGAACCAGGTCGCTACTATGGCTAGCATTGTCGGTCCCTGGACTCGCGGCCGCGTACCCGACAGATAGCCCGAGATCCATAGCCACATGCGAATCCAGAAGATCATGGTGGAGGAGCCCCTTTCGGCGATCGAGGTCCACGGCCGGGTCGAGGTGTCTTGGGAGATGAGAAGCAGATGCGTAAATGGGCCCGGAAGGTCCGTGAGATGACGCATCCATGGGCGGCGTTTGGCCGCGGAGGGAGGAAATAGAGTTGCTGTGCTGGTGCTGGTGCGCCCGGATAGTGCCGTTAGAAGTGGCGCTCAAGGGTGGGTGGTGGTGACCGGCGCTGGCTGTGGTGTATTCTAAGGATGATGGTACGGTCAGCGTCCCATCAAATGTAGAATCCGTGGCTTGGCGGTGGTCCGAATATGGGTTCATAAACGAAGAATCGGCGAAGGATGGGCTTGCTTCAAGTCCTGGACCAGAGCTCGGAAGACCACGTGGTGCCGCGCTGGGGTACGGTGACCGGTGTCGCGCCCAGGGACGTGGGTTTCTCGAGACGTCTGACACCGGCGTCGAATAGGTTGTGCTGTCCGAAGCAGATGAGGGCAACGGGGAGGCGTCAGGGAGTTCCGGCATATCGGACTGGAATTGCGGGCCGTGCGTAACCACACAGATGGACGGCGGCTGGCCAGCCCTGGGCTGGTAACCGCTTAGTTCATCGTGATAGGCACCCGATAGCGAGGATGACTGCGCCGGGTTGACGATAGAGATGGTTGGGGGGAACGGGTAGCCACCACGGAAGTCTTGGCTCGTGTGTGAGAAGCCGGGCTGGTTCCCAACGTTGACATTGGGTGTGCGTGGGGTCTCAGTGGCCGCGGGGGAAGCAATTGGCCTAGAGGGCGTCGGTGACGAGCGTTGAGGTTGGAAGGGGAGCCCTGCTGATGACGGGCGCGGGCTGTTTTGCGGGGACCCCGCCTTGGATAAGTCGTCGCCGTCATGCTTGCTGTGGTCGTGGTCAGTACATATCGGCGCCTATAGAAGTGATGTCACGGCACACGCACTGCTTCTCCTGATGCCGCACCAACAGGTCGGCGCGGTGGAACGCCCTGTCGCAACCGGGGCACTGGAATTGCGGTTCTCCGTGGCCAAGTTGGTGTCGCCTAGAGACAGTCGTGGTTAGCATGGAAATTGGTGACGGGGGACATCGGCGGCGTTGGCGGTGAGCGGAGGTCTAGATTCTCACCTTAGATGCTCGGCCCTTGTGAATGTCTGTCACGGGATGTTAGAACGCGAGCGACGAATAAGAGAAGGAGGGTGGGGGCATGTGAGTAAACGGCTTCTCTTCTCACCTTCGGAGGTCGACAGATGTCGCAGATATGAACCGGTAGGCCCTTCTTTGCCTTGCTGACCCGCCCAGTCTTGGGAGTGATCTTGGGTGTGTACTGAGTCGTCACAGGATGGAGAGGCATGGGCCTTTGCGGGCCCCTGGGCATGGACGACGGCGAGGCAGCCGAGCCATATCGTGACCGGTCCATTGAGTCACTGCTAGTGGTGCTCCGTTGGCGTGTCGACTTGCGGGTTGTAGACCCCGACGGAGGCGGCGAAGACGGGGTCGAAGACGATGTAGTGGTGATGTCTTGTGTCCCGGGTCCTATTTCTACCTGCGCTGGTGCTGCGGCGGAACCAAGACCCCGTGACGAAGTACCGCGCCGTTTAGTCGAGCCAACGGGGGCGGCTTGGTTGATATCCTGCTGGGTGGTGGCCGGGCCGGGATCAGTGACATGTTTTGGCCTGGCCTCTGGGTTGGGGGGTGTCTCTTGGAGCGGGCCGGCACTGGCCAAGTTCTTAGCGGCCCTGGCCCTTTTATTGAGGGGGGATCGGGCGCCAGGAGGGTGGTCGTCGTTGACATCCATTATAAAGCTGAGGCTAGCCATGATGGGAGACAAGCGGGCCCTCAAAATGGAAGTCAGATGCCAAGTTGGGAGTACACAGCCCTGTTGGACTGGTGAAACGAATGGAGAGGTAGCAGTCGAGATGGGAATAAGACGCTAGAGGGGACAAGAAGTGTGGACGGTACGGTACACGCAATACACGCGCGGCTGCAGCAGCAGGTGTAAGGCAAAGAGAAAGGGCGAGCAGCGGTATGTACAAGTCGGTCAAGAGTGACAACGTAGGGCTGGGAGTTGGGGGAGCAGGAAACAAGCCTCAGCCCGGAGGAGGGGAACAGGGGGATGGAGCAGAGAGAGACGGTCACGGTGCCGGCCCCAAGGGACTGCTTGCTTCCATGTCGGTTGAGAATGGGACTCGAAGCATCGGGGGAGACAACAGCGCGGCACGTCTGCGGCGCTGCTATATTCAGACGGCCCACCGCGCCCAAACACGCTGCTGGACAAGTCGCGCAGCGAGATGGGATGGGATGGGGAGATCCAATGTACAGTCTTGGCGACCTTTGCAGGAGGCTTAGTCCATGTGAACCCCGTTTGGGCTGGCTGTTGCTCCCGCCCGCCGCCCACCCCCTCCCTTCTCCCCTGTCAGTACAGGGGGGTCATGGGAGGGGGGGCACTGGGTGGGTAGTGGTTGACAAGGGGGGTTGTGATGGTGGGACCAAGTCAAGATTACCAAAGAAGATTTTTGTAAAGAATCACCGTCTTCAGGTACCTGATTGGATTCGGTACCCCACGGTCCAACGTTGCCTTCGACTTTTTGTACAACACAGACCGAACGCGAGGAGTGGATTCGGGGCTTCTTTTGCCGCGACGCATTAGCTGGTGAACTCACGTTAGCCGCGACTGTCCAAGGTAGTTAGCTATCGACCACCGCAGTCCAGGCAAGACGGCACCACTTTCAGCGTATCGTCAATGTGTTGTTTACAACTGTCATGATGTTCATTGACAGGCTCGAGTTCATACATACTTGGAAGCTTCTGCTCCTTCGGCAACCTTGAGCAGCGTTGTCCTCAGAGAGCAAGTTCGTTCCCTCGACACTCAGTGCCCTGACTGACTCCACGGGGACAGCTAGGGCAGATGGGATGTCCAGTACCAGCCCTGATTCTTGGCGCCAAGTTCTGTACCATTGCCCTGCGCCGGGGAAGACTCAGTTTGGGCCGCGGAGTTCGGCTTCCCCTCTCTCCACTAACCATGGCGAGGGGAATCTTCATCAACCGAAGGCCCCTTGGGGTTACGGACCTGCCAAAAAGGAGGCATGGCATGAATGCTGAAAGGAGTGCCGGGGGTTGCCTAAGATCCTGCTACCAAAAGTGACTCTTCTCTGTGAGGTGGAAGCGGGAGCCGCCCGAGTGCATGGAGCATTACTTCGTCGATCCACACACGGTCAACGCACTTCACTACGCGGCGCTAGTCAGTTCGGGTCGATTTTCGAAGCACAACCCACAGAGGCCTGTGCATTGAAGAAAAAAGCTAACCCGGGAATAACGCTAACGAGAGACATAGTTGGTGCAGAAGTGCTCACCAATGAGTCCCCCACAGGGAATGCCGGCCATGTCCAGAAAGGAGGGTTACAACGAAGCGAGATGACCGCGTAGCCGCCCAACTGACTGGCTCGACTGGCTTGCCTAACTGGGAATGTGGCAGCGGCAGTCACCAAGGGTGGCTCTTGAAGCGCAAGGGCCGCACTCTCGCCACATGAGTCTGCCTCTCTGTGTCGTGTGTCCATAATCATCAATCTGTGATGGTGTGTGTGCGGGCTCGACGGGGGGAGGCGTCAAGAGAAAGGACCCTTGGTCATCTTCGGCGATCGATCCGGTGGAGAGAGCTTGCGAGCATCGTGCTTCGGGGAGGTTCGGCGAAGTGTTTCTCCACCACGGCGCAGAGGGGCCGGGTTATTTGACAGGGGGTCGGGAGGCGGGTCGGGGAAGAAAGCGTTGATGTGCAGGGGGCGGAGGTCCGCCTCCTCTCTCATTGGGTAGCTACCTGCTGCGCCGCATGCCAGTGAGATCCTATTTTCGTGGGCTCGATATGTATGGTTGGGATGATGGGCTTTTCTGGAAGGGTTCTTTTTTTTCCTGGGCGACGCGGTAGCAATGCACTATTCAAATGACGCGTAATAGTTGGTAGGTTTACGCAGCACGTGTAACGAAGCTCCAAGGTTTGAAAATGGTCATTGTCGTCGCCACGATGAAAGGAAAAAAAAACCAGTGGTTCCCCGGATAGAATTGCCGAGATCGGTCATCTTCACTCGATCGAATCTGCGGGGCCGCAGCTGCTTGTCTGACACCTGTGATTCGTATGTATTTACATACCGTACGAAGTACTTCGTATGGAAGTTGTGTTACACTAAATTCGCGCGAGACAACAAACTAAGCTAATGATTTGCATTTGGTGACCGAAGCGCATGACATCCTTTGGCATGCTCCAGCCCTCAACCAAGGTTTGGCCTTAGGGGAGTTGCCCGTGACCTGCGGCAATCAAACGACAAGCGCAGATAGGCGCCGAACATTTGACGCTAGTGAACCAAGTGCGCAAACATATTGGAGAGGGTGTCGTGCTGGTGGGTGATCGTACCATGCATGAAATGATCGCAATACCATTTGACGGTCCCGGTATGATGGTGGTGCTGCCCTCGTCCTGGATCGGCCCGGTAGCGTAGGTACTGTGTAATGTTCTTTGCAGCTTCCCGAGCCATGCTTTCGCTGAGCACGGGATATGGGGACACACAGGCGCTTAGTTGTCGATGATCGATTCGTCCGATCTTGCGCCGAGGAGGTGGGAGACAGGGGATGGGTGGACGAACAGCCGGTACTGGGTGGTGGCGCAGTGCAGTCGGCGAGGGGGAGGCACACACCAGCTGCCCGTTAGCGGGACCGGGACCTGCAGATGTCGAGTGTGTGATGGTGCGCCCCTGTCGCGCGCTTGTCTCAGGTGAATCTGGAACGGCGGCTAATTCTGGGCTCAGGGGAAACAGGGGGTCCCAAATAAGAGAGTTTGTGCAACCACTGGCGGCAGTCAGAGAGCGAATCCGGATCACGGCAAACGCGTGTGGGTGGGCAGTTGGGTTGGGAAGTGCCAAAATGACCGCTTTTGGTAAATAAATCACGGCCAACCGGTGCGTATCCAGAAAGAATGACACCCACATCCACACACACAGTATCATCCCTTTCCTCGAGGCCGCAGTTCCCTAGCCCATGATGATGCTGACATGGTGTGTCACCTCAGGAAGACTGTGCTGTGTATGGATCACTGTCGAGTTGTCGTTCAATAGTCTTTTGAGTTTGGCCAGGAAACCGCTGCACAGACCGACAGGCACGGGCCATGAACCAGTGGGGGGTTGTTGAGGCCCCACGGCGGGAAGCGGTAGCACTAGCCAGCCAGAGCTAGCGTCTTTCTCTGAACACTGCCCGAACTCAGGCCCTGGTCCCGGCTCAAATCCACGGAGCATGGGGAGAAGGCCCCGCGCGAGCCCCGGCGCCGAACCGCTTCCAGCCCTGGGACTCGGGACCGCGGGACGATGCTTCGGCTGGAATCTGTGCACAGTCGTATCCATGACACCGAGCATTCAACATTTACCGCGCACCAGCTGGGCTCGTATAGAGCTAGTTAGAATTACGAGATGTCAGTGTTCCATGTTGAAAAGCTGAGCGAGCTACAAAGATTGAACTCTCCAGGTTCCCACGCCTCATCCAAGTATCTATCGATGCACAAGTATTGCAAAGTAAGCGCTATTTATAGGCCAAGCCTCTCGGCGAACTCTAAACCGTCGATTGTTGACGTGTCGATACACCGTCTCTCACGTCAAGACAGAAGTTGTCGTCATCGCAGGGTCTGCGGAAGAAAGAAGGCGCTCCTTCCTGGGGACTCTGGCACAGCGGCATTCCTGTGGATTATGGGGAACCAATCAGCCACTCTAGCACAGGGCCCCGGCAGCGAGGCGAGATGCTTGACCCGCAAAATTCCCTCCCAGATGTGTGTCATGCCCCCCGGGGGATGTGCTTGCGACTGAGTTGTTTATTCGTCTGGCTTTTTTCTTTCTTTCTCTTTTTTTCCCCATCTCCGCTAGCAGCAAGAATCGGCCTGCTCTCACCGTGAGAGCTAAATTCGGCAGATTCCATTGCATCAAATCTGGACATGTTTCTGTTGCAATGGCACAGCCAGTCATTCGCGGCGCACGAGTCGAAAAAAAAAATGCTGAAAAAGAAACGGACCGATGACCTTGCATCTCTGACGCTAAGCACGGGTTGTTGGTGCAAGAGTGTAGCGGCATCTCACACAGCCACCGCCCTGCCTTGCTCGCGTAGCACAAGCACGAGCAAAGCCAAGCAACCACGACCCTCGTGTGAGAGTTGGGCGGGCTGAGGGAAAAAGATGTTGCTCGTCGACTGTGTGTGCCTCAGACATGCTTCCATCTCCCGACTGCGCACCCAGTTCTGAAACCGTTTCATGCCGGGTCGACGAGCCTTTCACCAGCTTTTCTTCATTCAGCTTCCCAAGATATCACCACTCGAAAGGTGTTTCCCCGCTGTCATTGGCCCGGGCCTGTCGCCGCAGGATTTGCAGCCAGAAACCCGACCCTGAAGGACCAGCTCACCTGTTCCGCGGACAAACTCATGATATAATGATGGTGTGGCGGCGCACCGTTGTTGTGTCAACAGCTTCAGCCGCTCGACGAAACAATGACAAGCTTCGGTCGCTGTTTCCGGGGAACGTGGGCGCCCCTGGCCGTTACGGGATCCAACGGACCCCAACAGCCACCTCATGCAAGGGCGGATAGAGCGGGCAAGGGACGGCCCCATCATTCGCTCTTCTGCTGCAGTTTGTTCCAAACCAGCCAGATATCCAGACCCAACAGCAGCTCAAGGCCAGTAACTTCTGTATGTGTACTTGTATGCGGCCGGGCTGGCTTGGCCTACCCCACGATGTGGCACACTCATCTCAGCCCTACGAGACAAACAAGCAAGGGGAGGGACTTCACTGGCTGTGACGTAGTTGAATGCTGTTTTGTGATAGGGGCAGAGACAGCTTCGGTCACCAAGTTGTGGTAGCTGTAACTGGCATAAACATCATTTCGGAATGTTTGCCCTCTGAGGGAGATCGGTAAGGATTCTGTGCTCCTCATTCGTGGCTCTGCCGTCCCCCTTTTCCGCCAAATGATGCCCGGTTTGCCCTGTGGTACGCAACCCCCTATTTCCAAATGCATTGAAGGAATCACCCGGCGGCGTGGGCAATTAAGGTGGATATGCGATAGTAAATATGCTCATAAAAGACAAAGTCAAGTCTCTAACACTGCGGACATCCCCTGAGCCGGGCTTGTAGGTGACATCAGAAGTTTTTGGTTGGTATCACAATTCTTGCCTGTAACAAGCTCACTGCGGCCTGCTTCTGCCCGGGCCTTGAGCAACAGCCGAATTCGTTATAAGCGTGGTTGGCCAGTATGGGTGAAACCAACGAAGCGCCGATTGGCATTCCAAGCTCTCATCGGCCATGCCGTGATATCAAATATTTCCTCTTTGTATCTACACCGAGAGGTCGTTATAATCAGTTCCGAGTATTCCGCCATGCCCCTTAAACAAGTTTGGCGTCACCACTGTGTTACCTACACGATCGATAACAAATCCCGCAATGGAAAGAGAAGCGCACAACTTTCTGAATAAAAATGACAATAACTATTATTTTAGCTAGGGGGCACGACGAAGTCAATGGAGATGGTGTGATGATGAGCGAGTAATTCCATTACCGTAACAAACCTATCAACACGAATCCATGATCATAAATCTTTCACTACAAATCCATGACTACGGTTCTGTGACAACGAGCCTATCAAGACAGTAACAACAGAGTATACTTACCCAAAGACTCAGTTGAGGGAAGTGCAACTTAATTTGGTGGCTTTTGTTTAACGGACTGCTACCTCCTTAACTGTGAACCGAGCGAGTCTGAGATTAATAAGTTGGCTTCCCTAAAACTACATCTATTATTAGTATCATGAGCGCAGTGTTATTCGTAGGAGTAGGAGGAGAAAGAGCACGCAAAACAACACCATTAACCATACCTAGATTGACAGGAACATATCCAAAGGAGGGGAGAGTCCACATATCTAAACCACGTTCCGCCGTTACACCCACAAACGCCATCAAAAATCACGGGCAGACTCGAGCGGTTATAGATACATTATAATGTTGCGTGAGCCTGCACTAGGAAATACCGACTGGGCTTATTGCGACCGCCCCTAGTGTTTATACCACAACTTTTCCCTTCCCAGAACTCGAAACCCAGGTGTAGGAGGAGGAGGTGGCAGAGAAGGACGAGGACAAGAAACGCTCAACAAAGCAACAAAGGCCAAGCCAGACCAGGCCAGCCAACACGGCTCGCAGCTGGTGACAGACAGACAGCCTGACACAGAAGACCCACGGACAAAACACATCCCTCCGTTCTACGAAACCAAGAAACACCATGGCGTCGCAACAGGGCCAAAGCTAACCGCGTTGGCTCGTCGCAGGCAGCTGCATGGACCTCCGGCCGTCACTCCCATGCTTGTCCTCGCTCTCCTCCGAATCGTCGTCGCTAACGGGCCGGCTCTCCCCTTCCCTGTCACCCCTGCGGCTCTTGGTCATCTAACACTAGTCAGCATATTTATCACCCCAAATGAAGAACAAACAAACACAGGATGTGCAAAGCGAGAGGGACCTACCCATGAGCGCACCCCACCAATCAACCCCAGGGTATACCCGGTGACAAAATCATTCGAGGTGCTCGTAGCGCGCTCGCCCGCAGTGGCCACGCCCGTCGGCGGGCTCCTCGGGAACGGGAAGGCACCACCCGCAACACCACCAGCGGGCCCCAGCGGGCTGCTCGGCGGCAGATCGCCGCCATTGATACTAGCGCTACCACTGCCGTTACCGCTGGCGAAGCGGGCCGGGCTGGGGCTCTGGGGGCGCGAGGTGGGCCAGTACTGGCGCAGCTCGCGGCTGAGCTCCTGGCCGGTGGTGGTCCAGTTGGTGCGGATGTTGTCGCGCAGGTCCTGGACGTGGCGCTTGAGCTCGAGCTCGTTCTTCTTGAGCCAGCTGATGTTGAGCTCCTGCCGCGAGGTGCCGCGCTTGAGCTGCCGCGCGATGTACTTTTCGTAGTCGCGGACGATTCTAGGGAGAGGGTGCAGGTGTTAGTAGGGTTGTGGGCGCTGGAAAAAGGGGGAAGGGAGGGGGGGCCTGGTGGGGTTGTGGGTTGGTGTTTGCTTACTTTGTGATGATACCCGTGGTGCTCACGCCCTCGGTTCGTTGGGTCACGAGGAACTTGCCTGCGGCTTTGATGGGAGCATAGATGTCGTCGCCTTCGTCGGCGCCGTAGGGGAGATCGTCGTGGGCGACATAGTCGAGCTGATGCTCTTCGAGAAATTCGGGAGTGACAATCCAGGGGCAGTTCTCGATGACCTCATCCACCCACTTGCAGTGCCGTACCGTCTCGGCCCGTTCCTTGCCAGATAGCACGGTGAGACCCTTGCGCTTGTGCGTCTCCTCATCGCCAGTCACGCCCACTATCAGATACACGTCGGGGAACGCCTTCTTTGCTTGCTCGAGCTGGCGCATGTGCCTGTCGTTACCGTTAGCTCACGTCCCCGGCAGGAATCGTAAACAAAGGTGGCAGATAAGCCCCCTATCCGTAGC